>NC_068932.1:8750000-10000000 GCF_023091745.1 Budorcas taxicolor | reverse complement strand
GGGGAGCCTTACTTCTGCCTGTCATAACCTTCCTTCCCCCAGAATTCTTTGGCAGATTCCTTTATGAGGCAGTGTTGCCTGCCCCTCTAATAAAACCTCTAGGGAGAGCACCAGCCCTTTAAGGCTCAAGCCACTTTCTGGAAGTGACTGCTTTCTGAAAGAGGTAAGGGAGTATTTTGTGTAGAGTCCATTTTATGTTTCCTGATGTGGCTCTCGAGGCCTTCTGCTGCCTCTACTGTCTTACATCCATGGGGGCAGGGCCCGGGGGGTGGGGTGGGGTGGGGTGGGGCAGGGCAGTGAAAGATGGTTGTTCATTTATTCATTTGTTTACTCATTTATTCCATGAGCATATAACAAATGCCTAGGTCACATCTAATACTCTGTCCATAGAATTCTAGAGACTGATCTTTGCTGAAAGCCTTCTCCTAAGACACTAAATTAAATTTTTTTGCCTTGAGTAGGATAGCACTGCTTTCTAGCGGGTGCTGCTATTAAGCAAGGAGGCAGATGAAGAAAGAAGGTGTGTTTGAAAGACTTATGGGGCTGCTCTGTGCCTCCCATTTGGGGTTTGAATAAAACACATGAGTAGGTGGTTCAGACAAACACAGCACAGCAATGGCAGATTTTTCGTGATTCTCAGTTCCTCCCCTTTGCAGCTATTTGCCTTCCATCATTTAAATGTTTACCCAGTTAATATACCTTGATGCCTAAGCTGTGATACATTCAATTAAGATTTCTGTAACAAGTATGATATATTAATCCTCTCAGCAGAAGAGTAATAACTGAAAACAACTTCCGTGTACATTGACAGGGGACACTTAATCAGTTTGATAACCCTAATCCTCTCACCACTATTATTCGCTGTGCTTCCCTTTGTTTCAGAGTCTATCATGATGTCTTTCCCAAACTACTATAATTTTATACATTTAGTATAAAAGTATGATTTGCTTGTGAGTTTAACTCTAACTTTCCCCCATATTTCTGTAGTTTCTGAATATTTCAATGCCTTTTTTGTCACGTAGCACAATTCATGGATTACTCTTTTGTAAAAAAATAAAATAATCACTGAATGCATTTCAAACACCATGGACATCAAGAGGGGAATTTAGGGGTAGGGAAAAAGGAGAGTCAGGTGGTAAATGAATGCTTTGGTATCTTTGGCAAAAATAAATGGATTTGGACTAGCCTATTAAACTCTTGCTGTAAAATTAGAATTGTTCTCTTCTGTAGTTCCATTTCTTCACTTGGTCTTTTGCCCTGAGTCTGTACTTTCTCTGTGCTCAATATGAACCCTTTTGTATTCTTTAAGAAGGATCTTGAACTCTTTAAGAACCTCATCAAAGCCATGAATATGAAGATGCACAGCCTTTCAAAATATACATGTACACATAAAGTTGCATCTAATTATGAAGCAACTAAAATTACAAGCAACCTAAAATGCCTCCCACAAATCCAGCATTAAGAACACCTGCTGTAAATGTTATTCTCCTATAACCCAAATAAATCAAGAATCCCTTATAGCCCAGTCTTGTGTTCTAGTCAAAGAAACAAAATTCAGCAATCTAAAGGAATGTAAAATAATTATCATCTTTACTAGTGTTTTTAATAGATCTTTAAAGATATCCAAAATTCATTATCCTTAGCAGTACTTTTTGAAGTTTCTCTTCTCATTCCTTATATATCTCACTTCTATAAGCTCCCTCAAAACTTTTTGCACCTTAACTCTAGTTTTCCACAGAGTTTTCCAATTATCAGCCATGTAGGCTTTTCTTTTTTCTTTCGTTTCTTCAGCCTTCCACTCACATTCCTCATTTTTGACTTGATGTTTTCCCCTCTCCTAGAAGGAAAATCTAAGAACTTGTCAATGCAAATTCCCCATTTTGGCTTCCTCAGGTCTTCCCCAGTTGATTACTTTGGTTGGCATAGTACTGCCCAGGAGTTGGAAGGAATAAAAGAGGAAATAGGTGACAACTTAAGGCCAGAATTTTTCTTAAGAGGTTTGTGTTTGGTGGGACAGGGTGGTGGGGTGTGTATACATAGTAGAGCCTGAAATCACCTACATATTTACATTATTCCCTTATGAGATTAATTTCTGACCAGTAGCTGTGTCTTATTTCAGCGTTGGAAGGTCAGGTAGTAATTGATAGTTCCATTTTTTTTTTTTTTCTTTCTTACACATTTTCTGTCATATCTGCCTCACTGTCTTCTCTGTGGTAGGATCAAACTGAAAAGCAGTGACTGATTGATTGTATGAATATACCAAGACTATAAATTCAAATGAGTGTCCCTTTCAACATAGTCACCCTAATAAGCCACACCCTTATTGCAGCCAGATTGGGTTGCAATAAAATCCTGACACTTATTCTTCAGCATGTACTCAGTTCAATAAGGTCTTTGAAAGGTGAGCTTGAATTTAATGTTTCAAAAACAACTCAAGTCATTTGGACATATACCTTTTTAATAAAGTAGATGGGCAATCTTGACAATTTTCTTAAATGTTTTTATATAACTAAAGAGATATAACTGCTTGTGTTTATCTGTGTTAATGTGTCCAGTAAGCTCATTCTAAAAGCTCCTACCCTAAAAGATGTTGGCCAGTGTATCACTACAGATTTAATCATATGGCCTTCTAGAATAAGTGCTTTGAAAGACAAAAGTCAATTGTGTTTATCAGTTAAAGTACATTAGATATGTTGTTGGATAATTTATTTAATGTGGGGTGATTACGACTTTGGGCTTTGGAGTCAGATAGACCTCAGTTCTCTCTGTGCCTTTGAGTAAGCTAGACTATAAGCCCATCTGTAAATGGTACAATTGAACCTCCCTCGTAAGAAGAGAATGACCCCTCATAATGGTCAGAATGAAAGGAGAGAACACAGTAGGAAACATTTACTGTAACACTCGTACAAGGCAAGTTCTCCATTATTGCTATATAAGAATAGCAAAAGGAAGAGAAAGAGAGGAGGTGGGTGAAGGTGATTCTGTGGTATTTCTTAGTAGATGAGCTCTTTTCTGGTACCTTTCTTCATGCATGCTGCCGCACTTGTTTTTTCTTACTCACTCCCTTGTCTTTTCAGAGTCTCTGTCTTTTCTCCTCTCTCTTTTTACATATACAGATATTTCTGGACAAGGATATTTCAGGACTGACTCAACTCCAGGGGCTATGATGCTAAGTCATACCATAGAGACTATTAACATCAGAACAAGGTGACATAAAAGTGATGGATCCCTGTGGACACAAGGAACTCTTATCAGTTTTTTTCAGCTTATAGGTTTTTCAGTTTCATGCCATTCATTCCTAAGCTAACTTACACATTGTCCAGTGTCCGGTAATTTAACACAATTTATACCATGAGTTAAAATTTCCTGCCTGAAATTATGACCTCAAGAGTACTCTTGCTTCTGTGCATAAGTTTATGGTAAGCCATGGAGAGCCAAAACAGGCCCTTTGAGGTTGTAGGCTATGGAATGACCCAGTCTGCCAAGAGCAGGAGATCTAACACATGTCAGTCCTAAGCATTCCACCGAGTAATCTCTCACCTCTTTCTCACTGGTACAGAACTAACCCGTTGCTTCACTTTATTATGAGGTAGCTACGTATGTATGAGATCATCAGCTGAGAAATTCTGATCATTGAATTAGGGATGTTCAGTCACAGTTTAACTGGCGTTTATATGGGCAGATATTTCCCCTTTTCATAAAATCTAACAGTATATGAGCTATTAAATGTTTTAACACATGTAAGTTTAATTAAATCACTTTTTTCAAACACTTATGGCAGGAACTTACCCTGCCATGTAGTCAGCATCACACTTTTTCAGAAAAACTAATTATTTTGAACAGCAGTACTTTGTAGGAAACTTTAAAAATGAATCTGTATCATTTTTCTTGGACAAATGCAATATATCTTCATCTGCACCCAGTATTACTACTGAAAACTGAATGATGGCTGTTATTATACATGGTTCTGTTCTATAAAGGGAAGTCCACTTGGTCTGTGCATAGTAGACCTCAGTATTATTCTCTGAACTAACAAGCTGAACTAAAAAGTTCAGTTGACAAAAGCTATTTATAGCCACATTGGAAATTAGTAATATATATTCAGCTTTTCATTTAGCTGACATTTATTGAGTTTCTTGGGCTTCCCTTGTGGCTCAGCTGGTAACGAATCTGCCTGCAATGCGGGAAACCTAGGTTCTATCCCTGGGTTGGGAAGATCCCCTGGAGAAAGGAAAGGCTACCCACTCCAGTATTCTGACCTGGAGAATTCCATGAACTATATAGCTCATGGGGTCACAAAGAGTTGGACACGATTGAGTGACTTTCAACAATGTCAGCAATTGGTTTCTACTGTATGCCAGACATTATATTGGATTCTATAGACTCAAAGACAACTCCATTCATTCAAGGACTTTCCCATATAATCAGCAAAACTGACCAATAAGCAGATAATCATTATATAGTGCATTTTCTTCTAGGAAAAGGAAAAACAATGTATTGTGTGAACACAGAGCAGATTTGAGGAGAAAATGGTAATAAATACCTTCTTAGAAGAAAATGTCACCTGAGCTAAATCCTACAAGATGAAGCCAGAGAGGCAAAAGAAATGATGTTGGAATGATGTTCTAACAATGTGTACACTTTCCCAGTTCCAAGACAGTACAGGATACATTCTTGCTTTTTACCTTGATCTTGCCTTAAAGAGATAGGAATACCAGACCACTTGACATGCCTCTTGAGAAATCTATATGCGGGTCAGGAAGCAACAGTTAGAACTGGACATGGAAAAACAGACTGGTTCCAAATAGCGAAAGAAGTACGTTAAGGCTGTGTATTGTCACCCTGCTTATTTAACTTATATACAGAGTACATCATGAGCAATGCTGGGCTGGATGAAGCACAAGCTGGAATCAAGATTGCCGGGAGAAATATCAATAACCTCAGATATGCAGATGACACCACCCTTATGGCAGAAAGTGAAGAGGAACTAAAGAGCCTCTTGATGAAAGTGAAAGAGGAGAGTGAAAAAGTTGGCTTAAAGCTCAACATTCAGAAAACGAAGATCATGGCATCTGGTCCCATCAATTCATGATGGGGAAACATTGGAAACCGTGACAGACTTTATTTTGGGGGGCTCCAAAATCACTGCAGATGGTGAATGTATGCATGAAATTAAAAGACACTTGCTCCTTTGAGGAAAAGTTATGACGAACCCAGACAACATATTAAAAAGCAGAGACATTATTTTGCCAACAAAGGTCCATCTAATCAAAGCTATGGTTTTTCCAGTAGTCATGTATGGATATGAGAGTTGGACTATAAAGAAAGCTGAGCACCAAAGAATTGATGCTTTTGAACTGTGCTGTTGGAGAAGACTCTTGAGAGTCCATTGGACTACAAGGAGATCCAACCAGTCCATCCTAAAGGAAATCATTCCTGAATATTCATTGGAAGGACTGATGCTGAAGCTGAAACTCCAGTACTTAGGCTACCTCATGCAAAGAGCTGACTTATTTGAAAAGACCCTGATGCTAAGGAAGATTGAGGGCAGGAAGAGAAGGGGATGACAGAGGGTGAGATGGTTGGATGGCATCACTGACTCAACGGACGTGAGTTTGAGTAAACTCCAGAAGTTGGTGATGGACAGAGAGGCCTGGTGTGCTGCAGTCCATGGCATCACAAAGTCATACACGACTCAGCAGCTAAACTGAACTGCCATCAACTGTTATAACATTCATATAAACTATGACAGTCTGCATCATCATTTTATTAGTGTACATGCATAATCATTCCTCTCCCTCTCTTTCTCAAATACCATTTATCAATCCCCTACCCTGTGTGTAACTCACTTCATCTCCACCCCATGGAGGTTTTTACTCCTTCCCAATTGCAAAGGTCAGAAAGTTAAGAAGTTGAGAGCGCAGAGCCCTTTGTGAGGCTCTTCCACTAGGAAGTGGCAAAAATGAAATTCAAACAGAAGTCTACTTAAAAGTTAGTGTTTTTTTTTAGTGCAGCCAGAAGAAGCAAGAAGAACCACAGTCTAACAGCAGCCAGAATGAAAACCACATCATGGAAAGTTAATCAGAATGAAAAAGCAGAGTCATGTCCCAGATGAAGGGACAAGATAAAACCCCAGGAAAACAACTAAGTGAAGTAAAGATAGGCAATCTTCCAGAAAAAGAATTCAGAATAATTATAGTGAAGATGATCCAGGATCTTGGAAGAAGAATGGAAAAGATGCAAAAATGTTTACCAAAGACCTAGGAAAAACTAAAGGACAAACAGAGATGAGCAGTGCACTAGAAGGAATCAGTAGCAGAATAACTGAGGCAGAAGAATGAATACGTGACCTGGAAGACAGAATGGTGGAAATCACTACTGCAGAACAGAATATAGAAAAAGAATTAAAAAAAAAAAAATGAAGACAGCCTAAAAGTTAGTGTTTTTAAACACTCGCTCTGCTACTGGTAATTTAGATCTGGCTTTCTTCCAATTATGACACATTCTTATGCCATCATTCTGTTGGCTGATGTTAGAAATAATAATAGTTAACATGTATGCTCTGAGTTTAGAAAGTAATTTTATGCTTGTTTTCATTTGATCTTCACAACAATTCTGACAGATCAGGAAGTAAATATTTCTATCTTTGTTTAAATGAGGAAACTGAAGTTCAAATTGATAGTTTTGCCTAGCACAATGCAATGAGTGAACAGAAAAATAGAAATTGAACAGGTCACTTTAGGTAAAAAAGTTCAAGGTTCACACTGTATACAAAAATTAACTAAAAATAGATCATAGACCTATATAAAACATTATAAAACATCAAACTATGAAACTTCTAGATAAAAACATAGGAGAAAATCTTTATGATCTTTGGTTTGGCAAACATTTCTTAGGATACACAAAGCACAAACCATAAAGAATAAGTTGATAAATTATGCTTGATCAAAATTTTAAATGCTTTGAAAGATACTGTTAAGGAAATGACAAAACAAGCTACAGACTTGGATAAAATGTTTGCAAAAACATATATCTGATAAGAGATTGGTATCCAGAATATATAAAGAATTCTCAGAAGTCAGAAAGAAGAAAACAAATGGCCCTGTTATTTAAAGCTAGGCAAAATATTTGAAAGGCTACTTCACTGAAGAAGAGGTGTGAATTTAACCATGGAGGCATAAGAGTTCTGCAGTGAAAACTACAAAGCATTGTTGAAAGAAGTTAAAGAGGACTTAAATAAATAAAAACCATCCCAAGTTCATAGATCATAAAACTCAGTATTTTTTAATGGCAATATTACCCAAAATAATCTACAAATTTATTACAGTCTCCATCAAAATCCCTGGGGAAGTAAATGACAACTCACCCCAGTATTCTTGCCTGGAAAACTCCACAGACAGAGGAACCTAACGGGCTACAGTCCATGAGGTCGCAAGAGTTGAATACAACTTAGCAACTAAGCCACTATCAAAATCCCAATGGCCTTTGCAGAAATGGAAAAGCTAATCCAAAAATTCATACAGAGTTGCAAGGGACCCCAAATAGCCAAGACAATCTTGAAAAAGAATAAAGCTAGAGGACTCACACTTTCTGATTTCTAAACTTGCTATTATACAAAGCTAGCATAATTAAAGTATTGTAATAATATAAGAATAGACATATAAATCAATGGAATAGAATTGAGATCCCCAAAATGCTATACCTATGAAGAGCTGATTTCTGACAATGTTCCCAAAAACATTCAATGGGAAACGAATAGTCTTTTCAACATATTGTGCTGGAACAACAGAATATCCATATATGAAAGAATGAAGTTAGATCCTTACCTCATACCACATGCAAAATCCACCTAATTTGGATTGAAAACGTAATTATACAAGCTAAAAACATAAAAGTCTTAGAAAAAAACATAGGGGTAAATCTTTATGACTGTATCTGACAGTGATTTCTTAGATATAGCACCAAAATCATAAGTAGTAAGAAAAACAAGTAGAAAATTTGGACTTCATCAAAATTCAAACTGTGTGTGCATAGAAGGATTAGCAAGGAAGTGGAAAGACAGGCCATAGAATAGGAGAAAATATTTGTGAATCACTTATCTGAGAAGTGTCTACTATCCAGAATATATAAAGAACTCAATAACTTAACAACAAAAAGTCAAACAGTCCAGTTGAAAATGGGCAAAGGACTTGAATAGGACTCCTCCCCGCTAAAAATATAAATGGCCAATGAGCACATCAAAAGACATCCCATATCCGTAGTAATTGTTGTTGTTCTTGTTGTTTAGTCACTAAATCATGTTCGACTCTTGCAACCCTATGGACTGGAGTCTACCAGGCTACTCTCTCCATGGGATTTTCCAGACAAGAGTACTGAAGTGAGTTGCCATTTCCTTCTCCAGGGGATCTTCCTGACCCAGGGATCAAACCTGTGTCTCCTGCATTGGCAGGCAGATTCTTTACCGCTGAGCTAGGGAAATGCAAATTAAAGCCAAATGAGATAACATTTCACATCTGCTATGATGGCTATATTTTTTAAAAAAAGAAAACTAAGTTTTGGTGAAGATGTAGAGAAAGCGGAGTACTTGTAGGGAATATAAAATGGTTTAGCCACTGTGTAAAACAGTTTAGCAGTTCCTCGATAAAATAAATGTAAAATTATAATTTGATCAAGCTATTCCAATCCTAGATATATACCCCAAAGAGTTGAGAACATGTGTTCAAATAAAACCACGTACACAATGTTCACAGCAGCATTATTCAGAATAGCCAAAGGTAGAAATAACCCAAACGTCCATCAACTGATGAACAAAAAAAACAAAGTGTGGTATACCCATAAGATGGAATATCATTCAGCTGTGAAAAGCAGTGAGGTTGGTACGTGCTTCAGCATGGATGAACCGTGAAAATATTAGATTGAGTGAAAGAAACCAGACGCGAAGGTCTCTTCTTGAATGATAGAACATATGTGGAATATCCAGAAGAGGCAAATTCACAGAGACAGAAAACCGGTTAATGTTCACCAGTGGCTATTACTAATGCTAAATTTCTTGTTATATATTTTAAACCCACAAACCAAGGAAGAGATATGGATGAAAAGCAAGCACACAAAAATATCATCACTGGTGAATATCACTGGTCCTTGGGGATATGCAAAGTAAAATGACAATGAGATACCCTGACACACCTACTCGAATGCCTCATATCAAAAACTCTGAAGATACCAAATACTGGCATGGATGTGGTGATTCTCACATATCACCATGGGAGTGCAGCATGGCATAGCCCCTTAGAAAGACAGTTCCACTGTTCCTTACGAAGTTAAATATACACTTACCCTATGACCCGGAAACTCTACTTTTAGGAATTTACCCAAGAGAAATGAAGTCATAAATCTACATCAAAACATATATAGACAAGAATTTATAGCAACTTTATTAATAATAGTCCCAAACTGGAAACACCCCAAATAGCCATCACCTGATAAATGGGCAAACTTTTGCACATCCATAAATGCAAAACTACTCTGTAATAACATGCAACAAACTACTAATATCTGCAACAGCATGAGTGAGTCTCAGAAGTATTACCTAAGTGAAAAAAGTCAGAATCAAAGGCCATATACTGTATTATTCTAAATATTTGTGTGACTTTCTGGAATGGACAAAACTGTAGGAACAGAACACTGTTGCCGGGGCTGTGATTGGCCGGCTGATGTTAACCACAAAGAGGCACAGGGGAATTAGGTGGAAACTGATGAGAACATTCTCTGTAGTGTTTTATACAGGTAGTTACACAACTCAGTATATTGTCACAATTTATAAAACAGTACACATAAAAAGGGTGAATTTTACTGTATTGTAAATTACACCTCAATTCAGTTGACTTTAAAATCCACTTGTTTCTTTATCTTCAACTATTGTCTTAGGAGCACAAGCATTGAACCTTTTATTTTCACCATATTAAAAGTAGAAAGAAGGTTGTTTTCTAGATGCAAAAGTCAAAATGGCTGCAATATTTTCCCCATAATTGCTCAACCCAAACGAAAGGCTGTTGGATTTATTCAGCATGAATGAGAACCAGAGAGAAATAATGGTCATACTTCTGGATTGTCAAGAAAAAGAAGGAGGAGAAGAGGATGGGAGAAGGGATGGAGGATTGAATTAGTTGGAAATTAAGCAGTTATTAATTTAAATGGAGACTTCCCTGGTAGCTCAGACGGTAAAGCGTCTGCCTACAACATGGGAGACCTGGGTTCGATCCCTGGGTCAGGAAGATCCTCTGGAGAAGGAAATGGCGACCCACGCCAGTATTCTTGCCTGGAAAATCCCATGGACAGAGGAGCCTGGTAGACTACAGTCCATGGGATTGCAAAGAGTCGGACACGGCTGAGCGAGGAGAAGTGGTGATTAAGTTCAGTTGAGGAGGAAAGATGATTTTAAGTTTCTTAATTCAAAATCGAAAGCATTCTGGGCCCTGTGCATCCTAGGAACCTAAGCAATGGGATCATTTGAGAGAGAGGGATGCAGCATTATATTTAGATGAAACCAAAGAATGCAAGTCCATTAAATCACCTTGTAACTTAGGAACTGGTTTGTCTATCCTCACACCTTGCACAGTGCTCAGCAACTACTAAGAACACAGCAGATATTTGAAGAGCTAATAAATGAATGTACTAAAACTTGCTGAAGGACAGAATAATTTTCTATTCAATTAAAAACTCTAAAGGGAAATGTCCCACGACTGTTGTTTTGTCTATTATTACTGCCACAGTACTAGAGAAAACAGTATCTCATTCTTTATTGTGTGCTTGTTCTGAACAAGCCCTCGTCAAAATAGACTGCTCCAGTGTTTTCAGGACTTTAAAAGTCAGAATAGATCTGAAAGTATTCAATGTAGACTTCAGCAATTGAATATACAATTTCAGCAAAGTATGTTCTTTGCAGTTTGAGCGCACTAAAGCTGCTGCATGGACCATATAATTGATTTGTGGCACATTCTGCCTGCATCTACCCAGTGGTTTATTAAAATAGAATAGACAAATACCAATAAAGAGAAAAGCTCCACTGAGAATTGACCAAACCACATCACTTTCTTCACACCTAGAGTATTCCAACCAATAGTAATTTTACAGCAGCTCTCTGTGTACCAGATACAGAGCTCTGTAGCCAGAATCCCAAAATACAAGCAAGACTTTCCCTAAAGCACAACAAAGAAACGGGTTTATGAAATCACCATTAAATATAATAGAACACCGGAGAGATGAGTAGAACAGAGGCAAGATGAGATGATGCACATAACACATAAGAACCAATTAAAGATGTACCGTCTCCGCAGGAAATCACCGTGTTGATAAAGCTCTTCATGAATATTAAGTACTATAGCATAGTATAAGATAAATCTGAGAGCCTGAAACACCAGTGGCCAAAAGAGGTACAATATTTTTTAAGGAGATGCATATAAAAATAGATTAAATGGTATATCAGCACCCTGAATTTATCATCATTTTCCCAGTTCTGAGTATCACTTATCTTCCGTACTATGCAGTATATGGTTAGAAATAATTCTTATCCACACTTTTCTTAAGAATATAACAGATATATCCCATATGTCTGCAATATCTGGCTGTGCCACAAAAAATCTGCGCATGGAGAGCTGATTCTCCTAAGTAAGAATTTTTAGAAGATTTTTTTAAAAAATTAGATGTAAATTGGCTAGGTCATCCAGAAAAAAATGTAGCTTTTTTTTTCCCTCTGTGACATCTATAGCTTTTAAGAATGTATTTACCATCTCATGAGGGAAAAAATTATTTAAAGGGTTATTTAGACTTTATGTCTGTGCAGGCTCACTGCAGTTTAGCTATAAACTATGATAATAGCATGGATTGGTCACTGTGGTCTCCATCTTTTTAAATAAAGGCAAACATCTATATATCCCATTATACACACATATAGACATTCACACATATACATTCAGCTAGTTCCATTTTACATACTTTCAAAGTATTTTCTATGCAATGGCATTTTATGAGATGAGGGTGAATCATCTGGGAAAGAAACCACCTTTGCTACCTATTTGAAATTCAGACTGATTCATGTGTTCCTAGTGCCTTTGCCTGGACTCTGCAAAAAGTGAGCTAGCGGTCGAGAATTCAGCTTTCTGGGAGTTTCAACATAAGTGTTAGCACAAGGATTACAGACATCAGAATACTTGTTTCCTGGACAATGAAGTTGCTCAAGGACAGTTAGAATGGGGAGGTGCGATGACACAGAACGTAAAAGAAAAACTCAGAGACTGAGAAACCAAGGGAAATTATTTTCATAAAGGGAAAATCTCCGCCATATGTAAAAGACCACCTGAACCCTGAGAATTTAAATCTTTCAAAATTTGAGTCAGTTTTTTGTTGGCCCATGTGCATAGAGCCTTTGAGCAACACCAACCATGTACAAAGAAGATGTAAATAGAGATGCTGGAAATACAAAAATGACTAAAACACAGTCCCCATAGCTCTCTACTTCTGAGGACTCAGAAGACTTTTTAAACCTCAGATATCTCTTACCAAATTGTAATTTGGTGAGTTAAGTGTAGAGGAATCAAGAGGAATCAACATTTTACTGCCTTTCTATCAAACCCCAGAGGAACTTTAAAAAAGGGAGAGAGAAAAGGATAAACGTAGTACATTTTTAATTTGGCCAATAGAAAACATTCTGTACTGTTAAAATGAAGTCTGTATTTCGATTTTCATTTCTCAGGTGTCCCTTTCTTGTATCACAGAAATTTACTTAGGGGGTCAATAGTATTTTTCACTATTGACATAACACTGAAGTCTCATCATTTTCAGAGTGCCTGGACTAGCTTCCCATCTATAAATATGTAAACAAGCATTTCCATTGACATCAGTGTAAGTTATGGTCTCGCCATCATTTATTTATATTTCTCTCTCTTTTTGTAAACAGGCATATGGTAAATGCTTATAATCAATGCCTTGGGAATATGGTAAGAATGGAGAGATATAAACAGAGAATCAATACAAACCACATTTACCTTCTAGGTGCTTGCAATTTGAAAGTAGGTATTTATCCCACATTTGTTTAAATCTTCCTCCCCCAGTTCCTCCTTTGCTCCACCTTTTATGGTTACTCCCTGAATATTTCACTTCAGATAAACAAACAAACAATGTTTTACCCAGATTCTAGGTCTGTCCTGATTAATATTTGTATCATAGGGAGGTTGTGCAAGTTTCTGGGAAGTAAGTTTTACACAAGGTTTTATTCCATCTGTTAAGATTACTCATCCACTCACCAAGTCCAAACTAAGGTTGTCCAGTGTTACTTGAGATTATTGATGTTTTTTTGAAACTGACCTTTGCTGCCCCCCAACACCCCTTTTATGGGAAACATTCCTCAGGCTGACAGAGACTCTGCTCTGAGCCACATCAAGCACCTCGCCCCAGAGCACTGGCTCCAAGTGTGTTTATTTCGTGGACCAGTAAAATTCTTATGAATATTTTGGGAACCAGTATAATATTGCTATCTTTTTATTCTGCAGTTAAGAATTTAAAAAGCAAAACATAGCTATAAGAATTTAATGAAAATAATAACCCTCCCCCCAAAATATGTAGTAACGATAGAACCTCATAATAATTTATAAGTAGAATACATTTTGCTCTATGAAAAAGTTCATAATTCTTCTTATTTTTCTCTGATTGCCATAGATTGACTTTTGAGAACCACTACCTTTGAGCATTGCATAGGAGCTATAAAAGAATAAGTTAACCAAATATTCAATTTCTGCTGTTTATGTACCATGGCAGGGGTTCAGGTTGACACTGGCAACAGAGTAGAGGAAATGAGGAAATGTATGAATCAACTCCATACCATCTTAGGCCTCCTAGCTATTCCTGTTACCAGTGTGGTCAGTACCTCACACACACAATGGGCAGGGGAAATGCCAACACAAGGATATCATTACTCGAAGTCTGCCCCAATCAAGTTAGCATACAACTAGAACACAGTAAGATTTTCTTGAAATCCAAGGACAGTTTAAGGAGTCACCCTCACACATAGAAATTGATTAAAAATCAAATAAAAGAAACAGTGTGCATATCAAAAACACAGGTGATGGTTTATTCTCCATCTGCTGTCAAAATTCAGGCTTATCAAGGTTAAATAAAGTGACCCTTAGGAATGTAGAGTAACATAAGAAAGCAATAAAATTACCTACAGTCCTTTATAGCTCCAGAGGGTTTTTTAATGTAAATTCTTTCAAATGCAATTGAGAAATAGGAGATCAGTAGCATCACAGGGAAATCATATTGGTTTCGCACATGTTGATGTTTTCAAGTGATTGGGGTACATTTTCTCACAAGCAAACAGAAAGTCTCAGAAAATATGGAAAACCTTAAGAAAAAAACTGAAAATCTCCAGAAGTATCTTCCTTTAGTTCCATAGTGGCAGCTACAGTGACCTTAAGAACCACTGGATTTTGCACTATGTTATGCTTTTCAGCAAAAGTGGGAGAACTGATGGAAAAATCACAAAGACATTTCCCCTTTGCTAAAATGATGGGCTAATGAAAAAGGCTATATCCTGGAGATTTTTAATTTTGGTCAAACTGGTCTCTTTTAGAAGCAACTTCCTTTCAGGACCTACATCTCAAAGGAGAAAACATAAGCCCCAGAGTTTAGGATGCATAAATGTTCCAAGATTCAGAGTCTGGGAGAATGTTAATATTGCTAGCCACTTCACGTTATTGTTTTTGTTAGTGTCAGTAGTTAGGTTCTGAGCTGGCTATGCCAACCTATTTTCCTACAAGCCCTGATACTGGTAATGCACAGTTTTATAGAAGTATGGTTGTTTAGTTTTCTACAATTATCTTGTAGTCAAAATATCTGTATTTTATTTTCACATGTCAGTCAAAGCCCTGATGTGACCTACGAAAGGGCAGTGGTCTAGGAGGCTACTGGAAGGTTATTAGAAGGAATTGGAATTGAACTTCCAGCATCATTAGAGGAAATGGCTCCTGATGTGACTCTCATTCTTGGCATTGAAGTACCTCTGCTTTGGACAAAGACAGTGCATCAGACTCTCCTGGCTTAATGGGGAAAGAGGGGAAAAAAACAGTAAAGAATATTTAATTCTCTTATTTGTAATTACATGTTTGCTCTGTAATCTTGTAATCCAGGATTGGTATATAGGATTCCTCTCGAGTGCCAGCTTCAATTGACTGGTAGTGGCTGCCTGAAGCAATGAAGTGAGAAGGATGCTGAAGCCACCTCTGGGCTCAGTGCAGAAGAAATGCCACAGTCGATTAGTGATGTCTGTCAGGTGGCGCCACACTTGTGTCACCCCCGTAACCCGTGACACAGTTGAGGAAGTTTGCCTGCTAAGATGAATGGTCTGGGAAGACAACCAGATTCAGCTTTAGAATCGGTACATTTACCTTTGTAAATGAACAAATCGATTCTGTGGTAACCAGTCTGTCTCTGTCAGTTTCACCTGAGGCGGCTCATTTGGGTGAATTGGGAAACTGGAGAGTTTAAACTACCAATGCCGAAGACCTTGGATGCTCCGCCACTGAGATGCTGCTGCTTTCCTGAAAAGGCTCTACTTAAAGGATCCTGCCACTCAGTATCTTTGTACTTGTTATGCTTTTACTAACTCGTGGGTCTTCACCATACTGCTCCCCTTACCCTACTTACTATTTGCTGTATTTCCTCAGTTGTAAGATGCCATCAAGGGGACAGGTAGGATGAAGTTTTCACACATGTGAACTTGGTTATTTTTAGTGGTCCAACGGGGGTGACCACCACTATAAACATGTAAACAAACATTTCCATTGACATCAGCATAAAATGTGTTAGTTGCTCAGTCTTACCCAATTCTTTGTGACCCCATGGACTGTGACCCGCCAGGCTCCACTATCCATGGGGATTCTTCAGCTAAGGATACTGGAGTGTGTTGCCATTTCCTCCTCGAGGGGATCTTCCAGACCCACGGATCGAACCCTGGTCTACCCACATTGCAGGTGAATTCTTCACCATCTGAACCACTAGAGAAGGACCATTTGGGAAAAGAATGAGTCTTGCTGATTACTTAAAAACTTTTCTTTCCCACTGAGAAAGTACACAGTCAGAACTTGAAGAACAGATGTCAACATCTTGGAGGAAAACCCCAGCAAGGACAATTTAGTGGACTGTTTACTCTTGTGAGAAATGCTGCATGACCAGCACTCGAGGCAGCACAGAGGACCGATTGTTGGGGGAAGAGCATGGACATTGACACCCTGAGTGAAAGAATTTTTTCACAAAAGTCAACTCTGATTATGAAGAAGTTTTTGGAAAAGCCAACCAATCTATTCCTGTCTTATTCCCTTTTTATGTTTGCAAAAGATCTACATGTAGATAATTCTAAAAGAACTTCTCTAGTAAGTATAAAATAAAATTTACGCTAACATCATTTTTTAATTATTCGTATATCTAAAATATCGGTGCCTCTTCCAACTGATGGTACCTGAGATACTGTGGGCAGGAATCCCTTAGAAGAAATGGAGTAGGCATCATGGTCAACAAGAGTCCAAAATGCAGTACTTGGATGCAATCTCAAAAACGACAGAATGCTCTGTTCATTTCCAAGGCAAACCATTCAATATCACAGTAATCCAAGCCTATGCCCCAACCAATAATGCTGAAGAAGCTGAAGTTGAACGCTTCTATGAAGACCTACAAGACCTTATAGAACTAACTCCCACAAAAGATGTCCTTTTCATTATAGGGGACTGGAATGCAAAAGTAGGAAGTCAAGAAACACCTGGCTGCTGCTGCTACTGCTGCTGCTAAGTCACTTCAGTCATGTCTGACTCTGTGCGACCCCATAAGACGGCAGCCCACCAGGCTTTCCCGTCCCTGGGATTCTCCAGGCAAGAACACTGGAGTGGGGTGCCATTGCCCTCTCCAAGAAACACCTGGAGTAACAGGCGAATTTGGCCTTGGTGTACGGAAGGAAGCAGGGCAAAGACTAATAGAGTTTTGCCAAGAGAATGCACTGGTCAGAGCAAATACCCTCTTCCAACAACACAAGAGAAGATTCTACACCTGACATCACCAGATGATCAACACTGAAATCAGATTGATTATATTATTTGCAGCCAAAGATGGAGAAGCTCTATACAGTCAGCAAAAACAAGACTGGGAGCTAACTGTGGCTCAGACCATGAACTCCTTATTGCCAAATTCAGACTTAAATTGAAGAAAGAAAAGAAAACCACTAGACCACTAAGGTATGACCTAAATCAAATCCCTTATAATTATACAGTGGAAGTGACAAATAGATTTAAGGGACTAGATCTGATAGACAGAGTGCCTAATGGACGGAGGTTCGTGACATTGTACAGGAGACAGGGATCAAGACCATCCCCATGGAAAAGAAATGCAAAAAAGCAAAATGGCTGTCTGAGGAGGCCTTACAAGTAGCTGTGAAAAGAAGAGAAGTGAAAAGCAAAGGAGAAAAGGAAAGATATTCCCATTTGAATGCAGAGTTCTGAAGAATAGCAAGGAGAAATAAGAAAGCCTTCCTCAGCGATCACTGCAAAGAAATAGAGGAAAACAACAGAATGGGAAAGACTAGAGATCTCTTCAAGAAAATTAGAGATACCAAGGGAACATTTCATGCATAGATGGGCTCTATGAAGGACAAAAATGGTATGGACCTAACAGAAGCAGAAGATTTTAAGAAAAGGTGGCAGGAATACACAGAAGAACTATATAAAAAAGATCTTCACAACCCAGATGATCACGATGGCGTGATCACTCACCTAGAGCGAGACAATCTGGAATGTGAAATCAAGTGGGCCTTAGAAAGCATCACTACGAACAAAGCTAGTGGAGGTGATGAAATTCTAGTTGAGCTATTTCAAATCCTGAAAGATGATGCTGTGAAAGTGCTGCACTCAATATGCCAGCATATTTGGAAAACTCAGCAGTGGCCACAGGACTGGAAAACGTCAGTTTTCATTCCAATCCCAAAGAAAGGCAATGCCAAAGAATGCTCAAACTATCACACAATTGCACTCATCTCACATGCTAGTAAAGTAATGCTCAGAATTCTCCAAGCCAGGCTTCAGCAATACGTGAACCATGAACTTCCTGATGTTCAAGCTGGTTTTAGAGAAGGCAGAGGAACAAGAGATCAAATTGCCAACATCCTCTGGATCATGGAAAAAGCAAGAGAGTTCCAGAAACATCTATTTCTGCTTTATTGATTATGCTAAAGCCTTTGACTGTGTGGATCACAATCAACTGTGGAAAATTCTGAAAGAGATGGGAATACCAGACCACCTGACCTGCCTCTTGAGAAACCTATTTGCAGACCAGGAAGCCACAGTTTTAATTCGATATGGAACAACAGACTGGTTCCAAATAGGAAAAGGAGTTCATCAAGGCTGTATATTGTCACCCTGCTTATTTAACTTCTATGCAGAGTACATCATGAGAAACGCTGGGCTGGAAGAAGCACAAGCTGGAATCAAGATTGCCGGGAGAAATATCAATAACCTCAGATACGCAGATGACACCATCCTTATGGCAGAAAGTGAAAAAGCCTCTTGAGGAGAGTGAAAAAGTTGGCTTAAAGCTCAACATGCAGAAAACGAAGATCATGGCATCTGGTCCCATCACTTCATGGGAAATAGATGGGGAAACAGTGGAAACAGTGTCAGACTTTATTTTGGGGGGCTCCAGAATCATTGCAGATGGTGATTGCAGCCATAAAATGAAAAGACTCTTTGGAAAGAAATTATGACCAACCTAGATAGCATATTGAAAAGCAGAGACATTACTTTGCCAACAAAGTCCATCTAGTCAAAGCTATGATTTTCCCAGTGGTCATGTATGGATGTGAGAGTTGGACTGTGAAGAAGGCTGAGCACTGAAGAATTGATGCTTTTGAACTGTGGTGTTGGAGAAGACTCTTGAGAGTCCCTTGGACTGTAAGGAGATCCAACCAGTCAATCCTAAAGGAGATCAGTCCTGGGTGTTCATTGGAAGGACTGATGCTGAAGCTGAAACTCCAATACTTTGGCCACCTCATGCGAAGAGTTGACTCATTGGAAAGGACCCTAATGCTGGGAGGGATTGGGGGAAGGGGGAGAAGGGGACGACAGAGGATGAGATGGCTGGATGGCATCACCAACTAGATGGACATGAGTTTGGGTGAACTCCAGGAGTTGGTGGTGGACAGGGAGTCCTGACGTGCTGCGATTCATAGGGTCGCAAAGAGTCGGACACGACTGAACAACTGAACTGAACTGAACTGAACTGAGATTCAGTGAAAAGCAGTATATTTACATCCATAATAAGCCCCAGCAGAGAACCTGATTTTTCATAGATTGTCTAAGTTCTCTCAAGTTGGTTGCACCTCTAGGATTAGAGTTTCTGAGATCTTAATTATTTTCTTGTTCACTTGAACATCACCTATTGTAGTATCTCATATGGTTGGTTTTAAGTTACCAAATGGGCTGAACTGCCAACTGAAACAGGTCGCCCTAAAATACAGCCTCTCTGTAGGCCAAACCAGTGAGATCATTTTATTGGTAGATGTCTGACAGTCCAAGGACAAGCTTTTGCTGTCAGCATAGTTTGGAAGAGAGAAGGTACATTATCACATGAGTCACTGAATTTTTTTGCTAATTGTCTATAATTTTGTGGAAATAACCATTAGCCTACTTGTCTGCCTCCCTCTTTCATCTTTAATTTCATTCTCATACCCAAGGGACTTTTTTTGTGTGACTGTTCACAATTAACAATCAATATAAAAAGAAACTATTATGTTAAATCATATAAAAATTGACAGTATTTTACCATTTCTGACCTACAGAATCAGCAAGTTTGTGTAGTTTAACATATGACATAGGAGACATTCACGGACAGCAGTTGACAGAGATATTTATCATTACTGAGAGGCTTCTAAATACAATAGCTCTTCCATTTGAGCTTCTGCCAGCTCTGTGGGGTTTTATGTAGCCAGTTCCATATGAAGACCTTCATTTGATCAACTACATGTACAATATTCTATCTTTTTTTAACAACTCAATGAACATTTATTGCACACTTATTATGGGGTAGGCACCACTTTCAGCCTTGGATACAAAGATGAGTGCATCACAGTCCCCACTTTGCAGAGCATGCAGTCTAAGAAGGGAGACAGGCATGGACATAATTATAGTGCAAAACAGCAAGTAACATAATAGATACAAATAACATGCTGAAAAGGCACTTACCATGCCTGGCAGAGCAAGAAGAACTCTAAGCAGGTGACATTTGTGCTAGTTCTTGAAGGATGAGCAATTTGGTGGCAGAAAAGAAAGAGAACAATACAACAGCACCAAGCAGAATGACTTGTTCAAAGTCACAGAAGCACAACAAAGAAGGATGTGCTCGAAGAACCTTAGTTTGAATATAGATGGGATGCGAGGCAAAAGAGAGAAGCAGCAAGAGGGGAGGCTTGGATGGAGGGAAGATTAGGTTATGAAGAGCCTTTCATGGGGGATGGGGGCTGAGAAGTTTGCATTCTATTCAGCAGGTAGAGAGGAGTCACAAAACACATATGGGTTTAAATCACTTGGATGTAAAACTGCTTTTTCTGCTTCAAATTCATATGTCCAGTCCAGTCATCATCTAATTGTAAAGAAACCTTTCATTAGTGACCCCAGAGCACCAGCTTCTGCAGTGTGAGTTCTTTATGACCCCTCACCCCATCCCGGCACACATGTGAGCCCAAGCATCCTGGATTCCCAAGGGGTTGTTTCAGCCCTGACATCTCTCTTAAACATAGTCATTGAGCTGTGGTTCCTCACTGTGGCTGGACGTGTAGCCAAAGACTGCATTACTGTGAGAGATTGTGGCTTTGACTGTTACGTGTTCCTCCTCTGCAGGGCTCTCTGCTTCACTTGGGTGAAGGAGCTTGCAAGCACACCCTTCGTGTTTTCATATTTTCCTCATTGGGTAATTGCAAAATGGGCGAATCCACCTAAATGCAGCAAGATTGATTTCATCCCAACTGCAGACTGGCTAATCAGTGGCCTAGTTTTCCAGCCATGTGATCTGGCATCTGGCACTCACCACTCATCAAATGAAATTACACAGCACCAATAAATTACCCACTCTCTCCTGGGCAGAGCTTTTTCCCTTAAGCTACCTCCTGCTTAACACTTGTATAATGTTTAATAGTACCATAGTTTATCTATACCAGGATGCCGACTGGAATGTATGGAAACTTTACTAAGAATGGAGAATTATATGTGTGTGTGTGTGTGTGTGTGTGTGTGCGTGCATATAAATTATACATAGACACCTGTTTATGTATTAATATATATGTGAATGAATTACCCCATTTATGTGAATTTTCCACATGATGATCACGCATTTTTTTTTACTTAAATCTTTATGGGAATGTTTCTAGGGTGGGGCGGAGGGGAAATTCTGCTCTGTTTGAATGCTTCTTCACCTCCAAGCTTTCTGTTCTTGGGCAGGAAATAGTCTCTCTCTGAGTCTTAGCTGTCTCAGCTATAAAATGAGAATAGTAGTAACTACCTCATAGGTTGATATGTGAATTAAGTAGGATGTGTGTGTGTGTGTAAGGCATTTGGTATGCAGAGAGCATCCAAAAAATGGCAACAATTAATACTTTATGCCTGTTAGAATTGGTCCCTAAATATTGGGGCCTTCATCAGTAGCAGTGATCATTGCCGGAAAACTAATAGCTGGCACCCTCAGGAACTATTAAGAGCCAGAGAGGTATTTGCCCTGCACTAAGTGACCACAGACTGCCAGGCTTTTCCCCAGCCCTGTCTGGTTCTTTAGTGTTTCTATAGCATCCCTTGTTTTCAGACTGTGGATTGTCACATTCTAAAATCAATAGTATGTATAGGACCCAGCAGCTTTCTTCCTCCCTTCATGATTCACTGACAAATCAAATCATCCAAGTTGCTAAAATTCCATCTAAAGCAGGATATTAAAAGCTCTGATGGAACACCCAAGTCTGTGTTTCAGTGTCCTCACTATGTCCTATCTATTTTAGCCACTCAAAGACCTTTTATGCCCATTTCAAGATTATCGGCTATGGAGGACAAATAACGCATGATCTCACGTGTGGAATCTAAAATAATCAAATGCATAGAAGCAGAGAGTAGAAGGGTGATTGCCAGAGGCTGGTGGGAGGGGGAAATAAGGAGACGTTGGTTGAAGGGTACAGAGTTTCAGTGATATGTGATGGGTCAGTTCTAGGGATCTACAGTGCAGCTGCATGACTGTCGTTCATGATTTGCTGTCTAGTCGCTCAGTCGTGTCTGACTCTTTTGTGACCCGTGGACTGTAGCCTGTTAGACCCCTCTGCCCATGGAATTCTTCAGGCAAGAATACTGGAGTGGGTTACAATTTTGATACTCTATTGTATACTTGAAATTTGCGAAGAGTACAGATCTTATTAATTAGCTTGATTATTGTGATTATTTTGCAATGTATACATATGTCATAACCTCAACTTGCACATCTTAAATATATATGTAATTTTTATTTTCCAATTATACTTAATAAAACCTGGGAGGGCATGAGAGAAACTATAATTTAATATAATAAATTAAAACTGTGACTTAATTTTTAAAAGATTATCTGCTATGTCTGTGATAGATGATATTGCTATCAAGTGAGATCAAGAAAAGTGAGATGATACTTAGGTCATTTTACATTTGTATCTGAGTGATACTGGTCTTTAAAGGTCCATATCTTTAGTGATTCAAGAAGGAAATAATTGTACCACCTCCTTTTAAAGACAAAATATGGCATATAAATAAAAATATCTATGTAAAGTTTTTATGGTTTTAAAAAACTGTAAAAGCATTATGCTAACTCAACCTATCAAGAAGCAAAATCGGCTCCATAATCCAAATAACATTTATCATATTGCTTGATTTTTTGGTGTGATTTTTAAACAAGTAAATTCTCATGGGTCTTATTCTGCTTCTCTTCATGAAAACACTGTATGTGAGAGACCAGAACTGCCATGTTGTAGTTTATGTGAAATGCACCCCCTGAAGTTGTGCAGGAAAGTGGTCCCAAGTGAGACTGTCTTTATAATAGCTTTGAGTAACTTGGTTTTTTAGGGAGTTTTTGGTGTTCAGTAGCCAAACCACCAGTATCCAAGATAAATACATTAATCGCCCACTCATTCCCCTCACTGTGAATGTTTGTTAGCAACATACATTCTAATTTAGAGAATAATTTTTCCAATAATTCTATGCCTTTTTCGTCATTTCAAATATTATAAACTTGGTTCTACAAAATAAGTCCTAGACCTCAGCTGATTCTCCTTTTTGGCGCATAAACAGTACTCCGTTCTTTGTTGCTGTTGTTTAGTTGCTAAATCGTGTCCTCATCTTTGCAGCCCCATGGACTAGATTTTTTGTGACCCCCAAGGACTATAGCCCACCAGGTTACTCTGTCCATGGGATTCCCCAAGAAAAAACACTGGAGTGGGCTGCTGTTTCCTTCTCGAGGGGGTCTTCCTGACCCAAAGGTTGAACCTGGGTCTCCTGTGTTACAAGGCAGATTCTTTACCACCGAGAAGCCCAAGTAGACTTTGTTTGAAACAAAGTATTCCTCTTATCTCACCTCTCAGTTATGTTCCTTCTTCTAGTCAATCTCCTTCCCCAACACACACGTACACACACACATGCGCGCACACATGCACACACACGCACATGCGCACACACACACACACACATTGGCTGTGGACATTTACACATCTTACTCCTTCCCTTTGGAAAGCCCTATACCTGCTTCCTTCCTTGGCCAATTTTGATGTTTCCATTAGAACTCAAGTGAAATGACCAGTCACACCCTTTTGAAACTTTCTCTGTCCAGTATGCTGGCCTCCTCCCATGCGTTTTTATAGCACCTTGCCCTTCTCCCTGTCTTAGTCCTTACATGCCAGCAGTTGTGCTGAACTGGAAACTCCTTAAAGACATGACCCTTTAAATCTCTTTTGTGTTCACCTTGTCTGGCATATAGCAGGTTCTCAATACTTGGGGAATGATTTCATGAATTTCATTTCCCCCTAATGAAAAACTTCACTGTACTTCCAACTGATGTAGCAGATCGTGACCAATTAAGTCTGAAGTTCAATACACTTCTGATTATCTTATCAAATGACTGAAAATGTAAACATTTAAGAATTCATTGTAAACACTTGGGCAAGGGGGAAAGTTTAGGAGTCTTAACCTAGTTTCCTTGCTCTTTATAAAACATCTTGATTTCTTCAGGTAGGGAAGCTTCCCCAGGTGGGCATTGACATGATAGCACAATAGAGCACTGAATGTCAATCGCAATTCTTTTTTTTTTTTTCTTTTTTAATATTTTCAGGTTACAAATGCTGCTGCCAACTGCCTTGGTCAAATGACTCTTCATCTCCAGCCTTTTCTTGTGTGTGGAGGGGATGGATTTACTCAGTCCAACTTTGACGGCTGCATCACTTCTGCCTTATGTGTTCTGGAAGCTTTAAAGAATCATATTTAGTACTGCCTGTATTCTTATTTTTCACATGTACTTTGGGGTTTTTGTTTTCACAATTTTCTGTCATTGATTATTTTGTTTTCTCTTTTGTTGAGAGAAATTACTAGAAAAATTGTTCTTTACTGATTATTATTTTTCACATGGAGTATAAAATCAATTTTATAATTTCAGTACTTACAACTCCTACAAGAATGAAAAATCCTTTGTACTTTATACTTTTCTCCACTTTTCTGAATTGCCGTGTTTACCCACTCCTTGTTGGAGGCAAAGCAGTGCTTAAGAAAAAGCGAAGAGCTCTCCCTCCAAATTACGTCAAATCCAAGTAGCAGTTCATGTTCACAGACCTTTGTTGTCCTTTTGAAAATTTCAGTCCCAAATAAAGAATAATCTTTATCAAGGCATCACGATAAATCTTCAAGTATATCTTTGATTTGATATTTTTGCAAATTGCTGAACTACAAGATTTCTCCAAACTGTGGAAACAAAGAGTAATTTTTGTTTCTCGTTTCTCTTCCAAGTTATTAAATGCTCCTGAATTGTAGGTCACATATGTCATCATCTCTAAGAACGCAGTTTGGAGGGCAACTTGACTGACAAAGAAATGTCTCTTCAAATTTTCAGAAAATAACCAGATTCAACTTGACTTTCCGAGTCACACAGTACTTCTTAACCTTAAGAAATCCAGCCTTAATGGGAAAGATAAAACTTAAATAGAAGCTGAGAGGAATTATGTTGATCTTTACCGTGTGCTGTCTCCTGCGGCTAGTGCTCTTACTCTTATGCCCTCTCCGGTGTGTGCTGTGGCATTTAGACTGTGTCAAGTTTAATGAATTTAATACAAAAAATTTTTACTGAACCAGAAAATAGATGCACTTAAAATAGTTCAATATTTGCCAACTTAGCGGTTCAGCATATCACCCACATGCATCAGTGACAACCCATGACTTGCTGGCTCGAGAGAAATTGATACTTGTTGCTAATTTAGAAAGCAAACTGGTGAGTTCCATTTTGTCATTTTGAAAGGAAGGAAGTCGTCACAGCCTCTCAGATCATTGCAGTCTCTCCAACTAAGAAAAGTTCCACAAAAGACCCCTTAGCTTGGTAGTATTTAAAATCTCACACTGACATGCCCACTGTCAGGCATGCATATACACAGGCATGGGCAGTTACTTGTTTATGTAACTACAGAGTGGGTTTTTTCTATGGAGTGTTCTTATATATCTCCTACTTGCGATCAACTGATGGAAAACTGAAATGCCTACGTGTGGTTAATGTCACTTATTTTTGAAAATATAGAAAGGAAAAGGGAAATTAATGTGATCTCTTTTATGATACAAGGAAAAATATTGAGATTTCTTTCATCATTTTGGCCTATATTTGATGAACATTTGTCTTTATTTTCATTATACCCTTAAAATACAGTAGCAAATATATTCAACATATTAACTGTTTTGTTTTTAACTAATATAATTCTGGAGCCATCTGACTGAAAGCATCCTAAAGCTTTAAAGCAATGTTATATTTGTTTCAAGAGTGTTTATATTCCAAAGAAGAAAAAATTATTTATAAACGTGGGATGTGTTGCTTAGAGAAAGTACGCTAAGCCATTATGGACGAGTTATTTTTTATTTAAAACATTTTTTAATGTGAACCATTTTTGAAAGTCTTTATTGAATTTATCATGACATTCTTTCTGCTTTATGTTCTGCTTTATGTTTTGGCCATGTGGCATGTGGGATCTTAGCTCCCTGATCAGGGATCGAACCCACACCCCCTGCATTGGAAGGCAAAGGCTTAACCACGGAACCACCAGAGAATCCCACTGATGAGTTTTAATATCTGTTCATTCGAAATGTGCTTCCCTAATAATTGTGCATTTGCTTAGAAAATACTGTAGCAATGTGAGAAAAGATAGACAACCCTGCTTAGTATGTAGGTCATTGTTACTTTGCTGATTTAATCATTTGAAAACTCATTTTACATTTTGATCCATCTCTGATAGAAACAGACCAATTCCCTGATGCTCAAATAAGGAAAGAAAATGTATCAAAAGCTTGTGTTCTCTATCTTCATTTACCCCTTCCTCTTTAGAAATAGAAATAGATATGGAACTGTCTTGTGCTAGAAGCCATCCCAGAGGCCATGAGATTCAGATGGCCAGGATGTCCTAAAAGACCCAGGGCCAAGGTGGCCAAGTCCCCTGAGAAATACGGGTCAGTACCTTTTGGAAAAGGGCTCCCACAGGACCACACAGCACCACAGTACTTCCAAACAAGAACTTTTATTAATCAAACACAGTCAAGGAAATCTGCTCTGTTTTGAAAGGAGCATATTCAAGTGAGAAACGGCTTGAGCAGTGGGGTGATTTAATACTTGTTAGCTGATAAATATAGCCTTTGCTGGAATAAAACTATACAAGGCAGGGTTGAAAAGCTTAATTACTAAACTGTCTATGCACGTCTTGCTCAGGCAGCGAGGGTGACAAATTATAGCAGTCGAGTAGTATTTTTCACCTTTGGCATTTCTGAGGGGAGAAGTATGTCTAAAAACATCGAGTGAGCAGTAATAATCCCAGACCAGATATTACTGAGGGGAAAAAAAAGACATATTATTGAGTCACCAAGCCTTCTGTGCAAAATGCCGTCAGCCCCACCCCTCCTCCTACTTGGTACCTTGTTAAGTAAAGAGAACAAGGTCAATTTTACACTTATCTGGTATTTTATTCTCATCCAAGTATATGTGCATATGTATGTGTATATATATATATATATGCTTTGTGCTATGCTCAGTTGCTCAGCTGTGTCCAACTCTTTTGTGACCCCCATGGACTGTAGCCCACCAGGCTTCTCTGTCCATGAGATTTCCCAAGCAAGAATACTGGATTGGGTTGCCATTTTCTACTCCAAGGGAATCTTCCCGACCCAGGGATAGAGCCCACGTTTTTTCTGCATCTCCCACATTGGCAGATGGATTCTTTACCACTGCACCACCTGGAGAGCACAATATATATAAATTCTGGCATTACTTTTGAAAACTCAGATATTGATTCTCCCATCAACTTGAATAAAAAGCAGCATTGACTGCTTTATATTTTAGAAAAAAAGATTATATATATATAAAACATATATATGTATATTTCAAGTATATCTGTATATATATGTTTTTTTCCATCCTCCTAATATCTTGTAAAATAAACAGAGCAGGGAATTATTATTCACATTTGACAAGTGAGGAGACTGAGGCACAGAGCTTGGCCAAACAAGGTCGCATCATCAAATGCAGGGCAAGAACCCGGGCCTCCCGTGACCCATTTCTATTTACGTGGCACCGGGCTGCTGCCAGATGAGCATGGTAATTAAAGCTGAACTGAAGTGTTGGTTGGAGGTGCAATCAGCACCATGTGGTCCCCTTATTGATGTTTCATTTCAGAGAGCTAACACTAATCCTGATGTGATGTATACAGGAGTCTAATACGGAATAGAGTCTCTGTAGGTACTGACTAAATGATTTATATTCCGTTATTTTCATTTGCTGGTTTATTTCCTCCTTTGGGGGGCACTTGCTGTGAGAAATGGTTGCATCCTAATGACACTGAATTTCAGCCCAGCAGTAGCTGGTTAGCGAACAGGCCCCCTCTGCATCCAGCCTTCCCTTCTGCACTGCTCTTTGTCTTTCCGTTCCCTTTGTTTCATGCTGTCCTCTACCAGTTTCTACCATCACTTTCTCCCCTCCTATTTTTTTTCCCTCCCTCTTCTTACCCTGTGTCCAGTTCTCCATTCTCAGAAATCTGGAATATAAATACAACTACCTTATGATTCATAGCATTTGTAATTTTTTGCCTTAATATAATCTCATTTTTCTACAATTCAAAGCAGTCAATCCTGCTTTTTATTCAAGTTGACGGGATAGTCATTATCTTGACTTTTCCAAAGTAATGCCAGAATTTAAAACTATCTGTAGCTTTCAAGGATCTCAGTGCTAATAACCTAAAACATGGTACCAGGCTCTGTGGTGGACATAATGGAATATAATTAGCCATCTTCACCTAAGATGCTAGTTAGGGGAAGACAAGTCCCATAGAGTGGGAGGCAGTAATCACAGACAGTAGATAAGATACTGGGAATCCTAAAAGGAAGAATCATGTTTCCTCTCCAGAGAGAGGGTCTCCAAACAGAAGCAGGGATCCATCAGGACAATAATTCTGGCAAAATCCCTCTGCACCACACCGTAACTGGGCAGCCCTGGTTGCCTTTAGGAATCCAAACTGTGTATCAGAGTGGTCAGGAAAGTGATTGCTTTCTGTGGAAAAGGCTCAGTAAAACACAGAAAGTGGTCTCTGGGAAAAGGAAGGAGCCTCAGCCAATCTCCGACTAGCTGGTGCAGGACTGAGTTGCTGTATCCACTCTGGAATGTCTTTGTGTTTCAGCCAATATCATCTGGCCAGGTAAGCCAGGAATGGTTGAAATGGTACTATGTCCTGTGTTTTCTTCTCAACAGACAGAAATTACAGTCTACTTAAGAGTTCACAGCAGAATCTATCCAATGTGCCTGCTAAGGAGAAAGAATTTCCAAAGAATGTGTTAATTGAAAGGCATGTAGAATCATCCTCGAATGTCTAAGTTTAGAGGGCCTTGGAGACCGTTTAGACCAGTTCTTAGCCATCTTGGATTTTGAACCTACTTGAGAAGCTTGGGAAAGCTATGAGATCTTCTCCCAATAACAACGAAAACAAGGATGCACGTGTGCGAATAGAATTTGCATACCATTTTAGAGCCTACTGGCTAGCTGCTTGTTTTTGTAAATACACTTTTATTGGAATACAGCCTTGCCCACTTGTTTGTGTATCATCTGTGGCTGTTTTTGCATTACAGCGGTAGAGAGGGATGTTTGCCATGGAGACCATATAGCCTACAAAGTCTAAAATCATTACTATCTGGTCTTTTAAGAAAAAAATGTGCTGACTCCTATTTTAGGAGGTTACAAACCCTCCAAAATCTATTTTTAAACACTGAAGGGGGAGCTCCATGGACCTCAGATTAATAACCTCTAAATCTGTATCCTATCAATTTATGTAAATATAGGCTTATCTTAGATGTACACATTTGGTCCATACTCCTTGATCCCATGCCCCATTGTAAATCCTTTAAAGCAAGCAGTACTATTTTGCACATATCCCCTGGAGTTAAATAAATCTGTTTTAATCCAGACTTTTGCTCCTCATTCTGTGACCTTGCAGTTAAACAGCTACACAGCCCCCTTCATCGTTGACAACTGAGTTAATGGTAGCTGCCTCGTAAGATTGTTATAAGGCTTAAATATACATAAAACCTTAACAAAGTCCTGGACACATAGTAAGTGCTCAAGAAATAATAGCAATGATGGTGGTGATGATGATGAAGGGAATAAGAGTGAGGAAAAAAATGTAAGCAGATCCTGTGCCTCAGAGACCCCTGCAAAGGGCAGTTTCCTCTGCATTTATATAGGACATGGTAAGAGTTTGTTCATTGAATAAATGCTGATGAAACTCGGAAGCTTAACAGCTCTAGAATCTCAAAACCTTCATGAAACAGAACAGTAGGGTCTGCCTGAGACCAGGTAAGGGCCACTTTCTCCTTTCCTGTCATAGCTAATAAGTATATGCTTGGGGAAAAGGGTTTGCTCTAACGTGGTCCTTGGAAAAAAACCAGGATAGGTCATGACCAGGAGTAGGGATAATGTAAAATAAAAGTGTTCTCTGCAGTGAATGGTGTCTTCTCCTTAGCAAGTATGTGTGCTGAATGCAAAGAATTGCACGCTTGGATTGGATTCTGCTGAAGATTATTTACTTAATCTCTGAAATGCTGTGAAAACTGGGAGTGAGTTATTTCACATTCTTGACATGTTTGGCTAAGTATGCAGATTCATTTCCTGTCTCTGGCCTTCGTTTTAAAAAGCTCAACTCCTGGTAAATTCTGTGACATCCTAAACTTACCACTTTCTAGATGTGTAATCTTGGACCAGTTTCTTATATCTTTGAGCCTCAGGAGCTTCATCTATAAAATGGGGACACTAATTTTTCCTGCCTTAAGGTTAGGAGTTATTTGAGTGTTTTAGAATATAATATGTAAAGTGTTGAGCATTGTGCTCTGCACATAGAAAATAATAAATGTTAGCTGTTACTGTGACTCTTACTATTAGTGAAGTGTGGTTTAGGAAAATAACTCTGTCTCATAACCATCCCACCATCTATAGTAGCTTTAAACCTAGCTAGGAAGCCACTTTATTACCTGTAAAACTCATTGGGGACTGTATTCAAATGCCAGCATAAGTTTGGCTTCATTTAAACTAAATTTTTGTCAGAAATTCTTATTGACTTTGAGTGAATGAGTGAATAAGTGCTTCACTATCGCTGTGCTCCTTAATGTGGTTCACAGCACACTGCTTTTCCCCAGCCAGTCTAGTCTCCCCACTCTTGTGATACCAATCACGTGTCTACCAACTGGTTCAGTATCTACTTGCCACCAAAACTGGCAAGATCAACACCATCAGGGCCTGGCACTTAGGAGGTACTCAGTAAACAGATGTTGATGCAGTGAATAAATACATTCAACTGATGAACATTTCTTAGTCTAATTTCAACAAGTAGCAAAGAAAATCATTGCTGATACAGAATCATCCCATAGAAGAAAAATGTACCAATCTTATCTTCAATGTGCTGGTGCTCAAACGCTCAGGCGTGTATGACTCTGCGACCCCATGCGCTGTAGCCCACCAGGCTCCTTCGTCCATGGGATTCCCCCAGCAAGGATACTGGAGTGGGGTGCCGTTTCCTCCTCAGGGGATCTTCCCGATCAAACCCATGTTGCTAATATCTCCTGTATTGGCAGGCAGATTCTTTACCACTAGTATCACCTGGGAAGCCTTATCTTCGGTAGAGGAGATAATTACAAAAGTACCTACGTTCTCCCTATTTGGTCTGTATCCATCAATAGGTGAGTTCCAAAAGTCCCTGCTTTATGCTCCCTCTAACTTTGGGAAGTCCTTATTTGGAGGCGGGGGAATATGGGAGAGCTGCTCTACGTTTGCAACTGCCTAATAAACACTTGTACTTCACTTTTCATTTTGCCTAATATGTTAAGGTTTCTGCCTATGAAGCCAAACATTTGAGCAAAGGAGTGCACCAGACTAAAGAAGCCTGATGAGCCTGTTTTATGCTTCTTATGAGAAGCTGAAGTCATACATATTGAAAAGTATTAAAATTAGAAGAAATAGCTGACGAGGGGAATTAACAGAACCTCAACTTAAATAATTATTAACTAGAAATTCATTTTTTGCATCAATTTCTGCATTTTTACCATTCCAGAATACTTGGTCCACTTCTTTTTTCTTTTCAGTGCCTCTGATGCACATGGCTAAAGTCGGATGAATCTTGCAAAGCCTTGCAATCAGGATTTCTTTAGAACGTAGTAAACTCTATTACTACTCTATTAGTCTATAAAGGACTTCCCTGGTGGCTCAGACGTTAAAGCGTCTGTCTACAATGTGGGAGACCCGGGTTCGATCCCTGAGTCGGGAAGATCCGCTGGAGAAGGAAATGGCAATCCACTCCAGGACTATTGCCTGGAAAATCCCATGGACAGAGGAGCCTGGTAGGCTACAGTCCATGGGGTTGCAAAGAGTCGGACACGACTGAACGAATTCATTTTTTATTTTAAACTCTATTGAGAGAGGTTTATGTGTGTGTGTGTGTTTATGTGTGTTTTTTCTTCACTTTGGAATTCCCCAGAACAGTGATTGTCACAAATTGAGTGACTAATTCAAGAAATTTAGACCATCAGATTTTAGGAAGCTATGTTATATAATTAGAAGATGTAGCAAAAGAAATAAAAAACTAGAAGTCTTTCAAGTCCAAAAAAATACCAAAAAATGAAAATGAAAAAGCTTTTGAGTCTTACTTATGTAAGTTCCAAAGATAAGAATCATGTCTGACTTATCTAAAATAAATTCCCCAAGCCTAGCACAGAGTAGGTCACATAGTAGACCCTGAATAATTTTTTATTGAATGGTTAAGTGATTGAAAAAAGGAAAGCTTATGTGAGAATGAGCATTAGATTCTAAAAGACTCAAGAGAAAAAATCCTAGAAACATATTATTTAAAATGAGCCATTTTATGGGTAGCTGGTGTGCTTGTGTATACACATATGTGCTAGAGTGGGGAGGGGAGGGCAGGGATGCTTTTCCTGTGCAGTCAGTGTAGCTTCTGTGGCAGTGTGTTCCACATTGTGGTTTATCATCTACCAACAGTGTGTACTCAGGGTTTATTGGGTCACATTTATATTTCTTGGTATTCTCTTTATTAGAATTGATTTAAAGGTGACAAGCTTTAGATCTAGTGTGGGATCCACTTCTACGAGTCACCAACCTCAAACTCACATAGTATGTTTTAGCCATTAAAATAAACCATGTTTACTTACTTTTTGGAAAACAAACTATTTGCTGCAAACCAAAAGATTGTCCCAAAAAAGTGTAATACAGAGGTCATTGTGGAGAAAACAAAACCTGGCAAGTGTCACTTCATTGAGAGAAGTATATTATCCAGGGTGAACAGTACTGTGACAAATAAACTCTGTATTAGAGGAAAGAGCTGAAAGAATGTGTCTATAAACAGGAAATCTGTTCATTTAATAAACCATATTAATAATAATCTTATAATTATTTAAATAAATGCTAAATATGTCATAAAATTAACATATATAACTGATATAACCAATAACATATATAACCAATGGTAAACTCATAAGAGGGGAAAGCTATCTTAGAAGGATAAAGATTATTTTAAAACTAACAGACATCACAATTAAGAACCAATTCCTAGAATTATCTACATTAAATTGGGAAGACATCAAAGATCCTTGCATCAATGTTTTGAAATTTCTAGGGAATGCATTAAGGCATGGAACATATTTAAGAGATGTGAACACTAGAAAAGAAAGGTGAAATGATTACTAATTTCTGTCAATATGATTATACTTCTTAGAAAACTCAGGTGAACTAACTTTTTGAATTAGGAAGACACTTCTAGTCACTACTAGAGACTACTACTAGTCACTACGTTGAGTATTATAAACACTCAAAGACCAATAATTTTTCTATATGTTAATAATTAATGCAAATATATCATATTTTTTAAATTAAGAAACAACATAGAATACAAAAACATATCTCCAGGAAAATATATCTAGAATTTATATAAGGAAATTTTTTTAATCTTAATATATTTTTAACAAATTGAATAAGTAGAAATATATACCATGTCCCTGTAGGGGTATACTGAATATAATGAATTTTTCCATTTTCCTCTAACTAGTCTATAGATTAAACATAATCACAATGGGATTTTGTTAATATGAAAAAATAAATCTAGAATTCATCTGGAAAAAATTAACAGATGAAAGTAAGTAATAAGTTTATGAGCAAGCAGGCCATAAGTATTGAACTTATCAGCTATTAAGATATATTATGCTGCTGCAGCTGCTGCTGCTGCAAAGTTGCTTCAGTCGTGTCCAACTCTGTGCGACCCCACAGACGGCAGCCCACCAGGCTCCCCTGTCTCTGGGATTCTCCAGGCAAGAACACTGGAGTGGGTTGCCATTTCCTTCTCTAATGCATGAAAATGAAAAGTGAAAGTGAAGTCGCTCAGTCATGTCTGGCTCTTAGCGACCCCATGGACTGCAGCCCACCAGGCTCCTCCGCCCATGGGATTTTCCAGGCAAGAGTACTGGACTGCGTTGCCATTGCCTTCTCCGAAGATATATTATAGAATTAGGTAAATAAAACAATTCACTAATGATCCTAGAATTGACATAAATGAATGGAAATAATGGCTATAAATGCACTTAAGGTAGTAAAGGAAACATTACAAAGCTATCGAAAAAGGAAGACACATGCGACAGCGTGGATGAACCTTGAGATGTCGTGCTAACTGAAATAAGCCAGTCACAAAAGGACAAACAGTGTGTGATTCCACTTATGTAAGGTTCCTAGAGGAGTCACGTTCACAGAGACAGAAAGTAGTACAGTAGTTGCCAGGGGCTGGAGGAAGTGGGGAATGGGGAGTTAGTATTTATTGGTACAGATCAAAAAGTTCTGAAGAGGGATGGTGACGATGGTTGCAGGATAATGTGAACATACTTAATGCCGCAGAACTGTACACTTGAAAATGGTAAATTTTATGTTATGTATATTTTACCGCAATTTTTAAAGAAGAAAAAGAAGTTGATATTTCTTACATTTAAAAAAAAGGAGTAGGAGAGCATTTACAAACCTATAAGAGAAGCACGAGGCCCCTTCTCTCCAGCAGAAAAATATATCACGTCTATTCTTCCCCCCTTAACATCCGATGTAATAGAAAAGGCCAAAAAATGGGAGAAAATACACACATGTATGAACATTTTTCACTTGGTAAGTAATCAAAATAGAAACCTATGTATATGTATATACATAGATATGGGCTTCTCTGGTGTTTCAGATGATAAAGAAACGCCTGCAATGCGGGAGACCTGGGTTTGATCTCTGGGTCAGGAAGATCCCCTGGAGAAGGACATGGCAACCTGCTCTTCTTGCCTGGAGAATCCCATGGACAGAGGAGACTGGTGGGCTACAATCCATAGGGTCACAAAGAGTCAGACATGACTGAAGCAACTTAGCATGCACATACATGTATATATGTATACACATATTTATATGTGTGTAGGATTTCCCAGGTAGCGTTAATGATAAAAAAAAAACCTGCCAGCCAATGCAGGAAACATAACAGACACATATTGTATCCCTAGGTCAGGAAGATCCCCTGGAGGAGGAAATGGCAACCCATTCCAGTATTCTTGCCGGGAGAATCCCATGGACAAAGAAGCCTGGAGAGCTCCTGTCCATAGGGTCACAGGGAGTTGGACACGACTGAAGCAACTGAGCACGCACGCACACATGCATATGTGTATATGTGTCTGTTCATGCTTGCCTTAAGAATAAACAAAGGTTTATAAGGTTTTTAAGGTGTTATAGGTTAGAAACCATAACAAAGGTTTATAAGGCTTTATATTAGAAACCATAACAAAATGTAATTTTTCATCTATCAAACTGATGATTTTAAAATTACTAACCTCTAAAAGGAGAAGGAAATGGCAACCCACTCCAGTATTCCTGCCTGGAGAATACCATGAACAGAGGGGCCTGGCAGGCTACCATCCATAGGGTCACAGAGAGTTGGACATGACTGAAGCAACTTAGCACAACTTCTAAAAAGAGATCAAAACTGTTAGAAGTTAAAATTTTCACAACCTCTCTGAAAACTAAGTTGGCAATACGTATCACATTTTTAAACATGTTTTCTGACTTGATAATTACACTACTGGGAATCTATCTTAAAGAAACAATCCAAGATTCAGATAATAATTTATATTGTTGTATGTTTATTTAAGTATTAGTTATTATGATAGTTCAGTTCAGTTGCTCAGTCGTGTCCGATTCTTTGTGACCCCATGAATTGCAGCACACCAGCAGGCCTCCCTGTCCATCACCATCTCCCAGAGTTCACTCAGACTCACGTCCATCGAGTCCGTGATGCCATCCAGCCATCTCATCCTCTGTCATCCCCTTCTCCCCCTTCCCCCAATCCCTCCCAGCATCAGAGTCTGTTCCAATGAGTCAACTCTTCGCATGAGGTGGCCAAAGTACTGGAGTTTCAGCTTTAGCATCATTCCCTCCAAAGAAATCCCAGAGCTGATCTCCTTCAGAATGGACTGGTTGGATCTCCTTGAAGTCCAAGGGACTCTCAGGAGTCTTCTCCAACACCACACTTCAAAAACATCAATTCTTTGGCACTCAGCTTTCTTCATAGTCCAGCTCTCACAACCATACATGACTACTGGAAAAACCATAGCCTTGACTAGACGGACCTTAGTCAGCAAAATAATGTCTCTGCTTTTGAATATACTATCTAGGTTGGTCATAACTTTTCTTCCAAGGAGTAAGCGTCTTTTCATTTCATGGCTGCAGTCACCATCTGCAGTGATTTTGGAGCCCAAAAAAATAAAGTCTGGCACTGTTTCCACTGTTTCCCCATCTATTTCCCATGAAGTGATGGGACCAGATGCCATGATCTTTGTTTTCTGAATGTTGAGCTTTAAGCCAACTTTTTTACTCTCCACTTTCACTTTCCTCAAGAGGCTTTTTAGTTCCTCTTCACTTTCTTCCATAAGGGTGGTGTCATCTGCATATCTGAGGTTATTGATATTTCTCCTGGCAATCTTGATTCCAGCTTGTGTTTCTTCCAGCCCAGTGTTTCTCATGATGTACTCTGCATATAAGTTAAATAAGCAGGGTGACAATATATAGCCTTGACGTACTCCTTTTCCTATTTGGGACCAGTCTGTTGTTCCATGTCCAGTTCTAACTGCTGCTTCCTGACCTGAATATAGGTTTCTCAAGAGGCAGGTCAGGTGGTCTGATATTCCCATCTCTTTCAGAATTTTCCACACTGTATTGTGATCCACATAGTCAAAGGCTTTGGCATAATCAATAAAGCAGAAATAGATGTTTTTCTGGAACTCTCTTGCTTTTTCCATGATCCAGCAGATATTGGCAATTTGATCTCTGGTTCCTCTGCCTTTTCTGAAACCAGCTTGAACATCTGGACGTTTACAGTTCATGTATTGCTGAAGTCTGGCTTGGAGAATTTTGAGCATTACTTTACTAGCATGTGAGATGAGTGCAATTGTGCGGTAGTTTGAGCATTCTTTGGCATTGCCTTTCTTTGGTGGAAAACTGTAAACAACCTAAATAAACACTAATAGATGGCTGAATAAATTCCAATAGATCAAAACAGTAGAACTGAATGCAGTCATTTGAAAATGTGGTCTTCAAGCATACTTGCCCATCTGGAATAGTTCTATGATACAACATTAAGAGAGATCACCCCAAATATGTAACAACAAATTCAGAATGTATTATGGTTTTCATTTGATTAAAATAAAAGGTGTATGTCATATACATTTGTGTGTGTATATAAAGAAAAATACTAAAATCTTAAAGTTCTGAAGGTGGTGGGATTTTGAGTGATTTTTCTATACTTTTTCAGTATTTTACAAGGAACAGACAGGCTGCCAATTGACCTTGTTTTAAAGTGCTCCAGAGGGCAGAACCAAGACCAGTAGCATTAGGAAAGCAACTGGAACTAATATGAGAAAGAAATTTGTAAGAAGCAGAACTTTCCAATGTGCAGCAGAACTCTGGGGGCTTCTCTCTGCTCTCCTGGGACATGTGGTCACCAACTACAGTATTCCACGAACTAGAGAGGTCACAGGAACTGTGCTGCCCAACCCCAGCTAAGCCATAGCACCTAGGGGAGGGCAAGGGAGGTGGGGATTGAGGTGATAGAACGCAGATTCCTGCATCACGCATACTCATCTCTCTGAGCTGAACATCCAGGACTGAGGTCTGGAAATTTGCATTTTCTTTAAATTTCTCCAGGGGACTCAGAGGCAGCCAGATAATTTCTGCATTGGAGAAGCCACAAATTAGATTTAAGTTTGCTTCCCATGTGGAGACTCAAAGCAAGCCTGAGACTCAAAAGTCTGGAGATTTTCTGACTACTGACTGTATAAAACCAAGGAAATGCAGATGTAGAGAAAGGACTTGTGGACGCAGTGGGAGAAGAAAGCGGGACGAACTGAGAGAGTAGCATTGGCATATATACACCACCATGTGTAAAACAGGTAACTAGTGGGAAGGCGCGGCATAGCACAGGGTGCTCAGTGCTCTGTGACGACCGAAAGGGGAGGGGGTGGGGATGGAGGGAGGCTCAAGAGGGAGAAGACATTGATATTTACCGGGGATTCACGTTGTTGTACAGCAGAAACCAACACAACATTGTAAAGGAATTATCCTCCAATTAAAAGTAAAATAAAACCAAGGAGAGTAATATAGATAAAAAGGGAAATACGCTAGATGGGGCTGGAAGGGAGAATGGAGTCACCTGATGTTCAGCACTGCCCAGTGTTTAGTAATTTAGGCATTTAACCTCTGGTCTAGGAGCCCCTCACCTTGTAACCCAAGTGAGAGAATTTTCTTGTTCTTAGAAAAAGGCATGCTAACGTATTTGGTAGTGTGAAAATTGCTCAGTTCAGTCCAACTCTTTGTGACCCCATAAACTATACAGTTCATGCGATTCTCCAGGCCAGAATACTGGAGTGGGTAGCTGTTCCCTTGTCCAGGGCATATTCCCAACCCAGGGATCAAACCCAGGTCTCCCACATAGCAGGCGGATTCTTTACCAGTTGAGCCACAAGGGAAGCTCAGTAGTAATTTAGTAGTAAAGGGGCATTTTTTTGTCTACAACTAACTCTTAAATAGTTCAGAAGAAAAAAAAATTAGATGAGGAGATGAGAAAATGCTAATGTAGCTAAGCTAGAAATTTAAGTAAAAGATAAATGGACATCTTTGTCCTATTTTTTAATCTTTTCTGTAAGCTTGAAATTTTATTAAAATAAAATGCTACCCCATCAAAAAAGACAATTTAAAGACAAAGCAAACATAATGATAATCCCTAGTCCACTTGACTCTAAACCACCAAGCATGCTTTTTCATTCTTCATTTATTCAGCCAACATGGATCAAAGGCTTATTCTGTACCAGGCTCTCCATTAAAAACGCTTGGGATGTATCAGAGATCCAGCACTTTTCTGCCTGCACACTGGTCACAGTAGAGTTTGGTTAACATAAAATGCAGATTCGGGGGGCTCAAGACTGAGTACATTAGATCTCTGAAGCAGGGACAAGGGATCCATAATGTATAAAATTTCCTGCAATGTTGCTTATATACATTAATGCAGAGCTGTTTTTTCAAAATATGGACTTTGATCCATAGTGGTTTATAATAGCAATTTAGTGAGCAAAGAATTTTTTTTAACATTAAAATAATAGAAAAAGAGAAAACAGAAAAGAAAATAAGAATGCTGACACATGGTAAGAGTCACTATTATTTTATAAAACTTTGGTTTCCATGCCCTTGAGTCACTAAGTAAACTAGGTTTCATGTAGAAAACCACTGCTAGAAAATATGATATGTAAAATATATCACTTCTTTTTTCCTCTCTAGCCCCTGTACCCAACAGTTCTCCCTTAGTCCAGATTGAGGGCTATTGAGAGCCTGGGGCACATTCACAGCCTTGAGAAGCAACAGGCCGTTCCAGGAATTTGACTCACTGGCTGTATCCCTGGTGTGACAGCCCTTCCTTTTCCTCCTGCGTAGGGCCCAGAGCCGCACTGTCCCACAGATGGCAATGTCTCCAGCACGTCACCTCACCTCTTTTGAAGGACGTGACAGAGCATGGCACGCTGTTTATCCTGGCACTTGTTGGCAGAGATAGAGCCACCACAAGAAAGGAACTTCTGAGACTGAAAACTTCCGCCTCCCTGGATGCTTTTTTGAGGAAACAAGAACACAGGACACAGCCCAGCCCCTTTTCCAGGCCACAGTGCTGGGTGTTTAATTCAGGCTCCTCATGTCTGGTTGAAATCCTATGTAGCCCATACTTTCTGACCCAGATGAGACAGAACCGTTGTCTTAAATCAAAATGAAACAGGATGGGGTTAACAAACCCACATGAAATGCGCTGAGGACTCCTCTCGGGGAGCCCAAGAGCCTGCTGAGCTGACCAGACCAGGGACGTTCCTGTGGTTGACTTTTGAGCTGGCCACGCAAGTCTTTGTTGTCACTGAGAAGAGAAATCCACAGGCCAGTTCAGCAGAAATGGTCCCCTAGCTCCAGGGAGGGCATCCATAGGTGAGTCATCAGCAGTTCAGAGGCCTGAGAAAGGCCGCTTTCACCTCTGTCTCATGGCAAGAGGAGTCTCTCTTAAGGAACTGAAAATGGAATTACTCAAACTAAAAACTGCTAACCTCACCAGGACGATTCCTTTCCTGACCCGAGAATGGGAATTGCCATTGGTAAACCCCCCGAAAATGAATGTGGTTCATCAGAAAAGGGCAAAGTGAGATACTCTCAGATGTATTTAGTGACATGTTCACAGCATTAGAAGCCAGCCCTTCCCCACCTCAAACCAGAGCACTGAAATGCTTGATTCTGTGCAGTTGTGGTAGAAATGTCCTCTATCAAAGGCAGACTCTAGTACCGCAAGCCAAAGATAAATAACAGAGGAAATCATTGAGACCGTGACCTCTTGATGACCCCCTGGAGCTAAATCTTTGCTAGACCTCAGAATATGAAACAGGCCACCAAGCCCGCCAGCAGCAGTTTGTGTATGAACAGCCTGGAAGCCATCTCCGCCTGCAGAAGACTGGCTCTCTAGAAGTTTGAGAAGAGAAATCCCAAAGGAAGTTCTTGTTCTATTCCCCGAAGCAAGGGTTTGCTGTTTAGGTGAAGAACCCTATTCTGAGAAATGAGCTCATTCCTGGGCCTCTGCCAGAGTTGCCCTGAAAAGGTATTTGCCTGGGAGTTGGGATGGAGGCTACCTCCTGTCCAGTGTGAGATATTAGTATTTGAAAAATGTATTCTCTCACTAGCTAGCAAATAAAATGAACCTCGGGATCTCACAAGGGCCTTCTTCCCTCTGCTGATTTCAGTGACGGATGTAGGTCATCAAACATGATGGAGTGTTTGCTAGCTGACGAGGATTGTGCAAAGTTCTCCAGGGGTCCTGAGCAGAACCAGGCTCAAGTTGCTCCTGTGAGGAAGCTCTATGGTGTCCCTTCTTGAGACAGTGTCACAGCACAGGAAAGAAACTCCTGACTACCACTTCCGGTTTAGAAACCCCGGAGGCACAAGACAGCAACTGAGACTGTAGGAAGCCAGTATTTAACAGTCAGGGTGGGGCCTGCTCTTGGACTGTCTGGCTTGATGACTGAGGCAAAGCCAGCTAAATCTTCAGAATAAAAAGTATGGAGAGAAGCTGGAAGATAAACCTGACCCTCAGTGCAATAGGAAGGAGACCTTGATGGGAGGAGGGATTCAAATGATCAAACAAATTGGCATCTGTTGGCTCTAAGAATCACCAAGCAGCACAGAGGGCAATTGATAGAGATTATATATATAGACATGGATGTCATTGGGTTTTTTGTTTTTCACCCCTTTCTCTTCTTGTCAAAGAGGTCATCTCTCCCCCAAAACCTAAAATAGCCCCGAAGTTTAGAAGGCTTCTCAGATTTCCCTGGTGGCTCAGACGGTAAAGCGTCTGTCTACAATGTGGGAGACCTGGGTTCGATCCCTGGGTCAGGAAGATCCCCTGGAGAAGGAAATGGCAATCCACTCCAAGTACTATTGCCTGGAAAAATCCCATGGACAGAGGAGCCCAGTAGGCTACAGTCCCTGGGATCACGAAGAGTCGGGCACGACTGAGCGACTTCACTTTCACTTTCACTTTCTCAGAATATAAAGGATTTGGGTGAGATAAGTGCATTTCCAAGTATGGTTCAGTCATGGCAGTTTTTATTCAGACCAAATTGCCTGTTGTCTTGTAAATAAATACATCACATACAAGGAAAGCAGCCCTTCGGGGGAAGCAGGACTCCCACTGGGTTCCTTTGTGTGCCCCATCCCCTAGTCATGTCTGACTCTTTGTGACCCCATGGACTGTAGCCCTCCAGACTCCTCTGTCTATGGAATTCTCCAGGCAAGAATACTGGCAGGGGTTGCCATTTCCTCTCCAAGAAGACTTCCCAACCAGGGATTAAGCCCACATTCTCTTGAATCTCCGTCACTGGCAGGTGGATTCTTTACCACTAGCGCTACCCTGAGAAGCCCCTGAGTTCCCCTGAGGGGTCTTCAAAGTACAGTTTCAACCAAGACTAAGAAGAACTTCTCTGATCCTTGCTGCCCGATTCTGGAACTTCATGAGCCTATGTCCCCTCAGAATTCATGACTTCTGTCCTTGACTTATCATGCGGCAGTCATCCAAATGGCTTGTCTAAACTTTGTGAAACCCAAGTGTCCTCTCTCACCATGTCTAATCTCTAGGAGTGAGCTAGCCCAGGCTTTGGTTTGATGATGGGTGAGAATAACCACTCAGAGCTAGTTAATGTCACTGTCACTTTGGGTTTCTGCCACTGCATCAAATAAGCAATGAAAAAATACGAAGATAGGAGAGGGAAAAAAAGACAACCAGTAAACTTGTCTTGTGCTCGGGACCTTAGTTTAGTATCCTAATCCTATCCGCACATAAGGAACCAGCTCTTAGGGAGTCCGTCATCAATACTCCTTTGTTCAGAGAACTGCCAGTTCACACCCACTCCTTGTGAATGCTAAACCAGAGTCTTGTTCACTAAAACATTTTATTCAATCTCATGGTTATAAAATACTTTTTAAAGTTGCCAAAGAAGCCTGATGGATGTGATTCCCCTGGATTTTGCATTATATTGCTTCTTCCCCCAAAGAAGCTACCCCTTCCAACAATTCACTGATCTGTTATTATAGACTCCAACAATTTGCTGACTTCAGGGAACATATGTCAATTGTCTCACTAGTATCTACTGCCTTTCTTTCCAAAGACTTCTTTTGGATACCTTCCCTTTTCCCATCCTCAGTTCATGTGATCTGAGATGGGGCATCCCTCCTACATCTATGTTAATCAGACCCTCACACTACAGCAACTGGTTCCAGGTCAAAATAAACATGAAATAAACACATTCTATCAGGTTGAACCTCAGAACCTTGCAAGAGTTTCCCAGTAGACTTGGACTTGTGAATATCTGTCACCAGAGCTCCCATAGCCATGCCACTATAGAAAGACTGCCATTAAGAATAGGGGTCCTAACTGTGATATGATAAAACCATGAAAACCAGAATAGAATCCTTCTGTCTGGAGGGCCGTATCTCACCCCCAAACTCTAGGTTGTTGGCCTGGTTGAAAGAGGATAATTTCACCACTTTAAAAAGGAACAGAAATAGAAATGCCAAGAGTGTGAAGTATTCTGGGACTACTGGGCATCCAACATGCTGTGTTAATCACAAAGGGGAAAAGCCCTCTCTTTTGGCCGGGAATCAGGGGAGTTATTTTGGGAGCAGCCTCATCAGTGACCCAGACGTTTCCATTTGAGTTCCAAAGTTTCAAAGAACATAAGCCTTGAGAATCTTTTCCATTGGCCCATGTTTCTTTCTCCACAGTGCCTTCTGCACAAATCTGCTACAAATCCAGCATGCGCCATCTCCAAGGAGCCTGCAGAGAAGCAGATCATTGTCATTAGAGAGGGTGAGCTTTCCTGGGAAGTGACTTATCTGCCCATTCAAAAGATCTCATGGCTCAGAGTCACTTGTTTCTTAACTGGCTTCATTAAGAAAGTATTTGGAATGCTATGTGCTGTGCTCAGTTGCTTCGGTCATGTCCAATTGCTTGAGATCCCATGGACCATAGCCCACCAGGCTCCTCTCTCCATGGGACTTTCTCAGCAAGAATACTGGAGTGGGCTGACATTTCCTTCTCCAGGGGATCTTCCCAACCCAGGGATCAAACCCACATCTCCTGCGCCGCAGGCAGATTCTTTCACTGCTGAGCCATCAGGAAAGCCTTCAGAATGCTATACACACCAAATTTTACCAGCCTATCTTCTATCAGTAAAGTGCCCCGTATCAAAAAGCCCAACAAATGACAACCATTTCTACAATTTTTATAATGTTTTCGATGTGAATTTCTGTAACCTGAACCACTAAATGCCCGAGAGATGAGGGAAGAGGGATTCAGAGAAAAGCACTGCATGATACAAGCCCTAATGGGATGACGGACAAGTACTCTACTCAGGTAAGCTCAGACCTTCCTCTTCTTCAAAAGAGAATGATAAATCAGTTATAGTAACTGATTATGTCCCTTAAGTATCAATTATGTACTTCTGCATGGTCTCATTTTATACTTAGACAAATCCTATCAAGAAGGTAGTATTTGTATAATCCTCTTTGAAGAAATGAGAACACCTAGTCTCAGTATGCATAAATAATTTGCCTAAACTAACCCAGGGAGCAAATGACTGAGCTGAGACTTGAACCCAGGCCATCCTGAATCCAAAACCTGGGCCCTTAACTTCACTTCCGTATATCCCAAATCACTGCGACTTTGGGAGAGCCTGAGCTTATACATTTGATGGGTTATTGTTGTTATTTAGTCACTAAGTCATGTCTAACTTTTTGCAATCCCATGGACTGTAGCCCACCAGGCTCCTCTGTTCACGGAATTTTCCAGGCAAGAATATTGGAGTGGGTTGCTATTTCCTCCTCCAGGGAATATTTCCAACCCAGGGATCGGATCGAACCCACATTCCTGCATTGGCAGGCAGATTCTTTACCACCACTGACAAAGCACATCTGGTGGGAGGCAGCGCTTTTCAAGAAAGAGAAAAAAATATATGAAAACAAAATTCAGTACAGAGCCTTAGAAGGGGTTCATGCAAGTGAGAGAGGCTGAAGTTTAAGCTCTATTAACTTTCCAGTAAGTCTGCTTTTGATTGTAATGATGCCATTATTGGCAACAGTGTTAATAATTATTCTTCAAATGCAAATATATGAAAATCTGGTTGGTTTAGGATTTTAGGATTTACTTTGGAAAGCAAAGTTGTTCTGGGTGCTCAGAGGTCCTATCTGCTCCCTTCCCAACCACTGTATAATTTCTCTGCATCTGAGTTACACCCCACCTGCTCAAAGTTTCTCCATATTATCCTTGTATCTCTATTGATCTGCCTCACTTTCAACTTCTTAACAATAATTATAATTATGATTAACATTACTAGAGGTGCAAGGCACTGCTTTAAGCAATTTTTTCATTGCTTGTTAGAAACTTTTCAGATGAGGAAATTGAAGTGCTAAGAGAAATCTGCATTCTTAACCACCACACCAGAATGCTTCAGGTAGCCCAGGTCAATCAAATGTCAACACAAGAAGACTCCACAGAGGCCAGAATAAAGCACAGTAATCACAGTGTCTTGATAAAGTAACAGACATAAGGCTAGATGTTCTGTAAATCACAGACCTAATGCCCTGATCTGAAGTCTCCCTTTAGGCACCTGTGAATAGTGCAAGAACAAAAATCTATTTCAAGTCGTCAGCTATTCTGAGACATACAAGACCTTGAAATCTGTGATTTATTGATAAGAAATACATTTTTCCCCCTGGGTTGCAACTGTTGAAGAATAAGCTTGGCAGTGCCTGAATTTATGTATTTATCATAAGTTTTATACTTTTATAGTTATTATCGAATTACTCATACCAGAAAGTTGTGCTTCCCCAGAAAACTGGTCGCTAACCAGGAATGGTGCCAGAGGAAACTAGGAGGGTTGTGTCAGATTACCTGGTCAAACTGGCTTGGCCAACTTCCTGGGATTGAAGTGCCAAGAAGAGTGCATATCTGAGTCCTGTTCCATGAACCTCAGTGTTTGAAGAAAACACAAACTTCATCTAGCTCAACCCCCTTTCATTTACAGATAAAGGCAATGAGACCTTAGATGCCAGAGGTCACTAAGATCATGAGCATAGTTCACTCAAAAAACTAGTTGAACAGATTATGGAGCTAGGACAGAGGACATCCCACTGCCCCATGTTGCCCCATGGTTAAGATATGCCATTGGGCACTAGATCTATAATACTTCAGTTAAAAAAATAATTCTATCAATGACATACATGTACAAGGTTTTCATTGGTCTGAGCTCTGCCTGCCTATCACCATCGTCTCCTAAAATCCCTCAGTATGAACATTTGTTTGTTTTGGTTTTGTGGCTGTGTGGCATGCGGGATCTTAGTTCCGCAACCAGATATCAGACTCACACCCCCTGCATTGGAAGCACAAAATCTCAACCACTGGACCACCAGAGCAAGTCCTCTCACTTCTCTATTTTCCAGAAAGTACTCACTATGCACTCTTGTCTTAGCTCTGGCTGCTGGAACAAAATACCATAAATTGGTGGCTTATAAATTAAAAAAATATATTTTGCACATTTCCAGAGGCTGAAAGTCTGAGATCAAGGTGTAACCACGGTTGGGTTCTGAGCCCTCTTCCAGGCTGCAGACAGCCAACTTCTTGCTGTATCCTCACAGGGTGGGAAGTGGGGGCACTAATTCCATTCATGAGGGCTCCACCTTCATGACCATGGTGGTCAATAGCCCTCCATTCAAATATCCTCCTCTTGGGAACTAAATTTCAACATATGAATTTTGGGAGGGGGACACAAACATTTGATCCATAACAACTCTCACTGCTCTGAGCCTTGTGTAGACTGCTTTCTCCATCTGGGCTGCCTTTCTCCTGATTCTCCACCAAATGAACTCCTTCATTTTTCAGAACTCGCAAGTGTCACCTTCACCATGAAACTTCCCATGAAGACTGCTCATACTCCACCCATCCATCCAGAAAGGATCGGTGTGATCCTCTGTTTTCTCAGAGCACAGTTCTCAGGGCTTTTAGCACTTGCCACACTGTTCTTGGCTCTGGGTTTAATTTTATTCCCTCGATCAAACTCTGAACGGCTTAAAGTCAGAGATTCAATGTTGGTCATCCTTTTAGTCACTTAATGCCTACGCTCTAGGGGATACTAAAAAACTGTAACAATAATCAGTGACCTTCAACGCCCATAATAATACTTACGGGAGGGTCAGGTAGGGGTAGGTACTATCAGGGCTCACCAAGGCTTCTGGTTCTCTTCCTGAAGTTAAGCACCTGCTTTGGCTGATGAAATTTAAGTGGAAATGATATATGCCACCTCCACATATAATTATCTAAGAGCAGGCACTCTTCTCCCCTGCAATGGTGGACCCTAAATTCTCGTGTTTGTTAGGCAACATCATAAGGTGGGGAAGCCTCAGTCATTGAACAAATAGTGTGGGTGAGAAATAGATCTCTGTGGTTTAAAAGTCATTGATATTTTGTATTTGTTACTGCAGCCTGATTTAGCCTTTCCTAACTAATACCAATAGGGTCTCATGTTATCCCCTTTTTATAAATGAGTTAAGGTCACTCCGGTGATAAGGGTCAGAGTGAGCATTCAAATTCTCTTAAGATGTCATGTTAGACCTTGTCTTCTAGACCACTGTGGAATAGAAAAGGAGGAAGGAAATCAGTCTTTTTCTATGCTTGAGCATCCCAACTGCTGCTGCCTTTCCAGCTCCCGGTCATTGTCAGGAATTGGTAGAGCAGCTGTTCCTTCAGAAGACATCTAAGCAAGTTCTGCTGTACTGCCTTCCCATGTGTGGGACAGTGGAGACATCCGCAATGCGCTTTAGCTTGAGAGATTTGAGCTTATCAGTAACAGAGTATCAGAGACGGCACTTTATTTCCCCCACTTTCTCATGATCCCTGTGCCAAAGATCCCCAGATCTTGGGCAAAGGGATGAGCCTATCTTTTTCCAATATCCAGACCTCACAGGTTCCTAACATTCAAGGTAAGAGCACCTCTATAGAATCTGATCAAATGGTTTTTATTGTGACCTAATGGCCAAATCTTAGGCCAGAGATTTATTGCTAACCATCATCACCTTAGCTCATCTTGTAGTTTTGAATTTATCACTTTTCCCATTATTTCAGTTTGTTCACTTGTAAAAGAAAAAAATGAATATTTGCCATCATCAGATAATAATTGTGCTTTGCATGGAAATGAGCAGTCATGATTAGCATACATATCAGGGTTACACAGTTAATATTAATTATCTCATGTATTTCTCACAACAGCCCTAGGAGAAAGGCATTATTATATCCTCTGTTTACAGCCATGGAAACTGAGGCTCAGAGAAATTAACTAACTCACCCAAAGGTATCAAAATAAATGAGTTATGAAGTCAGGGTGCAGACCTGACTTTAAAGACGGTTCTTTCCACAAGTCAAATTAGGTTTTATTTAATAGGATCCAGAACGCATAGTTTTAAACATTTATCTTTGGTGTCCAAAGTCCTTTGAAAATGTATGCCTAAAAGACTCTCTTACAGGAATTACCATTAATGTCACAGTCAGTCAATGATATTCATAAACTACCCTTTATGTCCGACCAAGAATAATGACAATAACATTTTACATACAAGACTGCCTTTCAACTTCTCAAAGAACTCTCCCTATCTATTGATGCATTTTATTCTCCCAGAAATACTATGGTTCCTAAGACATGAGGTTGAAAAATTTGCCTAGGGAGTTATTAAGTCTTCTCACTCTTCATCCAGTGAAATTTCTTCCAGGAGGAGAAATGTCTGTTCATGCCTATATGATTTAATTATTTTATTGGATTTTTTTTTTTAAGTTAAAAGGATCAATGTTTGTTGTAACAAACCAAACAGTACAGATATGGTTTTCAGATAAATCACCTTTCTCCTTCCTCTTCCAATGCCACGCCTCCCCCCAACAAAGGTATCCATGGCAATGGATTGGTGTATAACCTTTCACTTTCACTCTGGATGATGAAAATCTGTGGCTTCTAAGAGAATATCATAGCCTGGGCCATGTAGTAAAATGCACTTCCTCCAGGACGTCAGAAAGTATAATTCTGATGTTTTAGCACAGGAATCCATCTGGTATGCTCTCACTGCCCCTAGAGTCAACTGCTGGCTCTCCTACTCATGCCTGCATCCTTCCTCCTAAAACTCTAGGCCTCCCAGCCTGACCAGTTACAAACTAGGCTCCCAGAATTAATTGGCACTGGTTGAGTTTAGTATGTTCCCAGTTTCTCACCCATTTGACATAGTATGTGTTCATCCTTGTGCATAAAAATTAAGAACTAAACCCACTCTGTCACCCTAGCCAGGTGCCCCTCAGTTTCTGCTGAGGGGTTTTGTGGTGTCTAAGGATGACTTTGTGTGTGTGCGCTCAGTTGCATCCAACTCTTTGCAGCCCTATCGACTGTATCAGGTAAGGCTCCTCTGTCCATGGGATTTTCTAGGCAAGAATACTGGAGTGGGGTGCCCATTTTCTACTCCAGGGGAATCTTCTCAAGGGATCAAGCCTGTGTCTCTTGCATTGGCAGGTGGATTCTTTACCACCAGCGCCACCTGGGAAACCCCAAGTATGACTTTATAAGAACTTCATTATTTTTCATATAAATTTATTTATTTTAATTGGAGGCTAATTACTTTACAATATTGTATTGGTTTTGCCACACATCAACATGAATCCGCCACGGGTGTACACGTGTTCCCCATCCTGAACCCCCCTCCCACCTCCCTCCCCATACCATTCCTCTGGGTCATCCCAGTGCACTAGCCCCAAGCATCCTGTATCCTTCATCGAACCTGGACTGGCGATTCGTTTCATATCTGATAATTGGGAGTGAAGTCTTGGTACGCACAGGGCTCCGGGAACTCAATGCAGCAGATCTGCCACTAATTCCTTCCTGCCACTCTCCTGACAGCGTAAGGGGGTCTCCTGGGCTCTGTCCTAAAATTGTTTTACAATCGTTTAACTTACACTCACATCACATCAATTTTGACATCATAATGTGATTTATATTGATTTGAGGCTGCCATCAGGATGAGCTCATTACTATGTCAAAACCTCTGCTGAGTAAATAAAGAACTGATTTTGAACGTGGGGAATGATGGAGGATGAAAAAATCACAGAAAGAGACCAGAAACAATACAAGCTCAGTAGGGAAATTTTAGACATCAAATATTTTTTTTTAACACTAAATACCAAAGGTCACTAGTCTCCCACATCAAATACACAGACAATTTTTTTTAAACAAATCCATTTCAGTCTGAGTCTTGAGACAAGTCTAAAATATGTGATTTTGCAAAAAAGAGTGGAGGATAATTTTAAATTTGCTGTTTTTTTTTTAAAAAAATGAAGGAAGAACTGTTTGGGGTAGTGGGGCAGGCGGGGGTGGGGGGACCAGATCAGAGAAGAATGGCACCCTCTTCCTCTTCACCCTCCTCTAGCACATGGACTTCAACTTATCCAGAGAGGTCAACATCAGAATAACTGATCTTTAAGCGCGAAATTCCCAATTCGTACTAATTTGCAGCCCTAAGATGCCACCAGAGGGGCAAAGCAGCCTCCAAGGCATGGTGTTGTGGCTGTTTTTAAAGAGCTGGTAGCCCCCCACATACTCAGTTAAAGCTGCCTGGAGCACCCAGACATGGCCCAAATGCAACTGCCACCATCTCTCTTGGCAACAGTTCAACAAGGGGATGAGGTCTGGCCAAAGGTGGATGGAATCAGGCTGAAAACGTTCCTTCACCCGTCCCATCCTGTCTGAAAAAAGGCCTATGGACACAGAAAGCTTTCTGCTGAGTTCCCGCCGACCTTAACTGGAAGAGCTAGCGCTCTTTCACATCTGCAGCTGTGTCCTCCTCGGGGAGTTGTCCAACTAAATGTGATTTGAAACATCTGTCAGCTAAATCAGAGCTCCAGATTTAGCACTCAGGAACATTATGTGGATTTGTGATGCTCGCCGGAGAAGGCTGGACCCATAAACCAAGCTCACATGAGACAGCCGGGTGGTACTTCTGGTTGGTCATTTCATCTATGACACGTTTAATTTGCCTGCACATTTATGAATGTTATGTAAAGGGAAAGAGTGACCGTTTCCCTGCACACAGCTTTCAGAAATGCTGCAAGATCAATAGCCAGAGGGGAATGTCTTTATACTGGAACACTGACTGTATTCCAATCCAATCATTTGCCTGGAATTAAATAAATAAATAAAGATCCCAACAGGCCCATTTTGCCTGGATTTCCTGAAACTCTATTTTCTGCCCTTTCTGGTGCCACTATAACTTTGCTCCATGGTAGCTATCCTGGAGGAAGAGAAGTTCTGCACATAGTCGTGATCCCTCATTGCTGTGTTTGAAGAAGTCAAGCATGTGAAAATCGTCCTCCCTCCATTGGATGGTTTCTAAAAAGGTATGCTACCATTCATGGGAACTGTGAAGCCAGGACTTCACTTAAAGACTGTCTCTTTGCTGAGACAATACTCCTGGATGATTGGCTAAAAATAATGTTGGTTCCTGAGATCATGATGTCCTTGGAGGACACATAGCCTTGCAACTCAGTATGGGTTCCCAACAGATGATTTATCATAGTAGACGAGAACTTGTGAATGTGCTTTGCTTCAGTTCAGTTCAGTTCAGTTCAGTCGCTCAGTCGTGTCCGACTCTTTGCGACCCCATGAATCACAGCACACCAGGCCTCCCTGTCCATCGCCAACTCCTGGAGTTTACTCAAACTCATGTCCATCGAGTCGGTGATGCCATCCAGCCATCTCATCCTCAGTCGTCCCCTTCTCCTCCTGCCCCCAATCCCTCTCAGCATCAGGGTCTTTTCCAATGAGTCAACTCTTCGAATGAGGTGGCCAAAGTAGTGGAGTTTCAGCTTTAGCATCAGTCCTTCCAATGAACACCCAGGACTGATCACATTTAGGATGGATTGGTTGGATCTCCTTGCAGTCCAAGGGACTCTCAAGAGTCTTCAACACCACAGTTCAAAAGCATCAATTCTTCGGCACTCAGCCTTCTTCACAGTCCAACTCTCATATCCATACATGACCACAGGAAAAAACATAGCCTTGACTAGTTGAACGTTTGTTGGCAAAGTAATGTCTCTGCTTTTAAATATGCTATCTAGGTTGGTCATAACTTTCCTTCCAAGGAGTAAGCGTCTTTTCATTTGCTGGCTGCAATCACCATCTGCAGTGATTTTGGAGCCCCCCAAAATAAAGTCTGGCACTGTTTCCACTGTTTCCCCATCTATTTCCCGAGAAATGATGAGACCAGATGCCATGATCTTCATTTTCTGAATGTTGAACTTTGAGCCAACTTTTTCACTGTCTTCTTTCACTTTCATCAAGAGACTCTTTAGTTCTTCTTCACGTTCTGCCATAAGGCATCTGCATATCTGAGGTTATTGATATTTCTCTTGGCAATCTTGATTCCAGCTTGTGCTTCTTCCAGCCCAGCGTTTCTCATAATATTCTCTGGATAGAAGTTAAATAAGCAGGGTGACAATATATAGCCTTGACATACTCCTTTTCCTATTTGGAACCAGTCTGTTGTTCCATGTCCAGTTGCTGCTGCTAAGTCGCTTCAGTCGTGTCCAACCCTGTGCGACCCCATAGACAGCAGCCCACCAGGCTCCCCTGTCCCTGTGATTCTCCAGGCAAGAACACTGGAGTGGGTGGCCATTTCCTTCTCCAATGCATGAAAGTGAAAAGTGAAAGTGAAGCCACTCAGTCGTGTCCGACTCTTAGCGACCCCATGGACTGCAGCCCACCAGGCTCTTCCATCCATGGGATTTTCCAAGTAAGAGTACTGGAGTGGGATGCCATTGCCTTCTCCAACTCCAGTTAGGTTAGTGCAAAAACTCAGCCTCCAAAGTCCATTTCTCCATTGAGCCTTCCCTAGTTCCTCAGATGTAGTTACTTGTCCCTTCACTGATTTCCCAAGAGAGCCTGTGGGTGCCGCTCATCTGGTAGTAATGTGTGATGTTGTTAGGGAGTGTCTTCAGATGCCACTGTGATCTCTAAGGAGGCAGAGATAGTGTTCAATTTGTCCTGTCTGTATTTCTAAGATTAGGATAGGCCCATAGACCCTGGCCAACTGACATTTTGTAGACAGTGAATAAATGCATAACAGACTGGCTCTAGTTTGGTGCTTTCAAATTGTGGTGCTGGAGAAGACTCTTGGGAGTCCCTTGGTCAACAAGAAGATCAAACCAGTCCATCCTAAAGGAAATCAGTCCTGAATATTCATTGGAGGGACCGATGCTGAAACTGAAGCGCCAATACTTTGGCCACCTGATGCGAAGAGATGACTCATTAGGAAAGACTCTGATGCTGGGAAAGACAGAGTGGGAGGAGAAGAGGGTGACAGAGGATGAGATGGTTGGATGGCATCACCAACTCAATGGACATGAGTTTGAGCAAACTCTGGGACATAGTGGAGGACAGGGAAGCCTGGCGTGTTATAGTCCATGGTGTCACAGACAGTTGGACGTGACTGAGAGACTGAACAACAACTAGTTTGAACAGCTTAAAAATATACCAGCTAGAGGCAAGGAAAGGTGGTCAAGGTGCGAGGTTGATGGCAAAAGGAGGACCTTTGCAAAAGTCCTCTGGATAATGCACACTTGGATAGGGCCTTGTGTGTAGGGTATTGACTGAACACAGGTTCCCTTGCTGTGGGAGAGAGGGTCGTCCTCTTAGAGGTACCAAAGTCCAGGAGAGGACAGCCAGGAGCTAGTACATAGGAGGAGCAGTGTCATCTGAATGGAGCTGTTCAAGGGAATGAGCAGGGAGGGGCTTCTGCCTCAATATGTCTTCTTCTGTAATTAGAGCATTCGACATGTATTCCTGAAAGGCGTGTTCTTCCTTCTATTCATCCTACCTCTGGGATGACCCACGTACCTTGGATGGTCACATAAGATAATAGTTAAAACCAAAGATTATAGCACCAGACAGATCAGGGTTCAAATCCTGGTCTATAATTCACCAAGGTGCATTAACCTGGGAAAATGTCTAAACATCTCTGAACTAACTCATTAAGTAACTGAAGGGATTAAATGAGCCAGTGTGAGTGAAGTAGCTGCCACATAGCAGTTGTTCAATTTAGTCAGTAATATCATCATTAATGTAGGTACTTTGGACTCCCCTTTGCAAATGATTAAGAATGAAGCTGACTTAATAGGAAAAAAAAAAAAAAAATACAGATGTGCCTCACAGAAACCAAGGACAGGAATGTGCCTGGACCTTAGGATACCTCTGTCCTGGTCGGCTCATTTGTTCCATTCTCGTCTCTCGGCTTCTTCTCTTCTCAGATCCAGGTTGTTGATGGAGAAAACTCACCCCTCAGCTCCTAAGCTGACATATTGCAGATTCAGATCCTCCAAAAGAGACCAACACCAGTCTTTTTCCTGGCCTTCATTTCACATTTTTTAGGGAAAGACTCTGAAGGAGTCACCTTGAATCTGGTGCTAATCCTGCTCACTCAGTTGCGGCCGAGGTCAGGCATAGGTCAGGCATAGGTCAGGGATAGGTCACAGCTACCCAATGGCCCCTTCCTCCTGTGTGCGTGCTAAGTCGTGTCCAACTCTTTGCGACCCCATGGACTGTAGCCCACCAGGCTCCTCTGTCCATGGAATTGCCCAGGCAAGACTACTGGAGTGGGTTGCCATTTCCTCTTCCAGGGGGTCTTCCTTCCACCTGGGGCCCACTTTACTGGTGAGGAGGCTGGCAGAATGGGAGGGCAGTTGGTTGTGTGTGGGGGGTGGCAGGGGCAGTAATCATCATGAAATGTGCAGATGCTGCAGAAGGCACCTTCAAATTACTATGATGATGAAAACAGAGCTTTTTTTTTAGAAATGTGAAGAAATGTATGAAATATCGTTCTGTGTGAAAAAAAAACAAATATTGCATATAAGTTGTAATCATAACTATATTCACTTATAAATGTAAAGATTTATAGGGAACACAAAGAAATTGTTTTTCTGTCATGTGATGAAATTTTAATGCCCCTTGATTTAGTAACAAAATTTTTTTAATGTGGAAAGCTCCTACAAGGATTAATAACCCTTGAGCCTTTGCCACCTAACACCTTAGCGAGGATTAGTTGACAACTGGCTGAGAGCCAGGCCCCGGGGGACAGATCCAGGCTTGGGGAAGAGGCACGAGGGAGCAGGGACACGCCAAGGGCACTGGAGCCTAGCTTCTTGTTCCCCATCACATATGGACACTGAGACTCTCTGCCTGGAAAGGCAGATGCCTGGCTTAAGAATTCTGAAGTCCACCATCATATTTTCACAGAATGTCAATGAATTTCAGGCCAAAGACAGGGCAGTTACCATAAAACTCCTTTGGTAAAGAAAAAGGCATTGGAAACATTGTGAAAGACACCACCTGGTTTTCAGGGCAAGGCTGGTGCCAACTTCTAAAGACCCTACAGACGTCCCATAGAAACATGTCTATGGAAGCAAGTACTCCCACACTCAGCTCACCCCAGCAGTGTCCCAGTCCATCCAGCATTCCGTCCCTGGGTCCCACCCTTGGACCCAGTGAAGATAACCCAGGAGAAGTCTCTCCATGTCAGCACAGGCACCTGGCTTCCTGAGCCTGAGTATCGATGTGTTTCTGCTCCTAGGGTCCACCTAGGGATTGGGCAGGAGAGATGGTCACTGTCTTGTTAAAGCCAAAGACTCAGAAAGCATCTCTGAGAGCATTACGACAGCTTCACTCCTACCCCAGAGATAGACCCCTGAGACTCCAGCCTGGACAGTGACCCAGGCTCCAAAACGCAGCGGGCAAGTCACATCCATAGCCTAAGCTGCAGAGGAGAAACACTGGTTTTGAAATTGCTCAAGCTGGCTGCCCTGTGACATTGCCCAAATGTTTTCTTAAATTCTGCTTTTATCTTCAGCATAATTATATAAGGCCAAAGCTCCAGAAAAATTCACCTCCCCCTAAGGAGCAAGTGACCAAGGCCCAAGCATTCAATGCTCCAGCAAAGATGCTTCCTTTCCATCTCCACAATTACTGTCTTTTTTTTTTTTTCTTGGAGTATAGAATCTGCCTGCAATGCAGGAGAGCTGGGCTTGATGCTTGGGTTGGGAAGATCCCCTGGAGAAGGGAAAGGTTCCCCACTCCAGTATTCTGGCCTGGAGAATTCCATGGACTGTATAGTCCATGATGTCACAAAGAGTTGGACACAGCTGAGTGACTTTCACTTTCATAGTTGATTTACAATGTGTTAGTTTCAGGTGTAAGGCAAAGTGAAACAGTTTTACATATACATATACCCACTCTTTGTTTTCGGTGCAAAAGGTACCTTTCCCATATAGGCCATTACAGAATATTGAGTAGAGCTACCCGTTCCCAGTTGGTCTTCATTAGCTATCTATTCTATGTATGCATATGAGTGCTAAGTCAATTCAGTCTTTACAACCCTATGGACTGTAGCCCACCAGGCTCCTGTGTCCATGGGATTCTCTAGGCAAGAATGCTGGAATGGGTTGCCATACCCTCCTCCAGGGTCTTCCTGACCCAGGGATCGAACCTGTGTCTCTTATATCTCCTGCATTGACAGGTGGGTTCTTTACCACTAGTGCCACCTGGGAAGCCCATTCTATATGTAGTAGTGTATGTATGTCAATTCCCAATCTCCCAATTTATCCCTTCCCCTCATATCCCCTGGTAACCATAAGTCCACAGCTATAGTCTTAACTGAAAGTCTTAGCATCACCAGCTTGTACAATATCAGCAGTGTTACTCTATAGCTTAAGGCCTCTGTGTCCTAAGGAGAATAGACCTACAAAGTTATCTACGTGACATATTTGTAAAATAGTCATTCATTCAGTAAGGTATTAGTTAAGCACCTGTTCTGTGCCCAGGAGTGAACTAGGAATATAAAGTGATGAATAAGCCTCAGCCCTGCCCCCAAGGTGTCCACAGTCCAGTGGGGGAAAAAGATCTACATAAGCAATGACAACAGGACGTAAATGCTCATGGAATTAAGGACAGAGGGCTTAGTACATCGGCAGAAACTTCACAGGCTCTTGGAGAGGCAAAGAGGGGTCCCAAGAGCAAAGACTGGATCTGAGGAGTCCTACAGGAAATTAAGGATGTGGGCGAAGGAAGACGAGAAACCAAACTGCAGCCCTAAACCCTCCAGCCACGTCCTCTGACCCATCACGTGTCATGAAGCCTGGTGGTGAGCCAAGCTTGCCAGCAGGACAAGTCTCTACATCTGTAAGGAGAGCTGGGTGTTGTGAGGAGCTGGGCACTCGGGAAAGGAAAACAAAGGCTTTCCTTCTTCCAGAAGTTATTACAAAATCAGACTTTCTGATTGGCAGCTTAGAGAACTGTCTGAACTTTCTGCCATCACAAATTGGTCAGGACAATCTGAATAGTTCACCAAATACGTAGAGTACCTACTCTGAGCCAGGGAACAGGGGGTGTGGGATAAATAACTCCTGCAAGACCAGAGAGAAGAGAAGAGAGATGGGAAAGTGTGAGGGGTAAAGGAGAGAAGGAAGGGGGAAAGTACTGGGCAGACTAGGTCACCCAGAAGCTGCTTACGAGTAGAAGCTCTCTGGCTGATTTTTATCTAATGACTGGTGACTAGCAAGCCCATGTCTGCCCAGATGATCAGGGAGGGATGCACTTGGAAGGAGGGATTCAACTCCACATAATAAAGTTCTTCTTGCCAATTGTCTCTAACGTGCTTTGAAAGGGGGATAAATGCTCTGTGATGGCACACCATTGGAAGAGGCTTTATCAGTTCAGTCGCTCAGTCATGTCCGACTCTTTGTGACCCCATGGACTGCAGCACATCAGGTCTCCCTGTCCGTCACCAACTCCCAGAATTTACTCAAACTCATGTCCATTGAGTCAGTGATGCCATCCAACCATCTCTCTGTCGACCCCTTCTCCTCCCTTCTTCAATCTTTCCCAGCATCAGGGTCTTTTCAAACAAGTCAGTTCTTTGCATCAGGTGGCCAATGTATTGGAGTTTCAGCTTCAGCATCAGTCCTTCCAATGAATATTCAGGATTGATTTCCTTTGGGATGGGCAGGTTGGATCTCTTTGCTGTATAAGGGACTCTCAGGAGTCTTCTCCAACATCACAGTTCAAAAGCTGTTTTGATTCAGTTCTTTGGAGTTCAGTTCTTTGGAGCTCATCTTTCCTAATAGTCCAACTCTCACATCCATACATGACTACTGGAAGAACCATAGCTTTGACTAGATGGACCTTTGCTTTACAGGTGAGAAAAAATCTTAGGTGACCCACTTAAATTTTTTCCCTAGCCTGTGCTTAACATTTGACAAAGCTTACCTGAAATATGGAGGGGAAGAAACTTCAAAGGGGGTTCAGAGAAACACACAGAGTTGAGTCACAAGAAGATGCCAAACACCAAAAGGTGTCATTCCAGCCTTAAGTGTATTTGTGCATGGGCAAGCTCATGTGTTTGATTGCATGTGGGCTTGTGTAAATGTTTGCATGCGTGTTTGTGTGAGCATGTGCTAGGGGGTGTTTGAAGCCTGACTTTTGGTGAACTTAGGATCTCTGTTCACTCTCACCTGATTCAAGAGTGAAAACTTCCCTGATGGTCCAGTGGTTAAGTTTACACACTTCCACTGCAGAGGCCACAAGCTTGATCCCTGGTCAGGGAACTAAGATCCTGCATGTCACACAGTGTAGTCAAAAAAAGAAAAAGCTTTTAAGAAAGAGTAAAAGGCAGAGCTGTCTACTAGGTAGTTACAGAACTTTCCAATCCATTCCTTGGGAGTCCTTGGAAAACTCTTTGTTTATAGATGTTTAGAGCTTATGTTAATAGAAATGAGAACTTATTTATTAGGAGGTTTGGTATGTGTTTGGAATGTTTATCAACGATGAATAAAATAACTTTCATATTTCTCATTTACATATATAAAAACTAATGGACTCAAGCAGTGGAGAGGAATCATTCAAAGATCCGCAGCTGCTCATTCTTTCATGTATAAATTCATGAAAATATTACTGAGTGTCTACTTCATGCTAGCTGTCGTCCATGAGGCTCTGGCCAGTCCAAGTACTAGAAGGCAGCCATTGGACTTCCAGTCCAGTGCTCTTCCTTTATATCCTGAAATCTACATTTTTGGTACTCTATAAAAGTTAGAGACATCAGCCCACCGTCTTTGTGATGGGTAATCGTGGACCAGTGATCTAATCCCTAGATAGCAATCTATACCTTCTCTCTGACTACGCAAGTGTTTGGATCAAAGGCAAAATCTAGAGGAAATATTTCAACCTCAAAAGACAAAACTACTGTGAATTTTAGGTTTACAGCTTTTAAAACAAGCACGGTTGGCAGGATGGAGCCAACTGACGTGCAGTCTGCTCTTTTATCCCGTTAGATTATTGTCTGCTGTTTCATGCTACAGAGCCTAACTAGTTAACAAACTTATACGCCTCTTTCACAGATTGTACTTTTAGGGTGATGATCTCAAGCCATTAAAGTCTGGGTTAATAAAGCTATCTGTGGGTCATTCCCAGAGAACTCTAAATCAGAGGACAGATTTGAGTGGTCCCAGCCAAAGGTTATATTTGGTTTGGCTGGCAGAGTGTTGGCCCACACAGCAGTTTTTAAATTTTTGAATTACTTCACAACATTTAAAAATCAGGAGATTATTATATACAAGGGAAGATTCTAACTTCTCCTAAATCAGAAGTTCTTGAAACACCAAGTCACAGTCTCACTCGCTGACAGCATGGATCGACTAGGACTGTCTATGGGGTAGCCTCTTTAGACGGAAAAACGCTGTCCAAAGCCCCCCTCACCCTTCCTCTCCCCTGTAACTGCCTGACTTTCATACACACGCCAGGCCCTTCCAGCCCTTGAGTTCATGACCTCTGCTCAATATCAGGGGTCAAAATCTTTAAGAAGCTCGGTGGAGGCCTCCAACCAAGTTTCCCCAGGCACTGAGTGCAAAATTATTTTGGTGATCTGTGAGGTCAGAGTAAAATATGCTTTAATTCACTCAACATATATTATTGTCTACTGTGTTCCAGGCACGTGCTAGGAGTGAAGGATTCAGAGATACATAAGACTCAGTCCCTCCAGGAATCCATGATCTAGTGAGGGAGAGAAACATGTAAGTGATTAGAACAGTTTATCCAAATATTATGGTGAGACACAATAGCACAAAGGTGGAAGCAAGCAATTCTAATTGGAAGAATTTAAGAAATTGTAATAGAGAAAATAACTGAACTGAATGTTCAGGGCCCAGCTAGGAAAACAGAAAACATTCTAAGTAAGGTAAATGGAGCCGTTTCCTATTGTAAATTGCCAGTTCAAGAACGATGGTCTTAAAATATGACCCCCAAATTATTTGATGTTTCTTTCTCCCATTGAACGATGTGTCTTTGCCCGCCGGCCCCCCCCCCCTCCAATCCCATTTGAATCTGGTAAACTTGTGACTGTTTCAATGAACAGAATAGGAGAGTGATGATATGTCACTTTAGAAGCTAGGACTGAATTATTCCACCAGCTTTCCTGCTTCTCCAGCTTGCAGATGGCAGATCACGACACTTCTTGGCCACCATAACCACCTGAGCCAATTCCTATAATAAATTTACTGATCTATCTATCAGTCTACCTATTATCTATCTATCATCTATCAGCTATCTATCTTATTAATTCTATTTCTCTTGAGAACCCTGACTAGTATACTTATTAATATCAAGTACCATGTTTCAACATACTTCACTTAATCCTCACTACATCTCGATGATGTTAGTGCTCTTATTGCCCTATTTTATAGATGAGAAGATTGAGACTCAGCAAGAATAGTTAGCCCAAGGTCACACAGTAAATGGCAGGCCAGGGACTCTATGCCAGGCCTGTCCAGCTCTGCAACTTAGTTCTACAAACTCACTGTGTTCTTGCCAACTTAAAGTCTTCATCCATGTTGTTCCCTATGCTTGGCACTCACCTTTCCTGTCTTTACCAGGCTTCCTTCTACTCATCCATCAAATTCAACTCACATGTTGCCCAGGGAAGCCTTTTCTATTACCACAGATGAGGCCAAGTATTAATAGTTTTATCGGGTGTGCCATATTTATGCTTGATCAGTTATGTGCACTTCAGTCTTTTCTTAGAATAAAATCCCTTGTCTTTCTCAGGGCCCTGAATCAACCAGTACGTCTCCAGCCTTATCTCTCCTTCCGTCATCTCTCTTGATCTTCTTATTCTGGCCTTATTCACCTTCTTTCAACTCCTTAACTCATCAAGTTCTTCCTAACTTCAGGGCCTTTGCACACATCTTTCCTCTAGCATGACTTTCCCACTTCTTGGCTTGGGTAATTCCTCACCCTTCAGGCCCCAGCTTACACAGCTCACTCAAAAGTAAGTTAGGCTCCAGCCCCATATTGTATCCTCTAATGGCCTCCCGTATTTCTCCTCTGTGGTGTTCATCATGATTGTAATTACATGATTATTTGGCTGCTTCTGTTCTTAATGGGCTTCCCAGGAGAAGGCAATGGCACCCCACTCCAGTACTCTTGCCTGGAAAATCCCATGGACAGAGGAGCCTGGTGGGCTGCAGTCCATGGGGTCACTAAGAGTCGGACACAACTGAGCGATGTCACTTTCACTTTCCTGCATTGGAGAAGGAAATGGCAACCCACTCCAGTGTTCTTGCCTGGAGAATCCCAGGGATGGGGGAGCCTGGTGGGCTGCCATCTGTGGGGTCGCACAGATTCAGACATGACTGAAGTGACTTAGCAGCCGGCAGTGCTAGTGGTAAAGAATCTAGCTTCCAATGCAGGAGACATAAGAGATGTGGGTTCAATCCCTGGGTCAGGAAGATCCCCTGGAGGAGGGCATGGCAATGCACACCAGTATTCTTGCCTGGAGAAATCCACTGACAGAGGAGCCTGGTGGGCTATGGTCCATAGAGTCACAGAGCTGGACTTAGCATGCACACATGTGCTTATTACCACCTCTGCCATAATACCAAATTCCACTGCTTCAGAGCATGTTTAGTAGCATTAGTCAAGCAAGTGTGTGAGCCTATCCTGGGTGTGTATGTGAGGACTTGGAAAACACTCAAATGGCTTCAGTTTAGAGATACTGGAAAACTGGAAAGTGGTTTTGCCTCTAACGGTCAGAAGTTCACAACTCCTCTCACTCACCCCACTCTTTATGAGCACCGTTGGTCAAAATCAAAGGCTCTGGATGAACCACATTTCTTGAATGAAGAGCCATGTAGGAAGAGGATAAACATACCTGTACTTGGATAGCTCCTCTTGTTTCTCAACAGTCTTTCTTCCACGAGGCCAGCCCCGAGAAGCACTGGAAAACAAATGAATACATTAGGGAGGGTGCTGTAGCCTGGTGACTTTCAATCTTTGGAGTGTATCAGAATCACTCAGGCTTCAACTGGGTATCATCCTGGAGATTCCCAATCAGGACTTTGGTGTCTGGAAAATTGCATTTCCCACCAGGAGGGTGGGTGTTGATTTGGCTAGTTTAGGGACCACATTTTTAAATTTTTTTAGTTTATTTATTTTTTATTGAAGGATAATTGCTTTACAGAATCTTGTTGTTTTCTGTCAAACCTCAACATGAATTTTTTAAAATGTGAACCATTATTTGAAGTCTTTATTGACATTGTTACAATATTGCTTCTATTTTATGTTTTGGTTTTTTGGCTGTGAGGCATGTGGGATCTTACCTCCCAGACCAGGAATCAAACCCACAACTCTGCACTGGAAGGTGAAGTCTTAAACACTGGACCACTAGACAAGTCCTCTGGACCACATTTTGAGAGGCAATGATAAGAGTTCTCAAAGTTTGGTTGTATACATCATCATTTGCAGCCACGTGCCACTGAAATAGGAGAGAGCCTGGAGCTCTGTATTGTTGCCAGCTCACCGAAGTTTCAGAAGCACTGGCACTCAACCTTGGCTGCAAGTTGGAATGACTTGTGAGTGCTCAGTTGCTGCAGTCATGTCTGACTCTTTATGGCCCTATGGACTGTAGCCCTCCAGAGTCCTCTGTCCATGGGATTCTCCAGGCAAGAATACTGGAGTGGGTTGCCATGCCCTCCTCCAAGACAGCTTCCTGACCCAGAGTTAGAATCTGCATGTCCTGTGTCTCTTACATTGCAGATGGATTCTTTACCCACTGAGCCACCTGGGAAGCCCCTTAGAATGACTGGAGGAGTTTTAAAAACTACTAATGCCAGGCACTCAGAGCTAGGGATTCTGAATTCTGATTCAGCCTGAGCATCAGGAGGTTTCAAAGTCCCTAAGTGATTGAGTGCATATGAAAGCTTGAGAACTCTTGACCTAGAGTAGTGGTTCTCAAGTTTCAGTGACCTCAGAGTTACCCAAAGGGCCTTTTAAACTATGGAATGCTAGGCAGGGCCCTCTGTTTCTGGTTCAGTAGGTCTGGGTTAGGGCCTAGGAGATGTGTATGCCAACAAGTTTCCAGGTGTCAGTGGTGTTGCTGACCCAGGAACCACACTTTGAAAACCACTGATCTAAAGAAGGAGGACAGAATAAATTGGGGCTGTTCTTCTTCGACTTGAACTTGCGTAAAAATCAGTGAAGATCTGGTTATAATCCATGTTTTGGCTATGGAGGGTTAAGGGGTAGGGGTGTGGGGGGATAGTTACACGAGTCTACATTTCTAACTGCCATTGCTGCCAGTCAGCAGGCCTAAATTTGGTAACAAGACCTGGACTGTTTGGGTCCTAGTCCTGGGACAGCATGGAGCCCCAGCCAAGGCATTTTTTCTAGCGATGCTTCATTGGGTCATGCAATCAGTTCGTGTCCAAGCCCTGGGTATGAATAAAAAGATTTTTCGCACACCCTTGTTATCTCCTTGTATATTTCCCTCCATGAGTGCAGGGAAAGAAGTCTGATTGAGAATAGGATTCATGTGTTTCTATGTCCCTGCCCCTGCCCAACCTCGAACCGTCTTAATCTCACCATTATTTGCAACAAAACAATACAATGGACAGTTATTTGGGTCAACTGCTTACCATTTTTGCCTAATTACCATACAATAAGAAAAACAGTCAAAACACATGTCAGATTAGCTTGTGTGAGCTTTATCTGATTATAAGAGTAACCTCCACTCTGGATGCGGCAACCTTCATGGCTGGTTACACATGTGAAATGGTTGTCTGCTCACAACTTCAAAACATCAGAGGGAACACTGGGCATTAGAGACATGGTAAATTATCCAATGTGATGACTTCCTGCAGTAAGCGAATGGTGAAAACTGTGATTGCTACTTTGAGGGGAAGGGGGCTGTCTATATTCCTCCCTCTTCCAATGTCCTAAACATAAGAGGAAGAGAGGGGCAGGAACAGAGAAAAATGGGATTTAGATAAATGTGATAAATCTGTTCTATTACTTACATTACAGACTGAATGTGTTTTTTAAAAAAAAGAAACCCAATCTAGAGCAATTGCTACAAATCACACGTCCTTGATTATATGGCAGTATTCCTGGTGGGAAAGCCAGAGTAGTGAAGGATGGATTTTAGCATGTACTATGCGTTTATTTATGGTACAGCACATCATCAAACAACACTTCACAGCCTCTAAGCTGGCAAACCAGAGGGCTTTGAAGAGAAATAATGAGCTGAGAGGTTCATGACATGCTATTAAAAAGTTTGTGATTGGATCTGGAAAATCAGATGGGTCTCCAAGGAAAGAGACCATTTCTGAGCCATTGCACTCAGAATATTTTTTGAGCTCCAGAGCAGATATTTATGAAAAGAGAGAGTTGTTTTTGTCTCCAGTCCAGGTTCTGACTCTGATGTACAGCGGGGAAGCCGCTTTGTACTGCAGACCTGAAGTTCTGAAATAACCATGATGTCACCTTTTTCTACTGATCTGCTACCACTGCACAGAGGCGCACTATTAGCCCTGTGATGTCTTAGCTTAATTCTCCCCTATGTGGGTTGCAATTGCAGCCAAAACAAAGTCGGCAGGGGATTTTATAGCCACTGAATTGCTCAAGGTGCTGCAGGGTTCAATGAGATTAGGGAGATCAGGTCAGGAGACATTAGGAACAAAAAAGACAAAAAGAAAGAAAAGGCACTGGGACAGTGGGATTTCCGGTCGCCTGGTCTATGATTTCCAAATCAAGCCTTTGGTCTTCCAATCAGTGATTTGATGCTCTGGGTTTTCACCTTTGAGATATTCAGTGCTTCTCTGGCCGACGTGATGAGACAAAGCACCCTGTTCCGAGTGGTGAGTCGTGGATGGAATCCCTCGCACTAAATTAGAAAGGAGACATTTTAGGATATGAGTTCATGAAAGACAAGAGTTTTGAAATGGAAAAAAAAAAAAAAGTACACACACACAGTAACACATAACTAGGCCAGTACAGGATGCATTTGCGGTTAAGCCATTTTCCCATTGCAGATGACACGTTAACGCTTTGATTCCCAGAGTCCTCCTGCTCACACTCAGTGGGAAAAGATGCCTTTTAGGCATGCAGCTGCCACTCTAAAACCAGATTGCGCCAGAGGTAGAAGGAGGAAGTTCTGGCCACCCGCAATCTCCAACCCTTCGATCTGAGATCAGCCTGTGACTCCTCTTCTCCCCTCCAGCAATGTCATGACATAAACGCATAACCCTCACTCCCAGAAGAGCTTTTGAATCAAACCAACGTTGGAGCCAAGCAATTACACCATGAAAGGTGACTTGTGATCATCAGGGGAAAATAAAGGGGGAGTAGGGTGGATAAACTGTTAGGCTGATCAAAAACAAGTAGCTGTTGTTTCTTCTTCAGCTTTCCTCGCAAAAGTCACAAGGATGATGGTACATTTTCTGCTCCAACCAAACTCTGAAATGTGCATGTGTGGGTTTCGTTGGCGTAAGACTGTTCTCTTTTTTTCTTTCACTGTGGGAAAATGAACTTATTTTCAGTCACCCCTGACATCTGACCACTCAACTGATCACGAGGACACTGTGGTAAACCACAGCTCAACTTGAAATTATCTCTTTCAGGCACGGTTCCTGTATTTTGGATGGCATCAGCCCTGGCTGCCCAGCTTTGCTCAGCTTGCCTCTCTAGGGGTTCCATTTTCACTTTCCTCCGTCCATTCAAAGTGAGTGGTCTTATTCTAAGATCTTTCAACTGGGCTCGTCCTCAAAACAAGCTGAAGACAAAAAGTGACACCAGCATTCCCAGCCAAAGCCCTAAAAGTGGCCGATTTATACATAGTGTTCTTTTTTAAAAAGGGTGGGGGTGCAGCGTGGAAAGCCTAAAAACTTTAAACATCCTGGAAGGAAAACCAAAAAAAAAAGAAAAGAAAAACAGCCAATTCTCCTGATTAATATCAGGATGATCCAGCAGGGTTTATACATATTCCTTCTGTTTGAATCATCTTGTTTTTTGTAGCTGTTTTACACCTCCAGAATCCTGCCATCTGCCCACTCTAAAGAAACGCAACAGTTCGGTCCAAAAACAATGGCTGGAAGACAATCATTTTGAACAAACTCAAGAGGTGGACTTTTCCGCACCCTCCTAGTTAGTGCTACGCTCCCCGGAGGAGAGACAGTGTGGGATGACCCTGAGGCTCAGGCTCTGGGGGGAGCTCTCCTCCTAAATAAACCCCACCCCCCAACCCCGGGGCCCTGTCCTGCCATCAGGTTGACAAGAGAGGACTTCGTGTGCAGATCTGGCCGCCTTCAGGGCTGAGGAAGGAGGAGGAGGAGAGGTGGGCGGCTCCCCGGGCAGTTCTGTCCTAGTCTGATGTGCCGAGTGTCACTGGAATGTAGGTCGGCCGTCACTGGACAACTTGGAGGAGGCTGGAAGCATGTGGACCCCCAACGGGGTCCCCCTCACTCTCTTCCTGCCCAAGACCGAAGTTAAGCGGCCAAAAGAACTCAGGGAGGCCATCAAGACAGGCGAAAGCGGTCGTTCCTTTTGCTCGCAAAAGCCTGGGAAATCTAAAGCTTAGCAAAGGCTTTATCAGTCCTGGGGCTGAGCCAAGGAGCAGGCTGAAGTTCAGCTGGCTGGGCCCAACACAGCTGCTGGCTCTGCACGCTTCCCACAGGGACTTTTCCTTGGCCCTCTGATTTAGACAACGAACGGGACGGGTGATGTGCATGTAGCTGTCGAGGGTGATCGGAGAAACAAAATGACTGGCAATTACCGAGCAGTTCAGGTGGAGGTATAGAGTGCAGAAAAGGTTTTCTTTCCAGCAGTAAAATGAAGTGTCCGTGAAAGGGCGCCTGGCCTTGTGGAAAGGCTGTAACTTTAAAGAGATACTGGCCAAGGCTTTCCGCTGAACGTTCAGGCTTGGTCACTTGCCTTTTCCCCACAGTTCAAAGAGGGATAGAGATATTCCATGAATTGAATTTTTCTTGTGAATTAAAACGTCGATGTCCTGATCTGGGGTAACGAGCGTTGCCAAACTAGTGCTGAGCAAGCAGAAAGGAGGGATAGGACGAATGCTTTGCCTTCGGGGCAAGGCAGAAAAATTGTTCACAAAAGAGCATCATTCCACTGATTGTTCAAGGTCACCAGACTGTGCATGCTCAAAATGGGACTCAAGACTCCCAAATCCCAGTGTCTGATTAATTGTCCTTTGACTAAAACAATGAAAGTAAAATGGATTAGCAAAAGCGATTGCTCCAGGCCAAAAAGTTCAGAAAGCAAACAGAGCCTCAAGCAAAGTAGGATTTTCTTTAATTAGGTTGAATGCCTTGGTAATAATACTGTAAATATGAAATTGTCATGTGAACAGTAAGTATACTGGTGATTCTGTTTTATCATGCCACTTAAAAAATGGTGAGTGTTGATGAGCTGTGGTGCTGGCACTGAGCAAGGCATTCTATGCTATGTGATCTAACCCTCACAAGTACCTGGTAAGTCTGATGGCCACTGTATTACTGATGGGGCTAATGGTGATTAACGTTTTTGACTTGATGTGTAAGTGGTGAACTAGGATTCAGTTTTAGGTTCTGACTTCCATGTTTCACAACCACGTGTCTTAATTTGTGTATTCATTTCTAGGTTGATTGTTGTAAAGTGTAAATTTCTAGATGAGAACAATTATGAGCTAAAACAGAGTTAAGTGTTGTTGCTCAGTAGTGTCCAACTCTTTGTGACCCGCCATGGACTGTATCCCACCAGGCTGCTCTGTCCGTGAGATTCTTCAGGCAAGAATACTGGAGTGGGTTGCCATATTCTTCTCCAGAGAATCTCCCTGAACAGGGACCAAACCTGGGTTCCCTTCGTTGCAGGGAAATTCTTTACCATCTGAGCTACCAGGGGAGATAAAACAGAGCTTTCTTTGAACTACCTACTTGCAATAGTTTGCCTAAATATGAAGGTAGTGGGGTTGGTCATGAAATGCTAGCATTCTTTTTAATTAATAGTGTGCAGGTTTATAAATAAACTCTGTGAGGAAGACAATACGTACCCTTGATATTTGAAGTGCATGGAGATGTCCAGACATAAAATAGTTTGGCTCTTATAAGAGGAAAATAGTGGTTTGAAAAGTTGGAAAGTTAAAGATATTAGCACACAGGGTGTCCAGTGCTGAGTGCATGTTGACAAAGCAGGAAGAGTGAAGCTAATTCAGTTAGCTTCTTATTTGAAGGGTATGGCTGCTGACCTTTCTTAAAATAGAGGGGAAAGACATAGCATCTATTTTCTCAATTTTTTTTAATCTTTCGTTTTGATGAAGGAAAAGACATGGGGGTATTAAAATAACAGTGCTAGTAACAGTCAAGATGCCAAGTGGACGGCACCTGCCTTCAGGGTATCTTGTGGTCCAGAAGCAGAGGCAGACACGTAAACAGAACAGTCTGGTAGATGAAAAATACGAACATGTATCAGGCACAAAACAGAGAGGTACGTGATTACCTGAAGAGAGGACGAACAGGCCAGGAAAAGCTTCACGAAGGAGGAAGACTTGAGCTGGAATTGAAAGATTTTGACTAAGTGGATAATGGAAGAAAAAAGCAAAGTCTGTACAAAGGCACAGAGCATGAAATGAGCTGACATTTTGGGGCCCAGAAGGAATCTGATATTGCTGGAGGGGAGAGCAGACGGGCTAAGTGTGGAGGCATGAACTGGTGAAGCAGTTGGGAGGCCGGGCCTTGGATGTGGTGTGGTGAGCCACTGATGGGTTTTCGAAAGTGGATTTGAGTTTCCAAAAAATTACTCTTGTGGTGCTGTCAAGAATGAATGGTTGGTCACCTGATCAACAAAATGAAAAGCCGGTTGTTCCAAAAAAGTAATTAAATAGACAAACTCCTGCATGACTGATTTTTTTTTTAACAGTCAGAAATAAACAGTGCTAGATATGAACACGGACACTGAAGCAGAAAAAGTAAATATTTAAAAACCATAAAGGAATGACATGAACATTTGCAGACCAATATATTTGAAAGATTGGTACACCATACAATTTTTAGAAAGCATAAATTATGGAAATGAATTTGAGAAGAAACTGACACTGAATAAACCTATGACCAGTAAGGGGAAAAAATTAACTCAACAATCAAAAATATACCACAAAGGCTACTAGTTCCAGAAGGTTTTGTGGACATATTTTTTCCCAAAAAATTTCAAGGAAGAAATAATAACATCTAACAAATAACCATTCTGCTGCTGCTGCTAAGTCACTTCAGTCGTGTCCGACTCTGTGTGACCCCATAGACAGCAGCCCACCAGGCTCCCCCGTCCCTGAGATTCTCCAGGCAAGAACACTGGAGTGGGTTGCCATTTCCTTCTCCAATGCATGAAAGTGAAAAGTGAAAGGGAAGTCGCTCAGTCGTGTCCGACTCTTCGCGACCGCATGGACCGCAGCCTACCAGGCTCCTCTGTCCATGGGATTTTCCAGGCAAGAGTACTGGAGTGGGGTGCCATCGCCTTCTCTGAATAGCCATTCTAGGGAATAGAAAATGAGAGAAAAGTTGTCAATGTGTTTTATAAAGTCATTACAATCCTGATGTCAAAACCAGACAAAGACAAAATAAGACTCAATCTCACATATGGACAAAGGTGTAAAAATATTAAATAAATATAAGCAAGAAATCCAAAATGAGTGGGTATATATAATATAAATATCATATAAAATATGTTTCATGTGTCATGCAAGAATTGTTTAACATAAAATCAATCATATAATTTATCACATTGACGTATTACAGTTGATACTGGGGAACATTCAGGAAAATTCTGTTCCTATTCATAATTTTTAAAAAAACTTTGCCAACTGATTTGAGTCCTAGCTCCATGGCTTATTTGTTATTATATTTTAGTGCGTGTGAAGACATTCTAAGCTTTGTACAAAAAAGGAAGCTAGTAGATAAGAAGAAGAAAGAGAATGGATGCAGATAGAATGATTAGGATGTCATCATGGCAAATCCAGGTGTGAGATACACCCTTCGGAGGCTGGAGGAAAGTCCTGATGGTAGAGACAGTTGTTGCTCAGTCTCAGTCAGGTCTGACTTTTTGCAACCTCATGGACCACAGTGCACCAGGTTTCCTGGTCCTCCATCATCTCCCGAAGCCTACTCAAACTCATATCCATCGAATCAGTGATGCCATCCAACCATCTCGTCCTCTGTCGTCCCCTTCTCCTCCTGCCTCCAATCTTTCCCAGCATCAGGGTCTTTTCTAATGAATCAGCTGTTTGCATCAGGTGGCCAAAGTATTGGAGCTTCCTTCCAGTGAATATTCAAGACTGATCTCCCTTAGGATGGACTGGTTGGATCTCCTTGCAGTCCAAGGGACTCTCAAGCATCTTCTCCAACACCACAGTTCAAAAGCATCAATTCTTTGGCTCTCAGCCTTCTTTATGGTCCAACTCTCACATCCACATGTGACTACTGGTGGAGACAGAGGGAGGGCAGATTTCAGCAATAGTTAAGAGAAAGACTGATAGAAGCTGTTAATTGACTGGATATGGGAGAAGGATCATAGCGAGGAAATAGGAGTCCCTTCTGACTCCCAACTTTCTGAATTAGGGGACTCTGTGAATGGCAATTCAGTTAGTCAAAATTGAAAATGCAGTTTGAAGGTGTTTTTTTTTTAATGGTATACGTATTTATTTATTTTCAATTTTTGCCTGTACTGGGTCTTTGTTGCTGCACATGGGATTTCTCTAGTTGTGATGAGCAGGGGCCACTCTTCATTGCTGTACCTGACCTTCTCATGCTATTTGAAGGTTTTTCTGATATTAGCAAAGGGGAAGTCTTGCATGAGGGGGAAATTATTAAGAGAAATGAGTGCCATCAGCCTGAAAAAGAACTTTTGCCATTACTGGATTTCAATAACAGGAGAGAGAGAGGAGAATTACCAGATTTTTAAGCCTACAGTAGAGCTGGGTCTGACAAAGTTGCCACTTAATAAATGTTTACTGAACTAGGCCAAAGATACCAGCAGTGTACAGAGTGTATGAATGACTAAGGAGCTGTGGCTTTTGTGTACCCAGCATCACAGTAGGCAAGAAAAAATAAAGTCTACTGTGGAAGCATATAGTTAATCTAGGGTTAAGAAGTGCCTAATAATGGTAATATTGCTGATACAAATATTTTTAACATTGAAAACAGAGCAAAGAGGGAAAGATATTTCTATTTTCTTAAATCTTGCTCTATCACATATTTTGTTGTTTTTCTAAATAGTTATTGCATCTTCTCATTAAAAATTAAGCTTTGTTCACAATAGATTTAATCTATAGGAAATCACAAAGTGTAATATTTTGGTCCTCAGTGATTCCCATGTGCCCAAGGCACTGTGTCCATAGGCTGGAAGCTACCAGAATAGCCTTTTTCTTCCCCCTTCACTTCTTTAATTTGCTCTCCCAACTTGGTAATATCAACATATATCCCACTTATTATGTTATGACTTGAATATATATCAAAATCTGTAGAAATAAACCAAATGAAATCACCACTTTACTATGTATGTGCAAAGTGTCCAGAAAGTCATTGGCTGGCTGAACATCCCACCACCCATTCTTTTCCCAGTGGACAAGACTATAGAGCATGGAAGGTGCCTTGGAAGCAGTCATCCTGGAGAAGGCAGCATCAGGCAGCTGCCAACCAGTTTCGTTAGTAGGAAGACCAGTCTTCTCTAAGGCAGTTGAGAATGAGAATGACTTCACTGGGCTTTAAGGAAATTCATTCAGGCATGAACTGGGTGGAGAGTGCTGGAAAAGTATAAGTGGCCCATCTAGAGTTTGGTAATTATTTCACAACTGCCTGGCACTTAAACCTTTGGGATACCAGATTACAGATGGCATTACCCAGGGACAAAACCCAGATCAGAGGGAGAATATACTAGAACCCTTTGCCAGGAGCAATCTCCTGCCATAACCATCCAAGTGGCAGGATCCACCGCAGGACAAAGGAACTTTTGAAAGGGACTGGAAAAAAAGAGTTCAGTGACTCTGCGGTTAACCCATCAAAGACGTCTTCCTGTAACCCAAAGGACAGCAGACTTCGACATGTGCTGGCCATTTGGCAAACAGAGTCATATGGAGTAGATCAAACATTTCAGGAGAGCCCCTTGCCTTGAAAAGATGGAGCCTTATGAAAATCATTAAGCAATTTGTTGATATTTATTTGCTTACACTGTGCTTCAGCAAAGCAAGCAGGAAGATGAGGATAAGAACCATTGACCCAGTTTCAGAGGCCCTAGTTCAGGAATGAAGGATTCCCTTACACACTTGATTTTAAAGAGCCTTTTAAGAAGACATCCTACCACACAGCTGGCATGGGGAGGCCGTCTTGGCTCCCTCCGACTGTGTATTAGGTTAACAACCACCTCAAGCTTCTTAGAAACCTAGAAATCCCCAGGCTGTTAAAGGAATTCCACAGGGCTAAGAAAATGCTTGCAATCGCAGCACTTGAAGCAGAAAAATATTTCCAAACATCGTCCTTTCTCGCTCTGTGTTGCTTTGTGTAACCCACTCCCAGCCTCCCAAAACCCCGGGTGGCTCCACAGCATACCCAATAATCTGTCCTTCTTAATGAGCCAAGACTCTTCATTCATGGCTTGGGTCCATGGACTTGGAAATGAACAAGAAGCAAGTCTGTGTTTTCACATTGGGAGTTACCAGGTTATATTGTGCACGAATTTCTTCTAAAGTAATTCCACTGTCTGATGTGGGGAACTTTGCCTGCTATAAAGTTTAAGGAAGTGACCTCTCCAGATTCTTCGGTCTCTTAGCCTCAACTTCCCTTTCACTCAGATGCAAAGTTTCTGTGAGTGGAGAAGGTATCAGTAGAATGTCATCATTCTTACACTTGGGCTTTCAAGTGATCTGTTCTCTGGGAGGGGCCAAATGCCTCGCCTCAGAGGCACTGGGGAGTCAGCCGGCTCTTGAAAGCTGAGATCAACTTCTCCCAGCACATGACAGAGGCTGAAAAATCTGTCCTCCGAATAGTCAACACATATGTTCTGAAATTCATTAAGTTCCAAAATCAAAAAACAAATTTAAAAGATCCAGGATTGGTTCTTGTACAAAGCAGATACTCAAGGAATGCTTGTTGACTGATGAATTTCTTAGATGATAAATATGGGAAATACAGTCTGTTGCGTACTACATGGCAGGTGAGGTTGCTAGGAAGACATTTGTCCCCAGTTTGTCGTTATACAAGTTTTAGAAAATGAATTACCTAAACCCTACCTGTGTTTGAAGGACAACTTTCCTCACAAAGCTTTCCTGATACTCTGTGCTTTGTCACTTTTGGAGGGGAACAATTGTCACTTGGCTTTGAGTTGTTAATTAACTTTTTGTTATCTTTCCAACTTCATGGTCCTGCAAAGGAAGAGTTCTGTCTTATTTTTTGTTTACTTAAATTTTAGGGGTTACCCCTTCAGGATCCAATATGAACTTTTGCACAAGTCACTCAATAACTATTTGTTGCCAGATCGATTCATTCTTTGCTACATGTTAAAAATATAGTCTGGTCTGTACCTTGTGACAGCTGAAGTTGCAGGACACAAAAGGTGTCATTCTCTGCTGTTTTTTTACAGCCTATATTTAGAAGAAATGTTGTCTTAGAAGAGCTTTTCTATGACCTCAAGTTAGGTTTAGATACCAGTATTTAAGAGGGAATAATGTGTTTTATGCAGTAAAATAAGATAGCAAGTGTACAGATATTGATAACACTGCAGTGACATTTTTGTTGATTGACAGAGATGCTGATTAATTTCTAATAGGCTCATAACAGCTAATTCTGAGAAGCCTTTGGTATGAGAGGTACTTTGTAGATGAACTAATTAGGCTTTTAAAATACAAGACCTAGTCTTGATGCTTCTTGTACTAAGAAATAAGGAAGAAAAGGAGGGGGAGAGACAGAGCAAGTGAGGAAAAAGAAAAAGAAAGGAAGAAAGGGAGGGAGAAAGAAACTGTTAAAATATCCGCATACATGATCTAACCCCTTTTAACTAATGACTTGCATACATAACACATATGTCAATATAGGCAGTTGAATGAAATAAGAAATTCTAACCCCAGAAATATAATTTGAGGATCTTTCTCCCACAAAACGTTGTTATCAGTGACCACTTTGCCCAGTGCCATCTTACTTCCAGGCCTAAGGAAAGCCCATCGTGGGAGTTTACCTAACACTGAACTGCTAAGAAGCACTCTGTGTATCAGTGCTTCAGCTGAGGGTGTTCTTCCAAAAGAGGCCCAGAAAATGGGCCTTGACTGGCACTTGCACTTCTTGTCATCCCAACAATAGCCTCCCCCACAGCAGGTGTTGACTCCTTTCAGTGGACTCTGTAGGCATCCTCTCATTTAATGACTCCGTGGAGGTAGAGGCTGTCTTGTTTATTTGAGGAGGGCTGATACGTGAGAGATCCTCAATACCTATTTGTTGAGAAAGTACATTTTCATATCAGCCCCATGAAATAACAGCAGGAGCCTTGTTTACTGGCCGGGGAAATGCAAATGTGGAGAGAGTAAGTCACTTGCTTGAGATCTCCAGTGAGCCCTGATTTTTTTCCACTGGCTCTCTGAGTAGCATCTCTGCTGAGCCTCCTGTGAGAAGGCAACCTTGGTGTGCCATCATTATATCTGAAGTGCTACTTTCTAGGGTATCCTTTCCTTTTGCTGATAAGTTAACAACAACAACAACAACAAACATTTTGATCCCTTGAAGATGATTAGCTATTAAAAAAGAAAAAAAGCTAAACCGTCAAGGCTATATAATAGTCTTTTCCCTGTGAACTTTTTTTTGCTAAATCAGAAAATGGTTACTTAGGCCCCCATAAAAACAGCTCGGAGCTCCACTTCTTCTTCCTTTATCAAGACGGCCTTCACGTGGAAAGTGGCTTGTACTCCACGGAATGTGCCAACAGTGTTTACAGGCTGCCAAAGTTCTTTGCCTCTTTCTTAAAAGAGCCAGGACTTTTCTTTGCAGAACTTTATGACACAAGCAAAACCCAGTCACTTTCAGACACTGTTATACCTCAGTTTCCTTAAAATATTTTAGAAAACTTCCCGTATCTTACTAAAGTATTTAAGTATAATACAAGTTTTCAATAGCTATCCTCCTCACATAAACACTCTACTGAAAAAACAAAAATTTCTAAAGAGGTAGACAAATATTGATCAGGAACTACCAAAATCTTACTATATAATTTCTTAATTAAGTACATGTGTTATATTTGCACATAGAACAGTGCACAGAGATAACAAGAGCTCAAAACGGCACATGCCTCCCCAAACCAAAACCTGTGTTTTAGCAAAACACATTTCAATACTATTCCACATGTGATATACTTCTACAAAATAAATAAATAAATAAATAAAACAATGGAGTAATAAAACCTATCAGTCCATGTTGATTCTCCGATAGCTCAGTGGTAAAAAAAAAAAAATCCATCTGCAACGTAGGAGACACAGGTTCAATCCCTGGATATGGAAGATTCCCTGGTGGAGGAAACAGCAACCCACTCTAGTATTCTTGGCTGGGAAATCCCATGGACTAGGAGCCTGGCAGGTTATAGTCCTTGGGGGTCGCAGAGTCCGATATGACTGAACACTCCCATAATCCATGTTGGCCATTTTTACTGAATTAAACATTGCCAAAGGCTGTATATCAATGAAAAAACTTGGAGGAAAAAATAATAGATAAATTGCATTGTAATATCAGTGGAAGACTACCTGGATCTGAGTAGATGGATAGATAGGCATTTTGTATAAACTGACTCAATCACATTCTTTTTTTTAATTGATATATAGTTAATTTAAAATGTCATATTAGTTTCTGGTATAGAGCAAAGTGATTCATATATATATTATTTTCCATTTTTATTATAGAATATTGAATATAGTTCCCAGTGCTGTACAGTAGGAGCGTGAAGTTTATCTGTTTTATACAGAGTAGTGTGTATCTGCTAATCTCAAACTCCTAATTTATCCCTCCCCACCCCCTTTCCTGTTGGGAAATCATAAGTTTGTTTTCTAAGTCTGGGAGTCTGTTTTGTAATTAAATTCATTTATATCTTATTTCAGCTTCCACGTATAAGTGATATCATATAATACTTGTCTTTTTCTTTCTGTTTTACTTCACTGAGCATGATAATCTCTAGGTCCATCTCGACCATGTTCTTCATCTTGCAACTGAGATGATAACATTATTCAGGAAGCTGCTATTCATTCCTATTGAGTGAGATATGGTAGGAAAACCACATGGCACCACATCTGGCACGTGGGCTTGGTGTTTTGCTCTGGCCAACCATGTCACATATTGATGCCACCAAGGCTACTCCAGGAGGAGGAAGCATTATAATGAAACTGGTCATGCTTGTCAGCTTTGAATACTACTCCTGTTATGACCATGCTCTCCATTAGTGGCATTCATTTCATATCTGTTAAGAACGAATTTAGTTCTATATGAAACACAATAAAACACCGGTTGCCAAACATATCTTCTCCATGCCTGACTTAATTAAATCTCACCCATCCATCAAAGCTCATTTTGAATGCCACCCCCTCCATTACATCTTTCCTGATCTCCCCAAATGTTTTCATTCTCTCTTGAATGTCTTAAAAACTTTGGCTGTTACTCCTTCAAGGATACTAGCCTTCTCTGCCCGTCACGTTACTGTCTCTTTGCCTGATCCCCAGTTCGATTTCAAATCCCTTGAAAGCCAGGATCCGTCTAATCTGTACATTTCCTACAGGCTAAGCAGGGCTTCCCAGGTGGCGCTAGTGGGAAGAACCTGCCTGTCACTGCGGGAGACATAAGAGATGCGAGGCCTGATCCCTAGGTCAGGAAGATCCCCTGGAGAAGGGCAAGCAACCCATTCCAGTGTTCTTGCCTGGAGCTTTCCATGGTCAGAGGAGCCTAGTGGGCTACGGTCCATAGGGTCGCAAAGAGTCAGACAAAATTGAAGTGACTTAGCATTCACACAAGCTAAGCACAGGGCATTGGACTTAGAAGTTCAATAAAAATGTGTTGAATTGCAGGGAATCGCAACCTACCCTGGCTACCAGGCCTTGGGCCAGCTTCAGAGTGCAGAACACAATGGCTTCTTGTATTCGCTGCTGCGCACACCCACAAGCATACACTAAACACCTGGAAACATGGGGCTACTTAGTTGCTTGGCAAATACTCTTCCTCCCAGGGTGTTTTCCCTTTTGAAGAGGCTGCTCTGACAGCTGGCCTGCTGCTGGTTAGAGGGGGCACTCCCTGGAATGGTCCATCAATGCAACAAACGGCCAAATTCACGGTGCCAGAAACTAAGAAAAGAGAAGGATCCAAGTAGGAGAGCCTCAGTGCCAAGAATGCACTCTCAGATTGATCACTAAGAAGGAAGCTGGGAGCTCGGCAATGCAGAAAACAATGTTGAATTTCCACCAAAGCCTCTTCTCTCTTCTGCCCCCTTTTCTTTCTCCATCCTCCCATTTGCTTCTCCTGTACCCCATCCTCCACTGTCACTTGGTCTTGAGGAGCTTAGAGTTCAACCCTAATTATGAGGAAGAAGCCTCCACTCCAGTGAGGTCAGGGCCGTCTCCCACTTCCTCTCTGGGACGCTCTCCCAAGATGCTGTGGCAGCGATGCTCCTGCTCTTTATTAAATACAAATTGCACTGAGCAGCTTCCAGGAACTTGAGTGGAAAGTTGATTCCCCCCAAACCCTCAAGGCATTTCCCAGATCCTGAAAGGATTATTTATTATTATTATTTACAGGCCTACATCATTGTTTTGAAGTTTCCTTAAAGGAACAGCATAGAATAAGCATGCAGCCTCAGAATGCATCCTTAGATTCTGACATAATCTGTCAGATTCTGGTCGGCCCTCAGGGCAGAAGGGAACGGGCTTCTCCCTGAAGCTCATGCAAGGTTGGCAGATTTGCAAAGATAAATACAGGACACCCAGTTCAATTTGAATTTCAGATAAATGATGAATAATGTTTTAGTATAAGTATGTCCCCAATATTGCATGGGACATACTTGTACTAAAACAATATTTGTTGTTTATCTGTAATTCAAGTTGAACTGATTATCCTGTATTTTATCAGGCAACCCTAAGCCCAGGGAGAGTCAAGACCATAAAGAGATTTTCCCCAACAAAAGCTTCTTTTAAAGCCCTGGCTGAATGGCTTTGGACGACATTTCAATTCAGGCCCCTGCATTTTCCCTGGAGTGTGAGCTCCATGTCATAGAAAAACAATTAGGAGAATGAACATTCAGTGAACATTCCGCCCCTTCCTTGCCCTCAGCAGCCTGTGGCAGACTGCTCCCCCTCAAGCAGCTGGGGAGGAAAAAGCTCTCTCTTTTAAGATGGCTTTCCCCTCCCCTTTTACAGATTGGATTGTTTCTGAGATGTGCTGGAGAGCCGCTTTTGCTAATTGCTTGCAGACTGCGATCCAACCAGGCTTGCCAACTGTGGAGGCAGTATGGAGGGGCTAAGAGGCACAGAGGAAGGAGTCTGGCGTCAGGGGGACTGGGTTTGGGATTCTGGCTCTGCCACTTCCTGCCTGTGACACACTGGGCAAGTTGCTTAACCTCTCAGTGCCCTGGTCGCCACATCCATAAAACGAAGGAATTCACGGGGTTGAGGGGCCGGTGACGTGAGACTGAAGCATGCCCAGTGCTTGTCACAGTGCCTGACACATAGTAGGTGCTCCTTTAATATCAAGGAGCTATTGTCATTATTGTATCTCTTTGGTATTTCACACATGACAGAAATCGAGTCTACTCAAGCCTGAGGTTTGGAAATGTCGGAACGGAGATTCTAGAAGGCCATTAAGCCCTATATATCCAGAAAGGGTAACTCACTTGAAGCCTGGCTCCGTTGCTCTCTAGTCCCTGCCCCATTCAGTCTGGTAGGCTGAACCCCTCTGAAGTCGATGATCAGAACACCAGTGGACAAAAATTGTCCACTGTTGCTGTTGTTCAGTCACCAAGTCGTGTCGGATTCTTTGTGATCCCGTGGACTACAGCACGCCAGGCTTCCCTGTCCTTCACTATCTCCCAGCGTCTGCTCAAACTCACGTCCATTATGTCAGCGATGCCGGTCAACCATCTTATCCTCTGTCGTCCCCTTCTCCTCCTGCACTCAATTTTCCCAGCATCAAGGTCTTTTCCCGTGACTCACCTCTTTGCCTCAGGTGATCAAAGTATTGGAGCTTCAGCTTTAGTCCTTCCAATGAATATTCAGCGTTGATTTCCTTTAGGATCGTCTTGCAGTCCAAGGGACGCTCGAAAGTCTTCTCCAGCACCACAATTTGAAAGCATCAGTTTTTCAGAGCTCAGCCTTCTTTATGGTCCAACTCTCACATCCATGCACGACTACTGGAAAAACCATAGCTTTAACTATACAGGCAAAGTGATGTCCTTGCTTTTGAATATGCTGTCTAGGTTCATCACAGTTCTCCTTCCAAGGAGCAAGCATCTTTTATTTTCATGGCTGCAGTCACCATCTTCACTGATTTTGGAGCCCCCCAAAAATAAAGTCTGTCACTGCTTCCACTTTTTCCCCTTCTATTTGCCATGAAGCAATGGGACGCCATGATCTTAGTTTTTTGAATGCTGAGTTTTAAGCCAACTTTTCCACTCTCCTCTTTCATCCTCATCAAGAGGCTCTTTTGTTCCTTTTCACCTTCTGACATTACAGTGGTATCATCTGCATATCAGAAGTCATTGATATTTCTCCCAAGAATCTAGATTACAGCTTTTGATTTCCCAGCCCAGCATTTCACATGATGTACTCTGCATATAAGTTGAATAAGCAGGGTGACAATATACTGCCTTGATGTATTCCTTTCCCAATTGTTCCATGTCCAGTTCTAACTGTTTCTCCTTGATCTGTATACATATTTTTCATCTCTTTAGGAATAGTCCACAGTTTGTTGTAATCCACACAATCCAAGGCTTTAGTGTAGTCAATGAAGTAGAAATAGATGTTTTTCTGGAATTCTTGTTTTCTCTATGATCCAGTGAATGTTGACAATTTGACCCTTGTTTCTTCTGACTTTTTTAAACCCAGCTTGTACATCTGGAAGTTCTCAGTCCATGTACTGCTAAAGCCTACCTTGAAGGACTTTGAGCGTTAACTTGCTAGCATATGAAATGACCACGGTTGTACAGTAGTTTGAACATTCTTTAGCATTGCCCTTTTTGAGACTGGAATGAAAATTGACATTTCCCAGTCCTGTGGCCACTGCTGGTTTTCCAAATTTGCTGGCATACTGAGTGTAGCACTTTAACAGTATCATCATTTAGGATTTGAAATAGCTCAGCTGGAATGACATCACCTCCACTAACTTTGTAGAAATGCTTCATAAGGCCCACTTGACTTCACACTCCAGGATGTCTGGCTCTAGGTGAGTGACCACACCATTAGGAATTAGGATGTGAATTAGGTCACCACAAAAATGTATTGGGAGTCAGATGTCTACTTGAAGCAGTGGAAATAAGAGAGAGGTGAAGAGACGTGGAAGGAGAAAAGGGAGGAAGAAGAAGGCAGGGAGAGAGCAGTCTTCTTATGAGCACTCAGTGGAATTGTATTAGAAGGGTGCTGACCTGTAATCACAGCTTAGCAAATGTTAGCTCTCATTTGAGATGTCTTAAAGAGTGGGTAGGGCTTTTATAAATAGAAAAAGGAATTTGTAACTTAGAAGAATAAATAATTAAAGTTATTAAGAAGTTGACCTTAATAACTGTGTGCTTGATGAATTTGGACTTGGTTTTATAGGCAATGGAGCTGGGGAAGACTTCTGAGCAGGGGCTGAGACATTATTCCTAGTAGAGAAATGCTGAGAAAAATGTGCTCTCACCAAAATATGTAGATGGACTGGAGGGGGAAAAGGATACAATAGAAAGACTGATATAAGCAGGAGGCTGTTAGGAAAAAAACAATTGAGAAGTGGTATGAGTGTGAAGGGGGAGGGGAGGGCGCACCCAGGAGGGTAGAAGGAGAGAAGGGAAGGGAGGGAGAGAAGAGCAGAGAGAAAGAGAGGGAACTGTGGAGGCTGAATATACAAGTTTGGTTACCAAACTTTGGTTACCAAGCTTTGACTGTCACTGATCAGAACGAAGAAAGAACCAAAGTTTTCAGACTTAAAAAATATTGATTGCTGCCTTTAGCAGATCCTGTTTTTTGCCCAGCCCACATTCCCCATCTCTTCTCCCCTCCTCCAAATTTATTCAAATATTTACCCTCCTTTAAATGGCCATTGCTTAACAGAAGATGCACTTTTCCTCAGCACCTGTGGGTGGATATTGACTTGTCCAAGACATCCAGGTGGCTCCATTTTCTTCCCAGTGATTGGATTCAGCATGAGCATATGGCAAAATTCTTGACAAATTTATCAAAAGAGTGGAAACAGCCCAAACATTCGTCAGTTAAGAAATGGATAAATAGATGTGGTATGTCTATGCAGTGGAATACTATTCCATAATAAAGAAGAATGAGATACTGCTTCGTGGTACAACATGGATGTGCCTCAAAACATTATGCTAAATGAAAGGAGTTAGACACAAAAAGCCATGTATTGTGTGATTCTTTTTGAACAAATGTTTAGAATCACAAATCCATAAAGGCAGAATGTAGGTTAGTGCTTGTCAGGGGCTTGAGAGAGAGGGAAAAGAAAAATGATTGTAAATGGATACAGGCTTTCTTTGGGAGCAATGAAAATGTTCTAACATTGATTGGGGTGATGGCTGTGCAGTTCTGTGGATCCTGTGAATCTATTCAAAAACTGAATTGTGTGAATTATGTGGTATGCAAAGTGTATCTCAATAAAGCTGTTATTAATTTTTTTTTTTTAAAGAACCAAAAGGAAGACTGCTAGGGAGACTTTTGGAACAGATTTTATTGCTTAAAAAAAAAAATACCACAAGAAAAAAAACAACCTCAGCCTCCTTTTTCTAGAGACTGAAGTATCTGAATATAATCACTGGGAATGTTATAACAGTCTACCTACCATGACAGAAACCAGCAGAAGTCAGAACTGACCCACAGAAGAGGCCAGAGCCAAGAGAAGCACCTAGATTTATTATTACTTAAGATAATAAGTTTTCTATTTTTTAGGCCACCTGAGTGGGGGCATCATGTCATTTGTAGCCACAGCATTTTAATTGATACAGTTCCATGAACAAGAAGGAGAAGTGTTGGGTTTTCAGAGAATCTGTGAGTTTACATTAATTTGCAAGTATAATCCAAGTGAAAGTTTGGGTTTGTAATTGAAGATCTGGAGAAACAGATGGATAGATGAATGGATGGATAGATGGACTGGAAGTTCCATGTTTGGAGCCGAAGGCTGAAGTCCCAGGGAAAGCACAAAGAGAGTATGAGAAGTGTCTGAGCTGCCTGGACAATCTCTACTGAACAGCAGGAAGAGCAAGAGAGATTAGTGAAGGAGACAGAAAAAGTGTGCAGAAAGGAAATTAGAAAGCTGGAAAATCCTGCAAATGCTAATGAAGAACAGGATTCAAGAGGAAGGAAATTAAAGTTTGGGTCAAATTTTACAAAGAAAACAAAGAGGAAATAGCAGAGAAAATATGGTTTTATAACAATGTGGCCATTTTAAGAAAAAAAAAATTTCAAAACAACAAAATGTGATTTTAGTGGCATAATGGTGACAGAAGCTAAGTTTTAGAAGATACGAGTGAGGGGAAGAGTGAGTGAACAGAGGAAATATGTGGCAGCAGTGTAGGGACATCATACAGAAGTGGAGTCACCGTGGCAAGCCACTGACATGTAGGGGCTGAGTGTTGTTACATCAGGTGCTTGTGTGCATGCTAAGTCACTTCAGCCATGTACAACTCTTTGCAGCGCCATGGACTGTAGCCTGTCAGTCTCCTCTATCCATAAGATCCTCCAGGTAAGAAGACTGGAGTGGGTTGCCATGCCCTCCTACAGCAACCCAGGGATCGAACCCACATCTCTTCCATCTCCTGCATTGGCAAGGGGGTTCTTCACCACTAGTGCCGCCTGGGAAACGCTGTTGTTACATCAGAACCTAGTCCTATACTTGTTGCAGATAGTGAAAGGATTGAAAAAGCTAGAAAATAGCAAAAGAGAACAACTAAGTTCCAAGGGAACATTTCATGCAAAGATGGGCTCAATAAAGGACAGAAATGGTATGGACCTAACAGAAGCAGAAGATATTAAGAAGAGGTGGCAAGAATACACAAAAGAACTGTACAAAAAAGATCTTCACAACCAAGATGATCACGATGGTATGATCACTCACTTAGGGCCAGACATCCTGGAATGTGAAGTCAAGTGGGCCTTAGAAAGCATCACTATGAACAAAGCTAGTGGAGGTGATGGAATTCCAGTTGAGCTATTTCAAATCCTGAAAGATGATGCTGTGAAAGTGCTGCACTCAATATGCCAGCAAATTTGGAAAACTCAGCAGTGGCCACAGGACTGGAAAAGGTCAGTTTTCATTCCAATCCCAAAGAAAGGCAATGCCAAAGAATGCTCAAACTACTGCACAATTGCACTCATCTCACATGCTAGTAAAGTAATGCTCAAAATTCTCCAAGCCAGGCTTCAGCAATATGTGAACCGTGAACTTCCAGATGTTCAAGCTGGATTTAGAAAAGGCAGAGGAACCAGAGATCAAATTGCCAACATCCTCTGGATCATGGAAAAAGCAAGAGAGTTCCAGAAAAACATCTATTTCTGCTTTATTGATTATGCCAAAGCCTTTGACTGTGTGGATCACAATCAACTGTGGAAAATTCTGAAAGAGAAGGGAATACCAGACCACCTGACCTGCCTCTTGAGAAACCTGTATGCAGGTCAGGAAGCAACAGTTAGAACTGGATAGACATGGAACAACAGACTGGTTCCAAATAGGAAAAGGAGTACGTCAAGGCTGTATATTGTCACCCTGCTTATTTAACTTATATGCAGAGGACATCATGAGAAACGCTGGGCTGGAAGAAGCACAAGCCGGAATCAAGATTGCCAGGAGAAATATCAATAACCTCAGATATGCAGATGACACCACCCTTATGGCAGAAAGTGAAGAGGAACTAAAAAGCCTCTTGATGAAAGTGAAAGAGGAGAGTGAAAAAGTTGGCTTAAAGCTCAACATTCAGAAAATGAAGATCATGGCATCTGGTCCCATCACTTCATGGGAAACAGATGGGGAAACAGTGGAAACAGTGGCAGACTTTATTTTTGGGGGCTCCAAAACCACTGCAGATGGTGATTGCTGCCATGAAACTAAAAGAAGCTTACTCCTTGGAAGGAAAGTTGTGACCAACCTAGACAGCATATTGAAAAGCAGAGACATTACTTTGCCAGCAAAGGTCCATCTAGTCAAGACTATGGTTTTCCCACTGGTCATGTATGGATGTGAGAGTTGGACTGTGAAGAAAGCTGAGCAAAGAAGAATTGATGCTTTTGAACTGTGGTGTTGGAGAAGACTCTTGAGAGTCCCTTGGACTGCAAGGAGATCCAACCAGTCCATTCTGAAGGAGATCAGCCCTGGGTTTTCTTTGGAAGGAATGATGCTAAGGCTGAAACTCCACTTCTTTGGCCACCTCATGTGAAGAGTTGACTTATTGGAAAAGACTCTGATGCTGGGAGGGATTGAGGGCAGGAGGAGAAGGGGACGACCGAGGATGAGATGGCTGGATGGCATCACCGACTCGATGGGCATGAGTCTGAGTGAACTCCGGGAGTTGGTGATGGACAGGGAGGCCTGGCGTGCTGCAATTCATGGGGTCACAAAGTGTCAGACACGACTGAGTGACTGAACTGAAGTGAACTGAACTGAAGTTCAAGAAAAGATGTTTTGGGTTTTGATTTTTCATATTTTTGGGGCAAATGAGACCCAAGCACATTAGTCAGGGAAACAGAAAGAGTCAATAGAAATAAAGAACCTACAGATGATGAAAGAGTGTCCTAAAGAGAGCAGAAAACATGGCAATGCTCAAGCCCAGAGGTAGGTCTCTGCCCTTCTTCTTCCAAGAGAGGAGTCAAAATCCAGACTCAGGAAGATTACCTGGCAGTTGGCACTGGATAAGAAAACTGAGGGAGCTCACCCTCATTAGCCCACGCACTTGACCTTTGAGCAGGGGCAAGAGGAAGCGGGAATTTAGAATCCTGAGTGTGGAGCAGTTTCGAAGGATGAGGAGTGTCCATGCCTTAAATAACTGTGCACGCAACGATCGCCTTTGTGTATCAGCCTCCTGGCAGCTGTCCACATGGGGTGACTGGCGAGGACAACTAGCAGGACCTATTGCATTCTTTCGGTCTAAATGCCACAGGCATTTCTTGAATAAAATCATCATTATTTAAAAAGTAAATTAGTCCTGCCCAGGAAGGGTTAAAATTGTTTTTCCCAAGTTCTAGCCTAGCTCCCAACCCCCACTGTTTCCCCAAGTCCTTTAACGAAATTAGTTATTCCATTGACAGACCAGTGCTGGTCCCCTCGCAGAACAACACATGCCGTGCTCCCTCTGTGAGCGCACTCGAGATGAACTTTGAGCTACACATCTGCTGCAGAGAAGGAACTCTTATTCCCAAATGGCTGAGATTAGCTGAAGACTCTGGGTTCATCTCCACCATAGCATATTTTTATTAGATAGGCTGCTGGAGAATCAGAGGAATAAATTTAGTTACTGTGTCTATATCTCATTATGAGGCATCCCCAACTATTGTTCTTTTCACCAGTTTAATGTCATTCTCAGACTCTGTTTCTGCAAAGTGACTGTTTGGATGAAAACCAATGTCCATCCTCAGTTACCCCCAAGCCACTGGTGTATCTGGGCTAAGGATGTATTTTCATGATGTCACCACCCCAAGCCTCTTTCTTTGATTTAAAGCAGTGGTTGGCAAACATGTTGTGTAAAGACCCAGAGAGTAAATATTTTAGGCTTCTCTGTTGCAAGGAATCAGTTCTGTCATTGTAACACAAAAGCAGCCAGAGGCAATACCTAAATGAATGAGCATGTTTGTGTTCCAATAAAACTTTACAAAAACAAGCAGTGGGTTGGATTTATCCCATGGGCTATACTTTGCCAACCCTGGATTAGCAGGAAGACTTCAGGTGAACTGATAGATAAAAACCAATATCTTTTCATGTTTTCATCTCCGAGAAGGAACAAAAAAATCACTAAAACATTCTGTTGGACATTGAATTTCTTTTGCAGGCAGCAGTGTGGCACGTCTTTCTAATATATGGCATCCTGGAACTTCCCTGGTGATCCAGTGGTTAAGACTTCATCTTCCAAAGCAGGGAGTGTGGGTTCAGTTCCTGGTGGGGGAGCTGAGATCCCACATGCCTGCAGGCCAAAAAACCAAAACATACAACAGAAACAATATTGTACAAAATTCAATAAATACTTGAAATTGGTTCACTTCAAAAAAATACTGTATGGCATCTTAAGTTTTTAGATTCCCCTCCCCAGAAAAGTTGAGAACAGCAGTAGAATTTAATTCAGAGAAGAGAGGGTTAAATGGTTAAAAATTGGAGGGTGAAAGCATCATTTATCTGCAAACACAGACTCCTCTTTAGAAACTGATTTATCCAGACATTGAGTTGATTATGAGATGTAGAGTAAAAACAAATTTGCTGACCTTCTTTGCAGGGATCGAAGGTTAAATTCATTCCCTGTAGGATGGTTCTGTTAAATCACTCCCAAGCCGCCTGGTGACATATTTTTGAAAAATATTTCTCTCTAACTTTATCAAGTGTTCTTTGTGTTCTGGAAACATGATTTGAAGTCCCACTTAGAGCTGGGAACTTATGAGTCTTAGATAGCTGAAATTCTTCTCCAGCTCCATACAGAGACATATGGTTGATTGGAATAGATGTTAATTTCAGTGGTTAATACCTTTGAGTCTAGTTTTACTTATCAAAGATTGATATCCTACTTACCTAGTATTATTTGTTGAAGATTAAAATTAACATTTTACACTGGATAACCAAGGGTTGTATGAACAATGCATAGATAAAGAGCTAAAATTATCCACTTTGATGTCCTTGACATTGGGCTGGATAAACATGTCTTAAATTAAAATGTCTATCAGTGACTGAGTGTTCTCAACTTTTTGCCTCCATGCAGTATCTCATAGCAGAACTGCAAAAATTCAAAAATTAGGAAAACTTTGTGCACAAATTAGTTGAGCTTCAAAACATTTTCTTTAATAAAGCAAAGTTTCTATCTCTTCCACTGTAAATTCATACTAAACATTTCAATAGCAATGGTTTACAAAATTCATTTTATGACAAAGTTTTGTCAGCACATAGAAAAACTTCGGACAATGGTGTAAGTATTTTATATAGCTAAGTACATGTTAAGGACCTTCCTTTAGTCTATTTATATGTAAAATGGTAAAATTTAACTAATTTTAAATAATTTGTTACTTCACAAAATAGTGTTATCAACTCTCTGTTCATCCCCAGTTGTTTTAATTACAATTGCTATGTTTAGAATTGTGGCCCTCCAAAATTCATATGTTGAGACCCCAACCCCCAATTTATTTATTTTTTATTTTATTTTTGCTTACTTTAAAAAAATTTTAAATTATGAAAATATGATAATACATTTACAGGAAACTTGGAAAATACAAAACAAAGTTACATATAGTCCCACTATATATTACAATTATTTTTTCAGTAGATAAATTAAGATTTTTAGTTGGAGTTTCAATATCAAACTCTCAAAAATTAGTAGAATGAATGTACAGAGAAGTAGAAGGATATAGAAAGTGAAAGTGAAGTCTCTCAGTCAGACTCTTTGCGACCCCATCGACAGTAGCCTACCATGCTCCTCCATCCATGGGATTTTCCAGGCAAGAGTACTGGAGTGGGTTGCCATTTCCTTCTCCAGAGGATCTTCCTGACCCAGAGATCGAACCCAGGTTTCCCACATTGTAGGCAGATGCTTTACCGTCTGAGCCACCAGGGAAGTCCTGAAAAGCACTATGAATCAATTCAACTTAATTGAGATTTAAATAATTTTCACAGAACAGTAGATACAAATTATCAAGTTCCTATGGACGATAAACCAAGAGTCATTGGGGCATATCCAGGGACATAAAACCAGGTGCAAAAATTTCATGCCTGACTCCCAATTTCGAGATATTACTTGGGAATTCTTTGGGAGATACTTAGGGTTAAACGAGGTCATGAGTGTAGGACATTCATGATGGGATCAATGATAGGTTTAGAAAAAGAGGAAGAGAGACAGATTTCTCTCTTTATGCCCTGTGAAGATATAGCAAGAAGCTGGCCATCTACAAACCTGAAAGAAGGCCCTTTCCAGGCACCAGTTTGGCTGGTACCTTGATCTTGAAATTTCCAGCCTCTGAAATTGTGAGAAATGTCTTTTGTCTAAGCCACCTAGTCTACAATATTTTGTTATGGTGGCTCCAGTCAATGGATATAACAATTCTACAATTTAATGAGTAGCAAACTAAGAATATAAAAGGGTGTTAGTAAAATTTTAATTTCTAGCATTTGCTGGCTTCACAAAGAATAGCAAATTCGGATTTTCTTCCCTACAAAGTTCAGAGACTATGTCATTGTTGGCTGAACTCTGAGAATCTAGGTTGTTAAACCTAAGCTGAATGACTTTCTGTCTTTGGGGAGCATGTGTGCATACCCAGACGGAAGTCTATTCATTGATGGAAGAGGAGGCAGGAATAAGGGTACCTGATTTGTTGGGTGAAGAAACTGAGAATTGATTTTTCCAGCTGTGAGAGACAGGAAAATTAAACCCAAATGTCCTCACAGATGGGATTCCTCTCACACACCATACACTTTCTACTCTACCATGAAGCGAATCAATGATATTTTAGTAACTGAGGTTTCTAGTCAGATACACACCGGGTGACTTTGGATATGTTCTTTTTCTTTGCCAAGGCTTGGCTTCTTAACCTACAAGTGGAAGCAATGACCTATCTAATCTCATAAGGTGGTTGGGGATTGGAGATAATGCAACTAACACACTATTTTGGAGTGTCAGTCGCTCAGTTGTGTCTGACTCTTCGGGACCGTGGGCTACAGCCCGCCAGGCTCCTCTGTCCATGGAATTCTCCAGGCAAGAATACTGGAGTGGCTAACCATTCCTTTCTCCAGGGGATCTTCCTGATCTAGGGATAGAACCCAGGTCTCCTGCATTGCAGGCAGATTCTTTACCATCTGAGCTGGTAGGGTATCACCCAACACACTAGTTACTGGCATAAAGTAAGTACTCAGAAGTGTTTGTACTATTATTTGGATTATATGTTAAAAAGAGACAAAATGGCTCATTTCATTCATGGAGTCACTTTCACAAATTTTGAAGCTAAAATACAAGTAAAGTTCCCTCAATCTTTATCAACTAAAGCCAATAAAATGTTTGGAAATTGTCCTCTTAAGACTTTGCTACTGTGTGTATATGTGTGTGTAATCATGACGTATTAATTTAAAAAAATTGCCAAACTCTTACTGGGAGGCAGAGACATATCAGATGGGATCTTGAGCTCAAATTCTCTCCTCTTGAAATCCACCACAAATGATAAGCAGAGCTAACAAAGGAAGACTTAATTACCCCCTGAGGTTTTATCCCCAACCCCATGACCTATGGGCTCAGACCTCTGTCCTTGTGCGGATTTATTTTGCCCGGGTGGGGAGGTCTAACAGGCCCGGCTCTCCTCAAACATCTCCCAAATATGAGAAGACCCACTGTTCATAGTTTCAGCCACACTGCACAAGTGAGAGAAATGCAGAATGTGACTAAAGGGCCAGGACACCCACCGGGAGGCCAAGCAATTGTCTTTTTTCCTTGTCACACAAGAACCCCACCTAGCTCACCATGACTGCAAACCTCCTCCTTCTTGGAGTTGAGTGAGCAATGCGTGGAGGCAAAGAGGATCTTAAGTTTCCTTTTAAAGTACGTATTTTTCATTTTGGAAATAGGGTTGGGAGAGCACAGACTTGGGTGAAAACTGTTGAAAGCACATATTCTCCCCAGCAGAAAAAAAAAAAAGAAGAGGAAGAAGAGTGGACATTGACATAAATACAAAAGGTGGCATGTAACTTACAGGAGTAAACAGAGCTGGAGCCCATCAGTGGACCTCAGTTAAGAATCTCTGACTTACTGTTATTTTAAACAAATATTCATTGAGCACTGGTTGTGGGACACCGTGTTAGACACTTTTATGTCTTCATGTCTTGTCTTTAGATCTCAAAATATCCCTTCCTTTTAGATACTATTGTGTCCATTTTACAATAAGGAAACTGAAACAAAGAAATGTTAAATGACCTGCCCAGTTGTAGATTTTAATAGTAGCCCTGCCATGTAGTGCCTATATGAACTTAGGTCAGATCAGTTGTTCTTACTCTTATCCTTGTTTTCCTTCTCTATAAGATTGGTAGTAAAGATACCAATCACTTTACCAATAAAGCAAGTAAGACTTTACTTACTTTAAGTACTATACAGTAATATTTATTGCTGACTATTGTGTGTACAAAATCATATTGTACAAACCTAAATTGTTGTGTGGCTTAAATGAGATCACACAGTGAAATATTTTGCAGATTCTGGAATGTGTAAAATGCATAATAAATCATTACATTAAAGAAAGAAAGAAATCACCTGATCATTGGAATGAGCCCCACCAAATTGTAGGTCAGCTGGAGAAAACTCTACCATACCAATCAGACTTTTTGGTTGCAAGGGATAAAAATCTACTCAAAGAAAGAGGGTTATTTAATGAACAATTTACTCAACAATAGAGTGTCACACTCTGTCCAGATGTGAGGGCATCTTAACGGAATTTCATGTAATCTTAGGTCAAGAAGTCCAGCCAGACCTCCTGGACTGGAGTTGCAATCTGGGCTTTGAAAAGCAGTCCTTCTATGTTTTCAAGATCTACACAGTATTTCTCATATCTTCTCATGCCTTCGCTTCTTTTCTTGTATCTGCTCCACTTTTCCCTGCTTGTCCCCGTGTTGTTTCTCGTGTGCTCACTTTGGACATGGCCCAGTGTAGCTATCTTAGGCCTGATCTCCATGTTCTCCCCACCCAAGTATTTATACCAACTAGAATCCTCCTCTCTGTGGTTGAAAACATCTAAAGAAAAGGATCTTGATGGCTTACTCAGACTATGGCTCCCCTTGGGGTCAGATCATTTTAATCAGCTGAAGCCATAGGACTATGAGAAATGGGGACTCTCAAGTGTGCAAACATGGGGACCCAGCCCCACTCATTTTAAGGTCATGGTGGAGTATTTTGGAAAATGGATTTACTGCATACCTGTTATGCCCAAGTCGCGAAATCTCCCAATGACCACCAGAGAGCTGATATCCGATGCAAAAGCAAGAGACTTTTTATTACCAAGCTCGAGCTGGGGCTCCCACCAATACCGACACAGCAGCTATAGGGAGGAGCCCTGAGCTCTGGGTTACATTGCTTATATAGGGTATTATCGTGCGAAAAATTCGAAAAACGGGAGTCTCCAGGTCTGATTGTGAAGGGTGAAGGGTGAAGGGTTAGGTGTTGAGTTCTGATTGGTTCTCCTTTCCCAGGCTTGATTCGAATTTCCCGGGCTGGCCAAGGGTTCTGATTTGTTCGCAGGTGGTGGGGTGAGGTCAGGGAATTTCCAAAGGCTCTTTTCCCAGAACCTTACAAAGTGGAATAGCTTTGATTCTTCATTCTCCCCTTCTCTAGGATCCAGGACAGACCCAATCATGGGTCTGAGGTCAGCTCTATATTGTCTCCCGCTAAGGGGACCGTTGGTAGGGCCGCATATTGGGATCTGAGTACCATGAGCTGCACCATGTTGATGCAGTTTTTAATGAAGGCCACTAGTTTAGTAAGCATGACCTGAGGGTGAGTAGCAGTAACAAGATAATCAGGGGCCCCACCAAGGAGGATGTGAGAGTTGTGAACCAGGGGGATGAGTTGAACCAGGATTCAAACCAATTTTGAGACATTTCTCTTTTTCTCTGACTGAGCCATTTTCTTATCTTGGCCAGGGACTCCCTGACTACCCCCGAGTGATTCACATAAAAACGTTCTTCCCCTAACGCAGCACATAGGGTGCCCTGAGAGACTTCATACTCAAGATACTTCTTGGGAATTGGGGCGGAGGTCTCTTTCTTCTGTAACTTCTTCCTGCTGTGCACGGGCATAGGCCTGCCTAGCAGAGCAGAAGTCTCTCCCTACCTGATCAAAGTTGGGGTTTTCCACATCTGAAACCAGCTTCTACCCTCATAGTAACAGCAATTTAGTTGGCCCCTCTCAGAGATGAAATAGACAAGGGCCAAACAGGAGACCTAACAGGATGGTCATCTCTGGTCCCCGGAAACAGAAGGCAACATTTGGGGTGAGGGTTGCAGGGTTTGTGACCCCTTCTGATTGGTTGGTGGTGAGACAACAGAGCTGTGCTCCAGGAATCTTGTGTTCAGTCTGAAGTTACCATCTTCCACCTGGGTGGGGGCTCAAAGACATTGTTATGTGTATTTCTTTGAGTAGGAACCAGGACTCGGTCTGGAGGCTGTACCAACCTTTGATTATTTCTGTTTTTGTATCCCCTCCCTTCCCTGATTAGCAATTGTTTGAATCCATGCTTTGGAATTCAGGGAAGGCCAAGGAGGCCGAACAAAGTCTATATCCTACAGATAAGAAATGGAGAACACAGAACAGATCTGCACTCCAGAGCCCCACAGAGTCCTGCTCAGTTTTAATTTTAGGGAACTAGGCAACTATGACTGTGATAACTTCCTGTCAAAATGGGGCATAGGACTGCCCCAGCTTGGAGTATAGACACTGAATTGGAAGTATTTCTAAGTTCCAAGTTTTAGATCTGAGTCTTGTATGATTAAAATCCTAATCTCATTTCTTTTTAGAAGAATAGGTCTGAAACCCAGTCTGGACCTGGCACTTCAGGGAGACTTGTAGCCATGTAGCCAGATGCCTAGTTTTATAAAAAGTAAGATTACTAGCTTCCAGCAGACATTGTTTTGAAAATGGTGGCATCCAAGCCTGACACGACTCAGAAAACTCAAGTGTTTAGCAATACAAGGTCTAATCTGAAAGTACACCCATAGCATCACCTAGTTATTTCTCAGGATATCTGAACCATAGCTACTCTATTTTGACTTTTAATTGTAAACTTTTCCTTAATAGCCAAAGCAGATTTCACTGTTAATGATGTCAGTGTTTCTCTAGGTATGAGAAGATGCAAGAATTGGGACTCATAAAATCTTCTCCTGAAAAGATCTAACTATCTGAAGGCCTGTTCTGCCAGTTTTTCCCAGAGCACAGAGTGCCTCATTCCTGATTTTCACCCTGAACTCCTTTCAGGGGTGTTGAAAGTCAGCAGTTGCAGCAGCCATGATTTAATCTTTGTAGATGCAGATGGTGAGTGTCAGTCTTCAGTTGGCAGAGCCCTTTTTGCTCATAAACTTGACCATGATTATGAGAGGGGCACTTCATGACCATTTTATCCCATGGTGCTGAGAATGTCCATTCTCAGGTTTGGCAAAGATTCTGTTGACAGGCCACTCAATGTGCCATGACTGGACTAGGCCATAAAACAGCATCCAAAATTCTCTGGACCACCTGTCTTACTAGCTTCTTGGTCCAGTAAATATTCCCTCTTGTTGCTTCTTGCCATATCTAGAGTTACACTGTTACCATCATCGATCTCATATGGGACTATATATTATCCTATTAGAGGCCTCACACACACATTTGACAGTGTAAGAAACAGCAATTTTGTAAAACAGGTGAAATACAAATAACATAGCCAGCAGTATTAGTAAAGTCACAAGTAAGACTTATGTTAAGAACTTCCATTAGATGTAGCCCAGTATATCTTCAGGTTATCTGACTTATTCTGCCCTGTAGAATCTTTATCTTCCAGGGAAATTATATATTGGCACCATCTATAAGGAACATAGCCCAGTTTTCTAGTGTCACTAGACTGATTATCTTTAGTATGAATTAATTTTTTAAGTAAATTTTCTCAGGGCCAACCAGTTAGAGTCTGGTAGTAGAGAAATTTACCAAGGTAACCCAGAACTAGACACAGGTAATTGGCCACAAACCCGACAATTGGATTGATTTTTAAAACTAGCATAGGATCAGGCCTATGATAGAAAAGCATTGGACTTATATGCAAAGGTCTAAGAAGTCAAGAAAACATAAATGATCATACGAATCAGGTCCAGCATCTCGGGGAAGCTGTCTCCCTCTGATGTCGTCGTCTTCTCATCCTGGTGAAGTGTAGTTTCTCCTGATAAAAAAAGTCCTTCCATCCATGTTGGAGACAGTCCCTTAAATTATGTCTTTTTCCAGTCCTGGTTGCAGGTCATGAGGCATCTGATCTTCATCCAAAGACAGATTACTGAGATAAGCTTCAGAAACAAACTTAGGGTGTTCTTCAAGAATTCAATTAAATTTTACATTAATATCACATAACAGCAAAGAACTATCTAAGAGATGAGTCTTGCTAGATGCAGACCTCCATTAACAAACTGGTATTTAACATTTCGAAATATCTTTTTTTTCCTTAAAGTTACCCTTATTTTTATTAAATATAACCAAATTAAGGCTAGTTTGTTTGCAAAATAGGTCTGTTCTCACTGATTTTGGTCTGATGATTTCTATAACCATAATTGATTATAGGCTTTTTATTTTGCTGAAACAATTATAGAGTCTCAGACTGAACTTTTAAAATAAAACAGGGCTGGGAAACTCACACCAAAGGCTTATCACAGATTTTGCCTAACAAATCTAGGTGAATTTTTCCCTTTTTAAGGTCTCAAAAATTTCTTGAGATTTTTGTATCCGTGAGAAAACTTTCCTAACTCATTTGATAAACTTACTGGAAACCTAAGAACTTCTAATTTTTGGAGGAGTCAGATAGAAAATATAATTGTTTTGTTTATAACGTTTAATTTTACCAAAGTATTGTCATAATTAGTTTGAGAGGAAGATTTCCCCTACTCCCTGAAAACATAAGATTTAACCCCATAATTTTTCAGATAGAAACCATAAAAGTTATAAGCATATTCACTGGTTCATTTAGTCCTTTTGCTAACTTTTGTGAAGTCATCAGGTTTTCCATTAAAATACCAGGACATATCAGAATGTTAAAAACTCCATATAATTTTTAGGATATCTGTATTAGTAACTTTATGCTACATTATAATATGAGCAGATTTATTACTCATTTGATAATCTTTTTTTTTTAATGTAATTTAACCAACCAAATAAACACAGTTTAATATCTCTCTTTGGGATGCTTCAGGGGCCCTCTGAAGCACCCCAAAGTTAGCTAGAAGCCAAAAGTGCTTCATAGAATGATTTAGGAAGTTTTGTCAACAAATATCAGAAAGGTTTTGAGCACTCAGTCAGATGGGACTATAGGTCACTGTGAAACAATAGCTATTCACTCAGCCAAAGTAACAATATGGGATTTCAGAGGCAAATACAGAACAGACCATTTAAGAAGCAAATGAACTTGAACAGTAACTCCCCCAGCGGAAAAGCGGCACAGACGCCTGCATCCGCCATTGGGAAGTGGGGGCAGGGCAGGGACGCGCGGGAGGCGCGGGCTGCAGTGCTTTGTAAGAATCGGGCAGGAACGCCCCACGCGCAACCAGAACGATCTAACTTGCGCTAGCAAACCAGACTGTGGGATAGCTACCACGCGAAAAGCTCGAACATAAGACACCGCCAGGACCGAGCACAGAACAAAGGACGGAACGGAAAAAGCCGGCTGCAGACCATCCCCCGCCGGGGACAGGCAGCCAGAGCCGTAAGGACTGGAAAGGGGCAATTGCAGACCCGGAGAGACTTTACTTACCTAACTGCAAGCAGGCCTCTTTGCTAAGACTTCTGGGGGTGCTGGACACTCACAATCTGCCTCACGGGGGACGCCAGCGGTCCACCCAGAAAGCTGAGCAGCAGCGGCAGAAAAGGTGACACGCCGCGGCGATCGCGCTCGCCAAACTCCTGAGCTACTCGGACCTGGGAAGGGCACAAAGCGCAGTCCCAGCCGAATCTGTGCCTCTGAGGGCGGCCTGAGCGGCTTGGACCGGGGAAGTGCACGCAGCCTAGGGCCGGCCCCAGACGGTTCCCGGCGGAGCATCGTAGAGCCGGAGCGGTTTGTACGCCGCAAGAAGGGACAAGTCAGGCGGGGCTGAGACACTGTGCACACGACAGTGCTATTTGTTTGCAGCATCCCCCCTCCCCACAGCGCGACTGAACTAGTGAGCCTAAAAAACCAGCAAACAGAAGAAGTTAAACAGAGGGAACCACCTTGGAAGTGATCCCACACGGCCCAAAACATCAGAGAACGGCCAGATATATTTTTAATAATTTTAAAATCATTCCTTTTTTTTTTTTTTCCTTTTTTTTCTTCTTTTTTTTTCTAACTATTTTTTTAATTGTTAAGTCTTCTATTTATCCTCTAATTTTTATTTCTATAACCTACTATTAATATTTAAAAAAAAAAAAGACTTTTTTTTTTTTTTTTTTTTTTTTTTTTTAAGGCAAACACCATATATAGCCTTTGGATGGTTGTTGGTGGTTTTTTGTTTTTTTTTTGGTTTGTTTTGTTTTTTTGTTTGTTTGTTTTTTAAATAATTCTTGTGTGTTTTTTTTCTTTCTTCCTTTTTCCTTCTGCTTCTTTTCTTTAATGTTGTATTTTTTAAAATCCAACCTCTACTCTAGATTTTTAATCTTTGCTCTTAGGTTTCTGTTGTCAATTTTGTACATCTAAAAACCCAAACTTCACTACCCAAATTTACCTGAGAGCAAGATTACTGGCTTGACCACTCTCTCCTCCTTTGGACTCTCCTTTTTCTCCACCAGGTGGCCTCTGCCTCTTTTCTCCCCCATCTCTTCTCTATCCAACTCTGTGAATCTCTGTGTGTTCCAGCCAGTGGAGAACACCTAAGGAACTGGTTACAGGCAGGATTTGTCTCTCTCCTTCTCATTCCTCTCTCTTATCCCCCTGGTCACCTCTGTCTACTTCCTCCCTCTCCTCTTCCCCGTATAACTCCGTAAATACCTCTGAGCGGTCCAGACTATAGAACACACATAAGGAAGTGACTACTGGCTAGCTTGCTCTCTCCTCTTTTGATCTCACCACATCTAATTCCAGTTACCTCTAACTACCCCCTCCATCTTCTCTTCTCCTTGTAACTCAGTGAACCTCTCTGAGTGTCCCTCAATGTGGAGAAACTTTTCATCTTTAACCTAGATGTTTTATCATCGGTGCTGTATAGTTGGAGAAGTCTAGAGGCTACTGTAAAAATAAAACTGAAAACCAGAAGCAGGAGGCTTATGTCCAAAGCCTGAAAACATTAGAGAACTCTTGAATTCAGGGAACATTAAGCAATAGGAGCTCATCAAATGCCTTCATACCTACACTGAAACCAAGCTCCACCCAAGGGCCAACAAGTTCCAAAACAAGACATACCACTCAAATTCTCCAGCAACACAGGAACACTCCCCTGAGCTTCAATATACAGGCAGCTCAAAATTATTCCAAAACCCTTGATATCTCATAACCCATTACTGGTCACTCCACTGCACTCCAGAGAGAAGAAACCCAGCTCCACCCACCAGAACTCCAACACAAGCCTCCCTAACCAGGAAACCTTGACAAGCCACTGATAGAACCCCACCCACAGTGAGGAAGCTCCATAATAAAGAAAACTCCACAAACTACCAGAATACAAAAAGGCCACCCCAAACCCAGCAATATAACCAAGATGAAGAGACAGAGGAATACTCAGCAGCTAAAGGAACAGGAGAGTTGCCCACCAAACCAAACAAAAGAGGAAGAAGTAGGGAATCTACCTGAGAAGGAATTCCGAATATTGATAGTGAAAATGATCCAAAATCTTGAAATCAAAATAGAATCACAGATAAATAGTCTAGAGACAAGGATTGAGAAGATGCAAGAAAGGTTTAACAAGGACCTAGATGAAATAAAAAAGAGTCAAAATATAATGAATAACGCAATAAATGAGATCAGAAACACTCTGGAGGCAACAAATAGTAGAATAACGGAGGCAGAAGATAGGATTAGTGAAATAGAAGATAGAATGGTAGAAATAAATGAATCAGAGAGGAAACAAGAAAAACGAATTAAAAGAAACGAGGACAATCTCAGAGACCTCCAGGACAATATGAAACGCTCCAACATTCGAATTATAGGAGTCCCAGAAGAAGAAGACAGAAAGAAAGACCATGAGAAAATCCTTGAGGAGATAATAGTTGAAAACTTCCCTAAAATGGGGAAGGAAATAATCACCCAAGTCCAAGAAACACAGAGAGTTCCAAATAGGATAAACCCAAGGCGAAACACCCCAAGACACATATTAATCAAATTAACAAAGATCAAACACAAAGAACAAATATTAAAAGCAGCAAGGGAAAAACAACAAATAACACACAAGGGGATTCCCATAAGGATAACAGCTGATCTTTCAATAGAAACTCTTCAGGCCAGGAGGGAATGGCAAGACATACTTAAAGTGATGAAAGACAATAACCTACATCCCAGATTACTGTACCCAGCAAGGATCTCATTCAAATACGAAGGAGAAATCAAAAGCTTTACAGAGAAGCAAAAGCTGAGAGAATTCAGCACCACCAAACCAGCTCTCCAACAAATTCTAAAGGATATTCTCTAGACAGGAAACACGAAAAGGGTGTATAAACCCGAACCCAAAACAATAAAGTAAATGATAACGGGATCATACTTATCAATAATTACCTTAAACGTAAATGGGTTGAACGCCCCAACCAAAAGGCAAAGACTGGCCGAATGGATACAAAAACAAGACCCCTCTATATGCTGCTTACAAGAGACCCACTTCAAAACAAGGGACACATACAGACTGAAAGTGAAGGGCTGGAAAAAGATATACCACGCAAATAGAGACCAAAAGAAAGCAGGAGTGGCAATACTCATATCCGATAAAATAGACTTTAAAACAAAGGCTGTGAAAAGAGACAAAGAAGGCCACTACATAATGATCAAAGGATCAATCCAAGAAGAAGATATAACAATTATAAATATATATGCACCCAACATAGGAGCACCGCAATATGTAAGACAAATGCTAACAAGTATGAAAGGGGAAATCAACAATAACACAATAATAGTGGGAGACTTTAATACCCCACTCACACCTATGGACAGATCAACTAAACAGAAAATTAACAAAGAAATGCAAACTTTAAATGATACATTAGATCAATTAGACCTAATTGATATCTATAGGACATTTCACCCCAAAACAATGAATTTCACCTTTTTCTCAAGTGCTCATGGAACCTTCTCCAGGATAGATCACATCCTGGGCCATAAATCTAAACTTGATAAATTCAAAAAAATCGAAATCATTCCAAGCATCTTTTCTGACCATAAAGCATTAAGATTAGATCTCAATTACAGGAGAAAAAATACTAAAAATTCCAACATATGGAGGTTGAACAACACACTTCTGAATAACCAACAAATCATAGAAGAAATCAAAAAAGAAATCAAAATATGCATAGAAACTAATGAAAATGAAAACACAACAACCCAAAACCTGTGGGACACTATAAAAGCAGTGCTAAGAGGAAAGTTCATAGCAATACAGGCATACCTCAAGAAACAAGAAAAAAGTCAAATAAATAACCTAACTCTACAACTAAAGCAACTAGAAAAGGAAGAATTGGAGAACCCCAGAGTTAGTAGAAGGAAAGAAATCTTAAAAATTAGGGCAGAAATAAATGCAAAAGAAACAAAAGAGACCATAGCAAAAATCAACAAAGCCAAAAGCTGGTTCTTTGAAAGGATAAATAAAATTGACAAACCATTAGCCAGACTCATCAAGAAGCAAAGAGAGAAAAATCAAATCAATAAAATTAGAAATGAAAATGGAGAGATCACAACAGACAACACAGAAATACAAAGGATCATAAGAGACTACTATCAGCAGTTGTATGCCAATAAAATGGACAACATGGAAGAAATGGACAAATTCTTAGAAAAGTACAATTTTCCAAAACTGAACCAGGAAGAAATAGAAAATCTTAACAGACCCATCACAAGCACGGAAATTGAAACTGTAATCAGAAATCTTCCAGGAAACAAAAGCCCAGGTCCAGACGGCTTCACAGCTGAATTCTACCAAAAATTTCGAGAAGAGCTAACACCTATCCTACTCAAACTCTTCCAGAAAATTGCAGAGGAAGGTAAACTTCCAAACTCATTCTATGAGGCCACCATCACTCTAATACCAAAACCTGACAAAGATGTCACAAAAAAAGAAAACTACAGGCCAATATCACTGATGAACATAGATGCAAAAATCCTCAACACAATTCTAGCAATCAGAATCCAACAACACATTAAAAAGATCATACACCATGACCAAGTGGGCTTTATCCCAGGGATGCAAGGATTCTTCAATATCCGCAAATCAATCAATGTAATTCACCACATTAACAAACTGAAAAATAAAAACCATATGATTATCTCAATAGATGCAGAGAAGGCCTTTGACAAAATTCAACATCCATTTATGATTAAAACTCTCCAGAAAGCAGGAATAGAAGGAACATACCTCAACATAATAAAAGCTATATATGACAAACCCACAGCAAACATTATCCTCAATGGTGAAAAATTGAAAGCATTTCCCCTAAAGTCAGGAACAAGACAAGGGTGTCCACTTTCACCGCTACTATTCAACATAGTTCTGGAAGTTTTGGCCACAGCAATCAGAGCAGAAAAAGAAATAAAAGGAATCCAAATTGGAAAAGAAGAAGTAAAACTCTCACTGTTTGCAGATGACATGATCCTCTACATAGAAAACCCTAAAGACTCCACCAGAAAATTACTAGAGCTCATCAATGAATATAGTAAAGTTGCAGGATATAAAATCAACACACAGAAATCCCTTGCATTCCTATACACCAATAATGAGAAAGTAGAAAAAGCAATTAAGGAAACAATTCCATTCACCATTGCAACGAAAAGAATAAAATACTTAGGAATATATCTACCCAAAGAAACTAAAGACCTATATACAGAAAACTATAAAACACTGATGAAAGAAATCAAAGAGGACACTAATAGATGGAGAAATATACCATGTTCATGGATCGGAAGAATCAATATAGTGAAAATGAGTATACTACCCAAAGCAATTTACAAATTCAATGCAATCCCTATCAAGCTACCAGCCATATTTTTCACAGAACTAGAACAAATAATTTCAAGATTTGTATGGAAATACAAAAAACCTCGAATTGCCAAAGCAATCTTGAGAAAGAAGAATGGAACTGGAGGAATCAACTTGCCTGACTTCAGGCTCTACTACAAAGCCACAGTCATCAAAACAGTATGGTACTGGCACAAAGACAGACATATAGATCAATGGAACAAAATAGAAAGCCCAGAGATAAATCCACACACATATGGACACCTTATCTTTGACAAAGGAGGCAAGAATATACAATGGAGTAAAGACAATCTCTTTAACAAGTGGTGCTGGGAAAACTGGTCAACCACTTGTAAAAGAATGAAACTAGATCACTTTCTAACACCACACACAAAAATAAACTCAAAATGGATTAAAGATCTAAATGTAAGACCAGAAACTATAAAACTCCTAGAGGAGAACATAGGCAAAACACTCTCCGACATAAATCACAGTAGGATCCTCTATGATCCACCTCCCAGAATTCTGGAAATAAAAGCAAAAATAAACAAATGGGATCTAATTAAAATTAAAAGCTTCTGCACAACAAAGGAAAATATCAGCAAGGTGAAAAGACAGCCTTCTGAATGGGAGAAAATAATAGCAAATGAAGCAACTGACAAACAGCTAATCTCAAAAATATACAAGCAACTTATGCAGCTCAATTCCAGAAAAATAAATGACCCAATCAAAAAATGGGCCAAAGAACTAAATAGACACATCTCCAAAGAAGACATACGGATGGCTAACAAACACATGAAAAAATGCTCAACATCACTCATTATCAGAGAAATGCAAATCAAAACCACAATGAGGTACCACTTCACACCAGTCAGAATGGCTGCGATCCAAAAATCTGCAAGCAATAAATGCTGGAGAGGGTGTGGAGAAAAGGGAACCCTCCTACACTGTTGGTGGGAATGCAAACTAGTACAGCCACTATGGAGAACAGTGTGGAGATTCCTTAAAAAATTGCAAATAGAACTCCCTTATGACCCAGCAATCCCACTGCTGGGCATACACACCGAGGAAACCAGAATTGAAAGAGACACATGTACCCCAATGTTCATCGCAGCACTGTTTATAATAGCCAGGACATGGAAACAACCTAGATGTCCATCAGCAGATGAATGGATAAGAAAGCTGTGGTACATATACACAATGGAGTATTACTCAGCCGTTAAAAAGAATTCATTTGAATCAGTTCTGATGAGATGGACGAAACTGGAGCCGATTATACAGAGTGAAGTAAGCCAGAAAGAAAAACACCAATACAGTATACTAACACATATATACGGAATTTAGAAAGATGGCAATGACGACCCTGTATGCAAGACAGGAAAAAGACGCAGCTGTCTATAACGGACTTTTGGACTCAGAGGGAGAGGGAGAGGGTGGGATGATATGGGAGAATGGCATTCTATCATGTATACTATCATGTAAGAATTGAATCGCTAGTCTATGTCTGACGCAGGATACAGCATGCTTGGGGCTGGTGCATGGGGATGACCCACAGAGATGTTATGGGGAGGGAGGTGGGAGGGGGGTTCATGTTTGGGAACACATGTAAGAATTAAAGATTTTAAAATTAAAAAAAATAATAATAATAAAAAAAAAAAAAAAAAAAAGAAGCAAATGAACTTAAATCTATTGTCAAATGCAGTTCAACATCTGAAGAAAGTGTGTCCTTTTAACAGAGAGAAAAGCCAAATTCAAGTTTTTGCGCCAGCTTATTTTTAGTCATTAACAGTCCCAAATTTCTTTAGCTTCTTTGTAAGAGGAAACTAATGTTCAGTAATAAATGTTTCAAAATTTTACTCTTTGGAAATAAGCTAGCTAGTCAGTGAACTTCCATCACTTAGTTTAGCACAACCCAATTCAAGTTACCCCAATTTGGACAATTTCAGACAGACATTACTAAAGCATAATTATTCTTAATAGAGTTTATCTAAATGCTCATATCTCATTTACATTTTTTAGAAATTTTTTTTTACTTGAGGTAATTTTCTTGTTGACAGACTTGTAACAGATATAATATTTGACTCATATTAAACCTAGGTACAATGAAAATATTTTACTTAACGTTAAGTACTCTAAGCCATGTCTATATTAGATAGGTCAACAAACAAACATTAATATCAGGTATTTAACACTGAATCTTTCCCAGTTCACATAAACCTGGAATTTATTGTTTAATTTAGAATTACTTGATTTGTAAGCACTTACCTTTTTTAAGCCAAATAAATAGAGATCATATACAAAAATATTACCAAGACATATTTAGACAGACAGAGCGTAAGATCTAGCTTCAAGTCTTTTTTTTTTTTTCTTTTTCCTCACTGTCAGGAGTTAGAGATGGTCTAGATAAGTGTTCCTGAGAGCCCTGGTCTCAAGGCGCAGGGAAAGAAAATCAAGTTTTAACAAAATGGTGGCAGGTTTAAACCACATGGTTTCCAGACAAAGCAAAATTTCCTTTTCCAGGGGATCTTCTCGACCCAGGGATCAAACCCAGGTCTCCCATATTGCAGGCAGATGCTTTAACCTCGGCTCCACCAGAGAAGCCATTAAATACAAAAATACAGTCTCTCAGAAAACCTCCTATAGAGACACAGAACTTCAGATCCAAGTACTAACATCAAAGATTTCAAGGAAGGAAAGGAAGCCAGGTTGAAAGAAGGGAGAGGAGGCAGGAGAGGGGGGGCAGAAGGGGTGGCCTTGTAGACGTCCCCTGCCACCTACAGATACCCAGGCGTTACGGGACTTTTCCCTGGGCCTCCAGAGAAGGGAGGACTGGAACTCGGCCCTGCCAGAAATCAGAACCAGAATTCGAGTTCTCTGCCAAGAGGAGGTGATCAGTCTCCAATCCTCAGCTCAGGCTGAGGGCCCTTTGACCAGATTCCTGCGTCCAGGACTGGGGGGCTAGAAAAACAGGGAAGGATAGGAAGGGTTAAGGAGAGGAAAGAGAGAGAAGGGGAGAGAGATCAATAAAGTCTCTTGTTCCTTACTGGTTGGGGCACTCTGGCCAGTTGTCCGTGTCAGGAGGAGACCAGGGACAAAAGGGTCCCAGTTGCGGCCGCTGGGTCTGGTCCGTTGGCAGGCAAGCTGGCCCCTGCGTATCCCGAGTGGTCAGGATGTCAGTCTCGGTGAAGAAGAGTCCCACCAGAGTCACCATTTGCTGCAGGAAGAGGGACCCCTTCCAGGGCCCGAAACTGGGCTCTTGTCTAACACTCGGAAATGAATTGTCCAAGGAGACACATGTGCTGACAGAGGGAACTTGGTCAGGGTGTCCGATCCGAGGTCAGAAGATGATATCTCGGACTCCGTGTACAGTTCCCAAGTCAGAGGTGCCTTCTGAGGGCCAGCCTACATGGAAGGTCGGCCATTCTGCGCTGCAAAAAGTGATTAATTTATTCCTTTTAATTTCTACACTGAGGTCATGAGTGCGCATCTTGACCTCCTTAAAATTATCAGTAACCAAGGATAGAGGTGTGGGGCTAGAATGGCATTGCCCCATCGTCCCTGGATCAGTCAGATGTTGGTGAATTAACACAGACAATACGAACAGCCACACAGACAGAGAGACAGGAGAGATACACCTCCGGGAGTCCGGAGGTAAAACCGAACGACGACGGCCTCCGGCCGTTCAGCGGGAGCGACCCGCTATCATCTACAGAGAACAGGGGCACTCCGTCCCCCCTCGCCGGGGTCGGGGACGTCTCCCAGTGACCCCCACAGGTGACTCTCTGGCGCGTCCGCCTGAGTCATATACCGGTCTCAGATACCAGGCCCTACCAGGATTGAAGAGAAAGACAGAAAAAAGCTTACCGGCTGCAGATGACTCTCCGGATCGGTCTTCCCGTGGAGCCGGTGGGAGATCCCAGACGAGCCCCCAAATGTTATGCCCAAGTCGTGAAATCTCCCAATGACCACCAGGGAGCCGATATCCGATGCAAAAGCAAGAGACTTTTTATTACCAAGCTCGAGCTGGGGCTCCCACCGATACCGACGCAGCAGCTATAGGGAGGAGCCCTGAGCTCTGGGTTACATTGCTTGTATAGGGTATTATTGTGCGAAAAATTCGAAAAACGGGAGTCTCCGGGTCTGATTGGTCACCTTCTGGTGAAGGGTTAGGTGTCGAGTTCTGATTGGTTCTCCTTTCCTGGGCTTGATTCGAATTTCCCGGGCTGGCCAAGGGTTCTGATTGGTTCGAAGGTGGTGGGGTGAGGTCAGGGGATTTCCAAAGGCTCTTTTCCCGGAACCTTACAAAATGGAGTAGCTTTGATTCTTCATACCCTGGTCTCAAGGAAGAAGGGGGGATGAATTGATTTTGCTCTCTTGTAAAAGTATTCCCACCATGGAAAAGAGAACTAAAAGTCATGTCTATTCAAAAGGTACATGTTCCTTTCATTTTTTTTTTTATTAAAGGGCAACATATGAAGTCCTGGTTTCACAATGTGTCCAAGTCTTTAGGCAAACATGTCCAACAGTGGTTTGTTCCTGTTTCATACTTGTTTTATCTTATTTGGCAGCAAAATGAAGATCATGTTTCGAATAAAAGCCCAGTTCTGTCCCTTATACGTTTCATTAGGCATTATATGCTGTTCCTGTCGTCTCTTTCCAGGCATGCCCAAGCATGTTTTACAGACTCCTTTTGTAGAAATATTTTGGTCATAGGATTTGAGGAAGATAAAAGTCGCTCATCAACTCATTATTTATATTAATAAAATTGCTTTTTCTTGATGCTATTTGGAAAAAACTGCTGGGAAACCTAAAACTGGACTGTGCTTGTGGAGAACAGGAAGTAGAGAAAATAGTGGAGATGGTGGAGACAGGAGTCTGAGTGCAGGCTCTGTCTCTCCCACATGAGCTGTGTGTCCTTCGGCAAATTAACCTTTCTGGGCCTCAGCTTCCCTTCATCAGTCATATAAATGTGATACTGCCTTGAGCTTGAGTTTGTAAGTTTGAGGACACAATGAGATAAAAATGATATATTCTCATGAAAGTACTTTCATGATTTGAATATGCTTCAAAAAATGGAAGCTTCTAATTTAAAGAACAAAAATTGCCTGAGCCCAGAAAACTGAGCAGAGCTTTTTCCCTCATCCTGTGTCTCCCTTCAGCAGTTCTCAGGGCCTTAAAAGCAGATGGATCCAGACCCTTAGTACTAACTCTTCCCTGTTCAGTTCCCCACTAGCTTGTGGCAACATCCTGTCTTATGTGGCTTCCTGCTGGTTCTTGGATGAGTCTCTCCAAAGGTGCATGCTCACCTCTGATGGTCACTTAAAAATTCAGTCAGTCAACATACATCAGCCCAAGTGTTCATCGTGCATTGGGGTAGGCTGTGATTTTATAATAAAACAAAAGCAAGAATATACCAGGTGGTCTTCTAAGCACTTTCATCAATAACCTCATCTGACAGGCACCACGTACCCCAGAAGTATATACTATTATTATTTCCCTGTTTATTAAATTAAGAACGGAAGCAGAGAGAGGTTAAGTGATTTTTCAAAGGTTAAACACTTTGTTATGGAATCAGGCTGTGCATCCAAAAGATAACTAGAACCTCCTCCCTGACTCTAAGGGGCTTCAACTTCACTAGGAGGTTTGTATTTCACATCCCACTAACTATAACATAAATGACATCTCCCAGTCTAGTGCTGTGGGCAGAAGGAACTCAGATGTGGGCTTACTGACTTATGCCTGTTTCTATGAGGGGGACTTGAATCTTAGGTCTTGAGCTAAGCTGATCAATCCCTCTTGTCACCATCCACCCCGGATTTTAGATGAAATTCCACTATAGTTTTCAGTAGCCACATTCGCCTAGGTCTTAGTAGTTTGAAGGAGAAAAACAATCACAGTTGAGTGGTCACATACTCAACGCTTGGTCATACCACCAACTATTCAGCTTTGCATAGCTTTGTATCCGCCATGCACTTACTCCAGGCAACTCATAAAAGCCAAGACCACAGGTATCATCTAGTTCAAGGACAGCAAATAGATTTCATTTCATGTGCCAACTCCAATCCAGCGAGGGTTGGTGCCGGAACATCAGATGTAAAGAAGTCCTGAGGCTGTCAGGGATTAAAGGAAAAACTGCCTCAAATGATTCGTGATGTCTGATATGGGCCCAAGAGCAGGGTACTAAGGCATGCATGCAACGTGTATACCAAAATGAATCAAATCCAGCATGTTTGTGTTACAGAGGAGGAAATAGGACTCAGGAAGGAAAAGTGGAATGACTCAGAACCACAGCAGGTTAGTTACCTGGTTTCTTGCGCTCTTTTCATAATATGTCCTGTTAAGTGACAATTGGTGCTCATACGATCAGCACCAGAACCCAGCAAGCAAATTACGTTGTTCTTAGTATAGTATTTGTGTTAAGTGTATTTCATTCTAATTCCTTAAAAGCTGATGATCCAAGTAATGTAACTCTGTCCATCAGAATATCTGATTATCCAGAGCATTCCCTGACTTGGCTGAACAATAGCAAATAACCCTCCCCCGGGGAAGGAGCAATTTGTTCCCAACAAAAAGAAAAAAGTCAGGTCAAGGTCTTCCTCAGTTCTCTAAAGGGCCAGCAACAAAGGTTTATGTAGCAATACTGTTTGCTCATCTGACCTGGGCTTGTCAGTAAAATCTGACCAAATAAAACAGATTTGAAGGAATGACGGCTGTCTAAATAGGAAGCTCAGTGAAGTTAAAACCTGGTGGCTGGATTTCATCATTTCTAAACATTCCTGAAGCATGAGCCAATTAAGGTGTGATCCCCAAGGGAGATGCAGAAATAAGGTAGAGAGAAGGAAAGAGGGTGGGCAAGCAGGGGGCTCCATTTCCAAAGGTTTTCTGGTAAAAAGGAGAGGAGTCCCTTGGTGGGGAGTGAGATCAACCTCATTAGAGCGTGAAGTTTTGGTAGAAATTGAGCTGCTAATGCACCGTGATGGAAATGGAGCTTGGACTTTGCAGTCAAATGGTCTCCCAACTCAATCCCAATTCTACTCCTTACTGGCAAACACAGAGCCTTGATTCCCTCTGCATACATCTTTCAAGATGGTATAAAATTGATTGAAAACCTTGTGTCACACACCAGTGCCCACAATTTAGTAGGGGCTTGATGAACGGTCCAGTAACTAGTCAACATGCTGACTTATGATATTTTGTAGGGAAAACAATACATATAGCAATACTGGACCAGGAATGAGGAGCCCTGAGATCTGGTCCCAGTTCTGCTACAAACCAGCCCTGGGACCCTGAACACTCTGCCTTGCACATTTGTGGTTGTTGTTTAGTTGTTAAATTGTGTGCAACTCTTTGTGACCCCCATGGACTGTAGCCTGTCAGGCTCCCCTGTACTTGTGATTTCACAGGCAAGAATACTAGAATGGGTTGCCATTTCCTTTTTTAGGCGATCTTCTTGATCCAGGGATGGAACCCGGGTCTCCTGCATTGGCAGACGGATGCTTTCACCACTGAGCCACCTGGGCAGCCCTAAGCACTAAATAAATATCTGCAGAATAAATAAATGAATGAAGACGAAAACCTAGGAAGAATTTTACATACTTGTTGGGCCCCAGTTTTCTCATCTATGGAAAGAAGGCTGACTGCTCAGATCCCTTTTAACAATAATGTTCTTTCAACCTTTGTATTTCTCACAGATGCTCAAGTCTACTATGAGTTGCGTACAGTCCTGGCCATGAGAGGAAGTCCCAGGGAAGATCACAAAATACAGCACTTGACCTCAGCAGGCCCTGGGCTAAGTCACCCCTGAAGATTTGACCCTGACCACCCGGGGATCCTGTAAGCCTCCTCTTCTTCCTGGAGTTGACTCCAAGCAAATGAAAGCAGATTTCCAAACAAGGGATAACCGAGTGTGAAGATGAGACCTGGGGAGGCACTCCAGCCTCTGTTTGCTCATATTATTTGCCATCACCAGCACTGTTCTCCTTCTGGGCTTTTAGCCCCTTTGCCTGTGAATCAGGGACCTGCAAGCAGAGGGCTTAGGCTGCTCGGCCACCATGTAAGTTAGGACACTCCATCCACCCATGCCCCTCATTGCCAGCACTCAGGTGGAGAGCCAGCTTGGTAAGCGGGAAGTGAATGGCAGGCAAGGCTTGCTAAGCCATCAGGGCGCCAACTTGGCTCGGGGACAACCACACGTCCCCTGGCTTCCTTTTCCTTGGCCGAGACTCCCTTGAAGGGTGGGCCTCAGACCTCAGAAGGGGACAAAGGCTCTCGGGAGTAGGGAGACAATAACATTCACAAGACGAGGAGTTCAAAAGGAAACAGCACAAGCTGGAAGTAATTGATGTGTCTTTAATGTTTCAAATATGCCTGCTTTGGTTTATTTTTTTAATCTCAACAAGTCGCAGACACTGAATGGTAACTCTGCACCTCCCCCGCTTTGGCCCTCCAGCTTTAGAGGCGCTTTTACACAGCTTTAAAGATAAAACTTCAGAAGGCTCTAGCTTTTTGCCCAGGAGGCAAGGAAAGCAGCCCATCTGACTGGGAGAGGAAAGGGGCAAAGGCAGGCTGCTCAAGTTTCCTGAAAATGAGGTTGGAACCAGGAAGTGGACTGAGGTAGGAACCAGGAAGAGGAGTCTGTGGGAACCGATCAAAGCAAGGAGGCAGGAGAGGAGAGAATTCCAGGGGCTGGCTTGTTATTGATGTTGTACCGAAAGAAAATCACTAGAGGTTTCTAAGCAGAGGATGAACAGTAGAAATATTCCTCTGATGAAAGATGTTTCTAGTATCTTTTCTTGCTGAAAATTAAAACAAGTGGTGCAAAGGGCACACTAACCTACCTGTAGATCAAATTTAGATTTTGAAATCACAAGGTTGGGAGTAGGTTGTCATTTTTCTAACCTGTTTTACTCGAATCACAAGAATGCTTTCAGTGCTATCGATGCCCCTGAGTTATGTATTCATCTACTCAATAAGTATTAAATGTCTCCTATGTGATCATCTCTCTGGGAGATACAAGAGAGGAAGAAATTTATAGTCTCATCAACATAAGTACATAAAAATGTTCTAAAGAGAAAAATGGCACAATTAATTGTCCAAGGAGCAGTTTAGATGCTGTACAATATAAGCAATCTGTTGAAGAAAACCCTGAGAGCTGGAGTGGTCTGGAGAGGGCAGGTAAATACTGGGCGGTGTGGAGTGCAAGAGAAATTCTAGCCCGAGGGAAGAGATGGGCAAAGATTGGGAAGGAGGCATAAGCAAGGTGTTTGAAGGCCTATGGGGATGCGACACTGGCCTATCTGAGATGGAGGTATTCAAAATCCTTCTGGAAACAAAGAAGAGTCCCTGCTGACCTTTGAGACAAGGAGTCACCACTTTAAATGGTGATTTGAGAAGGCATACCTGGCAGCAATGTTTGGAATGGTCAGAAGCAGGAGAATCGAGGAAAGAGAGGTCAACTGAGGGTCATGCTGGTGTTGCAAAGGCAGAAACATGAGTCGCCTGGGTCAGACACAACCTAGCATAATAGTGGGTTCCCACTGGCCCTTTCATATATTCCAGGGCCCAGCCAGCTGTCCAAGCTATCCAAAGAGCAAATTGGACATCCATGCTCTGAATCCACAGGCATGCCAGGAAATGAATACTTCTGGTGCCTAAGAGGGGCCTGGATAATAGAACAAAACCCCAGGAAAGTGTGCTTCCCATCTGCAGCCCACATCTCCAGCAGCCAGCCCACCACTGTGGAAAGGGGGAATAATGGGCTGCAGACCATCTAAGGCCAGGCCTTATACAATTCATTTTGCCTCGGAATGCCTGAGGGTCCACGCGCTGTGCTGTGCTGTGCTTAGCTGCTCAGTCATGTCCAACTCTTTGCAACCCCATGCACTGTCGCCTACCAGTCTCCTCTGTCCATGGGGATTCTCCAGACAAGAATACTGGAGTGCGTTCAGTTCAGTTCAGTTGCTCAGTCATGTTCGACTCTTAGCGACCCCATAGACTATAGCACACCAGGCCTCTTTGTCCATCACCAACTCCCAGAGTTTACTCAAACTCATGCCCATTGAGTCAGTGATGCCATCCAGCCATCTCATCCTCTGTCATCTCCTTCTCCTCCTGCCTTCAACCTTTCCCAGCATCCGGGTCTTTTCCAATGAGTCAGTTCTTCGCATCAGGTGGCCAAAGTTTTGGAGTTACAGCTTCAGCATCAGTCCTTCCATTGAACCACTCAGGACTGATTTCCTTTAGGATGGACTGGTTGGATCTCCTTGCCATCCAAGGGACTGTTAAGGATCTTCTCCAACACCATAGTTCAAAAGCATCAATTCTTCGGTGTTCATCTTTCTTTATAGTCCAACTCTCACATTTACACATGGAAAAACCATACCTTTGACTAGATGGACCTTTGTTGGCAAAGTAATGTCTCTGCTTTTGAATAGGCTGTCTAGGCTGGTCATAACTTTTCTTCCAAGGAGCAAGCATCTTTTAATTTCATGGCTGCAATCACCATCTGCAGTGATTTTGAAGCCCCCAAAATAAATTCTGTCACTGTTTCCACTGTTTCCCCATCTATTTCCCATGAAGTGATGGGACCAGATGCCATGATCTTCGTTTTCTGAATGCTGAATTTTAAGTCAACTTTTTCACTCTCCTCTTTCACTTTCATCAAGAGGCTTTTTAGCTCCTCTTCACTTTCTGCTATAAGGGTGGTGTCATCTGCATATCTGCGGTTATTGATATTTCTCCCAGCAATCTCGATTCTAGCTTGTGCTTCATTCAGTCCAGCATTTCTCATGACGTACCTTGCATATAAGTTATATAAGCAGGGTGACAATATACAACCTTGATACACTCCTTTTCCAAGTTGGAACCAGTCTATTGTTCCATGCCCAGTTCTAACTGTTGCTTCTTGACCTGCATACAGATTTCCCAGGAGGCATGTCAGGTGGTCTAGTATTCCCATCTCTTTCAGAATTTTCCACAGTTTATTGTCATCCACATAGTCAAAGGCTTTGGCATAGTCAATAAAGCAGAAAGAGATGTTTTTCTGGAACTCTCTTGCTTTCTCAATGATCCAAAGGATGTTGACAATTTGATCTCTGGTTCCTCTGCCTTTTCTAAATCCAGCTTGAACTTATGGAAGTTCAGGGTTCACGTATTGCTGAAGCCTGGCTTGGAGAATTTTGAGCATTACTTTGCTAGTGTGTGAGATGAGTGCAATTGTGCAGTAATTTGAACATTCTTTGGCATTGCCTTTCTTTGGAATTGGAATGAAAACTGACCTTTTCCAGTCCTGTGGCCTCTGCTGAGTTTTCCAAATTTGCTGGCATATTGAGCGCAGCACTTTAACAGCATCCTTTTGAAACAGCTCAACTGGAATTAGCTGTTCCTTTCTCCAGGGAATCTTCCCAACCCAGGGATTGAACCCAGGTTTCCCACTTTGCAGGCAGATTCTTTACCACCTGAGTTACTAAGGGAAGCCCCTGAGGGCCTATGCTCCCTCTCTAATCCCATATGCCATCCTAAGCTTATATTTTGACAGGCACAGGGCAAGTTGCTTTAGCCAATATCCACTTGAGGATGGAGGAGGTACTCACTGTGGTTCCTGAAGTGGCCAGGACACCCATTCCAGGTGGCATCCATTAGCCCTGGAGCCCAGCTCTCTGGCACTTTTCACAGGACAGGAAAAACCAGAAAACAGGGTATCTTTTTTTTTCTTCCCCTTTTTAAAATTTGGAAGCATCAAGAGTTTTTCTCTAACACCCAACTGAATTAAATTTCTGAGTTTAGAAAATTCATAAGAATTTTTATTTAATCTATAACTGCTCTACTCCAAGAGCATCTTCTGAACTTGGGCTTCCCTTTGTAGCTGAGGCCCTTGATTTTATTTTCCTGGATGGCCTGTAATTTGTTCTATTATCTAGTAATGTGTTCCCAGGATCCTCTGCTCTGAACCAAAGGTTCCTTGGCTTTCTATATTAAATATGACTCACAGAGAGAGCATCACTTTCTACCAATGAGAAGACAAGATTTTTTTTCGGGAGGTGGCGGGGGGTGGTGCTGTTATCTTCCTTTCTTACTGAAAATGTTGAACCATAAACCCAAATCCTTTTAATATTTTTACCCAACTGATAAAAAAGTGATTTCCACAAACTATATGAATCCACACCCTTCTAAAAAGACCTCTATTTAACTCACTGCCACCCACATCACTCCTGTTCCTGATGGTCCTATATCGTTTGACGTAGTTTCCTATTTCATCCTTATTTTCTAGTCACTAGTAACAGTGGGTGTTTTCTCCCAAATGTCAAATCTTAAGAGAGCAGCCCAGCAGGGGCTTGGAAGTGTTCTAAAAGGCTTGTTTAACAATCATCCCAAATGGATGTTTGAAAATAAATCTGTTTTTCCTCAAGATGGATCTTGCTCTCCCTCACCCGTTTCCCAACTGGGAAACATTCCCAGCTGGGACACATTCTTATCTTAGCAATAGTTACTGTAGCCTGCAGGCTTGCTGGGTCACTAGAATGCCCAGAGCTCATCTTTGTTACCCTGAGTGATACTCGCCTATATACCACATCTTTCTCTGCCTGCTTCCCCCACACCAGTGGATACACAGGAGCACAGTATTCTGGAGTCAGATTTGATTCTAGATAGAGAAACTGAGTTCTAGAAAATATATGGTGGACACCTATGTTTTTGTTGGTGATGGTGGTTAATTGATTGGTTGATTCCTTTGGTCCTCCTTCTTCCTGACTTTCTTTTGGAAAAACATTTTTCTGTACATTTCCAGAATGTATGGTTCTGAAGGGTCTGATACCACTTTTAAGTTCCAGAAGAAAGTATACAACTTAGGCCTGGCTAGTTCTCTTCCTTCATTTCAGTAATTGATTTAAGAAGTGGGTGTATGAGCCAAGCCAAGCTAAGCCACAGTGTCATTCTCAGGACTTAGGCTAGTACTCTTAGGAGAGAAATAACTGCCTTTGTTCTGGATGTGAAAACCGATAGGTTATAAGCATGAGGCTTGTGAGGGCCCTCCTGTTATCAGGAGTACAAAGCTCAGAGAGGAAAGCAGAGATGAAAGGTACATAGACACAGATGTCTAATGGCATTTGTTTGAGACCCTAGACCAAGCTGTGCCTGAAGCTGACACAGCCTGAACTTGTCAATGACGTTAGCTGCAAGAACTCCTTTTCTTGCTTAAAGCAGTTTGAGCAAAGCTACTCTCCTTGAAGAGTCTTTCCCACCTGAGGCCTTGGAACTTTGAGCCTACTGTTAATGGAAGGCTTCCTGTTCATAACAATGTGCTAAAGTCTGCGAATGGATTGATACATCCTTGTTTACCCACTAGTTAAGACACAAGATAGAAATATGTAGCTTTTATGAACACTATAACCACTTCCAACTCATCTTAATCAAGATCTTTAAAGTTTTCTTTCCCAAACATGACAAAGTAATGATCAAGTAACAAATTTTATAGATGATTTGCCAGTGTGAGGACTAATAATGAAAGGTCCAAATGTGAAGAGCAGTCACATGGGACCTGTCTGATAGACAAAACTGGAGCCCAGTCCCCAAAGACTGTGGACACGTTATCTACCACCCAAGGGAAGCGCCTCTCCAGAACGGGCCAGTCAGGGCCAGGTAGAAGGACTTCATGAGACAATGCTATTTCTGTTTTGTAGACGTAAAGACTAAATCTTTCAGTTAACAGGACCTAAATGGAAATCGTGAGCTTTGAAATTAGGCAGACTTGTATTTAACTCTCAAGGTTTGTGATTTACTGGTTGTGTGAAATCTCAGAGAAGTTTTCTTAATTTGGTCTCCTCACTCAGAAATGGGAATAAATACTACCTATAGTCGTTGAAGAAATTCAATTAAATTGTGAATCCAGGTACCTTCTCTGGTCACTGGCACACAGTAAACAATCAATAACTGGTAGCCATCCTCGGTATAGTTATTAGTAATAGTAATAATAAAGGAGGTAGGAGTTTTCTCACTCTTATTTCTATTTAAACTTCATGTGTATGCTATAATTGAGATTTTAGGCCCATAAAACAACATTAAGAATAATTACCAGGTATCGGCTATAAGAGGACATCAAAGCCTATCCCTGATAATTATTCTTAATGTTGTTTTATAGGCCTAACATCTCTTAATCTGTCATATAGGGATAAGGGGAACAGAAAGAAGGTTTTGGTCAATTTTGTTGAGGCCAATATAAAATACCTTGACTAAGCCAAATTTTTCAAACACTTTTATAGAATTTTGGTGAGCTAACCTTTGCCTCGGAGAAGGCAATGGCACCCCACTCCAGTACTCTTGCCTGGAAAATCCCATGGATGGAGGAGCCTGGAAGGCTGCAGTCCATGGGGTCGCTGAGGGTTGGACACAACTGAGTGACTTCACTTTCACTTTTCACTTTCATGCATTGGAGAAGGAAATGGCAACCCACTCCAGTGTTCTTGCCTGGAGAATCCCAGGGACGGGGGAGCCTGGTGGGCTGCCGTCTATGGGGTCGCACAGACTCGGACACGACTGAAGTGACTGAGCAGCAGCAGCAGCAGCAACCTTTGCCTATCTCAATTCAGACAAAACATCACATTTAAAATAATGCTAGCAGATATCTTTAACAGTTGAATCTTATAACCTTTATTAAAAGATAAAAGCTAATACATTCCACTCATTTGTTGAGCCTCTACAAATGGCATTTAAAATGATATGTGTGAGTGCTAAGCCACTTCAGTTGTGTCTGACTCTTTGCTACCCTATGAACTGTAGACCCCAGGCTCTTCTGTCCATGAGATTCTCCAGGCAAGAATACTGGAGTGGGTTGCCATTCCCTTCTCCAGGGGAATCTTCCCAACCCAGGGATTGAAACTGCATTTCCTGAAGCTCCTGCATTGCAGGTGGATTTTTTTTTCTACTGCTGAAACACCAGGGGAGCTCTTAAAATGATATATAAACTTTTTAAAAAGAGAATTTGAAAATGTAGTCTAGATTAGTCCACTTTGAAAATGTAACATAATGGGAATAAAACAAAACATAAAACTGAAAATGAAAACTCAAAAACAAATACAACCACAATATGAAACAGAAAAAGTAATGTTAATGAATGTAAAAAGAATATCAGTTCAGTTCAGTCGCTCAGTCGTGTTCGACTCTTTGCGACCTCATGAATCGCAGCACGCCAGGCCTCCCTGTCCATCACCAACTCCCGGAGTTCACTCAGACTCACGTCCATTGAGTCAATGATGCCATCCAGCCATCTCATCCTCTGTCGTCCCCTTCTCTTCCTGCCCCCAATCCCTCCCAGCATCAGAGTCTGTTCCAATGAGTCAACTCTTCACATGAGGTGGCCAAAGTATTGGAGTTTCGGCTTTAGCATCAGTCCTTCCAAAGAAATCCCAGGGCTGATCTCCTTCAGAATGGACTGGTTGGATCTCCTTGAAGTCCAAGGGACTCTCAAGAGTCATCTCCAACACCACAGCTCAAAAGCATCAATTCTTCGGTGCTTAGCTTTCTTCACAGTCCAACTCTCATATCCATACATGACCACAGGAAAAACCATAGCCTTGACTAGAAGGACCTTTGTTGTCAAAGTAATGTCTCTGCTTTTGAATATGCTATCTAGGTTGATCATAACTTTCCTTCCAAGGAGTAAGCGTCTTTTAATTTCATGGCTGCAATCACCATCTGCAGTGATTTGAGAGCCCCCAAAAATAAAGTCTGACTCTGTTTCCACTGTTTCCCCATCTATTCCCCATGAAGTGATGGGACCAGATACCATGATCTTCATTTTCTGAATGTTGAGCTTTAAGCCAACTTTTTCACTCTCCTCTTTCACTTTCATCAAGAGGCTTTTTAGTTCCTCTTCACTTTCTGCCTTAAAGGTGGTGTCATCTGCATACCTGAGGTTATTGATGATATTTCTCCCAGCAATCTTGATTCCAGCTTGTGCTTCTTCCAGCCCAGCATTTCTCGTGATGTACTTTGTATATAAGTTAAATAAGCAGGGTGACAATATACTGCCTTGACATACTCCTTTTCCTATTTGGAACCAGTCTGTTGTTCCATGTCTATCCAGTTCTAACTGTTGCTTCCTCACCTGCATATAGGTTTCTCAAGAGGCAGGTCAGGTGGTCTGGTATTCCCATCTCTTTCAGAATTTTCCACAGTTTCTTGTGATCCACACAGTCAAAGGCTTTGGCATAGTCAATAAAGCAGAAAGAGATGTTTTTCTGGAACTCTCTTGCTTTTTCCATGATCCAGCAGATGTTGGCAATTTGATCTCTAGTTCCTCTGCCTTTTCTAAAACCAGCTTGAACATCTGGAAGTTCACGGTTCACATATTGCTGAAGCCTAGCTTGGAGAATTTTGAGCATTAGTTTACTAGTGTGTGAGAAGAGTGCAATTGTGTGATAGTTTGAGCATTCTTTGGCATTGCCTTTTTTTGGGATTGGAATGAAAACTGACCTTTTCCAGTCCTGTGGCCACTGCTGAGTTTTCCGAATTTGCTGGCATATTGAGTGCAGCACTTTCACAGCATCATTTTTCAGGATTTGAAATAGCTCAACTGGAATTCCATCAGCTCCACTAGCTTTGTTCATAGTGATGCTTTCTAAGGCCCACTTGACTTCACATTCCAGGATGTCTGGCTCTAGGTCAGTGATCATACCATCGTGATTATCTTGGTCATGAAGATCTTTTTTGTACAGTTCTTCTGTGTATTCTTTCCACCTCTTCTTAAAATCTTCTGCTTCTGTTAGGTCCATATCATTTCTGTCCTTTATCGAGCCTATCTTTGCATGAAATGTTCCCTTGGTGTCTCTAATTTCTTGAAGAGATCTCTAGTCTTTCCCATTCTATTGTTTTCCTCTATTTCTTTTCATTGATCGCTGAGGAAGGCTTTCTTATCTCTTCTTGCTATTCTTTGGAACTCTGCATTCAGATGCTCATATCTTTCCTTTTCTCCTTGGCTTTTCACCTCTCTTCTTTCCACAGCTATTTGTAAGGCCTCCTCAGAGAGCCATTTTGCTTTTTTGCATTTCTTTTCCATGGGGATGGTCTTGATCCCTGTCTCCTGTACAATGTCATGAACCTCCATCCATAGTTCATCATGCACTCTATCTATCAGATCTAGGCCCTTAAATCTATTTCTCACTTCCACTGTATAATCATAAGGGATTTGATTTAGGTCATACCTGAATGGTCTAGCAGTTTTCCCTACTTTCTTCAATTTAAGTCTGAATTTGGCAATAAGGAGTTCGTGATCTGAGCCACAGTCAGCTCCTGGTCTTGTTTTTGTTGACTGTATAGAGCTTCTCCATCTTTGGCTGCAGAGAATATAATCAATCTGATTTCAGTGTTGAGCATCTGGTGATGTCCATGTGTAGGGTCTTCTCTTGTGTTGTTGGAAGAGGGTGTTTGCTATGACTAGTGCATTTTCTTGGCAAAACTCTATTAGTCTTTGCCCTGCTTCATTCTGTATTCCAAGGCCAAATTTGCCCGTTACTCCAGGTGTTTCTTGACTTCCTACTTTTGCATTCCAGTCTCTTATAATGAAAAGGACATCTTTTTTGGGTGTTAGTTCTTAAAGGTCTTATAGGTCTTCATAGAACCATTCAACTTCAGCTTCTTCAGCATTACTGGTTGGGGCATAGACTTGGGTTACTGTGATATTGAATGGTTTTCCTTGGAAACAAACAGAGATCATTCTGTCATTTTTGAGATTGCATCCAAGTACTGCGTTTCAGACTCTTTTGTTGACCATGATGGCTACTCCATTTCTTCTAAGGGATTCCTGCCCGCAGTAGTAGATATAATGGTCATCTGAGTTAAATTCACCCATTCCAGTCCAATTTTGGTTCTCTGATGAGCCCCATGAACAGTATGAAAAAAAGAATATACACATGTTTATAATGATGGTTCATTCAGTCTCTGACAACTGGTTTTTAAATGGTTTTACAGGGTCGTGTATCCTTTAAAGTCAACCTGGCCTTGGAATACAAAATGGCAACCCACTCCAGTATTTTTGCCTGGAAAACTCCATGGACTGAGGAACCTGGTGGCCAACAATCCATGGGGTCACAAAGAGTCAGACATGACCGAGCTACTGAGCACACACGCACAGGCTGGCAATGCTAATTTGGGGGTGGTAACCGTCAGTTTTACCTCACATAAGCATTACATTCTTGAGAACGGATGTACTTTGCAGCAGGTCGAGCATGTCTGTGGCAGGCACTGAACCCTTCTGTAGTCTGAAACCCTGTGGGGCTGCCTGAAAGGGCCACTGTGATGGAACTGGGGCTGTCAAGAAATGACTATCACTTCATTCAACCTGTAATTCATTTATTCAATAAGCTTTTCTTTTGTTAACTTTGCTCCCAGCGCTGTAGTAAATACCAAAAGTTGAATAGCAAGAACTGCTTTCAAACATTGTGTAAGGTACAAATAAATACTTTTCCTAATTGAAACAACAGCAACTTGGATCCTTTGTGAGTGAAGGAAAGAGAAAAGGGAATTCCCCACCCAGGTTGGGAGCTGAGGGGGAAATAGCTCTTCTGATTTGCTGCGTTTCATGCTCTTTACCAGGACTCCCACATCAGGGATGTTCTTTGCTACTCCACATAAGCCTAGCCACAGTGACTGCTTCAGGGATGAGTACATGAAAAAAACTCTGGTTAATGGTAGGTTAAGAATTGTATTGAACATCTTGGATCACTTTTTTCCACCGGACCTGGAAATTAGAGGATGTATCTATTATTGCCATGTGCTACCACTCCTGTGCATGAAACATGGGACAAAAGCCAACCACAGCAGAAGGCAGAACCAAGGAGCAGAGAGAAACTGAGTCCTAAGAATTCCCTGTGAGCTCTGAATTCAGCTGTGCCTTACCTTGCTTCCTGAACTTCCAAGGTTAGGTAAGCCAGTGAATTGCCTTTTTGTTTAAGTCAGTTTAGGCTAGGATTTTGTTACATGCCGATTAAGGTGACCTAATGATATAGAGCCTGGAGAGGGGAATGGCAACCCACTCCAGTATTCTTGCCTGGAAAATTCCATGGACAGAGGACTCTAGCGGGCTAGAGTCCAGGGGTTGCAAAGAGTCAGATACAACTGAGCAACGGAGCACAAACAAAACAAAAGCAAACAAACAAGCAAACAAACAAAATCTAAGTCTAAAGGAGGTATCGGGCATATGAGGAAAAGTTCTAGGATCACAGCTGAGAGACTGAGGCCCAGCTCAAAGCTGGTGGAACCTAGACATTTCTACACGCTGACTCACAGACTCATGGTGCACCTTCAGGTAAAAATAATTAGGCAACAAATAAAACATCTGATTTCTTCTGTGTGGCCACATATAGTTTGACTGGGGAGTTTTGAAAGAGAGAAACTGGAAAAGTATCAGAATCCAAGATGGTGGCTCTGGCAGGAACGTGGAGCAGAGATTGGGAGTTCTCTTCAGGAAACTAGTTGAGGAGTCAGCCATTTTACCATATCTGCTCTGCTGGGGAAAAGCCAAGGGGTAGCTTGCTAAATGTTGAGCAAGGATGCTTGCAACAACTGTATTATTTAGGCTTCTGTGACTTCAAATAAGAGGCTTTCCCAAACTTGGGAAGGTGCCTTTAGGGCCAAAAATAAAGGGGTGTGACTTTGCTAGCACACAAGCAGAAAGAACTTAGACAAATGAGGAATTGTAGTTTTATGAAATGGGGACTGTACAAAGCGGATGCATTAGGAATTTGGAACCAGGATAAGACAGTACATTGTGTGTTCAATTCCTGGTAGAAATCCTGCCCCCCAAATTATTTTTAATCATATATGGCAACTCCTTCACCAAAGAAGAGCTTTGATGCAATGCTAGCATAAAAATCGTGGCAAGTACAGCTCAGAAGAATTTTGGAACTCAGAAACTTTCCTCCCAAACCACAGTTAGTCCAGTGCCTGTTTCTGGCAGGAATGGCCGACTCAGGGCTGATCAGGCAGCCGGGGCAAAAGATCAAAGTTTTCTTTACATTAGGAATTTTACGTTAGGGCTCTAACATTTTTCTGATTCATGAGTTTTGGAGTATTTGGGACCGTTTAACTCTGCTTCTACTGAGTAAACGTTAGAAACTATTTAAAAAGCAAGACAGAATTAACTCAGTCCAGTACACACTCAAATACCAAGGTCTAAGTCCCTTGGGCAAGACATTTGCCAACTACAGAAATCTAGAGCTCCATCTAGGAAGCCAAAGGAATCAGGCCACACCTTAGCCCCTTCTCATACCGTAAGACAGCTCATCTGGGTACCATGTGCTAAGCTATGCCTATAGCAGAAAAACATTTCCAGTACATTCAATCCTTGTTTTATATGGCAAATAGGAGATAAGGTCTGGCTCTGTGATAAAAGCTCAGTACCCAAAATTAAACAGATAGTTGAGAAAAAGGCAATAGATCAACTCTAGAACAGTGCCTAAGGCATAGCGAGTATTTAAAAAATACGAGTGAATGAATAAAGCACAAACTAAGTGAATGAATAAAGGCACAAGCTAATGAATCAATAAATAACTGAACTGCTAGACTGGTTGGTTGTGCCGTTTAAAATGAAACGTGGAAGAGAACCACCTGGAGAATTTTTGGAAGCGCAGCAGCATCACAATTAGTCAATAGGACACATATTTATGGCTCATCCACCTAGCACAAGATGAGGAGGGAAATACCGAAGGGGAATGAGATGAAAAGGTGTATTTACATGATTTCTGCTCCTACTGCTTGTCATCCACTTGAGAAAATAAATATGCTAAGGAAACAATTGACATTGCAAATTAATTCTTTTTGTGAAATAAGGGGTGCAGAGAGAAAATATCTTGCAAACATTCATACAGGTCCTAGGGTTGAAAGTCAGAGAAGACATCACACAGGGCATCAGTGTGGGTAGAACTTGAATCTGTGCAGAGAAGGAGCAAGGCTTGCCTGGCAGTGAATGTGCAATGTGAATACAATCGTGTGCCATATTTGGAACCCGCGTGACATCTAAATATCTCTGTCTATATCTCTCGGTCTATCTGTTCCTGGTTCATACAATTCTCTTATCTGATTTTGGCCTCTGGTTCTGTTTCCAGTCCCATTACTTCGTACTCTTCCAATCCACTGTCCTCAGGAAGCAAGAATCATCCTTTTACAAGATAAATCTTATCTGTTTTCTCATCCATTTAAACCCTACAGTAGTTCCTCACTGACCTTAAAACAAAGTCCCCACTCTGCCCTCCAGCTACACTGAACCTCTTTCAATTCCCAAGTGCACTATGGTGTCTCACCTCTGGGCTTTAGACAGGACCTTTCACTCACCAAGAACCCTTTCCCCTGGCTTTCACCTGGCTGACTCCTATTCCCAGGATTTCAGCCTAGAAAACACTTCCTCAGGAAGGAGTCCCTTGGCCCCAGACTGTCCCTTCTCTTTTCTCATAGCCACCTGAGCTTTCTGTCAGAGTTTGTCACAGTGCATGATCACATTTATTGTTCCATTGTGCCACCAAATTATACGCTCTATGTGAAGAGGGACAAGGCCTGTCCATGTTGCATTCTGTTATCAGTGCAAATGATAGTGTTTGACACTTGTTAGGTATTCAATGGGCTTCCCTGGCAGCTGAGGTGGTAAAGAATCCGCCTGCAGTGTAGGAGACCCTACTTCTATTCCTGGGTCAGGAAGATCCCCTGGAGAAGGGATAGGCTACCCACTCCAGTATTCTTGGGCTTCCCTGGTGGCTCAGATGGTAAAGAATCCGCCTGTAATGGGAGAGACCCGGGTTTGATCCCTGGGTGGGGAAGATCCCCTGGAGGAAGGCATGGCCACCCACTCCAGTACTATTGCCTGGAGAATCCCCATGGACAGAGGAGCCTGGCGGGCTACAGTCCATGGGGGCGCAAAGAGTCAGACATGACTGAGCGACTGAACCCAGCACAGCGCAGGTATTCCATAAAGTTTTACTGAATGGATAGATGGAGGGATGGATGGATGGATGAATGAATTTTTTTACAAACAAGTTAGAAGGGGATTGAGGATGTGGTAGACCTTTAACAATAAGCTTCTGAATTTTACCTTGAAAGCAACTAATTATCAAATAATTTTGAGTATAAAGTGTGACAAAGCAAGAGCTGATGAAATTGATATTCACAAGAAAAATATAGGTACAATTAATTATACAGGAATGGGAGCTTTGAGAATAAAGGAAAAGAAGTCAATGATTTCATTTTACAAAAAGAAAGGTTTTAAGAGAAGGCAGCATGAAATCAAGGGTATAGTTGAAATGCTTCTTAGAGGAGGTACTAATATTTGGGGACTTTTAAGATTGAGCTCAACCCAAAGTTGGTCCTCAGAACCATAGACTATTCTCCCTCCATGCCACATTATAAACACCAGTACATGCCTCACCCAGGCACACATACACATAGAAAAAAGGAAAGGCGAAGTCCTGAAGACAGTTTGTAAATAACCCCTTCCATGGGGATGAGCCAGTTTCTCTGCCTGGGGACAGCGAATGACAAAGATTCACAGTTGAGCAGAGGATATAGACACACTCAAGCCTGACTTGAGTTGGAGCACCAGCAAATATGCAAGCTGGTCCTCAACTTACCCAACCAACAGGGATGAGCTCGTCCTTCTTCAAAGATTAAAAAGAAGGAAAAAAAGAAGAAAATTAAAATGTTACCATTGTTCTATTATTCTGTGCATGGTAAGTGCCATGTAGGCAGAGGAGGGACAAAAAGACCAGCCAGTTTGCAAACACTGGAAAGGTCAAAACAGCCCGACCAGCTCATGAGTGGTCTTAGAATACACAGCCAGGGTGATTCCTGAACCTCATTCTGTGTTTGGAGTCAAATGTTGTTTGGATTATAATATTAAACTAGGACTAACATGACCCACACTGTTAAGATTACTAAAAGAGTGGAAAATTGCATAACAGAATTTTTTTTTTTTAGTCTTCTAGCCTGAGGGTCATAATTTGTAGGGATCACTTAAATACTGATTATTTACTAACCGTTGACAGCTTTTTCAGTTCGGTACAAGATGGAAAAGAAGTCCCAGTGCCTCCTCCAGGAGTGATGTTAAGCAGGCAAAGAATCTAACATAATATAGACAAGGTGTGGCTGTAAAGTTATGACTGGGAATCTTTTCAACAAAAATACCAGAACTCATTGTTCAAGAGAGCCATTCTGCAAATCCCTTACTTTGGGGCATAGTACAATTAGTTCAGAGGTACGTCTGTTGCTCAAACATTTTTGGAAGGCATCTTCAGACATTGCGACTCGATGTGGTGTAATGAAAGAAGTGTAAATTTTGAATTCTGACCATTACCAGCTGCACGAGTGTAGTCAAGTTTCCTAAGCTATTAACTCCTTAGATTTTTTTTTCTCCCATGAAATGGAGATGAGCTACTATACTACAGTTTTAGGAGGATCAATGAAATGATGCTAAAACCACAAGTCTTAGCCTGCTGACCATCAAAGGCAGCCATTCCCGTGTCATCTAAGTTCAGTTTGAGATAAATCAATCTTGCTAGGTAATCATGGGATTTTTTGACTAGCAGCACAGTTACTTCGCTTTATTATTTTTACAGACATTCATCTTAGTTCCCATATTAGTTTCCTAGGGCTGATGTCACCAAGTACCATACACTGGGTAGCTTAAACAACAGAAATCCTCTCACATTTCTGGAGGCTAAGTCCAAACTCAAGGTTTCAGCAGGGCCATGCTCTCTCTCTCTAAAGGCTCTTGGAGAGGATCCTTCCTGGCCTCTTCCTCTCTCTGATGGTCCCTGTTACATCCTGATGCCCTTTGGCACGCAGATGTAGCTCTCCAGTCTCTGTGTTCATCATGACTTGGCATCTTCCCCGTGTATCTTTGTCTGTGTGCGTCTTCTCCTTTCCTTATACAGACTTCAGTTAGATAGGACTTAGAGTTAGTCATTCAGTTTTGCCCAACTCTTCACAGTTCCATGGACTATAGCCAACCAGGCTCTTCTGTCTATGGAATTCTTCAGGCATGAGTACTGGAATGGGTTGCCATTTCCAGGCAGATTCTTTACCCTTTGAGCCACCAGGGCAGACAGATAGAACCTAGGGCCCACCTTAATTCACTGCTGCTGCTGCTGCTAAGTCGCTTCAGTCATGCCCTACTCTGTGCGACCCCATAGATGGCAGCCCACCAGGCTCCCCCATCCCAGGGATTCTCCACTATGACCTCTTTAATTATAATTGCAAATACCCTATTTCCACGAAAGATCACATTCTGAGATTCCACGTATATGTGAATTTTAAAGAGTTTCCAAAGGTCCATCTAGTCAAGGCTATGGTTTTTCCAGTAGTCATGAATGGATGTGAGAGTTGGACTATAGAGAAAGCTAAGTGCAGAAGAACTGATGCTTTTGAACTGTGGTGTTGGAGAAGACTCTTGAGAGTCCCTTGGACTGCAAGGAAAGCCAACCAGTCCATCCTAAAGGAGATCAGTCCTGGGTATTCATTTGTAGGACTGATGTTGAAGCTGAAACTCCAACACTTTGGCCACCTGATGCGAAGAGCTGACTCATTTGAAAAGACCCTGATGCTGGGAAAGATTGAGGGCAGGAGGAGAAGGGGAGGATGAGATGGTTGGATGGCATCACCGACTCAATGGACATGGGTTTGGGTGAACTGCAGAAGTTGGTGATGGACAGGGAAGCCTGGCATACTGTGGTTCATGGGGTCACAGAGTCGGACACGACTGAGTGACTGAACTGAACTATTCAACCCACAGTGAAAGTGAAAGTGTTAGTCGCTCAGTCATGTCTGACTCTTGGTAACCCCATGGACTGTAGTCTGTCAGGCTCCTCTATCCATGGAATTCTTCAGGCAAGAATTCTGTAGTAGGTAGCCATTCCCTTCTCCAGGGAATCTTCTCAACCCAGGGATCAAACCTGGATCCCCTGCATTGCAGGCAGATTCTTTACCGTCTGAGCCACCAGGGAAGCCCATTCTGTGCCCAAAATCAAACTCTTAAAAAAAAAAAATCAAAGAGTTTAACATTCTTGAGGACTTTCAAAAAAATCCAATGCAAGGTTTTACAAAAGTTAGCAAAGAAGAAGAGTTCCAGAGATGTTTCAGACCGTGGAAGCTGGCAACTTTATGAAAAACATGGCATGGCCACCATTGTGATTAATTTAAGGCCATCATGTCTGACTCTGAGTATATATCTCATGATATAAACTTTAGTTAGACCACTGTTTTGTCCCTTCATGAATGTGGAATGGAGAGTGTACTCATGCTTGTCTACGCTTACCAACTGACATTCATCTCAAGAGTTATTCACTCAAAAAGAATAAAATAATAATAAAAGAGGTGTCTTCTAAATTTGACCTGGCCAGAAACATATCCAGGCTGAGTTACTCTCTTTCCACTTCCTACCTCCAAGCTCTGTGTTACACCTTCTGCATTTGTAGAAATATCATATACTTCTCTAGACAGGCAGCCTTTATACATCTTTTGTCACAAACAGAGAATCAAGGATATACTCCAGTCTTGGATGAAATCCCTTAATAAAAGAAGGCAGATTTTTGATGGAGACAGATGCCTAAAGAAAACCAAGTTTACTGCAGGGGTCTTGGAGAGAATCCTTCCTTGCCTCTTTCTCACTCTGATGCTGCTGCTGCTGCTGCTGCTGCTAAGTCGCTTCAGTCATGTCCGACTCTGTGCGACCCCATAGACGGCAGCCCACCAGGCTCCTCTGTCCCTGGGATTCTCCAGGCAAGAATATTGGAGTGGCTTGCCATTTCCTTTTCCAATGCATGAAAGTGAAAAATGAAAGTGAAGTCGCTCAGTCATGTCCGACTCCTAGCGACCCCATGGACTGGAGCCCACCAGGCTCCTCCGTCCATGGGATTTTCCAGGCAAGAGGACTGGAGTGGGGTGCCATTGCCTTCTCCTCTCACTCTGATGGTCACTAATAATTCTAATGGCTCTTGGTTTGTAGACATAGCTCTCCAATCTCTGTGTTCATCATCACTTGGCATCTTCTATTCTGTATTAGTAAACTTTGACACCAGGCTTACACCTGAGAAACTGATCTAAAGGGAACTTAACCTGGGAAGCAAGGCGCACATTTGAAAACTCAGATGCCTACAAGAAGCATGGCAGCCTAGGGCTGTAAAGTCAACAGCCTGCAAAGGCCAAGCAGACAGGCTCCACAAGCGAAGCAAAACTGATTCAGTTCACAGTGAACACACGGGAGACATCCTGTTGAAGGTAATCAGTGGTTTCCCTGAAGGTTGGTGTCCTGCTTCATTTGTAAGAGAAACCCAATATACAATACTATATTTAGATGTAGTATACCAGTTTTTAATGAGGATATTGCAATATAATTGCCAAATAATAAATTGCACATATTTTAAAAGTACAACTTGATTAGAAATGCCAGATGAATGGATAAAAACACAAGGCATGTACATGCAATGGAACACGACTCCAGCCATAGAAAACAGCAATGGAATACTGCCATTTGCAACAACGTAGATGGGCCTGGAGAGTATTATGCTTTAAGTGAACTAAGTCAGACAGAGAAAGACAAATACACTAGCTTATATGTGGAATCTGAAAAATAAAAGAAATGAATGCCTATAGCAAAATAGAAACAGACTCACATAACTATAGAGAACAGACCAGTTGTTATGGTGGTAGGGTGGGGGCGGAGGGAGGAGAGAAGCTAGGGATTAAAAGATACAAAATACTCTGTATAAAATAGATAACCAACAAGGTATATTATTGTACAGCACAGGGAAATAGAGCCATTATTTTGTAATAACTTTAAATGGAGTATTTTTAAGTCTCTAAGTGTTCTCTGACTGTGCAACTCCTGGTCTCCCTATCTTTTACCATCTCCCAGAGTTTGCTCAGACTCATGTCCATTGAGTTGGTGATGCCATCCAACCATCTCATTCTCTGTTGCCCCTCCTCCTCCTGCCCCCAGTCTCTCCCAGCATCAGGGTCTTTTCCAATGGGTTGGTTCCTCACATTAGGTGGCCAAAGTATTGGAGTTTCAGCATCAGTCCTTCCAATGAATATTTAGGGTTGATTTCCTTTAGAATTTACTGTTTTGATCTCCTTGCAGTCCAAGGGACTCTCAAGAGTCTTCAGCACCACATTTTGAAATCATCAATTACTTGGTGCTCAGCCTTCTTTATGGTTCAACTCTCACATCCTTACATGATTACTAGAAAAACCATAGCTTTAACCAGATGGACCTTTGTTGGCAAAGTGATATCTCTGCTTTTTAATATGCTGTCTAGGTTTGTCATAGCTTTTCTTCCAAAGAGTGAGCATCTTTTAATTTCATTGCTGCAATCACTGTCTGCAGTGATTTTGGAGCCCAAGAAAACAAAATCTGCCACTATTTCCATTTTTCCCCATCTATTTGCCATGAAGTGATGGGACTGGATGCCATGATCTTAGTTTTTTGAATGTTGAGATTTAAGCCAGCTTTTTCACTCTCCTCTTTCATCCTCACCAAGAGGCTCTCTACCATTAGGGTGGTAGGTTTTTTACCATTAGGGTGGTATCATCTGCATATCTGAGATTGTTGATATTTCTCCCAGAAATTTTGATTCCAGTTTATGATTCATCCAGCCTGGCATTTCACATGATGTACTCTGCATATAAGTTAAATAAGCAGGGTGACAATATATAACTTTGACATACTTCTTTCCCAATATTGAATTCATCCAATATTCATGTTGAATACCTGACATAATATTATAAATCAACTATACTTCCTAAAAAAATAAATAAAAATAAGATGTGCAATTTATAAACATAGATATATATATGCTAAATATTTAACCATTTACAAAACTACCAAACCAGTTCCAGAATGGCAGTTACTTTACATTCCTACCAGCAGTGTACAAGAGTTCCATTTCTCTGCATGCTTGCTAACAATCAATTTGGCCAGTCTTTTTAATTTTAGCCATTTTAATAGTTGTGTAGTGATATCTTCCTGGTGGCTCAGATGGTAAAACGTCTGTCTGCAATGCAGAAGACCTGGGTTCGATCCCTGGGTTGGGAAGATCCCCTGGAGAAGGTAATAGCAGCCCACTCTGGTACTCTTGCCTGGAAAATCCAATAGACAGAGGAGCCTGGTAGGCTACAGTCCATGGGGTCGCAAAGAGTCAGACAAGATCGAGGGAATTCACTATCACTTCACTAGTGATACCTAATTATGGTTTTAATTTGCATTAATTTACATTCCCTTAAATATATTCCTTACTTCAGTTGAATATCATTTTATGTGTTTATTTGCTATCTATATATCTCATTTGCTTAAGTGTCCATTTAAATCTTCTGCCCAATTTTATTGGGTTATTTATTTTCATATTATTGAGTTTTCAGACTTCTTTCTATAAACTCTATACACGTCCTTTATCAGATATGTGAGTTTCAACTATTTTCTCCCAATCCATGACTCATCTTTCATTCTCCTAACAGTATCTTCCAAAAACACAAGTTTTTAATTTTTCTAAGGCCCAACTTATTTTCTTTTTCCTGTGATCATGATTTTGGTGTTTTAGCTAGGAAATTTTTGCCTAACCCAAGATCATAAAGATGTTCTCCTGTATTTTCTTTCTCCCATTTTAGAATACTGGGAATAATTTTAAATTATATGAAAGTTCTCTTTAGGCCAAACAAACATATCTATGGACTCCATGTAATGTGTGGATCACCTACTTACAATCTGTTATTTATAACATGATCCCTCAGATCCCAATTTTTTATCTAAATATAAATATATTTTTAAATCCTAAAATCCCAAATTTTATATCATGCAATGCTAATGAGTCCCTTGCTGAAATTTTTCACAGCACATCATCTCTCTTCCTTACACAGAAGATCAACCCTTTCTTTTTAAAAAGTATTGAATGTGGGACTTCCTTGGGAGTCTAGTGGTTAAGACTGCACACTTGCAATGCAGGGGTTGCAGGTTCCATCCCTGGTGGGAAAACTGAGATCCCACGTCATGCTCTGTGGTGTGGTCAAAAATAGATAAATAAAAAACCACATGGAGAGAAGTTTAAAAAAAAAAGTGTTGGAAGTCTGAATTCTTTTATTGAGTAATGAGACAAAGAGTAAATTATGACTTACTTCTCCTGAATTTAAATTTGCTTGGACTTCTGGTCGGATGAAAATGACCTTCACTAACACAATGCATTAACAATCTACCACATCAGCCAACTATTACTGACCTTTAACTAACAAGAAAACCGGTGAGAAGGGTTAAAAGGGAAGAGGCAGAGGGAAACCAGACTTTTCTGTTTAAATTCTGCTTTCTGGTGATCAGGGTCAGTGCTAGTTGAGGCACTTTATTCTTCAGTGCTATCTCAGAACCCCCCCTAAAAAAATGATTTCAAAAGCACTTGGCTAAATAAATGTTCTTTCTTTAACATGGGCTCTCCAGCTTAGTGTTGTTAATATACTGGAGAAGATAAACTTCTGGCCCTGGGCAGATGCTGAAAACGTTTTTGTGTAGTCAACAGGGAAAGTGTGTTCTTAGCCCCTCTGGCATTGTTCTGAAATCCACACGTGATGCAGGAAATTAGTTGTCTCATGTCCAAATACTGTTCACGAGAACAGTTTTTTTAAATATGTTCAGACACCACGAAGATGCAGGGTGCAGTTCAGAATGTGCGATGTGTCCTGTGAGGCTGGAGCTTGAGAATGTCACTGCGTGGTTAGGCAGACCACAGGCCAGGGAGAGCAGGAAGCTAGCAGAGCCTGCTACTGGGAAAAAGCCTTGCTGGACCCTCTGAAACCATGACAGCATTAAACATCAGGAAATCAAAAAGAGCAAAGACAACTATTGAGCCCCAGTGCTCTATAAGTGCATAAAATTTCTCTTCTATTAAAGCTGAGAGGCTGATTTGGACCAAAGACTGTAAAATTCACAAAACTTACATTGGTGACTCTGCTACTGTGTTGATCATTTCGATAATGGTTCAAAAGCAGTCCTGAACTCCTGTAAAAAGCACTTCCAGAGAAGTGAAAGTTTCCCATTGCCCTTACAGGAGAATATTGCCTCTGAACCCTTTTCATCTCCTCTTCCAGGGCATCTGTGGTATTCTCAAAGTGGTAGGCCAGTTTCTGCTCCCTTTGAAGCCATTCCATGCTACTGTGCTTATTTAAAAAAAAGAAAGAAAGAAAATTCAGAGGACCAGCAAGAGGTTAAATGTCTTGGAACTTCCAGTGTGTTAACAATTCAGACTCAGACACCCTGTGGAACCTCACAGCCTCAATTTTGCCCCAGCCACCAAGTACCCTGTATTTCAAGTACCTCCATATTTCTTTGTATTTTTTTTTTTTTTCAGTATTTAGTCCTTGTCCTCAATCAGTCCATCACAGCCCAGAATGAAGCTACTGATTCTTGGTTTTAATCCAAGGTATGGAAGGTTTAAGGTTTCCCTGGTGGCTCAGAGGTTAAAGCGTCTGCCTCTGATGCGGGAGACCCGGCTTCGATCCCTGGATTGGGAAGATCCCCTGGAGAAGGAAATGGTAACCCACTCCAGTATTCTTGCCTAGAGAATCCCATGGACAGAGACGCCTGGTAGGCTACATAGGTCCACGGGGTCACAAAGGTCGGACGCGACTGAGTGACTTCACTTTCACTGGAAGGTTTAAATAAATATGAGCTAAGGAACAACTTTCTTAGCAAACTCCATTACAACAGAACTTGAAGAAATTGTAAGATCTGTTATCTTACTGGGTTCCTCCATATCCTCACAGAAAGGATGGTCGAAAAGCAAGAGTTTTGGATGTTGTTTTTCTGAAGTGTGTGGAGAGATTATATTTTGGCTAGGAGGAAATTTAACTATTTTATTTAGTAGAAAACATATTGCCCTCCATGGAGAAAGGTGGCCGTTTTATGTTAGTTTACTTTATATTAGTCCTGGGTGACTTGGCCTGGTAAGGAAACACAAACTTTGGGATTTATGGCAAGTTTGCCACTGGATGTCTGTGTAGCCTTGAGCAATTGTTCTGACTTCTCCGAAACTCAGCATCATCACATACAAAGAGGACTACTGACATCCAGCCCAGATGGTTGGTATGAGGACTCAGGGATCTTCAAGAGCCAAGCAGGTACCCAGGCGTTATGGCTGTTACGCATCTGCTCTCAAAACACTGTCAATTCTATCGGAGCTGTCACCCTCATATTTTATAACTGCTTATTTCACCTCTGATTTCCCCCAATACTTTTTAGGGAAAGGAAAGTGTCTTATCAGCTTATCTTTGTATCATTCATCTTACAGAGGCCCAGTGAAGAAGAAGCATTCATTAAATATTTTTGGAAGGAAGGAAAGAAAGAAGGAAGGGAAGAATGAGTTACTTAGAAGAGTGATTAAATGATTAAAAGCATTTACTCTGGAGTCAAATTAGATTTCATATCTGAACACTGCAACTCACCAGCTGGCTGATTTTGGGGCAGGTTATTCAACTTTCATCTGTGGAAAAAAGATAACAATATCTACCTCAAAGAGTTGTGATAAGGGTTACGAGATTAATTTTGCAGAGAGTTTAGCATAGTTTTCAACACGTGGGAAGCACTCGGTGACTGTTATTCTCATTATTATTATATAGTTTACTGGAACTCCTCTTAAATCTGATAGATGCTTTGCAAATGATTAGATAACAGTTTCCTTGGTCCTTGCTGAAAACAGGCATGGGAATCCTATGATCACTAGAAACAAGTTGTAAATAATCAGTGCTCTCCTGGAACTGCATACCACAGAAGATGGGCTGCCACTGTCACCAACAAGCCTGACCTTGTTGGCAGTGTGGAATTTTAACCAATTCAGACAGTGCTTATCTGAACAGCGCTTATGCGGTGTTCTGAACATTTTAACAGTGCTTATCTCTAAGTTCAAGGCACAGGGCTGAGGGTTCTGAAGCTTTCAGATATAAATTGCACTCTGCCCTCCAGGAGCTGGTAACTCATAACTCACTCTAAAAAAAAAAAGGGCAGATGGTGATCAAGTGTTTCAGTCCAAGTGCAGACCACAGTCTGGGCCCAAAGGGTGAGGAGGGGTGACCTGCTGCCTGGGGAAAATGGGCTCTGGGTTCAAATCACTTACTGTTTTCTGACTGGGAAAAACTTTATCTACTCATATGCAAAGTGAGAGCGTTTGGAGTAACCAACCACTTTATGGAATGGTGGGAACATTAGATGAGATCATGCTTGCAGCTGGACATAACATCTGGTCAGTGCTCAATAAACGTAGCCATTATTATTGTTGTGGCTGGTTTTATTACCTAGCTAGTACTATTTTAATTGGATAATAGTAATGTTGTTATAGGTATGAATGCACAAGATAATAAGACTACTAGCTAGCTAGTACTATTTTAATTGGATAATAGTAATGTTGTTATAGGCATGAATGCACAAGATAATAAGACTACTAGCATATCGCAACTAGCAGGAGTGCATGCACGCTAAGTCTCTTCAGTCGTGTCTGACTCTCTGTGACCCCATGGACTGCAGCCCACCAGGCTCCTCTGTCCAGGGGATTCTCCAGGCAAGGGTACTGAAGTGGGTTGTCATGTCCTCCTCCAGGGGGTGTTTCCAACTAAGGGATTGAACCCATGTCTCTTACATCTAACCTACATTGGCAGGCAGATTCTTTACCACTAGTGCCAATTGGGAAGCCTCATTTTTATAAAACAGTAGCTAATATTATTATAATGTTAATCAGCATAATATTACTTCAAGCTGTATATGGGGGCTCAGATGGGAAAGAATCTGCCTGCCCACGCAGGGGACTCGGGTTCCGTCCTTGGGTCAGGAAGATCCCCTGGAGAAAGGAATGGCTGTGCACTCCAGTATTCTTGCCTGGAAAACCCCATAAACAGAGGAGCATCACAGAGTCGGACACGACAGAGCAACTAAGCTCTCTCTCTATATACATGCATATTGTATGTATAATGGTATAACTACATAAACTATAAAAAACTAACAATATAATAATAGTATTTGTAATGCGGTAAGTGCTTCATGGAGAATCTGTCATTCAGCTCAATCTTGAAAAATGGATATATTTAAGTAATACTTGGCTATTTCGTTATGTCTAAGGAATGAAAGGTGTTCTTACCTGATGCCTTTCCAAGTTTCTAATCAGTTCTAGGTTTTCTCTACTGTAATGTGAAGGACCACTTGCAGAAGTTTCCATTAGTGAAGAGTTAATGAGTATGAGGCCTGGAACCAAAAACTGTTAGGGGTGAAGAACAGAAAACAATGCCTGTTTCAACACAGATTCCCCAGGTCACTGCTTTCCATTTTTTCCTGCCTTGCCTCACTCACCCTGACATCCCACAAGACAGCCAGGGCAGTGCTGATCGGAGCACTCCACGCACTCTAAACATTCGCTTCACAATTACTATATTATTAGTATTTATGTTGAACACAAATTCCCCTTTGTGATTCCCATTCAACTCTATTGGCACCTGGTGGATCCTTTAATATTTAAGTTCCTCCATCTTCAAAGATCCACATCAGAGTCTTTCCTGAGGCTAACTGAAAGTTCTTGCACCTGGGAATTTCCCTTGCGGCAGGAAACCCTAAATGGGGAATGTTTCCTGTGAAAGAGAAATGTTCAAGGGAGGAGATAAGGCAACATGGAGGGGTGGGTCAGTCCTGAGGTCCAAAACCCACACAGAAAGATTTAAATTAGTCTGCCTCCACCCCCTTTCCCCATTCCCATCAGAGGCTCATAAGACAAGTGTGTGTGTGTGTCTGTATGTGTGTTTGTATGTGCGTGCGGGCGTGCTTATACACGTGTGCACATGCAAGAGTTAGGGAGGGAGCAACAAATCGGAACTGAAATTTGTACGGACTTCCCAGAAAATACTTCACGAAGTATGTGTGTAAAATTAAAAAGGCAGCCATTCTCAAACTTCAATGAGCAGAGGAAACAACGAAAATTTATATCTCCACCCCCAGAGAACCTGGTTAAGGAGGTCCAGACTAGAGCTCTGGAATCTTTATTTTTAACAAGCGTCCCATGTCATTCCAGTGCAAATGGTCCTTGAACCACTCTGCAAAATGCTAGTCTAAGGTTTATATTTTTCTCTTTTTATATATTTTTTATCATATCTGCGGACAGGGGAGTAACTTTTAACTATCTTCCCCAATTTTCCCACTAAGCCTGAGTCCCATCATTGCCATGACTAGGGATTTTCCCCCCCATTTTTGGAAACTATTTTTAGTCTCTAAAACCTAAAGTCCCTTTGTGTGGAAGAAGGCTGGAGCAAGTGTAATAGAGACTACTTTACTGAATCTGGATCTCAGTTAGACAACGAGAATACCAGAAAGGTTATTTCTTCAGAAGTTTTCCACCAAGAGCAGTTTAATCTAAGGAAAGTCAGCTAAACTGGGTCTCCTGCCAGCTACCCCTCCCTTGTGAACTTAAAAGTGAGGTGGTTAACTTATGCACAGAGCACATGGGCCGCAGAAACACAACTACGTGAGCCGGTGAGGCGGGGATGAGTGAGCCGGTGAGTGGGTGGGTGGGGGGGCCGGTGAGTGGGTGGGTGGGGGGGCCGGTGAGTGGGTGGCTGGGGGGGCCGGTGAGTGGGTGGGTGGGTGAGCCGGTGAGTGGGTGGCTGGGGGGGCCGGTGAGGTGGGGGCGGGTTGGTGGGGGGTGGAATCCAGGGCTTTGACCTGCTACATGTGAGCAGCCGTAGGATGAAACCGAGGGACCCAGGACCCAGGCAGATAATGCAGGAGCCTGACCCCATCCTGTCCTGGGGTTTGCCGTTTCTTGGCTTCCCAGGGGACAGCCCAGGCACCTATTGTAAAGGAGGGAAACTTGATAGCATGAATCACGATGTCTTTTGTGTCTGCATTTGAAATTGAATGAACTCTGCTCCTGGATGAGGTAGAAGAAGAAGGAAGGAAGGTTTCCCGGAACCTGGACTAGACATGGTCCCTCGGAGAGAGCCCTGCCTGCTGTCAAACAGTGAGAAAAACAAGAGATTCAGAATTTAGTGGCAGAAGTAAATACCCCCACAAGAAACTTGAAGGCCAAGAAATGCTCTTATCTGGGAAAGTTGTCCCAAGGTTGTTAGAACAGCAGTTAACCCCCCCTCTCTAGCTGCTGTTTTCACATCTATGGATTTCAACTTCTTCTGTGAAATAAACATATCGGAACCAATGATGTCTTTGACCCTCCATTCCTTAACATCTGAAGAATTATTGCTTTATCCACGTTGAGAGCCGGAGAACTGTCTTAGGATTTGCTACAATTAGCTTTAGTGGTTGAAAATGTTATCTATTACCATGTTACAAACAACTCCAAAATGTTGTGGCTTAAAGCAACTGCTTTATTTTGTTCCCAATTTCGTTGGGAATTTAAGAAGAGTTCACTCTGGTGGTTTATCTCTGATCCCAGCTGGGGCTGGAGGATCTATTTCTGAGATTCTAGAATTGCTTCTCACTCACCTAATAGATGCCACATTGCATGTTCTCACTCTCTCTGTCTCTTTCCTTCCTTCCTTCCATCTCGCTCATCTCTCTCTCACTCCTTTTGTGGCAACTCACCTGCCAGGACCCTCACATGCCTCCTGCTTCCCACAGCCTGGCAACCACAGCAAGGGCGGACTTCCCACATGAGGCCTTGATCTTCTAAAAGACCAAATCAGAAGCTGCTGATCCTCTTAAACACAAGGCCCAGAGCCAGCCCAGCATCACCTCCACACACTCTGTTGGTCAAAACATCACAAGCCAACTCAGATTGAAATGGAGAGCTAGAACCCTCTGCTCTATGGGAGAAGAATCAGAAAATGCCAAACTATCTTCAGTCTTCCACGGTCAGCATTAAATAGAAATCGATTCCCAACATGATTAAATCTACCCCACGGCAATGACTCCCCCCAAAAAGAAAAGTTTGTTCTTTCACAAAACCGCTAAGGTTCAGATTTCTTAAAACAAGAGGGCTGTTTTGGATATTCATTGATTGTTCTTTGGCTTATTCATACCCAGTCAAGAAGCCAAGTGTGTGGAAGTTCAGGTTCATGAAGACACTGTTTCCAGACCAAAAAGTTGTACTAAAAATAGATACTGATATCTGTCTTTTAAAAAGTGTTTTAAGGATTCATTTTAGCGTAGCTGACTTTTATCTTTGATAATGCTGAGTCCTTGGCTGTTTCAGAAAGAGCAGCAGAGGAAGGGCTGAGAAGGATCCAGAAACTCTATCTATGAGACATTGTTACTGAGGACCACTACATGGGGCCCAAGCAGAAGCTCATTTCTCAGTGTTCTGCTTATGGTGTTCAGTGTGACACTGTTGCTACCCTTGCAGTCTACACACAAACAGATCTTTGTTGCTCTGGGTGCAGCAAATTCTTTACTATGAATAATCTATGATAACAAATGCTCCCTTTAGTTCCTTCTCAGTCTTGAGAATATTGGAGCTCCCAAGAGAAAAAAAAATCAGCGCTCAATAGGAATTAGATGCTAGAAATGCTCTCTTTAAGCATTGCTAAGGAAGAGAAATGGAATGACACCATTTGACCTATGAATATGGTACAGAGAGTGAATGGATGAATTTGGAACATAGACACAAAATCCCAGAGCAATAACAAGGCAGCATGTTGGAGTCTGGGGGCATCTGGGCTCTGGAATCACCTTGCCTGGGAACCTCATTGCTTCCCAGTCAAAACACCTTGGACCAATAAGTGAGCTTAGCTGCAAGTCAGTGTCTACAGAAGTAAGGAAAAGACCACAGTAGAAAGGTCTACTGTGGGCTGCTTGCTGCTGCTGCTAAGTCGCTTCAGTCGTGTCCGACTCTGTGCGACCCCACAGACGGCAGCCCAGGTTGCTGAGGGTTAAATAAGATGATGCCTGCAGGGTATTCAGCATGTAATTTATATGTGTTTGTAGAAGGCAATGGTACCCCACTCCAGTACTCTTGCCTGGAAAATCCCATGGATGGAGGAGCCTGGTAGGCTGCAGTCCATGGGGTCACTAAGAGTCAGACACAACTGAGTGACTTCACTTTCACTTTTCACTTTCATGTATTGAAGAAGGAAATGGCAACCCACTCCAGTGTTCTTGCCTAGAGAATCCCGGGATGGGGGAGCCTGGTGGGCTGCCTTCTATGGGGTCGCACAGAGTAGGACACAACTGAAGTGACTTAGCAGCAGCAGCAGCAACAGTACTGTTATTATTACCACATCACAGATTCGCACACACTCACATTGCTCTTCAGATGTGCAAAGGAGATGTAGTTTCTTAATTTTTTCATCCCTGATCATTGCACTGGGTAGTTGGGAAGAGAAAATTTTAAGCATGTCAGTGAATGCTGTCTCAATCTCTTTCAGTTTGAATTCTTTTTGGATGATACAATCTTATTTAGGTCATCGAGAATGTCTTCCTTTCCCACTTCTTCTCACCAAAAATGGATTCAATCTAAAGGGAAATGTGAGGGTCTGGGACCCATGACCTTACTTTGGTTCCTGCTTGTCTCGGTAGTGGGGATGCCTTGTCTGGCAAAGTCTAGTAAGCACTCAACGTCTATTATTATGATTGCAACTGCTGCTGACCAGCACCCGCTGACCAAGACAGCTAGGCCTACTGCTTGATAACCACTATGAAGGAGTTTACTGGGTAGGGACTAGGGAAGGAGGACATAGTGATAGCATGCAATATCAGACTCAGACAGGCACCAGCTGGAGCTCAAGCAAGGTGCCATGTTTGAAGAAAGAAAGAGGTAGGTATAATACCTTATAAAAAGTACCAGACATTTGCTACTGACAAAAACTAGCATTCATTGATTTATTTCACAAACATAACAGTTGCCATTTATATAACAATAATGATGGGCAGAGCACTTTATGTACATTATCTCTACTTTCTCCCAGCAAACTCAACAGATGGTGAAATGGAGATTCAGAGAGGCTCATGAGCTCCCCAGAGTTACACAGTGATTAAGTGGCATAAGCTTGACTTCACTCTAGGACTGCACTGTCTCATACAAAAGCTCAGTGTGACGGATGTAGAGATCAGAAGCTGTAGACTTTTACCCTGAGCCATTCTTCATTAAAACAGGAGCTGGTGGCTAACATGTTGTCAGTGAAGCCAACGTATAGAACCATTTTGAAGGGTCCAGAAAATATTATCCATTCATCCTTAAACGTACTGAGCTGAGAATTAAAATGTGAATTGGGGAGATAAGTGGATTAAGAGCATTGCCTAACAAGTAATTCACTCCAAAATTCAGTGGATTAAAGCAATAATCATTTATTCTTGCTCAGAGGTCTGCAAGTCAACTGGGTATTGGCCCATTTTGGTTGTGCTCAGCTAAGTAGCTCTAGATCCAGCTGCACTTGGCTCCAGGCTGCAGATTCCCAGTGCCTTTATCCAGGCCTGGGAAGGGGGGTGGTAGCTCCTTGGGGAAAACTTTTTGCATAGAAATGGGAGCAGTGATATCTCTTAAAGCCCAAGTGCAGAGCTGGCACATGGTCCCTGCCACCCACACCCTATTGACCAAAGCAAGTCACCAGTGGTAGGAAAATGCACTCTGCCTTTCATTGGAGGGGCTACAGAGACATGCCATAAAGGGTGTGGACAAAGAATCGAGGCCAATAATTCAATCTACCAAAGACTTTCTGATGGAGAGCAGCTAACATAGAGGGGGTTGGTGTGGGCAGAGAGGATCTATAAAATCCCACTAACTTTCAAAAGATTTGCCAGAACAATTTGACTATGAATAAAAACACCACATTTCCTTACTTCTCCAGCAGAGATAATGAAAGACAAACCCTCCCACCCTCCCACTTTCCTTTCCCTTTTCCTTAAAAAGTATACAAAATTGTAGGATGCCAGAATATTAGGCAAGTCTGGCTAAAAAGAGAGATTCCCTCCAGTCCCAAGTTTCAACCAAACAGCTGTGAAAAATGTATTCTTCTGCACTGGGGTCTCAGATCCCCATTTGGTGTTTTACCTACACCCCTAAAATCTGTAAACACCCAGACACCAGTCTAACTGCTTGACAAATAGGAACAAGCGTGCTAATAAAACAAAAACGAAAGACCCTAGAAACACAGAACTGAAAGGACTGAGGCCAGATTTTATTGCAGAGGTCAGGTTAGGCCTCTGGAGGTATCCCATTACTGGATATAGCTTTATTTACGTTTCCTAGTGTTGGCTCTGCGGTTCTAATGATGGGGTTGTTTTTAAACTGGGCAGATATAGTCCCAGTGGAATCTGGATTGCTTGTCTTTTCAATAGAGATCTCCTGTGGCATCATTTTCTATGTTCTGTCTTTTTCATCCAAGCTCCACAGTGCCAGTTATTTCAGTTCCCAGGAAGCAGGTGCCAGGAGAGCACTTTCTACAGGTTCATGCAGTGTCTGGGTACCACCCCCATCCCCCATCTCTTACAACCTGTAGGAAAATTCTCCACATAGTTTAATGCACAGATCAACATCCAGATATCTTTTTGCTCCAAACTAGTAGGCCTATGTGTCATACAGTACTGAATTCCAATCATCAAGGAGTTACAGACCTCCTACAGTGGACAGACGATGAGATGGTTAGATGGCATCACCAACTCAATGGACATGGATTTGAGAAAACTCTGGGAGATAGTGAAGCACTGAGAAGCCTGGCATGCTACAATCCATGGGCTCTCAAAGAGTTGGACGTGACTTAGCAACTGAACAGCAACAGTGGGCCTGGCAATGATGCCAGATAAGAGAAGATAGCAAATGATGCAGAAATACGTATTCTCAGAACAGAAAGAAACAACAGTCTATCCATCTATTAAGTTCTGAGCTGCTGTGTTGCACTCCCTCTGGGAACTGGGGGTTAAGAATTTGGGGCTTCACGTATAGAAACACAGACCCAAATCTGATAAGATAACTCATTTAACAAGCAATTAGAATGCATTTTTATCCTCTTCTTTTGCCAAAGAGTACATTATCTGAGCTTTCCTTTCTTTTTACTTTTCCTTCTAAGTCTCAAAAATATCTCTTCCTGGGTCAGAAAAAAGAAGTGCAGACCATGCAGAGGGAATGGCAACGGCCCTGGGTGCCCACATCTTGCAGAAAGGAACTTGGATCTAACACCCACCAGGTACCAGGGTGGACTGACTCACCCAAGTGTGCCCAACGAACCTCACATGCTAGTGGGGATTTGTTTTTTTTTCTAGGACATATGGATTATATTAAGAGGCAATTAAGTTAAAACAGAGAGAGAAAACAAACAAACAAAAGAGAAAGCAAAATTAAGGTGGAGTACTTTTTCTTATACTGAAGCCATGTTCTGTGTGTGCCATTAATACACTGTCCCTGTGTGTATGTGTTAGTTGCTCAGTTGTGTCCAACTCTTTGCAACCCCATGGACTATATAGCTCACCGGGCTCCTCTGTCCATGGGATTCTCCAGTCAAGAATACTGGGGTGGGTGGCCATGTCTCCTCAAGGGGATCTTCCCAACCCAGGGATCGAACCCGGGTCTCCCACATTGCAGGCTACTCTTTACCGCCCGAGCCCCCAGGGGCACCCACACTGTGCCTAGTTTTGTAAAAGTAAATATTTTTAAAACAAGTAAGTAAGCAGTGTTGTCCAACACAGTGCTGGATGCAGAATGATCCCTTGGGCATCGTGAAAACATCCAAATTTCACTAAGTACATCCAGCGAATAGCCCAGGAGTCTCTGTTCTAATCCTTTCTTCAAAAGATGTGGTTCATGATGAACAGGACTCTGAAAACCACTGATCTAACTACCTCTCTGCTTTTCTTTGGTTTATGTCACTTGGATCGTGGCCTATTCCTGACTGTACGAGCGAGTGACAGTACGTCGCCTATTTCGTCTTTTCAGATAGCATTTGCCTAACCCTGGTGACAATCCTTCCCAGTTGGTTCCTGACCAGCAAGGCAAGATATCACCTGAATGCTAGAGAGACTGGCATGAGCCATTTTATCCCAAGATTCAGAGCAGAACATTGGAGACCTCTAAATCAGTGGTCCTTAACCAGTAGTGGAGATATAGTATGCCTGGTTATCCCAGTCTCAGGAGGAAGGGCCAGTTAGGGAGGGTGCTACTGCATTTGGTAAGTAGAAGCAGAGATGCTGCTAAACAGCCTGCCGTGCACAGGACAGTCACCAACAACAAAATGCCCCTGCCCAAAATGGTAGCTGCTACGCTGAGATGAATAAATTCTGCTTTAGAGTCAGCTGTTCACCAAAGGGAACGTGAAGAGATTACAGCCCTTCCCCATGTGCTCAAAGGTATGGTGAGCCCAGGTGGTGGAGGGCCCTGAGCGCCATTCTTAAGTGTATAGACACTGTTCCATATCCAGCGAGCTTAGAAAAATAAGAAAATCACCTGAGTCTGCAGAACAATTAGCCCAGAGGGGACTAAGTCATGATAAGTCAAAGCAAAATAAATAGCTCCCCACAGACGTACGTATGTTGAATTTTGACACTAAAGAAACCACATCATAGTGGAGCAGTGACTCTAACTGATTGATTTTGGCAGATATTTCTCAGTGCAAACTTGTTCAGATGTGGCCAGAGACATGAGTAAAACGATGCGGTCCCTGCCCTCAAATAAATTATTTTCTATGGGTGGAGATCATGTCTACACCAAGAGCTATTACACAGAGAGAAATGAAATAGAAAAAGGGAATCCAGTATCTTCTGACGGGCAAGGAGTAGGTGGGCATAGTTGGGAAAGCAAGCGTGATCATTTTTAGTTTGGTCTTAAAAATAAGTATGAGATCAACCAAACACATGGAAAGGTTATTTAAGCAATGATTCAGAGGCAACAAAGTCCTGGGTCACCTGAGGATGGTGATTCCAGAAGAGTGGAGATGAAGGTTTATATTGACATGTGAGGGAGAGAAGGGAGATTGGCCCGCTTTGGGAAAGTTTTTTTCTTTTTTCTTTTTAACAAAGCTTACGGCTCTTTTATGTTTTCATGTAGGTTGTTTTATCTATATATTTATTTTTGGTTGCCGTGTGCCTTCATTGCTGTGTGGGGGCTTTTCTAGTTGCAGAGAGTGGGGGCTGCTCTCTAGTTGCGATGCACAGACTTCTCATTGCAGTGGCGTCTCTTGTTGCCTGCAGAGGCTCTAGGCGCTTGGGCTTTAGCAGTTGCGGCTCAAAGATTAAGTAGTCATGGCGCACAGGCTTAGTTGTTCCACAGCATGTGGGATCTCCCCCAACCAGGGATTGAACCCATGTCCCCTGCACTGCCAGATGGACTCAGCCACTATACCACCAGGGAAGTCCCAAGGGAAAGTTTTGACTGCTTGGCTAGTGCATGGGGCTTTTCTCTGAGAGCAACAAGGGGCCACTCAAGTCCTACGTCCCAGGAGGTTCTAATCCCTCATCTAATTCCTTTCGCTCTAAACAGATCTTATGCAAAGTCAATAAGCATGTGACTTTGGCAAGGTGTAGCCCTACACCTTCATCTGTTTTATAGCTGGAGTTGTTTTATAGTTGAATGTTGGAGCTAGGTAACAGGTAAGAACATTTGGTAGTTAGAAGGTCTTAGCAGGAGTTTGGGGAGAAGAATTTCTAGCTTACACAGAAACACTACCCTCCTAAGCATCATGGAGCCAGATTTCTGGCTCTCATTAATCCCAGGAGCTCACAGGCCACCTCTTCTTAACAAAGCCAGCGTTTTGCTATTGGGTTGGGGATAGTTAGAGATAAGTTCGCTGGGTCCTGCTGTAGGCTGAGACAGTCTGCACTAACTCAGCATCAGTACAGACTAAGGGTTGGTTGCTTCCTTAAACAGGGTGCCTCCAACTAAGCTATTTCAGTCTTTAAAATAAGCAAGTAATTGCTCAAGCAAAAATACAAATATAAAGTCTCCATCATTGGCAGGCAGTTTCTTTACCATTGAGCCACCAGGGGTCTCTTATTAATATAAAAGGCAGATTTTATACAAATATGAAAAGAAATAGAGGACAGCATAGCAAGTGGCAGATATCCCCCCTGGAGAAGGAGAGTATGAGGACCTAATCAGTAGAAGAAAACCTCTGATGAGTGTTGAACAGTTGGGGAACTACCTCCATGAGCCTGAAACCACATTTCTAATTGTGTTCCATGAGATGCACATGGGCTCAGTGGTAAAGAATCCTTCTGCCAGTGCAGGAGATGAGGGTTCAGTCCCTGGGTGAGGGAGATCCTCTTGTGGAGGAAATGGCAACCCACTCGAGTACTCTTGCCTGGGAAATCCCATGGACAGAGGAGCCTGGCAGGCTACATCCCACGGGGTCGCAAAGAGTCCAACACAACTGAGCAACTAAACCACAACTAAAAGACACACTTGAGTTCCCTGAGACCACAGTGTTTCATGAAAACAACTCTATGGTCAAGTAAGCTTGGCAAATTCCAAATAATACCTTATACCCTCCACAATCTCCAAGGAAGTTTCAAAAATCTCCCACAGAGAAGCATGTTTTAAGTATTATACTAAAGGGGAAAAAATGTGTTCTAATTTGATCAACACAGATTTTCCAAACAAACTTATTTTACTTGGAGATCTCTTTATGTTTTTTGTAATAGCACACCTACTAACATTTCAAGGTACTGAGGTGTTAAACAAGCACTTACTATGTACCAGGGACTGTTCTAAACCCTTTACAAAATATTAGTCCATGTCACCCTTGAAACATACCTATGAGGAAGATAGGGTGGATTTATTTTGCCAGATGAGATGCACAGCCGGGGAGCAGGGAGGGCAATTTGCCTGTGCCATCCTGGCAACAAGATTCCTCAGGGCAAGTTTTCAAGCCAGCACGTGGAACATAGTGTTCCAGCCCCAGGAGGGGCTGTCCTGGGATAGAACGTGGAAGCATTTGGTTTCTTATTGAGAAGCTCCCTCATCTGTACTACTTCTTGATACGCCTTTGGTATCTATGTTCTGGTTTAACAAATGTTCTCCATCATAATGGGCCATAGGCAGGGACTTCCCTGGTGGCCTAGTGGTTAAGAATCCACCTGCCAATGCAAGGGACATGGGTTCCAGCCCTGGTATAGGAAGATCCCACATGCCAAGGAGCAACTAAGCCTATGGGCCACAACTACTGAGCCTGAGCTCTAGAGCCTGCGTGCTACAGCGACTGAGCTCTTGCGCTGCAATTACTGAAACCCACATGCCTAGAGCCAGTGCTCAGCAACAAGAGAGGCCACCATAATGAGAAGCCCGTGCACCACAACAAACAGCAACCCCCGCTCGCCACAACTAGAGAAAGCCCACACAAAGCAATGAAGACCCAGCGCGGCCAAAAATAAATAAATAAATAATGAGCCACAGGCAGAGGCAGGGAAGAAGAGACATTATCCGATCCAGACTGAAAGTGCCACGGTGGACACTGCCAGCGGCACGGAAACATCAAGGGACAACCTGGACTCAGAGGCATGCTGACGCCAGAGTCAATATTGTAAATCCAGGACTGGTCCTGCGGAGGGGACTTTCAGAAGCATCAGCCGTGCCTCATACGTTACACAGAAGTGAGAAAACTGGGTCTGACAGATTCTGTGCCTGGCCCGAGGACGCACAGTTCCCACTGGGTACCTGCTTCCTGCTCTAGAACTTTCTCCTACAAGTAACTTCACCACTGCAAATGCAAAAGGCGGAGAGTGGCTTAGATTCAGCCGCTCCGCTGACACAAGCGACCGAAACTCGGTGAACATGGAGTCATCGCGGGAGGCCTCTGCCCAAGATCATGGCCCCGCTGACTTATTTCCTTGGCCCCAACCTCTGCATTTGGTTTCCAAGTGAGAAAATGAAAAGTCCAAAGGTCTGGTATACTTTTCTTAAATGCAAAGTGCAGTTCACCCTGCAAAATCCCCTAGGATTGAGATCGCAGACCACAGTAGACTGCAGTTTCGGAACTTTATGATATTCCTACTTGCCAGGGCAGGTAGACCGCGCTGGACAGGGTGCACCGGAAAAGGGAGTGGGGAGTTTATGGGAGGTCAGAGATGAGCCCCCTTTGAAGGACAGTGTGGGTGGGAAGACTAGGGAGCCGCTCCACGACTGCAGGAGCTGCCAAAAGCCTCTGCTAACAGAGCACACATCCTGCCCCCCACACACGTCACTGTCACTGAGCCATGCCTCGCAGGCCTCAGAGCGGCGGTCTATGGAGAAAGCTCCTGGCCCAGTTCTGTGGCTCCACTTCCAAGCCATGAACCAGGCCAGGCAGAGCTGAAGCAGGCCTGCCACTTGGCCCTGGGAACTTTTTTCCCACCCTGGTCCAGGCTCCCCCTGACCCGGGTGCTCGGAGAGTTCGGTTCAGTAAGTAGTGTGGATGGCCACAAACAATATGGCAGACACAGCCCACTCAATAGCTCCCCAAGAGGAACCCCAACATGGAGCTGAGCTTCCCAACTCTGATCCAAGAAGGCAGAAAATAAGTAAGCATAGGTGTGCATGAGCAGGGAAGGAGGAGGGAGGTGGAGTATGCCTAGAATCCTACACCCAACCAATTCAAGTCACAGAATGTTTATAGCTTACAAGGGAAACCAAAAAACCTTATAATATATGGAAACTAGAAAGGCTGATGTGAATTAATGAAAAGCCTCAGTATTCTAGCTTACAGAAGTCCCGTTTTACTACATGTGGGCTCATGCAACATTTGTACCAACAACAAGAGGAAAAGCAGAGTTAATCCACCCTTGAAATTCTACTTCCCTTGAAAAACCTTCCCTCGTCTCTCTAATCCACACAGACCTCCCTTTTCTGTGCCTAGGTCTCTAAAGGCTCTGCTGATGTTTGTCTTATCGGCTTGGGTCAGCTGGGGTGTAGGCAGCAGGAGATGGGGCTCAAGTCTCAGTCAGGTGGCCAAGATCAGAACAGATGGTGAGTGAAAAGCCCAGGTCGAGAGAGAGAGAGAGAATGAGGTGCTTCCTCTAAATCAGAGCAGAGGATGGGTGGAAAATCTAGGGAGACAAATCCATCTCAGGGAGCTAGGTATCTAAGATGAAGTCAGGAAAGGTCCAGAGCTCAGAAGGTCAGAGAAGTTGAGGAAAGAGTCCCAAAGGATGGGAACCTTAAACTTAGGCTTGGTCCCAGGGTGGAGGCCCTTATCCTTCTGTCTTTATGTGAGATCTTTCTTCCTGCTATCATTTGTTCATCCCTGACCCACAGAAGGAGACAGACACGGGAATGGTTATAGTATTTTGAAAGCTGGCGAGCAAGGCATAGTGTGGTATTAAAAGCGTAGGCAGTCAGTGTTTTAAATATGCCCACCACGCTCAATTGGAACACCTGTAAAGGTGCGAAGAATGCACAGAAAATCATTTCTTATACCCTAAGAACAACAAAGATGTCATAAACTTCTATCCCCTGGTTCTTCACTGCACTGTATGCCCAGTCAAAGAGAAGAGCAATCAGTCATTCAAGACTTCGTTAGTGGTCCAGTGGTTAAGACACGGTGCTTCCACTGCAGAAGGTTGGGTTTTCTCCCTGGCCTGGGAACTAAGATCTTACATGCCACATGGTGTGGTCAAAAACAGAATAATAATAATAATAATAAATCTTTTTTTTTTTTAAATCAGTCATTGTTTCAATGACAAAACTTTCGTTCAGGTCAGTCACTATGAAATTGTCATCTGGTCAACAAATATTTATTGACATTCGCAATGCACCAAGCACAGTGCAAGTGAATCGCCCACAGTGAATGTGGGGGGAATAAGACCAGGCATCAGTCCCTGGCATTAGGAAGCTTCCCATACAGCCTAATGGAAACTTTTCCTTTTTCCCTTCCTTGCTTCTGTATATTTTCATTATCTTGGAAGAGTAATGTTCATAGTCATAGGTAAATCTCATCACAGATTTTCTCTATAGCAAAATTATTACTACATCCCCTTAGAGATCCAAACTGTTACTTTTCTTTGGTGCTCAACCTAAAGTACATAGAATGAAAGGATAAGTTATCGGCACTTCAAAAATCACAAGTGAAAAAAATGTAAATAACTATAAACTGAAGGAAATGGTATTCAAATGTTAACCTCCCTTGAGAGCTTTTAAAGTCATATCTGAAATGTTTTTAAAAATGTATATTCTTTCTTCTCTCTCTGTCTCTCCACACACATTCATTTAGATAGATAGATAGGAACATACATACAAATAGTTCTTTTTGTGTCCTTGGAACGTACATCACTACCATGAAAGCTGAGAATGTTAGAACTAAGAAAATGTGGACGATGATTAAACTGAATTTCAGTTATCATCAAACACTCAGTTTGAGAACTTGCGTCTGTTGACTACTGGCAATGAAATGCTTCCATCAACATCATTTTAGGGGGTTACTCAAATCTAAAAGTAAGACTCTTGCACATAGAAAACTCAGTTTGGCTCTCACGAAGCAGTTAAGAAGACTCCCAAAGTGTGATCATTTTAACTAGCAAAATAAAGGTCAAATGAACAATGAATTCTAAGTTATTTTTATATTACTTATACTTACTTATATTGTTCCACTGGTGACTGTAGTAATAATTGCCTCTTTTGTGCATTTCTTAGAAACTGCAGTTGGCTTTCTAAAAAGCTAAATAATTCATTTTTAAATAAATCCCCAAAGCAATACAAATTAGTGTTGGGACTTCTTAATTATACGAGACTTCAGCCACTTGTATTGTCTGAACCTTTTACACAGTGTATCCTTGCAGCTCTAGTGCCTTTTAGGGTTTCATCCAGAAGGGAAAGTCATGTAACCACAATCTCTGCCAGACAGTCACCTTTGGTATAGCACTATGCTTGAAAGCCTGATTTTAAAATAGAATAGATATTGTAATAGAATACATCTGACATCAGAAATGTCATATTAACAGTTCAGTTAAAAAAAAAAAAAATCCCTGATGTGCCCATGGTGAGAAGGGATGTTTCCACAGATGTTGTGGATGATTAATTTATCAAAAAGCAAGGATGATATCCATGGAATGTCAAATAAATCTCAGTGCATTTTAAAAATTTTATGTGTTTCTCTATTTTGGGCTGTGTTGTTCAGGCTTTTCTCTAGTTGTGGAGAGTAGCAGCCACTCCTTGTTACGGTGCGTGGGCTTGTCATTGCAGGGCCTTCTCATTGCAGGGCTTGTCATTGCAGGGCCTTCTCATTGCAGGGCTTCTCATTGCAGGGCCTTCTCATTGCAGGGCCTTCTCATTGCAGGGCCTTCTCTTGTGTGGAGCATGGGCTCTGGGCGAGTGGGCTTTAGCAGTTGTGGCACACAGGCTTAGCTGCTCCTCAGCATGGGGAAATCTATCTGCACCAGGGATCAAACCAATGTCTCCTGCATTTCCAGGGGATTCTTTACCGCTGAGCCACCAGGGAAGCCCTTGAAGCATGTTTTGAAAGACTTTAAGGTAGAGAAACAGCTGGGGGGTTATTTTCAAGTAAAGAACAAGGCACATGGCCAATCAGCTCAGTTCAGTCGCTCAGTCGTGTCCGACTCTTTGCGACCCCATGAATCGCAGCACGCCAAGCCCCCCGTCCTTCACCAACTCCCAGAGTTCACTCAAACTCATGTCCATTGAGTCGGTGATGCCATCCAGCCATCTCATCCTCTGTTGTCCCCTTTTCCTCCTGCCCCCAATCCCCCCCAGCATCAGAGTCTTTTCCAATGAGTCAACTCTTCGCATGAGGTGGCCAAAGTACTGGAGTTTCAGCTTCAGCATCAGTCCTTCCAATGAACACTCAAGACTGATCTCCTTTAGAATGGACTGGTTGTATCTCCTTGCAGTCCAAGGGACTCTCAAGAGTCTTCAACACCACAGTTCAAAAGCATCAATTCTTTGGTGCTCAGCCTTCTTCACAGTCCACCTCTCACATCGATACATGACCACTGGAAAAACCATAGCCTTGACTAGATGGACCTTTGTTGGCAAAGTAATGTCTCTGCTTTTGAATATGCTATCTAGGTTGGTCATAACTTTCCTTCCAAGGAGTAAGCGTCTTTTCATTTCATGGCTGCAATCACCATCTGCAGTGATTTGGAAGCCCCCCAAAATAAAGTATGACACTGTTTCTGTTTCCCCATCAATTTCCCATGAAGTGATGGGACCAGATGCCATGATCTTCGTTTTCTGAAAGTTGAGCTTTAAGCCAGCTTTTTCACTCTCCTCTTTCACTTTCATCAAGAGGCTTTTTAGTTCCTCTTCACTTTCTGCCATAAGGGTGGTGTCATCTGCATATCTGAGGTTATTGATATTTCTCCCAGCAATCTTGATTCCAGCTTGTGCTTCTTCCAGCCCAGCGTTTCTCATGATGTACTCTGCATATAAGTTAAATAAGCAGGGTGACAATATACTGCCTTGACATACTCCTTTTCCTATTTGGAACCAGTCTGTTGGTCCATGTCCAGTTCTAACTGTTGCTTCCTGACCTGCATACAGGTTTCTCAAGAGGCAGGTCAGGTGGTCTGGTATTCCCATCTCTTTCAGAATTTTCCACAGTTGATTGTGATCCACACAGTCAAAGGCTTTGGCATAGTCAATAAAGCAGAAAGAGATGTTTTTCTGGAACTCTCTTGCTTTTTCCATGATCCAGCAGATGTTGGCAATTTGATCTCTGGTTCCTCTGCCTTTTCTGAAACCAGCTTGAACATCTGGAAGTTCACAGTTCACGTATTGCTGAAGCCTGGCTTGGAGAATTTTGAGCATTACTTTACTAGTGTGTGCTGCTGCTGCTGCTGCTAAGTCGCTTCAGTCGTGTCCGACTCTGTGTGATCCCATAGACGGCAACCCACCAGGCTCCCCCGTCCCTGGGATTCTCCAGGCAAGAACACTGGAGTGGGTTGCCATTTCCTTCTCCAACGCATGAAAGTGAAAAGTGAAAGTGAAGTCGCTCAGTCATGTCTGACTCATAGCGACCCCATGGACTGCAGCCCTCCAGGCTCCTTCATCCATGGGATTTTCTAGGCAAGAGTACTGGAGTGGGGTGCCATTGTCTTCTGTGACTAGTGTGTGAGATGAGTGCAATTGTGTGGTAGTCTGAGCATTCTTTGGCATTGCCTTTCTTTGGGATTGGAATGAAAACTGACCTTTTCCAGTCCTGAGGCCACCGCTGAGTTTTCCAAATTTGCTGGCTTATTGAGTGCAGCACTTTCACAGCATCATCTTTCAGGATTTGAAACAGCTCAACTAGAATTCCATCACCTCCGCTAGCTTTGTTCGTAGTGATGCTTTCTAAGGCCCACTTGACTTCACATTCCAGGATGTCTGGCTCTAGGTGAGTGATCACACCATCGTGATTATCTTGGTTGTGAAGATCTTTTTTGTACAGTTCTTCTGTGTATTCTTGCCACCTCTTTTAATATCTTCTACTTCTGTTATGTCCATACCATTTCTGTCCTTTATCGAGGCCATCTTTGCATAAAATGTTCGCATGACCAATAGAGGCACACAAGTATTACAGGGCCACTATGGAAAGGGTGCATATTTGCTTTTAGGCAACTGGAATAGCAAACGTATGGTCTAGGAACTGACTAAGATTTTACAATTTTATCCCTGTGTTCTAAGAGTGAGAAAGCGAGAAATGAATCAGAAAAAAAAAAAAGTGAATGCATTCGTCATAAATATTCAAGTTCCCTTATGACAACAAAGTTATCTCAGGCCTGTCTATTAGACCGACTGTGCTGTGATAACAAACACTTGCCTAAATCTCAGGGATTTAACCAGACTCACAGACATAGAGAACAGACTCCTCGGGAGTCTCTAACTTCACGGAATGCTCAAGTCTTCTTTCTTTCTGAAGAGCTTTCCTAGCAGAGTTCAGTGTGTCTCCACCTGAACAGGCTCCAACGTGCTGGTCAGCTGTCAACTCTGATGGTGCCTACAATTTCCCAACCCCAGGGACACCCTGCTTAGGCAGCTATGAGATTTGAGTACATCACGGTGTAAACGAGTTTTGATCTTTACCGAACGGTTTGAGATGCGGCATTACTTTCTGTTGCAGGACATGGTTTTGCTTACAGGAATTTGATGGTTCTCTCTAGAAAGAATACCTGAGCTGTGCCATTCTGCTTTCACACTTCACAGCAACCGCAAAGCAAGGTTGCTGGAGCCACTGCCACCCTTTGAAAAATGGGCGTGGGAATATTCTCGGCTTCAGATCTTGTTCATTTTTGTTTAAACTGCTCAAAAAAATTGTTTTTTTACTATGGCAAAATCTCCATATATTTTCCAACAGAGTTAGCCAAGAATGCATCCTAAGTGGGAAGCGTTACATTTGTTACCATTTAGCGCTGATATCACTTAAACACGCATGTGATTGCGTACCCAGCAGTGTAAATTCATGTTCATGGCACTGGATGGAGTGTCTTGGGTTCTCTTCCAGCTCTCAAGCACTTTCATCACGCTGTGACCTTGTCTGAGTCACTCATCATTTTCCCTCTGGGCTTTCATAATGAGGCGGGAGATGAACAGAGATGACATGTCTAAAATACATGTTCTTTGAGGAAAGGGAGGGTGTTATGTGAATTTAATAGTGAGGCGTGAATACTTGGCTTTGCATTTATATGCTGTATATCATTTACGGGAGATGTTAACTCCATCCTGATGGTTTTAAAAAATGAGATTAGCAGATTTTACTCTGACTTTTTTGCTAAAACACATGATCTTCTAACATAACAGCTCCCATTGCCTGCAGCCCCCAGAACTCTGCATTTAACTTCCTAGCATATGCTCATTTATTAAAAAGTAATGGGTTTTTATTTCAAGTTCGCTTAAACCTTCTGTCTTTGTGTTTGCCAACCAAGCCTCAGAATGCTCCTATTTCAACAGCTGATCTAATATTATTTACTTACTTAGGGATTCCTCAAGCTGCGATTTTCCTTGTCTCCTCTGGTCTTCACTTATAATCTCTGGACTACATTAGAAATTCACAGTTGAGCAATACATCCCAGGAAAGAAGAGCTTAGGGACTTGTTTCCTGGAAATATTAACAGGTCCTTGGTAAAGAAAGACTTTTCCACTAAAACTGATTAGTAAAATCAAGACCAGGAGATATTTTTGGCTCTGTTTTTCAGTGCACTGGGTAATGTTTTATTTCCAAGCATATTGATTAAATTTTACTGGTTTTTGTACCCCAAAGATGCAGACTTAGTACTGTATTTTTAAAATGACCTCTCTTTGTTAGCTTAAGCCCGACATTTCCATCACATAACAGGTCTCAAAATATCTAGGATAGCACTAACATCAAAATATTTGATTGAGTCATAGGGATTAGTCAAAGAATGTGACCAATGAGTAAAGAAAACAACACTCAATTTACACTGCATCCTTATGTAACAAAATTGAGCAAATGAGATGTGAGAAATGAGTTGGAACCACATCATGGGAACTATTGCGGACCAGGGTGACGAGTTTGGAATGCGTTATGTAGAAGGAGACCCTTTAGAAGCCTTGAGGAAGACAGAGTATATTGTCTCATCTGCAAAATAACCTTGCCAGTATTAAGAATGGATTGAAAGAGGAGAAAAGTAGAGGAAAGAAGACCATTAAGGAGCCATATTTTAAATGAGATCAAAGCTAGTCCAGGGACCCTGAGAATGAAGAGAAAGGGAGAGACTTCGACATTTCAAAGGTAAAATGATCATATCTTAGTGACCAACCAAGCAGAGATGATAGGGATTTAAATGGTGAAAATGATAGAGACAAATGATTAATTAATGAATGTGAGTGGTATTAATGGAAAAACCAGTACTTCGAGGTCCCCTCTCTCTCCAATACTTTTTGATGGCACATTCAGTCTGAATTTATGGGATCTTTGGCAATCTCTGCCTTTTTCATTTATCATATAACTTTGGCCTCCGTGACTATACTGCTGATCAGCTGATGCTGAAGGAAAGACAGAGCCACAGGAGATTTGAAAAAACCTAGTTCTTCCCTTATCTTCATTGCCTCAAGGCTGAGCAAGGACAAGGCATCAGTGTACAAAGAACACGGAGTCACTGAAAACACTCTGCCTTTTCTCCACAGCCTCTGAGGACTGGTATACTGGTGGAGACCTGCAGAACCTCAGGACCACAAAGGGAGACTTCTCAGGCAGATGTACGGTTGCAAAAGAACCTTCCAGAATGCTGAGCTTTACAGACAAACTTAGATACATTATTGATTGCTATTTGAATCCATATATCACTAGGTTAGCTTGACATGACATTTATAAATAATAACTTTACAGTTTACCCTCAACTAGTATTGGAGAAATCTTCAGGGATGCAAAATTCAAAGCTAGCCGGTCCAAATCCAAGTCTGTGTTCTGACCACTCAATCGGGCTGCCCTTCCACAGCTGAACTTGCTAACGGTATCATTTTCAAGGGCACTCACTGACTAGAGTTTCCAATTTAAAAAAAAGATCTGCTATTGATAAAGTCACCTGTCATAAATGAGTTTATGGTGTGCCAAAAGTAATAGCTGTTCTACACCGTGAGGACTTAAAGTCACACACACGCACACACACACACACAAATGGACAGTGAGTGACAGAGAGAAAAAGAGAGAGATGTGCCCCCTCTATGAAAGTGAAAGAAAGTAAGTCTCACAGTCGTGTCTGACTCTTTGCCATACACTGCTTATATATAGTTCTGATTTTTGTAAGTTAAGTGTAATTCTAGATTCCTCAGAGACTTTCAGTACTGTTTAAAAGAATACTGAAATGGGTCCTTTTATAAAATGAAAAGTTTTAATGTAGCCACTTTATTATTTACTGTTCATTATTTCAGATACGGATATAGCTGAGTAGTCCTAAAGCTTTATCCCTATGCATTCTGTATCTAAAAAAACAAGTGTGATCAGTTGTGGCTCCAGAAAAGAATACACAGCCAAAATTTTAAATACGGTGTCTGAAACTAAATGTTGTTTTAAACTTTAAGCCAATCCAAACGTGAAGGATGAACACTGGCTTAGACCTGGGAACATGACTGAGGTGCATCCAGTAACCTGGCAGGGGGTAGGATTTTTGTTTTCTAAATTCTTCATCCAGATGAACAGCCTCCCAGATGACATTTCTGAGTTCTGATGTGGTTGAACGTATTTGAGGGCAGCTACCCTTGAGGCTCATAAAAGAGGCAATTAGCCTCTGACCAACTCTGACTAATATATATGGGGAGAACCCCAGAAAATAAACATACTTCAAGCTGTTTGCCCAGTAATGGATATTTGACTTACCCCCAGCCTTCTTTAATGCCAGCATAAGTGGTGTTTGAAGAGCAAAGCACATTCCATTTTGATTCCAACGTTTGGTGGTGATACCTTTTGACTAATGTTCCAAATTTTAGGGAGCAGCTTTACCATAGAGATCTTCCCCAGAAGCTCTTCAGTTGGCCATTATTCCACTAAGGCAGCAGGTATTTCAATCTGCACAGAAAGCACAAAGGTTGCTGAGGTCAGCTAAGAGGAGGAAAGAGTGATACTGTACGAGCTGGAAACCAATAGCTGGAACCAACAGCTTAAAAGAGCAGTGGCTTCCTTTTGCCCTTTGCTCTCTCTGTATGTATGTGTGTGTGTGTGTGTGTGCCTGCACGCCCATGCGCATGTTAGTTGCTCAATCATGTCTGATTCTTTGTGACCCCATAGACTGTAGCCTTGGAGAAGGTAATGGCACCCCAATCCAGTACTCATGCCTGGCAAATCCCGTGGGTGGAGGAGCCTGGTGGGCTGCAGTCCACGGGGTCTCGAAGAGTCGGACATGACTGAGCGACTTCCCTTTCACTTTTCACTTTCATGCATTGGAGAAGGAAATGGCAACCCACTCCAGTGTTCTTGCCTGGAGAATCCCAGGGACGAGGGAGCCTGGTGGGCTGCCGTCTCTGGGATCGCACAGAGTCGGACACGACTGAAGCTATTTAGCAGTAGCAGCACTGTAGCCTGCCAGGCTCCCTGTCCATGGGATTCTCCAGGTAAGAATACTGGAGCGGGTTGCCATTTCCTTCTCCAGGGGATCTTCCCAACCCTGAGGTCAAATCCAGGTCTTTTGTACTGGCAGGCAGAAGACTGAGCCAGGAGGGAAGCCCACCTCTGCTCCACGCATGCGTGGGTGCCAAGTTGCTCCAGTCGTGTCCGACCCTTCGCAGTCCTATGTACTGTAACCCACCAGATTCCTCTGTCCATGAAATTCTCCAGGCAAGAATTCTGGAGTGGGTTGCCATGCCCTTCTGCAGGGGATCTTCCCAACCCAGGGATTGAACCCACCTCTCTTGCATTGCAGGCAGATTCTTTATTGCTGAGCCACCAGGGAAACCCTGAGAAAAGCATGGGACATGCATAAACTTAAATGGAATATAAATAAAAGCAATGGTGTTGAAAAATATCTAATGTCATGGAAAGATGGTAAATGAAATAAAGAAAAACACTTAAGCAAAAAAAAAAAAAAAAGCTGCCCCATACAGATGGGTTCATTCATTTTTATAGAATGAAATTAATCTATAGTTTGATAAGTCTATATATCTGTACCTATCTCTATAGCTATTCAATATTTATATATTTGCCTAGGTGGAAAAGTCTACCCAAAATTTTGAGCAGTTATTTGAGGTTATTTGTTTAGATTAATACATAGATTTTAATGTACCTGAAATGACTAAGTATATACTATACCACACACTTACATAACTTAAAAATTAAACCTTTCTCTTACAAGCTGAATCAGATAGCTTTTTGGCCAGCTGGTTGACCTATCCAAAACACAAGAAACTGTTTCTTCTAGATCAAAAGATATTCTCATTCTCCTGGGACTCAACTCAGTTCCCGCATGACAACACCAATCCCACGCAGTCTGCCCTAATTCTGAGAAATCCAATATCTTTAGCACAGAGGCCCAGTAGCCATTAAACCAAGTTACCAGAGAGGAACTGCACTGACTTTCTACAATAAGCAATAATACATTGTTACTCAATGTCATCTCTGAGAAATTTTTTGACATGGTGCAGCCTGAGACTTCCATATGTCAATGTTGGGTTTGGTTTAAATTTCAGATAGCTAAAAATAAGTCTTTCTCCTCCTTTTGGTTTTAAAGTGTAAGCAGATCTAGCTTTTGATGTACAAAGCTTATAAACGAAACAATTTGCTATCCCCACCCAAAGACAGCTAATGCAATTCCAGAAAGAAGGGTCTATCTTTAACAGTTTACTCTACATTCTAACTGTGGTTTCCGTAAGAACACACTGTATACAAACTTTGTTCCTAAGGTTATTTCTGTTGGTGCCAAATTGACTTCAATTCACAAAAATCATGTGGTGCATTCCCATGTAACTTGGATGTTTTTGTTCTAAAGAAAACAGAGGGTTTCTTTCCCTTCGGCAACTATTCCTGTTTATGGAAGATCCACTTCCACCCTGGGGATCATACTTAGAATCAGTCAGCAAATGTGGGCTTTATTCTTAGAAGGCCTAGCAAAGCCTTTGACCCCACCTCAGACTATGTCCCATCAGTAGCAGACTGGTGGGGTGTCTTATAACATCATGGTGAAAAAGTACGTGCTTTCCTACAAAAATCTAGGGTACCACAATCCCTGGGTTCCAATGTTGTCTGCTCTTTGCCATCTGCTTTACCACGGGCCACGTTTAACCGTGGCCATATTTAACCTCAATGTGTCCCAATTTGTAAAATGAGTATAATAGTGTTACCTGCTTCTCAGGACTGTTGTGAGGTTTCAGTGAATGAAACATACAAAGCATCTAGAACACATACATTTGGTATGTGCTAGTAATAGCACTTGTAAGAGAACCGTGCAAAGGAGACAGCCATTACTAAGCAGTGTTTAGGATATTATCAGTGAAAGAAAGAGAGAGGGAGGAAGGGAAGGAGAGAGGGAAGAGAAGAAAGGAAGTAAGGAAGGCAGAGGGAATAAGGGAGGGAAGGAGGAAAGGAAGGAGAAAGAGAGGAGAGAAGAGAAAAAAGGAAGGGAAACAAAAGAGAAAAAAGGAAAGAAAAGAAAGCTTGCTTAATAGAATCATGACCATTTTATAAAGTGTTCAAGAAGCTGAAGCTCTGTTAACGAGCCAAGCACCCTTCTGCCTCAAAGAGTTGGCTTTTCCCCTTGACCAGCTGCCTCCTCTTTGAAATAGCTGCACGGTCCATTCCGTTACTTCCTCCAGGACTTTGTGGGAATAATAACGTCTCAGCGAAGCCCACCCTGATCACCCATTTTAGAATTAGGCCCCCACCCTGGGTCCGACACTCCCCATCCCTCTGTTTCCTTTTCTCTACGGCGTGTTTAACATTCTTCATATCAATAATTTACTGTGTTTACTCTTCTGTTAGGTTCCAAGAGGGCAGAGAGTCTTGTCTGTTTCTTGCTGCTGTGTCTTCAGCGTCTACATAGTACCAGACTCATAGCTGATGCTCTATAAAGATTTGTTTAGTGCCTAGAAGACCACCTACCTTAAAGAGAGGAAACTTCTTATAAAAAGGAGGGTACTAAGAGCACAGACTCTGTATGCTTTCAAAACCTTTAGACCATGAAATCTTTGTACCTTGTTTGATGTCTTTGGATAGGTTCCAGTGTCTCCTAGTTTGTAGTCTATGGGAACTTGAATAGAACTTGTAATCCTACTGTTGTATGAAAATTGCATAAATCTTAATTATGTTGAATTGGTTCATGGTGCTCTTCAGGTCTCCTAGATCCTTCTACTTCTCTGTATATTCATTCCATTAATTTTTGAGTTTGATACTGAAACTACAACTAAAAATCTTGATGTGTCTACTTTAAAAGTAGCTGTAATATATAGTGTAATTCTATGTAACTTTGTTCTGTATTTTCCGATTCTCCTGTAAGTGTGTTATCATACTTTCATATCTGAAAACAAAGAAGAAAAAGATAAAAAGGAGGAGTGGATATGGTAAACTTCAACTCAGAGTTCCCAAGCAATCTGTGGAAAATCACAGGGGGAGTCCCACATCTTGGGGGTCTCTCCTGTCATAAAGGCCCTGATGGAGGTTCTAAAGGGACCAAGTGAAGTAGAACCATGAGCTGGATGTCAGGAGACCACACTCTGGCCCCACTGCTGCCCCACACCGTCAAGTCACTCCAGTTTCCCTCGAATCTAAAACGAGAACCAAGTGATTGGTCAAGGCTCATTTGGATATAAAACGGCCGTGTTTCTGTGAGTAGAGGTGATTGGATCAGCATTTATTTAATGGCCATATGCTCAGACTACTTCAGTCGCCCTTATCAAAGCCTGACTGGAGTCAGCAAAGCCAGTTACATTTTCCATTTTACTTGTGGCTACAGCATCTGGGTGATGTATGTAGAGGGAATGCTCCAAGAATCCCCAGAGATGTTAATTATTGTTTTGTGTAAGATCTCTCAGGAAAACCATAACAGAACTTTTTCAGTTTGATTCAGTGACTGACAAATTTAGAAATAAAATATCCTTTGCATTTCTCTTCGTTTAAAAACAATTGGATAAAATTTTCTATGAGGAAAGAAAAATGGCCTCTCTTCCTCTCCCTGACAGAAGCAAAGTATTAGTTTATAAGCAATAGTGGCGAAAGGGACCCGATGACACTTAGCATATAAAAATTCTTTGGGCAGAGAGAGAAGGTCATGTTGCCTCCAGCTTTCAACTGCTGCGGCAATATTAGCGTTTCCACTTCCTGTCTGGGTTTTCTGGTCTGTTCTGGGAAATGGAAAGCCCACAGGAGACCTAGATTTTATCTTCTCTCCTCATCTGCCCCTTGAGATCAAGGTAAGATTTGGCTTGAATCTCTAGTGCAGAAGCTCTTCAGAAGATTTCTGTGAATTCTTGGGTTGGGCATGCCTATGGTTACTTTTATTTCTTAGGGTTCAGTCTCAGCTACTATAATAAAAAGATTCAGAACAGCAGTGGCTTAAACAAAGTAGAAGTTTATTCTTTCTCAAGCAGTGATCCAGGGGTTGCCAGAGAAAGGAAGGTAAAGACACTCTGCCATTTTCAATGCATGCGCTCGAGCTCAAGGGGACTGGTCCAGCTCTTGCTACCACATCTGCATCCCAGGCAGCAGGAAGAGGGAAACGACGTGCAAAGTTCACACTCCTGCCCAGAAAGGCATGATGCAGAAGCGGTGCACTTCATATCTGTTCACATCTCATTACCTAGAACTGACTGCATTGCACAACTGGCTGCAAACGAGGCTTGGAATTGCATTTGTTACCTAGGCTCTCATGGGTCTCACTCCAGAAAGGACATTCTATGAGTCAAGCGAGGAGAGAATGGTTGACGGAGGACAACCAACAGTCTCTGCCGCGGTCCCCACCTCCAACCACTCCAACATTCACTCACACCCTTCATCCCACAAATAGCATGGGACATACTCGCCCCACCCCTGAGGGAGTCAGTCTAATGTCCCATCTGGTTGCTGTTTCTAGCTTCAAGTTCGGGCTCTGTCCAATGAGGAGAGATCTTTCCTGCAGTCTAAGTGTAGCTCCTTGGGGCTCACTACTAAAGTCTTGTCTGCCTCTTTCACACACACACACACATACCCTACGGACAGTGGCAGAATAGAAACTAACAGATGGCAATTTAAAACTCCCATGAGGAAAAGGGAAGATGGGAAAACACAGCAGCCACTTGTCCACAGCAATGACCCAAGTTCCCCTCCCCGGACTGAATAAATATCATTGGTGTGATCCTGCTCCTGCCCACTGTGAAGTTCTTCCTTCTCTCTTATACTGAAATGAGTGGCAAAGAGCAGACCTTTCTTGGGAGCTGTATAGCTTTAGTAACTCACTTCCTGCTTGGGACATATCTAGGGGATTAGGGTTGTTCGGGGGAAGAAAAGAATTACAGGCTTCTGGCTACTTGGTTCTAGCTGATTGCATGTGTATGTAACTATGGCCAAAGAGCTCATTCAGAGTCGTGCTTTTATTAACTGATCTTCTATTTACTCATCTTTGTGCTCCCCTCCCCACTCTCTCTCTTTCTAATTTTAGCTCCCTTGAAATGATCAGCAACAATAGGTTTCAGTGGGATAGCAAAACCCTTCAGCAGATTTTGGCTTCTGAATCAGCTCCCATATCTGAACAAGAAGTCTTACTGGGACACAGTTGGAAGGTCTGAGGGCTATAATATTATCACCTGCTAAGGCTGCCCCTTAAATCATGAGTCACATTTTGTAATCCGCCTGAGGTCATCAGTCTAGAAGTAGCAAAATGTTTGTTGATTACATCAACATTCTGAGTTTTCCCAACCAGTTTCACTAAAATTTCTGGATTTCATACCATCCAGTTTGTCTTCCCAAGACTCCACTGTAGACAGTTTTCCTGAATAGTTTGCCATCACATAGCCAGAATCCCCAGATTTCTAGTTTGCAATGTTTTTCCTTGCTTCCCACTACCAGATCACTAAGCCCCTTATTTTTGGCTTTGTTATGGTAGCACCCCACTTCTGATTGCAAATTCTGTGTCAGGTAGGATATAACACAAGCTGCTATCACATGTGACCTAAACAGGACACATTTATCATATTTTAACAATTTTAAAATATTGTTTTCACTTTTAAGCAATTCTGAAATGGGAATGTGCCTTATCATTAATTGCATCTTCATGCTGAGTCATTGCTTGATTGGCTGTATGTGTTTTTCCTCTTGAGGCTACATGAAATAACAGGGTTCTTGCAACTGATGGCATCTCAGATAGGATCTCTCTCTCTCACAGAACAGTCCAAACATTGACAATCCAAGGTGAATAGAGCATTTCTATCATCCCTAATGTGAGACTCCCCTATTTAGGTTCAAGGTGGCTACTCCGATTCGTCCATCACCTCCTGGCCAACAAAAATGAGGAAAGACTTAGGGAAGCGCATGTTCATTTCTTTTAAAGACACAACTTAGGAATACTACATATTATTTCTACCCCAGCCATTAGCCATCCATTAATCATATGTTCAGTCATAACTTCAAAAAAAAAAAAGTCTTAGAAAGTAGTCTCTATCTGGACAAGCATGCTCCCAGCTAAAACTCAGTCAGTTTTTTAATGATAGGAAAGAGAAAGAATGGATATCAGGAATGAACTAACTGCTTTTCCCATACCTCTGCTTCCAAATTCCTGTTTCCATAGTTTATCTCCCAACTCATTATTTATCAACCCCAATCAGTACCTTGATCCCCCAAATTCCCTCCCTCAGGCAGTTTGTGTTTGAAAGGTTGACTTTATGGAGCCATGGCTTTGGGGAGGCAAGATTTTCATCCCAACAATGATAGCAACTTCAAGCTAGATAGGAGACATCCCTCGTCTTGTCTACCTGCAACCCAACCAACAGCTGTAGGCTGGTGCCCTTTCCAATCTGATCATCTTCTCTCATAGAGTGATCACCACTCTCTCATAGGTCAGTTCATGTCCAGTGTAGGGCAAGCCTGCTCTCTCTTCCCTTCCCCTCAGCCCTTTGAACCTATGCCTTCTGAGCCTCCCTTTTATCACTAACAGCATCAAGGATTTTTCCTAAATAGACACCTTTCCCCAAAAGAATTCTGATGGAGCTACCTGTAAAGACAATAACACTATCATACTGCTTCAAAAAGCCTGTTGGGAACCCAGGGAAGGATATCAAAGTCAAGGCCAGATGCTTAAAATTCTACCAGATGTCACCTGACACAAATCTAACATGGAAAAAGTGGGGTTCAGGAAAGCCATGGAACTGAGCATTCTCCTAATATATTGTGTGTTGTTTTGAGAACAAGTCCAAAAAATGATATTTATTTTCTGCCTTGTTAGCCCTCTAACAATGTCATGTTCTATATCTGTTTGCCAGTTTCCTCACTGAGGTTTTTAGCAGTATCACCACAATCCACAGATTGACGAGGGTATCTGCTCAGCTGTAAAAGCCATACAGTTCTTCCTTAGATGCCAGTAATGAGGTATTGATGTGCCCCAGCTCCAGAAGGCTGCCATTTATCCTTCCCCTGGTCTTTCTAGTGCCTGACTTCCCTGGTGGCTCAGAAGGTAAAGAATCTGTCTGCAATGTGATCCAGGTTCGATCCCTGGGTCAGGAAGTTCCCTTGGAGAAAGGAAAGGCAACCCACTCCAGTATTCTTGCCTGGAGAATTTCATGGACAAAGGAACCTAGAGGGCTACAGTCCATACGATTGCAGAGTCAGACACAAGTGAGCAACTAACTTACGCACATGCCAGCTATTTGTAGTCTCCTTCCTGGTGCCTGGGTATCTGTTATTCATATTCTCTTTCCCCCCATTTTATTTGAACTGAAAACAGGTCTGTTGGTGCTGGGATTAATATGCACAAGATTCATCCAGTATGGGGCCTGATACCATCAATGCTTCCCATCCGGCTTTCCCAGCATCTGTAGCTCACTACCAGGCTTGGGAATTCCAAGTAGGACAGAACTCAGATCCTGCCAGCCTGTGAGCACAGACATGGTGGGTTCTAGCAGCTTCCAACAGTGATGTGTAACACTGGGCATGCGAGAGGTGGTGAGAATCTGGCAGCCTCGTGCCACTCATTGTCAATCTCCAGGTTTGTGTCAGTTCCTGTAAGTTTGGGTCAGTTCCTGTAATGGCTGAATCACACTGGTAACATCCTCTTTTAATAAGAAGTAGACTTTTCACATTTTGCTTTCATGGAATTATATGTGAATGCCTCATATGGTCAAGAGAAAGCAGTTCTGCACGCCTATATTTAAATGTTGCAAATAATTCCTGCTCGCTCTAATTCTATCCAGATGTGGATACTCCATGCCCATGTAAATGAGATGGCTGGCTTTCTTTTCGGCCTTGTCAAGAATCTGCATTCTGACTCACACAGAAGAAAAAAAAAAAAAAATGGAAAGAATGTGCGGCAACTACACACAAGACATGCTATTTTAATAGTACCAGCTCTGTTGAAGGGAAAATCAGTGCTTTTGTGCTGCAGACAACAGCATTTGCATTTTGAGGGGCTAGACACCACAGCTCAGTAAGGACCATGTCCCCCATGGCCTTTCATCCTGGGTGTCAGCTTTTTCTGTGGTTGGATTTCTCCTTTGGGTTCTAAGTATTCTTGACTAGGAGCCACATCTGTTCTCTGCCCCCAGCCTGGCTGCGGTGACTTTCTAAAAGGGAAGAATTATTTTGAGATAATGGGTCCTCTGTCGTGCCTACAGCATTTTTCCATTCCATGCCTCTCTCTCTTGAGCAATGAGCTGCAGTCAGGCAACTGTGGGCACCCAAAACCCAGAACACAAAAAGCAATTCACATGGCCCATCATGTTTTGTTCCACAGAGTGTCTCCTTTAAAACACAACTCACTAAAGCCCATTTCACAAAACTGGGCTCTTACAAAATGGAAAAAATAAAGAAGGCAAAAAGGCATCCTTTCTCATTTTTTACATTCTTGAGTCATTTACTGATGGACCTTGGGATAAGCTGGTTCCATAACTGACAGAACTGAATCAATCTTCAATCCACCTTCACCCTAATCTCATCCTTCCTGCTTTGAGACAGCAGGGGCAGGGGGAAGAAAACCCACAAATGGTGGAGGTGCCTGGAGGCACCAGGAGCAACCACTCACCCTTTCCTCGAGATGGCCTCAAAGCAGCTGCACAAGGCTCGTCCAGCTCTGCTGGAAACCCAGCCCCTTACCACCGTCTCAGATGCCGCCGCAGTCAGGCTATGACTTTTGACATGTGTATTCATTTACCCTGAACTAAATGTGAGCTGAGAGATGAAATTCAGAATAAATGGAATCAATCACCACTAGGACTATCATTAACCATAAATTCCTTAGAACAGTAAAGCCACGTTACACTGACCAAGTTTGTACAGTGTACAGTGTGCATTTTAGGCAGCCTCATGCTTGATCCTCGTGGGCATTCTCTGAGGCAGGCAGGGCAAACTTAACACTCAGGTGTTCCAGGAGAGAAACATAAAACACAGGGAAGCGTGTTAACACCCCAGGATATCAGAACTCACAAGAGAAAGAGATGAACTCAGCCCAGGGCTTCTGTTTTCCTGCTCCCAACTATTTCCACCACGTTTTAAACAGACGCCCCTCCCAGAGTCACTATCTCTACTTTCCAATCGTCTAACTCGGTAGTGTCCCAAAGCGGGGCATTTATTTGGCAACAGGGCACCCAGCTGTCCCAGTTTGCCTGGAGTCTCAGTGCTAAAAGCAGGACTGTCCTGAACAAACCAGGACAGTTGGTTGTCACCACAGGCAGGACCTCCAGCCCAAGTGGGGCTCACAATAGCCACACTTTTCCCTCCCCCGCTCAGTAGATGCCATTCTCAGACCAAGTGTGCTTCTTCCCGGGGATGCCTCTAGCAGGCTTCCAGAGGATGGAGAAATCTGAAGGGCCCAGGCTTTTGATGAGACATGCAGGAATCCTTCAGCAGCCCTGTCCTCTGAGAGCACCAGTGCCAGACTATTCACAGAGCAGTAACTCGGCTCCTCAGAGTGTGTCCATCACAAATAACTCTGAAGCCATTTTTTTATGGGCTGTCAGAGAACTTCCCTCCCACCTGGCTAGACTGAAGCCCTGGGACAATGTACGACCACTGGGCAGATTGAGTAGGAAGTGAAAAAATAAAAAATAATAAGACATACGTTTGTGACTTTCTCCCCCAATGACCCTGAGCATCTGGTAACTGAGTTAGACTCTACCAAAGAGAGGACTGATGCTAACATTTTTGTGTAACGTCTGTACTCAAAACAGAACAAGCCCTCTATGCTCTAGGCTCTTGATGCTAAAACTAGTCTGATATCAAGCCAAGTGTGACAATGGGTATCAAAGTCCCTTAAAAATGCTTCAAAGAATTTTAGCTTAAGAAAACAATCAGAGACACGTAATTTAATATGCATATTATTAAGATCATCAGAGCAGGAAAATCCTCTTGCCATGCTACATTTGCCACTGAGGGTTCAGGAAGGTCTGAGTATGTTTGGAGCACCAATAGGGCTGGCTGCAAGAGAACCTGTTGGGGATCAGAAATAGCCAGTAACCAGGAGATTGGGATTGACACATTTACACTATTGATACTATGTACAAAACAGATAACTAATGAGAACATATTGTAGAGAGAAGGAAAGTCTATTCAGTGCTCTGTGGTGACCTAAATGGGAAGGAAATTCAAAACCACAAGGATTGTGTACATGTATATGCATATGTATATGCATATGTATATGTATATACTTATGTATATGTATAGGTGGGCTGCAGTCCAGGGGGTCGCTAAGAGTCGGATTCAACTGAGCGACTTCACTTTGACTTTTCACTTTCATGCACTGGAGAAGGAAATAGCAACCCACTCCAGTGTTCTTACCTGGAGAATCCCAGGGACGGGGGGAGTCAGACACGACTGAAGCGACTTAGCAGCAGCAGTATGTATATGTATATGTATATGCATATGAATATGTATTGTGGGCTTCCCTGGTGGCTCAGTGGTAAAGAATGCGCCTGCCAATGCAGGAGATATAGGTTCAGTCCCTGTGTTGGGAAAAATCCCCTGGAGGAGAAAATGGCAACCCACTCCAGTATTCTTGCCTGGAAAATCCCATAAACAGAGGAGCCTGGAGGGCTACAGTCCATGAAGTCACAGAGTCAGACACGAGCTAGCAAGTGAGCACAAATACATATCTGTATATCTATATGTAGAACTGATTCACTTTGCTTCACAGCAGAAACTAACACAACATTGTAAGGCAACCATATGCCAATAAAAATTAATAAAAGAAAGAAAGAAAGAAAGTGAAGCTTGTATGGGGCACTGGTCGAGCGGTACAGAAGTCCAGATTGAGGGAAGTGAGAGAGGTGAGTCAGCCAGAAGGAGGAAACCAGGCAGGTCAAGGTTAGCTGAGGAATAAAGACTTGCACCTTCAAGGGATAAAGAGATGCTGGGCAGAATGAAAGTTATTACCTTTCATCTATCCGCACCCAATTATAGAGGCATATTTGAGACCCAGGAAGAGGCTAGGCAAGAAGGCAAAACTGAGAGTAATTTCACTGAGCTCTGCAATACTCTGGGGCCCAGGGAACACTGCCCCGGAAACCTTTAGGAAGGAGGCAAGTCACGCAGATGAAAGAGTTGTCCTTCCTATTCAATCACAAGACCCTGCACAGCTTTGCCACCACAAGGCCCATGGCAGTCACTGGCCAAGAAATGCTCTGCCTGGAGCAGCAGGAGAGGCTGAAGTTGTGCCTAAGCCATGTAGAGGGGCCGCCCTAAGTTCCAAGGCAACTGCACAACAGAAGAGACAGAGCACAACCAATCAGCTTCCGGGGATGCAGGGAATATCCCGGGGACCGTGAGGGGTGTGGCTGGAATCACAAAATTGCGATTAAACAGTCATGATACAGCACAGCAAATGCCCAACGTAAAATGTGGGTTATAGAAGGGAGAACGTGGTTATCTGTAGAAATGTTATGTAGGTATTAAAAATGGTACTCAAGTACAGTACTCAATTACAGAAAACTATTCTGATATATTACGTTTATAAAAAGTTTAATGCATATATGTATATGATATTAACACAGTACACACAGAAATGCATACAGATGTCTCAGACAAAAGTAATCACCATCATCATCATCATTATCTTCAAATTGCTCTCCCTAACTCCCCTGTTAGAGTCTAATATCCTTGGGGGAAGAAATCTTTATCTGTCTTGTTCACCTTGATACCTTAGCACTTAGAAGAATATCTGGCTTATAGTATGCACTTGGTAAATATTTATCAGATAATTGATGGCTATCACAACACAGATTCTTATCAGGATAATTCCTAGAAATTAGGCCCTTTCAAAATATTCCTCCATAATTTTAGAAAGTTTTCAAAGGATTGTCTTATGTGTCCCACCATCAGCATCTCCCGGCATTCAGCATGCTGGTCCCCTTGGTCAATGTCCTCTGACCACGAAACTTCAGCTGTCACCATTGCTTTCAGCCACAACCTCATCATCTGTGCCCTGGATTGACTTCCAATAGTTAAACAGCCAAACTACTGCCAGGTTTAAGTCAGAGGTTGAGAAAAGGTCCTCCTCTCCAATTCTGGACCTTCCTTTGTCACTAGGGCCCAGAGGAGCTCTGTTTGGCCCAGAGATTGGCTGTCTCTCATGACTTCTGTGATTTTCTGATTTGGGGCCCTCATTCTTCTAACCATAAATGTTCACGTCCAATAAAAGACTTAGGCAGGGATAAAATACTATATTCCTCATCCCAGCCTTTCTGCTCTCTTCATTGGGCCAAACTCCCCCCATCTCTACCATGATAAAACAAAATTCCCCTTGCATCATAATGAGCAAACAGACTCCAAGGAAAGGGAGAGATGGGGCCACATTTTTAGCACTTACTGCATCTGGTCCTCAGCTCAGCCAGTCCAACAAAACTCAAGGTGGAATGGAGAGATAGGGACAGCAGAGTTTCGAGGGCTCAGAAACAACAGTCCTCTTTTCCTGCTCAACCTAAAAGACAAAGGCAAATGAAGACTCGACTCTCACTTTTCTTGATGCAAGGCTGAGCAAAAGCTAATTCTCATATATTGTGATTTACATCTGCTGGTAAACAAATTTCCTAATCCTGGACTCCTAAGCAGCATGATTTAACCATCCAGCCTCCCCAGGGAGCTTCCATAGATTTAGCCCTGAGCTTGCAGCATGACTGAGAGCAAGCGGGACCACGCATTCCTGCCAGGGGCACACTCCAACAGAAGGAGGAGCTGGGCGCTTCACACCTAATTCCTCTCCCAAAAATTACCAGTCCAAAGACATCCCCTCTCCCCAGGAGTCAAGCTGGGGATAGGAATGAGAGTCTAGGAGTGTTGGAGCCAGAGGTGGGGGCAGGGTAGGGAGGTGTTCCTCACCATGCAAAGCAATGCCAATAATAGGAAATAAATTTCCCCCAACAACAGAAATATACAGCTATAAGAAATGTAAAAACTCTAGGTCAACTGTTTTGATTCCCAGGTCATGAAATCATGGGTGATTTTTAGTTTCCTCCATGTGTGTCTGTGTGTGTGTGTATGAAAATGTGTGTGCATATACATTTTCTATACATATGCAATTTGTTTGAAAAATTGGAAAAGAAAAATAAATAAAATTGGAAAAGAAAAGGACTCATTCAAGGTTATAGTTCAAATAAAATGAAGGAAAGAAAAAGAAAGAAAATCTCACTTCCAGATAGTAACTGAGATGACCATGAGATTTTCTCTTTTCTTGATTTTATTTGAAATATAGCCTTGAATAATTAACTCAGCTACTGTCTAGAAGAAACAGGCACCTTGACAACTGATGACATTGCATCTGCGTTGGTGGCCCACTCATAAACTTTAAGCCTCAGGTGCAGGGAAGAAAGATTGTTCAGAATATTGCAGGCTAAAGACTAGACATCCAGCAAAAATAATTGTTCACTGATGCTCTCCAAAGACATGAAGAGGGCCCATTGATCTCCTCTAACCAGTTATTGAAGATGCCAAGAGAAAAAGACTGTAAACCCCTAGAGAGATGCTTCTTGGATATGGGGATGTGAGGTTGTTGGTGCAGAGGGGCAGAAGGAACCTGAAACAGTGGAATCACAGAAGCTCTGAGCTGGGACAATCCTTGGGGAAGGGAGAGAAGCTGGTGTTCAGCCATCTAAATTCACTGTTGAAGAGCAAATGGAATGCAAAGTGATATGATGAGTCTTCCACAGTTCTTTAGTAGCATCAATGCATCTTCCACTTTTCTTCCCCCTTTTTTCAGTGAGAAATGGTAAATGTCAGGTGGCCAAGAGTAAAAGAATTGACATAGTAAAAATCAAATTGTAAGAAAGTGTCTGGTCTTAAGAACACTCCTCTTCATAAAAGCAAGCAGGCGGTCAATGCAGTTTGCAGGGCCCACACAAGAGAGCTGAGGAATAATGAGTTATAGCCTGTTCCCAAAATGTGGTCAGTGGGCTCTACCTCCACGGGTTACAAACAGGTCTGATGTGGGAGAAGAGGAGAGAAGAGTGGCTGAGAGAGATGGGGTTGAACGACACTTTAAATGATTTCTGATTGCTAATGCGTTTGTGAATTTGTATCTCATATAGCTTCAACCGATGAAACTTTCCATACCTTGTAGGACTAATGATGGATAGGTATAATTTGGATACTGTTAGGATAGAGGGCCATGGCCTTAGGCAAAACCCTTAATTTATTTGCAGCAGAGGTGCAGCCTAAGTTGTCCAAGGCTGTTGCCCTCAGTCCTGTACCCTGAGTCTTTCTTAAGATAGTTAGAAATTCTACTCAGGAATGTTCCTGAACAGTAATCTGCTATTTGAGAACCACATGTCTGTTTATTTTCATGTTGCTAATTTTCTTGCTTCATCATCTGTGATTCAAAAATTCTTTTTCTGCACTGTAAGAGATAATGAAATATCTTCCTTAAAACTCCAGCCTTATTTTGATCACAAGCTTCTCTTTTGATGGACTATGGCATGGTGCCAAATAAAGCCAGGAAGAAAATCAGTAATGCCTGATAGAGGAGCCTAGACAGGAAACAAATCAAACCACCTCAATTTGAACAGTATCTGGTCAATCACTTCTAAATGACAGCCCTGCAAGAAAGTACAAGCTATTGATTTGGGGGTGACTTTTATATTTTTTTAAAAAAAAGTTCCTTTGTCAAATTGGAGTTTCAAAAGACATCTGTCACTGAGATAGAGCAGGTGTCTTTAGATATCACTTGGAAGAGAAGTAGGTGGCAGGGCTTCCCCAGGGGCACAGCGGTAAGGAATCCACCTGCAATGCGTGAGCCTCTGAAGACACAGGTTTGATCCTTAGGTTGGGAAGATCCCCTGGAGCGGGGCATGGCAACCCACTCCAGTAATCTTGCCTGAAGAATTTCATGGACAGAGGAGCCTGGGAGGTTATAGGCCATGGACTTGCAAAAAGTGGGACACAACTAAAGCAACTTACCACGTGTGCACGCAGGTGGCGAACTAAAGATCGTATACAAATATACAATCTTGTATGTGGATCTTGCTATAAATAGGCTATTTTCTTAGCAGTTCCCAAATGTATAATAAAGAAATAAACTAAAATTTGATCGAAATTATTATCAGGATCTGCAGAGCCAGTGGCTAAATCTAGATGCCAATCAAAGTCAAGGCCAGAGAAATAATCGTTGCTGTTGTTTAGTCACTTAGTTATGTCCAGCTCTTTGTGACCCCATGGACTATAGCCCTCCAGGCTCCTCTGTCTATGGGATTTCCCAGGCAAGAATCCTGGAGTGGGTTGCCATTTCCTGCTCCAGGGGGTCTTCCCAACCCAGGGATCGAACTCGAGGCTCCTGCGTCACAGGGAGATTCTTTACCACTGAACCACCAAGGAAGCCAAAGAAATAATACACATACACAAACTTGATCAAGAGAATAAAGAATGAGTGTCACTGAATGCGTGAATGACAAAATACTTTTCTTTGTTTCAAACCTACCTCCAGGTACGGGAATATTCACAATGAATGTGACTAAAAATGAACGTAGAGCAGTCTTGCTGAAGATCTTAAGCCATCCAAACCATCAGATGCATGTCACTTCTAGTGAAGGCAACTGAAAACTTAGAATATGCAGCCTTTAATATGAGATCCTTTTCTTCTGCAAGAAAATACCACAGTGCCCACCCCTAGACTAAACGGTCAACTAGTGGTCCTCCAGAGAGAAACCAAGGCCAATGACTTCAGTAGCCACAAAGAGGTGTAATTATTGTTTGTGAACAATTTAGATTAAACTCTGGCACATCTGCAGTCGGGAGAACAAGTAGCAAACTATTTTATCATATGCCTCTACCTTCACAGTCATTTTTAAAATGTTTTGCCTTGTGTTCCTTAAGTAACATATCCCGCCATTCTCATGATCGTCAGGAAGAGAAAATTGGTCCTCGTGGTCTACAAGCCCTGTTTCATAAACAGGAGCCTGTCTTAGCAAGTGCTTTCTCAAGACAACATCATCAAAGAAATATTTATCCTTGAAAATAGAAACATCAATAGAACATAATAAATTAATTTCTTCATTTTGTCTCCCCTGCTGTGGAAATTAATCTGCATTTGCATTTTAGAAAGAGCTTTGATTTTGCCTAGGGCGGGGGCAGAATCTGCACTGCGTCAAGGAGTGGAAGTGGTGGCTCTATAGGAATTATTGGCTGCAAAAGGAGCTATGAGGGAGGAGAGCTGGGAAGAGGAAATGAAGCAAGGTGGGACCGGGTCTCTGGGAGGAGGGGGAGGGCTAAGTCCAGCTAAATTCCCCATTCTGCTACATCTGCTTCCCCATTCAGGCTGCATTCTTGGGTTCTAGGTGTTTCCTGAATGTCAAGCTCTGGTCCTTTCCCAAATTCATAGAAAAAAAGTTTGGTTGTTTTTTTTTTACATTTACTAGCAAGGGACAATACTACTTCATAGCAGGTATTTCATATAAGATACACATGTAGAACTGAGAGTCAGACACACAAAGGAAAACAGAAGGACAAAGAGAGAGGAAGCAGTGTGAGAAGACCTGCCCATAGGCAAAGCCTTCTAAATTATATAAAAAAAAAATAATCAAGGGTAATGAAGACATACATATGGCCAACAGGCACATGGACAATATTGTGTTTGAGCGTGCTCAGTTTTGACTCTTTGCAACCCAGTGGACTGTATTCCACATGGGGAATTATTACAGAAATGCAAATCAAAACAACAGTGAGGTAGCCCTGCACACCGGTCAGAATAGCCATTATCAAAAAATCTACAAACAACAAACTCTGGAGAGGGTGTGGAGAAAAGGGAACCCTGTTACCCTATTGGTGGGAATATAAGTTGATACAGTCATTATGGAGAACAGTATGGAGATTCCTTAAGAAAGTAGAAAATAGACTTGCTACATGAGCCTGCAGTCCCACTCTGGAGAATAGATCTGGAAAAAGATGAAAATTCTAATTCCAAAAGATAACACGCATCACAATGCTTATATTAGCACTATTCACAACAGCTAAGAAATAGTAGTTACCTAAATGTCATTGGAAGGACTGATGCTGAGGCTGAAACTCCAGTACTTTGGCCACCGCATGCGAAGAGTTGACTCATTGGAAAAGACTCTGATGCTGGGAGGGATTGGGGGGCAGGAGGAGAAGGGGACGACAGAGGATGAGATGGCTGGATGGCATCACCGACTCGATGGACATGAGTCTGGATGAACTCCGGGAGCTGGTGATGGACAGGGAGGCCTGGAGTGCTGCAATTCATGGGGTTGCAAAGAGTCGGACACAACTGAGCGACTGGACTGAACTGAACTGAAGTGTCCACCAACAGAGGAAGGAATAAACAAGATGTGGTGTGTGTGTATACGCCCACAGTAGAATATTACTCAGCTGTATAATAGAATGAAATAATGTCATTTGCAGCAACACTGATGGACCTAGAGATTATCACACTAAGTGAAGTAAGTCAGAGAAAGACAAACACCATGTACGGATAATATCACTTATGTGTGAATCTAAAAAGATAATAATATAAATCCATTTATTTACAAAACAGAAACAGACTCACAGACATAGAAAACAAACCTAAGGTTACCACAGGGGGAAAGGGAAGAGAGGGACAGATTAGGAGTACAGGAGTAACAGACAGATGCCACTGTATATAAAATAGATGAACAATGAGGATTTACTGTATAGCATAGAGAAAAATAATATCTTATAATAACCTATAAAGGAAAAGAATCTGAAGCTGTACACCAGAAACTAACAGAATAGTGTTAATCAAATACAGTTAATTTTGTAAAATGTTTTAAAAATAATTTCCTCAAGGGCAACATACTATGTTCCCTGTGAATAAATGTGGTTTTACTTTCCCTAAAAAAAAACAGGAAGGAAATGAACCTCCACAGCAAAGATGGGCAGAGGAGTGTTGGAGATCCAGCTGGATGGGTTGAGGAGGAAGAACTTCCCACAAGTCGCTGAGATCTCGAACTGCGGCGCTGAGACTGCAGAGAGCAGAGCAAGCTTTGGCCATGATGATTCAGGGTCCAGGAGCAAAGATGGGGAAATGGGACCCAGCCATGGACTGTTCTATGGGGAAACTGGTGGCCTCACCTGCAGGCGACTCATGCAGACACTTGATATGTTCCCCTGTCTAGAGAGGAATGTGAAAAGGGCCACAGTTTAGCAACTAAACACAAGCCCCACAAGCATAATGAGACTAAAATTAGAGCATGGGAAAGAGAGCAGAAAAAGCAGGGAATAAACCTGATGGGAGCAGAGAGCATTTACAGAGAAGGGACCCAAGTGTTCTCATGTATGGGCATCCTGGACATTTGAAGTCAGTTAATCATTTCTGACTCATTAGAAAAGACCCTGATGCTGGGAAAGATTGAAGGAAGGAGGAGAGAAGGGGATGACAGAGGACGAGATCGTTGGATGACATTAGCGATTCAATGAAAGTGAGTTTGAGCAAGCTCCAAGATTTGATGAAGGAATTGAAGACTGGCTGCACTCCATGCGGTCACAAAGAGTCGGACACAACTGAGCAAATAAACCACAACAAATCATTCCTGAAATTTCTGATCTTGTGGACTTCTCCAGAGGAAGACAGGACCTGTCCTCATCTGTAAGGGTAATAATCTCCTTTGCTGAGTATTTTATTTGCTGTGATCTGATGATATCATATGCGATACGATATAAGTCTGTGCCTCCATCAAACTGCAGCATTAAAATTATGTAAGACTTTGGGGTAGAAGGACAAGTCAAAAGCCACAATTGCTGTATTTACACAACACAGATACATTTCAAAAGAAAATATAAGCAATGCCCTAGCATTTTGCAAAAGCAATCCCATTGAAACATAAAGAAGTTTACACAGTCTTCATCATGCTGCAAGATGTTTTCATTTGTTTGGTCCATGTCCCAAACTGCATTTTGTTTTCAACTTCTGCTCATTCTCTTTTGTTTGTGAAGGGCTATGTCAGGCTGAGGCTCCTTTTCCTCAAATACCCCAGTTCCAAATGAATTATTGATTAGAGAAAGAGGAATGCTATCATCTGGGTGCCTGGCAGTCTTCCTTGGTTCCAGTCGCGTGCTTACCATCAGTTCTTCCTAATCTTTTTCTGAAAAGCAAACATATTAAGTTAAAGGAAGGAGGGAGCAGAGTGTGGAATGGTGGGTTTGGAAGGGAAATGGTGAAGGTATAGAGCTGATGGCATCCTACCAAGGTGGTGATATAAGAGGAACTGGCTGTGTCAGTCAGAAAGATCCACTACAATCAAGGGCTTCCATAGGTGATGGCTGGTAAAGTATTGATAGCCTCAGAGGTTTTGAAACACGGAAGTCAAAAAGGGCTAGAAGAGTAATCAAAAGAACAGCCCTTGGCTATAAACTTGACTGTGGCTCTGAGCCTAAATAGAAAACCATGCCAAGAGTTTGGGATAATCTGTGTAAGATAGTGTAGGGAAAAAAAAAAAAGTAATATATGTTTATGAGTGGGATCAAGTTGGATAAATCTGCAATGCTCCTAGGCTGAGTCACACACCAGGGCAAAGATGACTAGAACTAACCATAGGAAAGAAACAGGAAGTAGCCTGGAAGAAATCTGAGACTGAGGAATTTTTCCTTCTGTAGGGCAAGCACACCCAAGGAAACAGATATTTTGCAATAAAGGGGAAGCCCAGAGATGAAATGATATATTCGCAAATCCTGAAACTATTCCAACAACCCTGAGAAGCCCTTATCAGCAGTACTTCTTACCTTAGCAGACCAGGCAACAGTTTTCCATCTGAGATGGTGCACAGGAAAGGGAAAAGAAAAATAGCATCCACTGGGGTCTGCGCAAGGTGTCGTCCTGGTCATTTTGATCCTAGAAGTACAGTGGCTGATTTTCCCAATAATAATGAAGACAATAGTTTGGCTGCTTCCTTTCCAAAGATCAGGGGAAGCATTTCTCCCCAGTAAGGAGTCAGGCCATTACAAGTGATACGTCAATTATTGTGATGTCGAAGACTCAAATTTCAACAATGATCTCCAAGATCCTATAGCCAAAGATGCCAGTGATCCAGAACCATCAGGAAAAGCAACATAAGAAGTTTTTATTGGAAAAGCTTCACAGGAAAAGCTGTGAAGTTTCTTAAGTGCACTGGGCCTGGAAAAGGCCCAGCCAGGAAAGCCACATTAGGGAGACAAAGGTAGGAGGTGGACTCCAATGTGGCCCTATAAATTAATCCTAGACAGAGTATTAACCTCATGTATTTCTGAGACCTCTTCAGCTTGCAAAAAAATGCTTCTGTAGGCATTATATCATATAATTTCTGAACTCAAGGGTCCTGTCTTCAAGATCAGGCCCCACCAGTTCTTAGCCATGGTGATCTTGGTCCAGTCACCTCTATTAATTAGTGTTCTTATCTGCAAAACAGGGATGATAAAGCTATTGACTTCCAACATTAACATAAGGATTAAGTGAGATAATATGCAGATGATACCTGAAAAAAAAAATAGTAAGTACTCAATATATTTGACCTAGTTTTTAAAGTTATTATTAAACCTCACACTAACGCTGTGAGGTGGCAGGGCAGGTATTACCAGCCTCATGTTACAATGAGGAAACATAGGTGCATAAAATTACTTGCCCAACCCTATGAACGAAATGGCAATCCACTCCAGTATTCTTGCCTGGAAAATCTCATGGATAGAGGAGCCTGGTAGACTACAGTTCATGGAGTTGCAAAGAGTCGGACACGACTGAGCGACTAAACTTTCTTAAACTTTAAACCCTATAATCATGTAGCTCCTCAAAGCAAGAGACTAGGAAGCATGTTGCACAATCAGGAATCAGAGTGCTCAGGGCTTCCCTGGTGGCTCAGTGGTAAGGAATCCACCTGCCAATGCAGGAGACGCAGGTTCAATCCCTGATCCTGGAAGATTCCACATGCCTTGGAGCACCTGAGCCCATGCCCCACAACTACTGAGCCTGTGCTCTAGAGCCCAGGAGCCACAACCCCTGAACCTGAATGCCCTAGAGCCCCTGCTCCACAATGAGAGAAGCCACCACAATGAGAAGCCCACGCATCACAAGTAGAGAGTTGTCCATATCCTCCTCGACTAGAGAAAAGTCCACATAACAACGAAGACTCAGCACAGGCAAAAATAAAGTAAATTTTTTTTAATTGTATAAAAGTAAGAGTGCTCAGACAGTGGCTCCTGGCATTGTGTATCCAGGTGTTTTCCTTCCCCAGGCACTGGGGGATGGGTCAGAGGAGAAAATGAGTTTCAGATTTTTAAACCAAAGGAAAATTTGATAGAAAGTCTTCCAGCATTTTCTTTGCCTCTCAGATTCAGGACCATTCTGATTCCCACTGAGGAAGTTTTAAGTTATAGGATCGGGAGGATCTCAGGAGATAGTCAGGTGCCAAAAGGAAAGGGGAGGATGGTACCCACGGGACGAAGATGTACCACAATCGAAGCCTGGACACCCTCGGTCACACATGCAGTGTTGAGGAGGACTTCTTGCCACGAGCCATCAGGGCCACGTGCATGTGGCTGAGTTTGGTCCCATCTCTCAGCTCATACTGTAAAACATCGAGACTTTCTGGAATCCCTGTGGACTGACTCATTGTGGAGAGAACTGAGTACTCCTTAAAGCACCCAAAACTTCTCTAAAAATATATTTCTTATTACCCTTGTAAAGAAAATGTGTTAATAGATCACAGTTATCTTGGCTTCCTAAGCAGAGTACATTGAAGAAAACTCAACCTCTCCTTGACAACTCAAAGACATCACCATGAAAATGAAGTCGTGTCCAGCTCTTAGCAACCCCATGGACTGTAGACCACCAGGCTCCTCCATCCATGGGATTTTCCAGGCAAGAATACTGGAGTGGGTTCCCATTTCCTTCTCCAGGGGTTCTTCCTGACCCTAGGATCAAACCTGGACCTCCCACATTTCAGGCAGACTCTTTACCTGAACATCCATTATTATCCCAGGTTGTATATAGTCATTCTCTTGGGATATTTTGAAGTGTAGTAGAAATGGGTTTCCACCAAGCTAAATAATTCCAGATCACTGTACTTTCTTGGTCCTTCTCTGTGCTTCTTTTAATATTATCCATCTTTTCTTTTGCCTGCCTTTATCTGTCTCTTGTCCTCTCCAAACCCCTTTAACTTGCCTTTTCTCATCTACTAAGACAGCCAAGCTCTATAAAATAGGTTGTAAAGTAAGCACAAATAACACCTTTAAAGGGTAAATTTTATGATATGTGAATTATATCTCAATAAAGCTATTTTTAAAGTGAATTGCAGACTGTAAAATCTTACAAAAGGTGAGATATCACATCATTCTGTTTATATTGATAATAAACCATCTCACTCTTTTACTTAAGCATTAAAAAAGTACAAATAGGCTCCAAGTGAGGACTTAGAGTTTTTCCATAAGTAATATGTCTGAGTGTTAAGGTATGGTCCTTCAGACATCTATTTTTGTTTACTTGACATTGGGGCATAGTTCTTAATCCTGTAAGTAAAGCTTATTTTAGAGAGATGTAGTATGACTCGAGATTTTGTTTTATTATTACAGTCTCTCCTCTTTTCCCTTGTTCATTCATTTGACATTTTTAAAAGAATGGCCTACTATGTGCTAGGCTCTAGAATTGAAGATAAGTCTCTAGGTGACTCAGATTTTCTTCGTGTGGACTTTAGGTGTAAATCTGTAGGAAGTATGAGTTTTGATCTCTTTGATTTGCAATCTCATAACATCTCCTTGACTCTCAAATCCATTCAGCCCCCAGGAAAGCATCATAACTACCACCTGGGAGGCCAGCCCACTGCTGGAAATCTGGTCCTGCGTGGGTGTCCTGGATCTGAGGAGAATGCCAAGGAAGTGAACAAGAACTACTTTCTTTCTTTCTTTCTTTTGGAGATGAGAACTTTTAACACTCCCTTAACACATTTCACATATACAGTACAGTATTTCTGTTGGCTTGTTTTACAGTTTACATTATTTACGTATTTATTTTTAATTGAAGGATAATTGCTTTCGAATATTGTGTTGATTTCTGCCATACATCCACATGAATCAGCCAAAGGTATATATATATATGTCCCCTGCCTCTTGACCCTCCCTCCCACCCCTCTAGGTAGTCACAGGGCCCTGGATTGAGTCTGCATCACACAGCAAATTCTCACTGACCATATAATGTACATATGGTAATGCATATGTTTCCACGCTACTTTCTCAATTTGCCCCACCCTCTCCTTTCCCCACTGTGTTTACAAGTCCGGAGAACTACTTTCAACTGTTGCCTTCTCTAGTATTTTTCCATGGAGCAGCACTTAGAACTCTGTTACTCCAAGTATTGTTCAGATCAGCAGCATCAGTGTCACCTGGTAGCATGTAAGAAATGCAGAATCTTAAACTCCACCCAAGACCTATTAAATTAGAATCAGCCCTTTGAAAAGATGCTCAAGTGACTCATATGCTCATTAAAGTTTGAAGAGCACCGAGCTAGGAAATACTGTACAGAAGCATGCCTGAAACACCTGGCACTTTACCCTCTGCAGTAACCACATTTTTCAGAGCTCCGAATGACAATGCCAAACGTGAGAGGCCACCACTTGACACAGGGGCACATCCCATCAGCCAGAAGGCAAAGATGGTCTGGCTGATGCCGAGCAGATGTTCAGCATATTTCCTGAGCAGTCAGAGACCAATTCTGTTCTCTTCACCATGCCTGTCAGGTTCAATAACTCTTTTCCAGTGACTCATCTCTCCATACATATGTGTTGTAATTTTCTTTAAAGACCAGCTTGTCAGCAGCATTCAAAGCTGGGTGTTTTTCCTTTGTTGCAAAACTTCATCCATATTCCTGGAAACACCCCCCAGCTCAAATTCAACTCTAGTCTTCCTGACACCATTTCATTCATCCAGTCATTCACTTGAAAAGCACTTACTGAGTGAACTATGTGCCAGGCACTGCCAGCATCTTCTGCATTCAGTGACCACCACGTAAACCATTCTGTTTCCACATCTTATATAAGACTGGGAATATATTTTTGAAGTGTGAAATATGACTCCGAGCCTTAATTAACTAGTACTTGAACTGAGTAGGCAAGATTAATAATTTTGAAGTTTATGGAGAGCAAATTTTCAAGAACACAAATGGATGCTATGTGCTGTGCTGGAAATAGCACTGGGTGTGCCTCAGTCAGAAGACCTGGGACCAGGTTCTGGTTCCTCCATTAACCTACTTCAGAGTCTTCAGCAAGTTTTTCTGCCCCTCTTGTACTCAGTTTTCTCAGTTACTAAAAAGGTGTTGAGTCATCTGATCTAATAAGAATTCCCACTTGTATTCAATACCCAAATGCCCAAGGACGGACCCTAAACTACATACGTGAACTCTGATTGAATTCAAGGTTAGAAAGCCTGGGGTCAACAGGAGGCTATATGTTATCATGATTAAGAGCTCTGACTTTGAACATCCCTGGTCGTCCAGAGAGTAAGAATCCACCTGCTAATTCAGGGGACACAGGTTCGATCCCTGGCCCGGGAAGATTCCATATGCCTTGGTGGAGCTAAGCCCAGGTGCCACAGCTACTGCGCCCGTGCCCGAGAGCCTGTACTCCACAAGAGAAGCCATCACAATGAGAATCCCATGCACCACAGCTAGGGAGTAGCCCCAGCACAGCGACGAAGACCCAGCACAGACGAAGAAAATAATTTAAAAAATTTTAAGTTCTGGCTTTGATATCAGACAGACCTAGGTTCAAATCCTTGATATGGTATAAGCTTAGTAGCCTTGAGGCCCTTCACCAGTCACTCAATCTCTTTGATCCTCAGTTTTCTCCTTTGTAAAGTGGGGGTAAATATTAGTACTCACCTCATAGGATTATCATGAGAATTAAATGGATTAATTCATGGAAAACCCTAGCACAGAGCCTGGTGTAAAGGATGGGCTAATAGATGATAAGGGTCATGTTGATGGTAATGATGGTGGTATTTTGAGGTTGTTTTGAAGCAGCTGGCCTTTCCAGTAAGGATAAACATCAAAACTAAGTTGGAAGAACTAACAGGAAATATGGGATAAACTAGAAGGTAACTGACCAGCTGGCAGCATAGAAGAAAAGAACGATAAGAGGTAGGGAAGATGGGAACACTGGGTTAAGCCGATGGACCACTTTGTTGACCAGAATGGACAGGGAAGACTTGGTTTCATAGAAACAGCTGGATATGATGGGGCATTGCTTAAGCACAGTGACTCTGGCATCTCTGTCTGGACAAGAAGTTGAGAGACTAAAGAAAAGGAGATCAGCTTTGTGCCTACTGGGTGGTCACTCCTGGGTTTAATGCTGACAGCTGGACAATAGGGCAAAAATTCAGGAAGGAAAAGCCATACTCCTCTGTAGCCCACCAAGTGTCTCTTCAAAGAGTCTCCCCAAGAAATTCCTCTCCATCTCCCACACGCACATGTTTAGCATTTCTTCCCACCCCAATTAACACTGGAGGAAACACAGGACCATGCCCATGTGTGTGAAGGTATGCAAGAAGCTGAGCTCACATCCTGTCTGTGAGTTCTGAGTCAGAGAATCCCGTAAGAGGATATTGAGGGTTACTGAGCAGGCCGTGTCACTTTCAGCCTGGCTACAGTCAGAGATCTAGCTGGATAAGAACAGGAACCAAGCCCTCCAGGCACGGCAGGGCCTTGGCAGCACCATGTGGTTGCTGTTACTGAGTCTGAACAGTGAGCTGAGTGCTTGTAGAGGCTGTGTCCATCCTCCTCTCCTTCAGAGTCTTCACTCCAGGCTGTCCAGGAAGAACAGAGACCGCCCGTCCCAGCCATGGGAGGCAAATCCTGTTCCCTAGAAACACCCCGGAGGTGGAATTAGGAAATAACTTGGCCTAATTACAGACCAAATTGACCCAAACTTAGCTCCTGGGGCTATCACTGGTTGTCCCTCGGCATGCTTCAGTTGGGTTTGGTGCATTCTAGGGTATCGGCTCTTCTCCACAGCTTCCTGGATGACAAACACCACCCTATACTAGAAATAAAGAAACTACCACGGTGTATACAGAGCTGTGCCTGGAAAGGTAGGACCCCAGAGGGAAGACAGTTAATACCACCATCCCCAACACAGGACCACACTTCACACCGCCCCCACTGGAGTCAAGTTGTACTTCAACTTCCACAGCACTAATAATCTTCTGCCAGAAGGGAAAAAGAAAGTGATGGGAGCTAGCAAGTTCCGAAAAGCAATACATGTGGCCTTATACTGAAGGCTATACCCAGGTGAAGAACTGAGGCAATTACTCAAGTAAAGAACGGAATGGTTTCTTTGAGGCCATCACAGGAAGAGCCTCCTCAATCTTTCTCTTAAGTCTTGTATTCAACAAGCAATTACTGAGGGCTGGCTGTATCAGCATTAGTCCCAGATATTTTGATGGATTCCACAAAGCTCCTGATAATCTACACAGTAGATGTGGCAGAGGGAGAAAGAGAAAACTTCCCCGAGGCAATGATATTTGCATGGAATCAGGAATGATGAGCAGAGTGTCCCGGCCAGAGAAGTAGTTCAGGTGGAGAAAACTGCAACTGGAAAGGCCTAACTGGAGATAGCCCATTGCAGGGGTAGCAGGGGAGGGAGATGCCCGCCTGCAGCCCAGCAAATACAATGTTCCTAGCGAGCAAAGTTCCATCCTTCCAGATCTTAGCTCAGTCTCCCCTTCTCCCACCCTAATGTTCCTGAAGGTATCTTCCACAATCGAGAGTGACTGGTTATCCTTGAAGTGAGCTTCTCTTTGTTATTAAATGGATTTCCCTCTCTGTTCTTTGCTGGTCCCACCCCTCCCTAGATCACAGCCCTCACACTAGCAGTAACAGCCCTAAAACTTCAGCATTATCATCAGAGAAACTGAGATCTTACTTTCTAAATGGAAACTTAGGATCAGTGGTCCAATTCAGTAGTACACAAAATGACGTGGCCAGAGCCGAAAGGTCCACAGTGATGCCAGAGGGGCTGCCTCAAGAAGCACAGTAAAGACCGTGAGGACTTTACCGTGAGCAGCTCTATTCCCATCCCTCTTTTAAATTGTGCTTCTGTGTAAAAATCTCCAAAACAAGGACGGGGCCGAGAAACTACGAATGCATATAGGTTGAGTGCGCGCTACATGGTAACACTTGCTATGCTGGGAGGTATGGTTCCCCAAATGGGTAAGGCCCAGATCTTGCCCTCGAAACACACAAAATCAAAAAGACAAACAACGAATTTTTACAATCTCTAGGGAGGCAACTACATAAAAACAAGAACACAGATCCTAAGCCAGGTTATGTAAACGCTAAGACGTGTGGCCAAGGACAAGTTACCTAACTCTCTGGGCCTCTGTTTTTTCACCTATAAAATAGGTGCAATAATTGTACCTCCCTTGTTGGGCAGTAAATACGAACATAGTAAGCAAATTATCTTAGGCACTAGCATGCCTTAGAAAAGAGTGTGACATGTGTGAGCGCTGTGTAATGTTTTAAGAACAATAATGAAGTGAGTGCATTCATGAGCCAAATGCTAAAGGTGGGAGAGGCACTCAGAAGCAGGAATACTTGATTCTGTTGGGGGAGTCAGTTACGGCCTAAGGAAGGTGAGTAATTGGTTCTAGATCTTGAAGTTTGCTGGGCAGAAGAGCAATGGAAGAGTTCTCTAGGTTTAGGAAACAACGCTGGCAAAGTTCTTCCAAGTCTTGTGTTCTGATTTGAGATGGATTCCTAGTAAAAGTTTTAGAAAGCTGTCGACATTGAATGAGGCTTAGCAGAACATTTCATAAACTATCTTGCAGCAAAGAGTACAGAATTATCCGATATCAGGGCGGTGATAGGCTGGCAAATGTTTAACCGACTGGGAAGTGGGGGAGGCCTGATTTGTAGCATTTGCAAGTTTCTGCAATATAAATACTCCCAACATAGTTGATTTCAAGCTATCAGAGTTGTCAACAGACTCATAAAATTCCTGAAAATGTAACACTCAACTTTCAGAAGCCAGTAGAAGCAGGCTCTAGCACACCACAGCAGTAGAAGCATTGAGAAATACAGGGCTTGAGCCCCCCTTACTCGGCGCCACTGGACAGTGCATACCTCAGACCTGACCTTCCACTCAGAGCACAGCAGCAAGCAAAGTCTTCTGAAATGGCCAAGCCCTCCTACTCATTCAATTTCGTGACTACTGAATCTGGCACGAGTTTTATTTGCCAGAAACAGAATCCACCCTGGCTCATTTAATTAGGAGGAGGATATTTTGAATTTTCTTTTATGAAAAGCAGTTTAGGCATCCAATAGCAACACCCAAGACCAGCATGAGAAAACCCAAGCTCTCAAAGGCAGGAAGTCCCCACTCAGTCCCCATCGCAGGGCCCTTCCACCGGCACCAAAGCCTCTCGTGCATCAGGAATTGAAGACCCCTAGGGAGCTGTCACTTCTGCTGCATTCACGGAATGCCAGGCACCAGTGCCCAAAGGAAAGGGCCACACTCACACAAGCCCATTTGTTCCTGTGATCCCTGTTCTCTGAATGAATGACCCTACTGGGAGCTTGGGATCCACAGGATTTTGGGTCCCACGCTGCCTCCTAGCAGCACTGGAGTCTGGGTGTGAACTCTGAGGCTCCTGGGGTAATAAGACTCAGCAGGAGCATTTCCCCCAGTTGGAATGACTGCACAAAATTTGGCAGGCACAAATTTCCACGAACTCCACTGAGATTACTTTCAGGTCCTTTTCTGTCTTATACAAAAAGGTTACCCCTGAAACTTTTTTCTACAAAGGCAAAGGTCACCTGGTTCGGAAGGACTATTACATATTATGACTGCATTCTTGCCTTTCAGACAATAGAAAATAGAAAATTAGGTGTATCCCACTGTTTCTACATAATCACATACACACAATATTACAAAGTCTAGAGCCATGCTTTGGAATCACAGATCTGGTTCCCTAGCCTTTCTAGGACTCAGTTTTGTCATCTCTGCTGCTGCTGCTACTAAGTCACTTCAGTCGTGTCCGACTCTGTGTGACCCCGTAGACGGCAGCCCACCAGGCTCCCCTGTCCCCGGGATTCTCCAGGCAAGAACACTGGAGTGGGTTGCCATTTCCTTCTCCAATGCATGAAAGTGAAAAGTGAAAGTGAAGTCGTGTCCGACTCTTAGTGATCCCATGGACTGCAGCCTACCAGGCTCCTCCATCCATGGGATTTTCCAGACAAGAGTACTGGAGTGGGGTGCCACTGCCTTCCAATATAATGATACGACACCTCTTGGTTGTGGTGTGGATTCAATGAAATCTGCTGCGTTAAGGAACCTGTTATCACAGTGGAGCTGAAAACCTTGTAAAACTTTCTGTAAAGGGCATCATGGTCTAGTGGAAAGGGTGTGAACACTGGTGTCAAACAGATCAAGTAAAGGATATGACTTGAGTTCCCATTTTCTCGTCTGTAAGAAAAAGGTAATAGTAACTCCTGTCTTATAGAGCTGTTGTGAAGGTTACAAATAATGGGCCATGTCTAGCACAAGATCGAGCTTATAATAACTGCTCAATTAATGGCAGTCATTGCCATTATTATTACTATTATTTATGTCATTATACAGCACAACCTAAGTGAGAACATCAGCTATTCCCAACTTGATCGGCTTCTCAGAAACTAGTGGTAACTTGATTATGAACTTAAGAAGTGGCAGAGTTTTATATATATATATATATATATATATTTAATCATCATTTGTATCATGCATTCCTGTTTATAAAGCATATTCATTATTTCCTCTGCGTATAAGGCTTGCCAGTCTTATGAGGCCAGCCAAACACCCCTACGAGATCAGTAGTATTATACTGCTTTGCCCTCATCATCAGAAGAGTCTGCCTCAGAGAAACTAAGTCACTTGTCTAAGTTACACAGTGAATCAGTGATAGAGCCAAGGCCACATGGAGGTTTTCTGGGTTTCTGTGAAGTGCTTTTTCCACCACTTCATGCCAGAAACAAACTTTATTCATCTATTTCTCCACTTATGTATCAGTTACTGTGCTAAATAGGTTGTGCTGATCCAAAGATGAATAAAAGAAAGCGCTTGGCTTCTAACACAATTTAAGAAAACATCCCCTTCACACACCCAGGGAATTTATAAGAAAATACTTTTAGCAATTATATGACTCTCAATGTTTTTAAAAATTGTATTTGCAAACAAGATGATCAAATTTTCAATGGTACAACTGCTCTCACTTGAGCCACAGCATATAAAATTAATATAATACCATTAAAAAGTAATATTAAAATCATCACAGTGAGGTTTTTTTCAAAAAATTACTTTTCAGCTTAAAAGTTGTTTCATTTTTTAAAAATTAACTTTATCGCTAATGAGACCAGCTAATTTGCCAAAAAGAGTCTAAATATGATGCTGGTACATACTGTTTACAACACACAGATTCAAAGAAAAAAAAAAAAACTCTTGGCTTTTTTTGGGTCCAGATCTTAGACAGCTTTCCCTCCAGCTTTGCTTTGAACCCAGCCACTGTGAGAATGTGAGAAGAGGATATAAAGCACTGTGGGTTCCAGAATGTTCTGTCCTTGGAAGATCTCCATTCAGCGTTTTTGGCAAAATGTCCCATTAATTCCCCTTTGACTAAGGCACTTTGGGGTCAGATGAACTTGGGGTCTATGGGGATTACAGAAAAGGGACTGGGTGCAGAGTTCACGCCAAGGCTACATGTTTCTGAAACTTGGGGTGAAGCCAGGCTCAGCTACAGGGATTTAGAAGGGAGTTAGCTCAAGGAAGATTTTCCCTAATAAAAGAATTTTGAAGTTAATATTGTTGTTCTTTTTTTTTTTTTAAACAATAATAATAGTGCCTGCCACTGAACAAGAAACAAGTATGTATGAGCACATTATATATACTATTTCTTTTTAAATTTTATTTACTACTTTTTATTGAAGCATAGCTTATCTATAGTATTGTGGTAGTTTCAGGTATACAGCAAAGAGATTCACATAGATATAGATATCCTTTTATATTCTTTTCCATCATGAGTTATTACAAGATGTTGAACACAGTTCCCTGTGCCATACAACAAATCCTTGTTGTCTAAACATACACGCTTTCTAATCCTTATAAATAATAATGTTGCAAGGTATTATAATTTCTGTTTTACAGATGATAGAACTGAGGCTCAGGAGGTAGGCAATTTTTCGAAAGTCACATAACAAGAGGCAGAAGATGACATTTAATGCCAAGATCTGCTTACTCCAGTTTTCTCTGTGTCTCTGCTACTTTATCTGACATCTTCTCCACAAAATAACAAGTCTATTTTTAAATATATATGGCTATACAGGAAATTTCAATTGCTGGTCTAAACATATTTACTAATTATCACCTACACACCCAGCTCTATATGAGGCACTCAGGAATTGAGAAGAATTCCTGTTTTGGCATATTTCTTGACTTAGGAAAAATTTTCCTCTGTATCCTGTTCCCTTATTTTCCTATGATCTGTTTTTCTAGCCACTAGACATAATACAGAAAATTAGAAGCTTTTTTCTATGGCTTGGGAGAGGTAGATGAAAGATTTTCTTTAGTCAAAAATCATAATAATATCAATGGCCCATTTGAATCTCACAGATCTCAAACAACATAATTTGTGTCAAAATAACAATTTTTAAGAAGTATCTCATCCAGAAACTTAAACCACTGCATTTGCATTATTTTTAAAGAATTACCACACCTTCCCCTACTGTATTTAACATTGCAAAGTTTGCTGTTAAACTTCCTAAAAAGAATACCCTGAGACATTTTGCCAGAATTGACAGTAGATTCATAGCATCATGAGCAGGGCAGTTGAATTCTGCTGTTCACTGACCCTCAGGCACAGAGTAATGGGTAGAGGGGACCATATGGGAGTGGGGGCAAGGAATAGTATTTTGAAAAAGCACATTCAATATTTAATACAATATTCTATTTAGAAAGTGAAATATATTGCTTTCATAACACAAACTTAGAAAATGAAGCTTGCCAATAACTTCTTTGCTAGTGGGGTACGAGCATGAAAAAGTTAGCCTGAGAAATGCTGCTCCATACATGTAGAGGAACTCTTCAGCTTACCCTTCAGTCTTTTTTCTTTTTTTTTTTTTCTTGTAAGGAATGCTTTTCATTTATTGTGTTTTCATTTAACATAATGTGTGCCTGGTGCCCTATAAATAAATGAACTCATTAACATCAGGCATAATGCTTATTAGTTCTTTCTTAAATGTGTGTAAATTTTTTTAAAAATTTAAAAAAGTTTTAAATTTCACTTTTATTTTTTTAACACTAAAAAACATTTTGTATTCAGGTATAGCCAATTAACAATGTTGTGGTAGTTTCAGGTGAACAGTGAAGTTACACTTCAGTCTTAATTCCATAGCCAAATTCTCTAATCCATAGCAAAGACTCGTTCCATTTGTAAAACTTTAAGTGGTCATTTTAGTGACTCCATTGTAGATGCTTGTTTGGCTTTGTTTGTTTCATTTTATCTTCTGCACTTAAAGGAGAAATAAACCAAAGCTCTCTTTTCCCTAAATGGCCTGAGAGGGAGATAATATGTATAAATTATGTTCTAATGGATTATCGAAGATTCCTACACATCCACCTGAATTCCACCCAACTTTCAAAGCAAAAAGCATAGGGTATACTCACTTCATAAAGAAACCACATCTGGTAAATCGACTTCCAATTTCATGTAATTGAAAATAGGTCCAAGCCACCAACGACACTGGGTCAGTGTGCACTGTTTTTCTCCCTGCCACTTTCTACCTCCATCACTAGGAAGACTTTCACTTGGCCAACTCACCATTTTCTAAAGATTCTTATTCTCCAGCTCTGTTAAGAGTAGAGCCTCAGGGGACTTTTAAGATGCTTTCATAGTCTACAACTAGTTTGTTAGACTACTGGCAAAAAGCAGTACCATACTAAAAGGAAGGAAGGAGGGGAAGGAAAGAAGAAAAAGAAGAAGAGGCAAAGGGAGGAAGAGAGGGAGAGAAGACAAGGACCACACAGTTGGCAAGGGGTGTAAATCCAGCTTTCTGATGGCAAAGTGCAATGCATCGGATCCAGAGCAGCAAAAGGATATGAAGTGACCAAACGCGAAGATACAGCCAAGTAACTGAAGAGCATTAGACTCGGGCCTTGTATTGAGGAGAAAACATTTGACATTGTCACCAGTATTGATTTATTCAATAAGCAATTTCAGTAAGTCATAGTGTTTTTGATTCCCTTTAGCAGTTTCTTATTAATATTTTAATATTAACAAGGGGCGTTGTTTAGGGCCATTAATGTGGAAAGGGCGGAGGTATAATTGTAACAAAGAGGTATAGACCACTCGAGATCCAAATAAGAAGCAGGAAGCAATTCCAAATCCCAGAAGGAAAATGACTCTTGGAAGGGATGGATGGCCCACTGATGCCTGTGTAATTTTAAGTACGGCACCTTTAAAAACTTTTATTTACTTATTTTTATTTTTGACTGTGTTGGGTCTTCATTGCTGTGCCCAGGCTTCCTCTGGTTCCAGCAAGTGGGGGCTCCTCCCCAGCTGCGGTGTGCAGGCTTCTCATTGCAGGCTTTTGTTGCAGGGCATGGGCTCTAGAATTCGAGCTCAATAATTGTGGTGCATGTCCCAGCCACCCCACAGCATATGGGATCCTCCCAGATCAGGGATCAAACCCGCGTCCCCAAAATTGGAGGGTGGATTCCCAACCACTGAACCACCAGGGACATCCCAACTATGGTTGTTTTATGTGTTTTATGATTACCTAAGACTTTTAACTCTCTTAAATTAACTCTCCACCCAGGACGGACAGGTCATGGTGGAAAGGTCTGACAAAACATGGTCCACTGGAGAAGGGAATGGCAAACCACTTCAGTATTCTTGCCTTGAGAACCCCATGAACAGTATGAAAAGGCAAAAAGATGGGACATTGAAAGATGAACTTTCCAGGTTGGGAGGTGCCCAATATGCTACTGGAGATCAGTGGAGAAATAACTCCAGAAAGAATGAAGAGATGAAGCCAAAGGAAAAACAACATGCAGTTGTGAATATGACTGGTGATGAAAGTAAAGTCTGATACTGTAAAGAACAATATTGCATAGGAACCTGGAATGTCAAGTCCCTGAATCAAGGCAAATTGGAAGGGGTCAAACAGGAGATGGCAAGAGTGAACATTGACATTTTAGGAATCAGTGAATGATAATGGACTGGAATGGGTGAATTTAACTCAGATGACCATTACATCTACTACTGTGGATAAGAATCCCTTAGAAGAAATGGAGTAGCCCTCATAGTCAACAAAAGAGTCCAAAATGCAGTACTTGGATGCAATCTCAAAAAAGACAGAATGATCTCTGTTCATTTCCAAGGCAAATCATTCAATATCATGGTAATCCAAGCCTATGCCCCGACCAGCAATGCTGAAGAAGCTGAAGTTGAATGATTCTGTGAAGATCTACAAGACCTAGAACTAACACCCAAAAAAGATATCCTTTTCACTATAGGGATTGGAATGCAAAAGTAGGAAGCCAAGAGATACCTGGGGTAACAGGCAAATTTGGCCTTGGAGTACAAGACAAAGCAGGTCAAAGGCTAATAGAGTTTTGCCAAGAAAATGCACTGGCCATAGCAAACACCCTCTTCCAACAGTACAAGAGAAGGCTACATATGGACATCACCAGACAATCAATACCAAAATCAGATTGAGTACATTCTTTGCAACCAAGATTGAGAAGCTCGATACAGTCAGGAAAAACAAGACTGGAAGCTGACGGTGGCTCAGATCATGAACTCCTTATTGCCAAATTCAGACTTAAATTGGAAAAAAAATAGGGAAAACCACTAGACCATTCAGGTGTGACCTAAATCAAATCCCTTACGATTATACAGTGGGAATGACAAACAGATTCAAGAGATTAGATCTGATAGACAGAGTGCCTGAAGAACTATGGATGGAGGTTCATGACAATGTACAGGAGGGAGGGATCAAGACCATCCCCAAGAGAAAGAAATGAAAAAAAGCAAAATGGTTGTCTGAGGAGGCTTTACAAATAGCTGAGAAAAGGAGAGAAGCTAAAGGCAAAGGAGAAAAGAAAAGATAAAAGGAAAGATATGCCCATTTGAATGCAGAGTTCCAGAGAATAGCAAGTAGAGATAAGAAAGCCTTCCTCAGTGATCAATGCAAAGAAATAGAGGAAAACAATAGAATGGGAAAGACTAGAGATCTCTTCAAGAAAATTAGAGAATCCAAGGGAATGTTTCATACAAAGATGGGCACAATTAAGAACAGAAATTGTATGGACCTAACAAAAGCAGAAGGTATTAAGAAGAGGTGGCAAGAATACACAGAAGAACAATACAAAAAAGATCTTCATGACCCAGATAATCACGATGGTGTGATCACTCACCTAGAGCCAGACATCCTGGAATGTGAAGTCAAGTGGGCCTTAGAAAGCAACACTATGAACAAAGCTAGTGGAGGTGATGGAATTCCAGTTCAGCTATTTCAAATCCTGAAAGATGGTGCTGTGAAAGTGCTGTACTCAATATGCCAGCAAATTTGGAAATTCACCAATGGTCACAAGACTGGAAAAGGTCAGTTTTCATCCCTAATCCCAAAGAAAGGCAATGCCAAAGAATGCTCAAACTACCGCACAATTGCACTCATCTCATACGCTAACAAAGTAATGCTTAAAATTCTCCAAGCCAGGCTTCAGCAATACGTGAACCATGAACATTCAGATGTTCAAGCTGGATTTAGAAAAGGCAGAGGAACCAGAGATCAAATTGCCAACATCCGCGGGATCATCGAAAAAGCAAGAGAGTTCCAGAAAAACATCTACTTCTGCTTCATTAACTATGCCAAAACCTTTGACTGTGTGGATCACAACAAACTCTGGAAAATTCTGAAAGAGATGGGAATACCAGACCACCTGACCTGCCTCCTGGGAAATCTGTATGCAGGTCAAGAAGCAACAGTTAGAACTGGACGTGGAACAACAGGCTGGTTCCAAACAGGAAAAGGAGTACGTCAAGGCTGAATATTGTCACCCTGCTTATTTAACTTCTATGCAGAGTACATCATGCGAAAAGCCAGGCTGGATGAAGCACAGCTGGAATCAAGATTACTGGGGGAAATATCAATAACCTCAGATATGCAGATGATACCACCCTTATGGGAGAAATTGAAGAGGGACTAAAGAGCCTCTTGATGAAAATGAAAGAAGAGAGTGAAAAATTTGGCTTAAAACTCAACATTCAGAAAACGAAGATCATGACATCTGGTCCCATTACTTCATGGGAAATAGATGGGGAAACAATGGAAACAGTGACAGACTTTATTTTGGGGGGCTCCAAAATCATGGCAGATGGTGACTGCAGCCATGAAATTAAAAGATGCTTGCTCCTTGGAAGAAAAGTTATGACCAACCTAGATAGCATATTAAAAAGCAGAGACATTACTTTGTCAACAAAAGTCTGTCTATTCAAAGCTATTCCAGTATTCATGTATGGATGTGAGAGTTGGACTATAAAGAAAGCTGAGCTCCAAAGAATTGATGCTTTTGAACTGTGGTGTTGGAGAAGACTCTTGAGAGTTCCTTGATGGCAAGAAGATCCAACCAGTCCATCCCAAAGGAAATCAGTCCTGAATATTCATTTGAAGGACTGATGCTGAGGCTGCAACTCCAATACTTTGGCCACCTAATTTGAAGAACTGACTCATTGGAAAAGACCCTAATGCTAGGAAGGATTGAAGGCAGGAGAAGGGGATGACAGAGGATGAGATGGCAGAACAGCATCACCAACTTGACGGACATGAGTTTGAGTAACAGTGACTCGATGGACATGAGTTTGAGTAAGCTCCGGGAGTCGCTGATGGGCAGGGAAACCTGGCGTGTTACAGTCCATCGGCTTGCAAAGAGTTGGATATGACTGAGCGACTGAACTGACTGAAGACTTGATTTGAATAAATGTTCCCACTGCTGCAAAGAAATAAAGTTCAAAAATACTACATGAACATCATTACAACAGAACAATCTTCTTCTTGAGAATAATTTTTAAAACTGGATAGAATACTAAAATAAAACATTTCATTAAAAGTATTAAAGAACAAACAAAAATAGTACAGATTTCTTAGGACAACTTCTAGGATAAGGCAGAACCCAAAAAGTTAAGCTCAACATTCAAAGTTGCTTAATCCTAAGGGCATTTGCCAAATTTAAAGTAAAAGCTATAAATCCATACTGGAGTTGTGGATTTGCGGGTAAGATAACTAAAAGTCAAAGTGCAGAGCCTTCCTTGTACAGTCTGTGAGGATGTATATTCACATAGCCATTAGGGAAAATAGTATAGGGGGTGGTTCTCAAAAAATAAAAATAGAACTGCCATTTGATCCAGTAATTTCTCTTCTGGAAATACATCCAAAATAAGTGAAATCACTATCTCAATGAGATACTTGCAATCCCATGTTCACTGCAGCATTATTCTCAATAGCCACAATTTGGAAACAATTTATGATATTATTATGAACATAAAAAATTTAAAAGAAACTGCATTTAAATCATAAGAATTAATAGTAGGATATGAAATCAACACACAAAAAAATTGTAGTTTATAGTCCACCAATAAAAACTAGAAAATAAAGTTATTTAAAGATACCCTGTATGACAGCATCAAAAACTAAGCACAATTAAGCATCAATTTCCTAAGAATAAATCTAGAAAAGTGTGTGACCACTATGGGAAAAACTAGAAATCTTTACTGAGAGTCATTAAAGAAAAGAGATATATGGTCCATGTTCTTAAACGGGAAAACTTATTGCAAAAATGTCAGTTCCCACATTGTTTTGAAAGTCATTGTGATTCCAATCAAAAGTTCAACAAGATACTCTTGTCCTTTTTGACTAGCTTGTTCCGAAGTTTAGATGGAAATGCAAAGGAAAAAGAAGAGGAAAAAGTTTAGAACTTTTAGAGGAAGTTTACAACTTTAGAACTTTTAGAACTAGTTAGAACTTTTTAGAGGAAAAACTAGAAGAGGAAAAACTCTCCAAACTGGTTTTCCTTAGGGAAGAAAAACAAGGTGAGAGAATTAACTCTACCAGTTCCCAAGCCTTATTTTAAAGACAGTGTGGTAACTATAAAAACTGTAGTTAACTAAGAGAGTGTAGTATTGATCCGAGGACACATAATGAAACTGCAAAACAGGAGAACGCGGGAATAGACACGTGCATACGTAGATCTGATGTGTGAAAGGCGGTACTGCAGACGAGTGGGAAAAGGGTGGTCTTCTAACAAGTTGTAATGGAACAATTGGGTATTTGTGGACAAAACTGCCAATGGACCCCGAACTCACGCCATATGTAAAAATCAACTCCCAGAAGATTATAGAGCTAAATGTGAAAGACAAAACTATAAACTTTCAAAAGAAAATAAAAGAGATCTTTGTGACCTTGGGGTAGAGAACAATTTCTTGAACAATATGTGAAAAGCAATACCCATAATGAGTATTAAATGAATAATTACATACATATATACAAAGGGTGTGTATATATATATATATTTCATATATATACACACACATGCTTAGAACAGTATTTGGCACTTCATAAGCACTCAGTAAAATTAGCTGCCTTAATAATAATTTGCATTATTGTTATTATTAGGCTGGGATTCTTCTCTCCTATGATATCAGAATCAAAAATGCAAGCCAAAAAAAGTGTATCAGAAATTACTCAGTGATTACCAGTTAATTCAGCTTTTTGTGAGCTTCTGATGACTGTGAATATCCAGGCTAAGTCAGAGGCCCTTGACCCCTAACACCCATTTTCTAAAATGGCAGGTGCTCACTTTGTCCACTACAGAACCATTGAAACCGCAACATTTCAAAGGCAGACAGGCAAACCAAGGATAAAGTTGCAAGCACCTTTCTGTACCACAATCTGTCATGCTCTAATATAAAAATGCTTTGGGAAGCAACCTAAAAAAAGAACAATTTAAATTTTGCAAATGGACAAAGTTTCCAGTATAATGCTTGAGGTCTCATTTATAATGACCATGGATGGAGATACAGCCACAACGTGGCCTCTACACCTGCCTTCAAAATATACTCATTGGGGTGTCAGACTAGGTGAATGCCAACATCCCTCCTAATCCTAGAATGTCAGAATTCCATTGGCCAATAACACATTTAAAATGTAGGAAGTGAAACTGAAAATAATCAACAAAGATCCAATTAGAGTGTTTACTCAAAACTTTGTAAGGCCTACCCCAGCAATCCAGTGGTTAAGACTTCATCATCCAATGCAGGGGATATGGTTCAATCCCTAGTTGGGGAGGTAAGATCCCACGTGCCCTGTGGTCAAAAAGCAAGACATAAAACAGAAGCAATATTGTAACAAATTCAATACTGACTTTAAAAATGGTCTACATTAAAAAAAAAAAGAATGGTCCACATTAAAAAAAAAAAAACTTCATAGTGAGTGTCAACGCTGGAACTCTCTATTCCACGAGCCACTTACTTTGCCTTGATTGGAGGGCTTTCCTCTGATTAACTTTCCTCCAGCACTGACTTGGACTCACTTTCCTGAGAGGGTTTGATTCTTAATTTTCCAATTTGCTCTAATGAGCTTCTCTGAGCCTGCCTCTCCAAACTAGCTGAACCAAATCTGTGCCTCCTCCTTCTATAGAGATTACATTGCAGTTCAGTTTTTCAGAATCTCCAGCTTTTTCAGATTGCAATTACCAGCTACCCTGGACCTTCTCCATTTGAATTCCAGCCTCCATTTAAAGAAAAAGAAAGAAGAAGAAGAAGAAGAAAAGAAGGATGATATTCCTTCCAATTAACATTTTGCAAGAGCAATCACTTCAAGTCTTCAGTCTGTGTAGGGTTGGGGAATATGAAGGGGCTCATGACATCATACAGTGGCTAAAATGTGACACTGGGAGTTGTGTCACTAGGGACAGTTCCTGCAAAACCAGAACGTCTAGTCACTTTGACCTACAGCAAAATGTATCAAATAACTAGGACAGTGCTCGTGCAAACAGCTGATCTAGTCATTAAACCCTAACACGGTCTCTGGGTTCTCTGGAGCCACATTTAAATCAACCAATTAAAGAAGTGATCTGGGACAAGAGAGAAATTCCCTCTTTTAGTGCTTATTTTTCTCTTTTCTCAAAAGGACCTGGGAGCATGGTGATGGAAGGGATAGCACTCTGACCAATGTGAGGAATTCCCAACTTAGAAAAATCAGCAGAATCTTTTCTCCCTAAGTAAGGTGAAACCAGGCTTCCCTGGTGGCTCAGATGGTAAAGAATCTGCCCACAACACAGGAGACCTGGGTTCGATCCCTGGGTTGGGAAGATCCCTTGGACAAAGGAATGACAACCCACTCCAGTATTCTTGCCTGGAGAATTCCACGGACAGAGGAGCCTGGTGGGCTACAGTCCTCAGGGTCACAAAGAGTCAGACATGACTAGCGACTAACACTTCCCAATTTTCAGATGAAACCACTTTATCTCTTGAGCCACTGCTGCAGGAAGACAGACTCATGACAACCTCATGGGAGAGGGCCTCCTTCCTGCCAGTGTGTGGCTGGTTTGCATAAAGACTATGATAGCATTTTAATGGGCAAAATAAAATCCCTGGTCAACAACCAGACTCCTCCTAGTCTTCTATCAGAACAGTTGTGCCAAAGAGCTGTCAGCAACTAAGGGCCCACCCAGCTGGTCTGGTGAGACCACCAGGTAGAAGAAGCTGATGATTAATAAAAATAATAGAATTGCTATTATTTTTGCTACTATAACTCAGTGGCAATTCCTTTACTGAGCACTGTATTAGCTAGTTTAATAGTCCCAGTAACCCTAGAAAGAGCTTTGATGAGTATCCCCATTTTTCAAATAAAGAAACTGAGGCTTCGAGATATTACAAAATTTGCCAAGGTCACAGAACTAGAATACTGCTATGTCTGATCAACAATACATCCACAACACATCCCTCCTATGCAGCATCTCTGCCCAGGCTTTATTTTTTGACCTTCCTTCCTTCTGAATGATTGCGTCAAGATGCCCTTATTTATAAGGTGTCTAAGAGTCAAGATCTAAGAACATATCCTCTCTTTATTTGAATAAAATCTCATTATTTTAAAAAATTAACATGTGATCTCTTTGGGCCCCCTACTACGCCTTACTGAGCAGGTAAGGCAGGCTTTTTTGTCTGTTTTTAAACTCCCTTTGAAAATCCATTCGGTGACTAAACATTCCCAATGATTAAATTTTTAGAAGTTTCTTGCAAAACAGCAACTGTCAGGATAGAGTAAGTTGACAATTTTACCCATTAGCAGAAGGATAACAGAATCACCATTTGTTTGGAGCAGTGTCTGAATGTGGCCTGGGAGAGGAAAATGCATTATGAAACCACAGGGACGAGAGCCAGCACCACCCCAAGTAGCTCAGAGACTCTGGGGCACAGGGGATGTTTTTGGGTGTTTTCTCTGCCTGGTCTCTACAGGCTTTTGAAAGCTAAGACCAAATACAATAAGTACTTCAGGAAGAGAGAGCCATTGGGGAAATAGACAATTTTCCTAAATTCCTTCTCTCCTAACTTTTACTCCAATTTCTAAGTAACGACATGTAATGCAGGCTCTGTAGCAACTCAGAGGAGTGACCAAATCTCTGCGCCTCTACTTATTAGCTGTAGGACCTATAGAAAGTAACTTTATTAATCTGAGCCTCAGTAATTTCATCTGAAAAATGGGGATATGGGTTGAGAAAATTAAATAAAATAATAATTAGAAAAAGCTTGGCATAATTCTTGATAAATATGAAGCACTGAAGGACATACAGAAAACTAAGATCATGGCATCCGGTCCCATCACTTCATGGCAAATAGATGGAGAAACAGTGGAAACAGTGTCAGACTTTATTTTTTTGGGTCTCCAAAATCACTACAGATGGTGATTGCAGCCATGAAATTAAAAGATGCTTACTCCTTGGAAGGAAAGTTATGACCAACCTAGATAGCATATTCAAAAGCAGAGACATTACTTTGTCAACAAGGGTCCATCTAGTCAAGGCTATGGTTTTTCCAGTGGTCATGTATGGATGTGAAAGCTGGACTATCAAGAAAGCTGAGTGCAGAATTGGTGCTTTTGAACTGTGGTGTTGGAGAAGACTCTTGAGAGTCCCTTGGACTACAAAGAGATCCAACCAGTCCATCCTAAAGGAGATCAGGCCTGGGTGTTCATTAGAAGGACTGATGTTGAAGCTGAAGCTCCAATACTTTGGCCACCTCATGCGAAGAGCTGACCCATTTGAAAAGACCCTGATGCTGGGAAAGAGTGAGGGCAGGAGGAGAAGGGGATGACAGAGGATGAGATGGTTGGATGGCATCATCAACTCAATGGACATGGATTTGGGTGGACTCCAGGAGTTGGTGATGGACAGGGAGGCCTGGTGTGCTTGGTACACGGGGTCACAAAGAGTCAGACAAGACTGAGAGACTGAACTGAACTGAAGGACATAATTCTCATTTCTATCAGTTCAGTTCAGGTCAGGTCAGTCATTCAGTAGTGTCCGACTCTTTGCAACCTCATGCATTGCAGCACGCCAGGCCCCCCTGTCCATCACCAACTCCCGGAGTTCACTCACACTCATGTCCATTGAGTCGGTGATGCCATCCAGCCATCTCATCCTGTCGTCCCCTTCTCCTCCTGCCCCCAATCCCTCCCAGCATGAGTCTTTTTCAGTGAGTCAGCTCTTCACATGAGGTGGCCAAAGTACTGGAGTTTCAGCCTTAGCATCATTCCTTCCAAAGAACACCCAGGACAGATCTTCTTTACAATGGACTGGTTGGATCTCCTTGCAGTCCAAGGGACTCTCGAGAGTCTTCTCCAACACCACACTTCAAAAGCATCAATTCTTTGGCACTCACCTTTCTTCACTGTCCAACTTTCACATCCATACATGACCACTGGAAAAACCATAGCCTTGACTAGATGGACCTTTGTTGGCAAAGTAATGTCTCTGCTTTTGAATATGCTATCTAGGTTGGTCATAACTTTCCTTCCAAGGAGTAAGCGTCTTTTCATTTCATGCCTGCAATCACCATCTGCAGTGATTTGGGAGCCCCAAAAATAAAGTCTGACACTGTTTCCACTGTTTCCCCATCTATTTCCCATGAAGTGATGGGACCAGATGCCATGATCTTCGTTTTCTGAATGTTGAGCTTTAAGCCAACTTTTTCATTCTCCTCTTTCACTTTCATCAAGAGGCTTTTTAGTTCCTCTTCACTTTCTACCATAAGGGTGGTGTCATCTGCATATCTGAGGTTATTGATATTTCTCCCGGCAACCTTGATTCCAGCTTCTGCTTCTTGCAGCCCAATGTTTCTCATGATGTATTCTGCATATAAGTTAAATAAGCAGGGTGACAATATACAGCCTTGACGTACTCCTTTTCCTATTTGGAACCAGTCTGTTGTTCCATGTCCAGTTCTAACTGTTGCTTCCTAACTTGCATATACGTTTCTCAAGAGGCAGGTCAGGTAGTCTGGTATTCCCATCTCTTTCAGAATTTTCCACAGTCGATTGCGATCCACACAGTCAAAGGCTTTGGCATAGTCAATAAAGCAGAAATAGATCACTAGTAAACTTTAATATTTGATAAAAATTTGTGAATAAGGCATAACTAATACAAACTGTAATACACCACCTTTTCATTACAGCTGGCATTTTGGTAGCCCTATTGCTATAAAAGCTACCACTTAACACCTCTCAGTTCTCCACCATGCCAGGTGATAGGAGAGATGTTTTAGACTACAATTTATCCATCTCCCATCATGCAATTCACCACTCAGTCCTTTTGGTTTGATCTCAGTGATATGGACCGAATCCATCTCGTCTCCCTTTCCACGCCTCCATCATGTCTTGTCAGGAAGTTTGCTGTCGTGTCCCAGGTGACTTTGCTAACTTTGGTATTACACAGTCCATTCCATATTCTGAGCCACAGTAACCCTCTAAAACACAAATCATGTTACTTCCTGCTAAGAGTCTTTAGTAATCCCATATAATCTGCAGTATAAAGTGGAAACTCTTTAGCATGTATAGGAAGCTCCATATGATACAAACTCTGGTGAAACTCTTCTGATTTGTTTGTTTGTTTTCCCTCCAAAAACCTTCTTTTCAAAATGTATAGAATTCCCTAAACACATGTTGTTAAAAGCACATATATATATAAGTCCTCCTTTAAAACTCAAAAAGCTTTTTTTTTTCTTTTTCCTTTTTTCGGCCAGGCAGCTTGCAGGATCTTAGTTCCCAGACCAGGGATTGAGTTGTAATAGCACACAGTCCTAACCACTGAACCGCCAGGGCATTTCCTCATAAGAACTCTTTGAAGCTTATTATTTTTATAAACTCTGACTAGGCCCTCCTTACTTATAAGGAACCAGGACAAAAGAAAAGGGGGGAAAAAAAAAATAGAAGAAGAAACTGGGTCCCTGGTCAGAACTCTGCACTCTGCTTTCACTGCCAAGGTCCTAGATTCAAACCCTGGTCAGGGAACAAAGATCCTCACAAGCCAAAAAAAAAGGTAGGAGCCAGGGGGACTAGGTCAGGTACCTAACTTGCCCAGGTCACACAGCTTGTTGCCCGGTCAAGATCTGAACCAGGCTACACGATCTGTGTTCTCATGCCATCCATCTTCCTCGAGTGCTCTCTACCAGCGGCGTTTGACTAACACCTTGACTAACACCTCACATTCACACCTCAACTCAAGAAACACCTCTTATGTGACCCTTCTGGATCCCAGCTCAGAACAGACCGCTCCTGTTATCGTGACTCTTCTGCGACTTGTATAGTTGTCCATCCTAGTATCTCTCATTCCCTAGTGTGCAGTTGTATGAATATTTAACATGCCTCTCTCCCTTCCTAGACTATAAATCCTTAAGAATGGGAAGCGTGTTTATTATTCTTTGCACGCTAAATGTTTAGCACAGTGTCAAGCACATAATAGGTGTTTAATAAATGTTTGGAGGATAAATGGTTAAAAGAATGGATCGGTGGAATGAATGAAAGTCAAACAATGGTCATTATAAAAAGGGCACTGTGTATAAGGTCCTTGTTTCTGCATTTTAAGAAAAATACAAAACTAGAAAAGGTCCAACCAATATACTAAGTTTGGAGGGTGAGGGAGGGAGAATAGGATTGAGAAGGACTTGGTCTTTATGCCCTGGAGGACATGGATACGGTGAGCAAACACAGAGTAACAGAACGCTAAAACTCAAAGAGGCAAACTTAAAACTCTCACTAGTACAATAAAATCGAGCACTGCTTTCACAGAGAATGAATGTATGAATCCACGAGCTAGTTCAAGCTGAAAATGCAAATAGGTTTTCTAAAGGCTGAAAAGAATTCACTGATGATTGACCCTAATCCCTTTTATATTTCTATTTCATTTGACTGATAATTAAGAAACACCTACTCAGAGGCATGAGATGAAAGACAAACATGACAAATTCAGCTTCTAGAACACAACTGTACAAAATCTATGGGACACAGCAAAATCAGTTTTTGAGGGGAGTTCATAGTGATACAGGCCTTCCTAAAAAAAAAAAAAAGCGGGGTGGGGAATCTCAAATAACCTAACCTAGTTTCTGAAAAAACTAGGAAAAGAACAAACAAAACCTAAAGTTTAGCAGGATAAAGGATATAATACATATCAGAGATGAAAGAAATAAGATAGAGACGAAGAACACAGCTTCTGCCCGAAGAAGGCCTATAGTCTAGTAGGAAAAGAAATGTAAGCAATCATACAGCCCTTCTCAAATCACTGATGGTAAAGAATAGCTTTGTTATTATTTTATTTCAAATGTGTTATTGGCAGCTACTTTAGAAAAATACAATAAAAATAAAATACAAGAAAACGTTTTTTAAAGATATATAAAATACAAGCTCCAATTGTTTGTATTTGAGTCAACACCCTTAATCAATACCCTTAGTACTGATATTATCAAAATGCTGTAACTGTTTCTAAACAATTACCATCAATTTCTGTACTTAGCTCCTCATGGAATGGTAACAGTTTTGCACAGCAGTGGTCCACAGGTCACATTTTGAGTAACATTAACAAGTTCCAGTGGTCATGTATAGATGTGAGGGTTGGGCTGTGAAGTAAGCTGAGAGCTGAATAATTGATGCTTTTGAAGTGTGGTGTTGGAGAAGACTCTTGAGAGTCCCTTGGACTGCAAGGAGATCCAACCAGTCCATCCTAAAGGAGATCAGTCCTGGGTGTTCATTGGAAGAACTGATGATGAAGCTGAAACTCCAGTACTTTGGCCACCTGATGCAAAGAGTTGACTCATTGGAAAAGACCCTGATGCTGGGAGGGATTGGGGGCAGGAGGAGAAGGGGACAACAGAGGATGAGATGGCTGGATGGCATCACCAACTCGATGGACATGAGTTTGAGTGAACTCCAGGAGTTGGTGATGGACAGGGAGGCCTGGCGTGCTGGGATTCATGGGGTCGCAAAGAGTCGGACACGACTGAGCGACTGAACTGAACTGAACAAGTTTACAGTAAGTTAGTTGCTTTAATGGAAACAATGATGTAAAAATAAAATGAGTTTTTAAGGCAATTAAATCAATTTAAATTACTTGGGAACCGAACCCACTCAGTGTATTTTCCCCAAACTTTCCCCCTCAGACAAAAGATTCTTTTCTCTACCTTTTCAGGACCTATTTTCTTAAAAAGGTAGCCCATATTTGCTGCCTCATCAGCAAGCCAGAGCTGTTTCATAAAAAAGAACAGAAAGGAATCACTGCACTTTTTCATACTTTTCTTATACTATTTGTATCCTGTAATGTGAGATAGCTTTTTATCTCTCCTTTCCCATTAGATTTGAAGATCTCAAGGAGAAGAGAGACCTTGAGCATAAGTACTTTAACATCTGTGCAGCCTCTACAAAGGAGCCTTCAACATGCCAAGTACTCAATGACTATTTATCGAATAAGTGAAAGAAATGAAATAAGCAAGTAAACTAGCTACTACCCAATGCCTCCTGAAGCATATTACTGAGATGTACTAGGTTTTAAAATTTTATTTGATGCCAAAGGTTAATGATCCTCTTTAGACTTAAGCTGCTGGAATCATTTAATTTTTCTGTACTTGATCCAGATGTGAAATTCCAACCAACATCAAATGAAAGTTTGATTAAACAGATCAAGAACAACATGTGTGATAGATGTGAATTCCCTCTAGGGTGAGATGTAGGTCTGGAAACCAGAAGACTTGACTCTACAGAGCTGAAAGTTCTTGAAAGAGCCTATGTCCCATGCCTAAAGAAAAACAATGTATACTTCATCTTCCAAAGAAGAAACAGGTCAAGTTCAGAGACACAGAAGTATCTAGATCAAGTCACCAGATTCTGAGTCTTCCTTTCCTCCTTGATATTTCCCATTCCTTAATTTATTTTTCCTCTTAAATTTTGTATTTATTCCCACAAGAAAAAATGGAGAATTCAACAGTATTGCGAAAATAGCTCTCAACTAAGGAAGCAAAAGGACAAAGTGGTCTCAGCTTCCAGGATTATTCTATCTTCTCAGAAGCTCTTGCTGCCCTTGAAGCTGGTTTCCTGGAGCAGCGAAGATTCCTGGGATTCTGCAAGCAAGCTCGAGTTATCTGGTGAGTGATCAGAAGGCTCCTGGGAGGAGGCCCAGCTGGGATTTCTTCCAAACCATGTCTGCACCACCTGTAACTCTTCACTACATATGCTTGCCAGAAGATAGTCCCAAGTCCAGGGGGATGGGGAAAGTTGCCATTCCATAAAGCACCACCAGCCAGCTTTGGCAGAGAAAGGCGTCCTTGTGCATTGGGAAGGAGTCAGGGCTTCCAGAGGGCACCTCGCCAGCTCTGGTATGCAGTTCTGGGACTTGTGCCCACCAAGCCTGCCCCAACTTGCCCAGGAGAGAGAGAGGCCAGGGAACGATGCAAAAGGTGTTCTCTCCCTAACCCCCACCAGTTCCAGCCAGCTCCAGGCTCCTTTGAAGTCCTGGGCCAGAAGACATGGCCAGTACTGATGCTGAAGTTTTTTTCCATGAGCCTCTGGTATTTGAGTTCTCTTTCTCTCTGTCTGTCTCTGAGTCTGGAAGGCAGACCAATATAAATCAAAAAGCACAGGCTTTGGAAGCAGATAAACCTTGATTCAAATCCTGGCTGGGACATGCACTGGGTTTACAAGCCCACCAAAATTATTTGATTTCTCTGAATCTTGGCATTCTTATTTCTGCAATATCATTAATCTAACCCAGAATTTCTCAAACTCAGCACTCTTGACATTTTAGACTGGATACATTTTTGTGGGTTGGGGCAGGGGGTGGGGGATGGGGGTCTGTCCTGTGCGTTATAGAATGTTTAACAGCATCCCTGACCTACCTATTAGTTACTAGTCACTCTCCGCCTTCTGACTGTGACAATCAAAAACGATTCTAGACTGGCTAATGTAGGGCTAAATTGCCCAGTCAAGAATCAGTCACCTCATCTCATCCTTACGATTGCTGTTTGTATACATATTATTGCAAATATAGAGTATGATTGTTGCGGTTGTTTACTCTCTAAGTTGTGTCTGACTCTTACGCAAACCATGGACTGTAGCCCGCCAGGCTCCTCTCTCCATGAGATTTTCCAGGCAAGAATACTGGAGTGGGTTGCCGTTTCCATCTCCAGGGGATCTTCCCGACCCAGGGATCAAACCTGAGTCCCCTGCACTGGCAGGCGGATTCTTTACCCCACTGAGCCCGCAGGGAAGCCCATAGAGTATGACACCTGTGAATGAGTGAATGAAGAGCACCCCAGAATTACTAACTCCCATAACAGATGTCATCACTGCCCTTCCCAGATCTCCTTTGCATCCACCTCCACACACTGATGGCTGCTTCTCATGATCACCTGGACTCCCTGGCCTTGGGAATATTATTAGTCAGTAAACAGGGCAGCCCTTAACTACTGACAGGCAAGGAGTTGGTGAGATAAACACTCTAGCCTCCTAGTCCTTTAGCTGAGAGAATTGTGTTCTAAATTCCCCAGTGGGCTCAGGCTCCATGGCCAGGGTGGCAGCTGGCTACATAACACATCTCTCCTCTGCCTTCACTTTCTTGCTCTCCCACAGTACCTCTTAGTGTCACTTCCCAAACTCTTTGCACAACTTCTCCCATCTTGCGTGTGTTTCTATATTCCTGTAATTAATATATAAACACTGTGACTTTTATTTCTGTAAATGCCCTGCCTTGTTAATTCATTGGACTTCTCATGAGTATTTACTCAGGTCACAGTATTTGAAAAAAAAAATTTTTTTTAATACTGCAAATAAGCTACTGTCCTGCTCTGGAGACTGCTGAAAATAATGATCAACACATCCCAGACAGTCTCAGTGCAGGTAAAACAATGAGTCTAGGATCGTCACTTCTCACTTGGCCCTGAGCCCGATCTACCCGCCACGATGCTGCCACACAGCGTCTTCTGAAATGACATCAGTTCATGTCTGCCACGAGCCCAGCCGTCTCTGCTGCTGTAACATCAGGACCTAAAACCACTTGGCACATGGTGGGTACCCAGGAATACCCACTGAATTACTGAATGAATATCATTCTTGTGCTTACAATCTTTGGATGCCATGTTATCAGTAAAAGACAAAGATCAAACTCTTTGAAACAGTATACAAGGCAGGGTCTTGGTGACTTGGTCTCTGCTTCCCTCTCCAACTTCACTCCTCACCCCTTACTCATTCTACTTTACCCCAAAATACACACATGCACTGTTCGTTAGCTGTCCCATACTATCTGTGATTCCTAGAAGGGTATGTTCTTTTTACAGCTGTGCTGCTCTCAACTGGGGATCTCTTTTGGGTTTTCTCCCTATAGACACCTTCCGGTTCTTCTTGGGGCTGTTCACCTCTGACTTCCTCAGGGTGGGGAGGTGGAGGGTCTCCCTGATCTTTTTGAGTAAAGATAGCCCTTCTCTCTTCCCATTAGGCTATTGTCCTATGGGGGTTGCTTCTTAATCTGACCCATCAGAGAGAATACCTTGAAATTCAGGGCCATGTCCTGGATTTGGAGGTATACCCAATGTCTGATACATCTCACATGCTGAGAAAATAAATGTGTGTGCATTAATCAAAGGATTTGATTGTTCTCTGTATTAATAGTCTAAAGAGGCTTTAGTATGTGAATTAACCAGGATTCTCCAGAGAAGCAGAACCGATAGGATATACATAGATGTATAGAAAGAGATTTATTCTGAGGGATTGGCTCACATGATTATAGAGGCTGAGAAGTCCCACCATCTGCCGTCTGCAAGCTGGAGACCCAGAAAAGCTGGTGGCGTAATTCAAGTCCAAACCCAAAGGCCTGAGAACCAGAGTAAATCCCCCTCTGAGTTGGAAGGCTTGAGAACCAAGAATGCTGATATCTGAAGGCAGGAGAAGATGGATACACTCCTTCAGAGAGAAAATTCTTTCCGTCACCATTTGGTTCTATGAAGGCCTTCAAATGATTGCATGTGGCCCACTGATATTAGTGGGAGAGATCCTCTTTACTCAGTCTGCGGATTCAAATATGTATCTCCTTCCCAATCATCCTCACAGACGCACTCAGAAATAGTATTTTATCAACCATCTGAGCATCTCTTAACTCAGTTGACACATAAAATTAACCATCACAGTATGTAACCTTCATTCCCTTAAATCAGCTACTAATTTCTCCATAGAAAGAGTTTTTGATAAATCCCAGGGATTCCCTGACTGCTCACCAGAAAGATAAACCATAGGTACACGAACCACAAATATCTAAGCCTCTTAGAGTTACGATTTAGCTATACTAATAATGGGAAGAAACTACTGCCTTGGCCAAGGAAGAATGTGACCTACCACCCAAGCTTGAGAAGGCTCAGTGTACGAACACATTCCTCCCACACTGTACAAGCAAGTGGGGCCTGTCATAACAACCCAGGAAAGCTATTTTGAAGGTGTGCTCTTCACTGAACTGAGCCCTTGCAGCCTAGAAGAACATCTTCAAGATGGGATTCTTACAAATTCCACACCAGAGTTTCTGGTTAGGACTAGTGAGCTGGCTTCATGGAAACAGAAGGTAGAAAATAAGGACAGAAGAAGATGTGCTAAGTCTGCTCCAAAGGCCCAGTTATCCTCTTTAGAGAGAAGGCTCCAGCTGGGACAAAGTGACCCCTTCCCCGCACCTCCCTATTGCAATCTTCCACCCTCACCTTCCCAAAACAAAACCCATTGAATGCTCCAGGCATTTCCTTTCCAAAACAGCCCTGAGACTTGAATAACATCTAATTGTATGAAGAAAAAATCATAATGGCAATGAAGAACATTAGAGGACAGTTTTCATAATATTGATTCAATCATGCAAGCACAAAGTGTCTACTTATGTAACCACCTCATACACTAAGAGGGGCTTCTTTGTCCCTGAAGATAATATTTATAAGGTGTACCAAGACAAAGTCAAATGCTGAATATGATCTCTAAAAAATGATAGACATTGACATGACATGAAATCTCCTGAATCCTGTCAGTAAGATAACTGAGGTTTCTCTTGCTGAGCTAAGAGTCAACCAAAATTTATTTTCAACGAAGTAGGAGACACAGGTCTTCTACCATCTTCTACCTGGACCATCTTCAACTTTATTTCCAACTTGCTAACCTTTGAATATCCTATTGACATCTTGTTTATTTCAAAAAAGGAGTATTCTACCACTACCTAATGCCCCCAATTCTCCAAGCCTTTCAATCTTTGGACCCTCTCTGTCCCCTTACAGAAACTCAAATGAAATATAAATCTTGTTTTTTCTTCCTCTGTTTCTACTTGACCATCAGTTCAGTTCAGTCACTCAGTTGTGTCCGACTCTTGGCGACCCCATGAATTGTAGCACGCCAGGCCTCCCTGTCCTTCACCAACTCCTAGAGTTCACTCAGACTCATGTCCATCGATCAGTGATGCCATCCAGCCATCTCATCCTCTGCCGTCCCCTTCTCCTCCTGCCCCCAATCCCTCCCAGCATCAGAGTCTTTTCCAATGAGTCAACTCTTCGCATGAGGCGGCCAAAGTACTGGAGTTTCAGCTTTAGCATCATTCCTTCCAAAGAAATCCCAGGGCTGATCTCCTTCAGAATGGACTGGTTGGATCTCCTTGCAGTCCAAGGGACTCTCAAGGGTCTTCTCCAACACCACAGTTCAAAAGCATCAATTCTTCGGCGTTCAGCCTTCTTCATAGTCCAACTCTCACATCCATACATGACCAGAGGAAAAACCATAGCCTTGACTAGACGGACCTTAGTCGGCAAAGTAATATCTCTGCTTTTGAATATGCTATCTAGGTTGATCATAACTTTTCTTCCAAGGAGTAAGCATCTTTTAATTTCATGGCTGCAGTCACCATCTACAGTGATTTGGGAGGCCAAAAAATAAAGTCTGACTCTGTTTCCACTGTTTCCCCATCTATTTCCCATGAAGTGATGGGACCAGATGCCATGATTTTCGTTTTCTGAATGTTGAGCTTTAAGCCAAATTTTTCACTCTCCTCTTTCACTTTCATCAAGAGGCTTTTTAGTTCTTCTTCACTTTCTGCCATAAGGGTGGTGTCATCTGCATATCTGAGGTTATTGATATTTCTCCCAGCAATCTTGATTCCAGCTTGTGCTTCTTCCAGCCCAGTGTTTCTCATGATGTACTCTGGATAGAAGTTAAATAAGCAGGGTGACAATATACAGCCTTGACATACTCCTTTTCCTATTTGGAACCAGTCTGTTGTTCCATGTCCACTAACTGCTGCTTCCTGACCTGCATACAGATTTCTCAAGAGGCAGGTCAGGAGGTCTGATATTCTCTTTCAGAATTTTCCACAGTTTATTGTGATCCACACAGTCAAAGTCTTTGGCATAGTCAATAAAGCAGAGATAGATGTTTTACATGATAACATATACTATCCCAACTATACTTCCACAGTATAATCTAAGTAGCACAGAAAAGTCTCCTTAATTCAACAGGTAGTTATTTATGATCTGTTTCCAGGAGCTAGTCAATTCAAGACCATGAAAGTTCCATGTTGAAATAAGTGCAAGAATTGAAATTTGCTCAGAAAAAAAAAAAAATCACAGAACTACCAAATGCCTAAGCTGGAAGAAATCTCCAGATACCACAAAATTAGTTAGCTCACTCGATGGTTGAAAATACTTTCTTAAAAGTCAGGGAAGACATTTGAGATGCTCAAGTCCCAATAACAGAGAAGATGAGCCATGTCAGGACTCAAGTTTCCTGACACTCACACTATGCTCCACAGTACCTGTCATCAAGTCTTCCCATTACTGAATCCCTCAGTTTCCCAAATCAGCTGGCCTGGCACTGGTGGTCCCAAGCATTGCCAATATGTTTTAATCAACAGAAAAGAGACAATCTCCAGGAAGAGTTTGATGTCCTTTTCCTTGCAAGTACTAAATCATCCCTTGTCTCTTGTTTTTATTTTAGTCCCTAAGCTGTGTCCAACTCTTTTGCAACCCCATGGACTGGAGCCCACCGGGCTCCTCTGTCCAGGCTCCTCTTGCCTCTGATTTCCCAGGCAAGGATACTAGAGTGGGTTGCCATTCCCTTCTCCAGGGGATCTTCCCAACCCAGGGATCGAACCCAAGTCTCTTGCATTGGCAGGCAAGTTCTTTACCACTGAGCCACGAAGGCAGCCCTTCTCACGTCTCTTTCCTACCAATACATACATGTGGGCTTTATCAGGATGCTCAAAAAGTTTTTATCCAGAACCATACAGATACTGAATGAAGTAATTAGGGACAGAGTAGAGACTGGATCCCACTTCTCCTGACTCTGTAGAGGATAATTTCCACTCCTTTGAAGTCTCCCATATCCCAATGTTCCTTCAGAGTGATCTCAAAGAGGAAATGATGTACTTCCATATTTGAGATTCAAACTCATCATTCTAAAGCCAAGATGCTATATATTACCCCCTCCTACATGTCTAACATTAGCCAAGACAATCTCCTGGAACCTTCCTGGGACCAACTTTTCCTGCTAAAGGCAAACATGAATCTAGCTAAAGTAACTGCTACTGCTGTTATAAAAATATATTATTACTTGTAGGACTCCACAGAATAGGAGGCAATTCTTTTTTTTATATGCTGTAGTAACAAGGATGTTTAAATGTCATCTTTATTTTGACCATATTTCAGGGGAAGGCATTAATGCCACATTCTACCTAAATAGGTTTTTATGATACCAAAGACCAGTGCCTTTCCCTGTCATTTTCTCTTGATGGACAAAAGGCTCCAAAATGGGTTTTAAAAAATAGCGCAACCAAAATGGGTTTGAAAAAATAGTGCACTTGAGATTGAGTGCAATCTCAAGGGAAAAACTCAAATTCTGACAAAAAACTATAGGGTAAGGAACTTGGCAAAATTGCATCAATAACACTAGTGATTTAAACTTGGTTTTAACTTTAACTCATGGTTCTGACACTTTCCATCTCAAAAAATCTCCATCCTTGACTAATAACCTCAAATTCTATGTGGTTTTCTTACTCTTTGGAATGTCAGGCCTAGTATGTGATGAATAGCCCAGGCTTTACACAGTTCAGCAGGTGAATTCAGACAAATGATATGCCCAGAAAGACAGTTCTTTCACCAAAAAGAGAAAATAAAGAAATGTTCCTGCTTATGTTATGCTGGTAAAGAGAGTATGATTCAGCACAGCTTGTTTAGAAAGTACAATGGTGAAACCAAGTCAGGGCCGAAAGACTTTCCATCCCTTTAACAGTCAATTCCAGAAATAACACCTAGAAAGATAGTATTAGTAAGATGTTCATTCCAATGGAAGCCAGAATGGGGGATAAGGTGGCAGAGAGGCGGTTATACGCGTGAGAAAATGAAGATGTCCATTACCGTGTTGACTGAACCAGGAGAAGGGCTGAGCGGCAAAAACTGGGGGGAAAAAACTCCACGCCCAACAATAGAGATACAATGCAGTAAAACAGTGCCCATTTGATTAATAAGTATAAACAGTAATTATGAAACCTGTGTAGAAACCTAGAAAAATATTTTGAATGAAATACTAGAGAACACAAAGTGGTTATCATCTTAGTCCATTTGGGCTGCTATAGCAAAGTACTATAGACTGGGTAGCTTTTAGCAACAGAAATGTATTTCGCACAGTAGTCTGAGAAGCCCAAGATCCAGGTGCCAGCATAGTCGTGTTCTGGTGAGAGCCCTCTTTTCCATTCATTGGTGTCACATGGTGAAGGGCTTAGGAATCTCTCTGGAGCCTTTTTGTAAATTTACTTATTTATTTGGCTACACTGAGTTTTAGTTGCCACAGGGGGATCTTCACGCTTCATTATGGCACCGGGATTTTTTGTTTCCTAGAGTGGGATATAGTGGGATTGAACTCGAGACTCCTGCATTGAAAGGCGAATTCTTCTAGACCACCAGGAAAGTCCCCTTTCTGGAGCCTCTTTTATAAGGTCATTCATGGGGGCTCCACCTTTATGGCTTAAGTACCTCCCAAAGGCCCACCTCCTAATACCATCACATCAGGCATTAGGATTTCAACATACCAATTTTAAGGAGCCACAGACACTCAGACCATAGCAAATATGCATATTTCAATTGCAATAATTTGAAAAACTGCCATTGTCCTGCCTATAAGCCTTCATCACTGGTTCCCTACTGCCACCAAGTTTAGCACATGTCATGTCCAGCTCTTTTGCAACTCCAGGGGCTGTAGCCAGCCAAGCTCCTCTGTCCATGGGATTTCCCAGGCAAGAATACTGGAGTAGATAGCCATTCCCCTCTCCCGGGGATCTTCCCAACCCAATGATTGAACCCTCATCTCCTGCATTGGCAAGCAGCTGAGCCATAGCCTCCTTAAAAATGGCTACTAGGTCCTATTTTGTTTGGTTGCCCCATCCTCTAAGAGCTCTAGTTCTATTTAGAAACCACTGAAATTGCCCAAACATGTCACTCTTCTGCAATGAGCTGAATCATTACTTCTTCAAGAGGGTTTCATGACCTTCCTTACTAGAAGACTCCCCTTCTCAGCATTTTCACACTGCACTGCAATTGCCTGTGTAAGTTTCAGTTACCCCAAGAGGACAGAGAGCTCACTTCTAGAACTGGGGTCTTATCTCCTTTACTCCCATCACTATCCTACCACAGTGCCTGGCTTGCAGAGGGGAGATCCACGAATCACACATCTAAGCACATAACAGGTGTATAAAACAAGCTAACAAGCTGAGGAAATATGTTTTATTCCCTTGTCTCAGCTAACAGACCTTCATAATGACCTGGAAGACCAAGTTCAAATCTCAAACCCCTCAGAGTTCCTCAGGGAGCAAGAGAAGGGGGTCCCTAATCCAAGGCCATACTCCATCTTCTCCAACCCCTGGCTCTCTCCCACATTGCGAGGGGCCTTGTTCACACATACACAGACCCCTCGGACCATATGTCCAAGCTGTACCCACCGCCCCTGCCATGACTGCCTCTTCACGCCCCTCAGAACTCAGAGTGTATACCAACATCATGGTGGACTCTTGGGAAGTCAGGCCTAGAGAATAAGCTTGGGTGCAGAAGTGGGTGCAGGGCTATGTGGGCAGGAATTCAGGGTCCTGGCACCTGAAGTACATAGGGGCATGGGCTCTGAATGGAACATAGTTCCTCGGCCCTGCAGAACCCTTGCCCTGTGTGGAGGGGGCACAGTGGAAGGAGGCCAGCACAGGCAGAGCCCAGGTGAGTGCAGTCCCTTCTGAGTGTCACCAGGACCTTTTCAGAGAAGATGCCCAGAAAGAAACCCCTGATGCAATTTCTCCGTGGTCCAGTGGTTAAGGTTCCACGCTTCCAATTCAGGAGTGAGGGTTCAATCCCTGATTGCGGAACTAAGCCATGTGGTGTGGCCAACACATTGTTTAAAAAAATAAAATGAAGCATTTTTAAAGCATTTTAAAAGAAGAAGAAGAAGAAAAAACACCAAGAACATGAGCATACATGTCCCCTCCCTGAAATGTGGGCTTTTCAACTGAAACAGCCCTCCAGACCCACCAAGGATGACCATCCCATAGACTGCCAAGCACCAGGAAGATGCCACATGACACACTAAGACATCGGGAAGGGCACAACAAGGTGACCCGGGGAGACTTCTCAGCCCTCTCCTGCACTCATTTGGTAAATTAGAGAAGAGAGTGAAAACTGGAAGGGACTCTAGGCTCACATTATCTCTGGATGATTTGCTCCATGTAAATAATAAGAACTTTATGGTAGCAAGCAGATTGTACATTATCATTAGTATGATTTCAGCCTGCTTTATGGCTCCTCAGCTGGTTGGAAACATATTTTTAGTTCTAATATCAAAATGTGTCAGAATTTGCTTTGCTAAAGCTAACAGAATGATACAGGTCAGATCAATTATTATGAAAAATTCAATTAAGAAAGTGCCATATGTGGCACTATAAAAAAAGACTGCAACAGCACATATGGCTGAAAAGAAGTGGTGACATCAACATCATCCTGTCCTTCAGTCCTTGTCACGGTGGCCACATCAGAATGGGAAACCTCCCGCATCCTTCTCCATGCCAGCCTCATCCTCTCCTCCATGTCCCCAAACCTCCTATTCTCTTCCATCACCCCAAACCAGGCCACCAGGCAACCAGTTTAACTCTGCCATATGCAGAGGACTTGGTGAACAGGGCTTTGGTATCTTCCTCTGTGGCTGTGTGTGGAGTTGTTGTTTAGTCACCAAGCCATGTCCAACCCTTTTGTGATCCCGAGGACTACGACCCACCAGGCTCCTCTATACATGGGATTTCGTAGGCAAGAATACTGGGGTGGGTTGCCATTTACTTCTCCAGGGGATCTTCCCAGTCCAGGGATCAAACTCACATCTCTTGCATTTCCTGCATTAGTAGGCCGATTCTTTACCACTGAGCCACCAGGGAAGCCCCATTAGTATCTTGCCTGCATGAGTGGTCAGAGGTTAGGGACACCAGCTCTGGGATCCAACACACTGGATTTCAGTCCCTTTACTACTTCAGGTGACAATGAGGAATTTATTGAATCCCTTTAAGCCTCAATTCTCTTATCTAAACATGGGGATAATAGCATCAGCTCTCTCTTGTATCTGTTTAGTAAACTAAATGAGATAATGCATGTTAAAGTACTGAGCACGGTGTCTGGCAAGCAGTAAACACTCAACCTGTATTAGTTATGATGTTTAGTTTTCTGTCATTGACAAGCAGCAGGTGAAGTGGAAAGGTTTACAGTTTAAGTCAGGAAGTCTGGATCTGCCACAAGCTCTAAGACTTTGCGGGTAGTCAGTTCACCTCTCTGGACCTCCATTTCCTCGTCAGCAAATGGGAAGTCATCGTACCCATCTGGCAGAGTTGTTTCAGGCTTCAGCGAAATACTGCCCAGGGAAAGTGCTTACAAACTATTACGTGATGTGGAAGCAGAATTTAATGTAATCATCTCCAAGTTAGCCCTGAGCCTGTGGAAACACTGGGCAGATGCCATCTACACGAGTTTGTTCAGAATATGCACTGTCCAGGCAGTTGAGTAATACCTAAAAGCATCCTGAGTCTAGCAAGGCAAAGCAAAAATGAGTCACAGAAACGTGGAAGCCTGAGCTCAGAAGGGTCCAGAGATACACAGCAGAGCCAGATTCAGAAAGGCATTGTCTGACTTCTTGTACTTAATAGCTTGTGCCCGCCTGCTTGCTGTCCCTTCAGTCATGTCCGACCCTTTGAGACCCCATGGACTCTAGCCCACCAGGCTCCTCTGTCCATGGGATTCTCCAGGCAAGAATACTGGAGTGGGTTGCCATGCCCTCCTCCAGGGAATCTTCCCACTTAATAGCTTAGCATCTTTCAAATAGATATATTTGAAAGTATAATTTTTTTAAAAGGCCTCCAAATTGATATGCAATCATATGGCTTCCTGTCAAGTCTACAGTCTATAATGATTTTGTCCCTTGAAACCAGAACCCAAGAGATAAACCAGTGTGGGGTTACTGTGATGCACCACAATGGCCGCCGTGCTCAGGTTGGCCAGACCTGGCCTCAGAGTTTTACTGATAGAGGCAGCCAGCGATCTGACCACTTGGCTCAGGCTGTGGAATTTTTCAACCTTCTGGTCCGCAGCTCTTGGCTAACAATTACGCGCTCGGCAGGCCCTTCCAGCCTGGTCATTCTCCAAAGCAAAGTGAACTGATTATTTACACACAACTCTTTCTTCTTGGCCTCTGAGGTCTGGGATGTGTTATGCATTTTTTATCCCGAATCTCTTAAGGAAAGCACTGAGGAGGTTCAACACAGGACCATGGAAAGGGGGAAAGAGGTGTGAAGAAAATGAAAGAAAGGAGGAGGGCAGCCTCTCTGGCCTGACCCTGCTTTGCCTCTTCAGGTGAAGGAAGAGGAAGGGTGGCGTTAAGGTTGCACTAGAGCGGTTCTGAGGAGGAAGCAGTTTGGGGAAGCGGTCGCGGGCAAAGCTCAAGGCAGCTGCCAACTCCTGCAGGAGGCAGCCTCATCCACCTGGGGATGCTCGGCCTCAACAGGCCACGGAAATGGCGGAGTCCTGCTCCTTTGGTGTCGCCAAGGGCCTGCGGGCAGTGACTCCTGGAGCAGGAGACGCAAGCGCAGGCCGAGGGAGACAGGCCCCGCCGGGGTGGCGCTGGAGGCCCAGCCTCTTCTCCTCGCTCTGGTCCCCACCTCGGTTTCCTCTTAGCTGTGGCTAAAGAAACAAACCACACGAAACAAAAAAGCCCTCACCTCACATGTGTAACAGCAACATTTTTATTCAGTGTAGGGGGATGAGGGGATTACAGCTAAGCACGTCCGGCCCCTGAGTCTCCTCCTTCCCTGGCGGCTCGTGCCTTAGGGTTCTCTCCTCCCGGCCCTCTCCTCCCGACATGTGCCCTGTGAGCTGCCCTTCTCCCTTTGGGCCTCTGGCCTCCTGCTGCCCTCTTTTTCCTGTCTCAGACCCTTTCCCTGGAAATCCCTCTCTCTCTGGCCCCCTTCTCTCTCAGTACCCCTGTTCTCTCTCCAGCGCTTCGTCTATCTTTCCTGCCTCCAGCCCATCCCTTTGAAATGCCCTGATGGGGACTTTCTGACTTCCATGTGTCTGGCTTCTAGGGACTTTAACCCTAGTGTAATCTTACACACGGAGCTGTCAAAAGGCCTTGATACTGGTGGAGAAAGAATAAAGGAGAGGACCGTGGTGGTTCAAGTTTAAATAAAGAAAATGAGTGTCATGATAAAACAATTTTATTAATAAACTTTTTAATTTAAATTAATAAATTTATTAATAAACTTTTAAAGAATACTTCTCATATTTCTCTGTAGCCTCCCTGGAGCCTAGCATTGTGCCTAACACATGAAAAACACTAAGTAAATTATTGGTGGAGTAAGTGAACGAATGAGTTGAAAGAACAAATACTGAAACAAAATGTGGTTTCATTTCGTTTGAGCATGTACAGCATGTACGTAGTGTCAAGTGAACCAGAGAACTGACATGCCCATCTTTAGAGACTCTTGGAAAACCTCTAATGAAGAAACATATTCACTAATAATTAGCATAAACATTATTAAAATCTAAATGCTGCTGCTAAGGTTTGCCCTCTTCCACAGTTTAACATTTCTCTTGTTTACTAATTTTCTTGGCAAACCCTCTTTTATAAATACACATAGAATCCCAATTTGCAAGTTCTGTACATAAAGCCTAGGGCTCTGCACTCATCCCATGACAACACCAGGTTACTTTCCCATCCCCTCTGCACCCACCTGGTTCATCCACTTGATTGATCTAACTCATCCTTTCAACAAACTTTTTATAGCTTTTTGTTTTGCCAACTTTTATGCTGTGTGCTTTACACATACCAGCTCAATGAATCCATACCACACTCCAAAGAAGGAACAGCTTTTCTCTCTGCTTTTCAGATGAGGAAACTGAGGCTGAAGCTGTTCAAGTAGGTTCACTGACCATCCCGGCTTGCCCACCTCCATGGGGGTTCCACGACCAAGGGCTTGCAGTTTTCCTACTAGGACGGTCCAGGGCAAGCTGTCCCAGTTAGCTTGGGGCTGTGGAGTTTCCCAGGACATGGGACTCTCAATGCCAAAATGGGAAAGCTAAGCTAAGTCGCTTTAGTCATGTCCGACTCTGTGCGACCCCATAGACGGCAGCTCACCAGGCTCCCCTGTCCCTGGGAAAGTCTCATGCAAATTGGATGATGTGGACACCTGACCCAAGTCATGTGCTTGAGGTCACACAGCTGCTAAACATTAGAGTAGGATTCCACGTACCCCTGGTCTGATGTCAAGGCTCTACTTTTACCTACCCTGCTTCATCCAGCCAATCTTTCATTTCTGACTGCTTCTCACAGTCACCTTGTACCCTAAATGTCACCTCACCAAAAATCTCTCTTCCCCTGAAACCAACTGTGCTGATCCCCCTCTACTGAAGTTACCCAAAAGCATCCTGAGTCACTTCCAAGTCTCCCCAATTCTCCCCTCCCTTGCTGCTCCCATCACCCCCACCTTCATCATGTCTCCTGCCCCTGAATTCCTGGAGCCAAAAGGCCTCTCTGCCTCCAAGGATCCTCCCTGCACAGAACCCTGAGATGAATTCTCTAGAATGTAGACCTGAAAGAGAATCATGGGACAACCTTGCGTTGGCACGTTGAACAGCTAAGACAAACAGAATGAAAGGGCAGAGCCCGCTCCAACACCTCATCTTCCTAAACTTTGGCAAGTGTGCCTTCCAAGGCACCTCACCCTGCCTCTCCTGTGCTTCCCCTGGGCCTCCAAACAAGTCCAAACTGTGTATCTGGAACATTCCAGCCTCCCTGCTCTCTCTGCTCGGATAGGTTGGTCTGGTCCTCGCAGACCTCGGCTCACTTCCACACACTCTGCTCTTGTCCACCCTGCCCTCCCTCCATCACTGAGAAGGTCTTTACGGAGCATCTACCATGAGTGAATCCTCACACTGGGGAACACATCCCCGAGGAGACCCAGCCCCCCCCCAAATAAGTGGCTTGCCTGCTCCCACACATTCACCTCCGCACAACCCATTCTCCTGACTCCTTTTCCTCATCACTTTCCAGAACATACAGTGTTTATACCATGACTTTTGTCATTCAGGCTTTTCAGTCTCATTTTCCGTCTGCTCCATGTAGGTGGGTCTTGATTTCTTAATAAGATGGACCAGTCTCAGATGTCATAGTACTGACAAGCCTTTCTTCCTAGTCCCCACAATACATCTGGCTTTCTACTGGGTATATACTTGAGAATGACGCATTGAGCTGAATTAAATTGGTCACAACAGATTCTCTGTCACAGACAATCCTATGCAGCAATTCTTTTCTCTTTGATTCCAGTTTACACAGCAGTCATTCTGTCAAAGAAAACCTCGACTGGATACTCTTCGCACCTCAGTCCAGGAGAGAAAGAGCTGACATCCAGTTGACCCACTAACACTGCTTTATTCTACCACCACTGGGGAGAAGCCTATCTCCCTGTCATGCTCGCCCACCTCCCACAGACAGTTCAAAGAACCTAATCACCTGAATCTTCTGAATCCTCTGCCACCTTCCACCTCCTCACCAAACGCACATTCCACCTCAAATACTGAACCACAACTTAGATTTTTAAAGTTTAAGAGTTAAGAAGAACTAGCAATTGACTCATTTCTCCTTGACTCAAAGAACTATGTGGGTTCTCTAGAGCAGCCCTGACACCCTTTGTGTGCACCAGTTCACAAAGCCAGGGCAGTCCAAGGGGATTCCTACTTCCCTAACCAAGCTGAACTGAGTACCATAAATTGCACAGCCTTGATGTGTGACCTTGAGCCAGTAAGTCATCTCACTGCTCTGGGCTCAGGAGTCTGCAGCTACAAAGGGAGGGACCGCTTCTCTGCAGGTTCTCCAGGGACCCCTGAGCACACGCATTTTCTGACTCTAATTTCCTTCTCCCTCCTGGGCTGCCTCCCCAGCACAACCTGTTCAGAAAACAACTCCAGCCCCAACAAGTCTCCTGCTACCCGCTCAGCTCTTCCATTGCCAGGATGAAAGATAGAAAGACATTAAGTTCCAGTCTGAGAAAAGCTCATGAAAACTGCTAGTTACTCCCTCAGTCAAAGGGCAAACAAGCCCCTGGGGCTCTCAGCTGTCCTGTGGATGCTAGGGTACCCAAGGTTGGAGAAAAATGAAAAGACTGAGCAGGAACATGAAAAATGGAGAAAAACAAAAAGAGTGAGCAGGGACATTTGATCAGGTCTGGGCTCAGACACAGGAAGCCTGGCTAACAATGACCTGACACCCTCCCCACCAGAATCTGAGGGCTCTTCCTTGAAGAAGCTGAGCAAGTTGAGTCTTGGCTGCTGGCTGGGAAATGAAAAGTCATCTTCAGGAGAAAAGGCAGCTGCTGGCTGCCAAGGGAGCATGGATGTGCATGCCAAGTGTTCTCAACAGTGAGAGAAACTGACCAGCAGGGTTTGATCAGATGAGGTATGAGTTTCTCTTGATGGTTCAATGCTTTTACATTGAATATTTGGAAACATCTAAAAACCATGGCGCCTCAAAGATGGAAGACAACTTTCCCTTATAAATACAACCCCTGTTTAAGCTATTAGAGTTTGTGAATATATATTAGGAAAAACTGCACCAAGATAAGGAGAGAGCAGGTTGGATGGTGAGCAAGAACCAAATTCCTGGCAGCCAAAGCACAATCCCATCAAAAAAACAGATGCTAGCCGTGCAATAGACCCTCCAGTAGACTGTGATTTGGAAAGAAGCAGCGAATGAGGACGGAGGAGGCGATGGCACCCCACTCCAGTGCTCTTGCCTGGAAAATCCCACGGACAGAGGAGCCTGGTGGGCTGCAGTCCACGGGGTCTCGAAGAGTCAGACAAGACCGAGCGACTTCACTTTCACTTTCCACTTTCATGCATTGGAGAAGGAAACGGCAGCCCACTCCAGTGTTCTTGCCTGGAGAACCCCAGGGACGGGGGAGCCTGGTGGGCTGCCGTCTATGGGGTCGCACAGAGTCGGACACGACTGAAGTGACTTAGCAGCAGCAGCAGCAGCGAATGAGGAGGGGTCCAGCATAACCTCAGACAACCCCTCTAGGCTCTCTGGCTTCTACCTGTCCATGTTTTGTGACTTCATTTTCATTCTTTTTTTTTTTTTTCCCACATGTATTTACTGAACACCCGACACAAGTCAGGCATTTTTCTCAAAACAGATGAAACAGATAAGGGTCTGCTTGAACAGACTGAAGTCAGACAATAAACAAAGGGAAAGCACATGAATGAAGGAGATCGTTTTAGATTATACTTAATAGCCTATGAGTAAAAAAGGCGAAGAATCATTGATGGAGAATGACCTGGTGCAAGGACTGCTTTAAAGAGAGGAGTCAAACTAGACCTCTCCAAAGAAAGCTCGGAGCTAATTTATGAGCACAGAGAAGCCAGACTTGAGAAGATGCTAGAGAAAGGCAACCTGAGCAGAGAGAAGGGAATGCAAAGGGCCCCAGGAAGAGCAGAAGGGCCAAGGGGATCTGGAGCTTGAGGGGTCTGTCTGGATATAGGAGGAGAAGGGTGGAAGCCCCAGGACAGGTCCTGCGGGCCCTTGAGTGCCACAGTGAAGAAAAATCAAAGTGGGCAGCCATTGGGTATAGTGTCCCGGAGAGGAGTCTCTTCCCTGAGCTGGGGAGGCTATTTCTCCAAGGAGAGAAACTCTGGCGAGGGAGCTCAGCCCACAGGGATGTAAGCTCAGCACTTACAGCGAAGAACCACCAGATGGCTCCATGAGAAGACTGCCCAGCACCGCCTCCTGCCATTGCTGACGCCTTTCCTGTCTAAGGTAGAAGCACTTTTCCCACCAAACAAAAGCTTCTTTAGCAAACTGCCACTTTGCCTTTTTTTTTTTTTTTTTTAAACAAAAGAAACCAATAGCAACCAGTACAACGGAGTGGCTCTGGTGACTTAACATCTTTGCATCCTACTGGCTGAAAGAGGAAGCTCCTACTCACCAGGGGGGCCACTCGATGATTCATTCCCAAGCTCCCACTTTTCAAAGCACTGTGCCCACCCCAATTGGCTAGGTCGCTCTCCTTTCCGGATACACAATCCTAGAAAAAGAGAACTGCCGGTAGCCAGGCCACAGGCCAAGCTCCAACTGTCCAAGAAACAGATTTGCCCAAGAAGTAATGGTTCTAGGACTTTAGGACCTCCAGTGATGGTGTACAAGAGAACATGGGGCTTGAGGGGGAAGAGGAGCAGAATGTAAAGGTCAGGCAGGATGTTTGCTATATTATTACCAAATTTCCTCTCACTAGTATCTTTTTTTTCAATAAACACAAGAACTGCTCCAGACCTCCTAACAAGCACCAGCCCTAGAAACAGAGTTATGCAATATGAAAGAAAGGGTGTCAGTGACCAGCACGCAGGTCTGGAACCAGGAAGCAAAAGTCTGCAGGACTTATCAGTGAGTCAGCTGAATCCATCAAGGGCTCAGGGGCCTCCCAGGAGTGTGAATGGGAAAAAAAATAGTCAGCCTCTGTCTTTAACAAGCTTACAATCTAAAGTTGGCATGGGAATTCTCACTCAATGAAATTTTTTTTTTTCCCCTCCCTATCTGTTGGAACTAGCCTCTCCCACCCTTGATTTCCAATAGTCCTTGGTACACATTATAGTTGTGTTTGACCTACGTCTCTCAATAGATAGGGAGTCCCTGAGTTCAGCCCACATGTCATCCACATCTGTGTCCCCCAGCACCTCCCACACAGACTGAGAGATAAATATGTATAGATAGTGATAATTTATAGATACAAAGAGAGAGGGAGAATTTGTCTCACAGTATTGTTCTCAAAACTCTGCTCTCCAGCTTTTCCTGACATGGTACATACACACACACACACACAAAGGATATATGCATCATGGGCTAGCAGCTCATTTTCACAACTCCCAATGGAGCAAATTCAAGATAAAGAAGTGACCTGGGCACATGAAGCCGTATGATGACTTTTCTATCTGCCTGACCCAAAAAAAGAAAAAGCCAGGAAGGGCTCTTGATGAATTTCTTTCAGCAGAGAGGAAGAAGGATCTGCTGTGTGAGTCCATCATGCTTCCACGAACAGTCACCAGTGCCCTTTCTCCAGCAACATCTGGAAGGGCACGCCTCTATATACAGCTCACAGACTGTCACTGTTGAAAAAATGTTCTTCCTGCCCCTGCTTTACTGGCGGTACAGGGTGTTTGGGGCCAGACTGGCACCCCAAAGAGCCTTGCATGGTAAATCTGTCACCACTGGCTGCGTCTTCCTCTCTCATTGCTCTAATCGCCTATCTTCCCTGGGGGCATGACCCCTTTAAATGGCTACCAGTTTCCAACTTGTTTGGTCAAAATCTGCTAGCCTGGAGGTCAGATCCTCTTCAGCTTAAACTTCCCCTTTCTTGCGATAACTTCCCTGAATTCCCACCATCATGTTTCCATAGTACTCTGAACTTCCAGCCCTTCTCACCCCTATAATTGCTTAATTGAATTTGAATTAAATATTTGTTTAATATCACCAGAGCAAGACGGCTGAGCCCTCTGTGTGTAGGGAGCAGATCTTTTTCGTTCAAGCACACAAAGGAGTGGCTGGCACCAAGTAAGTCCTCGTGACTCATTTGGAGACTGGCTGACTTGATTACTCTGGCCCCAATTTACCATTTGGGTTTCATCTCCTGACTCCTCCGGATACACACCAATGTTCCGTCTAAATAGACTGTTCCTTAAAATCTCTCTTTACTTTCCTATCCCTAGGAGTTTGGTCATGCAGCTCCTTCTTTTTGGATAATGGATATTATTTTCCATCCCATATAAAAAGCAATCAAAAAAAAAGCAATCAGACAATCAGAAAAAAAAAACCAACTTAAGAATACTTTTTACTGAGATACAATTTCACATATAACAAAATCAGCTGATGATTCTTATTGTATTCCCAGCCACCATCACCAATTCTAGAACATTGCCGTCACCCCAAAAGAAACCTGGTACCCACCCATTGGTATCACTCCCTATTCTTCTCCTCCCCCAGCTTCTGTCAATCACTAATCCACCTTTTGTCTCAACAGATTTGTCTAGCCTAGATATTTCATTTAAATAAAATCTTACAATATGTACAGTTTCTTTCACCTATATTATTTTCAACGTTCATGCATATCATAGCATAGATCAGTACTTCATTCCTCCTTATGGCTAAATAGTATATATTCCATTGTATGACTACATTATGTTTTATCTATTCATTCATGAACTGATGAACATTTGGGTTGTTTACACTTCGGAGCTATTATGAATAATGCTGCTGTGAATATTTGTGTGCAAGCTTGTGAACATACGTTTTTAATTATCTTGGGTTTATATCTAGGAGTGGAATTGTTGGAGAGTTGACTCATTGGAAAAGACTCTGATGCTGGGAGGGATTGGGGGCAGGAAGAGAAGGGGACGACAGGATGAGATGGCTGGATGGCATCACTGACTCGATGGACATGAGTCTGAGTGAACTCTGGGAGTTGGTGATGGACAGGGAGGCCTGGTGTGCTGCAGTTCATGGGGTCACAAAGAGTCGGACACTTCTGAGCGACTGAACTGACTGGCTGATGGTAACTCTGTCTAACTTTGTAAGGAACTGCCAAACTGTTTTTCCAAAGTGGCTCTACCTTTTCTACACTCAACTGCAGGGTATGAAGATTCCTTGCCAACATGTTATCTGTCATTGTTGATTATTATTATCACCCAAACCAGTGAATCTGGAGTAGTATCTCACGTGTTTTTTATTTGAATTTCTCTGATAACTAATGATATTGAGTATTTTTTCATGTGCTTATTGGTTAATTGTTTTATTTGGAGAAGTATTTATTCAAGTCCTTTGCTATTGTTAAGTGGGTTATTTTTCTTTTTATTGTTGAGTTGTAAGAATTTTTTATATGTTCTGGATGTGTAAGATCCTTATCAGATCTTTGCAATATGACTTGCAAATATCTACCATTCTGTGGGTTGACTTTTCACTTCCTTGACAGTGTCTTTGAAGCACAAAGGTTGAGTTTTACAAAAGCCCAACTTATTCTTTGGTTTCTTGTGCTTAAGGTACCTATCTAAGTATAATTCTAATCCAAGAATTACAAGGTGTTTTTCTTTTAAGAGTTTGATAGTCTAGCTCTTATATTTAGGTCTTTGATCAATTTTGAGTTAACTTTCATGTATGGTGTAAGAGGGTCCAGATTAATTCTTTCACATGTGGATATCTAGTCATCTCAGGACCTTTTTTTTTAAAGACTATTCTTTCCCTACTGAATTGTCTTGGCAAGAAGAAACATTTTAAAATAATCCTGATCTAAAAGTATGCCGTGGTAAAGACAACAACCACTGTAGTCTGAGGGATGATAGTCAGGAATGCAGAGGTTGATTGGGTTATTTTAGGCAGAAATAACTATGTATAAATTCCATAAGCACCATCTCAGTCCACCTCTTTCTATATGTAGTAATGGTTCTTAACCTTGTTTAGGATAAATAAGCCAACAAAATTGCGGGCTTTTGCAAATACGCAACATTCTGCTTAAAATGTTAAGGAGTTCATAGCCCACAAGCCTCCCCACAGACCCTAAGCAAGGAATCTCTGCTCCACTCTCCTTCCCACCAAGTTCATCTACTGCTGAGAACTCCAGCCAACACTCCACGAAGCAACCGACTCACTATGCTTTTATTTGTTCATGTGTCTCCTACTCTCTCCTTTGAGCTACACATTTCCACCTAACTCCTTGATATGCACACCACATCACTAAGCATCTCAAATTCAGCACTTTCAACTCGTCGTCTTCATCTTCCCTCCCCCAGCCCAGCTCATAGCCCCAGCTTCCCTTTTTCTGGTCACAGAGCCATTCTTCCCATCACCCAGGCTCAAATCTCAAAGTCGTCTTCACTTCTTGTTCCCTGCACCAGCCCTCCTCCACCATCCCATCAGTGTCCAGGTTTGCACAGCTTTCGTTCTGAGCACCTATCAGTACTCTGCCTGGTTGTTGCAATATGCCTCTGGCCTTGCTTGTTTCCTTCTCTTTTTTTGCCCCTCCAGTTTTACTGAGATATAATTGACATACAGCACTGCACCAAGTTCAAGGTGTATAGCATAGTGGTTTGATTCACATACATCATGAAACAAGTATCACAGTAAAGCTTAGTGAACATCCATCATCTCATGAAGACACAAAGTTAAAGGAATAGAAATTTTTTTCTTGTGACAAGAACTCAGGATTTACTCTCTTAGCAACTTTCATATATGACATACAGCACTGTTAATTATGTTAATCATGTATGTTCTATCCCTAGTGCGTATTTATCTTATAATTATTTTTATTCAAAAATATGCTTCAACCCACCTAGTTCTTTGTGGATCCAGTTCATCATAACAGGTTAAGTGGCACAAGAGCTTAAATAAGTCACATGTAAGAATGACTGTCTTCAAGGTGGGGCTAGAATTAATAAATAGATTTTTAGTTTCCAATAGTTTCCAAGAATTGGAATACAAAGGAACACAAAGACAGAATTCCTGCCCTCAGGGAGCTTACCATTTTAATCACAAAGATCAGGGCCACACACAGCAGACTTGGCCTGGAGATCTGCTAGTTCTCCAGGAACTACATTAGGACTTTTTCAGCCTCTGAGTTTGGGATTTTTCCAACCTTCTATTCCATCTCCCAGATGACAAAGACCTGGAGACATAAGGAAGCAGCTTTGGAGTCTGATCACTTCTACCACTGTCTGGAGTCTCATAGTCCTCAGACTTCCCACTGACATGAACCAAACACACTCCAGTTCTGCTTTCTCTCTGTCTCAAAAACACTTCAGGATGGGGAAAGGGAGTGATCATAAATAATTGCAATGTGTTCTTCTGCAACAAGAACACAGAAATATGAACTACTGCAGCTATTGCAATCTGCATTGGACCACAAGTACTGTTTTAATTTTGTCCTTGCATTTAAACAGCATTTTGGATTTGCAGTATTCTTTCACATACACCTTGCAAAGTAGGGGGAAGCCTCAATCACTCCGTGGGTAAAGAATCTGCCTGCAATGCAGGAGCCTTAGAAGACATGGATTTGATCCCTGGGGCAGGAAGATCCCCTGGAGGAGAAAATGGCAACCCACTCCAGTATTCTTGCCAGGAAAATCCTATGGACAGAGGATCCTGGAGGGCCACGGTCCAAAGACTCACAAAGAGTCTGACATAACTGAGTGAACACACATGTATGTTTGAGCAGTAGAAATTATTCCTGTTGGTTTATCAGTGAAGAAATGAAACCTCCAAGAGTTTGCATGATTTACCCAAAATCACACAATTCATGAGGTTCTTTGACAGGGAACTTTGGGGAAGCTCTTTAAAAAGAAGTGGATGGTGAAGGTGGGGAAGGGACACCTTTGCCTTTCTCTTCATCCTGCTTCTTGCCTGGAATTCAGACATGAAAGCTGTAATTCAAGCAGCCGTATTGTAACTTTGAACTTGAAAGCCATGCAAAAAGAATGGCAAAGCAGAAAAACAGAAATAGCCTTGGCCGCTGACATCTTGCAAACATCAGAACTGAACAGCCTTCCATTGTTTTGTTTTTTTTTTTCTTTGTCATGTGTTTAAAATACTACAGTTGGGTCTGTTTCTAACAGCTATAACCATTCTTTGGTGCTTCAGCATAATCTATAATTGGGCAAAACTAGTATCAATCACCAAATGATGTCACATCATTATAATTGTGCCTGGGAGTCACTCTCTTCCCATTCCTAACAGGAACATATACTATCCTTTCCCACTTAAGCCATTAAAATGACAATTGTATAGAATATAGATGCAGATTTCTAAACCTAAGATATACCTAATGGCATATAGCCTATGATTGAAATCAGGCAAAATGTCTATATATGAAAAGACTAAAGTCTAATACCTGAAATAAATATATGATATAAATTTTCTAGTATATAGAAATTAAAATAGAAATTTAAGTTGGCAGAACCCTGGTTAGTTTTTTAAATCCTATTTTCAAAATTATCCTTAATATTGTTGCCTTATCCTTTTAAATAGAGCATTAAAAGATTTTTTTTAATTACCAGATTCTCCAAAGTATCACCTCTGCTATTTAGTTACTACTAAACAAATTTATTTTTGCCCAGGAGGGGTAAGACAATATAGCTTCTGAGTATATGAGGCCATCCTTCCCTATGATGATACATATTTTAGGAATGGGAAGAATTATAATCCATATTCACATTTTTAAAACAAAACTAGAGAATGAAGGGCATCTCCTTGAACTTGGTACACTTCAAAGGTTATCTGAAGAAGGCCCCAGGTGGCTGGGTAGATTCTTGAGGCCTTTGGTGGGATCACATCACACAGGAGTGGCCTTGCCAGCGCACACTTCTACTTCTTCATTCAAGAGCATGTGGGAGATGGGACTAGTTTCTAATGTCTGTCCTTTGATCTCAATTTTTCACTTCCTTTTGGCATGAACCCTCACTGGGGACAGTTCAGGGTTCTGTACACCCACTTTCTCACCTTGATGGTATTTCTGGTCTCCTCAGAGAATGTTACACTTGACACTTGTTTCCTTTCTGAGTTCTTCTATATTATGCAGCTTCTCGTGGGATTTACCCTTGCCCTCCTTCATATTAAGCTGCAGGTGATGTGGGGCCATTCATTTCAATGGAGGACTAACCAAGCTTACCTAAGCATTTGAGTGGCAGAAAGGGTGAAGTGGGAAGGAGTGAGGGGGAGGGGGAAATGGGTGTATACTTGTGTTCCATGTAAAGTGTGCTGCATGCCATCCTCTTCCTGAACCTTTACCTACGTCCTTCATCCTACCATGACTTCTTCATGGGGCATGTCATTGAATTATTATCACTAGTATACAAAGGAGAAAGTTGAGGCTTTTCAAGTTAACCAACTAGACAAGTTAACACAGTTAGAAAATGGCTGCGAAAAATAGGTGAGTCCACAATGTTATGTGCCAGCCTGAATGGGAGAGAGTTTGGGGGGAGAAAGGTTACATACACATGCATGTCTGAGTCCCTTTGCTATTCACCTGAAACTACCACATTTTTTATCAGCTATACCCAAATACAAAATAAAAGTTTAAAGTTTGGGGGGAAAAAATGAATTCAACTGTTTAACCTCAAAGTCACTGGTCTTTCTATTACATTTGCAATGGATTCACCAGCCAGCCAAGTGCCCTGAAAACTTTCAATTAATTTTCTAGTTTAGATTACTGACTATTCATGTAAGAAAACACGCTGTATTTAGGTAAAAGTGAAAAAATACCACTTAGCCATAGAAAGCAGCACCACACTCGCAGACTACCTCTGATGCTAAATTGTCAGGTTCAAATACAGACCTTGCCACTGTGTGACCTTGGGCAAGTTTCTTAACTTCTCTGTGCCTTGGGCTCTTTATCTGTAAAATGGGAATGAGAATATCCCTACCTATAAGATTGTTATGAGAATTGAATGAGAAGGAAGTTATAACACACATAAACACTATCCTTGAAGGGCAACAAGAGGAACAGGTAGGTTCTAGTCCAAAAGTTTGAGGAGTGTGGAAGCTCTGCCATTCTTGGATATTTATAAATCCAAAGTCCCACCTTACAGAACCAGGATTTACTTTTCATAGTACTCTTTCTCCAGGTGTATTTGAGTGAGTAACCCTAATGCTGGAGCAAGTCTTCTGGCTTTGGGGAAGGCTCCTTTAGGAGAGGGGGTATCTGGTACTCAGAAATCCCTCCCCGCCCACAAACCCAGTGCAACAAGCAAGGGGACTTGAGGATGATTTAATCCTGCTACATCTTTTTGCTCAGTGTTTTAAAGAGTCAAGAGGATTTTTTTCCATTGGTAATTTGCATGTCGTTCCCACGATTACATTTTGAAGTAGATGAGTAATATTTAGAAATAGAAGGCTTTCCACTTCTAGTTCCTCTCATTGGTATGTGATGTAGGCAAGTCACACATACTGTTCGGGTTGAGTCTTGCTTTCTACCAGATGGAGAACCATTCATCAAATGAATAATTACTACATCTTTTCAAATACAGTCAATTGCATTTTGCTAAAAATGTCTTGTCCAACCTCCTCTCCCCCCTGCCAAAAAAAGCAAGAATAATTAACAAACTGAACAACAAGACGTACTTACCTACAATCAAGAACAGAAGACTGAGTAGGTCATTCTGCCCACGTGGGTGTCCCACCAGCCTTTGAATCTCTGATATATAATTGCCTACGAGGGTTTAGCTGAAAACCAGGAGACTAGGTACTGAAGTTGCATGTGACATAGGAACATAGGAAAAATGGCTACATCTCTAAAAGGACATATTTTCTACTTTAACTAGAAGAAGGTGCCCAGGAGAAAGTAAAAAAGTGATTAATCAGGAATCATTGGACCAGGGCTGACTCTGCTATGGAGATTTCATGAAACAGTTTAAAAACAACAACAAAAAAGTTTTGTTAATGAAAATTACCAACTTTTTTTTTTTTCAAATAAAAATTACAGAAATATTGCTATCTACCATCACCACATTCAATAAAGAAAACAGACATTTTACTAACTAATATAGAAATAAGAGGTATTGGGTTGGCCAAAATGTTCACTTGGGTTTTTCTGTAAGCCAATACTTAATTTTAGACTAAAAGACAGTTCTTAAAATCAAATAAATTTAGTGATGTGAAAACCTCACGACTTTGCCTTACTTTTCTCACTTCCTCATAAATCAGTGAACTCTATCCCTTCCTGGCACCAGTCCAAGAAATAATATTTGGGAATGACTGCTCTAGTGAAGGGTCTTCTTCTGGCTCATTCGTGTGACCCAGGGCAAACTACTCTGCTTCCCTGAGGTTCAGTGACCATCCATGAAATGGAAATAATGTGTGTTTGCCTGGCCTACTTCACAGGATTGCAGTCAAAAAAGACATGGTAACATGTACAAAACAGCTCTGGAAATGGTGAAAAACTATACACATGTTCAGGATTGTTATTCTTTTCAACATAAGTTATATATTTATTCCCAAATTCCTGGGATTAGATGATTCCAGTATAAGATTGTTCATTTCAGAGACATACCAAATGCCAGACGCTAACACATTTTCTCCACTAAGAAAAGAAAACATGAATTGATAGCTTACTGTGGATACTAGGAACATCATTCAAAAATCATCCAGTATCAAGGGATATTTGTTTAGGTCCATCTTAAGACTCTAGTGGCTCAGACGGTAAAGCATCTGTCTGCAATGCAGGAGACCTGGGTTCGATCCCTGGGTTGGGAAGATTCCCTGGAGAAGGAAATGGCAGCCCACTCCAGTATTCTTGCCTGGAAAATCCCATGGACCGCGGAGCCTGGTAGGTTACCGTTCATAGGGTCGCAAAGAGTCAGACACGACTGAGCGACTTCACTTCACTTTTAAGACTCCGAGCAGATTCATCTAAACCAAGTCACATGAATGGGAGCTTTTACCATTTTAAAGATTTCAACAGAAGTTTCACAGACTCGATTCAATACTTCACAGACAGCCTATTTTACTCATCTCTGCATCCACAGAACTGGGAACAATGCCGGGAACAGAACAGGGACTTGGTGAATGCTGGATAAATGAAGAAACCTAGGATCTGGGCCCCAAGAAGGCATTTTCCAGTTGATTGCTCTACTGCCCTCACCAATAAACTGGGAAGAAAACTACTAACCCACCTCCTGGGGTGGTTACAAATAGTTTCTATTAAAGACAATAAAAAAAAAAGGTAAAAAAAAAAAAAGTATGTTACCGATGGGGATGTAAAATGGTACAGCCACTTTGGAAAAACAGCTTGGTAGGTTCTTGCAAAATTAAAAAGTAGAATTACCATATAATCCAATAGTTCCACTCCTAGATATATACCCAAGAGAAGTGAAAATATTCATTCATACAACGAGTTATAAACAAATGTTCATATCAACATTATTCATAAAAACCAAAAAGTATAAATGACCCCAAAGTCCATCAGATGGTTAATGGATGAAAATAATATGGCATATCCATATAACATATAATGAAATGCCATTTGGCAATGAAAAATGAAGTGCTGTTATGAGCTACAATATGGATGAACCTTGAAAACATTATGCTAAGTGAAAAAAGCCGGACACAACAGACCACACATAGTATGATTTCATAACATGAAAAGTCCAGAATGGACTAATCCATAAAGACAAAAAATAGATTGGTGGTTGACAAGGGATGAAGGGGGGCGGGGTTCAAAACTGCTAGTATGTATGGGATTTCCTTTTAGGGTGATGAAAATATTCTGAAATTAGATAGTTTTGATAATTATACAACATAAGGACCATACTAAAAACCACCGAAGTACACAATTTAAAACAGTTGAGTTTTATTTTATATGAATTATATCTCAATGTAAAAAAATATACAAGTATAAAAGGCTACAAGAAACAGGAAAATTAGGAGCAATGAGTGGAATTATATTTTCTCAAATCAGACATATAGAAATTAGTTTTCAGTTATGTTTCCTGTGCTTAAAAAAAAAGCCCTCATCTGCCAGGGCTATTTATTTGAATTTGTGTCAGTAAATGTATTCCTCTCACAGCAGCTGGCAGATAATAGGCACTCAATAAATGGTGGATAGATGAACATATATGAGAACCCCACATTCCTCACATTTCCTAATAGACAAGATTTTTTTAATATGTTAATTGTGGGAAATAGCAGGAAATCCTGGCAGACTTTGTTCCCCAAATCAGAAAGAATCAGTATAATGGCCCTGCTCAGCACCAAACAAGCAACAGAATCCTTGACCAGAGGGTTCTTGAGACTGCTGCTGCTGCTAAGTCGCTTCAGTGGTGTCCGACTCTGTGCAACCCCATAGACAGCAGTCCACCAGGCTCTGCCGTCCCTGGGATTTCCCAGGCAAGAACACTGGAGTGGGTTGCCATTTCCTTCTCCAATGCAGGAAAGTGAAAAGTGAAAGTGAAGTCGTGTCCGACTCTTTGCCACCCCATGGCCTGCAGCCCACCAGGCTCTTCCATCCATGGGATTGTCCAGGCAAGAGTACTGGAGTGGGGTGCCATTGTGTTCTCCATCTTGAGACTAAAGAAGATCAAGAAAGTTTTACTCAATGAATGAAGCTTGATCAAGAATTCCCAAATTTTTAGATGCCTTTCAGTTATAACAAGAAAAATCTTAAAATCTAAAAGCTCCCCAAATAAAATTTACTAGACTTCCTTACATAGTTATTCTCTATATAACTTATTTAGGTAAAGAAGAGAATAGTACAGAGCAGGTTAATTCTAGCCAGGAATAGAAACTCCAAAAGGATTTGGCATAACGATATTGAAAAGACTCAATCAGCTGAGACTTGCTGAACCCCCATGAATAGTTCCAATGGCCCAGCGAATCGTATTTCTAATGGATAGCTGAGCTGGGACTTCATAACACATATAAACGGAATTCTTCATTTACAAAAGAAGAAACCAAGAACCAGGGACACAATGGGACCAATCTGAGACCACCCTGCTGGTTAGGATCTGAGTTAAACCTAGAACTCAGACTTTTTTACTTCTGATTTTGTCTTTTCCTACTGCTGGAATTCTATACATCATGTTGTTCTCAAACCACGTGGAACACACTGAGAAAATTTTGGAATTTTAATGTGGTGAAGGTAACCATAATGGGTTTCTTCCAGATTCACAAATTTTATAAATATTGTAAGTGAAGTTTTGACCCAAGTTTAAAAGAAAAAAATATTTCCTACTTGCCTATAAGCTTCTCACAGTGGAAGGGATGCTTGGAACTATTTAAAAAATTGCCATTCTTCCCATAAATTTAGCTATCCCCTTCAGGTGGGCAAATTCATCCCTGGGCAGACAACTTCAGTGAATGCCATTCATTCTTCAAGTTGGTGAGGGGGTGGGAAAAAGCCAGCTTTGACTTCAGGCTTTGCCAAGAACAAGTCATATAATTTATAGCAGAACTAAGGAAGGTATAATCTGCAAATTGGCTGTGTATTTATTTTTCTAAGACATAAGTGAAGTGTTCTTGGGAGGTAACACCACATGGCAAAGTATAAGCTCTTTTGGAGGCAGGGGAACTTAAAAAAACACACTCACACAATTTCATGAGAAGAAGCTGTGGAAGCCAGTGTGGAGAGCAGTGGTTGGTTTTGCCTGCCCAGCACCCATTTGGCCTTCTTTTGACAAAAATGCCCGAGTTGAACTTTGAAGACTATCCACCCCTCTTGTCCCTCTTGGACAGAGCTAAAATTTGCCCCTGACAGTCCTCATCAACTCAAAGGATGGTCCTGCGATTGATACTCAGGACGTCAGAATATTCTATACCCTATACATGTGATTCAGCCAGGGATGGCCACATGGAAAAGCCAAGCCAGTGGGACTCTGCGGCAGACTAAGTACCTTCAGTCATGTCCGACCGACTCTTTTGTGACCCCCATAGACTCTGGCTCGCCAGGCTCCTCTGTCCATGGGGATTCTCCGGGCAGGAACACTGGAGTGGGTTGCCATTCCCTTCTCCAGGGGGTCTTACTGACCCAGGGATGAAATGGCATCTCTTAGGTCTCCTACAAGCTCTTCACCACTAGCACCTCCTGGGAGGCCCAATGAGTCTTGACTGCTGAATTTTTAACAACACTTTGGAAAAGAAGGCTCTCTTGCCCTTTATTCAGGAAATCAACCCTGAATATTCATTAGAAGGACTGATGCTGAAGCTCCAATACTTTGGCCACCTGATGCAAAGAACTGACTCATTGGAAAAGACCCTGATGCTGGGAAAGATTGAAGGCAGGAGGAGAATGGGATGACAGAAGATGAGATGGTTGGATGGCATCACCAACACAGTGGACATGAGTTCGAGCAAACTCTAGGAGATGGTGAAGGACAGGGAAGCCTGGCACAATTGCAGTCCGTGGGGTCATTGGACACGTTGAGTGACTGAACAACAACGTGCCACTCAAATCACCAACTGTGAGAAGTACCAGAGGTGACCACATCGAATATGTAATGGTAAGTGAAGGAAACACAGAGCAGAGCCAAGATACAGTGATCAAGAACAAGGTGGGCAAGAGAGAAACCTGTTTCCTGCCTTCCTGAAGTGACAGCTACCTCTGAGCTTTAGTCACATCACCTTTTGGCTTATACCTAGCACGTTTGGTTTGCCATTTGCAGCAGAGACAGACAGTACCGTGCAATAGTACGATGCAGGCTCTCGAAATGCAGAAATGAAAGTGTGGATGTCGGTTCAGCCACTTTCTAGTTATGAGACCTTAAGCAAGTTATGTAATCTCTCTAAATGGCAGGTTTCTTATCTACACTATCTGATTCTGGGATCAGTGAGTCAATAGTCTCTCCAAAGCACTTGTTAGAGTTACTGACATGTAATTCATGTACAACAAATGTGAGTTACAATTTTTAACAAACAAACTGTAATAAAAAGCAACCCAATGTCTGCTATTACAAGATTAAAGCTACTACAATATTATTTCAGTTCCACTAAGCTTCCCAGGTGGCATTAGTGGTAAAAAAAAAAAAAAAAAAAAAAAACCAGCCTGCCAATTCTGGAGCCACAAGAGACATGAGTTTGATCTCTGGGTCGGGAAGATCCCCTGGAGGAAGACATGGTAACCCACTCCAGTATTTTTGCCTGGAAAATCCCATGGACAGAGGAGCCTGGAGGGCTACAGTCCACAGGGTCACAAAGAGTCGGATACGACTGATGACTTAGCACAGCACACAAGCTTCACTAGTACATGAGGGAAACCTGACTTTTAAATAGCTTACCACAAGGAAGCATAGAAATGGACCTAAACATCATTTTTATCATATTTTCTCTTATTTCTAAAGAGTTTTAAATAACATGGAAAAAAATGCTTGCAGTAGCATACTGAGAGACTGACTAAGGACTGCTTTAATACAGCCCATGCTCTATTTGGCAACTACATTAAAAAAAGCAAAACGAAATCTTTAAACCTGTGCACCAGAAATCCTGGAAGAAGTTGCAATAAAACAGGAGAATGAGATAGATATCACCTGATATTTAGACTTTTCCTCTACATTTCTCTGTTTTCCCAGTGTATGTCAAAGAACATTGACTGTACTTCTGTGTCGAAGGTTTCACTGTCTACGTGTTCCACAATCACATCATTAGGATTTTAGAACGTTGGTTTAAGAATTGGAGAATCACAGAGTATTAGACGTGAAACAAACAATAGAGACCATTTTATCCAATTCTTTCATCTTACAAAAGGGAAAAACTTGTCAAAGATCAAATAGCTAGACACTGGCACCATTGAAATTACAGCTTAACATTCCTACTGATTCAGAAAACTCCTTGAGAGAGACACTATTGATTGACCACATCACCTAGGCTAATTCTGCTCATCTTTTAAGGACTTGTTTAAATATCATTTCCTCCAAAAACCTTTCCCTAGGCATCAACTAGAAGATATTCTCCCAACTTTCAATTCCCAGAGCACCTGATTTTTTTTTTTTACTTTTATTGTCTTTATTATTCCACAGATGTGTGTGTCTTCTTGATTAGTCAATAAATTCTTTGAAAGAGGATTTGCATCTTTTTCATATCTGTACCTTTAGCATGTGACACCAGGCTTTGGTACATAGTAACCACTTGATAAATGGTTACTGAAAAACAGGCTATCCTATTGCCTAGGACCTATTGAATCCAAATGGCTTAGTTTGGAAATAGGACTAAATTGCATAGACAAACTCATCACCATGGGATCCTTCCTGAGTAGTAGAAAGATGGTACTTCCTAGCCCCACTGCAATTGGAAGCGACTATATGACTAGTTTTGGCCAGAAGACAGTAAGCAGAAGTGATGTGTGTTACTCCCATGCAGGCGCAGTGAATAACCCTTGTGAGATCCTTCAGTAATATGTCCCCTTATCTCAGCATCCCAGAAGCCATATGCTAAGAAGAAGGGGCCATAAAAGGAAGCAGTCATCACATGGAGGGGAGCCACACTTCAGAGTCACTGAGGCTTATTTAGATCAGGCTTTGTGAGTAAGAAAGATGTCTTTGTTACAAGTCACCAAGATCCCAGGGTTACTTTCTTGTTGTTGTATAGTCCAGCTGATACTAGATAATAGCCAGACTAAAACACAGATCTTGTGACAGGGATTTTTGATGGCAATTCATTATCTCTTTATTCCTTACTACTACTGGATATGCCTAAACTGAAAAATTACATTCTATTACTTTACAGTGCACTATGTTACATACTAGCTACATAGTGGCCAAGAGGATATGTGCTTAGTCACTTAGGCGTGGCCAACTCTTTGCAGTCCCATGGACTATAGCCCATCAGGCTTCTCTGTGTGGAATTTTCCAGTCCAGAATACTGGAGTGGGTTGCCATTTCCTTCTCCAAACAGGATATAAGTAAAAGCTATTAATATGTTTTTCAAGAAGTCTTCCCTTTTATTTCCTGATAAGAATTTATATGTAATGACTGGAGCTTCAGCAGCCTTCTTAAATCATGAGGAGTCCTTGATAGTAAAAGTCACAAACTAAGGGTGGTGGGGCAGAAAGACAGAATGAGCCTGGATTTCTGATGGCACTGCGGAGTTACAGTATTAAGCAATGACTGCCTTACCTCTGTGTTCTTGTTTAAGAGAACTGAACCCTTAGGCTTCCCTGTTGACTCAATGGTGAACGCAGGAGACATGGGTTCCATCTCTGGCTGGGGAAGGTCCCACATACGGTGGAGCCACGAAGCCCACTGAGCCTGCGCTCTAGAACGCAGGAGACATAACCACTGAGCCCATGTGCCACAACTGCTAAAGTCTGTGCCTAAAACCCATGCTCCACTAAGAGAAGCCACCACAGTGAGAAGCCTGCATACAGCAATGATGAGTATCCCCCACTTGCCACAACTAGATAAAAGCCCTCACAGCAATGAAGCCCCAGCATAGCCAAAAATAAATAAATAATTTTTTAAAAAGAGAAAATTAAACCCTTATGTTCTTAAGCACTGTAGCTAAATCTTTGTTACTAGCAAACAAATGTAACTCTTAATTGGCATAGCCCTTATGACACATATTCTAAACTATTAATAGGACCCTTGTACCGAAGAGTAAGGAAGAAGGTAGCAAAGAGCACTACTTAACACCTAACCCAAGCTGGGAAAGCATGGTATTCTATTTGATTTTGCTTTGATCTTCTGAGGAACTGAAAAAGAAAAATGAACTCTCATTAAATCACATCTTTTTAAAAGATACTTTTTTCACATTAGCAAATTCTGAAGGAAACATAACCAAAATTACATTTTCCCAACGTAATCATAAGTCTCTTAACTGTGAAAACATGTGAAGGATGAGGTTTAGTTCATTTTAAAATGAAAAAAAAATTAAAGTAAAAGTGATTTGATATTTCACATTATTAAGAAAAAATTTACATAGGAGGCATTCTTCTAAGGGAAGCTGAATTTTGAGAGAGCAGTAGAATTTAAATGCTGGAGATTTTAAAAGCTGTTTTGGTGAAGCATTTTTTATTCTTCTTACCACTGGTGATTTTCTCAGGGACTCGTCCAACTTTAATAAAGCTTCATTATGTATGTGCCTGCTATTACTGTAACAAGAAGTGACATAAAAATTACAATTGACTCCAAAGAAAAGACTTAATATTCAGGATCACCAAGAGCTTCTTCTTTTCTGCTTTTCTTCCTGGACCAAAATGTTGGCTCACTTCATTTCAGCTACATATGCTTCTCAAAATCTAGATTTTTATAAAACAAAACAAAAACAAATTTAAAAAAAAAATGTAACCAATATCTTCATCAAGTTTGCATATTCAAATTGACACTAAAAAAATAAAAATCTGTCCCTCTGTTAATGGATACAAACTCCGTCTTTCTAAGTTATATGATTCTGCTTTTTATAAGATTAGGAGAGGGCTTCTCTCATGGCTCAATGGTAAAGAATCTGCCTGCCAGTGAAGGAGGCATGGGTTTGATCCCTGGTCCTGGAAGATTTTACACGCTGCAGGGCAACTAAATCCATGGGCAACAACCCTTGAGTTTATCCTCTAGAGCCAGGGAGTTGCAACTACTGACCCCTGCACTCGCAGAGTCTGTGCTCCACAGTGAGAAGCCTATGAATCGCAACTAGAAAGCATCCCCCACTCACCATAACTAGAGAAAGCCCATGAAGCGAAGAAAACCCAGCACAGCCAAAAATAAATGGATAAATAAATAAAATTTTAAACAGATCAGGAGACTCTTTTCACCCTTCATGGTCGATGGGGAATCTGAAACGGCAAGCACTTCCAACATCAGGCATTTCAGGCCACCTGAACTAGTGACAACTATAAACACAGGGCAAGGGACACACGCCCCAGAGAAGGATTTCATGGTCTGCCGTGAAATACAGCGGAGCAGAGTATTCCTCTCCCAGTGTGAAATTTCTCAGGAAGTCTTTCACCCATCAGGTTTCCCAGAAAACATTCTCATGAGTTGCCCTTTCACACCCTATCTTCCCAGTTGTCCAGCGCTGGGCTTTCAGGATAGAATGGGAGTATGACGAGGCAGCAGTTATTTTAAATCTGAATATGACAAAACATCTTTTCAGTGGGAAAACCACGTTGTTTCCAAAATAATCCTCATTTCAGTGCAAAGCTTCTTAGACCACAAAGATTACAAGTCCCAGCATTCACCTGAAAATTGGAAAGCTTTAGGTAACCTTACTAGTTTTTATATCCATCCCTGGAGTGCATAGAAGGGTTAAAATTCAAGAATAAAATAAAAACAGAAAAGCCCGAATTCCTCTGACTAACACAGCTGTGTAAAATTGGGCGAGTTATTAAATCTCTCTTAGCCTCCATTTCTTCACATGTAAAATGAAAGTGATAGTCCTACCTTAATGGTTACTGTGAGGGCTGAAGAAGACGATGTGGATAAACCACTTAATGCAATGCCCAGCACATAGTAAGCACTCAATAAACATTAGATATTGCTAAAGTATTCCTCTTTAGCTGACAGAACTCTGCGAAGAACCACTGAAGGACAAATCCAGAAATTCTTGGAATTATTGCCAGATGCAGAGACGAACTGGGCCTCTGTGGGTTTTGGCCATTCTGAACAGCAGCACTTGGTCCAAGTGGGTAAGCCAGGCACACAGCCTGCAGATCTGGGCTCTAAGATCCACCCACAGGAATTCTAAACTACATTTGGCAAACGGATGCCTATTTTGCGTCTCCATCTACCATGCCGCCCAGAGTGACTAAATCCTTTACAATAAACTGTTCCAGATTGCAACCTTTCTTCCCCCCACTAGACATGCATAAAAATGAATCCATATGTGTATGTGAAGTAGCAGTTCCAAAAATAATGGTGGCTTTAAATACTGTGGGATTATAGGAGAGAGGAAATGGTCCTGAAGTAGGATGGTTAGGAAAGACTTCATTAAGAAAATGAGGTTTGATCTGGGTTTTAACGGGTGAGTAGGAGTTAGATGTGTGGAGTAGAAAGAGAGACGACCTTGAGTGGAGTAGAGCATGACAAAGCTACAGAGGCAGCAATGAGCAGGTGGGAACAGTGGGCAATGGCCAGAGCTGAGGGGCTGTGTAGAGAAATGCAGGGGTGGAGCGGGAGGCCAGCTTGTGCTGATATAAGGAACTGAGGATCACGGAATAAGAAAGGGACCTGGTAGGGTCATATTCATCTCTGGGTCATGGAAGAGTGCCTGGCAGAGAGCAGTGCCCAATAAATACCCGAGTGAATCAGTGGATGCGTATAGGAAATAAAATGGTATTTTGACTTACTTGGCTGAATACATTAGAGGAAAAAGTTGAGTCTTGCAGATTAAGGAGGAAGTTACTACAGATCAGAACCTGAGGTGATAGAGAACTGAACTAAAACAGTGGCCACGAAGAAGAGTTAGGGATCAACAGGAGAAACGGGATGAAAGAAGAGTTTCAAGGACCCGGAGACTGGCTGAATAGAGGAAGGAAGGTGAAGTGAGGTTTGCAGTGCTTGAGGTTTGGAGCCGTAGTCGTTGGCTAAAATGGCCAGATATCCACTGTCACAAGAAACAAGGGTAAGGGTGAGCAGGGGAAGGTGCAAGAAGTCCCATTTTGAGTATTTAAGGTGATGCGAGGATGACCAAGTGCCCTCGTCTTGTCCTCATCTGGAGATGCGAGTCTAGAAACGAGTTAACATCACTGGAACACACTTCCGTTCTACCTTGAATCCTGAAAGGCTGCCTTCCATGGGTTTCGCCCTACGTCAATCAAGGGGTTAACTCCAGCTCACAGGAACTAACACCTCCCACTCACCTCCCTGTCTGGGTTAGAGCCCTGCTCCGTACCTCTATCTGTCACAGGTGATCACTCCCCTCCCAGTCCTTCTTGTTTCTTATCAGTGTCGCCTCCCAGGACTTAATGCTTCACACTTTTGTTTCCACTACACAAATATAGGCGTGGTACAGAGGTTCACTCTATGAGGACAATTTCTTGAATGAATGAACAAGCTCTCTGTCCATCCACTCCGAGATAAATTAGAGTCAGTCTCTGCCTCACTCTCATATTCTATGAACTCACAGAAGGTACCACAGGCTTCCAGTGGTTCATCCAACTGGCTTTTCTAAAAGCCATCTTCATTGAGGATGAAGGCAAATGACCTGTGTCCCTTAAGCAGGCACTTCAGCTGAGATTATTTGAATAATGCCCAGCCAAGACTGTGCTGAAGAAATCAGGAGCACCCAGAATAAGTAGTTTTAACTCCCAAGGATGCCTTCCCCTTCTAATTAACTATGTTTCCATCTATTTCATCATTTACGATTGAAGAGCTCTGGCATTGGTGTCAGACAGACAGGTTGGATTCCCTTTCTCACCACTCGTTAGCTATGTGATTTTGGAGCAATATGTCTTGCCCCTCTGAGCCTCAATTCTTTCTTCTGTAAAATGGGAATCTGAATAACTATATAACAGTGCTATTGTGAGGTTGAAGTGCCTTGAGATACCTTAAGATGGTATCAAGTGTGCTGCTGCTGCTGCTAAGTCGCTTCAGTCGTGTCCGACTCTATGCGACCCCATAGACGGCAGCCCATGAGGCTTCCCTGTCCCTGGGATTCTCCAGGCAAGAGCACTGGAGTGGGCTGCCATTTCGTTCTCCAGGTATCAAGTGTAAAGGCTGTAATGTTGGTGTTGTCTTGTCTGTCACAATAAGAAATAATTATTTCCTTGTGATAGGATATTAAAACAGAAATTTTCCCAAGACACATTTAAAAGGGAGGTTCTAGATAAAATGTACATGATGAGTTCAAAAGAGTGTAGTGGTTCTTATTCACTACCTGACCCACCAAGTTCATTTCTATTATAAGAATACTAGAGATGTGCTTCACAGGATGCAAAGGAAATGTGCAGATGACGGCTGGACTGTGCTGAGTCTTGGTAGAGTGTAGAAAATGATAGAAGGAGTAGATTACAGACCCAGATTTCACACAGAGCCTAGGCAGCCAACAAGAGAAACGTGTGAGGTATGATTCATGACACAATGCTTCCTGCCACAACGCTGAGAACCCATTTTCAACAGATTCTGTGGGCATAGCATCCACAATGTCCCCTTCTAACCCCAAAACTGGACTCTCAGATGCTGCCTGAGACCTAAGAGGTCCTTGGACAATTCTTCCTCTTAGCACTGGTCTCTTAAATACTCGGTATAACACGTCATATAAAGCACATTCCCATGGAAGCTGTGAAATAGAAACTTTCAAAAGATAAGCTCATGTTGAACTACACAACTTGTCTCATTTCATAATTCTAAACTTTCATAACCTGCCTTTCCTGGGTGTAACTGGCATGATGAAAGCCCCATGTGATTTGCTCAACACAGTGCTAGGAAGGACTCAACAAGATTCTTAGGTGAATTGAATCCATCTTTGAAGAACACACAGAGCTTGATTTAGGATCAGTTTAAGAATTCAGAGGTTTCCTTTCACGTCCTCAAATTTTCCCTTGACTCTCCATCTCCTCCACCTTCCCCACTCCAGGGTGCCCTGCACCCACCTGCCTCAGAGGACCCCAGCTTATTTTCTACAGCTGGGGACCCTTGGCTATCTCTTATCTCCCATCTCTCTTGTATCTTCAATCAGATTATCTCCCCTATGACCTGGAAAAAGAGCTCAGATCTCCTCTATTCTAAAAATAAAATTAAAGGAAAACAAAACTACCAAGAAAACTTCTTCAGCCCTCCTCTCCTCTCAAGTGCATCCAATTTCTCAACTCTTATCACCTACCAGTGGTTCATAAATGATGCTCTGTGGACTGGCTGCAGCTGAGCTATCTGTACCAGTTTCCCAGGTACAACCACTACAAATATGAATCACAGGGTCTGACGTGGGGCCTAGGAATTTTATTTTTCAGGTTCCCTCCAAGTGATGAGGATGTTCAGCCAAATTTTTAAACCACTGGTTTATCCTCACTGTATTTATTTCATCACCACCCACTCCAAACACCCACCAAGCCGACTTGATCACAACTGGTCTCTCGAGCCACTGCTAACTTCTAACCGCCCTGTGCAGTTACCCAGTGCTGGGAACTCACTGTTTTCAGGGCTCGTTCCTGGCTTTTCTGTGGCAGTCAAGGTGGAAACAAGGCTCCATTTTCCTGAAATTTTCTTCTCCTTTTTCTGTTGTGAACCTTCTAGTGGCACTCTTATCACGGGGGCCAGTACCCCATGTCTTTGACCGCAGCCACTTCCTCCTTCCACCCAACATGTGAGCATAAGCAAGACTGAGAGGATGGCTTCCTGCTGCTCCACATGGGAGATCTCACAGTCCAATCACTTTAACGATCCTTGACACTAACTTCCACATACATTCTCCCGCTCAAGTGATTGCACTCTTGAGCTAGATAATCACCTTCATCTGTATTTTCCTCCTTCATCTGAGCCAGTCTCAAAGTCACCATTTTCCTCCCAATCATCCTTCCAGAAATCCATGCTTCAGTCAACATCATCATTCCTCCAATAATCTCTCTTCACAACTTTACCATATCTCTCACTTTTCTGTGCCTTGTTCCCACACACTCATGCTTTCTGACTCTTCCTTTGTGATATTCACCATTTTTACTTCTTGCATGTCTGTCTGCCAGCAACAATCCTTTACCTGAGCCATCTCCTCTGCCTGACATCCCCACCCACCTCTTGTCTCCATGTCTCTCACCGCTAGATGTCCTTTAGACCCCAAACCCAATGCCACCCCTTTCCTGAAGCTTTATGTCATGTCTACTCTAGTAAGGCCATGTCTCCTTCCTCTGATCACCATTAACATTTATCTTTCATTCTGTTCAGGTAGCACTCACTACTTGCTACCCAGCGATACTATTTCTTGCTCATATTTTGTTCCTACCCCTGGATAATGAGAGTTTGGGGATGGCAAAGACTCTGCCTTATTATCTCGTAAAACCCCATCTTATAGTACTATTCCTATGTTTTATACATTTTAATGACCATAATAATAGAAACAAAAGACTTTTGCTGCCTCAAGCAAGAATAAGCCTAGTCATTTGCATGAAAGGTGAAAGGCTAAAGGACTGAATTCCATTCAGCAACTAGAGAAGCTAATGCATCCACCACCCTGTTGGCACAATATATGTGAGTACTTCTCCCTTTATTCCAGGCTGGTGTGTTCAACCATTATGTCCCAACTCAGCAGAATGGCACCTGGCATCGAGACAAACACCCATCCTGGCTGTGCTGGGAAGTGATGAGTCCTAACATCTCTTATGGCCCAGCTCCTCCTTCTCATCTGGCTTAGTCTGCTGTCCTGGAAGGACCCACCCAGCTGGGCAAACCCTTCTTCTCATTTCCATTCTCTGCTGTTCTTCACCAGTGCAGAGCTGAAGGACTAGGTCCCAGTCATTAATTTAAATTTAATTAATTTAAAACAGGTAAGCACAGCCCAGAGGAAGGCATGATTGTGTTCCAGGTGCCTCTACAGAGGATCAGAAAGAATGAACAATAGCTGCTGAATTTGAAGCATTGTCCCAACAGATGGAAACCATGGTCAACAGGTCCAACTGCCTCTAGCACTATAACGTCGCTTCCTTTTGAACAGGATCTGGTGATGCAAAGCAGGAGTTGGTTTAGCAACAGGATATGTCTGTGCTCCCTCCCACCTCCTCATGACATACCCCTGTGTGTGCGTGTGTGTGTGTGTGTGTGTGTGTGCATGCGCACATGTTAGTTGCTCAGTCGTGTCTAATCCTTTGCACCTTTGCAACCCCATGGACTGTAGCCAGTCCTCCTCCATAACCAGCCAGCCTGTAACAGAGGAGGCTGTCCATGGGATCCTCCAGGCAAGAACACTGGAGTGAGTTGCCACTTCCTTCTTCAGAGGATCTTCCCAACCCAGGCATCAAACCCAGTTCTCCTGCATTGCAGGAGGAATCTTTACCATCTGAGCCACCAGGGAAGCTCCTTGACAAACCCTTACCCAGGGGCAAAAGAACCAAGCGAAGTTAGTGGTTTGCACTGTGGCAACCATGTAAAACAGGTATGTCACAGCCAACCCAATTTCTAATCCTCTTATAAATAGCAAAAGAGTAACTTTAGGTAAAAGCTTTCTGGTCATCACTATCTAGTCTTTTTCTGTATTTTTTTAAAATTTTCCTACAATGTTCATGCCTTACCTATGCAATTACAATAAATAATAAAATGCAACTTTGTAATTGGAAAAGAAGCATACATATATAGAGAAATATCTCCAGCCATTAACATCAGTTATCCTTGTTGAGTCAGATGCTCCATTTTGGTTTGGGAAGTCTGCCGACCCTGTAAGGCCAGGCCAACCCATTACCCTGGGCCCTTGAACTTTCTCTAACCATGAATGCTAGGGAATGAGGTGTTGGGAAACCAGGAGCACAAAATGTCCCAAGCGTTTCCCCAGAAAAAGTACTTTCAAACTCAAGTGACTCAAGGCAACTGTGATCCCCTCCAAGACATGTCAAACAGATTGGCTCTGCACGCTGGGCTCATCCTCTCAACCTTAAAATGTCATCTGTGGATGCTTTCTGGAAGGAGACACTCTGCCTAGGGCATGTGTGTGGATGCCTGCCTGTTTTGATACCCTAATTTAGACAGTGATTAGCGGAGAGGAGAGAAATGAGTCAGATACATTTCTAGAGGAGTCCGAAGATATTTAAAAGAATGAAGTGAACCTCTAGGTTACTAATTTGGAAAGATCTTCAAGGCATATTAAGCAGAAATCAATGTGAACATTATGATCCTATTTTTGTTAAAAGAATAAAACTATATTTCTGATATACAAACACAGGGAAAAAGTCAAACATAAAAGAGATTATCTCTTTCTTGGAAAAGGACAACTGCGGCATGGTAAGTGGGAGTGTTCATTTTGCACTGCATGACTTTTTATAAGGATAGAGTAATGGATATGCATAATTCAAAAAATTAAGATATTATTTAAAAGAATATAAGTATCTAGTCAAGGATAATAAATGATCTAGGTAACTTTCTATCTAGGCCTGGAAATGACTAAAATAACTTTTAGGTGGGGAGAAAAAAAATGACTTCAAGTAATTTACCTTATTTATCCAATCCACTAGCAAGTCCATTTGACTTGTCCACAAAATACATGTTGGATTCAAGTGCTGCTCATCACCTCCCCTGCTCCCCTCGTCTAAGCTTCATCATCAGTCACGTGCATGACGGCAATGGCCTCCTGACTGTTCTTCTGTCCTTGGCCTTGTACAGTCTGTTTTCCATACTCTTCGTCCTCTAAGAGACTAAAGGTTTTTCATGTTACTCAGGGGAAAAGCCTAAGGTCTAATTGTGAGGGCAAAGGCCTTTGAGCCTCTGGCTCTCTCTCCAACCCCATCTCCTACCATACTGGCCTGTTGGCTTTTTACGAAACACTCCAGGTACTCTCCTGCTTTGGGCCTTTGCACTTACTATTTCCTTCACCTAAAATGCTCTCTCCTCAGATTTCCCCACCATCTATCCCTTCACTTCCTTCAAGTCTCTGCTCAAATTCCATCCTCAAGGCGCTCCCAGACTGTCCTGAATACTCCCAGTTCATTTTCCTGTTTTATTTTTTGCTATCATCAAACAAACTGCATATTTTATGTCTTATTTGTTTATTGTCTGTCTCTCCTTTTAGACAAGAAAATCTCCTTTTAGATGGAGTTTTTTTGATAGAGGTGGTGCTTTATTTGCTTGATTGTTTGGCTTTCCCCCCAGCTTTATTGAGATGTAATTGACATACAGCATTGCATACATTTAAGGTGTTGGTTTGATACTCATATGCAGCAAGCGATTACCAGCATAGCAATAGTGAACACCTCCACTCTGTCATACAATTACCATTTCTTCTTTGTTGTGGGAACATTTAAAATCTACTCTTTGTATTGACTTGCTTCTTTTTAATCAGTTTAGTTCACTGCTGAATGTATCCCAGCATCTTGGTCCATCTGTGGCCCTTATGAGGTGTTCACTGATGTTTTGAGGAATGAATAAAGGTTGAACAAGCCTCTTGATTTACATCCTTAACTGGAGATTCAAGCTAGTTTCTTCTCGTGTAGATATAGTGGACATTTCCCCCCTCTCTGTGAATAATGTTAAAAGATGAATGCCTCAAAAAGCCTGAGCTTTCTGCACACTTGTCAGGAAGGTGTCATACAGATGACCACAGCATCTCTTGTGCCGGAGGCCCTTCCCTCTGTAGGCTCTGTCTGTAGGGCTTCAGAGCCTGGCACACAAATCCACGGTGTCAGGAGCTGCCGCCCACACCCACCACCCTAGCAGAGGAAAGAGGCCATGCCCAGGTACAGAGCTGGCCGAACTGTTTCACACGCTACAGAAAGAAAGCCCAGCTCCAGTCAACAGAAGCAGGCTGGCCTGTGGAGCAGCAAGAAGAAAACAGAAATGGTTTAAAAAATAGTAGCAAAAGGGAAGGATAATAAAAGCCACTGTACACACAACATTTAGAAAAGACACCTGCCAGAAAGAACATCTTGAGGGTGAGTGTATCCAAAGTCTCAGAAAGTATCAAATATCCTAAAACCACTACTTGTCCTCTGCTTGTAACCAACATGAGCAGTGGTGTGTTGTCTAAGCCCAGGCGTGTTGTTTCTCAGACGCTCCCACTCAGGACTCACATGGGGTCTACATACCTGAGGCAGCGTGATGACGTGGACACATGGGGGCCCTGAGTTCAGACATACACTTGCTCCAACCCTGTCTCTATCCCTTTTTTAAGGCAATCTTCGTTTATTCATTTTAGTTTCGGTTGCTCTGGGTCTTCGTGAGTGAATTCCGGTTTTCTCTAGTTGTGGCAAGAGGGGGCTACTCTCTAGTTGCTGTGCAAAGTCTTTTCATTGTGGTGGCTTCTCTTGTCATGCACAGGCCCTGGGCATACAGGCTTCAGTAGTTGCTCACAGACTTTGTTGTCCCAGTGCATGTGGAATCTTCCCAGACCAGGGATCAAACCCATGTCCCCTGCAGTGGCAGGCAGATTCTTAACCCACTGGACTACCAGGGAAGTCCTTGCTAATGACTTCACTTTGGACAAGTTGCTTCAACTTTGTGAAACTTCCTTCCCTTGAATATCAAAAGAAATGGGAATAATGTATCTATCTTGCAGGCAGGAAATTTTGTAGATTACAACTTACATATTTTTTATTTATGCACATATTTGTATACATACACTTTTAACATTTATATATACATAATTATTTATGTATATATTTACTTATTTATTTATGTACAACTGGCAAACAGTGACCCTTCAATAATTAGTAGCAGTGGTCTATCATAATTGTTAGTAGTACCACTAGTGATATGTTAATAATAAATCTTAGCCCTTGCACATACAATTTAAATTTAACCTGGAGTATCCAGGGTTTTGTTTGCTGTGTTTTGTTTCCGTTTGTTTTGTTATTTTATTCCTCAGGAGCTATCAGACTGCCTTTGTCCTCACTACATTTAAGGTCTAGATCTTCCTCAAAGAATCCAAGTGTCTATGGCCAGTGAGCAGGACAATGAAATTAGAAAGTCACTTCCCTGGTGGCTCAGATGGTAAAGAATCTGCCTGCAATGCTGGAGACCCAGGTTCAATCCCTGGATTGGGAAGATCCCACAGAGAAAGAAATGGCAACCTACTCCAGTATTCTTGCCTGGAGAATCCCATGGACAGAAGAACCTGAAGGGCTACAGTCCACGGGGTGGCAAACAGTCAGACACGACTCAGCAACTAACATTTTCTCTTTGGCTTCCATGGTCTTTTTTTACTGAGGCTGAATTAAAGGTGAAATCCCGGGGAAGATCTGCTGCCATGTGTCATCTTGTAAAACTCAAAGGAGGACCTGAAGAGAAATAAGTGAGATGGATAAAAATACTGTTTGATATCACTTATAAAGTGTTAGTCCTTCAATTGGGTTCGACTCTTTTGGACTCCATGGACTGTAGCCCACCAGGATCCTCTGTCCACAGAATTATCCAAGCAAGAATACTAGAGTGGGTTGTCATTTCCTTCTCCAGGGTATCTCCCCAAGCAGGGTTTGAATCCGGGTCTCCTGCATGGCAAGCAAATTCTTTACTAAGCCTATCAGACAGGGAATCCTATCGCTTATATGTGGAATCTAAAAAATACAACAAACTGGTAAAGATGACATAAAAGAAAGAGACTCACAGATATAGAGAACAAACTAGTGGTTATGTGGGGGTACAGGAAGGAGCAAGGTAGTGGATGGGGAGTGAAAGGTACAAACTACTGGGTGTAAGACAGGTTACAAGGACATGTTGTTATTGTTACAACATGGGGAATACAGCTGATATTCTACATTAACTGTAAATGGAAAGTCATCTTTTAAAATCGTGTAAAATTTTTTTTAATTTTAAACAAGAATAAGTGTTAAAACAGATTTTTAAAAATTATGTAACCTGTAATAAATGTTAGTCATTCTAGTAGAATAAATAACTCATTATCCTCATGAAAATAAAAGAGGGGGCAGGACCTGAATCTGATCAAGTCGTTCTTCTTAAAATGCTCAGGCGATCTTCCAGTTGCTCTTTGGACAAAGACTAGGGTCCTTCTCCAGGACCTCCAGGCCTTTCCAATCTGGCCCTTTCTCATCTCTCCACCCTTCCTGGCTAACCTCTCTCCAGCCACCCTGACCTTCTGCCTCTCTCTTGTCTCCTCTGCCAAGAACAGGCCTTGCTCCCATCTCTTCATGGCCTGACCCCTTCGGGTTCCAACGGAAATGTCATTTTTTAAAAGGAAGATTTCCTGAACCTCCAGACTAGATTAGGCTCCCTCAGGGGCTCATGGAGACCTCTGGTTTCCTTCATAGATGTCATATAGCTATGAACTCATTATTTGTGTGACTCCACTGAATGTCTACCATGCCTAGACACTAAGGTTCTTGAGGGCAGTAACCCTGTCGTCCTTTCTCATGGCTGAAGCAGTCCCCAGAGCTTATCAGGGCTGGTCATAGAAACATGCTTCATAAATATTTGTTGAATGGATGAGTGGAGTCATGCCTGGGTGGATGGATGCTGTTTTAGTCTAGTGGCGCCCAGTTGGGATCTCTGTAAACTCCCTCTGGGGAATGTGGGTCATTCTGAGAGACAGATGGGCTGTAAACAGCAATCCTCTGAAAAGTGGAAGCCAAATAATGTGTACTGATGGAAGGAAGACCTAATCACTACATTCACAGGGCTTGTCAGCCACGAAGCAACTCCATCAACAGAGGACAGACATGCACTGCCAGTGGTGAGTGTGGGAATAGGACCTCTATCACACCTCCTAGGTGGCTCAGCAGTAAAGAATCCCCCTGCTGATGCAGATGTGAGTTCAGTCTCTGGATTGGGAAGACCCTCTGGAGAAGGAAATGGCAACTCACTCCAGTATTCTTGCCTGGGAAATCCTGTGGACAAAGGAGTCTGGCAGGCTACAGCCCACGGAGTCACAAAAGAGTTGGACATGACTTAGCAGCTAAACAACAACAACCGAATCCCAGGGCAAGAGCTTCCCTCACAGAGGAGCCCTGCCCTGTCCAGTACAGCCTAGCCAATGGCCACATGTGACTAGCAAGCCCTTGGAATGTGGCCCAGGGAACCAAGGAACTGATTTTTAAGTGCTATTTTATTGTGCTGAAGAAGGAAATGGCAACCCACTCCAGTATTCTTGCCTGGAGAATCCCATGGACAGAGGAGCTTGGTGGGCTATAGTCCATGGGGTCGCAAAGAGTCGGACACAATAACTGACATTTAAACATAAAACTGTTATTAGAAAAAATTTCAGTATATTTGGAACAACTTCGGTAGGTAAAACTACTCTTTTAACTGTAAATTTTAGGCTGTCTAAACAGATTAGGTATGTCTTAATGAAAATTTAACATCCCATGTGAAGTGTAACGTATACCAAATTTCAAAGACAATACCTTCAAAAGGTGAAATTTCCCATTAATAAGTTGTATATTAATTGCATACTGAAAAATATTTCAGAAAGATTAAAGAAATGCATCTTTAAAATTAATTTTATCAGATTCTTTTTCTCTTCTCAGCGTGGCTGTTTAGAAATGTTTAAATTACCTATGTAGCCTTTATTTCTTTTGGACACTGTTTCTCTAGACTGCTGATTTAAATAAAGAAAAATGAAAAAACATATTCCTTTCAAACCAGAGACCATAAGTACTAAACAGACATCACTGTGGCCCATATTTGGAAGGAGGACACAACTGAAAGGAGATTCTCCCTTCTTTAAGTGAAAAAAATTATCATATTAAATCGTGAAATGGTAGACACCTGTGTTACATCAGGCATTGTGAAAAAGAAGCAGGATTTATCCTCTTCCACAGAGAGCTGTAATGTTCCTCACTGCAATAGTTTTGACCATGAGGGAGTTGTAGATTGTGGAGACAGCTTCTTTGAGACTGAGCTGCCTGGAATATCAGCTGAACTGGTAATGAAATGATGATGGTGACTATAAATTACTTTGTTCATCTGAAGAACATTTCCTCCATAGATCTCACAGGCTTTCACAAATGCTAATTAAATCTTTCACGATAGTCTACAAGGTCAAAATCTCACCTTGGTTTTTTTTTTTTTTTTTGACTGGTGAGAAAGCAGACTGTGGTGATTTGCCTACAGCCACAGAACAAAGTCATCAAGACTAAGGAGGCCAGACACACAGTCACTGAGCTGGGCTGCTCAGCCAGCTCACTGCTCCAAAGATGCCAGCCAGTTAATCACAATAATTGTTCTTGCTTCCTGGAGTGCCAACCTCCACTAACTTTGAAACAGCCCCTTCCTCATTTAAAAAGGAGGAAGAGTCTTAGATATGTGACAAAGAAACTGGTTTTATCACGCACTTATTCAATGGAGAAGAAATGTTAGAAAACAGAGTTTAGGCAGGGTAATTTTTTTTACTGTTTCTTTGTAGAAGGGGTGATTTGGAGCCTTTTAGCTCAAAATGTGGTCCACTGATCAGCAGAGTTGCCCTCTTGTGAGAAATGCAGAATCTCAGGCCTCACTCCAGAACTACTAGAATGGGCATTTTCACAAGCTCCAAGAGGCATGTGCACAATAGGTTGAAGCCGCTTCACCCGCACGCTTCTCTAAACGTCTGTCCCTTTCTCAATCTCATTATTTCTCTCTCTCTCCCTCATACACAACCACAAGCACATTTCTGCAGAATTGCCCCTTTGTAAGGCTCTCAATTTCTCCTCTCCACTGTGTTTGCACATCGATGTCCAACTCAAGGAGCCTTCAACTTTAGGCAACCTTAGCACTCTGGTCCTCAACCACTGGACTCGGAGGGTTGTGCAAACTTGAATGCCTACAGAGGCCAGCCATGTAACGTGGATGAATGTCAAGAGCAATGTTCATTTCAGAAAGGAATCGTGTGTGTATGCGTGTGTGTGTGTAATGTAAAATAATCTAATTTTTTATTTTTTAACCATTTTTTAAAGTATAGTTGATCTACAATGTTATGTTAGTTTCAGGTGTACAGCAAAGTGATTCAGTTATACATGTATATATGTTCTTTTTCAGATTATTTTCTATTATATGTTATTACAAGATACTGAATATAGTTCCCTGAGCTATACAGTAGGTCCTTTTTGTTTATTTTATACAAAGAAGTGTGTATCTGTTAATCCCAAGCTCCTCATTTATTTCTCCTGGCCCTGCCGCTATCCCCTTTGGCAACAATAAGCTTGTCTTCAGAAAGGTATCCTAACTTGTATTCTTCTAGTTCAGACATATTTGGTTTCTTTACTATAAACCACTTAGGGTCATCATTACCATCACAAAGTAATATGTTCATGATCATTTTTGGTAAAACATGGTCTTATCTTTTGCTCTCCATTTTTGATAGAAAGAAAAGGTAAAAGAAATAGTTCATATTTCCCTGAGCACTACTATACCAGCAAACTATCCAGACCAACACAGCTTCATTGCTCCTGCCCCCTTTCCCCAGGAGTGGAAGGCCCTGTGCGGATGGAGAGGCAGCTGGTGGGAGGGGGTGAGCCACCACTGCTCCAGCCATTGTCTCCAGGCGGGAATTTGAGGCCATTTTACCAGATCCTCCCATTTCTGAAATAGAAGCCGGAAATCTGGATTTTTATGTGAAATCTCCCGTTTTTTTAATGTTGGCAATTAATTCAATTTCTTTAAACATTGTGCAAGCCAAACAAAACATCTGCAAGCCAAAATCTACACTCTCTGGACTGTGGTTTCCATGTGTCTTAGAGCAAAGTCTCAAAAAAGAGCGTGTTACTGTTTTAGTTGGGGGTAGATGTCCACTCATGGTCCTATCCAGCGGGGTCAGGGTGTGGAATCAACCACAATAAGCATAGGCTAAGCCCACCCTTCAACAAGGACTGGGGCCTGGAGGCCAGTTCCCAAGAAGCAGATGTGAGTTGGGTGGTTACCCCAACATGTATGTTAGCTTGATAAATATACAAATAGGAGATTCAGAGTGACAGTCATCCAGACACTTTATTAAAATCAGGCATACTAGGGCTGGTTGCCTCGTGGCTCTGCAGTAAAGAATCCGCCTGCCAAGCAGGAGACGAGGTTCGATCCCTGGGTCAGGAAGATCCCCTGGAGAAGGAAATGGCAGCCCACTCCAGTATTCTTGCCTGGAGAATTCCATGGACGGAAGAGCCTAGCAGGCTACAGTCCACAAGTCTGCCGAGAGTCGGATGCAACTGAGCACATGGTGGATGTGCTCCATCCACTAATATCCCAGGAATAGTGGGATATAAATTCACCCTTTTTAAAGCATGGTTCTATGCATTTTGACATATATACACAGCCTTATAATCATGACCGCAATCAAGATATAGAAATGTTCCATCACCCCTAAATTTCCCATGTGCCCCTTTGTGGAGAGCCCCTACTTCTAGCCCCTGGCAACCACTAATCTGTTCTCTGTCCCTTTAGGTCTGCCTTTTTCCAGAATGTCATATAAACAGAATCATACAGCTTATAGCCTTTTGAGTCTGGCTTCTTTCACTCAATATAATGTGTTAGAGATTTAACCATGATGTTACTTTTATCAGTGGCTCATCTCTTTATTGCAGAGTAACTCTCCATTGTACAGATGACCCACAATTTGTTTACTCACTCACCAATTAACATATTTGGTGATTGCAAATAAAACCACTATAAACATTCACATGGAAATGTCAGTGTCAATATAGTTTTAATTTCTTTTGGGTAACTACCTTGGAGTGGGATTTCTAGGTCTTATGGTAAGCACGTGTGCTAAGTTGCTTCAGTTATGTTCATCTCTGTGAGACCCTATGGACAGCAGCCTGCGAGGCTCTTCTGTCCATGGGATTCTCCAGGCAAAAATACTAGAGTGAGTTGCTGTGTCCTCCTCCAGGGGATCTTCCCAACCCAGGGATCAAATCTGTCTTTCTTACGTCTACCAGCATTGGCAGGTGGCTTCTTTACCACTAGCACCACCTGGGAAGCCCAATGGTAAGGATATGCTTAACTAAATAAGAAATTAAAAAACTGTTTTCCAAAGTGGCTGAACCATTTGATATTCTCAACAGCAATGTTTGAGCATTCTCATGGTTCTGTATGCTCTCCAGCACTTGTCACTGTCAGCATTTTGTTTTGGTTTTATTTTGCTTTGTCTCAGCCCTTCTCATAGATGTGTAGCACATACCCATCTTTGATGGATTGTGCCAAGCATTCAGAAGATCGTCCTCTAAATCTATGGTCTCAGCATAAACAATTAAAAATTATTTCTGATATCATATCTTATCCTTGCACAGACCAACCCATCCATCTTTAGTACATTCACATGTGTAATACAGTAAGGGATTTTTAATTCCTCCAGACGCAAATCCTACTGACACAACTTATGGTCATTCTGCTACCGAACCTCGAGAGATTATGCATAAGTGCCAAAAAGAAAAGATGACTTTGAACTGCTCTTTCACCACTTAAAAATAATACTGCAACCAAATGTAAACAGAAAAGAAGTGGTCAGATTCAGGTTACATATTAATGGTGTTTGGTCAGGCGGGGCTGAGGCACAGCTGTAGAAAACACTTTTTACTTATCACAGTTTCCAAACCTCCCTACCTGGACAGGAGTTGACTGGATTCACAAGAGATCTTTTGAAAAGATGCAGAGAAGACAAGCAGCACCCATTTCCTGGCAATAAATTTTAAAGGTTGCTAGAACATTCCAGAGATTTTCACTTTGCATTCCTCTGGCCAACATATCAGCAATCTGCCAATCCTGAAAAAAAAAAAAAAAATCAGTGTTTTTGCATCTTAATCTCACAGATACCTTTAAAAATACCTTCCCTCTTGGCCTCTGTGTCAGACAAATCCAATTTTTTCCATTTTTTTAAAACCACAGAAATATAATGTTGCTTAATTCATGTAAGATCGAGTTAACTGGAGTGAAAGTAAATTTTCAGATAGTTTGTTTGGCCCACTCTTCCTTACCAAATGATTCCATTTTTGAAGTGGTCCTGTGATTCTATTCTCTTATTACAGAAGTGTCCAACAAAATAAAAGAACTCAGTTCAGAAATTATATAAAAGCAAAACTATTAGTCTAAAAATAAGGATTTGCTAGATTGTGTCATAAACCCCAATTCATCACCCGTCACTGTATCCATATGCCTTTTGTCACGTCTTCCCACAAAGGGGCAAAGCCTAGCTTGCCTCCCATGGACTTGGGTTCAGTCATGTGACAGTCTTTGGCTTCAGCCCTGTGATGGTCTTTGGCTCACAGAATGGATCAGAAGTGATGGTGTGCTGAGAAGAGGCTTTCAGAGGCCTCATGTGTTTCTGCTCATCTCCTTGTACCTCTGCCATCACTATGAGATAAGCATGTTCCAAGCAGCCTACTGGCACCAGGAAGACAAGGAGAGAGGCATGGAGCAGAGCTCGGTCAGCTGCTGCAGCCCCAGGTGACCCACAGACCTACATGGAGAATCAGAACTGTCCTGTCAAGTCCAGCCTATATAAGCTGAACACTCACCAATCTGATCTGTGAGCCATAATAAATGTCTTCTCAGCCACTGAGCTCTAGACTGGTTTATTAAGTAGTATCTGGTCCCATCACTTCATGGCAAATAGATGGGGGAAAATGGAAACAGTGAGAGACTTTATTTTCTTGGGGTCCAAAATCACTGCAGATGCTGACAGCAGCCATGAAATTAAAAGATGCTTTCTCCTTGGAAGAAAAGCTATGACAAACCTAGACAGCATATTAAAAGGCAGAGACATTACTTTGTCAACAAAGGTCCATATAGTCAAAGCTATGGTTTTTCCAGTAGTAAGGTACAGATGTAAGAGTTAGACCATAATGAAGGCTGAGCACTGAAAAATTGATGCTTTTGAAATGTGGTGCTGGAGAAGACTCTTGAGAGTCCCTTAGACTGCAAGATCAAACCAATCACTCCTAAAGGAAATCAACCCTGAAAAGTCATTGGAAGGACTGAAGCTGAAGCTCCAATCCTTTGGCCACCTGATGCAAAGAGCTGACTCATTGGAAAAGACTCTGATGCTGGGAAAGATTGAGGGCAGGAGGAAAAGGGGGCAACAGAAGATGAGATAATTGGATGGCATCATGCACTCAATGGACATGAGTTTGAGCAAGTTCCAGGAGACAGTGAAGGACAGGGAAGACTTGCGTGCTGCAGTCCATGGGGTCACAAAGAGTTGGACATGACTGAGCAATCAAACAACAAAAGCCAACTGTTATGAGCACATTTCTAAATTATTAAAGGAAAAATAATACCAGTTACCTAATATCTTTAACGCTGCCTACTTTCCATAAGGGGTCAATTTGTAAAAGGAGAAACTTGGGAGATGTCCCAGGTTGGCTGAAGTCCCTCATAGTTCCATGTAGCCCTATTCAGCGAGCCAGCCAATACTCCCCTTCATGTTGCTCATGGAAGAGGACAGGATCTGAAGTCCACTGTAGAAGCATGGACCATTCATTCCATTTCCAACTCTTCCTCTTGGTTTTGATATCTTTCTACAGCAGTGGTTTTTCAGCAAGGGGTGATTTTGCTCCACAAAGGACATCTTGACAACATCTAAGAACATTTTGGCTTGTCACAGCTGGGTAGGGGAGATGGTGATATTAGCATCTAGTGGGTCAAAGGAAGCGCTTCTGTTAAGCCCCATGGCATTACAGGGCAACCCGACAACAAAGAATCATCTGAACCAACATGTCAACAGTGCCAGGTTGAGCTACTCTGTTTTATGGTTTAAGCTACTCTGTTTTATGGTTTAAGCTAGCATTATTTGATATTTCCCCTTATGAGAGTATATAAGTTTGAGTCTGAGGAACTGTATGGTAAAATTGTATTAAAAATGTAAAAATTATCCTTTTTAAAAATTCAAGCCAACTTTTTGCATACAGTGTGCACTATACATAAATGCAAACTTTCTTCAAAGTATAAATGACTCTTTTCCATAAATGTCCTGAGCAAATAATAATTGATTGAACAAAACTTTCTTTTGTATATTTCTGACCATCCAGAAATAATTAGTAGTACCTCAATTTAGCAGTCAAGAAAATGCCACTGTATTCCAAATATTTTTGAATAAATAAATAAGCAAAGTATCCATTCCTGATTGGGCCCTTCACCCCAACCCTCCAAGGGCGCTAGAGTTTTAAAATGTGGCAGTCACAACGGTTGGGATATGAGGCCATTTTGAGTGAAATTGCTATATTATGACAATATCTTTTAGTGTTTCAGTAACTAAACCCTCTTAATGACATCCTAGGGAGACCAGCTTATGCTGAATTCTAGCCTCAATATTTGGGTCCGTGCCAAGAAAAATAACCCGCTCCTCAGAATCATAGAATTGATGGGGGTCGTCAGGCTGGTGAGTCAACTGTGGCTGAAATATAGGTGTGGAATAGTACATATATCTGATGAAAGTCTGTATTTGGCTAGGATGTCTAAAATAATGAAGCTGGTAAAGCTGAGAGAGACTCATGAGGTTAGTGACTGAAGGTTTTTAATCCATGGATGTGTTTGGTAGGTTTTGTGTATTTTTTAAGCTACAAGGAGCTTTATAATAAACTGGAAACTCAATCAGAGAAAAGACCCAGGATGGTCTGTTCAAGATTTGCAAAGATGAAGAGAGAATTAGTCTAATAGAATAGCATTTCAAATCACAAACAAAGGATGAGGTTACAGGGGAAGAGCCATAAAGCCAGAGTTAAACTAAAGGGCCCCGAAAGGGGACAGGTGAGACAGAATTACCAGGATCTATGATTGGTGTGGTCATTCCTCAGCCATGATCCATGATAGAACAACACAGTTGGCAGTCAAAATTTGATTGGTTAGAAGAATTAAAGCCACAGGAGTAGCCTAACCTAGAATTGAGGCTGCACCCTGAGATAATATTTTTAAAGAGCCTGATGATCATCAACTTGTGCCAAGCTTTAAACACGTACAGTATTGCTAACATAACTTGACTCGGGAACCGGAGCACAGTATTCAATCCATGCAGTGACAGCACTTTAAATTGATGGTAACATTTTGCTCTGGAAGTAGATTTAATCTATGCTTCACAAAGCCATGAGATTCATCAGAGACCCACACCAGAAGGAAAGAGAGAGGGGCCAAATATGGGGGTATCTGAGCAATACCCTCACTGCTATCAGCAAAGGCCCTACTTTTTCTGTTTTAAACATTGGAGCCTCTGTCTAAATTTTCATCTGAAAAAGTAGATTATGCTGCTGGAAAAAAAACTTGGGGAGGAATATTACTGGAGAATGAAAGAAGTAAAACTGTGACCCCAGGGCCAAGAGGCTTTTAGGCTGAGGCACTGGGAATTTTTCTAAGCAAAGCAATACTATGAAAAGGGAAGCAGACCTGTCTGTTGGACGGCTCCTCCTCGATTTCATTCATGTTGGGAAAGCCCATATAATGTATTGTCCTAACTGGGACACTTTTGAGAATGAAATGGGGGTCTATGAAAATTTACTGGTTGAGACAAGAGGCATAATCCCCCAAGACAGCCCTGGGCAAACCTGACTGTTTGGTCACCCTAATTAAAACAGGTACTGGCCACATTGACAGGTTTTAGTGAGAAAGACAGACCCATTTCTAAGTCTTTCATCAGTGTGAATTGCTGTCACATTGACTAAAGAAGATGGTTCCAATAAAGAAGTTCATTTATACAATTGGATTGAGCATGCATACCGAGGCTTTTTTTTTCCCCCTTCACTAAATTGGAGTAGAAAGAGGAAACCTCCTTAAAGTTTCTTTAATATTAATGTCATACTTTTATACAGACCCACCCCTCCCCTGGCCATGAAAACAGAGCAGATTTGGGGGGACTGTCAACCTGAAGTCAGTAAAATGACAAGAAAACTTAGTTGGTATGCGTTTGCTCATGGACAGTTCCCAGGAGTAGATTTGGTTACACCATTGACCAATCTCCAAAGCCCACAATCACTGCTCTGATTACAGATGTGTGCATCCGTACCCCTCCTCTATTACCACTGCTGGCCACCACTGTACACCCAACCCCAAAGTCGTTCAGGTTCTGTTTGGGTGATAGTTAACACGTCTAACCACTTCACCGAAAGACCAACAAGAGGAAACCACCAGTGAGAGAGAAAGTTAGCTTATTACAAGTGCTGGCCACCTCACACCTTGTGTCTGTTCACTAACTTTGCCAGAAAGTGCCCTTCTGACAGCCTAATTTACAACTTTCTCTGAGCTGCCAAATCACTGCCCAGTAGACTTCTCCTATTACACCTGCTCTGCTCCTCATTGACGGCCTTCTCTTGGAGCATTAAACAAAAATGCTCAGACCAAGCAAAAGTGTGACCCACATCAGGCACAAATAATCTACCTGTCACTCACCAGCTACACTTGGCAATTGGCAACAATAATGTGGGCGGCCAAGTAATTATAGCAGGGAAGTTGGAAGAAGAAATTTATGAGTTTCAATCTAAATGCTTGGCATGCTGTATCACTAGAAAAACTGAGCTTCTAAAAGTCAGGAACAGAGAACTGTAAAAAGTGTATAGATTAAAGGCTCTGAGTTACATATCAAGGGTCTTGTCATTGTCAAAAAAATATTTTATTTCCTAGGCATATATGGTTCCTTGCCCTCAAGCTGTTCCCTTGGATGCTTTCCTGAAGAATATGCAAACTCAGGAGAAATGATTAAAAACCAGCAAGCCAGAGTGGAAGATGGCAGAGGAATAGGATGGGGAGACCACTTTCTCCCCCACAAATTCATCAAAAGAACATTTAAACGCTGAGTAAATTCCACAAAACAACTTCTGAATGCTGGCAGAGGACATCAGGCACCCAGAAAAGCAGTCCATTGTCTCGAAAGGAGGTAGGAAAAAATATAAAAGACAAAAAAAGAGACAAAAGAGGTGAGCTCCGTCCCAGGAAGGGAGTCTTAAAAAGAGAGAAGTTTCTAAACACCAGGAAACACTCTCACTGCCGAGTCTGTGGTGAGCCTTGGAAGCACAGAGGGCAACATAACAGGGAGGAAAAATAAATAAATAATTAAAACCCACAGATTACAAGCCCAGTGGTAACTCCTCCAGCGGAGAAGCAGTGCAGACACCTGCACCCACCACTAGCAAGCGGGGGCTGGGCAGGGAGGCGCAGGGCTGAATGCCCCGAGGGCAATCTGAGTGAACTAACTTGGGCTAGCAAACCAGACTGTGGGATAGCTACCACACGAAAAGCCAGCCCTAACCTAAGACACCATCAGGCCCATGCACAGAACAAAGGACTGAACAGAGATATCTGGCTGCCCTCCGGTGACAGGCAGCCAGAGCTGGAAGAGGGCAATCACAGCCCCAGAGAGACATTAACTACCAAACTGCAAGCAGGCTTCTTTGCTAACTGAGACTTCTTGAGGTTCTGGACTGTCAACATCCACCTGAGAAGGTGCGCTGGTTGTACACCCAGAAAACCTAGCGGCAGGGACCGGGGAGGCGATAAGTCGCAGTGACCGCACTCACCAAACACCTCATCACCTGAGCTGCTTGGACCTGGGAAGGGCACAAAACACAGGCCCAGTCGAGTCTGTGCCTCTGAGGACTACCCGAGTACCTGAACCTGAGCGGCTTAGACCTGGGAGATGCATGCAGCCCACGGCCGGCCTCAGACAGTTCCCAGTGAACCTGAGCATGGTGGGCAGGGAGGGCACATGAGCCATGAGTGGGGGCAAGCCCAGTGTGGCTGAGACACTGCGAGCACACACCAGCGTTATTTGTTTGCAGTGTCCCTCCCTCCCCACAACGCGACTGAACAAATGAGCCTAAAAAAAGTGTCCACCACCACCCACCTTGTGTTAGGGTGGAAATCAGACACTGAAGAGACCATCAAACAGAAGAACCTAAAACAGAGGGAACCGCCTTGGAAGTGACAGGTGCAATATATTAAAACCCTGTAGTTAGTACCGACTACATAAGAAGGGGCCTACAGGCCTTGAGAAATATAAGCCGGACCAAGGAACTATCTGAAAATGAACTGACCCCACAATACCACAACAACACCAGAGAAAGTCCTAGATATATTTTTACTATTTTTATGATCATTCTTTTCTTTTTATTTTTTTAATTTTTAAGTCTTCTATTATTTCTTTAATTTTCATTTTTATAACCTACTATTACTTTGCTAAAAAAAGGACCCTATTTTTTTTAAAGCAAACTTCATATATATATATTTTTATAATTTTTGTGACTTTGTTTTTTTTTTCTTCTTTTCTTTAATATTGTATTTTTGAAAATCCAACTTCTACTCTAGATTTTTAATCTTTGCTTTTGGTATTTGTTATCAGTTTTGTACCTTTAAGAACCCAATCTTCAGTACCCATTTTTACTTGGGAGTAAGATTACTGGCTTGACTGCTCTCTCCCACTTTGGACTCTCCTTTTTCTCCACCAGGTTGCCTCTGTCTCCTCCCTACCTGCTCTCTTCTCTACCCAACTCTGTGAATCTCTGTGTGTTCCAGACGGTGGAGAACACTTAGGGAACTGATTACTGGCTGGATCTGTCTCTCTCCTTTTGATTCCCCCCTTTTATCCTCCTGGCCACCTCTGTCTCCTTCCTCCTGCTTCTCTTCTCTGTATAACTCCATGAACATCTCTGAGTGGTCCAGTTGTGGAGTGCATATAAGGAAGTGATTACTGGCTAGCTTGCTCTCTCCTCTATTGATTCCACCTCATCTCATTTGGGTCACCTCTAACTCCCTCCTCCCTCTTCTCTTCTCCATGTAACTCTGTGACCCTCTCTTGGTGTCCCTCAATGTGGAGAAACTTTTCATCTTTAACCTAGATATTTTATCAACAGGGCTGTATAGAAGGAGAAGTCTTGAGACTACTGTAAAATAAGGCTGTAAACCAGAAGCAGGAGGCTTAAGTCCAAACCCTGAGAAAACCAGAGAACTCCTGACTCAAGGGAACATTAATTGACAGGAGCTCATCAAACACCTCCATACCTACACTGAAACCAAGCACCACCCAAGGACCAACAAGTTGCAGAGCAAAACATACCATGCAAATTCTCCAGCAACACAGGAACACAGCCCTGAGCTCCAATATACAGGCTGCCCAAAGTTACTCCAAAACCATTGACATCTCATAACACATTACTGGACACTTCATTGCACTCCAGAGAGAAGAAATCCAGCTCCGCCCACCAGAACACCAACACAAGCTTCCCTAACCAAGAAACCTTGACAAGCAACTGATTCATCCCCGCCCACAGTGAGGAAACTCCACAATAAAAAAACTCCACAAACTGCCAGAATACAGAAAGGCCACCCCAAACTCAGCAATATAAACAAGATGAAGAGACAGAGGAATACCCAGCAGGTAAAGGAACAGGATAAATGCCCACCAAACAAAACAAAAGAGGAAGAGATACGGAATCTACCTGATAAAGAATTCCAAATAATGATAGTGAAAATGATCCAAAATCTTGAAATCAAAATGGAATCACAGATAAATAGCCTGGAGACAAAGGACCTAGAAGAAATAAAAAACAGTCAATATATAAGGAATAATGCAATAAATGAGATCAAAAACACTCTGGAGGCAACAAATAGTAGAATAACAGAGGCAGAAAATAGGATTAGTGAAGTAGAAGATAGAATGGTAGAAATAAATGAATCAGAGAGGAAAAAAGAAAAACGAATTAAAAGAAATGAGGACAATCTCAGAGACCTCCAGGACAGTGTTAAATGCCCCAACATTTGAATCATAGGAGTCCCAGAAGAAGAAGACAAAAAGAAAGACCATGAGAAAATACTTGAGGAAATAATAGTTGAAAACTTCCCTAAAATGGGGAAGGAAATAATCACCCAAGTCCAAGAAACCCAGAGAGTCCCAAACAGGATAAACCCAAGGCGAAACATCCCAGTTCAGTTTAGTTCAGTTCAGTCACTCAGTCGTGTCCGACTCCTTGCGACCCCATGAATCGCAGCACGCCAGGCCTCCCTGTCCATCACCAACTCCCGGAGTTCACTCAGACTCGTGTCCATCGAGTCAGTGATGCCATCCAGCCATCTCATCCTCTGTTGTCCCCTTCTCTCCTCCTGCCCCCAATCCCTCCCAGAATCAGAGTCTTTTCCAATGAGTCAACTCTTTGCATGAGGTGGCCAAAGTACTGGAGTTTCAGCTTTAGCATCATTCCTTCCAAAGAAATCCCAGGGCTGATCTCTTTCAGAATGGACTGGTTGGATCTCCTTGCAGTCCAAGGGACTCTCAAGAGTCTTCTCCAACACCACAGTTCAAAAGCATCAATTCTTCAGCACTCAGCTTTCTTCTCAGTCCAACTCTCACATCCATACATGACCACAGGAAAAACCATAGCCTTGACTAGACGAACCTTTGTTGGCAAAGTAATGTCTCTGCTTTTCAATATGCTGTCTGGGTTGGTCATAACTTTCCTTCCAAGGAGTAAGCGTCTTTTCATTTCATGGCTGCAGTCACCATCTGCAGTGATATTGGAGCCCAAAAAAATAAAGTCTGACACTGTTTCCACTGTTTCCCCATCTATTTCCCATGAAGTGATGGGACCAGATGCCATGATCTTAGTTTTCTGAATGTTGAGCTTTAAGCCAACTTTTTTGCTCTCCTCTTTCACTTTCAACAAGAGGCTTTCTAGTTCCTCTTCGCTTTCTGCCGTAAGGGTGGTGTCATCTGCATATCTGAGGTTATTGATATTTCTCCCGGCAATCTTGATTCCAGCCTGTGCTTCTTCCAGTCCAGTGTTTCTCATGATGTACTCTGCATATAAGTTAAATAAGCAGGGTGACAATATACAGCCTTGACGGACTCCTTTTCCTATTTGGAACCAATCTGTTCCATGTCCAATTTTAACTGTTGCTTCTTGACCTGCATATAGGTTTCTCAAGAGGCAGATCAGGTAGCTCTGGTATTCCCATCTCTTTCAGAATTTTCCCCAAGACATATATTAATCAAATTAACAAAGATCAAACATAAAGAACAAATATTAAAAGCAGCAAGGAAAAAACAACAAAAGCACACAAGGGGATTCCCATAAGTATAACAGCTGATCTTTCAATAGAAACTCTTCAGGCCAGGAGGGAATGGCAAGACATACTTAAAGTGATGAAGGAAAATAACCTACAGCCCAGATTACTGTACCCAGCAAGGATCTCATTCAAATATGAAGGAGAAATCAAAAACTTTACAGACAAGCAAAAGCTGAGAGAATTCAGCACCACCAAACCAACTCTCCAACAAATTCTAAAGGATATTCTCTAGACAGAAAACACAAAAAGGGTGTATAAACTCGAACCCAAAACAATAAAGTAAATGGCAACAGGATCATACTTATCAATAATTACCTTAAACGTAAATGGGTTGAATGCCCCAACCAAAAGACAAAGACTGGCTGAATGGATACAAAAACAAGACCCCTATATATGTTGTCTACAAGAGACCAATCTCAAAACAGGGGACACATACAGACTGAAAGTGAAGGGCTGGAAAAAGATATTCCATGCAAATAGAGACCAAAAGAAAGCAGGAGATAAAATAGACTTTAAAACAAAGGCTGTGAAAAGAGACAAAGAAGGGCACTACATAATGATCAAAGGATCAATCCAAGAAGAAGATATAACAATTATAAATACATATGCACCCAACATAGGAGTACCACAATATGTAAGACAAATGCTAACAAGTATGAAAGGGGAAATTAACAATAACACAATAATAGTGGGAGACTTTAATACCCCACTCACACCTATGGACAGATCAACTAAACAGAAAATTAACAAGGAAACATAAACTTTAAATGATACAATAGACCAGTTAGACCTAATTGATATCTATAGGACATTTCACCCCAAAACAATGAATTTCACCTTTTTCTCAAGCGCACACGGAATCTTCTCCAGGATAGATCACATCCTGGGCCATAAATCTAGCCTTGGTAAATTCAAAAAAATTGAAATCATTCCAAGCATCTTTTCTAACCACAATGCGGTAAGATTAGATCTCAATTACAGGAGAAAAATGATTAAAAATTCCAACATAGGGAGGCTGAACAACACGCTGCTGAATATCCAACAAATCACAGAAGAAATCAAAAAGAAATCAAAATATGCATAGAAATGAATGAAAATGAAAACACAACAACCCAAAACCTGTGCGACACTGTAAAAGCAGTGCTAAGGGGAAGGTTCATAGCAATACAGCCATACCTCAAGAAACAAGAGAAAAGTCAAACAGATAACCTAACTCTACACCTAACGCAACTAGAAAAGGAAGAAATTAAGAACCCCAGGGTTAGTAGAAGGAAAGAAATCTTAAAAATTAGGGCAGAAATAAATGCAAAAGAAACAAAAGAGACCATAGCAAAAATCAACAAGGCCAAAAGCTGGTTCTTTGAAAGGATAAATAAAATTGACAAACCATTAGCCAGACTCATCAAGAAGCAAAGGGAGAAAAATCAAATCAATATAATGAGAAATGAAAATGGAGAGATCACAACAGACAACACAGAAATACAAAGGATCATAAGAGACTACTATCAGCAATTCTATGCCAATAAAATGGACAACGTGGAAGAAATGGACAAATTCTTAGAAAAGTACAACTTTCCAAAACTGAACCAGGAAGAAATAGAAAATCTTAACAGACCCATCACAAGCACAGAAATTGAAATTGTAATCAGAAATCTTCCAGCAAACAAAAGCCCAGGTCCAGACGGCTTCACAGCTGAATTCTATCACAAATTTAGAGAAGAGCTAACACCTATCCTACTCAAACTCTTCCAGAAAATTGCAGAGGAAGGTAAACTTCCAAACTCATTCTATGAGGCCACCATCACCCTAATACCAAAACCTGACAAAGATGCCACAAAAAAAGAAAACTACAGGTCAATATCACTGATGAACATAGATGTAAAAATCCTTAACAAAATTCTAGCAATCAGAATCCAACAACACATTAAAAAGATCATACACCATGACCAAGTGGGCTTTATCCCAGAGGTGCAAGGATTCTTCAATATCTGCAAATCAATCAATGTAATACACCACATTAACAAATTGAAAAATAAAAGCCATATGATTATCTCAATAGATGCAGAGAAAGCCTTTGACAAAATTCAACATCCATTTATGATCAAAACTCTCCAGAAAGCAGGAATGGAAGGAACATACCTCAACATAATAAAAGCTATATATGACAAACCCACAGCAAACATTATCCTCAATGGTGAAAAATTGAAAGCATTTCCCCTAAAGTCAGGAACAAGAAGACAAGGGTGCCCACTTTCACCACTACTGTTCAACATAGTTCTGGAAGTTTTGGCCACAGCAATCAGAGCAGAAAAAGAAATAAAAGGAATCCAAATTGGAAAAGAAGAAGTAAAACTCACTGTTTGCAGATGACATGATCCTCTACATAGAAATCCCTAAAGACTCCACCAGAAAATTGCTAGAGCTAATCAATGAATATAGTAAAGTTGCAGGATATAAAATCAACACACAGAAATCCCTTGCATTCCTATACACTAATAATGAGAAAATACAAAGAGAAATTAAGGAAACAATTCCATTCACCATTGCAATGAAAAGAATAAAATACTTAGGAATATATCTACCTAAAGAAACTAAAGACCTATATATAGAAAACTATAAAACACTGATGAAAGAAATCAAAGAGGACACTAATAGATGGTGAAATATACCATGTTCATGGATAGGAAGAATCAATATAGTGAAAATGAGTATACTATCCAAAGCAATCTATAGATTCAATGCAATCCCTATCAAGCTACCAATGGTATTTTTCACAGAGCTAGAACAAATAATTTCACAATTTGTATGGAAATACAAAAAACCTCGAATAGCCAAAGCAATCTTGAGAAAGAAGAATGGAACTGGAGGAATCAACCTGCCTGACTTCAGGCTTTACTACAAAGCCACAGTCATCAAGACAGTATGGTATTGGCACAAAGACAAAAATTTAGATCAATGGAACAAAATAGAAAGCCCAGAAATAAATCCATGCACCTATGGACACCTTATCTTTGACAAAGGAGGCAAGAATATACAATGGAGAAAAGACAATCTCTTTAACAAGTGGTGCTGGGAAAACTGGCCAACCACTTGTAAAAGAATGAAACTAGAACATTTTCTAACACCATACACAAAAATAAACTCAAAATGGATTAAAGATCTAAATGTAAGACCAGAAACTATAAAACTCCTAGAGGAGAACATAGGCAAAACACTCTCCGACATACATCACAGCAGGATCCTCTATGACCCGCCTCCCAGTATACTGGAAATAAAAGCAAAAATAAACAAATGGGACCTAATTAAACTTAAAAGCTTCTGCACAACAAAGGAAACTATAAGCAAGGTGAAAAGACAGCCTGTGGAATGGGAGAAAATAATAGCAAATGAAGCAACTGACAAACAACTAATCTCAAAAATATACAAGCAACTCCTGTAGCTCAATTCCAGAAAAATAAATGACCCAAAAAATGGGTCAAAGAACTAAATAGACATTACTCCAAAGAAGACATACAGATGGCTAACAAACACATGAAAAGATGCTCAACATCACTCATTATCAGAGAAATGCAAATCAAAACCACAATGAGGTACCATTTTACGTCAATCAGAATGGCTGCGATCCAAAAGTCTACAAGCAATAAATGCTGGAGAGGGTGTGGAGAAAAGGGAACCCTCTTACACTGTTGGTGGGAATGCAAACTACTACAGCCACTATGGAGAACAGTGTGGAGATTCCCTAAAAAACTGGAAATAGAACTGCCTTATGACTCAGCAATGCCACTGCTGGGCGTACACACCGAGGAAACCAGAATTGAAAGAGACATGTGTACCCCAATGTTCATCACAGCACTGTTTATAATAGCCAGGACATGGAAGCAACCTAGATGTCCACCAGCAGATGAATGGATAAGAAAGCTGTGGTACATATACACAATGGAGTATCACTCAGCCATTAAAAAGAATACATTTGAATCAGTTCTAATGAGGTGGATGAAACTGGAGCCTATTATACAGAGTGAAGTAAGCCAGAAAGGAAAACATCAATACAGTATACTAACACATATATATGGAATTTAGAAAGATGGTAACGATAACCCTGTATGCGAGACAGCAAGAGACACAGATGTATAGAACTGTCTTTTGGACTCTGTGGGAGAGGGAGAGGGTGGGATGATTTGGGAAAATGCCATTGAAACATGTGTAATATCATATATGAAACGAATCACCAGTCCAGGTTCGACGCATGATATTGGATTCTTGGGGCTGGTACACTGGGATGACCCAGAGGGATGGTAAGGGGAGTGAGGAGGGAGGGGGGTTCAGGATGGGGAACACGTGTATACCTGTGGTGGATTCATGTTGATGTACGGCAAAAACCAATACAATATTGTAAAGTAATTAACCTCCAATTAAAATAAATAAATTTATATTTAAAAAAGAACTTAATAATGATAAAAATAAAAACCAGCAAGCCACTGGTACCAGAACCAAACCAACACAAATATCACTGCCAACAATGCTTGCGTGATGACCATTTCCATGTGGTGAAATTAAGGTTGGTTTTTATTTAGTTCCTGCTGGCTTTCTGTATTTTTAAAATTTTCTACTATAAACACATGTCTTTTATAATTAGAAAAATATAAACGTTGATGGAAAAAGTTTCCAGAATTAGGATTCAAATGCAAATGATGACAAAGCCCACTCTCTACCACTCCTCACAGCCTCTCACCTACATCCTTCTTGTACACCCTTATCTATTTTATTTTTATTTAATAAACAGGTAAATCAAGATGAATGTGTGCCAAATGCTTTAAGCATTTTAAATGTATTAACTTACTTAAGCCTCACATCAACTCTGTGATGTGAGTTCATATTCTCTGAGAATATGTGCAGTTCATATTCTCATGCCACAGATGAGGAAGCTGAAGCACAGAAAAGTTAGGTAACTCACCTAAGCTGGCACAGCTAACTAGTGGCAAAACTGGGATTCTTCCCCTGGCAGTCTGGCTCCAGAGTCTATACTCTTAATTTCTCTGCTAAGCTGCCTAAACCTCCTCTTAAGATCAGTCCTCTCTGGTGCTCAAATTCTTTTCCAACCTGGCCAGGCCCCCATCGCCTGTGTCAGAGCAGGGCAGTTAGGCCAACAAGCATTTTTAATAAGAGAATGGCCTAGCCGGATTACTAGCATAATCAGCTCTAGCCTCAAAGCTGCAGATGAAAAGCTGCAGATGAAATCAACTCCCGTCACTGTCTATGACGGTGAGAAATAAAAGATGTGATGGATCCTGCTGCCTGATAAAAATGATCACCACAAAATCATTTTTCTCATCTCATCCAGCACAATCTTAAGTTCCTTGGAAATATTTTTGCTTCTTCAGTTGGTCCCTGGTTTTCTATTTTTCTCAGTGTTACCTTCTCAGCCCACTCCTCCCTACCACCCACCCACATACACACAAGCAAGCCACATCCTTCTCTGTAAAGGGACTCCCCACACTGAGCCAGACAGCTGACCTCCCTAGACCCCAGATTTTCATCTGTAAATTCAGGAGTTTGAACTGAGGCTCTCCAATTAGAATGCCACCTGTCATTTGTGGAGGGAGTTGCAGTCTGTAAGCTACTTCCACATCCATTATCTCATTCTGTCCCTTAATGACCCTAGACAGTGGACACAAGAGGTAGATTACCATCAGTTTTCCAGGTGAGGATACTGAGGTTTCTCTGTAGCGGAAAAGAAAACCCAGATCCACTGATTCAAAGCTCAGGGGGCCTTCCTTTTCACCCTTCAGCATCCCTAAGGGTCTTTTCAAGTTCACAGTCTATATTTCTGCACCCGCCTCCTAAGTCCCTGGCCCTCACTAGGGCAGCCCTCTTTGTAAGCTGAAGCTAGTTGCTGCAGCAACCTAACTCCCAGAGACATGTAAGAAACTCACCTGGTACCTAAAGTCTGCAGTAATGAAAGTTCTCCCTTTAAGTCTCATCCCCATGAGTCCAGACCATAAGAGCCAGCCTCTGAGACCATGAACAGATGTCAGCTTTGTTCTGGGTTTTCTGGAAGTCACATCTGGTTGGCCTCACCCCAGCCTGTTCCTTCCCTCCACAGCTGGTCATCATGGGGCTGTGGGACCACCAACCCGTGCAGGTGTTGGGCGGGGGCGGGTGGTGAGAGAACTGAAGGATTATCTGGATCCTGGATGGGCTCACCCTCTGGCTTTCATTTGTCTTTTTATGTATATGCAGGCTAAGTTGCTTCGGCCATGTCCAACTCTTTTGCAACCCCAAGGATTGTAGCCTGCCAGGCTCAATCTTGCCTGGGGATTCTCCAGGCAAGAATACTGTAGTGGGTTGCCATTTCCTTCTCCAGGAGACCTTCCTGATTCAGGGATCAAACTGGCGCCTGTTATGTCTCCTGCATTAGCAGGGAGTTCTTTACCACTAGCAACACCTTTATGTACATCTGATGTGTTATTTACACGTGTACTGTGTCATGCATGTTTAGCCTTCCAGGAGCTCCTTACCTACATAACATGAGTCCTTGGCTGAAGATGGGAAAAATGGATGTGATTCAAACTGCATGGCAGCTAGGTCAGTATGAAGACTTATAATACAAAAAGTTTAGGGCTAAAAGTTTGCACCCTAATTATAGTAAAAATAAACCTCACTTGTCTGAAACAGTTCTAATTTACACCTGTTGTCCTGTTGTAATTTTTAATAGCAGCCTCTTTCACTCTCAAAAGTTCCCTACTTTGGGCAGTTATTATATGAATACACTATCTTTGATGTGAGATCAAAGACCACAAAACTACAGAATCTCTAAACAGAAAGGCATGGCAAAGACCTTTAAGCTCAACATCCCTTCCAGTGCTTGGAATCCCCTTTTAAACACAACAGACTTTAAGCTCTATTAAACAGCCCATTTGGACTCACAGCTTCATAAGGATTTTGAAGTCACTTCATCTGTGTCTTTTTTGTCTCAGAAGTTCATAGAGTTAGTGTGCAGTACATTGTGGTAAGACATTTTTGTCTCCAGTAGATTCATGTTGAATACAAGGTTGAGAAACAGGGATTAGTTCCCCTCTTATAAGTAAATTGGTCAAGGTTCTACAAGCTAGGGACCTCCTGGTGGTGCAGTGGCTATGATTCTGTGCTCCCAATGCAGGGTGCCCAGGTTCAATCCCTGTTCAGGGAACTAGATCCCATATGCTACAGCTAAAAATCCTGCATATAGCAAAAAAGATCCCATTGCTACAAGCAAGACCCAGCACAGCCAAATATACAAATATTTTTGTAAGAAAGAGTCTACAAGCTAATATCCATCAGTAAGACTGGGATTTGAACTCTACTCTGTGACTCAGATGGTAAAGAATCTGCCTGCAATGCAAGAGACCTGTGTTTGATCCCTGGGTTGGGAAGATCCCATGGAGGAGAGCATGACAACCCACTCCAGGAGAATTCCCATGGACAGAGAAGCCTGGTGGGCTACAGTCCACGGGGTCTCAAAGAGTCAGACATGACTGAACAACTAAGCAGAGCACACTTTCTGACCTCGAAGGAAGGCCCTGCATGTTGCTCCTAGTAGTGTCCGTGGCCTCCCACTTGGCCCACCTCCCCGTTTCCTGCCTCTAGTTGGTACTTGTGGTGGGAAATCAAATACTGTCAAAGATAGCTCTCACCAGACAACCTTATGCCAGGCAACCTTTCCCACAATCTGTCGATTCCTGAAGAACACACTTCTTCAAAGAAGGGTAGAGACAGAGCCCCCCGCTGAAGAAATTCCATTACAACCTCCAATTTACAAGTGTCTGCTTTGCACACAGTCCAGATCTAATGTGAAATGACACTGAATGGCGAACAAAGTTATTAAATAATTTCAATGTTCTATTTCCTTTTGCGGGAAAGACAAGAGCTGAGAGAGAGAAGGAGAAAGGGGCCTTGGAGCAGCTCTGTCGCCTTAGAGTGACTCTGCTACGGCCCCATTTCCTGCCTGGGACATCACTTCAGAGCAAGTGCTTTCTTCTGTGAAGACACTTCAAAGGTTCTGGAAGACAGATGCTCTTGTGACTGGACCTAGTGCGTAGCGGAAAGTCTGGGGAGAATGACGAAGCATTTCTCATGCCCCATGGGCTGGGAAGTGCTTCACAACTGCATGGCAGATATGAGTGGGCAGAGCTGCTGGGGACCAGCCCCAGAGGAGGTGGCCAAGGGAGGAACTAGCCAGGGATGACTGTAGTGGCCGCTTGCAGAGGTTCACAGGTGAGGCCAAGGTTGGGGGTGATGGGAAAGTAGCATCACCCCATAAAATAAAGTCTGAGGAAACTATGAGCAAAGCAAGAGTAAATTGAAACATTGCCAGCCACGAAGTTGAAGTTCAGCTGTGGGTGTGCAAGTTCGTGTGTGTGCAAGTGTTCCCATGTCCTCTGATACTGTTTCTACTCATCATTCTAGCTTGCCTACCACAGGCTTGGTCCCCGTCCTGATGGAGCATACAGTGTCAGGGACTCTGTAAGCTCACTTCCTTGACTCTAGGTTTTGAGGCAATGTGGCCTAGTGGAAAGAGACAGAACAGCTCAGCGAGCAGGTTCAAACTCTTTCACACCTAGTAGGATCTCAGGTAGGATTTTCTAAAGTGCAGTCCTTGTAGTATCATGCGGTAAAGATATTTTGCTTTAATTGTTTTGTAACTATTTAATGTGTCAGTAGCCCACTGTATGCCGGCTTCCCAGGTGGCACAGTGGTAAAGTCAGCCTGCCAGTACACAGATGTAACAGACACGGGTTCAACCCTGGGTTGGGAAGATCCCTGGGAGTAGGAAATGGCAACCTGCTCCATATTCCTGCCTGGAAAATTCCATAGGCAGAGGAACCTATCAGGCTACAGTCCATGGGGTCACAAAGCATCAGACATGACTTAGCAACTGGGTACACACATGTGCGCGCATGCACACACACACACACACACACACACACACGCACCCTACTAGAGACAGTGTTTTCATGTATTTTATGGCTTAAGCAAGGAAAAATAGTGAATCAATTTTTTTTTAATTAAGCAAATCATAGTGGAGGTGGTACAAAGAAAAAGCAGAGATTGTGAAAAAACAATTCGAAGAACTGAGTTTTTCAAATCCCTGAGATAATGTGTGTGAAAATTAAAATGCATGGGGGCCCATAGAAATAGAAGAGGTCAGAATTATCCCTCAGTGAGCACTGGTTCCCTCATGCATTCAGACAACAATGAAGGAAGCAACGATCTAGTAAAGAGTACTGCCCTGGCTGCATACGCCCTTGCAGACAGCTTAGCCATCATTCAGAAGGCACTACATATGTGCTGATGCCATGGGAAGCTGACAAAGAGTTAGACCTAGCCCCTGGCCTAAAAAGAGTGTAATTTAGTAGGAAAGAAAAGACGAGCACACAAATAACTGTAAAATGGGATAAGCTCCAAAGAGGAGGTACAAAGTCCCTATAGGAGGTACTCAAAGGATGGATAAGTCACGCCTGTTGGACAAGGTCAAGAAAGACTTCATGGAGATTTGAGATAAGCCTGGAAAGATGGGTAGGATTTCAGTGACCCAAAAAACAGAGGGTGGTGGATACGGGAGACATTCCAGAGAAGGAGAAACACTTGAGCAATGGTATGAAGACTGGGAAGTGTATCAGGATGATAAGTCCCTTCTATTCAACTGAGATGTTGAATACAAACTGGGCAGAGGATGAGATGTTCAGTTCAGTTGCTCAGTCATGACCAACTCTTTGAGACCCCAGGGACTGCAGCATGCCAGACTTCCCTGTCCATTACCAACTCACAGAGTTTACTCAAATTTACGTCCATTGAGTTGGTGATGCCATCAAGCCATCTCATCCTCTGTCATCCCCTTCTCCTCCCGCCTTCAATCTTTCCCAGCATCAGGGTCTTTTCCAATGAGTAAGTGTTTTGCATCAGGTGGGAAAACTATATTGGAGTTTCAGCATCAGCATCAGTCCTTCCAATGAATATTCAGAACTGATTTCCTTTAGGATGGACTGGTTGGATCTCCATGCCATCAAGGGACTCTCAAGAGTCTTCTCCAACACCACAGTTCAAAAGCATCAAGTCTTTGGTGCTAAACTTTCTTTATAGTCCAACTCTCACATCCATACATGACTACTGGAAAAACCAAAGCTTTGACTAGACCGACCTTTGGTGACAAAGTAATGTCTCTGCTTTTTAATATGCTGTCTAGATTGGTCATGACTTTTCTTCCACGAAGCAAGCGTCTTTTAATTTCATGGCTGCAGTCACCATCTGCAGTGATTTTGGAGCCCAAAAATTAAAGACTCACTGTTGCACTATTTCCCCATCTATTTGCCATGAAGTGCCTCTTGAGAAACCTGTATGCAGGTCAGGAAGCAACAGTTAGAACTGGACATGGAACAACAGACTGGTTCCAAATAGGAAAAGGAGTATGTCAAGGCTGTATATTGTCACCCTGCTTATTTAACTTATATCAGAGTACATCATGAGAAACGCTGGGCTGGAAGAAGCACAAGCTGGAATCAAGATTGCTGGGAGAAATATCAATAACCTCAGATATGCAGATGACACCACCCTTATGGCAGAAAGTGAAGAGGAACTAAAAAGCTTCTTGATGAAAGTGAAAGAGGAGAGTGAAAAGTTGGCTTAAAGCTCAACATTCAGAAAACTAAGATCATGGCATCTGGTCCCATCACTTCATGACAAATAGATGGGAAAACAGTGGAAACACTGTCAGACTTTATCTTTTTGGGCTCCCAAATCACTGCAGATGGTGACTGCAGCCATGAAATTAAAAGACGCTTACTCCTTGGAAGGAAAGTTATGGCCAACCTAGATAGCATATTCAAAAGCAGAGACATTACCTTGCCAACAAAGGTCCGTTTAGTCAAGGATATGGTTTTTCCAGCGGTCATGTATGGATGCGAGAGTTGGACTGTGAAGAAAGCTGAGGGCCGGAGAATTGATGCCTTTGAACTGTGGTGTTGGAGAAGACTCTTGAGAGTCCCTTGGACTGCAAGGAGATCCAACCAGTCCATTCTAAAGGAGATCAGCCCTGGGTGTTCTTTGGAAGGACTGATGTTAAAGCTGAAACTCCAGTACTTTGGCCACCTCATGTGAAGTGTTGACTCATTGGAACAGACTCTGACGCTGGGAGGGATTGGAGGCAGGAGGAAAAGGGGACAACAGAGGATGAGATGGCTGGATGGGATCACCGACTCAATTGATGTGAGTTTGGGTGAACTCCGGGAAATGGTGATGGACAGGGAGGCCTGGTGTGCTGCAATTCATGGGGTCGCAAAGAGGCAGACACGACTGAGTGACTGAACTGAACTGAACTGAACTGATGGGACCAGATGCCATGATTTTAGTTTTCTGAATGTTGAGTTTTAAGCCAACGTTTTCACTCTCATCTTTTACTTTCATCAAGAGGCTCTTTAGTTCCTCTTCACTTTCTGCCATAAATGTGGTGTCATCTGCATATCTGAGGTTATTGATATTTCTCCCAGCAATCTTGATTTCAGCTTGTGCTTCATCCAGTCCAGCATTTCTTATGATAGACTATGCATATAAGTTAAATAAGCAGGGTGACAATATACAGCCTTGATGTACTTCTTTCCCAATTTGGAACCAGTCTGTTGTTCCATGTCCAGTTTGAACTTGTGCTTCTTGACCTGCATACAGATATCTCAGGAGGCAGGTCATTCTCGTCTCTTTCAGAATTTTCCACAGTTTATTGTGATCCACACAAAGGTTTTGGCATGGTCAATAAAGCAAAAGTAGATGTTTTTCCAGAACTCTTTTGCTTTTTCAATGATCCAACGAATGTTGCCAATTTGATCTCTGGTTCCTCTGCCTTTTCTAAATCCAGCTTGAGCATATGGAAGTTCATGGTTCATGTACTGTTGAAGCCTGGCTTCGAGAATTTTGACCATTACTTTGTTAGCGTGTGAGATGAGTGCAATTGTGCGGTAGTTTGGACATTTTTTGGCATTGCCTTTCTTTGGGATTGGAATGAAAACTGACTTTTTCCAGTCCTGTGGCCATTGCAGAGTTTTCCAAATTTGCTGGCATGTTGAATGCAGCATTTTCACAGCATCATCTTTTAGGATTTGAAATAGCTCATCTGGAATTCCATCACCTCTACTACTTTTGTTCATAGTGATACTTCCTAAGGCCCATTTGACTTCACATTCCAGGATGTCTGGCTCTAGGTGAGTGATCACACCATCGTGATTATCTAAGTCATGAAGATCTTTTTTGTACAGTTCTTTTGTGTATTCTTGCCACCTCTTCTTAATATCTTGTGCTTCTGTTAGGTCCATACTATTTCTGTCCTTTATTGTGCCATCTTTGCATGAAAATTTCCCTCGGTATCTCTAATTTTCTTGAAGAAATCTCTAGTCTTTCCCATTCTATTGTTTTCCTCTATTTCTTTGCATTGATCGCTGAGGAAGGCTTTCTTATCTCTTCTTGCTATTCTTTGGAACTCTGCATTCATATAGGTATATCTTTCCTTTTCTCCTTTGCCTTTTGCTTCTCTTCTTTTCATAGCTATTTGTAAGGCCTCCTTAGATAACCATTTTGCCTTTTTGCATTTCTTTTTCTCGAGGATGGTCTTGATCACTGCCTCCTGTACAATGTCATGAACCTCCGTCCATAGTTCTTTAGGCACTCTATCAGATCGAATCCCTTGAATCTATTTCTCACTTCTACTGTAAGGGATTTGATTTAGGTCATATCTGAATGGTCTAGTGGTTTTCCCTACTATTTTCAATTTAAGTCTGAATTTAGCAATAAGGAGTTCATGATCTGAACCACCATCAGCTCCCGGTGTTGTTTTTGCTGACAGTATAGAGCTTCTCCATCTTTGGCTGCAAAGAATATAATCAGTCTGATTATGATATTGACTGTCTGGTAATGTCCATGTGTAGAGTCTTCTCTTGTGTTATTGGAAGAGGGTGTTTTCTATGACCAGTGTGTTCTCTTGGCAAAACTCTGTTAGCCTTTGTGCTGCTTCATTTTGTACTCCAAGATCAAATATGCCTGTTACTCCAGGTATTTCTTGACTTCCTACTTTTGCATTCCAGTCCCTTATAATGAAAAGGACATTTTTTAGGATGAGATGGGGTTAGAGTCAAACAGGTCTTGAAGAGCAGACATTGTACTTTGTTTAGTGGAAATAGTATCGGGGGTAATGGGAGAGTTTAAAACATGACTTGATCTGCACTAGAGGAAACTAAACCTGTAAAAGGAGAAGAAGAGGCCATTGTCACCCCAGCCCTAGTTATTGTGATTGACTAGTAGACGTGTAACACAATGTGAGTTTGGAGGACCAAAATTATAACTTTTCAGAAAAACTGTCTAGGGCCTGGAAATTTATTATAGGTAGAGAGCTGAATAGGGAAGATCTAAGGAAAACTAGATAACTGGACCCCTCCTATTCTTCTGATATATATTAATAATTCATTAATTATATTATAATAAATATATTATTATTATATAATACTATCTTACACATTCTGTATGTATAAATATATGAATATATATCTATAATATATAAAACATGTTCTATAAATAATATAGAATTCAATATACTACATATAATGAACCATTGCCATTTCATCTGTTTAATCTTGACTTTTTGCTGTGCTTGGATTTGCATGTGTGAATGTGCAGATAGCAAACCACCTATTTTTCTTTTCCAAAATAAGGATCATCTTCTTGGTCTTCTTTTCTTTTCACCACCACCCCTTGTCTTTTATCCTGAACATCCTTCTCTCTTGATGCTAATGTGGTCCCCAAAGGCATTTATCTGTCTATTATATCACTTACAGGTGTTTGCTTTGGCCTACAACTTCAGTATATATAATATTTATATATGTATTATAACACATATATATATTTGAAACAAATTTTTGCAGATATGATTAAAGTTACAGACCCTGAGTAAGGAAGACTATCTTGGATCAGCCACGTGGGCCCAACCTTACACTTGGGTCCTTTAAAATGGACTGCTGCTCAGTGCTCAGTTGTGTCTGACTCTGCAAATCTATGTACTGTAGCCAGCCAGGCTCCTCTGTCCATGAGATTTCCCAGGCAAGAATACTGGAGTGGGTTGCTATTTCCTCCCCAAAGGGATCTTCCTGACCCAGGGATAGAACCCACATCTCCTGCACTGCAGGCAGATTCTTTATCCTCTGAGCCATGGAGGAAAACCACTTCTTTTTCCCAATTGGGATCAGAGAGAGAGACTGAGGACAGAGACAGGGTCATGGAGATGTGATGTGGCTGGCTCTTGAGATGGAAGAACTTGGGCAGCCTATAGATATTGGAAAAGGCAAGGACACAAGTTCAACCCTAGAGCCTCCAGAAGGGTGCAGCCATAAGGCATGCAGAAATGCTGCTGCCTGCCTGGCCTGCTTCCCCCTCTACTAGGAGGCTAACAGCCTGAGGATGTCACTCAAACTCTCTGAGTCTCCTTGGCCTTAGCTAAAATAGGGGTGATACCTTGTCACAGAGGGTCAGGAGGCTCAGTCAAATCTCAAATCTTTTGTTCCTTGCTACTCATGCATAGGCCAGTCAGTAGGAAGTGTCAGGGCTTCTGCAAAATAGCTAATTCAACATCATTTTATCAGATCATGTTCCTTCTCTGTTCAAAACCTTTTGGAGGCTCTTCTTCTTACTCATAAGCCATCCTAAAGACTTCCCCTGTTCTCCAAGTCCTCATCACAATCTGACCCCATTTCCACTCTGACTGTCTCTCTGTCTACTCTTCTTGCCAGCTTTGCTCCAGTTATACTGGCCACCTTGCTGTTTAGGGGGCACACCAGGCAGCTTCCAGCCTCAGAACATTTGCACTTATTTTCTCTTTCTAGAATCCGCTTCTGCCATAGCCATGTGGCTTTCTCCCTCAACTGCTTCAGATCTTCATTCAAATATTACTTTTTCCCCCTAATAACCCAACTTCACACTGCAGGACCCCCAACCATACACTCCTCAACCCCCTCCTCTATTTTAGTTTCCTCCACAGCATTTTGTCTTTTCACATAACACATATTTTGTTTGTTTTGTTTACAACAAAATACATTCCATTGGAAGGTAAGCTCTATGAGGGCTTTCCATGGGAGACATATAAGAGGTACATCGTAAACATTTGTTGGATAAATAAGTCAGTGTGTTCATAAATCTATAATCAAGAAATCAATAGCAGCATTGTCTCCAGCTAAAGACCTCTCCTTTCACTTATGGATGAAAAAATGAAATCAAAAGAATGGTACAATGAACAATGTACCATTGAACAATGAAGCTGCAGCGAAGGTCAAGTTGTTGACTAATCTTGCTGAGTCCAACTAGCTCACAGGAGGAATAGAAATGTGGTCAAGGGCCCAAGACCCAGCTTGTCTCCTGGACAGAGAGAACCCAGAGAGAGCCAGCCTTCTGATTTCCCATCCTTCCTGCTTTCGACAGGCCTCTAAAAACCATAAGAACAGTTTGTCTCAGTATTTCAATACTTCCGCTTCCAGGCCTAGGAAAGAGCAGGAAGTGTGGGGGCGTGTGAAAATTTGCAGAAAAGAAGAATTAAACCCACTACACGTAAAGGACTCAAAGACTTCCTCTGTCACCTGTTACAGCACACAAGCTTTAATGTGCTTTCACTGAGCCTAGGGGGACTGTTCTCAGGCAGAAAACCAAAATCCGAAGTATGAGTGTTGATCCTCATTCATCCAACACAAACTTATTCCAGGACAACTGTGTGCCCAGAAGAAGACAGATATGATCCTTGTCCAAGTGAGCTTACACCTCATGGCGGTGTAATGTTAGCAGGCTAAACTCAGTTCAGGATCTACCATCCCAGTAGCCAGGCTGAGTTTTCAAAAGTGTCCCCAAGGGGTGCCTTAGACTGTGAGGAGTTATACATAAGTTTCAAAGCAAGCTTTCGAATCAGTCCTATGAAGACTCCAGCCTTGGCTATGTTGCACTTACTAGCTAAATGTAAACTTCCTAAAGGAAGGGCTGTGTTTATTTCATTTACCACTCTATCCCCAGCACTTAGCATAGTGCCCAATACTCTTAACAAATACTTGCTGCTTAAAAAAATTGAACTCTCAGAGCCGTCATTTCCTCATTTGTAAACTGGGAGCATAAACCCCACTTCATGGAACTACACGAGGATAACACATTGTGCACGTTAAGGGCTTACACAGTGCCAGGCCGATGATAAGCATTCATATAATGAACTGCCATTTGGGTAGCAAAGGTGGTGATCTGATTGTTGAGGAGGTTTAGTTAGCACTGGGTAAATCGAAGCACATTCCTCTCCCTAAGGATTTGTTCAGTCTCAAACCCTGGACTAAGCAAGGGCTTGATTAGTTGGATTAAGGCGATCCATTTCTGCTAGAAAAGTCTTGTTCAAATTGAGCCAGAAACTCTGGAAAGGGGAAGAGTGTGTTTTACATCCCAGCTGGTGGGGCGACTGGCAGCAGAACTGAAACAGCATGACTCAGCACAGCCGGCATGGGGGGCTGAGGCCCCGCCCTCTCTGCTGTGGACCTGGAGTGTGGAGGGGACTAGGTTGAACTGCACCTGATAAGTGGATTGCAAAGAGCAAGAGACGGCAGCTGGAACATTTTCCCAGCCATTCCTCGGTTAGACTCTCAAAGCCAAAAAACAAAAAGGAAATAAAACGCTAACTGTCCTTTCCCTAACAACCTGTCTTCACATGCAGCACAGCTAAGTGTCCCTTGAAGTTCAGTAGTCCATTTCCTCAGTAGGTCTACAGGGCCATCTGCCAATGTGCAGGGGTTTAATAAAGACCAAAGGTCTTTCTAGAAGCTGAGAACCCTAGGATTCCTTCAAAGCTTTGGATGTTCAGCTCAGAATCTCCTTGGTTACCAGGAATGGGTCGCAGAGCTTCAAGCCGAGCCATACTTTCTGAAAAACTGTGCTCTTTCTAATACTTCTCATTATGGTGATAATATAAATGAGATTTCTTCCAGAAATAAAAACAAAGAGCCTCTAGATAGTTTGGCATCAAAAATATCTTGATGCCAAAGATATTTGTGAAAGAGATCCACAGGAATAAGATCAGTTCAGTTCAGTTCAGTTGCTCAGTCGTGTCCGACTCTTTGCGACCCCATGAACCGCAGCACGCCAGGCCTCCCTGTCCATCACCAACTCCCGGAGTTCACTCAGACTCACATCCATCGAGTCAGTGATGCCATCCAGCCATCTCCTCCTTTGTCGTCCCCTTCTCCTCCTGCCCCCAATCCCTCCCAGCATCAGAGTCTTTTCCAATGAGTCAACTCTTCACATGAGGTAGGAACAAGCATTTCAGAAGTGCTTGATGATGCAGATGGGTTTCCTGTGGTAGAAATGGAGAATGTCTTCTCAAAGAAACAGAAAAGGCAATGACAATGATTTCAAGTAACAGTCAGTATTAGTGGCTTTAGCCATATATGTTACCTTTTCCTTATTTTAGACATCTAGCTTTAACTGCTCTAATAAACAGCAGTGATTTGATTAGCAAGGGTTAACAAGCTGAGCACTGAAGGACTGATGCTTTTGAACTATGGTATGGGAGAAGACTCTTGAGAGTTCCTTGGACAGCAAGGAGATCCAACCAGTCCATCCTAAAGGAAATCAGTCCTGAATATTCATTGGAAGGACTAACGTTGAAGCTGAAACTTCAATACTTTGGCCACCTGATGCAAAGAACTGACTCATTGGAAAAGACCCTGATGCTGGGAAAGATTGAAGGCAGGAAGAGAATGGGATGACAGAGGATGAGATAGTTGGATGGCATCACCGACTCAATGGACATGGGTTTGGGTGGACTCCGAGAGTTGGTGATGGACAGGGAAGCCTGGCAGGCTGCAGTTCATGGGGTCGAGAAGAGTTGGACACTATTGAGTGAGTGAAATGAACTGAACAGGTTCTTCTGATTTTTGCAAGGACTATGTGGTGGAGAAGACTCCTGAGTTCCACTTCTCTAAATAACCGACTCTTCCTCAGCATCCTTCTGTAAAGCCACCACAGCTGTGGGGGAGGAGAGACACTTCAGGAATAGCTCAGAGCAAAGTACCAATTAAAAAAACTTCTCACAAAGCAAGCAGCATTCATCACCCCCTTCAGCCTTTGACTGAGGCCCTACTGTATGCAACCCCCTGTGTTAGCTATTGGGAATACAGAGTGACTGAAGATGGGGCCCCAGCCCTGTAAAAGGCCTCTAGGTACGCAGATAAATGCAATGAATCATCGTGGGTGGTAACCCAAGCATATGGAAAGTGATGAGGTTGGGTGAGTCAGAATGAATCTTAAAGGATGATCAGGAATCCACCGACCCAAGACGCAGTGGAGCGGTGGAGCAGATACACAAGCTCTGCTTCCTGCAGGGCTTTGCTTTATGGAGAAAAGCGGCCTGAGTCACATAAAGGGACCCGCAGTTGCCTTCAGAAGGATACAATGATGCATCTTGTCCTAAGGTCATTATTTTTGCTTCTATAGCTAGAGAGAATTTTTCTCAGATGTCTCTTGGGTGAGCATCCCAGGCAGCTACTTCCGGGGCCATTGGTGGTACAACTGGACAAGAAGGGAGGAGGGTGTGAACACAGCAATAGCTCTGCTGTGAGCAAGGTGACCTCACCCCTCCTCCCAATCTTAGGTTTGAAATTGAGAAACCCAGAGATGACCACAGCCTCAGGCCACTTTGTGCAAAAATGGGAAATGTCAGTTATCAGGTCCTCCCCTGTGTCAAACCAGAATCGTCAGCCTATAGATTCGGGAACTAAGTGGCTTGATCATTTTGCACGTAAGCTGTATGCATTGGTCCAAAGGAGACCCATGAGCAACAATTCAATTTAGAGTTCACTGAACCCTCTGGTTTGGGAAGGAAATTGCTGGTAATCAATTGCAGCAAGCACACAGGCTCAGGGCCAGGAAGAGAAAAATCACTTTAATGGGCAAAGCAGATGTTGCTAAACTCTTTGCAAAAGTGAGATGGGCATGGAGCCAGGCCTTGCATGAGAGATGCTGATCTGTTCTTCTGAATGAAGAAAGCAGAGATACTTCAAAAGGGGGTTTCTACAAGGGAAACCAGAGGTCTGTGTCCCTATTAGCTTGAATAAAAGAAAATGCAGAGTGCTCAGGTGTCCCATACACCACAGGACTTGACGCTGTTAACATCTCATAAGGATTTTAAGCAAATCCAGAATACTAGCTAAAAACCACCAGGGGAGTCTTCGTCCTGTGAAGATGGCTATGTGGTATAATGCAAAGAACACGGGCTTTTTTGGCCTCAGACCTCTTTTTTCCATCAATTAGCTGATTCCACCATCAAGAACTTGCATGACCTTGGGCAAAGTTCTTACTGTTTCAGTCTCAGTTTTCTCAGCTGTGAAATGGGCCAAATCTGACTTAGCATCTGAGAACAGTAGTGAGCATTAATGCTGATGTCTGTAAAGTACCATAAAGAAACACAGTTAAGCAAAAACCTGTTTTCAGAGCCCTGACAAACCTGATGCCATTAGGATGTAAGAGAATTGGTTCCTGGTGGGATGGGGAGGTGGGAGAGGGGGAATCTCTGGTCATCTAGCTTTGCTGCTGCCTCTCTGTGATAAATCGCTTCACAGACCAAACGTTTCTTTGTATGTTTAGGTGGATAAAATATCTCTCAAACATATAAGAGTTCAGAGAGTATACTATCAAGACCCAAGGAAGGCCGTCATGTACACTAAAAATGTTTTCATAAAGTAGCTTCTACTCTAAGTCCCCGAAAAAAGAGTCAATTCTGAATCCCCAAATTTGAAAGGTTCCTTCCTTATCTAATTCCCACTCATTCTTTGAGGGTGAACCATACCCCTCCTCTGAGAATCATCACAGATTCACTATCTAACTTATTGCCCTATGTTTGACATTGCCTTTGCTTTCATCAGCTGATTTAAACCCCTCCCAGAACAAGATAGGTTCAATGTCAAACATACTCATTAAAAACTTTAAGCACTACTTACTCAGCTCTTTGGCCTGCAATAGGAAACTGTCTCACATGACTCTTTACCTGAATCACGTTGATCTCCCCAAAATCTTTTGTAACTTTCTGGAGTTCACATATTGATCGTTAACTATTTAACCTCTCCAAACCAGAAGGCAGAAAGACTCAAGGGTTCCCTGATTTGACTAACTGTGCTTCCTCTTACCTTTTCTAAGCCTTACTTCTCTCTTCTGTAAACTGCAAATAATCACCGTGCCTTTCTCCTGGGGCTTATGTGAAGAGTTTCTTAACTCACTCTTGTACAGGGCTTCCCTGGAGGCTCAGATGGTAGTCTGCGTGCAGTACGGGAGAACTGGGTTTGATCCCTAGGTGGAGAAGATCCCCCTGGAGAAGGGAATGGCTACCCATTCCAGTATTCTTGCCTGGAGAATTCCATTGACAGAGGAGCCTGGGGGCTTACAGGCTATGGTGTCACAAAGAGTCAGACAGGACTGAATGACTAACACTGACTTTTTCATCCAGGGCCTAGCACTGCTGTGTTAGGTGAGTGGAAACAGTCACTCTTCCAGAAGCTTCTTCACCCAGAAAGGCTAGCCCGTGGTGTAAATACCTAGAATATTGACTGCAGTCACATCCTCTGAGATTTCCAAACTTCAGGCCATTTCCGGAAAGTGGCCCCTCTTCAGAAAGCTACATCCCACTGAAAACTGGTTTCCAAGTTGTCATCAGCTTTAGCATGTCCCTGATAAGTTAGCGAAGCTCCCAAGGGACTTCGGCAGTGAATTTCTGGGGGCTGGTGAGAGGAGGATGTTTACCAGAGCGCAAAGGCCAGGTCCAGAGCAGAGAACATGTTGGCCCAGATAGATCTCAGAGAAGACATTTTTGCCAAGCACAGACTCCATTCTCAGGTTCTGAAGTCAGCGTCAGAAACTAAACAAACCTTCCCGGGTTCACATTTGTTTACTTTTAGCAAAATGCAACTTCCTGTTTGAAAGGAAAAGGGGCAGTAAAGCTTTCTATAGCCTCTGGGACATAAAGTCTCCCTTCGAAACAATTGATCTGTTAGGCGTAAATGAATCAAACCCACACAATGGGGATCTCCCTTCCCCTCAAAATGTTCACGTTTTAATAGGGAAAGTGCTCAGCAAACCAAAACAAATATTTTTTTCGACTGTTGGCCCGGGAGGATTGTTTAGGCCGTTTCTTCTTCTGAGAGTAAGAAAAACAGACATTAGGAGAGAGCCAGGCTACATGTGCTGTGTCAGGAATGTCACTTTGGACACACTTGGAGGCTGAAATTTTGGTTACACAGAAGGACAGAAAGTTTAAGTTCCCACAGTCACTCAGACTACATTCCCCAGCATGAAGAGAGAACAACTGGGTCTTTGATCAGATGCCTACGTCCCCAGCCACGCCCTCCAGGGTCCCGAAATTCCCTTGGACGGTCCCACGACCTGCACTTGGGTTTGAACACCCACCAACAGCCCCTCACAAATCCATCATAAGCCTTTTACAAGGACCCTAGATTACTGACTCTGTATGTGAGGGGTGAGCAGAAGCATCTGAAATTAATTTTTAGAGCAGCTAGCAAAGTTAGCATAAACCTTGGGTTTATTTATAATCCAAGTGCTCTCTATAAATCTTGGGTCTTTGTGACATAAAATATTAAATTTGTAAAGACCTTCAAAATCATCGGGTCAACGCTTCCACATTCACCCATGCACAGGCACATAAATAATACAGATGAAGAGGGAAGCAGTCTGGGGAAGCTTCTTCCCTGGGTTGTAAACTTCTTGCTCCTTAGAGCAAGAGCTGTTCTACATATCTGTGTGTTCTCCATCAGAGATCTATAAACCCAGGATGGGAAGAAAGTGGTGAATGAACAAGTGCTGGTCTGCAAAGTCAGAGACAGCACACAGGCCTTCTGACTTTCAGCCTTGTGTGTTCCCCACAGCCCCACCTCCTGTGTATCCACTAGATTGTAATCTCCTGGTGGGCTGGGGAGGTAGCTTACTGTTCTTCTGGACCATCAAATCCTAGGCATTGAACTCTGCAAGCACTTGATAAAAGTATTTTGAACAAGTAAAGAATTAGTGACTGATTGAGTAGATAAGCACAAGTATATGAATGAGATCCCTAAGCAACTTTCTCAAGTGATTCCAACATTCTTCTTGAAAGGGGACATTCCTTCCTCCTCTAGGATGCTGGGGTTAAGGAGAAGTGGATTTGCGCATGTTCTATGCCACCTTTGAAGCTTTCCTCTTGGCTTAGATGATCATAAAAATGAGAGGCAGTTATGACAGGAGATCTCACCCTCACTACAGTGCTTCCAGGTTTCTTTCCCCAAACCAAATCCATCATCGACTTCAACTTCTAACACAGGGATCCATCATGGACCCATCTTGATCTCTCCCTCATCTCTGGCTCCCATCTGCTGATCCATTTTACCTTCAGTCTCCCTACCAAAGTGAGCATCTCCAGGTTTGGAAACTTAATGAGGTCCAAAACCGGGCATGCTGTGGTCTCCATCTAGAATATTCTGCCCTAACCATGACCACTACCATTACCACAGTCACCTCAACCACTACTACCATCATCATTTTCACCACCACCACCATCACTCACCACCATTTCCATTCAAAACCAACCCCCCTCCACCACCATCACTGCCCCTCCCCCACCACTATCATCCAGTGACCACTACCTCTTTAAACTTGAAAAAAATGTCTTCTTCCTCTCTTAAGAGCCAGCTCAAATGGAACTTCCTAAATCCCTCCTGAATTTAGGGCCAAGTCCCTCTCTAAACTCCAAATGTCACTTTTTCTCAACTATGTAATTGCCATCAAACACATTGCCTTGTGGTTTATTCATTTGCATGTCCTTTCTAATAGCTCATACCCTCTGTTGGGCCCTAGATCCCTGACTCAAAGGAAACCTTTAGGGAGAGTCCGAACACAGATCTCAGAGCAAAGAGGGTCAAGAGGAAGGAAATGTACAAGGACTGGTGGCACAAACTCTGAGGTGGGGTCCACCTCCCCAAGCAAAGGCCAGAGCGTTTCAAGAGTTACTGACCTTGCCCCTAAGCAAAACTGTGGTCTGACAGTTTTTACAACCTGCCTCTTCTATCTTCTGGGTTTCTTGTTTCCATTCTAACAATCTGCAAACAAAATTACACAGCACCTGTTCAGAACCAAGACGGCAGGCATGTTGGGGAGATAAATAACCAGGCCTCTCTCACACAGGATTGGTATAGGGTAGGATAGGATTCTATGGGAAAGGTATTTGGAGGTTAAGGAATCCTCCAAGAGGAAGTAAGGTTTAGACTGGGTAAGGTAAGAAGAGAAGAGTCCATGACTAGGACAAAGTCCGTGATTTTTTGGTTTGTGAACATAAGAAGCTGATTACCATAGAGCTCCCTGAACTTTCTTTTCCCATTGCCTGGAATGCTCTGTCCACAAATCCTTATATGGATGGCTTCTCTTTACCTAGGTCTCAGCTCCGATGTCACCCCCACAGAGAAGCCTTCCAAAACCACTCAACCTAAAGAATCATTTGCAAACATGCTAGCACAGTGCTTCTCAAACATTGACATGTGTAGAAATCCTAGAAAGATTGAGGAGAGAGGTCTTATTAAAATGCAGATTCAGATACAGTAGGTCTGGGGTGTTTCCTGAGCTTCTGCATTTTAATGAGCTTATCAGTGACGTGCTGGCAATCCAGGGATCATACTGGTAGCTCTAGCATATCAATGTGTCTGATTTCCTTCATGTCATGATTTTCTGATTTCCTTCATAGTGCTTATCACAATATGAAACTATCTTGTTAATTGTTTCTATTGTTTTCACAAACACTCAAACCATCCCCACTGGAATATGAGTTTCATGAAATTAGGTATGTTTTTGTCTTTGTACTACTGTATCTCTAGGACCTGACATATAGTAATAGCATATTAAATATGAATGAATGACCAGGAGTATGGCCTTCAAGCTCAGGGCTACACCTCTCCCACACCCTGCTGCTGCTGTTGCTAAGTTGCTTCAGTCATGTACAACTCTTTGCAACCCTATGGACCATAGTCCACCAGACTCCTCTGTCCATTCTCCAAGCAAGAATACTGGAGTAGGTTGCCATGCCCTCCTCCAGGGGATCTTCCTGACCCAGGGATAAAACTTGTGTCTCTTAAGTCTCCTACATTGGCAGGCAGGTTCCTTACCACTAGCACCACCTGGGAAGCCCTTCCAACACCCTAGGCTTCTATTAAAGCAGGGCATCAGCACTTCACGCCAAATGCCACTGTAGGAAATCTTGAGAATCAACTAATGCCACCACTGTGGGTCAGCGTGTAGCCAGGGTTTCATGGTTCCTTCCTCTTTGTTTTACCCCAGCATCCACCATGAGCTCATCCCAGCTCTAAGAACATGCTGTCTTTTCTCACTCAGCTTCCAATAAAAGACTTTGTTGTTTCTAGTCAAAGCTACCCTCCCCATCTGAACCCTGCTTCAGCGGAATTCTTGGATTCTGCAGTCTTTGCTTTAACCTGTCTGACTTTTCCAAGGTCCTGGACTGACAACCAACCTGTGCTCTGATGTTACTCTTTAAAAACTTCCCTCTGGTATGAATCTCATTCTGCTGCTCAAGGAGACTTTCAATGAAAGATTGAGCAAACTTTCTAAATTTTCATTTTTTCAAACTAGATTCCTTTCTCTCAACCCCCTCATTTTTCTCCCTGACTCCAGTGGGCACAGCATTTTGGAGCATCCCCTCAAGGTCAAGAGCCAGGCCTGGTATGGGGAATTCCAGAGGCAGACATGACTTCAGTCCCTGGAGACCATAGATCTCATCTCATCACAAAGGAAAGCAGCCTACACGCACAAAGAGAAACCGCATCCCAATGAAACATGTATAAAGTACCAGATGGGCAGTACAGGACCCCAGTGTGCCTTGCAGAAGGGGGTGGGCCCTGCAAGCCCACTTTGTTGACACTGCTTTGCCCTCCTGGTTCTTCCCAGTGACCATTCCTTGTCAGTCATTTTACAGCAAGACTTGCTTTCCTTGCTTCTCAATGTTGAAATGCTCTGGGTTTAGCTATGGGCCTTTTCTCTTCCATCTTTATACATTCCTGCTCTGGGAAATCTCAGCTGCTTGCACGACTTTAAGTACTATCTCTACTGCCAACTGCCAGATTTCTATCTCTACCCCAGACTCTCCTTTGAACAACTGGGTTGTACAATCAACTATTTGCTTAATAGAACCACATTGATGTTTTACCAATATCTCGAGTTTAACGTATCAAAGCTGAAATCTTGGATTCCAACTCTCTCTCTCTCTCTCTCTCACACACACACATACCGATGAATACCACCCTCAATTAAATTCTATTCTTCACCTAGTTTTCCATTTAAATAGTTGTTCAGGAAAACAAAATAATTGAAATTGTCTTTATTCTCCTTTCATGCTTCCCCTACATCCAAACTGAATCAGTTAGAAATTTAGTAATTTATAAAAAATTTAGTAATGTATAAATAATATTTAACTTGCATGTCCCCCCAGCCACTGTCCCCTCCCCCAGGATACTCTGCAGAACCATGATAGAGTCTCCCCATAACTTCTTTGTTGGTGAAAGCCTATATTAATGCTTCATTTCACTTTTATAATTTTCTGTGCTTTCCAAATTTTCTATAATAAACATGGATTGCTTTCATAATCAGAAAACAATAATTCTACAATATTAAGTTGGTTAAAAGGGTAGAGGCAATTTGTATGCCAGCCGTGGGGTAATGCCAAGCTTGTGGGCTTTTCTTGTCTTTGGTTTCTCTCAGAGATTTGTTGCTGTGAGTTTGGATTGGGTCTGGGGGTGTTGCAGCTGAAACAATCACAGAAGGAACTGCTAACTTTGGATTCAGTGAGTCCTGGTGCCTGACACTGAAAAGTCACTTTATCCCATGTCTTTGGTTTCTTCATCAAATAAGTTTTCTGACTCTCACATTAGCTACTCAGTGGTTTTCAAAGTGTGTTTCTTGGAGCTTTGTGGGGCTCTTGAGAAAAGGTAGGGACAAAGATTTGAGCTCCTCTACCTCTCCTTCCAGCAGCAGAAATCCACAAATACCTATTTCTCATATTGGATTTTGGTGTAAGTTTTATACATTGGATTTTTGTTGTTCTTGTATCAGGCTTCCCTGGTAGCTCAGATGGTAAAGAGTCTGCTTGCAATGCAGGAGACCTGGGTTTGATCCCTGGGTTGGGAAGATCCCCTGGAGGAGAGTATGGTAACCCACTCCAGTATTGTTGCCTGGATAATCCCCATGAACAGAGGAGCCTGGCGGGCTGTAGTCTGTGGGATTGCAAAGAGTCAGGCACAACTGAGTGACTAAGCACACGTTGTTTATTTTGTTTTACTTTGAACATGAGAGAGGGGGGACTAATACAAGGTTGCAATTCACTTTTCTAGTTAATTAAGTTACTTCCAGCTCTAACCTTTCACGAAGATTCTAGTTCCCTTCTGGTAGAAATCAATACAGGCGTAAACTGGGTGCAACTTAAAACTCCTTTTGCTATGGGCCTCAAGGAACTTCCTAAAGATTCTCCAAGGATCAAGGTGTCCTAACGGAATAGCATATACCAGCTCAGCTACAGCAGAAAATGAATTTGGACAAAGTATTTAACCTCCCATGTGTCAATCGCCTCATCTATAAGATAGGGATCATGTCACCTATCCATTGTACTGGATACATGGAAAATGAAATTATAGCACCTACACAAAAATGCCTAACACATACCAAGAAATATAACGGTAGCCTACATATATTTCCTGACTTCTTTCTATATGCCAGGACCCATGTTATATATCAAGGATACAGACCATCATTCAATTTGCACACAGGCCTATGAGATAGGCACTTTTTTATTGTCTATTATTGCCCCCGCAATAGAGACTGAGACTTAATGAAGTTAAGTAATTCCTTTATCAGTTTTGCACAGAACTTGGGTTTGAACCTAGGTAGTGAGACTCACGGGGCTGTGTTATTAAATGAATCACTGTCACAACAACAATATTAACCACAACTCATAGTTTGAGTGCCGGCTTAATGGTAGCCACTGATATTAAAACTTTGACTCATTTAATCCTCGGATCAATCCAATAAAGCAAACCCTGCTTTTACAGACTGAGGGACTGATGGGCAGAGACCGTAAGTGCTACTATCTCTCTACTGACTTTTTAAAGTTGATTGTTTAGAACCGGCTTTTCAATTGTCAGGTAGTTTCTCTTCTGGACATCAGAAGCATATACAATTGTCTAATTGATCCTTCTGAAAGCATGGGATAAGAATTATCCTCTAAAATGAGAACTCCCAGCAGAGGGGGTGCATTCACTCGGGATTTACCACAGCGAAGGGCAATTAACCAAGACCCTTTTTCCTCCCACCCTCCACCACCATCCAATAGTGGGTCCTGCAATCTCACCTCCTGAATATGTCTTTAATTCCTCCCTTCCTTTCCATCCTGCCACTTTAATCTGAGCCATTTGTCTCTTAATAGCCTCCTAATTCCCTTACTCCAACCCTGACCTCTTTCCTATTCCTCTTAAACCCACCCTCCGCACTTCAATTTCCCCATTAAATGGCTTCTCCATGACCTACAGAATATAAAGTCCATGCCTTCACGTTGGTCTCTAGCTTCATTTCCTAGCCTAAAATATTTATTCTAATAGCAAAAATCACTCATATTGTCATTTCCCACCTTTCTGTCTTTTTACATGCTCTCTCTGCATAAACCGTTCTCTCTGCATGTAACTAATTCTTGCTTTTCCTGTAAAGCCAGGTTAATACACACTCCTCTCTGCTAGGCTCCTAGTAAATCCTGTATTCTCAGCACACGGAGTTGCAGGTATCTGTTTACAGACTGCTTACCCCACCACACCATCCATTTCCTGAAGGCAGCCACAGCAATGCTTTATTCTTCTCTGTGTCCATGACCCTCAGTACAGCCTGTGCATATGGTAAACATGAAATAAATATTTATTTAAAAATCAAACCAAAGTCAGGGCATGAGAGATTGTGATGGGCCATGTGTAACCTTGTAGCATTTTGTTAGCTATAATTAATACTCAGTAAATGCTCCTAAGTTTGAATAATTCTATCAAGTAGCTAATGTGAGCCATTTGCTTTGTTTTTTATTTGACAAAGGTTTTTAAATTTATTTTATTAAAGTCTAGTTGATTTACAATGTTGTGTTAATTTCTGCTGTATAGCAAAGTGATTCAACTATGCATATAAACACTTTCTTTTTCATATTCTTTTCCATTATTGTTTGTCACAGGATATTGAATATAGTTTCCTGTGCTATGCAAGAGGACCTTGTTGTTTATGCATTCTATATATAACAGTTTGCATCTGCTAATCCCAAACTCTCAATCTATCCCCCACCCCTCTTTCCTTTGGCAACCATAAGTCTATGAACCATTTGCACTCCAAAGCACTGTGTCTCATTTCATTTTCAGGATAGTCTTATGAGTTAGATGCCATTACTGTCCTCTTTATAGATGCAAGAGCTGAGAGAAATTAAGCCATTTCCTAGGGTCATGGACCTAGAATGTAGTAGGCAAGCGGTTTCAATCTGATTCTAGGGTCAATTCTCAACCAGTAATGACAAGGTTATAAAGCCAACCAAAAGCATCTATCATAAACTCAAGGCAAGAGCTGCCAGTGCTGCATACAGAAGGCGAAAACAAGGGCGTAATATCCGTCTTAGAAAGAGAACCAAGAGAGATTTATAATCAGCAAAAGCTATCAGGGCAGGGCTGGTGTCAAGAAGAGGGTCACCTGGCCTACACCCCTGTATGTAGTTCGATTCTCGAAAACAAGTTGATGCTATGGCCACATCCATTTAAGCCGCTGTTTAGCAGTTAAAAGGAAAGGCCCTGGAGTCAAACAGCCCAAGGTTGCAATCTCAATTCCATCAATTTTTAGCAGCAGGTGAATAATCTTCTCCAAACTGCTATCCTCATCTGTGAACCTGAGATATTGAGACCTAACTGGTTTTGAGATTTAAAGGAAATAATGTTAAGTAGCTAGTGATGTGCCTGACACCGAGAAGGCACTCAAAATAGCTGCTATTATTATTGTGATCTTTACTATTCTTATGCAAGCACCAAATCAGAAATCATTCCAGAGGGACTTTCCTGGCGGTCCAGTGGTTAAGACTTCATACTGCCAATGCAGGAGCATGGGTTCAGTCCCTTGTGGGGGAACTAAGATTGCACATCGTGCACAGCCAAAAAGAAAGAAAGGAAATCATTCCAGGAAGGGGGAGGTCACATAATATACATGTGTGTATGTGTGTGTTTCTGTGTGTGTGTTAGTTGCTGGTCGTGCCCAACTCTTTGCAATTCCACGGACTGTAGCCCACCAGACTCTTCTGTCCATTGGATTCGCCAGGCAAGAATACTGGAGTGGATTGCCATTCCCTTCTCCAGGTGATCTTCCTGACTGAGCGATCAAATCCAGGTCTCCTGGATTGCAGGCAGATTCTTTACTGTCTGAGCCACCGAGAAAGCCCTACCCCATATACATGGGTGCCGGGAATCCACCCCTCTCTCTGGGGGTGGGGGTCCATTGTGATCTGTGAAGGCATCCTCAGAGTTGTTTACAGCCAGAGAGTGCTGATTGCATGTTCTTCAAGAGTGGTGGGAACAGCTCAGCAGTACCCATGATGTAATCTGAGAAAAAGGCTCTGGAAGCTTCCAGTGTCACATCCTTTTCGATTTCATTTTAAAAGCTAATGGATCAAAAATGTGAGAATGGATCAGAAAATGAGGTCTTTGGGGACTCTCCATCTCTTCCAGAATCTGGTCAGAACATCCTTGAAGAAGAATGCCCCATCTTGCCCTTGAGAAAGCCAATGTTTGCATCCCCTGAAGTCTCCTCACTGGGATTTATTTGATCAGCTGCTGATAACCTGTGTCTTTGCAAAGACTGCTAACAAGGCACTGCAGGTGATGAACTGGGGTCTATTTAAAAACTTTATTTGTAAACAACTACTCAAGTGTCTCTTCTGAAAACCTTAACTAAACCAGGACTGGAATAAGTTAAACAGGCTGGAATAAGTTAAAGAACTGTTGGGAAAAGAAGATTGCCCAACCGGCAGCTTCTGGGGCTGCTGGGAGGGAGTCCGACCACCTAGGGCCCACTCACCTACATCCTGCACAAAGGGTCCTTCCGATCCTCCCAACTGCTCATTCAGTCTCCCCTCCTGCTGCCCACATCCGGGACACCATGGTGTATGAACGAACATAGGCCAGGACAATAGAAAACTTTGTCCCCAAGGGATATCTCACTTCCTGCTTTACCATATTTTTTTAATAAAATTCCTTTTGATCCATTCAAGAATGCAACATTTGAGTACATCAAGGAGCATTCATATACCTCCTTGACTCAACTGTAATAATTTTAAGGAGCTAATATTCCTTGAGTGTTTCCTGTGTTCCAGGATCTGTGTTGAGAGCTTTTAAGGTATTTTATATAATCCTTAAAATAACCTCATGAGGTGGGTACAATTATTATCGCCATTTTACTATGAAGGAAACAGAACCTGAGAGAGAATAAGTAACTCAGGCAGTAAATGAAGTGCTTTTTAAACTGAAATATGCTAAAGTCTCTATATTAACACTGTTAACTTAGAAACTTCTGCTACACTCCAGCGCAAACTGTTTACTGACCGCCCTGTAACAAAGCTACTCGCAGGATTCTGATGTCAGATTCTGTGACCATATCTGAGAGGCCTGTATCTATCTTTTAAGATAAATTCAGAAAGACAAACTCTTCCCAAGTGGCCCTTTCTCTTATAAAACCCATTCCAACAGCCTAAAATATACAGGAACAGCATAAGCAGAAGACCCCAGTGACCTGCCCTGAGTGTGCGGGTCTGCACTGCTCTGCAGTTGGCTTCAAGGTTGCCCAGACTTTTACTTCATCAGCCCATCCCCTGCAGTTGTCTTCATAACAATGCTTAAGTCCAACACTGCACCTTGAAGTCCTGTAGTGCAGCAGTCCCAAACCATTTTAGCACCAGGGACCGGTTTTGTGAAAGACAATTTTTCCATGGGCTGGGGTAGGAGGGGATGGTTCAAGCACATTACATTTATTGTGCACTTTATTTCTAATCGAATGCCTCCTCTGATCTGACAGGAGGTACCAGTCCATGGCCCTGAGGTTGGGGACACCTGCTAATGTGTCAAGATAAAGAGTTATCAAACATAAGATCCTTTCCTGACACCTTTTTTTGGACTTAGTTTGAGGACTTCAACCTGAGTACAGCAACACCTTTGGAGAAATGTACAGAGCCAAGACAGACCGTGGGGCTCTGAATTATAACCAGCCCTGCTTGTTACCTAGCTGCAGGCACCTAGACCTCTGAATAATAAATGAAAGTGCTGGTAAGATGCACTCTCAGTAACCCCATGTACTCTTTTCTGGAAAAAAAAAAAAGTATAACAACAGGTTATTCTGAGTTCATAGTAAGCATGTGCCAGGGCATTGTAACATGCATTGTCTCATTTCATCCTTACACCCACTGTAAGCATTATCTCATTAAATCTTTATACACCCAAAGATCTGTGAGGTTGATAGAGACAAGAAACTAAAGTCTAGAGAAGTTAGGCAGCCTGCTCAGTCTCTCACAACGAGTTGGGGCCAGGATTTCATCTCAGGTGATCTGACGCTCTTACTCTTCACCATATCTTTATTCCATACCCCATGAGAAAATGAGTTAACCAACATCAAGGTTTTCAACATGGCCTGAATACCGCCATTTGCGTCGAAGACCCACATGGATGTTATACACCAACCCATTCCAGTTATGAATTTTCCCTGCCTGTTGTGGTTCAGCTTTTACATTTTTGCTGCAGGAAGACCCCATGAACACCACTGAGTAATGGCAGTGGTGGGTATCCAAGATCGACCGCTGGAGATTTTTAGAACTGACAGTTCCTTGGTCCCCATTTTGAAGAAAGGTGATGTCCTAGATTAATTCCAGAAACAGTGATCCTTTCCAAGACTGGACATATAAAATGGAAGCAGACAGAAGAGAGAAACTAACATTGGAAATCTTCAGTGTTTCCATGAAGGAATTCCTTCCCAGCATATATTTAGAAATTGTTTTTTTCTGAATTCCAAACCCCCAAAAAAGTTGATCAAGAAATTGAGAAAATGGGGAAAATGTTATAATTAGATTGAGAAAACTAAAACCTCGCAATGAACTAAGAGGCCTTACTGGCTTTTTTTTAAAAAAAATTTATATCAGAATATAGCCAATTAATAATGTTGTAATAGTTTCAGGAGGACAACAAAGGGGCTCAGCCATACATACACATGTACCCCCTCCCCTCCCATCTCATAATATTGAGCAGAGTTCTCTGTAATATACAGGTAGGTATATCAGTATGTCATTATTAGTTATCTAACAATGATTGATAATGTGTACATGATAGATAGACAAGTGTGTACATGTCCATCTCAAACTCTATATATCTTTCCCTCTACCATCCCCCCTGGTAATCATAAGTTCATTTTCTAAGAGACGTTAATGGTTTGAGGGAATCCACTGACATCAAATGGAAAGCCAGGGCTGGTTATAATTCAGAGCCCCACGGTCTGTCTTGGCTCTGTACATTTCTCCAATGGTGTTGCTATGCTCAGGTTGAAGTCTTCAAACTAAGTCCAGAACAGCTGACATGTGCAGCCAAAGGTTAAGGCTAACATTTCAGGAAACTGGAGGGAGCAGTTTCATATTGGAGGGAGACTGTCCCAATCCAGCCAGTTGGTCTTTCTTTCTAGCTATTGCCCTGTTATAAGTGTGTGTTCAAGGTCCTGTTAGCTGTCAATGGTGAGTTACTTTGGCGGGGGGGCGGGCAATAATACTAATAAACTCACATGCATATATATGGTATTAAAATTCTGTTAGTATGCCAAAGAATAAAAAGTTTCACAAGTAAAGTAAGTCCTTAAATTGGCAGTTTCAACATGAAATTCTGTTGTATTATTAAACTTGCTGAAAGATCCCAATGACATTATTCAAACATGTGTGCATGCTTAGTCGCTTCAGTCATATCCAACTCTTGGTGACCCCATGGACTGTAGCCCACCAGGCCCCTCTGTCCAGGGAATTCTCTAGGCAAGAACACTGGAGTGGGTTGCCATGCCCTCCTCCGTGGGAATCTTCCTGACCCAGGAATCAAACTCTCTTGTGTCTCCTGCTTCGCAGGCAGATTCTTTACACTGGGCCACCTGGGAAGCTCATACATTATTCAAATACTACCGAATAATCATTCTGCAGTTTGTGCTTGGCAGCTTTGTGGTGGGGCTAATGATGACCTCCTCCAAGAAGGCTTTTGCCACACACTGTGTGTCTCAGGTCTGCTTCAGCCAGAGTCCCTGTCCCCACGGCAGGCCACTGCTGACACGTGCCTCCACAGGAGACATTCAAACACCCAAAGGCAGGTCTGGCTCAGTCTCTGTGGGGCTTCTGGGTTCTGGTGCACCCAAGGTTTTGTTTGAGTCCTCCAAGCATCTCTGCTGGGTATGGGGTTTGATTCTAAACATGATTTTGCCCTCCTACCATCTTGTTGGGGCTTCTCCTTTGCTTTTGGACATGCTATATCTTTTTTGGGTGGGATCCAACATTCTCCTGTTGATGGGTGTTCAGCAGTGAGTTGCAATTCTGGAGTTCTTACAGGAGAAGGTGAGTGAATGTCCTGCTTCTCTGTCTTCTTGCTTTATTTTCTTGGTCTCTAAACCACTGCAGATTCTGACTGCAGCCATGAAATTAAAAGACGTTTGCTCCTTGGAAGAAAAGCTATGACCAACCTAGACAGAGTATTAAAAAGCAGAAACATGACTTTGCTAACAAAGGTCCATGTAGTCAAAGCTATGGTTTTTCCAGTAGTCATGTATGGAAGTGAGAGCTGGACCATAAAGGAACCTGCCGAAGAATTGATGCTTTTGAACCGTGGTGTTGGAAAAGATCCTTGAGAGTCCCTTGGACAGCACAGAGATCAAACCAGTCAATCCTAAAGGAAGCCAATTCTGAATATTCATTGGAAGAACTGATGCTGAAGCTGGAATTCCAATACGTTGGCCACCTGATACAAAGAACCAACTCATTGGAAAAGACCCTAATGCTGAGAAAGAGTAAAGGCAGATGGAGAAGGGGATGACACAGGATGAGATGGTTGGATGGTATCACTGAGTCGATGGACTTGAGTTTGAGCAAACTCTAGGAGTTAGTGATGGACAGGGAAGCCCGGTGTGCTGTAACGCATGGGGTTGCAAAGAGTTGGACATGACTGAGCAATTGAACTTAACTGAACCCAATAATATCTGCCATTTGAATATTTGCTATAGGCTATGGTTCCTTGAAAATATGGCTCAACATTATGCTTATTTATTAAATACATTTTCCTAGATATCTATGATAGGAAATAAAGAATATAAAGGGCTTCCAGGTGGCTCAGAGGTAAAGAATCTGTGTGCTATGCAGGAGATGTGGGTTCAGCCCCTGGGTCAGGAATATCCTCTGCAGAAGGGAACGGCAACCCACTCCAGTATTCTTGCCTGGGAAATTCCATGGACAGAGGATCCTGGCATGCTGCGGTCCATGGGTCGCAAAAGAATCAGACATAACTTAGTGACTAAACAAAAACAACAAAGAATAGGAAAAATGTTCATATTTTAAGACTAACTTAGGATTTGGGGAATTCCTAAGAATTCCTGGGAGCTCTGGTTTCTCATCTCTGAATCTTGAAGATTAATATCTATTGAAAATTTGGAAACATTAGAATTCTTAAACAAGATGGTTGAAGTGGGAAAGACGGAATATCCTTTTATGTGCTCAAAAGTCTATTCTTTTCAGCTCCTGGAAGCAGCAGAGGCAGCCCCCTACCCATATCATCAAGTCAGGTTGGCTTGAGCTCTCAAGCAAGAGACTTGGGATCAGCTGTGAACTCCACAGTGCCCACTGCTCTGCACAGAGTTCAGTCTGCTTTTGATGGAGTGAGGTCATACTGTCTTTAACCTTCATCCAGATTATTGGTGGCACTTCAACAACTGATTAAAAAAAAAAAAAAAAGATCAAGAAACCTAAATCCAAAGCAGAAGAACAAGCTTTATTTTCCCTAGACAGCATGTGAAACTCAGACAAAAAATCCCCACCCAAATTTGTGCAGCCGATCTGGAGGAAAATCTATCCCAATAGATGGCACAAAGAAGGAGAGAAGGAGCTGTCAATTCACAGGTGGAGACTCCAAAGGCCATCCCACAGATAGTGAGCACAAAAGGCTCCCGGAGAAACAATCAAATGAGTGCAGGACAAAAGAGAAGCTGATATTCTCCTCTTCTCCCTTGTTTTTGTACCTCCCTCTTATTGGTGGCATATGTGTTCAACACGACAACACCTTGTTGTGCCCTCTCCTGTGCATGGAGAATACCTGTCATTTAAGAAAAGAGACTACTCCCTTCATGTTTTCTATCTGAACTTTCCTTAGGCACCATTTGTACCTTTTCCTCCAGGGGATTTAGGCAGCCCACCCACTCACTTGTGTATTTGTATATAGAGGTAAAAAAATGCATATATATATGTATACATATATACATGTAGACATCAAAATATGTACATATTGCAAAAAAATTTAAGCAGTTTGAGGAAAACGGTTTATCAAGAAAAGTGCACTATTGCAGAAAGCTATTGTCTGTGCACAGACATTTTGTCAAATTTCCTCCTTTACGAATGCACCTCACTCACAGAGCTAACTGTTTCAAAGTACTGTGTGCAGATGCTGCACCGAAAATGAACATGTAAACCCATCAGGTTATCTGTGTGTGAGGATCCATGCCAATCTTTTCTCACACCATTCAGTGTGAGTGTATGTGCTGTCCACATGCCGTCTCCGGCAATCTTCTTTTCATTTCATGTTATTAATGAATCCGAGCATTCCTCTGGAAAAGATATAGTGGTGGCACTTTTTTAAAGAAACAACATTCTTCGCAGACAATCCCCAACCACAGTAGCAAGCAAGCACTCAAAGCCTCCTGACCCAGAGTGAGATGCAGAGTGGCCTGGCATGTATTGCCCAGGCAGAAAAATTTGGTATTTATTCTGTGGAGAGTGGGAAGTCCTTGGAAGATTGGGATAGCATGTCCAACGCAATATTTTTGGAAGATAAATTTGTCTTTTGACTGGGATGATACAGTCATCTGTCAGGCAGCTGTTGGCCCAAGACCAAAAGTAGCTCTCTACAACCATTTCTATGTCTTTTAGTCAATTTTTGCATGTGGGGAAAGAGATGCAATACATTGTTGTACAAATTGCTAAGAGGTGGGGACCTTAGGAAAGCCAAAGACTTAGAGCATGGGTGGATGGATGAATGGGCAAATTACTGAAGCCTCTGAGCCTCCGTTTCCTCATCTGTAAAATGGGAGTGAAATGCCTACCACCTGAGGATGGGTGTAAAATGCTCAGTGGGGTGCCTATCATACAAGTGCTATTCTCCAAATGTTAGCGAATATCACATTACCACCACCAGCAGCAGCAGCACCACTAGCCCCGTCATCATCAGCAGCTACAGCAGCAGGTTGGCATCCTGCCCACGTAGGCCCTCCTGAGCAGGCCTTCCCAGGATCTCTGGAAATCTGATCCACAGGCAGCTCCTCAATTGCCTGTCCTGGGACTTCTCAACATGGAGAAGATTCAATCTGGGTCAGGGTGAAAGGAAATAATTAAGAAGTCTGAAGGTGTCCACAGGGGAACAAATGAAGTGTTAATTGAAGCACAGTGACAATCCCCAGAAAATTTAAATGACTTGGACTCCCTTTGTGTTTTTCAAGTGTTCCTTAGAGATGCTAATCCACCCCATTGAGACCCCTTTACAAATGGCAGGTGCCAACAAATAGCCTTGGTTAAATCCACCTTAAGAGAAGTATTCAGGAATGGACAACCCCTGTGCTGCTCCAAGAACCAAGTTAAGATCATTTGTCCCCTAGTCAATTCATCCTTTACCCCCAGACACGTTCTCTAAGAGCAGGCTTCCTCTTTAGAAGTTCCTCTCTTGGGTTTTAGAGAACTTTTTGGCTTGAACTCTTTCTAAAATTAAAGCCAACTGCTCTTGCTCTCAGATGCAGTGATATTTCACTCTGGCCAGAGCTGACTATCAGAGACGCATCCCAAACCACATAAGTTCTTATTGTTTAAACTGTCTTAAGCAGCTGTTAAAACATACCCTAAGATATCAAAGCCACTCTAATTAACTTCCTGCTTCTCTGGGACTTCAAAGTCTTTCCAAAAGTTTTAAACAGGGTTTTTATAGAGAATTTGACCTAATATTTAAAGAAAATTTTGCAAGCTTGCCCAGGAGACTCCACTTCTTCTTCCCTTTTCTACCCCACCCTACAGAATCTTAGAATTCTGCCACAAGCAGCAAGAATGAAGGAGAAATGTTTAAGTCTGCCAAGCGGTGCATCTCTTTCTGTGCATTTCTCAAGTGGGTAGTTGACATCCTGCCTGAGTGGCTTTCTCTGTTCCCACCACTTCTCAACCTGGCAACTCTTTCCCATCCATTGAGACACCGCTCAAATGCACCTTCTCTGGGAAGTCCCCGTGACTCTCCCAGGGTGAGGGTGCTGCTCCGTTCTCTGGCGCCCACACAATCCCCAGGTCCCTACTTGGCCCTAATTGGAATGGATTGGAATGTATCCATTTATGTGTCTGTTGCCCTGTCTAGACTGTGAGGTCCACAGGGCAGGAATTGTTTTGTGTGAAGCTCTGTGTTCCCACAGCTCCACACAGGGTTCTACGTACCCATGGTCAGAGCTCCATATACATCTGACAAATGGCTAAATTCCAGCTCATTCTGGGAGAGGTAGGTTGCATTTAGTTGACTCATACCTTACTCATTTTGCTCTCTCTCCCTAGGTTTTCTGTAAACATCTTAATAAAGGCCTAGTGATCACTGCTCTAAGAAATAGTGTCATAAAAATAGAATTAAGATCCCCAAAAAGGGAAGTGCCACATCTTTTCCAAGCCCCTTTTCTAGGAGAATGAGCTCAGTTCATCTCACGATTTGCTGTGGACGAAAGGTCCCTGACTTTGTGAAGTTACTTGTTATCTCACAGACTTTTGTCTGGTGGAGATGCAAATAATTTCTGTCCAGTGGATAATCCCAGGAGATGAAGGACCTGTGGGGCATTAACCAGTTTATATCTAACTTAATAACCTACTCCTAACATTTCTTTATTAAATTGCCTGTAAGTATCCTTGCTTCTTGGACAGTTTTTGAGCAGGCCATAGTATCTCATTGGTCCCCTCATTAATCAATGAGTTAAATAAAATCTTTGACTTATGTTCCTTTTATGTTTCCCAAGAGTCAAAATTTTACCTTTTTGAAAATAATTTTTGAACCCAGGGTGTAAACCGGACTGACAGCGTAAAACAAAAAGGTCAAGTTTCACGGGGAGGCGGTGTGAATGGCGCTGGGAGTGGAAGCACCTGGCTCTGCTAGGAACGCCCTGAAACTTCTGGAAACTCCCATTTTTGACTCTTGCCTGTATCCTCATCCAGTCTCCACACAGCAGCTGGTGCTCTTTCAAAACTGTAAGAGAGGTGACTTTCCTGGCAGTCCAGTGGCTAAGACTCCACGCTTCCAGATCAGGGGGCCCAGGTTTAATCCCTGAGCATGAAACTAGGTCACACATGCTGCAACCAAGATCAGGTGTAGCCAAACACAGACATAAATATATTTAAAACTCAGGAAGATACAGTCACACCCCTGCTTTAGGCTTCCCAGTGGCTTTCCAACACTCAGAATAAACTGTACACACCTCTGCTTGACCTAAAGGCGCTATGTGATCCAGCCCAATGGCTAACCCTGTAGCTTCGTCTTAGGCCTTTCTCATCCTCACTCGCTTTGTGCTCACTCATCTCAGGTGTTATTTGCCTCCTTAGACACACTTAGCCTTCTCACCCCAGGACCTTTGCCCTTGCCATGTCTTCTGCTGGAAAATCTCATCCCCGTCTTCCTTTCTACCCATTACTGGCTGCTTCTTTTGATGTTAACTTTATGTCACCCTTCCAGAAACGTCACCCTTGCCCACCCTTTCTAAAGTATATCTCCCATCGTTCTTTCCCAATATCCTGTTCTTTCTTTTCACAGCACATCCCGGGATATGACTATGTTTATGTATACTGTCTGTCTCCCCCACCACAACATACATACAACATCAGAGAGACCGAGTCTTTTGTGTTTGCCCTCGTGCCTGGCATGTACTAGGTGCTCAGTACTTATACGTAGAATAAATGAGCCTAAAGGCATGAGAAATCCAGCTGACTCCAAGAAAGAGTGCCTGCCCAGCACCACCTGTATACATTTCTGAACCAGCGCAATGCAAGTTCCTCAATATTGAGCACGTATTTCAAGACTGTATCCAAGAAGAAAAACTCCCACCTCACAACCGGTCATATCGACTCAGAGCTGCTTTCAAGAACGGCACTCCCCAGAAATGCTTTGCTTCAGGAACTTGTAATAATAGGTCTTCTCATCAGCACTTCATTTCTTAGCTCCAGTAGGTATCAAATCTCTTCTTGGGGAGGGAACAGCACTTTCTACCAAGAATTAAATGTTACCCAGAAACACGGCTGCATCTGTACCTAAAGGTTAGGCTTAAAGCAGATGAAGGAACCAACTGGAATTCAAGAATATTTCAACAGCAGGATGGGGAGAGAAAATCCCAGCCTGCCTCCCAAAACTCCCCCATCCCATGTTTGCTTCAGGGTATCAGATTACGCAGCTCCCTCTAAACAAGCCTGTCTTTCTTAATGGGAGTCAAAAGGCACTGATCCGTTCCCAGGGTAAACCAGGATTTTACAAATTCTGTGATCACTCTTGCCAGGCACTCCAACCACTTCTGCAAAATGGCACCTTCTCTTTCAAGATCCTTCTATTGACCCCTAGGCTGTGCTGGCTGGGCTCCTGGGAAGACACAGCCGTCAAGCCTCCTTACAATGTGCTAACGGATGACGTGCTGGTTCGCTGTCTCACTTTTCATATCAAGGATATCAAACAGCAGCCAAAGAGGTCATGGCAGCAAAAAGCCATTTCCTTTTCCACCAGGTATCTGCTGGTGGAAGGGCCAAAAAAGATTTGGTTCACCATGGAGCTGGCCCCCTTGGATTTGCCTTGAGATCAGACCCTGCTGGAAACCTGCCCCTGGATGTCCTTTCCGCAAAAGGCTCAGGGCCAACCGTATCACTAAGGCAGGCGTGCCAATAGGGCTGCCTCATTTTAGGGGGAGTGTCACCTTATGATCCAAGATAGATTTATGATGGGAGGAGAATGCCTTTTTTTTTTTTTTTCTTCAATATTTTCCTTTTTCAGGTACAAGAGGCATTTTTCTTTGCACCAGCCAGCCTGCCTACAAGCAAAGGCCAAGCCATAGCCTTCACAGCTTCAACCAGGACCCACTTGTGCAGCCAGTCTGCTACCCAGAACCCTCCCGTCCAGACCCAGGAATCCAAATTGAATAGTTCTTCTTATCACTCAGAGACCAGTGCCTCCAAGAAGCTGCTCTTCCCCCACACCCCACCCCCCACCCCCCACCCCCGTCAAAATGCATTAAATGTCTTCAAACTCGAAAGACTACACACATGAACTTATTACCATGTTTTGTTTAATTTTTTTTCCTCAGAAATATTCTTGTGGCCAAAAATAGAACATTTTCCATTCTGAGGAACAAGCAGCATCCATGGGAATTAAAGTAGGGCTTCATGCCTCTCCAGAAAATTCCTGCCAAACACGCACTCAGACACACATAAGCTGCTAGCTCACAAGTTCTAAAAAGCTGCTTTCTGTAGGTGCTGTGGCGGTCAGGAGCCAAAAGTCCTCTGTTTATTTTCTATCCAAGAAAGTTACCAGAAAAGAGTGCTGGGGCACCTCAAGGATGCTTTATAGGGAAAGTCTAACTTCATCCAGTGTAATGATGTTGAAAATGGCCCCATTGTCCACGCCTCCTCCCACCCACCATCGTCCCAGAACTCCTCTCAAGACCGACTTGCCTAAAATTCCAAAGCTTGCCTCAGAACAAAGTTCACGGCCTTTATTCTAGCCAGCCACTGTTGGAGGATCAGCTGCAAGCTCTCTCTAAAGTTATTCCTGTGATAGAATCAGAAAGGGTAAATTTAGGAAAATATGCTCAGGCTTCACTCCTGAGCAATATCTGCAAGTAGAGTCAGATGTGGATAATGTCAGAATAACAGTAATCCCGAAAATTATGCTACCAGTGCAAGATACGGTGCTGTTCTCCAAGTTTGTTTTTCTCAGCATCACTATAATCCTCTTTAATGGAATTTACATGGCTCCAACAACATTCCATATTTTTATACTTGAACATGTAACCTGCTGTATCCCTCCAGCCACTCCTACGGCCCCTCCTAAGCAGGGAGTAGGTTAGCTATCAGATCTACAGGGGCTACATTTTTATATACAGCTGGTAAGCATTTAGTTACCATTGAGGAAAAAAAGAAAGAGTCCTTTAAAACAACAATCTATGGCTGATACCCAAAGTAGGAAAGCCAGTAAATCAATGTAGCAAGAGTGAAAGAGAGACCAAGGCGAGGGGAAAAGCATGAAATACAGGAGAAGGGGCTTCCCTGATAGATAGTAGAGAATCAGCCTATAATACAAGAAACCTGGGTTCGATTCCTGGGTCGGTAGGACCCCGTGGAGAGGGGAAGGCAACCCACTCCAGTATTCTTGGCTAGGAAATCCCATGGACAGAGGAGCCTGGTGGGCTACAGCCCATGGGGTCGCAAAGAGTCAGACACGACTGAGCAACTAACGCAACACAGCCGCAACCAATGGGAGAAGAGGAATGGGGAATCAAAGGAGAATCAGGCTGGCAAATATCAACTGTCAGTGGCTAGAGACAAACAGTAACAGGTTTTTGTATCCAAGATGGACCATGGAGAGACAAGCACGGCAGGAGAGAGGATGGAAAATGGGTGGGAAAGGGAGGCAGGGTTGCCTCATGGTTAAAGGTCAGTTATTTACCAGCTAGCCTACATTATGCCAGTTCATCCCTCTGAGCCTCAATTACTTCATATCTTAAATGATAGCATCTCATGGAGATAAAATGCAGTTTAAGTGAGTTACTATATAGGATAACTTCAGTTCAGTCACTCAATATGTCCGACATTTTGCGACCCCATTAACCACAGCATGCCAGACTTCCCTGTCCATCACCAACTCCTGGAGTTCACCCAAACCCTTGTCCATTGAGTCGGTGATGCCATCCAACAATCTCATCCTCCATCATCCCCTTATCCTCCTGCCCTCAATCCCTCCCAGCATCAGGGTCTTTTCAAATGAGTCAGCTCTTCGCATCAGGTGGCCAAAGTATTGGAGTTTCAGCTTCAACATCAGCCCTTCCAGTGAACACCCAGGACTGATCTCCTTTAGAGTGGACTGGATGGATCTCCTTGCAGCCCAAGGGACTCTCAAGAGTCTTCTCCAACACCACAGTTCAAAAGCATCAATTCTTTGGCACTCAGCTTTCTTTATAGTCCAACTCTCACATCCATACATGACCACAGGAAAAACCATAGCCTTGACTAGATGGACTTTTGTTGGCAAAGTAATGTCTCTGCTTTTGAATATGCTGTCTGGGTTGGTCATAACTTTCCTTCCAAGGAGTAAGCGTCTTTTTATTTCATGGCTGCAATCACCATCTGCAGTGATTTTGGAGCCCCCAAAAATAAAGTCTGATATTGTTTCCCTATCTACTTGCCATAAAGTGATGGAACCAGATGGAACCAGATGCCATGATCTTAGTTTTCTGAATGTTGAGCTTTAAGCCAACTTTTTCACTCTCCTCCTTCATTTTCATCAAGAGGCTCTTTAGTTCTTCTTCTCTTTCTGCCATAAGAGTGGTGCCATCTGCATATCTGAGGTTATTGATATTTCTCCTGGCCATCTTGATTCCAGCTTGTGCTTCTTCCAGCCCAGTGTTTCTCATGATGTACTCTGCATAGAAGTTAAATAAGCAGGGTGACAATATACAGCCTTCACGTACTGCTTTTCCTATTTGGAACCAGTCTTGTTCCATGTCCAGTTCTAACTGTTGCTTCCTGACCTGCATACAGGTTTCTCAAGAGGCGGGTCAGGTGGTCTGGTATGCCCATCTCTTTCAGAATTTTCCACAGTTTATTGTGATCCACACAGTCAAAGGCTTTGGCATAGTCAATAAAGCAGAAATAGATATTTCTCTGGAACTCTCTTCCTTTTTCCATGATCCAGCGGATGCTGGCAATTTGATCTCTGGTTCCTCTGCCTTTTCTAAATCCAGCTTGAACATCTGGAAGTTCACGGTTCACATATTGCTGAAGCCTGGCTTGGAGAATTTTGAGCATTACTTTACTAGCATGTGAGATGAGTGCAATTGTGCAGTAGTTTGAGCATTCTTTGGCATTGCCTTTCTTTGGGATTGGAATGAAAACTGACCTTTTGCAGTCCTGTGGCCACTACCGAGTTTTCCAAATTTGCTGGCATATTGAGAGCAGCACTTTCACAGCATCATCTTTCAGGATTTGAAATAGCTCAACTGGTATTCCATCACCTCCACTAGCTTTGTTCATAGTGATGCTTTCTAAGGCCCACTTGACTTCACATTCCAGGATGTCTGGCTCTAGGTGAGTGATCACACCATCATGATTATCTGGGTCGTGAAGATCTTTTTTGTACAGTTCTTCTGTGTATTCTTTCTAAGATAACTTGGGAAAGTGCTTGATGCTGAGTAGACATTCAACAACAGTTGGCACTTTTATTAGTGAAAGGAAAACATGTGACATATTTACATCAGAGAACATTTGCTTGTGTGTTAGACCTGCAGTTATATTGCCCTTGAACTCTTCTAGTGGACACAGAGGCACAAAAATTATGAGGGAACTGTGAACCCAAGCAAGTGTTGGTGAAAGGAAGAGCTTCAGGATAACAACTCAGATGCGAATGAGTGCTTGGAAGAGTGAGGGGAGCTTTGACATTGACCACCAAGGAATTCATGGCTGCCAATGAGTCACCGCCATTCCTGTCAACTTCAATGATTCATTCACTCAACAAACACTGTGCAAACATCTTTTGAAGGCTGCACACAGTTGGCCTTGCCCCAGCTTATCTTTCTAGCATCAGTGTGAGCTCCTTCCCCCAAGCTCACGATTTTGTAGCTATATCAGGATAATTACTCAATCAACATGCTTTACAATCCTCCCCCTATGCATTTGTTCAACCTGGATTTCTCTTTCCTTTTTGTTCAGTCTAGCAAGATACTAGTTATCCTTCCAGGTCAAATGTTGTGGGGAGTTTGTGTGTCTTCCTTTTCCTTCTCTCCCACTGTTCAGCAGGTTAACTCTCTTACTTCAGGCACACCACAAATCCATCTACCTTCCTTTGGGTTGAACTGTGTTCCCCCAAAGTCCTAACTTTTAATGCCTCGGGATGTATGACCTTGTTTGAAATAGGGGTCTTTATAGAGGTAATCAAGCTGAAGGGAGGTCCTTAGGGTGGGTTCTAATCCAATATAACTGGTTTCCTTATAAAAAAGGGAAATTTAAACACAGAGACAGACTTGCATAGAAGGAAGATTATGTGAAGAAAGGGGTGGGAGGAGGATGTCACGTGAATGCAGAGGGATAAAGTGATGCTCCAAGAAGACAAGGACTGCCGAGGAGTGCCAGCACACCACCAGAAGCGGGGAGAGAGGCATGGAACAGATTCTCCCTCACGGCTCTCAAAGGGGCCAGCCCTGCCAGTGCCTTGATTTTGGACTACCAGCCTCCAAGACTGTGAGACAATACATTGGCCAATTTATGGTACTTTGTTATTGCAGCCCGAGGAGACTAATCCCCACCTCCATCAGAGCAGGTGGACTTGGTTTTCAGTCTCTTTGAGGTCAGGGACTGTACCCTATTTGACTTTGGATCCTCAGGCCTCTTACAGTATCTGGCAGGTAAAAGTAACACTTCAGAAATCTACAAGGGCTTCCTTGGTGGTCCAGTGGTTAAGAATCTGCCTTCCAATGAAAGGACGCAGGTTCAAACCCTGGTCTGGAAAGTAAGATCCCACATGCCACAACTAAGACCTGCAGCAGCCAAAAATAAATAAATGGTTTTTTTAAAATCAAAATTGTTAAAAGAAAAAAAAAAATATACAGTCTAGAACAACGGGCAGCAAACCACAGCTCATGGGTCAAATCCAGCCTGCTGCCTGATTTTGGTAAATAAAGTTTTATTGGAACACAGCCATGCTCATTCGTTGTTTTGTCTAAAGCCAATTTCACACTATAACCACAGAGTTGAGTAGTTATAACAGAGACCATGTGGTCCACAAAGCCTAAAATATTTACTCTCTGGCTTTTTACCCAAAAAGTTTCTTGACCCCTAGTCTAGAAGAAAGGAAACATAAATGAAAATAGTAAGGGGATAAAGTAAACGCTAGAATAAGGCACAGATTGTACAGAAAAGAAAATGATGGATGGACTTGAAGTCTTCATAAACAAGGTGACATTTAAAATGTCAGCGATTTTACTCAGAAAAGGCAAAAATCTTAATTTATTCATTCTACTGTGCTGTCTGGACTGATCATTTTTACACTGGTCGTTGCATTGTGGTTAAGGGTTAGGGCTGGATTTGGAGCTAGTCTGGGGAAAATTGTGATGGACTCTATTCTCTACACATTGAGCTTGACTTGCCAAGAGGAGGTTTACCATTAATCTGTTTAAATTTATTTTTCAACGAAATAAATTCCTCTTTGAATTAGTAACATTAAACACACACACACACACACATACACAGGTATGAACCCAACCACTGGACACTTCTAAACAGTTTAGGTCAGAGACACAGGTTTCAGTTCAACTCAATATGATAAAGATGAAGTCATCATTGGCGGAAAGACAATCACTCAGAAAAAGAACAGGACATGAAGGGGAAAAGTGATTGCACATGAAATCCAGGGGAACTTCGAAACACAAGTGCCAGGCAAAAGAAGAAAGAGATCCCAAAGGATTTGAGAAGAAGCAAAACAGGAAGCACAAGGGAAGTTGTGTCCCTAAGGTCCAGGGAAGGGAGGATTCAGCAGTGTTAAATGCTGCCCAAGGCCAGAAAGACCAATCCATCCAATTTAGCAACTAGCAGGTCACATGCACAGTGGCAGTCACTTCAGTTGCTCACCACTGGCCCAGATTATCTTCAGACTGAATCACAAAGATGAGCACACTTCAGTCATTGTCAAGAGAGAAAACAGACTTCTCTGGTTATCCAGTGGTTAAGACTTCATCTTCCAATGCAATGGGGTTCAGGTTTGATCCCTGGTTGGGGGAGCTAAGATCTCACATGCCTTGGGGCCAAAAAAAAATTAAATAAAATAAAACCAGCAGCAATATTGTAATAAACTCAATAATGACTGTAAAAACTCGTCCACATCAAAAAAAAAAAAGAATGTTGAGAAAAGGAAAGAAGAAGTAAAAGAGTTGAGAAAATGATAGACATTAAAGATAAGTAGGCTGAAATTATTCCATAAAATCTAAATGTTGCTATCTCTCTATATAGATTTTACCCTTTATTTAAATTCAACAGGACTGAAAGCTGATCAGGTGCCTAGTATCCATGCCTTTAGTCAGCCCAGTCAATGTAACAATGACTTAAACATGGCAACAGGTATTAAAGTAATCACAGCTACAAATGACTCACCTGCTCTGTGCTGGGTGCTGCGCTAGTCATCCGACAAGGACTCATTTGATCTCCACCAAAACCCTATGCGGTGAATACATAGTAGAGTCTTACAGTCGAGGACATCGGGGCTTAGAAAGGTCACACCCCTATATACCATTCTGAGAAAAAGCAGATGACATGGGAGAGGGAAGAGGATTGAAGCTCAGATTTATTGAGTGCTTAGTCCGTGGAACTCTTTCTTTAAGAATTTTGCATACTTTGGCTCCTTAAAGCTTTACAATAACCTATGTGGAAGAGGAGATGGAACGGTAATGAACTTGGAGAGGTTCAATACAGTGCCACAGGACAAAACTGAGTGAAACTCTTCTTGATTACAAAGGAATCCTTCAGAATTCAGAAATAAACTATTTGTTGAGCTATTTGAAGGTAAGAACGTCAATGTGAAAATGAGATAGCTACAAGTGACTTCTAGCACATTTCTGAAGGGTCTCTCTAATGGTGAAGGGAAACAGAAGCCCAGCTCCTGCAGCCCCACGCCCGGAAGAGGGAAATGACCCAAACAGGCTGTAGCGGCAGCTCCTCCTTCTTGAAACAAGGGGTGGAGCCTCATGACCCTAAAGTTCCTTCCCACTTTAAAAGTCAGTGTTTCCAAGCACATGATAGCATATGACTAAACCATTAGTCAATGTTTATGAAACAGGCAATTCAACTGAGTCTAAGGAAGACCCTAGTAAACTATTTTTGGAAACCCTTTCAATTATCAAAAATTCCTTCCCGGTTTTTGAAGAACTTTATTCTACAGGGTTTTCACTCAGTGCTTTATTCAGCTCTCAGCGCAGCACAAAACTGCCTTATCTCTGCCCTCATTCAACCGTTCATTCCACAAGCAAACAAAATAATCCTTCTCTGAAACGTAGGTGGTACATTTTAGTCAACACATAGATGATCTTGAAATAATTGAGTCTGCTTAAAAACAGAAGGAAAACCTGCTGCTTAAGAACAATCAATGTTCATAGTGCCTTCTGGAAGACAAGGAAATAAGTTGCTTGTTTATTAACCATGGTTCTGATTAAGGATTTAGGTTCTGCATTTTTGACTATGGTGAAATAAAACCTCTGCTCTGTTGGAATGACTGCTTCTGGAAAGTAACCTGGCAATTCTTATCATGAGCTGCGAAAATGAAAGTTTTAGTTGCTCAGTTGTGTCCAACTCTTTGCAACCCCATGGGCTGTAGCCCACCAGGCTCCTCTGTCTATGGCATTATCCAGGCAAGAATATAGGAGTGGGTTGCCATTCCCTTCTCCAGGGGATCTTCCTGACCCAGGGATTGAATCCCAGTCTCTTGCACTGCAGGCAGATTCTTTACCATCTGAGCCACCAGGACCTTTTAATTGCAGGATTCTCCTTCCAAGGGAATAAGTTTAGGAAAATCACCAGAAAAGCAGGCTGAGTGAATAGCATAATGTATTGCTTAATCTCTGGATATACAGTGCCTGTGTTGGAATGCTCACCAGTTATGGAACTTTAGACGAGCTCCTGAACTTCTCTGTGCCTTGGGTTCCTCATCTACAAAATGAAGATGATAATGTCTCTGCATTATGGAGTCCTTACAGGAATTAAATGAGGTATAAATTATAGCCTCCTTTACACATGTATTTGCATTTATTCCTCATAAAAGCATCACAAGGAAGGCAAAAAAAAAAAAATGTTGGCCTCTCCTGGTCAGTAAAAAGCATGCAACTTAAATATAAATTCTTCTTTTTATTACCTTGTACATTATAAAGACACAAAGATGTTCATCACAATATTATTTACTAGAGTGAAAATTTATCAAAAATTAAAAGTTCAGCATTAAGAGGATGCTTAAATAAATATCTCCATATAATAAAATAGACAGCTACTTAAAATGTTTTCTCCTTAAAAATTAAGGAAGTGGGAAAAATTCAGCAATAACGATGAACAGAAAAGTGGGCTGTGAAGTTGTACATACGGTTTGATCCCAGTTTTTATGGGATGTTGTCGTGGATAAGGCAGCCTTCACCCAAATCCCTTCTTTGGAGCACGTAGCCCTCACCAGCTGCAGCAAATATCCCCGCTGATAGCTCACAGCTGCAGCCCTCGCTGGGAATTGTTCTTGGCCCTGGGAAATAGATTCATCCAAAATTAGCCCCCTCCAGGGGGCCAATGACTTGCTGATACCAGGCTACAAAGCCCACCCACTTACCTACACTGGAAATTGCCCTGAAAGGGCCTTCAAGCTCCCCTGCGTAGTCAGCTGAGTCTCAGTGGCACCTGCATTTGGCCTCAGATTTTGCCTCTGCAAAGTTTGCCCTCTCTTTTTTCTTTTTTCTAAAAATTTTCAGTGTGTTAATGGTGCTAAAACTAACCAGGAATCGTTACTCTAGATTACACTTCTTGCAGTGATTTACTGCAAGACCAATTCATGTATATGGTGATCCACTGATTTTTTTTTTTTTTTACTTTTTTTGTACTGTGCCTATTTATTTCATTTCTTTAATTAATTCTATTGGAATCTAGTTGCTTTACAATGTCTAGTTACTGTACAGTAAAATGAATCAGCCACACACATACAGATATCCCTTCCCTTTCGGATTTCCTTCCCCTTCAGGTCACCACAGTGCATTAAGTAGAATTCCCTGGGCTAGGCCCGCACTTTCTTATATGGGTGTCTCCTGAGGACATCTGCCCAATGAACATTTATGTACCTTGTTTTCTGAATCTGTTTCCAGAGAACCCTGTGCAAGATATTTTCACATCAAAATATTATGATGGAATATCTGAGAGTGATGAAATTTCTGGATTTTCCAAATTCTCTATGATAAGTCCGTATTACCCCTTTTAAATGAATAAAAACACTGTTTTAAAAGAGGCAAGTTTAATTAATTAAACCCATGAATTTCAGTGCACAGCTTTTATTTTTTCTCTTTATCTCAAGACTTGGCTTGTCTTTTAAAAATATGTAGGTATTTTCATTTAAAAGATATCATTTGTAAGTAATGAGTTTAGGTTACATACATAGGCACATACTTTGGAGTACATAGTGCCTCAGCCTGGCCAACAAGGCGGTTGGCCCATATGTCCCAGGAACGCTTTCTGTTGTTCCTCAGTCGCTGTCATGCCTGACTTTTTTGCAACCCCATGGACTGTAGCCCACCAGGATCCTCTGTCCATGGGATTTCCCAGGCAAGAATACTGGAATGGGTTGCCATTTCCCGCTCCTCGGAATCTTCCCAACCCAGGGATCAAACCCGAGTCTCCAGCATTGGCAGGCAGATTCTTTACCACTGAGCCATGTGGGCTATGGCTTCAGATGTAGCTCTCTTTACTTAAAGAACTGCTTTCATATATTGTGCTATTTACTGGTCACAGAGAAGAATCAGCCTGCCTGCTTTATAACAGTACACTGGTGTTTTACTTTTATTAATCTTGTCCATCTGCGCACTCACTCACCCCCACTATCAACTCAGATTTGGTTCTGGATACCACTGAAAAGCTTGAAAGATGCAATTCTTCTCCACAGGATTTTTTTCCCTTCATTGAGGATATTCAAATGAAGGTCCCAGAGACTCTTATGGCAGTTTCAAAAGAAGAGGCCTTAAAATATCTTGAGTGATGATATATCCTTGGAAGAAGTGCTCAGCCATCAAGAGCAGCTCCTAGGAGGGCACAATGCTTTGAATGTATCAACTTCAGGTAATAATCCTCCACAGAGCTTGAAGAGTCACTTTTAGGTTCAGAGTAATCCTGTAGTTCTGATAGCGAGGGTGCCTATCAACAGCTTGGTTTAAAAAATAATAGTAAAACTTTAGAGGTAAGCGTTTGAGTCAGACTTTGTACTTGTTGGTACAGTATATATCCTCCTATGGATAAATACCAAACTGTTGTAATGAGGCCCAGAAAAAGCACCAAGATTCACAAAAACTGGAGAGAAAGAAAGACAGCAGCTTGTGGAAAACTTTCAGCCCAATAACAACATACAACTCTCAGATAAGTTTTACTATAACTGATAAACAGGGAAAGAACAGGCAAAGCTATGGGCTTTACATTTTTTGTGTCATTGTTATGCCCAAGTCGCAAAATCTCCCAATGACCACCAGGGAGCCGATATCCAATGCAAAAGCAAGAGAGTTTTTATTACCAAGCTCGAGCTGGGGCTCCCACCGATACCGACGCAGCAGCTATAGGGAGGAGCCCCGGGTCTTGGATTACATTGCTTATATAGGGAGTATACATGGAAAAAAAGGATTTCTAGGTAGGGGGATGTCTGATTGGTCACTTTCTTTCGAAGGGTTGTGTTGGTTTTTGATTGGTCCCTATTACCTAGGTAGACCACGAGTTCCTGAACATTAAGTCAGGAGATTCTGGTCTGGGGTCCGATTGGCTCTTGGGTGGTGGGGTGAGGTCAGGGGATTTCCAAAGACTCTTTTCCCGGAACCTTACAAAATGGAGTTTTTCTGTTAACAAAATGGAGTAGCTTAGATTCTTCACTCCCCCCTTCTCTAGGATCCAGGACAGACCCAATCATGGGTCTGGGGTCAGCTCTATATTGTCTCCCGCTAAGGGGACCGTTGGCAAGGCCGTATATTGGGATCTGCCCACCATGAGCTGCACCGCGTTGATGCGGCTTTTAATGAAAGCCACCAATTAGTTTCGTAAGCATGGCCCGAGAGTGAGTATCAGTAACAAGATAATCAGGGGCCCCACCAAGGAGGATATGAGAGTTGTGAACCAGGGGGATGAGTTGAACCAGGATTCAAACCAATTTTGAGACATTTCTCTTTTTCTCTGACTCAGCCCTTCTCTTATTCTTGGCCAGGGACTCCCTGACTACCCCTGAGTGATTCACATAAAAGTAACGTTCTTCTCCTAACGCAGCACATAGGCCCCTGAGAGACTTCATACTCAAGATACTTCTTGGGAATTGGGGCGGAGGGCTCTTTCTTCTGTAACTTCTTCCTGCCGTGCATGGGCGTAGGCCTGCCTAGCAGAGCAGAAGTCTCTCCCTACCTGATCAAAGTTGGGGTTTTCCACATCTGAAACCAGCTTCTACCCTCATAGTAACAGCAATTTAGTTGGCCCCTCTCAGAGATGAAATAGACAAGGGCCAAACAGGAGACCTAACAGGATGGTCATCTCTGGTCCCTGGGTTTGTGACCCTTTCTGATTGGTTGGTGATGAGGCAACAGAGCTGTGCTCCAGGAATCTTGTGTTCAGTCTGAAGTTACCATCTTCCACCTGGGTGGGGGCTCAAAGACATTGTTATGCATATTTCTTTGAGTAGGAACCAGGACTCTCTGGAGGCTGTACCAACCTTTCATTGTTTCTGTTTTTGTATCCCCTCCCTTCCCTGATTAGCAATTGTTTAAATCCACACTTTGGAATTCAGGGAAGGCCAAGGAGGCTGAACAAAGTCTATATCCTACAGATAAGAAATGGAGAACACAGAACAGATCTGCATTCCAGAGCCCCACAGAGTCCTGCTCAGTTTTAATTTTAGGGAACTAGGCAACTATGACTGATAACTTCCTGTCAAAATGGGACATAGGACTGCCCCAGCTTGGAGTATAGAAACTGAATTGGAAGTATTTCTGAGTTCCAAGTTCTAGATCTGAGTCTTGTATGATTAAAATCCTAATCCCTTGGTCTGCCATTTTGGTGTAACAGGCCCAATTAAAAGAAGTTGGAGGAGTGATAACTGGAATTTAGTAGACAAAATAAATCTCATTTCTCTTTAGAAGAATAGGCCTGAAACCCAGTCTGGACCTGGCACTTCAGGGAGACTTGTAGCCATGTAGCCAGTTGCCTAGTTTTATAAAAAGTAAGGTTACTAGTTTCCAGCAGACATTGTTTTGAAAATGGTGGCATCCAAGCCTGACACGACTCAGAAAACTCAAGTGTTTAGCAATACAAGGTCTAATCTGAAAGTACACCCATAGCATCACCTAGTCATTTCCCAGGATATCTGAACCATAGCTACTCTATTTTGACTTTTAATTGTAAACTTTTCCTTAATAGCCAAAGCAGATTTCACTGTTAATGACGTCAGTGTTTCTCTAGGTACGAGAAGATGCAAGAATTGGGACTCATAAAATCTTCTCCTGAAAAGATCTAACTATCTGAAGGCCTGTTCTGCCAGTTTTTCCCAGAGCACAGAGTGCCTCATTCCTGATTTTCACCCTGAACTCCTTTCAGGGGTGTTGAAAGTCAGCAGTTGCAGCGGCCATGATTTAATCTTTGTAGATGCAGATGGTGAGTGTCAGTCTTCAGTTGGCAGAGCCCCTTTTTGCTCATAAACTTGACCATGATTATGAGGGGGGCACTTCATGACCATTTTATCCCATGGTGCTGAGAATGTCCATTCTCAGGTTTGGCAAAGATTCTGTTGACAGGCCACTCAATGTGCCGTGACTGGACTAGGCCATAAAACAGCATCCAAAATTCTCTGGACCACCTGTCTTACTAGCTTCTTGGTCCAGGAAAATATTCCCTCTTGTTGCTTCTTGCCATATCTAGAGTTACACTGTTACCATCATCGATCTCATATGGGACTATGTATTATTCTATTAGAGGCCTCACACACATATTTGACAGTGTAAGAAACAGCAATTTTGTAAAACAGGTGAGATACAAATAACATAGCCAGCAGTATTAGTAAAGTCACAAGTAAGACTTATGTTAAGAACTTCCATTAGATGTAGCCCAGTATATCTCAGGTTATCTGCACAGTGACATGAATATGACTATAATTTTTTTAAGTAAATTTTCTCAGGGCCAACCAGTTAGAGTCTGGTAGTAGAGAAATTTGCCAAGGTAACCTAGAACTAGACACAGGTAATTGGCCACAAACCCAACAATTGGATTGAATTTTAAAACTAGCATAGGATCAGGCCTATGATAGAAAAGCATTTGACTTATATGCAAAGGTCTAAGAAGTCAAGAAAACATAAATGATCATACGAATCAGGTCCCGCATCTCGGGGAAGCTGTCTCCCTCTGATGTCGTCGTCTTCTCATCCTGGTGTGGTGTAGTTTCTCCTGATTAAAAAGTCCTTCCATCCATGTTGGAGACAGTCCCTTAAATTATGTCTTTTTCTAGTCCTGGTTGCAGGTCATGAGGCATCTGATCTTCATCCAAAGATAGATTACTGAGATAAGCTTTAGAAACAAACTTAGGGTGTTCTTTAATAATTTAATTAGATTTTACATTAATATCACATAACAGCAAAAAAACTATCTAAGAGATGAATCTTACTAGATGCAGACCTCCATTAACAAACTGGGATTTAACATTTTGAAATATCTTTTTCTCCTTAAAGTTACCCTTATTTTTATTAAATATAACCAAATTAAGGCTAGTTTGTTTGCAAAATAGGTCTGTTCTCACTAATTTTGGTCTGATGATTTTTATAACCATAATTGATTATAGGCTTTTTATTTTGCTGAAACGTTTATAGAGTCTCAGACTGAACTTTTAAAATAAAACAGGGCTGGGAAACGCACACCAAAGGCTTATCACAGATTTTGCCTAACAAATCTAGGTGAATTTTTCCCTTTTTATGGTCTCAAAAATTTCTTGAGATTTTTGTACCCATGAGATAACCTTCCTAACTCATTTGATAAACTTACTGGAAACCTAAGAACTTCCAATTTTTGGAGGAGTCAGATAGAAAATAATTGTTTTGTTTATAATGTTTAATTTTACCAAAGTATTGTCATAATTAGTTTGAGAGGAAGATTTTCCCTACTCCCTGAAAACATAAGATTCAAACCCATAATTTTGCAGATAGAAACCATAAAAGTTATAAGCATATTTGCTGGTTCATTCAGTCCTTTTGTTAACTTTTGTGAAGTCATCAGGTTTTCCATTAAAATACCAGGACATATCAGAATGAGGGGGGCACAATATGATATTTTCTCATACTATGATATAGGGAACTTGGTCAGGGTGTCCGATCCGAAGTCGGAAGATGATATCTCAGACTCGGTGTACAGTTCTCAAGTCAAAGGTGCCTTCTGAGGGCCAGCCTACATGGAAGGTCGGCCATTCTGCGCTGCAAAAAGTGATTAATTTATTCCTTTTAATTTCTACACTGAGGTCATGAGTGCGCATCTTGACCTTAAAATTATCAGTAACCAAGGATAGAGGTGTGGGGCTAGAATGGTGTTGCCCCATCGTCCCTGGATCAGTCAGATGTCGGTAAATTAACACAGACAATATGAACAGCCACACAGACAGACAGAGAGACAGGAGAGATAGACCTCCGGGAGTCCGGAGGCAAAACCAAAAGACGCCGGCCTCTGGCCGTTCAGCCGGAGCAACCCGCTATCGTCTACAGAGAACAGGGACACTCCGTCCCCTCCGAGAGGGTCGGGGACATCTCCCAATGACCCCCGCCAGTGACCCGTCAGCGCGTCAACTGCGCTGAGTCATATACCTGTCTCAGAAAATAGGCCCTGTCAGAAACGAAAAGAAAGACAGAAAAAAGCTTACCGGCTGCAGATGACTCTCCGGATTGGTCTTCCCATGGAACCGGCGGGAGATCCCAGATGAGCCCCGAAATGTTATGCCCAAGTCGCGAAATCTCCCAAGGACCACCAGGGAGCTGATATCCAAGAGTTTTTATTACCAAGCTTGAGCTGGGGCTCCCACCGATACTGACGCAGCGGCTATAGGGAGGAACCCCAGGTTTTGGATTGCATTGCTTATATAGGGAATTCAGTTCAGTTCAGTTCAGTTCAGTCGCTCAGTCATGTCCGACTCTTTGCAACCCCATGAATCGCAGCACGCCAGGCCTCCCTGTCCATCACCATCTACCGGAGTTCACTCAGACTCACATCCATCGAGTCAGTGATGCCATCCAGCCATCTCATCCTGGGTCGTCCCCTTCTTCTCCTGCCCCCAATCTCTCCCAGCATCACAGTCTTTTCCAATGAGTCAACTCTTTGCGTGAGGTGGCCAAAGTATTGGAGCTTCAGCTTTAGCATCATTCCTTCCAAAGAAATCCCAGGGCTGATCTCCTTCAGAATGGACTGGTTGGATCTCCTTGCAGTCCAAGGGACCTTCAAGAGTCTTCTCCAACACCACAGTTCAAACGCATCAATTCTTCTGTGCTCAGCCTTCTTCACAGTCCAGCTCTCACATCCATACATGACCACTGGAAAACCATAGCCTTGACTAGGCGGACCTTAGTCAGCAAAGTAATGTCTCTGCTTTTGAATATGCTGTCTAGGTTGGTCATAACTTTTCTTCCAAGGAGTAAGCGTCTTTTAATCTCATGGCTGCAGTCACCATCTGCAGTGATATTGGAGCTCCAAAAAATAAAGTCTGACACTGTTTCCACTGTTTCCCCATCTATTTTCCATGAAGTGATGGGACCAGATGCCATGATCTTTGTTTTCTGAATGTTGAGGTTTAAGCCAACTTTTTCACTGTCCTCTTTCACTTTCATCAAGAGGCTTTTTAGCTCCTCTTCACGTTCTGCCATAAGGGTGGTGTCTTCTGCATATCTGAGGTTATTGATATTTCTCCCAGCAATCTTGATTCCAGCTTGTGTTTCTTCCAGTCCAGCGTTTCTCATGATGTACTCTGCATAGAAGTTAAATAAGCAGGGTGACAATATACAGCCTTGACGTACTCCTTTTCCTATTTGGAACCAGTCTGTTGTTCCATGTCCAGTTCTAAGTGTTGCTTCCTGACCTGCATACAGATTTCTCAAGAGGCAGGTCAGGTGGTCTGGTATTCCCATCTCTTTCAGAATTTTCCACAGTTTATTATGATCCACACAGTCAAAGGCACTGAATATTTTAAATTTTTTATTAATCTTTTTATATTTCTGCCAAAATGATAAATGAAAACAGGAACTTTATTCTTGCCTTAGTTTGTATTTCCCTTGACTTAAAGTAAGATTGAGCCTCATGGCCTAAGTTTATTGGTCACTTAGATTTCCTCTTTTGTAAATGTCCTTGTCATCTATTATGCTTTCTTTTCTAGTGGGCTATTCTTTTAGGAGCATTTCATATATGAGTCATTAAAGTATATCACAGGGAAGAGATATTACAAATATTTTCTAGATTATTATTTACATTTTGTTTTTGTTTGTCATTTTTCTTAATAATTTGTTAAGATATAGGGAGTATACATGGAAAAAAAGGATTTCTAGGTAGGGGGACTTCTGATTGGTCACTTTCTTTCAAAGGGTTGTGTGTTGGTTTTTGATTGGTCCCTATTACCTAGATAGACCAAAGTTCCTGAACGTTAAGTCAGGAGATTCTGGTCTGGGGTCCGATTGGCTCATGGGTGGTGGGGTGAGATCAGGGGATTTCCAAAGGCTCTTGGATTTCCAAAGGCTCTTTTCCTGGAACCTTACAAAATGGAGTTTTTCTGTTAACAAAATGGAGTAGTTTAGATTCTTCATCATCAGTTTTACTTTCAGGAAAATGTACAATGTTCTTACATCAGTAGGAATCAGATCATTTTTTTTTTCCTTCCAGAAACATCAGGTACAGACCAATGTAACACAGACTATCCAGGCAAAAGACTTTCCATATTTAGAGAGGAGACCTTACTTGAAGTCTAGGAATACAGCTTGTATTTTAAGTGGTAGTCTTTCTAGTGATCCCAATTCTGGGAGTCTAGCTCAAGAAAATAATCAGAAATATAGCAAAATCTTCACACACAAAGATGTTATCACAGTACTATTATTTATTTATAATAACAATGAAAGTGAAAGTGAAGTCGCTCAGTTGTGTCCGACTCTTTGCAACCCCGTGGACTATAGCCTACCAGGCTCCTCAATCCATGGGATTCTCCAGGCAAGAATACTGGAGTGGGTTGCCATTTCCTTCTCCAGGGGATCTTCCCAACCCAGGGAGTGACCCAGGGTCTCCCGCAGTGTGGGCAGATGCTTTACCCTCTGAGCCATGGGAATAAGCTAAATCCTTAATACCAGGGAAATACTGCTGTATTTAACAATGTTTCTGAAGACTTTATAACAATCAGGAAGAATAGTCATAGTATGGAACAAACCAAGTATATAGTTTTATGTCGGATGCGGTGTAAACTACATGAAAAATCTTCACAAGCAGAACAAGCAGTAAAAGCTGACTTCAAGGAGAAACAATAAAATGGCATCATTTTGTGAGGGGAGTCCTAGGATGGTGAGGTCATACATGATTTTTTTTCTTTTCTCTAACTTATCTGTATGTTACTGACTATAATGGGACAAAAATTATCAACTTGATAATGATGGAAAGAAAGGGGGAGGGGGAGAGTTTGTTTGGTTGTTCAGTCGTGTCAGACTCTTTGCGACCCCAATGGGTTCCTCTGTCCTACCAGGCCATTCTGTCCATGGGGATTCTCCAGGCGAAAACATTGTTATGGGTTGCCATGCCCTCCTCCAGGGGATCTTGCCAACCCAAGAACTGAACCCAGAAGCCCAAATTTTATTTTATTTAATTTTTGACCATGCTGCACAGCATGTGGAATCTTAGTTCCCCAACCAAGGGTTGAACCCATGACCCCTGCATTGAAAGTGCAGAGTCTTGACCACTGAATCACCAGGTAGGGGAGAGTAGTTAGTCATCCCTGCATCTTGGTTTCTGAAGTGATTAGGAAAAACATCTCTGAGGCATCATTAAAATCAGGCACTAGGTTAACGAGATCGGAGAAGGCAATGGCAACCCACTCCAGTACTCTTGCCTGGAGAATCCGATGGACGGAGGAGTCTGGTAGGCTGCAGCTCATGGGGTCGCGAAGAGTAGGACACGACTGAGTGACTTCACTTTCACTTTTCACTTTCATGCATTGGAGAAGGAAATGGCAACCCACTCCAGGGTTCTTGCCTGGAGAATCCCAGGGACGGTGGAGCCTGGTGGGCTGCCACCTATGGGGTCGCACAGAGTCGGACACGACTGACGAGACTTAGTAGCAGCAGCAGCAGGTTAATGAGATGGAGAGTAGAAAATCAGCAAGGTAAGAAATGAACCTAAAGGGACTTCCCTGGTGGTCCAGCTGCTAAGACTCCGCATTCTCAATTCAGATGGCTCAGGTTTGATCCCCAGTAAGATCCCTCATATCGCAAATGAAACGTCCCACTTGCCAACACGAAGATCAAATCTCCCATGTGCCACCACTGAAACCTGGTGCAGCCAAAGAAATAAACAATTTTTAAAAAGAAAAGAAATGAACCTAAAAGGACACAGTATTAGGGTGATATTTGGAAATGTTAACTGATGTTCTTTTCTTTTTTTTAATTTAAATTTATTTATTTTAATTGGAGACTAATCACTTTACAATATTGTATTGGTTTTGCCATACATCAACATGAATCCACCACAGGTGTACACGTGTTCCCCATCCTGAACCCCCCTCCCACCTCCCTCCCCATACCATCACTCTGGGTCATCCCAGTGCACCAGCCCCAAGCATCCTGTGTCCTGCATCGAACCTGGACTGGTGATTCATTTCTTATATGATATTATACATGTTTCAATGCCATTCTCCCAAATCATCCCACCCACAGAGTCCAAAGACTGATGTTATTTTCTTATGTTTCTTTCCTAGACCTTTCTTCCATTAGGTCAGCTGTGTGTTCTGAGATATTTTTCAGAAAGTAGGGAAAACCACACATCTGTTCTAGGCTTGGTTTCTAGAGCCCAAAGCCTCTGAGGAGCAGGAAGAGTCTAGGGCATGAAGTGAGAGAAGCTTGTTGGCCCTCAAGGCTAGAAAGCATCGCCCAGACCAGAAGGAAAGAGCAGTTGGAACGGAAGCTAGGAGAGCCGAGACACTGGCAGTCCCCCGGCAGTGGGTCCCGCAGCCCCGTCATCTTCCAGAGTTGTGCAGGAGTGGGTAAGGAAAGGCCACGAAGACTACACAGGCTTGAGGGTGTTTGTGTCCTTTCCCAGGTAGAGCCGGGGAAGCTGTAAAATGCTGGGATGCAAAACGTGACAGGGCAGGTAAGCAAGGCACCTGCTGGCTTTGCTCACTGTGAAGTGATGCTGAAGAGAAGGCGGATCCTGCGTGTCTCAGAGAAGCTTAGGAGGAGCGAAGTCTCCCCAGAACCCCACCGCTCAGCAGGACGTGAAGGGGCAGAATAGCCTTCCTGCTTCAGAGAGCCCACTGCAGAGCCAGGGCCCCTCCAGCCTCAGAGAGTTTCCGTGTGCCAAGAGGAGGGGTAGCCCAAGCCCTCCTGAAGCAGCAGGAAGAGCCGCCTAACTCTTAAAGGACCCTGAGATGAGAATGCAAAGGACCCAGCAATGACCTGTGTGGCCTGATGACCATGATTAGACAGAGTGGACAGCTCGGTGGCTGTGAGCACAGATAGAAAATCATGCTCAATAGAGCCACTGCCCCCAGTCTAGATGGCGGCCACATGGAAGCCCCCAGGAAATGCAACGTAGTCATGGGGAGGGGACTGCTAAACTCAGTGAAATTTTATTTCTAATACCCAAAGGAATGAGAGCTCAAATGAGAAGGTAGTTATTTCACTGATACCAAGAAGCCATCAATTGTAAAATGTACCATTAATTTCTGTATCACCAAGAAAGAAAGATGCCGATTAATCTATGAAAGAGTGCTTTCTCATCACTTAGAATTTTTAGTTTATACTTGCTGAAAAAGGTCCTCTAGATTTGTTGGCACATATACTTTTACTATGCATCATGCTAGTGTATATATCAAAAAGAAAATAAATCGGTTAAGAAATTCATGAAATGATCTTCACATTCAGTCTAACTCTCCCGAGTCAATGTGCATATTTTTCTGCACAATATCATCCCTGGTGTTGATGATGAAACATTTCTTACAAATGCCCCCACTACTGGCTCCAGGTTTTCTTCCAAGATGTTGCCAGCCATTCCAAAACGTTTAATGTGGGTGCATTCTCTTTTTTTTTTTTTGAACTTTTTATTTTATATTGGTATATAGCCAGTTAATAATGTTGTGACAGTTTCAGGTGAACAGCAAAGGAACTCAGTCATACATATACATTTATCCATTGTTCCTAATGTGGGTACATCCTTGCTTAGTGTGTACTAACAGGCAACACCTTTTTATACAACCAAGGAACAAAATATATCAAAAGTTTCATAAACTCACAGTAATCTACCTCTGTTACCCTGTTTGAGGTTGTTGCTTTACAGTGACTCCTTGAAAATATCTATTCGCTTTACTAACACTGTATTTTTACCCCACTGCTCTGTTTCCAAAAGTTTATGTTAACTGTAACTTTTCCTTTCAATATTGAAGCTTTGGATGATCTTTTTGAAATGTTTCAAAGAGCAGCTAAACTCAACTTGAGTAATACCAACAATGTATATAATTCAACTGAACGGATAATAATATAAATACCTATGAGCAAGCTCGAACATGCACAGGCCACAGCAATTAGGTCAGCACTGTCACCCAGCTGACAGTGATTCAAAGATATTATCAATTGTAAGATTTTGATTTCAGAGTTGTTAACATATGAAAAGCGTATATGAGAATAAATGAAATATGCTTGTAAATCAAGGTTTGCCCATTACACAGATAGATGCAAGGCCCTCCCATCACAGCAATGGGTATTATACTTGCAGTTTCAAGGCATCCAGCTAAGAATTCACAGCATGCTGCAGGGCAAGGTCCAAAGTCCTTAATACAGTGTGGCCTTATGATAACTGGCAAGAATTGGTTTAGCAGGAACTGTGCCTCTGAACTGGTGGCATGAAGAGAGAGTTTTTATGGTTTCACACTTTGTCACAGCATCCATTTTGTTGTGCCGTCAGATAATACATTTGCAGCCACACCTTTAATTAGGCCATGAGTCTTCCTGAAAAAGAGCAGATTATAAGCCAAGACATGGAAGCAATCTAACAGTCCACTGACAGAGGAATGGATAAAGTACATATATACAATGGAATACTACTCGGCTATTAAAAAGAATAAATAATGCCATTTGAAGGAACACGGATGGACCTAGAGAGTGTCATACTGAGTGAAGTAAGTCAGAAAGAGAAGGAGAACATTGTATGGCACCCCTTATACTTGGAATCTAAAAAGAAATGATACCAATAAACTTACTTACAAAACAGAGAGACTCACAGACTTAGAGAACAAATTTACTGTTACCTGTTCACACTACTAGATTTAAAATGAATAACCAACAAGGACCTAGTGTACAGCACATGCAACTCTGCTCAATGTCATGTGGCAGCCTGGGTGGGAGGGGAGTTTGGGGGAGAATGGATACATGTGTATGTATGGCTGAGTCCCTTTGCTGTTCACCTGAAACTACAACAACATTGCTAATTGGCTGTACCCCAAAACAAAATTAAAAGTTTAAAATTTTTTTTAAAAAGAGCAGATTATAACCTTCCCTTTATGGTATGGCTGAGTAGAGTATACAAAAACAATCAAACAAGTAAACTGATAAACTAGTAAAGGGAGTGAAAGGAAGCATAGATATGTTCAGCCTTGGAGTTCAACTGATATGGATTTGAATCCCTGATCTGCTCTTATTTATTGTATAAGTCACTTAACCTCTGTGTGGAGGAGATTGCTAGATAATCACTAAAATCATTTCCTCTTCTTCCTGGGCATATAACCCAGGTCCTTTGCATTTAGATGAGGCCATGTAATTGATACGCCAAATGGAATTTGAGCAAAAGTGATATATGACTTCTAGGCCTGGTATCAGATTTTTTCTGTTCAATCCTTCACATCCTCTCCTTTCTCTTACCAATTGCCACCAGATTCAGGGGACCTAGGAGAGGATTCTGACACCCTAGAGGAAGATGGCACCTCCATATGGAAGGAGGCTGAATCCCTGAATAACTGTGGAGTAGACACCCTTGATTGTCAAACTGCATGGACAATAACATGAACAAAACATCAGGCTTTGTGCATTACAGTAGCTATCCCACTCTGTTTAACATATGCTGTGTTCCTCAGGATCCTCCTGCATAGCAGAGATTAAATTTGTTACTTAAAGGACTTAACACAATTCATACCACACAGTAAGAACTAAGTAAATAGAGACTATGCTATTATTATTGTTGATATTGTCACTGTCAGAGCTGAGGCTAAGAATGCAGATACAGAATTCTAACTGGCAGGAGGATTTTGCAGCTTATAGTAGAGGGAAGTAAAACTTCTATAAATATCAACTGATACAGACTGTATTTAAAGTGAAATTCGAGCAATCACATTTTCAGAGACTGAGAATAATCTGCAAATAGTAATAAAGATCCTGAAACAAGGAACTGACGGATTCTGAGCAAGAGTCATAGGTCAAGGACCAATGTCAGACTCAGAAGGAGGTCAGCAGGAGCTGGGAGAAGAGGAATCAGGATCAAGCCAGAACAGAAAGTGCTCCCCTGAGCCCCACTGAGCAATGTTTCTCAGCAGGTCTTCAGGGAGGAGGAAGTGGCCATCATCATCCAAATTCTAACCCAGATATATAATGCCTGTTAATAATATTTAAAATATATGTATTTTTATATATGTAAATGTATGCATTTTAAGAAAATATATTTCTTAATAGCATGATTCCATCATCCTCATCTGATTCCTTTATTGTTTTTCCATGGTGTCCACAGGGACCCACTCTCACTTGCAATTTGGAGTTAGTTCTGGTAAGTAATGTGACTCTTCCCTGTTCAACAAGCTTTATCTCTAGCTGTCTGTGCTCAGTGCACTCTACCGGCATTTGAGGCTTTCTCCAGTTAGTCTTGTCATCTGTTCATTCACTCACTCATTCAAGAAATGCTGACTGAGCACCTACCATGCGGCAGGCACAGTGTCAGCTACTAGATATACAGCAATGGCAAAACAAATATAGCAAAAGAGATGGATGTCTAAGTACACATTAGACACGTGCTCTAAACATGGACAAGGAAATCATGACGTTCTGATGGGGAAGAACAAGAGGGACTCCGTTTAGAGAGATCACCCTGCCTGAGGAGATGATAATTAAATCACTGTGGTTCCTGTGCCCTGCCTCCTCAATAGCCTGTCAATCCCTCTGAGACAGGGATTCCCACAGCCCTTGGCAATGGCCCTGTGCATAACAGGTGTTCACTGAATTTAAAAATGAGCTTTTTCCTTTTTTAGAGAGAATGAGCCCAAATCTGAGTTTTGACCTCTTTACTTCTCTCCCTCTGCCCATCTATTGCTTTCTGTTCATCAGCAGAGCAAGCTTCAAGGAGATGCTCATATTTTTCTAAGTTCTTATTCTTTTGTAAGATTTGCCCCCATGGCCTCTCAGACAAGCCTGATGTCTGAGATATCCATGAAGTTACAGGACCCTCCCTCCCACCTGCCTCAAGAAGGAGGGGATATATGTGTAACATATAGCTGACTCATCTTGTTATACAGCAGAAACTAACACAAGATTTTAAAGCAATTATATTCCAATTTTTAGAAAAATACCACATTGAAAAAATATTCTTCAGAAAAGTATTAGGGATAGACATGAATGAGTAACAGATTAAAATACTTTTTGAAAAGCTACGGGATGTTGGGGATAGTCTTGATAACTGCCGATGCTCGGACCCGGGTCTTTGGCTGTGGCTCAGGCACCCAGGATGGTTTCAGGACTGTCTCCTGTTTAGGAGTGCTGCCTATGGCTTAGTCTCTCTTTTATCCACTCTTTTAAAATAAAGAAACACAACCATCAGAGTCATGATTAAAGGGGAAAATCAAACAGTAATGATGCTCGAGAGACACCAAAAGTATTATGAAAAGGAAGTGTTTAAATGGAAAATAGTAAGCTTTGGAAATAAAACTGGAGGCATCTGAACTTAAGTATGAAATCCAGTTAAAGGATGTGAGAAGTGGTAAGAAGTCCTTTTGCCATTAAGTCAGGTCTCTGGCAAATGATCCTTGATGAATCCAAATTTGCAGTGGGATTTGAAACTTTCCATGCTCTTGTGTTTCATCAGCTGCTTTGAGTTACTTTTAAAGAAACACATTTTTAATGAGAAATTTTTGACAGAGAATGCAGTGCAGATGTAATTCTTGGGAACAATTATTGCCTTTGTTGATGCTTTCCCCCCCACCCCAGTCCCCACTTGCAATTAAAACTCTAACTTCTTTTAAAATTACTGTCCCATTGGTAACCTTCAGAGATCCTTGAAATGTCATTGTGGAAAGAATGTCTTATCAGAAATGCAATCAGGGACTTTCCTGGCAGTCCAGTGGTTAAGACTTTGCCCTCCAATGCAGGGGGTGTGGGTTTGATCCCTGGTTGGGGAGCCACAATCCCACATGCTTCAAGGCCCCCACACCAAAGCATAAAACATAATCAATATTAGAATATATTCAATAAAGATTTTTAAAATGGTCCACATCAAAAACATATTTTTTAAAAAATGAAATACAATCATGTGCTAAGACAGAAGGCCTTAGATTTTTCATGTTTGGAATCATAAATACACAAGAACCCTTTAAGTAATTTGAAAATCATCACAGTAAAATAAAAATCTAAGGCTATAGACCATAAGATAGCTTAACTCTCTTAAAAAAAAAAAAAAAAAAACTTCTTTTGACATTTTTATACACATTACAAACTGAAGAATTTAGTGAAATGTACATTACAAACGTGGACTTTCCCCAGTGCAGACATGAACAGCCAGGACATGAGCGTCATTCTGAGTCTTTCCCTGAGACAGGGTGTGTTCAAATTTAATGTTAACTTTTCTCTTGAGTCTGAAGCTTCTTAAAGAGATTTACGAATGGCCCTCCCTCCCCATTATTTCCTCCTCTTCCCCAATCCCTCCTGCTCTAGCATCTCCCACTTTCCTAAAAGTCACCATCGTCCTTCCAACCACAAACAGAGGCAACTTCCAAGAGCAAGAGTGCTTCTTTTCAAGGCCCATTTGAGCCACTGGTCTCTAATTTTTTTTCTCATCCACTCACTTGTTATTCTCATGTTATTAAAACTACATCATTTTCTTACTGTGTTTTACCGGATCTCCTGACGTCCACTTTCTCTTCATGCCAGTTGCACAGTGCTTCCAAGTTAATATCCCTAAGAGCAGTTGATGAATGGCTCTCCTGTGAATGAAAACTCTAATGCTAGCTGTGCCTGCCTAGGGCACATTGCAGGATTTAGTGTCAATTTACCTTCCTGGTGCAAATGCATCTTCCCCTTTCATGTACGCTTAGCACCCAGGCGAATAAAGTTGTCCTTAGTTTCAAGTATACAGAGCATACTGGACCCTGTCCACATCTTCAATCACGCTATTTTCTCCACAAAATGGCATTCATCTGCATATCCAAATCCTATCCACCCTTTGAACTGTAGTTCAAGAAAAGCTACGCCATGAATTGGGCCTCAAAGGATAACTGCAGGCCCCATAGGAATCCTAGAGTGTTCAGAAAATTCCTGGTGCTGACTGCTATCATGCTCAAGCCTTCTCTCTCTCTGCTAAGTTGAAATTAGTTTTTAGCTTCCTATTAAAGCCTTTGACTCTGTGGATCACAACAAACTGTGGAAAATTCTTAAAGAGATGGGAATACCAGACCACCTTACCTGCCTCCTGAGAAATATGTATGCAGGTCAAGAAGCAACAGTTAGAATCAGACATGGAACAACAGACGGTTCAAAATTGGGAAAAGAGTATGTCAAGGAGATATGTTGTCACCTTGCTTATTTAGCTTATACACAGAGTATATCTTGTGAAATTCCAGGCTGGAGGAAGCACAAGCTGGAATCAAGATCGCAGGGAGAAATATCAATAACCTCAGATATGCAAATGACACCACCCTTATGGCAGAAAGCGAGGGGGAGCTAAAGAGTCTCTTGATGAAAGTGAAAGAGGAGAGTGAAAAGGCGGGCTTAAAACTCACATTCAAAAAATTAAGATCATGGCATCCACTCCCATCACTTCATGGGAAATAGATGGGGAAACGACAGAAACAATAACAGACTTTATTTTGTTGGGCTCCAAAATCACTGAAAATTGTGACTGCTGCCATGAAATTAAATGATGCTTGCTTCTTGGAAGAAAAGCTACAACAAACCTAGACAGCATAGTAAAAAGCAGAGACATTACTTTAACAACAAAGGTCCGTCTAGTCAAAGCTATGGTTTTTCCAGTAGTCATGTATGGATGTGAGAGTTGGACCATAAAGAAAGCTGAGCACTGAAGAATTGATGCTTTAGAAATGTGGTGTTGGAGAAGATTCTTGAGAGTCCCTTGGACTGCAAGGAGATCCAACCAGTCAATCCTAAAGGAAATCAGTCCAGAATATTCATTGGAAGGACTGATGCTGAAGCTGAAGCTCCAATACTTTGGCCACCTGATGTGAAGAGCCAACTCATTGGAAAAGACCCTGATGCTGGGAAAGATTGAGGGCAGGAGAAGGGGACGACAGATGATGAGATGGTTGGATGGATGGCATCACCAACTCAACGGACATGAGTTTGAGCAAGCTCTGGGAGTTGGTGATGGACAGGAAAGCCTGGTGTCCTGTGGTTCATGGGGTTGCAAAGAGTCAGACATGACTGAGTGTCTGAACTGAACTGAATTGAATATGCCCATGGGATTCCCTGGTAATTTAGCTGAAAAAGAATCTACCTGCAATGCAGGAGACCCTGGTTCAATTCCTGGATTGGGAAGATCCCCTGAAGAAGGGATAGGCAACCCACTCCAGTATTCATATGCTTCCCTGGTGGTTCAGACAGTAAAGAATCTGTCTGCAATGAGGGAGACCTGGGTTTGATCCCTGGGTTGGGAAGATCCCCTGGAGGAGGGCATGGTAACCCACTCCAGTATTCTTGCCTGGAGAAATCCCATGGACAGAGGAGCCAAGCAGGCTACCGTCAGTCCATAGGTTCACAGAGAGTTAAACACAACTGAGCAACTAAGCACAGCACATATGCCCACTCCATAAAATTATCACCTTTTTCTTTTTGTTCTCTGCTCACCAAAGAATTGAGCGGCACTGTCACAATGAACAGTTCTGGGCTGAATGTGGGTGCTCAGTCTGCCCAATTCCATTTGTAAAAACATTCATGACATGAAAGCATTAGATGCTACCTCCTTAAATGAATAAAAGACCACTAGGCCTTGTGGGCATGCTGCACTCCACGGGGTCACAAAGAGTTGGGCATGACTGGGCAACTGAGCAACAATAGGCCTTGTGGGTAGGACTATGGACAGATCTCAGCCCAGGCAGTAAACCATAATCCTCAAGATCCAGACAGTCTCAGCCTGCACCAAGAAATTTATTCTCCAACCCTACATATTTCCTATAAGGTGGGCAAATTAGGAGCAACTCCTCAGGGTGAAAGACTTTTAAAGGTTCTACTGCCTGCCTAAAGGTAGACTTCCCACATGGTCAGTGTTCTGAGCCAGGTCTTTTGATTGCAAGAATCGTATACCTAATGCCTATAAATGGTGGGTATCATGAGAATACATGGGGATCTCACAGAAACCCAAGAACAGGAAACTCCGCAGCACAACCTGGTGCCTCATAAGAAGCAGAACTGAAAACCATTAGGAACCGAGGTCTAATAAACCAAGGTTCATTTCTTGGGACTTCCCTGCTTTTCTCAGCACACCTGTTCTTTGTTTCTCTCTTTGCCATCCATTGTCCTCTGTTTCCTGTCTCATTATTTCAACTGGTACTTGGCTCCTTAAGACCTCTCTTCCCCCAACTTGATGACTATCAATCCTTCCACCAATTCTTTTTTCATATGACAATGATAAACCCAATGAGCACTGGGATAACTCATCAGTGAACAGAGAAATAGTAATTCTTTGAAAATAGAACACAGGATAAAACACCATAAAGAGTAGAACAGAACACATAAACCTCAGCTCAGATCAAATAAACACAAATCGCAAAGGGGGTCTTGGATCAACCAATATGTGGTTAATAATTGATAGGCAAATTTCACTTGTGAACTGTTACAAAGAAAGTATCTGAAAATTGAATATAGCAGAATATTAATCACTGTAATTATACTATTAACAAGTTAAATAAGATAGGAGAAATTTTTAAAGGAAGATATATATGGGAAAGGACAAAACATATAATCATTATTTGCAGATAATATGATTGTCTACATAAAACCCAAGGGGATAAACTAAATGGCCAGAACTCATATGAAAATAGATATGGCTAGCACAAGATCAACACAAAAAATTCATCAGAATCTCTAATCATCTGTAATAATCAGTTTAGAAAGTTAAAAGAAAAAGGGCACTATTCATAACAGAAGCACACAAAAAGCCTAACAAGAAATATTTAAGAATTGTATGAATAAGATGAAAAAAGTATAAATAAGTGGAAATACACCATTGATTTAAATGCAAATACATAGTTTTTTAAGTTAATTAAAATTCCAACAAAAACTTTTTTGGAACTTGACAAACTGGTTCCAAATTTTATATAAAGGAAAATGAATGAGGGAAGCCAAGACATTTTTAAAATAACAATGAGGGATAAACTAAAAAGCTAAGATAAGTTAGTATTAGCTAATGAATAGAGAGATGCCTCACTGAACCAAAATGTTCAAAAATGTTGTGTATGCGGAAATTTAAAATATTACAAAGGCAGCATTTGAGATCAATGGGGTAAAGATAATCATGATATTGTTAAAAAATGGATATTCATTAGATTCCTACCTCTTGCCATGTTAAAAACAAATTTCAGGTAGATTTTATGAAAAATAAAATTTAAGTTTAAAAACAAAAAAGGATCCTTTTTATAATATTATAAGATAAAACCCCAGGGGCCAAAAATAATGGCATTTGACTGTATAAAAAATTTAAACATGTATAATAACAATAGCATAAAAATGTTAAAAGACACTCAAAAGACTAGAGATCACATGACCAACAATGAATTATTCCTCATAATTCAGAAAAAGCAATCACAAATAAGCAAGGAAAAGACAGACAAGTCATTTGAAAATAAGAAAAAGATTAGAATAAGCAGTCACATGAGAAGTAAAACAAAGAACAAACATATAAGATTTACTCAACCACACTAGGTGTCACACAATGAAACATAAAACAATAAAAATATAATTATTTCCCTTAGATAGAAAAAATTTAAAAGAATAACAATATCCAATATCAGCCAAACTGCAAAGAAACATTATTATTGGAAGTAAAATTTAAAAATCATGACAAAATCCTTTTGCAGAGTAATTTGGAAACTTGTCACTAGTATTTCCACAGTTGGTGAAAACACAAAGAAGCTTGACTAGAGATATTAACTGGAGGGTTTTTTAAATTATAGTGCATCAATTCAATAGACTCAAGACAGCTGACTTTCTTTTCTGTTTTTTTCTGTTCCTCGCGGCTAAAAATGGAGTTCATCCCAGGCCAGGGGGTCAATTTTTCAGTTTCCATTGCTAAGGGTCTAGGCTCTAAGAGGCATTGGAAACAGCAGGAGCTGACCTCACCACCTGCCCCATCGCCCAGACTCGGTAGCAGGTTGAATATTACAGGGGCCATATCAGAAAACCTGTGCCAACCTGTTGGCTTCAACATAAAGACTACAATGACCGGGTGGGTGGTTCTGTCAGTCTTATTTCCTGTGGAGGGTAAGAAATTGGAAAGTGAAGATCTGCACTGCCTAGTGAAATCCCTGGCTGTGGGTCAACTCAGTTTAGCAAGCATTTATCTAGATGTCACATGCGGCTCAGGGTGGGGGACCTATAGACGAGTAACACACGATGCATAACTTCTAGGAATTTATATCTGTTTTTGTTTCCTACTCCAGATTCCTAGTTATCATTATGATTCCCTGGGCAAAAGCCAGTGACTCAAAAACCAGAGGTTTTCCCAAAGTGAGGCCCTGGGACCAGCAGCAGCAACCTCTCCTAGAAATGTGTTAGAAATGCAGATTTTCTTGGGCCCTCCTCCAGACCTTAATCAAAATCTCTGAGGGTGGGGTCCTTCCAGTGATTCGGGTGTACACCTAAGTTACCAAACTATTCCTCTATATTAAGCACTAAACAGTGTCCAGATTATTTTCCTTGTAAAAACTTTGCATGGGCTTCCCTGGTGGCTCAGTGGTAAAGAATCTGCCTGTCAGATCAGGAGACAGGGGTTCATCCCTGATCTGGGAAGACCCCACATGCCAATGAGCAACTAAGCCCCATGTGCCACAACTACTGAGCCTCTGCTCTAGACCTCAGGAGCCACAACTACTGAACCCATGTGCAGCAACTACTGAAGCCCACACACCCTCAGCCTGCGCTCTGCAATGAAAGAAGTCACTGCAATGAGAAACCCTTGCATCACAACTAGAGAGTAGCCCCCTTTCCCACAACTAGAGAAAAACCCATGCAGCAGTGAAGACTTCGCACAGCCAAAAAATTAACTCAATAAATAAATAAAAATTTGCTTAACTAGTGAATACAAAAGAAACCCCTGTATCATTTGCATAAGCTATCTGGTATAAAATGACCTATTTCACACATATGATTTCTGGAAATATCCCTTTATCATAGAGTTATCCATATATAGAATGTTCCTTTAGCAGAAACATATATATTCATTTACTGCTAGATCAATACATGGTTATTTCTTGATCTCCTATTGTTTATCTGACACTACAAATGATATTGCAATGAACAACTTTATGCAGCATTTTTTTTAAATTTTTTTTTATTTTACTTTACAATACTGTATTGGTTTTGCCATACATTGACATGAATCCACCACAGGTGTACACCATGGGATAAATTTTCAGATATGGGATAACCATGTGGGAAAGAAAAGAAAAGAAACAACTTTAAAGTTCTCAATAGATGTTGCCATGTTGTTTTCCAAATGGTCTGTCCTCAAATGATGCCAGCTGTCCTGTGAATGCAAGTTTCATCACCAGCTTCCCCGCACAGGCATAGTCATTCCTTTTTTATGGGTTTAAAATGTTGCCTCAAGGCTTCTCTAGTCTACTTTCTTTGTTTTCTAATGAGATGGGAGATTTTTCCCATGTGTTTCTTTCATATTCCCTTTGACTGTTGTGTCACCCAATTGTGGATTCTTTCTTGGTTATCACAGACATTGCTTTAAAAAATACTCACTAAAGAAGTTCTTACTGGACTCAGGAAACAGAATCATGTTTCTAGGTATATTCCAAATATATGACAGTGTGGAATTACACATCTTAAAAATAAGGAACCCCTCATCTGAGCCATTGGTAGAGCTTTGATTAGAAGTATCTTTTTGAATTTTTTCAGGGCTGCTGTTACTCATATGGAGTCTGTGTAAATTAGGGGGGAAAAAATGTCCTTCTGGGGATTGCTGTCCATTCTCTGGCCCTGGGAATGAGCCTTGATGAACAGAGGGTTTCGTCTCCATTGCCTCCCTAGCTCAGGTACACTGGAACAGAGAATAATCTCTTTATCCTACCACCCTGAGCATGTCACTTCGAGTTCCTATGTGAAACTCCTGATTTTCTTAAAACCAGAACGAGGCAGGAGGGATTCTGCCATTTCCTCATTCTTATGGCCTCAGCTTCTTCTTGGTGGCTTCAGGTTTGAGAAGTGGCCCCACCACTTCTAGTTGTCTTTTCTGTGGTTTGGGAGGAAGCTCTGTGTTAAAGCAGGTTGGGCACACTAATAAGGACCCAGGAGCTGGAGGACACCTCCTGCCATGGCCCTTGAAAGGAAGTGCTGTGTGTGCCACTGTTTCCATCAGTGGGAAGGGACAACATATTGATAAGGCCATTTCTGTACAGTCAAAGGAGTCCTCCTTCCCGTCAGCTCTAGTGTGTTCAAAAAACTCTCCATCTCTATCTTGCTTCACCCCTGACCACTGATATCTTACTAACTGTTCTTATTCTTCCAGATGTTGACACTCCTGTTTACCATCAGCCTAATGTGCACAAGCCTCCCCTAGCTTAAAAGAAACTCACAAAATTGTTACGTGGCTACATGCTGTGTGCTCAATAGCCCAGTCATGTCCGACTCTTTGTGACCCCATGGACTCTAGCCCACTAGGCTCCTCTGTCCATAGAATTTTTCAGGCAAGATTACAAGAGTGGGTTGCCATTTCCTATTCCATAAGTGGCTGTGTGTGTGTGCTAAGTCACTTCAGTCGTGTCCAACTCTTTGTGATTCCATGGACTGTAGCCTGTCAGGCTCTGTCTACAGGATTCTCCAGGCAAGAATATTGGGGTGGGTTGCTATGCCCTCCTCCAGGTATCTTTCCGAGCCAGGGATCAAAGCGATGTCTCCTGCAGCTCCTGCACTGCAGGCAGGTTCTTTACTGCTGAGCCACTGGGGAAGCCAAAATTTAAAAAAAAGAAAGAAATCTGGCAAAAAGTAAGCAGTTCCTTGCACCTTAACTTCATCCCTGTTTAACAGGATTCCCTACCATAGTATCTGTTGTCACCTATAGCTAGAATGAAGTGTTGTTTTGGCACCTATTGTACATTTAACAATAAACTTTTGTAAAAAAAATAATGATGACAAAAAAGAAAGATAAATCCTTTCCTCCACTTAGCCCATCCTACTGTTCTTTCTCCTTCTTTGACAGATGAACTTCTAAAGGAATCCTAAGCAATAGTCTCTACCTCCCATTCATTGTTAGCCTCTAACCCAACAATTCCTCTAGAACTCTTCTTAACAAGGCTACCAGCTTACCTCTTGAACTGCTGAACCCCATGGACATTTCTCTGTTTCTATTTTAACTGACCTAGACAAATTGTTGATCTTTGAAACTCTTCCCTTGGTTTCCTTGATTCCATAATATGAGAATGTATATGCTCCATACAAAGTGTTTTCACTAATGTATCCCAAGAATGTATAATATTGCTTAGCCTATAATAGACTCTAAATAAATACTTGTTGAATTAGTTATTCTTGCCTGATCTCTCCTGCTTATCTGAATATTCTCTTTCAATGTCCTTCCACCTCAGTAGTCAGCTGATATTCAGCTTCAGCTCTGAAAGGCCAAATAACTGAATGCAACTTCATTGTTATTTCTGGCATCCTTGAACTTGTGCATAGCAATAATCATATGACCGCCCAGGTTCCATTACATCGGACTGCACACCAATACAGAAAAAGAATTATGGGGATTTCTTTTGTTTTTGCTGTGTTTTAGTAAGATATAATTGGCTTATAACATTACTTTAGTTTTAAGTGTACAACTAAATAATGGTGTGCAACAAAAATAATGATTTGATATTTTTATACATTATGAAATGTTCACCATGATGAGTCTCATTACCCAGATTTATAGTTAGTATCAAAATCTTCATCTCAAATATGAATAAATATTCTAGATGTGACAAAGTAGAAACTGGAGACCTGGAAAGGATTTGTGCCCAGGTGGGCCCTCATAGGGTCCTTCTCAGTTTTATCACCATCACTCAATGAAGGAGAACTGAAAAACAGCAAACATGAATAAACCCTGTCTTCACAAGGATATGTTCATGAATTATGATCTGGTATTTCCGACAAGAAACTTCTTAGCTGCCTAGGATCTGACGGTTTCTTTAATCAGCAATCCAGTCAGAGATCAAGCCCTGAGCCTTTGGAGTGGAGCCACTGACTCAAACCCTAGACTACCAGAGAACTGACCCTGCTGCTGCTGCTGCTGCTAAGTCGCTCCAGTCGTGTCCAACTCTGTGCGACCCCACAGACGGCAGCCCACCAGGCTCCCCTGTCCCGGGGATTCTCCAGGCAAGAACACTGGAGTGGGTTGCCATTGCCTTCTCCAATGCATGAAAGTGAAAAGTGACAGTGAAGTCGCTTGGTCATGTCCGACTCTCAGTGACCCCATGGACTGCAGCCCACCAGTCTCCTCTGTCCTTCGGATTTTCCAGGCAAGAGGACTGGAGTGGGGTGCCATCGCCTTCTGGAGTATCAAATAGTGAGAACTCACACAAAGGAAACCACTTGAATACAAGACCGGGAATCACCCAACCACCAGGAGCATTCTGTGCAGGATGCCTTACCTAAACAACAAACAAAACAAATATACACCCAATCATCAGCAGACAGGGTAACCACCCCATTCAACTTTGCCCATCAGAGGAAAAACAAACAAACAAAAACTCGGTACAAATCTCACCCTATACGAAGCTTACAGAAACCACTGGGCCAATCTTAGGAGGACAGAAACCAAAAGCAAGAAAGAATTCAACCTTGAAACCTGGGAAAAGGAGACTGCAAACATCATAAGTTAAAAAAAATCATGAAAAGACAGAGAAATACTACACAAATGAAGGAACTAGAAACACAGAAGTCCAAATAAATGAAAAGGAAATAGGCAAACTACCTGAAAAATAATTCAGAATAATGATAGTAAAGACGATCAAAAACCTTGAAAACAAAATGGAGAAAATGCAAGAATCAATTAACAAAGACCTAGAAGAATTAAAGAATAAACATACAGAGACAAACAACACAATTACTGAAATTAAAAATACTCTAGAAGAAATCAATAGCAGAATATCTGAAACAGAAGAACAAAACAGTGAGCTGGAAGATAAATGGTGGAAATAACTTCTGAAGAGCAGAATAAAGTAAAAAGAATGAAAAGAACTGAGGATAATCTCAGAGACCTCTGGGACAATATCAAACACACCAACCTTCTAATTATAAGGGTCCCAAAAGAAGAAGAGAAAAAGAAAGGGTATGAGAAAATTTTTGAAGCGATTATAGTTGAAAATTTCCCCAACATGGTAAAGGAAATAGTCAATCAAGTCCAAGAAGCACAAAGAGTCCCATACAGAATATACCCAGGGAGAAACATACTAATCAAACTAACAAAGACTAAACACAAAGAAAGAATATTAAAAGCAGCAAGGGAGAAGCAACAAGTAACATACAAGGGAAACCCCATATGCTTAACAGCTGATCTTTCAGCAGAAACTCTGCAGGCCAGAAGGGAATGGCAGGATATATTTAAAGTATTGAAAGGGAAAAATCTACAAGCAAGATTACTATCCCTGGCAAGGATCTCATTTAAAATTGATGGAGAAATAAAAAGCTTTTCAGACAAGCAAAAATTAAGAGAATTCAGTACCACCAAACCAACTTTACAACTTTAAAGGGACGGTGAGATGGTTGGATGGCATCACCGACTCAATGGACATGGGTGGACTCCGGGAGTTGGTGATGGACAGGGAGGCCTGGTGTGCTGCAGTTCATGGGGTCGCAAAGAGTCGGACATGACTGAGCGACTGAACTGAACTGATAGAGTCAAGAAATACAAGAAAAGAAAACAGATCTACAAAATCAGCCCCAAACAATTAAGAAAATGGCAATAGGAACATATATATCAATAATTACTTTAAATGTAAATGGATTAAATGCTCCAACCAAAAGACAGAGACTGGCTGAATGGATATGAAAGCAAGACCCATATATATGCTGTCTATAAGAAACCCACTTCAGACCTAAAGACACATAGAGATTGAAAGTAAGAGGATGGGAAAATATATTCCATGCAAATGGGAAGCAAAAAAAGTTGGAGTAGCAATCCTCATATCAGACAAAACAGACCTTAAAATAAAGAAGATTACAAGAGATAAGGAAGGACACTATGTAATGATCAAGGGATCGATCCAAAAGGAAGACATAACAATCATAAATATCTATGCACCCAACATAGGAGCACCTCAATACATAAGACAAACACTGACAGACATAAAAGGAGAAATTGACAGTGACACAGCAACAGCAGGAGACTTTAACACCCCACTCACACCAATGGACAGATCATCAGAGCAGAAAGTTAGCAAGCAAACACAAGCCTTAGATGAGACATTAGATGAGACGGACCTCATTGATATCCTCAGGACATTCCATCCAAATGCAGGAGAATACACCTTCTTCTCAAGTGCACATGGAACATTCTCCAGGATAGACCACATCTTGGGTCAGAGATCAAATCTCAGTAAATTTAAGAAAATTAAAATCATATCAAGTATCTTCTCCGACCACAAAGCTATGAGACTAGATATCAGTTACAAGAAAATAAACTGTAAGAAACACAAACACATGGAGAGTAAACAATACATTTCTAAATAACCAACAGGTTACTGAAGAAATCAAAAGGGAAATCAAAAAATTTCTAGAAACAAATGACAATGAAAACATGACAACTCAAAACCTTTGGGACACAACAAAAGCAGTTCTAAGAAGGAAGTTTAAAGCAATACAACCCTACCTCAAGAAACAAGAAAAACATTGAATAGAAAACCTAACTTTACACCTAAAACAACTGGAAACAGAACAACAACCAAAAAAAAAAAAATAGTAGAAGGAAAGAAATCATAAAGATCTGAGCAGAAATAAATGAAAAAGAAATGAAAGAAACAACAGTAAAGATTAATAAAACTAAAAGCTGGTTCTTTGGGAAGATAAACAAAATTGACAAGCCTTTAGCTAGACTCATCCAGAAAAAAAGAAGAATCAAATCAACAAAATTACAAATGAAAAAGGAGAGGTTACAACTGACAATGCAGAAATACAAAGGATTATAAGAGACTATTATGAATAACTATATGGCAATAAAATGGATAACCTGGAACAAACGGACAGATTCTTAGAAAAGTTCAATCTTCCAAGACTGAACCAGGAAGATATAGAAATTATGAACAGCCCAATTACAAGCACTGAAATTGAAGCTGTGATCAAAAATCTCCCAAAAAACAAAAGCCCAGGACCAGATGGCTTCACAGGAGAATTCTATCAAACATTTAGAGAAGAGCTAATGCCTATCCTTCTGAAACTCTTTCAAAAAATTGCAGAGGAAGGAACACTTCCAAACTCATTCTATGAGGCCACCATCACCCTGATACCAAAACCAGACAAAGACACCATAAAAAAAGAAAACTACAAGCCAATATCACTGATGAATATAGATGCAAAATTCTCAACAAAATTTTAGTGAACAGAATTCAGCAACATATCAAAAAGCTTATACACCATGATCAAGTTGGGTTTATTCCAGGAATGCAAGGATTCTTCAATATATGCAAATCAATCAGTGTGATACACCATATTAACAAATTGAAAGATAAAAACCATATGATCATCTCAATAGATATGGAGAAAGCCTTTGACAAAATCCAGCACCCATTCATGATTAAAACTCTTCAAAAAATGGGCATAGAAGGAACCTACCTCAACATAGTAAAGGCTACATATGATAAGCCTACAGCAAACATTCTCAATGGTGAAAAACTGAAAGCATTGCCCTAAGATCAGGAATAAGAGAAGAGTGTCCACTTTCACCACTATTATTCAACATAGTTGGAAGTCCTAGCTACAGCAACCAGAGAAGAAAAAGAAATAGGAATTCATATCAGGAAAGAAGTAAAGCTCTCACTGTTTGCAGATGACACGATACTGTACAGAAAAAACCCTAAAGATAGTATCAGAAAATTACTAGAGCTAATCAGTGAATTTAGCAAACTTGTAGGATACAAAATTAATACACAGAAATCACTTGCATTTCTATATATTAACAATGAAAAATCAGAAAGAAAAAGTAAGGAATCAATCCCATTCACTATTGCAACAAAAAGAACTAAATATCTAAGAATAAACTTACCTAAGGAGACAAAAGAACTGTACACAGAAAATTATGAGACACTAATGAAAAAAATCAAAGACAACCTAAACAGATGGAGAGATATTCCATGTTCTTGGGTAGGAAGAATAAATATTGTGAAAATGACTATACTATTAAATGCAATCTACAGATTCAATGTGATCCATATCAAATTACCAATGGCAATTTTCACAGAACTAGAGCAAAAAAGTTCACAATTCAAATGTAAACACAAAAGACCCATAATAGCCAAAGCAGTCTTGAGAAAGAAAAGTAGAGCTGGAGGAAACAATCTTCCTGACTTCAGATTATACTACAAAGCTACAATCATCAAGACAGTATGGTACTGGCACAAAAACAGAAATATAAACCAATGGAACAAAATAGAAAGCCCAGAAATAAACCCATCCACCTATGGGTACCTTATTTTTGACAAAGGAGGCAAGAATATACAATGGGGCAAAGACAGCCTCTTCAATAAATGGTGCTGTGAAAGCTGGACAGCTACATGTAAAAGAATGAAATTAGAAAACTTTCTAACACCATACACAAAGATAAACTCAAAATGGATTAAAGATTTAAATGTAAGACCAGAAACTATAAAACTCTTAGAGGAAAACATAGTCAGAATACACAATGACATAAATCAAAGCAAGATCCTCTATGACCCACCTCCTAGAGTAATGGAAGTAAAAACAAAAGTAAACAAGTGGGACCTGATTAAACTTAAAAGCTTTTGCACAGCAAAGGAAACTATAAGCAAGATAAAAAGACAACCCTCAGAATGGGAGAAAATAATAGCAAATGAAAGAACTGACAAAGGATTAGTTTCCAAAACATACAAGCAGCTCATACAACTCAATGCCAGAAAAACAAACAGCCCAGTCAAAAGATGGGAAAAAGACTTAAACAGGCATTTCTCCAAAGAAGACATACAAATGGCTAATGAACACATGAAAAGATGCTCAACATCACTCATTATTAGAGAAATGCAAATCAAAACTCTAATGAAATATCACCTCACACCAGTCAGAATGGCCATCATCAAAAAGTCTACAAACAATAAATGCTGGAGAGAGTGTGGAGAAAAGGGAACAATTTTGCATTGTTGGTGGGAATGTAAATTGATACAGCCACTATGGAAGACAGTACGGAGATTCCTTAAAAAGCTAGGAATAAAACTACCATATGACCCAGCAATCTCACCCCTAGGCATATACCCTGAGGAAACCAAAATTGAAAAGGACACATGTATCCCATTGTTCATTGCAGCACTATTTATAATAACTAGAACATGGAAGCAACCTAGATGTCCATCGACAGATGAATGGATAACATTGTGGTACATATACACAATGGAATATTACTCAGCCATAAAAAGGAATGCATTTGGGTCAGTTCTAATGATGTGGATGAACCTAGAACTTATTATACAGAGTGAAGTGAGTCAGAAAGAGAAAAATAAATATCATATTCTAACACATATATATATATATGGAATCTAGAAAAATGGTACTGAAGAATTTATTTACAGGGCATCAGTGGAGAAACAGAAATAGAGAACAGGCTTATGGACATGGGGAGAGGGGAGAAGTTGAGATGTATGGAAAAAGTAACATGGAAACTTACATTACCATATGTAAAATAGCTAGCCAATGGAAATTTGGTGTATGGCTCAGGAAACTCAAACAAGGGCTCTATCAATCTAGAAGGATGGGATGGGGTAGGAGATGGGAGGTAGGTTCAAAAGGGAGGGGACATATATAGACCTATGGTTGATTCATGTTGAAGTTTGACAGAAAACAACAAAATTCTGTACAGCAATTACCCTTCAGTAAAAAATAAATTTTAAAAATATGAGTAAATATTCTAGATGTAACTTGCAGTGAAAACCTTAAGTGTTGTGTATCTAGAAACAGTATCAGTCCCTTGAAAAATAAATATCACTAAGAGTAAAATGCTAAAATAATTTGTGATAACTGTGAAAACTATTTCATGTACAAAAACAATTATTAAAACCTTTCAAATAGTTCAATAAGGAAATATATCAGTTAATATAAACATTTGTAGACAGAATGCTACCTAAGTAACCTTAAACAAGAATATGACATACTTTGAATCAAAAAATGTTTACAAAATTTTAAATACAAGTAAACATGTACTAATACAACACAATAATAAAAAATATAATAATATGAGTAAACTAATAAAGATAAGATATCATAATTTTTAGTCTTTGTTAAATTTCTTGGTTTGTAACATTCATAAAAATTAATAAAATAAAATCACTTTCAAGAAATTTATTTAACATTCAAATATTTAATTGAATTAGGCTATGAGTCTTTCAAGGAAAAGTCCTATTTGGAAAAACTTTCATACCTTGAGAGGATAAATAAAAAGAAAAATATCACCTTTGTCCCCTCCAAGTTTCATGAGCAGGACAGTCTCCAAAATCTGGATACAACAGTAATTACATTTGGAGCATACATAAGAAAGGATATTAAGCATATAAAGAAAAGTAAAACATGTTACAGAACAATGGGGTACCCCAAATATCTTACTCCCCCACTGACCTCAACTGAAAGAAACCAATGGTTCACTATTGGGAATGTACAGATATTTGACCAAAGAAGTCCAAGTAGAGACAGCACTAAGGAATGATGGTTTCTATCCTGGGATATCAAAGTTTTCAAATTTGACTACTCAATTTTTAAATAAAAAAATAGTAATAACAGTTACCCTTAAAAATAAAAATCCAAATTTATTCTTATATGCCAGAATTCTATTCTTCGATAGCGTGTTCATTTTGGTCAAACACTGATCTTAACCAGATGACTCAGCAAAATTGTCTATTTATAAACCCTCTTTCTCTGATACCCTAATCCCATTTCCCTCTGCCTGGAGTGTTTTGAAACAAATCTTCAACATTTTATCATTTTATTGAGAAATATTTCAATCAGTTCAGCTCAGTTCAGTCGCTCGGTCATGTCCGACTCTTTGCAACCCCATGAACGGCAGCACGCCAGGCCTCCCTGTCCATCACCGACTTCTGGAGTCCACCCAAACCCATGTCCATTGAGTCGGTGATGCCATCCAACCATCTCATCCTCTGTCGTCCCCTTCTCCTCCTGCCCTCAATCTTTCCCTGCATCAGGGTCTTTTCCAATGAGTCAGCTCTTCTCATCAGGTGGCCAAAGTACTGGAGTTTCAGCTTCAACATCAATCCTTCCAATGAACACCCAACATCAGTCCTTCCAATGATTTCCTTTAGGATGGACTGGTTGGATCTCCTTGCAGTCCAAGGGACTCTCAAGAGTCTTCTCTAACACCACAGTTCAAAAGCATCAATTCGTCAGTGCTCAACTATCTTTATAGTCCAACTCTAACATCCATACATGACCATTGGAAAAACCATAGCCTTGACTAGATGGACCAACCAGTTCATTCTGAAGGAGATCAGCCCTGGGATTTCTTTGGAAGGAATGATGCTAAAGCTGAAACTCCAGTACTTTGGCCACCTGCTGGGAGGGATTGGGGGCAGGAGGAGAAGGGGACGACAGAGGATGAGATGGCTGGATGGCATCACTGACTCGATGGACATGAGTCTGAGTGAACTCCTGGAGTTGGTGATGGACAGGGAGGCCTGGCATGCTGCAATTCATGGGGTAGCAAAGAGTCAGACACGACTGAGCGACTGAACTGACTGAACTGACTAGATGGACCTTTGTTGGCAAAGTAATGTCTCTGCTTTTGTATATGCTATCTAGGTTGATCATAACTTTTCTTCCAAGGAGTAAGCGTCTTTTAATTTCATGGCTGCAGTCACCATCTGCAGTGATTTGGGAGCCCCCATAAATAAAGTCAGCCATTGTTTCCACTGTTTCCGCATCTATTTGCTATGAAGAGATGGGACCAGATGCCATGATCTTAGTTTTCTGATGTTGAGCTTTAAGCCAACTTTTTCACTCTCCTCTTTCACTTTCATCAAGAGGCTCTTTAGTTCTTCTTCACTTTCTGCCATAAGGGTGGTGTCATCTGCATATCTGAGGTTATTGATATTTCTCCCAATAATTTGATTCCAGCTTGTGCTTCTTCCAGCCCAGTGTTTCTCATGATGTACTCTGCATATAACTTAAATAAGCTCTCTAAAATAATAATAATAATAAGGACTCAGTATTTTCACACATAAAACATTAACAGTATCTTCTTAATAGCGTCCAGGATCTAATTAGCACACAGAGTCTCTTGCCTGTTTTGTATACTCGAATGTCAGTACACATACATGTTTATTTATTTTATAATTTGTTTATTTGAGTCATGATCCTACTAAGATATATATATTACAATTAGTTGATATAACAATTAAGTCTCAATGTGCATGTTCACTTTTCTGTTTCAATTTTTTAAAAATTAAGGATTGCATTTAATTGTTGAGGAAAATAGGTTATTGTTTTGTTCCACGGGCTGTTTTTTGATCACTGAAGTGTTATATTTACATGTCTTTTTCTTCTCTGTATTTCTCATAGAGACTTCAACATTTAAGGAATCATAAGAGAAAGAGGGTTTATGAGCAGACAAGTTTGCTGAGTGACCTAGTGAGAGGGAGAAAGGGGTGATAATAGATATTTAGGAAATGGAGCAAACAGGACTTACAAGTGTTTCATAGAAATCAATTATCTACCCTCTTCTCTACACTGTATTTTTACATGTAAATGAATCATTTCACAGCTTTTTAACCTTAGTCTCCCAAATATTTATCTAAATCTCATACTTCTACAATAAGCCAGTTTCATATTCCTAATGCTCATGACAAGTCAAATGTCTTTTTTTATTGGAATATAATTGCTTTATGATGTTGTGTTAGTTTCTGCTGTACAATAGCGTGAACCAGCCATAGGTATGCATATTCCCCCTCCCTCTCATTCCCCTATTCCGTCCCTCTACCACAGAGAAGGCAATGGCACCCCACTCCAGCACTCACGCCTGGAAAATCCCATGAACGGAGGAGCCTGGTGGGCTGAAGTCCATGGGGTCGCTAGAGTCGGACATGACTGAGCGACTTCACTTTCACTTTTCACTTTCATGCATTGGAGAAGGAAATGGCAACCCACTCCAGGGTTCTTGCCTGGAGAATCCTAGGGACGGGGAGCCTGGTGGGCTGCCGCCTGTGGGGTCACACAGAGTCGGATACGACTGAAGCGACTTAGCAGCAGCAGCAGCAGCAGCAGCAGGGCATCACCGAGCACCCAGCTGAACCCACTCTGCTCTACAGCAGCTTCCTGCCACTATCTATTTTACACATGGTAGTGTACATGCATCAATGCTACTCTCTCGATCCGTCCCTTCCTCTCCTCGCCCCACCGTGTTCACAAGTCTGCTTTCTGTGTCTGCACCTCTATTCTTTCCCTGTAAATACGTTCATCCGTACCATTTTTTTAAAATTAAATTCAAACATCTCTTTTTTAAAAACCAAATATATCTTCTACGGAACTTAGCTCCTCGTATAGTATGCTTTATCTTCATGAATGTCACCATTGTCACAAACCCAGGAATTGTGCGGGATCTTGTCTCTACTCTCATTCACTAAGTCAATCACTTGCCAAGTCCTGTTTGCTCCATGTCCTAAATCTCTATATATTATCACCCCTTCCCCTTTTCTATGCCCTGTTCTTAATTGAGACTTTCATCTTCTCACACCAAGTTTTTTTGTCTCACTCTGTATTATTAGCATAGACCAAGTCATGGTAATAGATCCAAAGATACAATGACTCAACATCATAAAAGCTTATTTCTGATTCACAGGACAGCCCAAGAGTGTATTTTAAGATAATAGGGAGGCCTGTAATGATGGCAGCACCAAAATCTTCATGACTTGGTTTCCGAAGTCTCAACCTAGTCAGTCAGGAAGAAGAAAAGCGTAAAACCCAAGATAAGCCAGCCTTTAGTGGACCTGACCAAAACGTAGCACAATTCACTTCCACACATATTTCACAGAATAAGGACACACAGCCACACAGAGACTGAGAAATGTGGTCCAGCTATGTATCTAGGCCAAAGAAGCCCAGTTTGGAAAACAGCTGATCTTCTTTGCCAAATACCTGTTATTTATTCATCGTTCACATTGCCACCAGAGTGTTCCAACAGGAAAGCTAGGTAATATTTGTTGAGTGGGTGAGTGAGGCTGTCAGTAAGCAAGAAGCTATTGCTGCTGCTGCTGTTGCTGCTGCTGCTAAGTCGCTTCAGTCGTGTCCGACTCTGTGTGACCCCATAGATGGCAGCCCACCAGGCTCCCCTGTCCCTGGGATTCTCCAGGCAAGAACACTGGAATGGGTTGCCATTTCCTTCTCCAATGCATGCAAGTGAAAAGTGAAGTCGCTCAGTCGTGTCCGACTCTTCACGACCCCATGGACTGCAGCCTACGAGGCTCTTCTGCCCATGGGATTTTCCAGGCAAGAGTACTGGAGTGGGGTGCCATTGCCTTCTTAAGAAGCTATAAAGATTCTCCTCAAAATTCTCCAACAGCTCTCCATCCATCGCAGGGTAAAAACTGTCAGTTACCACTGCATCAAGGCCCATACTTCTCTGCTTCTGATATCCTTCCAGCCTCATTTCACATCATTCACCCCTTCTTGTGCTTGTATTCAGCCATATTGGACCATTCACCATTGCCCAAATTAGCCAAGTTCTCACATATGTTATGTACACGTTTTTCCCCCTTTTCCATCCACGAAACTCCCACTCATCCATCCCTCAAGCCTCAATTCAAGAGCCATTTCCTCTTGGAGGCCTTCAACAGCACCTCACCTCCACTTCCACGCCAGGCAAAATAAGAGGCTGGCTTCACCTTTAGCACTTCAGCGCCTTGTAGTGACCCCTGTTCTGTGCTTATAGGACCTGTCTCTCCCCTAGGTAGTGAGCTAGCCAATGGGAAGCAATGGGGGTGCCACCTATTCTCTTCCTATCAGTGATAGGGTGGCAACCACTTAGGCAGTTTTAACTTTCTCCTTTTCAAATTCCACCAGTTTGTAGAAGTATAGCCAAAACACACACACACACACACACACAACAACAAAACATCATATAGACAAATGCATTAGATAGGTAAATACAAAATTTCCTCCTCCTGTTGGGTAAATGGCACCCTCACCATCACCCACAATTACCCAGACCATGTACGTATGTCTGTATATACAATCTGATGGGGATTGCCTTATCTCCCCTCATCATTTACATTTAAATCCTCAAATCTTATACATTCTACATTCTTAATATCACCAAGTTCCCTTCCTCTCTGAGTTCCACCTTGGCAAGTTCAGCCCTTCTCCTCACTCTTCCTTTCTCCTAAAGGAACTCGCCTTCATTCTACACAGTGTTTTCATGCTACTGCAGATCTGGAACTTTCCATGACACTCTCATCAGTCCCTGGACTTTCAGGCAGCTTAGCTTTAAAGAATCCACCAGCCAATGAAGGTGATGCAGGAGACTCAGGTTCAATGCCTGGGTTGGGAAGAACCCCTAGAGGAGGAAGTGGCAACCCACTCCAGTATTCTTGCCTGGGAAGTCCCATGGACAGAGGAGCCTGGTGGGCTGCAGTCCATGGAGTTACAGAGTCGGACACGACTTAGCAACTAAACCACACGACCACACACTACGCAGGAACAGACAAAAACTTCTTCCAAACTGACACTGACCCCTGGCCTTTTTCACTCAGGTCAACCAGTATTCCATTAAAAAGTTTCAACCACACCATGGAGCATTCTTTCCTTCTGACTCATATTACCCAGAAGCCTCTGGTTTCCCAGAATTTATGTTAAGTAGTGGCTGTCAGAGATGATAATATTTGCCAACAGTCCCTGGGGCACACTGCTTTATATTTTCCTGAAACAGATAGGGGATTATTTTGTCCATATTTCTCATTTCTATGGGCTTTTGCATGTATTAATTCCTCCTCCTCCAGCATTAAACAGCAACATATTCCCAGTAAATCATGAAAATTACATTATTGTCTTCTAAACATCAGTTGCCAATTAAGGTTGACAAACAAGCTCTCTGACATGTCTCTCTTGAACATCTTACTCAGCGTGTGGGTACTAATGCTTCACTCATTTTGAGAAATACTCATCAGAGGCAAGCAGGCAGAAGTAAATACTTGAGAATTTGATTTTTAGCAACTTCCCTTCATCACCTATTCAGTTATATATGCCTGCATTGTCGTCCCAAACACTAATGTTTGAAACTGTCCAGATTAAAAAAAAAATATCATGCTGCAATCATTGTTGATCTAATCACATCAAAATACTCACTGTTGTTATCTTTTCTCTCTGGCCTATTTTCATCCTTTTTTTGTACCCCAGGAGTGTGCTTTATCATACTTCCTCCTACCCATAGGTTAGTATATCCAGATTTTAGCTTTAATGTAACATTCCCAAATGCCAACATCTCCTCTATGAAATTTCCATGATGCTATCCTGCCCAGCATAATCTTTCTGTCCCCAGTGCAGTCCCTGTTCTAATATCTAGTACTGCATTTATAGACATTATTTAGAGTCTTAACTCCCCTACTTCACTATAAGGTCCTTAAGAAAAGAGTACACATGCTCTTGCTATGTTATCTTTACAGGGTCAATCAAGAGTATTGGGTTTATAGATTTTCATTAAGCATTTGTTGAAGAAATACATTTTCCCTGGATATAAATGATTGTCCTAGTTAAACTGTCACTGTAAAAAGTTTTAGTGAATAATTCGGATGGATTTGGAAGAAGGTTTTCACAATTATTTGTACAGTGTTTGATACATACAATGTAACCCAAGTTCCACTATTCTAAAGATTCACTGTCTTTGCTTAGAAGAGTCTTAGTCATGGCTGGTATATAAGCTTCTTGAGGAAAGAGAGGACATTGCCATTGTTTTCCTCTGTGTGTCTGGTATGTAGTCAGTACTCAACACACACAAAAAAACCAAATTAATCCTTCTAGATTCAGCTCAATTTCTTTCAAAAGCTTTTCTAACCAACTCTGGTTTCATTTATGCCTGATGCTACATGTATATGTGTATATGTTGTTGTTGTTCAGTTGCCAAATCATGTCCGACTCTTCGCAATCCCATAGACATCAGCACACCAGGCTTCTCTGTCCTTCATTATCTGCTGGAGTATGCGCAAATTCATGTCCACTGAGCCGGTGATGCTATCTAATCATCTTATCATCTGTCAAGCCTTCTCCTCCTGCCCTCAATCTTTCCCAGCATCAGGGTCTTTTCCAATGAGTCAACTCTTCACATCGGGTGGCCAAAGTACTGGAGCTTCAGTTTCAGCACCAGCCCTTCCAATGAATATTCAGGGTTGATTTCCTTTAGGATTGACTGGCTTGATCTTGCTGTCTGAGGGACTCTCAAGAGTCTTCTCCAACACCAGAGTTTGAAAGCAGCAGTTCTTCGCTGCTCAGCCTTTTTATTTATTTATTTTTAAATTGAAGGCTAATTGCTTTACAGAATTTTTGTTGTTTGTTGTCAAACATCAACATGAATCAGCCATGGGTGTACATATGTCCCCTCCCTTTTGAACCTCCCTCCCATCTCCTTCCCTGCATTCCTTGAGACATACAGAAAATTCCCATTGGCTATCTGTTTTACATATAGGAATGTAAGTTTCTCTCTCTTTCTAATGTTACTGTCTCCATACATCTCACCCTCTCCTCCCCTCTTCCTGTGTCCTTTTTGGTACAGGTCTTACATCCATACATGACTACTGGAAAAACCATAGCTTTGACTATACAGAACTTTGTTGGCCAAGTGATGCCTCTGCTTTTAAATGCACTGTCTATGTCATAGTTTTCCCTCTAAGGAGCAAGTCTCTTTTAATTTCATGGCTGCAGTCACCATCTGCAGTGATTTTGGAGCCCACAAAAATAAAATCTGTCACTGCTTCCACTTTTCCCCCTTCTATTTGCCACGAAGTGATGGGACTGAAAACCATGATCTTGGTGTTTTTTCACTCCCTTCTTTCATCTTCATCAAGAGGCTATTTGATTCCTCTTCGCTTTCTGCCATTAGAGTGGTATCATGCATACGTAGATATATTCATATATACAGACACATTTGCTTAAAGAAAGGATGTATACATGTATACATCCTTTCTTTAAGCAATCCAATATAACAATCATCCAAAGAAAACATTATTATTCCCTTTTTATTAATGAGAAAACTCAGAGTTAGATATCTTTAAATAATCAGGTAACAATCTGAGTGGCAGACCTCGAAATCCAATGTGAATAGGTCTAATTCCATATGGTTCTTTTTACTGCACCACAGTGTCTCTTATCGTTTCATGAGACTTACAATTTTCTTCACTTTCCAAAATCAACAGCATAGTAATACAATCCTTCCAGGATTAGCATTAACTTTAATATCTATACTCCTTTGGGATCTATTTCTCTCTGGCCCTTACCTTGTGGTACACTCTGCTTGGGAAAGTGCTCTCCAATGCTAAGAGCTCTCGTTCCAGTGCTGGGCTATCTTGGCTCCCTTTTCTGTATATAAAGTGAAGGAATAATGTCTTTTTCTTGGACTTCTCTCAATTCTTGTAGTTTAATAAAGCTTCCCAAAACACACTAAAATTTCCCCCCCTCTGGTCACACTTCCTCCTTCCCATTGATGACCTCTTTCTTATTATGGCCCAATTCTTTTCTAATAATATGTATTTCATTTTATCATTAATTAGCTGTCAACAATAAAAAAAAATCTCTTTGTCCTATTTGTTGATTTTTATAGGAATGCAAAAACTTTCTATGTAAATTGGGAGTCCTGCTTTAGTTTTGTTTGTATTTGTATGGTATGCGTGAAAAGTGTGTCCAACTCTTTGAGACTCTATGGACTGTAGCTGGCCAGGCTCCCTTGTCCATGGAATTCTCCAGGCAAGAATATTGGAGGGGGCTGCCATGCCCTCCTCCAGGGGATCCTCCCCACCCACAGATCAAACCTGAACCTTCTGAAGTGGCAGTCAGGTTCTTTAACACTAGTGTCACCTGGGAAGCTCTTGAATGACATATTTTTGCCAGTTTTTGCATTTTTAATCCAACATTTATAACAGCTCCTGGCATGTGGTAGGCATTCAGTAATTTGATCCAAGGATTGACTGAATCAATAAATGCTGATTAACCTTTGTTACCTCATCTTAGATGTCTGTTGTAAACAGAATCTTATTTGATTTTGTTTTTTGACTGACTGCAGCCATTAAATTAAAAGACGCTTACTCCTTGGAAGGAAAGTTATGACCAACCTAGATAGCATATTAAAAAGCAGAGACATTACTTTGCCAACAAAGGTCCGTCTAGTCAAGGCTATGGTTTTTCCAGTAGTCATGTATGGACGTAAGAGCTGAACTATAAAGAAAGCTGAGTGCCAAAGAATTGATGCTTTTGAACTGTGGTGTTGGAGAAGATTCTTGAGCATCCCTTGGACTGCAAGGAGATCCAACCAGTCTATCCTAAAGGAAATCAGTCCTGAATGTTCACTGGAAGGACTGATGTTGAAGCTGAAACTCCAATACTTTGGCCACCTGATAGGAAGAGCTGCCTCATTGGAAGAGACCCTGATGCTGGGAAAGATTGAAGGCGGGAGGAGAAGGGGATGACAGAGGATGAGATGATTGGATGGCAACACTGACTCATGGACATGAGTTTGAGTAAACTCCGGGAGTTGGTGATGGAGAGGGAGGCCTTGGTGCTGCAGTCCATGGGGTTGCAGAGTCAGACATGACTGAGCGACTGAACTGAACTGAATAATCTTTACCTTTATTGGTGATTTTATCCCACTTGTATTTATTTTTAGGTCATATACATTTGGATCTACTTCTTGTATGTTTTTAAATGTTTCATTACCATTTTCTAACTTTCAGCTGATGCTCTAATAATTTTTCCTCCAGTTAGGAATTTGGAATATTTTAGTTCTGCCAGTGGTTATCTTTTTTAAAAAACTACTTAAATCCATGCTTCTCTTCTATATTCTCAATGTCTCTGGTCACAAATGAATGGTATCCACTGGTGTCTCCTATAAAAGTTATGGAAATCAGCATGCATGTATATATTGGTGGTATCCATTGGTATCTCCTATAAAAGTTATGGAAATCAGCTTGTGTGTGTATATATATATATATTGGTGGCTCAGTGGTAAAGAATCTGCCCTCATGAAGGAGATGTGGGTTCAATCTCTGGGTGGGGAAGATCCCCTGGAGAAGAAAATGGCAATCTACTCTAGTGTCTTTGTCTGGGAAATTCCATGCTTGGAGGAGCCTGGCAGGCTATAGTCCATGGGGTTGCAAAGAGTCAGACACAACTTAGCAAGGAAAACAGCAAAATATATATATTTACCCTCTTACCACCTCCCTTCCAGCTGCCATTTAACCCATTTTGGGTTAGTAAGATACGTTATTGTTATTTATCTCCTTAATCTATTATATTCTTTCTAGTTCTCTAATCACTTGGTCCTTAACCTGTGTTCTCAAAGAGCTTCTGACTTGTCTTTCATTGGATTAATTCTCTGCAGTATTGATTCTGCTCTTTACTGCGTCTTATGCCACCATAATTTCTCTTATACTCTTCCTTGTTTCCTCACATATGAGTCTCACATTTCCATTTTATTTTCATCTTGTTGTCTCACCATAACATCTTTTATAGCTTATTCAAAGAATTCACAATTTCCTTAAGTACCCTGAAAACACTGAGCAAATTTTCCCTAACATTTAATTGTCTTTCTTAAAGTATGCTCATTCTGTGTTTGGAAATACTATGGTAATGCTCTAATATATGTGGCAGAATTTTTTCACATATCTCAATTTTGTTTCCTTGCTCTTTAGTCACTTTTGAAACCATTCATTTAACTGAAAATATGTATATTAGTGGAATATATATAATGTATTATATATACATTAGTGGAAGATCTCCACAGGTTTGGCCCTGGAAGAAAAATGGTGAAATGGAAAAAAAAAATCCTAACTTACTAGCACTAGCTTACAGTTTCATCCTCTAACGTGAAAGACAGACTTTAAGTAGGTGAGAAAGTAAATATCCAAAATGAGAGGCGGAGGTGGGAGGGACTAAGCAACATGGGGGAAGGAGGGTTCCCTGTTTGGGGTGAGGCTTTCATTGGCCTGCAAGCATGCTCAGTCACTCAGTCCTGTCTGGCTCTTTGCAACCCTACTGACTGTAGCCCTCCAGGCTCCTCTGTCCATGGGATTTCCCAGGTAAGAATACTGGAGAGGGTTGCCATTCCCTTCTCCAGGGGATCTTCCCAACCCAGGGATCAAACCCAGGTCTCCTGCACTGCAGGCAGATTCTTTATCATCTGTGCCACCACGGAAGCCTTCATGGGCTTGGACTGGGCCTTCTAACCGTCTCTTGCTGGTTGTAGGAAGTTGCCCACATGAAGACTGATCTCTTTGCAGATGTTGTACCTAAGATGGCCAAGAATTTTAGGCAGTTCTGAGATGGAGAATTCAGAAAAGATGGGGTTCCAATAAGATACAAAGGGAGCATCTTTCACAAGGTCATAAAAGATTTCAGGATGGAGATTTTGTTAATGGAGATGGTACTGGAGTTGCCTGTATTTTCCAAGGGCAATTTGCAGATGAAAAATTTAAGTTTAGACATAGCTCCAGGCCTGCTTCCCATGGGAAACAGTGGTCCCAGTACAAATGGCTGCCAGTTTTTCATCACCAGCTCTAAGTGTGATTAGCTAGATGGGAAGCATGTGGTATTTGGAAAAATCACTGAGAGACTTCCGGCGATGAGAAAGACTGAGAATGTTCTCCAAGGCCCCAACAATAAACCCAAGCTGCCTGTGATGGTCTCACAATGAAGGGAGACGTAGAGCAGAGGGGGGCTGGACCAGACCCTCCCCCTCCGCCACTATAGGCCTTCCCTTGCTCGGGGTAATGCTCTTCAGTAAGATAAACTGGACTGGCCCCTTGTTGGCTGCACTGCTGGCTGCTGCCCCATTTGGTCAAGAGACCTTGGAAGCCTCACAGATTCAGAACCCAAGATTTCATGTTTAAGCTTTCAACTGTAAATAAAGTTGTTGTTTTTGAAGAAAGAAAAGAAACATCCAAAATGAATCGGGACAAATTATCAAAGAAAAAGAAAGGAGTCTTATGAGAGAAAATCTGGGAGAACCTACCTTACATTGCGTGATCCAAGAGACCTCTTTTTTTGTAAACAGTATAGATTTTATTAAAATGTTCCTACGTGAAACACTGTATAATATACAGTTTTACTGATACACATGCTGAGAAGTGACATTTAAGATGAGATTTGGAGGATGGAAATAAGCAATCTATATGAAGAAAGAGTGTAAGAGTGAGCAAGGTAAAAAAAAAATCCCCAGCACATGTGAAAGCCCTGAGGCCAGAGTCATTGGCACTCCTCTACCCTCAGCACTCTGGAAGAGACAAAGTTCAAGAGGTCGGTAAAAACCAGGCCATGCGCAGCCTTATACAAGCTTGGCTTTTCTTGGAAATGTTAAAATAAATTACTAGGATCTGTAAGGAAAAGGAGTGTATGATCCGATTGGCCTTGTGAATGCACTAAGCTGCTGTCTGAAGCATGGAGCAGAAAGACAAAAGTAGAAGCTGGGGACCAGTTAGGAGGCTGGGTTGGGAATCCGGATGAGAAATTATAGTCGTTTGGATCATGGCAGAGGGATTCAAATTATATTTTGGAATTAGAACCTTGGAGTAGATAGACTGGATTAAATGTGGCAAGGAAGGGCTTATTAAACAAGAGGAAGAAATAACAAGGCTTGAGGCGTGAGCAACTGGATTGACAGTGCTGCTGTTTACTGAGATGTGAAAGGCTAGTGGAGGAACAGGTTTAAAGCCGAAAGTCAAGAGTTTGGGACAGGTTACATTTGTGATTCACTTGAAAAATAGATAAAATTGAGATTCTAAGGAAAGATCTGGCAGAGGAATATAAATTTGGGAGTTGGGATCCAGAGGTATTTAATATCTCATAAATGCATTAGAGCATCTCAGGTAAAGTACAGAGAGAGATGGTCATGTACCATAGTGTGGGGGCCTCCACAGTTTAGATGTATCAGTTCAGTTCAGTTGCTCAGTCATGTCCGACTCTTTGCGACCCCATGAACTGCAGCACGCCAGGTCTCCCTGTCCATCACCAACTCCTGGAGTTCACCCAAACCCATGTCCACTGAGTCGGTGATGCCATCCAATCATCTCATCCTCTGTCGTCCCCTTCTCCTCCCACCTTCAATCTTTCCCAGCATCAGGGTCTTTTCCAATGAGTCAGCTCTTCACATCGGGTGGCCAAAGTATTGGAGTTTCAGCTTCAACATCAGTCCTTCCAATGAACACCCAGGACTGATCTCCTTTAGGATGGACTGGTTGGATCTCCTTGCAGTCCAAGGGACTCTCATGAGTCTTCTCCAACACCTGGTAAAGAAGAAAAAAGTGAGAACAGAATCTGAGGACTGTGGAGCCACAGAAGCAAGGAAAGGAAAATATTTTAAGAAGAAAAAGTGGTTGACTTTCATTTAAAATTGCAAAGTAAAGATAATTCTTCACACTTTTTCTCTCAGGACTTTCCTCCAAACCACAAGGACAATGAGAACAGAAACACAAATTCAACTTTAATGAATCCTGGAGACATCTGCAAATCATAAAAATATGAAGAATGGAAAAGATACGGATGAATAGTAACAACCTATCAGAAAACAGTAGAAAGTAAAACTTAAATGCCTGCCATGAAAGATACTGATGAGAAGAAAGTCAATTTATTCTGCCAAACCCAAAAAAAGGGATGCAAAAAGCAGAGTGTTATAGACAGAGGGGTAAAACTGAAAACAGAGCTTTGAGATCTCGATCTCTTGCTTCTCATTATGAATGGACAGCCAAGCAATATTTCCAAGCAATATCTGGAAAGACATTTCCATTAATGTGAGCAAAAATAACCAAAGAAACTTTAAAAAAGAAGTTGAAGAAGAAAACGACAATGTAAAAGAGCAGATGAAAACTTAGAAATTTTAAAAACTGTAAGTACTTCCCTCAGAATAATGAGAATATGTGTGTCTATAAATCAACAACAGGAAGCCACGCAGAAGAGAAATTCAGAGAACAAGAAAGAGATTCTGGAAATGAAAATGTAACTTAAATTCTTTTTAAAAAATCAATAGGACTGGAAGATAAAGTCAAGAAAATTCATCAGAAAGTAGAACAAGGAAAGAAAAGATGTTTAAAAATCCAAAAATTCACATATGACTAAGAGGAGTTCCAGAAAGAGAGAAGAGAGAAAGCAGTAGGAGGAAAATTATCAAAGACACACACACAACAATTTCCAGAAGTTAAAAGACATGAAACTATAAATTTAAAAGATCTACTATCACAGAAAATGAATTTTTTAAAAAGTCCCTAGGGCACATGATTTTTGAGCACCAAAAGTAAAAAGATTCTGAAAGCTTCCAAAGAGAGAGAGAGAAAAAAAAAGGAGGGGGGGGGCTGTAAAAGAAACAGAAATCCAATGCTATGAACTTTACATCAGAGGTGGCACCATCATGGAAAAGTTGGGAACCTGGCTGCCTGGGTTAGAATCCTGACTTTGATTTACATCCTTTAGTCAAGGCTATGGTTTTTCCTGTGGTCATGTATGGATGTGAGAGTTGGACTGTGAAGAAAGCTGGGTGCTGAAGAATTGATGCATTTGAACTGTGGTGTTGGAGAAGACGCTTGAGAGTCCCTTGGACTGCAAGGAGATTCAACCAGTCCCTTCTGAAGGAGATCAGCCCTGGGATTTCTTTGGAAGCAATGATGCTGAAGCTGAAGCTCCAGTACTTTGGTCACCTCATGCGAAGAGTTGACTCATTGGAAAAGACTCTGATGCTGGGAGGGATTGTGGGCAGGAGGAGAAGGGGACGACAGAGGATGAGATGGCTGGATGGCATCACGGACTCGATGGACGTGAGTCTGAGTGAACTCTGGGAGATGGTGATGGACAGGGAGGCCTGGCGTGCTGAGATTCATGGGGTCGCAAAGAGTCGGACACGACTGAGCCACTGAACTGAACTGAATGATGTAACATTGCACAGTTAATAACTATTTATGTCTCAGTTTCCTCATCTGAAAAAAGGCACTAACAATAGCATTATCTCACAGAGTCGGACACGACTGAGCGACTTCACTTTCACTTTTCACTTTCACGCATTGGAGAAGGAAATTCCTTCTCACAATTGGAGAAGACAACCCACTCCAGTGTTCTTGCCTGGAGAATCCCAGGGACAGGGGAGCCTGATGGGCTGCCGTCTCTGGGGTCACGCAGAGTCTGACACGACTGAAGTGACTTAGCAGCAGTGGCATAGGGTTGATATAAGGACTTGGTTGTTGTTTAGTTGATAAGTCGTGTCCGACTCTTCTGCAACCTGGTGGACTACAGCCCCCCAGGCTCCTCTGTCCATGGGATTTCCCAGGCAAGAATACTGAAGGGGTTTGCCATTTCCATCTCCAAGGGATTTTCCTGACCCAGAGATCATACCAGCATCTCCTGAGTCCCCTGCATTGGCAGGTGGGTTCTAAGCCACTGGGGAAGCCCGTTATAAGGACTAGATGAGTTAATATATGTAAAGTGCTCAGAATATTGTCTGGAACCCAATATTCCCAATTTAAATATCTCCTACATAAAGTTAAAGAAGACAAATTGAACAGGACTTCAAAATTCTATGGCTAGGGACTTCCTTGGTGGTCCAGTGGTTAAGAATTCACCCTATAATGCATGGGACAGCGGTTCAGTCCCTGGTCAGGGAACTAAGATCTCACATGCCATGGGGCAGCTAAGCCAGTGTGCCACAACCAAGACCAGACACAGTCAAATAAATAAATAATTTTCCTTAAATTCTAAGGATGAGTTGCTACCGAAAAGTCATAACTAAAACTCTTAAACAAGTATGAAAATAGAAAAAACATCTTTTCAGATGTGCAAAATAGCAAAGAAAAAGAATTTATTTCCTCTGTACCTTTCCTTAGGAAGTTCCAGAATTATAAGCATCACTAAAACAAGAATTAAATCAAGAAAGAGAAAGACACAGCAGCCAGGAAAGGACTGGAAGATAAACGGGGGAGGAATGTAACACAAGAGAAAAGGAAAGTCCCAGGATCATATCAGGCCAAGAGGGCAACCACTGACAATCCAGAGATGGCTCCAGGGAAAAAGATGGAATGAATATGTTACAGTTGGGTTTGCCCATGTGGAACACTACTTGAAAGAAAGGAGGAAAAATACCAAAGGGTACAAGGCACAAGGAAATGGACAAATGGAAGCAGATCAGGCAATTACTAACTACAGAAAAACCAAAAGTTATTTAAAAAACAATCAGCACAGAGCCTGGCAAAGAGAGCAATATTTATTTAGTCCAGTGATACAAATATTTAATAGTGATTTAACTGAAAAATGTGATATATCGATACCAAGAGGATTGAAAAGGGGTAAAAATATGGGAATATGTGGGCTAAATGGCATCTTCCAAATAGTAAATCAATATAAACTTCAAAATTAAAAAATAAAGAGAGTGCATATTGACACATCATTTAGATACATGGAGATTATTATCAGATTGGGTATTCACCTCCAAACAGTGTGTATAGATTCTTCTTGCTAATCTTGAGCACCCCCAACACCACCTTTTAGATCCAACTGGAAGGCTGATGATGGGTGTTCTCATAACCACTCCAAAAGAAGTGTACAGAAGGCTGGAGAGAGCAGAGACCAGAGCCCGCCCCAGGGTCAGATTGGGGTGGGGGAATTTTTCTCTGCTGTTGGACTTCCATATTTCATTCTCTTGTCACAGGAAGGCAATTTTCCACGCCTTGTGCTTAGTCGCTCAGTCATGTCCTACTCCTTGCGACCCCATGGACTGTAGCTTACCAGGCTCCTCTGTCCATGGGGGTTCTCCAGGCAAAAATACTGGAGTGGGTTGCCATGCCCTCCTCCAGGGGGATCTTCCCAATCCAGGAATCGAATCCAGGTCTCCTCCATTGCAGGCAGATTCTTTACCACCTGAGCCACCAGGGAAGACTACTGAGAAGATGGATCAAAGAAAATTCCCAATTTGCCCTTGAGAGATCCCCTCGAGAAGGGAATAGCTACCCACTCCAGTATTATTGCCTGGAGAATTCCATGGACAGAGGAGCCTAATGGGCTATATAGTCCATGGCGTAGCAAAGAGTCAGACACGACTGAACGACGAACACTTTCGTATTATTATTACAGCCACACCTCCCATCCTCACTCATAACCTTAATCATTTTAAATTAAGGTGTGTCAATAGAGTTTCCAGGATTTACCTTCTTCTCTGTCACTTCTGTCTGGTCCCATTGCACTATAGCTAATATAAATTCTTTGAATTTTGTGGAATATAGTTGGCACCATTCCCTGGTTTCAAAACAAATTAGTTGGGGATGTTTTGGTTTTGTTTCTTCAATGTCTTATCCATTTCTAATTCTGAGAAAGCTTCAGAATTTTGTACTTAAGCTACCATCTTTCCCAGAAATCTGTGGCAACTGGCAAGGTTTCCTGATTCTCCTAAATGTGTTTAACACATATCTAAATATTTTTACAAAATGTATTAAAAATAGACCTTTTCAAATTCATAACCTAAAAAGGACTTCTGCTTCAACCTATATTACTTCACACCACTTAGTCCTGTATTGATTCAATCATACATTGTTAGCAAGGATGTTTAAAATTCTAATGCAAACAAAAGGTGGTATACCCACACAATGGAATATTATTTGACCACAAAAACGAATGAAGTACACCATGGATAAAATGTGAAAGAAGCCAGTTACAAGCGGCCATATGCTGTATGATTTCATTTATATGAAATGTCCAAACTAGACAAATCTGTAGAGACATAAAGTACTTTACTGTTTCCCAGGAGGTGTGGGGAAGGAAAATGGGGAGTGACTGCTAACAGATACAAGTGATGAAAATGTTTTGGAATTAAAAAGTGGTGATGTTTGCACAACTTTCTGAATACACTGAAATTACTGAAGTATATACTTTAAAAGTGTGAATTTTATGGTATGTGAATTGCAACTCAATAAACAATATCTCTTGCAATCTCCCTGGGGGCTTGAGACCTGTTGGAAAATTTCAAGCGATAGCATACACAATTGAATGCAAAAAAAAAAGAAAAAGAAAAAACGGTACTATGGAGAAAATCCCAAGCCCCAAATTACCTAAGGTAGAGTTTTATGTACCAATAATAGAATAAAAAATATTATTAAATGTTAAAACAAAATGGAATTTCTGAAATGCATATTGCATGCTACCATTTGTATAAACAAAAGAAAATAGAGGCTATATAAATGATTTTATGTATACATAAAATATCTTTAGGCAATACATAAAAGTTGGTTACAGTGGTTACCTCCAAAAAGAACTGGCTAAGGAGAGTATAACAAGGTGGTGAGACTTTTCGCTATATACTTTATACTACATATACTGTATCAAACTTCAGGAGATGGGGAGGGACAGGGAGGCCTAGGCTGCAGTCCATGGGGTTGCAAAGCGTCAGTCATGACTGGGCAACTGAACAACAACAACTGTATACACCATAAACTTTTTAAACCATATGAATGGAATAATCATTCAAAATAAATCAAAATTATTCTTGCCTAATTATACTTCATATTACAAATGCAGTCTCCAACTAGAATTGTGGATTTGTCTATTTCTCCTTTCAGTTGTATTAGCTTTGCTTTCATATAGTTGAAACTCTAATATCAGATGTACACACATTTAAAGCAATTACAGCTTCTTAAAGAGTTGACCTATTTTATACTAAGAAATGTCCCTCTCTCGCAGACATAGAGAAAAAACTCGTGGACACAGTGGGGGGAAGGAGTAAAAGTGAAAGTGTTAGTTGTTCCATGGTGTTCAACTTTTTGCAACCCTATGAACTGTAGCCCATCAGGCTCCTCTGCCCATGGAATTCTCCAGGCAAGGATACTAGAGTGGGTTGCCATTTCCTTCTCCAGGGGATCTTCCCGACCCAGGGATCAAACCTTAGTCTCCTGCATTGCAGGAGGATTCATTACCATCTGAGCCACCAGGGCAGGAGAGGGTGAAACAAATTGAGAGAGCAGCATGGAAACATATACATTACCATATGTAAAACAGATTGCCAGCGGGAAGTTACTGTATGGTGTGGGAGCTCAAACCGGTTCTCTGTGACAACTCAGAGGGGTGGGATGGCAAGGGGCGTGGTAGGGGGGTTTAAGAGGGAGAGGACATATGTATGTCTATGGCTGATTCATGTTGAGGTTTGACAGAAAACAAAATTCTGTAAAGCAATTATCCTTCAATTAAAAAAAAAAAGAAACATCCCACTATATTTTGTAATATTTCTTGTTTATAAGTTTATATTGTCTGATATTAGTATAGCCAGGTTTCTTTTTATTAGAATTTGCATAGTATATTTTTCCCTATTCTTTCACTTTAAACCTGTCTTTATATAAAAAATGAGTTATCGAATATGACAATCATGCTTTCTTTTCTATCTTTTAATAGATTATAATATTTTCAAAAACTATTTTAAGATTATTTTCTACTAATTTCATCACTGTTATTTCCAGGTCTGTTTTATCAGTCAATTATTTTGGTAATAGACTTTTTTAAAAAGCAGTTTTAGGTTCACAGCAAAATTGAAAGGAAAGTTCCCATATACATCCTGCCCTAACAAATGCATAGTCTTCCCGTTATTAGCATTCCACACCAGAGTGGAAAATCTGTTACATTTAATAAACCTTGACACATCATTATCACCCAAAGTCCATAGTTTAAATCAGGGTTCACTCTTTGTATTGTATATTCTATGGATTTTAACAAATGTTTAATTGCTATTATAAGTTCATGTAAAATGGTTTCACTGCCCTAAAATTCTTTGTTCCACCCATTCATCCCTTTCTCCCTCTAATCTTTGGCAACCACTGATTTTTTTTAACTGTCTCCATAATTTTGCCTTTTCCAGAATGTCATATAATTGGAATCACAATATATAACCTTTTCAGATTGGCTTCTTTCACTTAGTAATACACATTTAAGTTTCTTCCATGTCTTTTCAAGACATGATAGCTCATTCTTTTTAGTGCTGAATAATATTCTGTTGTCTGAACATTTCACAGTTTATTTACCTGTTCACCTACTGAAGGACATCTCGGTTGCTTCCGAGGTTTGGCAATAGTGAATAAAGCTGCTGTAAACATCTGCATGCAAGTTTCTGTGTAGAGATAAGCCTAGAAATCCTATGAGGTTGAAAATATGCCAGAAGAGGAAAGGTATTAGGGCGTCCCTGGTGGCTCAGATGGTAAAGAATCCACCTGCAATGTGGGAGACCTGGGTTCCATCCCTGGGTTGGGAAGATCACCTGGAGGAAGGCAGGGCAACCCACTATAGTATTCTTGCCTAGAGAATCCCCCTGGTGGGCTACAGTCCATGGGGTTGCAAAGAGTGGGACACGACTGAGCGACTAAGCGCACAGAAGAAAGGTATAAGACTAAATGAGTAAAAATAATGAAGCAGTAGAGAGCGGGAAGCTGAAAACCAGAGATCTGGGAGACATTTGAAAATTGGAAATGGAAGGATCAAGTCTAAGAGAATGATAGCTGCTAGTTGAAGTGGAGGGAAAGGAAAGATCTATGAAAGCAATCGTGTCAGGGAACTGTGGGTCTATCAGCTGATAACCTACCAGGAATCCTAAGATTAAGGGGTAGGCCTGAAAAATTCCATGGACAGATGAAGCTGGCAGGCTACAGTCCATGCGGTTGCAAAGAATTAGACACAACTGAGTGAAGAGCACAGAGGAAATCAGAAAGTAAGGTGCTAGTCATCAGTGAAGAGGAACAGATGACCAGGAAACTGCAAGATGGAGGAGCACTGAATTGTGAAGTCTAATGCCATAGACTTCAGAGGGGATGTGTTTTTTGGTTTTGGTTTTTCAGGACAACAGAAGTAACAGTGAGGAGTAAGGACCATGCCTATCCCATCACTCCATCCCTACCAAACCTTGAGTTATCTGAAATGTAAAAGTAAAGTCCACTTCCCCTTGAGGAGGTCACGGGGAAAGCAGTGCCTTGGAGGGAGGTCAGATATGAGTTATAGATTACTAATGACAGTTAATATCATGAAATAGAAAAAAATCACCCAAGCAAGCTGTTGGTGTAAAAGATGGGAAGAGGGAAAAGATCAGAACCCTGGGAAACATGGGCATCAAAATCTCACACTGAATTTTTAATTATTGTGAATTAAAATAACACATGTATATAATTTTTTTTGGCCATGCTGTGAAGCGTGCAGGACCTTAGTTCTCCCACCAAGGACTGAATCTGTGCTCCCTGCACTGGAATGCAGAGCAGAGTCCTAACCACTGCACCTCCAGGGAAGTTCCATGTGTACGTAATCTTAAACTTCAAGTAATGCTAAAAGGCTTATACTGAAAAGGGACAGATTCCTACCTCTACCTTTCTTCATGCCCTGACCCTACTCTCCAGAGGGTCAAATCCATTGTCAGCTATCCTTGTTTTGCTTGGTATTTGCCTCCATATGTTTAATTAACCATTATGCTTCTATCTCTTGATTCATCAATGTTAGACTTTAGGTATTAACCATTGCCTTTCCATTATGGTGGACGAGGGCTTAACTCTTCCATAACATCATCTTTCTCCACACACCACCACCGCACCTCAGCCAACGTCTTAGTAATTTTTGATAAAACCACTGATCAGTGTTTACCTTCTAGTAATGCATGTTAATGCTTCTGAGGAACCTTTGCTATCATATGTTCTCCCTGTATTATTCAACCCTTTATTTTGCACAGAATCAATAAATATCCCATCTTTTCATTTGTTTGATTTTCAATGTACTTCTAACATTTTTTTTGCCCAAATGTTCTAACATCTCTGTCATCTACCATCAATAACTTACTGCATATACTCAAACACATCAGTCCCATTTATTTCCCCTGGAGAGCTTTCTCCCTGAAGACTCCATGTTTGTGCTTCTTGGCTGGTGTTTCTCTAGGCGTACTGCACAGCTCTTATTTTTAGGACTTCTCTTTGCTGCTTTCCCTCCCCTTTTCCAGATCCCATGTCTTCCTCTTTCTCGGTTTACTTCTGCATTTTTGTTGAACATATTCTCATATACCTTCCTAAGAGAAGTCGCATGGGAGATATAGTTTCTGAAACCCTAAACTCCTGAAAATTTGTATATTCTACTTTTGTGCTTGATTGATAACTTGATGAGGTATAGAATTTGATATATTTTTTACATATACGATTTTTGAATGTGGATTTATAATGGAATTAATGCATTAGATATTATAAATAGAAAAATGAGATGTGAGGGAGTAGAGACAAGGGCAGATGTCCTTTTCGAGCTTGGGACTTCCCTGGGGGTTCAGACGGTAAAGCGTCTGTCTACAATGTGGGAGACCCGGGTTTGATCCCTGGGTTGGGAAGATCTCCTGGAGAAGGAAATGGCAATCCACTCCAGGACTATTGCCTGGAAAATCCCATGGACAGAGGAGCCTGATAGGCTACAGTCCATGGGGTTGCAAAGACTCGGACACAACTGAGCGACTTCACTTTAAAAAGCAAAAGGAGAGAGATAACTAAATAGGGTGCAAAAGAGAGTTTTTTTATTTCTTCACAATATAAATATGAAGGAATTTAATAATATTTGTGGATTTCAAGGGCTTCCCAGGTGGCTCAGTGGTAAAGAATCCACTTGTCAATGTAACATGGGTTCGATTCCCAGATCAGAAATATGTCCTGCAGAAGGAAATGGCAAGTCACTCCAGTATTCTTGCCTAGGAAATCCCATGGACAGAGGAGCCTGGCAGGCTACATAGTCCAAGAGGTCTCAGAAGAGTCAGGCATGACTTAGTGACCAAACAACAACAACATTTATGTCAAAAGAGGCTAAAGAAGAACAGAAAGAGAATCCAGTAAAACATGATCTTTGCCCTAGGAAAGAGAGGGATAAAGGCATAGTTGAAAAGTTAGCCTTAAACAAGAAGAAAAACATTTTTTCCTCTAAAACTAGAGGAAGGCAGATTGAGGGAGGTAGAGGGTTCGTTGATGATGGCCATAAGAAGGTCAGGATGTTGAGGCAGTCCACATAGCACAGTGACCTTAACGTTCTCTCTTCAGTAGAGGCACGCATGGGTTCTGAGAGAGAGAATAGAGACGATGGGAGCAATAAACTGAGTAGGGAAGCAGAAGTTTAGGGATGGGAGAAAGCTGGATTAGTTGAGTTCAGTTCAGTCGCTCAGTCATGTCCAACCCTTTGCGACCACATGGACTGCAGCATGCCAGGCTTCCCTGTCCATCAACAACTCCCGCAGCTTACTCAAACTCATGCCCATTGAGTTGGTGATGCCATCCAACCATCTCATCCTCTGTTGTCCCCTTCTCCTCCCACCTTCAATCTTTCCCAGCATCAGGGTCTTTTCCAGTGAGTCAGTTCTTCACATCAGGTGGCCAAAGTATTGGAGTTTCAGCTTCAACATCAATCATTCCAATGAATATTCAGGACTGATTTCCTTTAGGATGGACTGGTTGGATCCCCTTGCTGTCCAAGGGACCTTCAAGAGTCTTCTCCAACACCACAGTTCAAAAGCATCAATTCTTTGCCGCTCAGCTTTCTTTATAGTCCAACTCTCAAATCCATACATGACTACTGGAAAAACCACAGCTTTGACTAAATGAACCTTTGTTGGCAAAGTAATGTCTCTGCTTTTTAATATGCTCTCTAGGTTGGTCATAGCTTTTCTTCCAAGGAGCATCTTTTAATTCCATAGCAGTAGTCACCATATGCAGTGATTTGGGAGCCCCCAAAAATAAAGTCTGTCACTGCTTCCATTGTTTCCCCATCTATTTGCCATGAAGTGATGGAACCAGATGCCATGATCTTAGTTTTCTGAATGTTGAGTTTTAAGCCAACTTTTTCACTCTCCTCTTTCACTTTCACCAAGATGCTCTTTAGTTCTTCACTTTCTGCAGTAAGGGTGGTGTCATCTGCATATCTAAGGTTATTGATATTTCTGCCAGCAATCTTGATTCCAGTTTGTGCTTCATCCAGTCCAGCATTTCTCATGATGTACTATGCATATAAGTTAAATAAGCAGGGTAAAACCTTGATGTACTCCTTTCCCGATTTGGAACCAGTCTGTTGTTCCATGTCCAGTTCTAACTTGCTTCTTGACCTACATACAGATTTCTCAAGAGGCAGGTAAGATGGTCTGGTATTCTCATCTCTTTCATAATTTTCCAGTTTGTTGTGACCCACACAAAGGCTTTGGCATAGTCAATAAAGCAGAAGTAGATGTTTTCCTGGAACTCTTTTGCTTTTTTGATGATGCAACAGATGTTGGCAATTTGATCTCTGGTTCCTCTGCCTTTTCTAAAACCAGCTTGAACACCTGGAAGTTCACGGTTCATGTACTGTTGAAGCCTGGCATGGAGAATTTTGAGCATTACTTTGTTAGTGTGTGAGATGAGTGCAATTGTGCGGTAGTTTGAGCATTCTTTGGCATTGCTTTTCTTTGGGATTGGAATGAAAACTGACCTTTTCCAGTCCTGTGCCCATTGCTGAGTTTTCCAAATTTGCTGGCATATTGAGTGTAGCACTTTCACAGCATCATCTTTCAGGATTTGAAATAGCTCTTCTGGAATTCCATCACCTCCACTAGCTTTGTTTGTAGTGATGCATCCTAAGGCCCACTTGACTTCATAATCCAGGATGTCTGGCTCTAGGTGAGTAATCACACCATTGTGATTATCTGGGTCATTAAGATCTTTTTGTATAGTTCTTCTAAGTATTCTTCTTAATATCTTCTGCTTCTGTTAGGTCCATACTATTTCTGCCCTTTATTGTGCCCATCTTTGCATGAAATGTTCCCTTGGTATCTCCAATTTTCTTTAAGAGATCTCTAGTCTTTCCCATGGAGAAAGCAATGGCAATCCACTCCAGTACTCTTGCCTGGAGAATCCCATGGATGAAGGAGCCTTATAGGCTGCAGTCCATGGGGTCGTGAAGAGTCTGACAGGACTGAGCAACTTCACTTTCACTTTTCACTTTCATGCATTGGAGAAGAAAACGGCAGTCCACTCCAGTGTTCTTGCCTGGAGAATCCCAGGGACGGCAGAGCCTGGTCGGTCTATGGCAGAGCCTGGTGGGTCTATGGGGTCACACAGGGTCAGACACGACTGAAGCAACTTAGCAGCAGCAGCATTCTTTCCCACTCTATTGTTTTCTTTATTTCTTTGCACTGAGAAGGATAGCAGAGTATAATAAAGCTGGTTAGCAAAGTATAAAAGGATTGCCAAGTAGCTGAGTTACAAAAATAATTGCTACTCACTATCTTTCTCTGTATTTTAGAATGGTAAGTCAGCCTCATTGGAAAAGACCCTGATGCTAGGAAAGATTGAAGGCAAAATGAGAAGAGGGCAGTGGAGGGTGAGATGGTTAGATAGCATCACTAATTCAATGGACATGAGTTTGAGCAAACTCTGAGAGGACAGAGGAAGACTGAGGAGCCTGTTGTGCTGCAGTCCATAGGCCACAAAAGAGACATGATTTAGTGACTGAACAACAAGTCAGATAGGTGTCCAAGCCAAACACTTTAAGTTCCCTTTCCATGCTGCCAGGATGATCAGGGTCAGCTTTGAATGGGAAAGCCACAAGTAGAGAGAGAACATGTTGGATCTCCTTGTGCCTAACAGGTCTTTACTGAATATGAAGTTCCCACTTCCCCACAAGTGACCCTCCCACCCTAAGATCAAGTTGCTAAGGGTGCCCAGGCAATGTACTGAGCTGCCTGAATCACAAGTGCTGTGGAATTGCTTCAAAAACATGCTGCACAGGTGGTGACAGAGCCAAGGAAGTGAGAACATGTTTAATAACTTGTTTACAGGGCTTTTTGTTGTTACGTGTCATTTTCTCTCACAAGATATGATTTATGCAAAGCACTGACAAATATGTTTAGCAACATGCCCTGTTTCTAGGGAAATCTACTATACTATATTCAAAGCTGTAAATGCAAAAATGTGCATTTTTTTTTCAGATGAAGAAACTGAGGCACAGAGTGGGTGAGTAAGGTCAGAGCTAGCAAGCAGTGGCATAGAGAATTAATGTGATGATATGACTTGGTCCAAATCATGAACTCTACTACCATTTTACCTGAAGTATACACACACATTTTGTACACTCAAGCATTCACTCAGTTATTACATATTGAAGAGTTGTACACTTGGAGAGAGGAAGGGAGACAAAGAGAATGGGAGAAGAGAAAGTCTCTCGAGTCCACCATAGACAAAGAGCTGGCAGAGCACTAGCATCCATCTGAGAACAAACTGATAACACAATATAAGCCAAATGCACTGCAAATGGAGTCTTCTTTGAGGCTCCCTTGTAAAAACTGTGACCCAGCCCCTGCTTATATATCTCAAAACATACAGCTAAAAGCAAACTTAAGTTCTTCTTCAAGCTATAATTCTTCTGTTGGAAATTCTGTTAGCTAGAACGGCACTGTCCAATAGAAATAAAATGCAGACCTTACGAGTAATTTTTAGTTCTCCAGTAGCCATGTGTTTTTAAAATAGGTGAAATATTTATAATAATACATTAATTTAGCCCAGTATACCTGCAAGTTATTTTAACATTTGATCAATATAAAAATTACTGAAGAGATATTTTACATTCCATTTCTCACACTAAGTCTCCAAAATCTGGTACATAACTTATACTTCCAGCAAATCTCAATTTGGACGAGTCATGAATTTCAAGTGCTCAACAGCCACATGTGGCTAGTGGCAATGGTATTGAACAGTGAAGAGCTGAAAGTTACTTATTGGGAGGCAAACTCGGCCTTCAAATATTCCATTCATAAATTCTGGTTATACTCCATGGAGTGAGAGAGTACAACTCACCCCTTTCAGGGGCCTTAGCCTCTTTAGTATTACAGCTAGAGTATAGATCTAGAATTGAAGCAACTTGCCCAAGGTCATCCACTGAGTGATAGGAAACCCAAGATGAGCACTCAGATGTTCTAACTTCCAGGGCTGTGCTCTTTGGAAAACACCATGCCATTAATACTTTCTCTCACATGGCAGACTTCAAATGTTTTACAACGTTTGGAAATACCCTTGGACTTCTTTTCTCAAGGAAAACTCTTTTAGTTGACCTCCATATGTGCCTCTCAGACCTGCGCCTTGCCTAATAGGGTATTTTGCATATTGTAAGTGCTATAAAAATGGTTTTTAATCAAATGAGATTTGTGCATTGTACAAGCGGTACATATAGAAATTATTATTCAACTGCCATTATGTAGTTATTCAAACATTGTCACATGTACACCATGTAAAAGCACTGGGTCAGATGATCATAAAGGAAAAATGAAACTTGAGATGACCTAATTTGCCCTCGTGACATCGGATAATCACTCGATTATTTTCTAATGTTCTTGAATTCCGTGCTACAGAATATGGTATAGTCTTTTTCTGGGAATCAGTGTTAAACACCCTGGTCTTCATTATCCAGAATGTATCCCTCTGGAGAGTTAAGGCAATCTTTTCTCATTTCTATGTGACAGAACTTTCCCCCATTTCCCCTAATTTGTCACAGATTACTGTGAATGATTCTGAGACCTCATTTTCAAGTTCCTTCATCACTCTGAAAATTAATTTGTTTGGAGCTTTGTTTTAGGTAAATGTCCTCTTACTTGCCTATTCCCAATCAAAGCTCTTACATCAGTGATCCTCAAAGTGTGGCCTCCAGCCCCTGCAGAATATTGAGATCCTTTCAGCAAAACAAATGAATACATTTCCTGTCAGTAATAAATTTCAAGCTTTAGAATAAAAATTACTATTTTTTAAAACTTATATCTGCCACCATTAACTTGACAGCTTTCCAATATTTAAAGACTTTTCTAATGAGCCTAGAGTGATATTCCATGATTTCTTTTTTAACATTGCGTAAGGAAATGTGTCAACATTCGGAAGATCTACACAACTCAGTGAACCAATATTTTCCAAATAATCCATGTATGATGTTACAAAATCATGCATGGGTGAAAGATCCATTCAAAGAACAGGATGAATCAATGTGTTTGCATTAATATAGGATACAAAAAGTTCAGTGAAGGTTTCCAATTCCACATTGTACCTAACTTTAAGGAAATTACAACTTGGTGGATTGGTAGTATCAAATAAAAATATCTACCCTGGTAGCTCAGACAGTAAAGAATCTACCTGCAATGCAGGAGACCCAGGTTCAATCCTTGAGGTGGGAAGATCCTCTGGAAAGGAGCATGGCAACCCACTCCAGTATTCTTGCCTGTAGAATTCCATGGACAGAGGAGCCTGGCAGGCTACAATCTGTGGGGTCACAAGGAGTCAGACATGACTGAGCAACTTTCACTTCACTTAACTCCACTTAACAATTATCTGAAAAGGCTGTTAACATACTTCTTTTCCTAACTACATACTTATGTGAGGCCATATTTTCCTCACATACTATAACCAAAAACCATACCATAATAGATCAAATGCAAAAGCATGTATGAAAGTCTACGTAAAAAAAGATATGAAAAAATGTTCTTTTAAAAGCTACCCTTATCACTAAATTTCTGTTTTGGAAAGCATATCATCTTCATCAAAAATGTTATCTTAATATGTAATGAATGTATTTATTGTTACTTTTTAAATTAGTAAACATATGTCAGGTAATAAGGCTTGAGTTTTAATTCCCCCCCTTTTTTTTTAGCTATAAAGCATCTTTCTTTCTGGGCTTCCCTGGTGGGTCAGTGGTAAAGAATCCACTGCCTGCCATTGCAGGAAATGCAGGTTTGATCTTAGGGTCAGGAAGATCCCCTGGAGAAGGAAATGGCAACCCACTCAAGTATTCTTACCTGGGAAATTTCATGGACAAAGGAGCCTGGTGAGCTACAGTCCGCGGGTTCGCAGAAGTGTCAGACACCACTTAGTGACTAAACAACAACGAACTACACATGTAGACCTCATCTTGATACCTCATCTGAAGAGGCCTCCCCTGCTTATACTCAGTCTTATCTCCTGTCTGTTTCCATCAGAGTATTTGGCTTGGTTCTGTAATTACCTCATTTACTTCTTTACCGTCTACTAGCTTTCTCCATCCGGAGAAGGCAGTGGCGCCCCACTCCAGTCCTCTTGCCTGGAAAATCCCATGGATGGAGGAGCCTGGGAGGCTGTAGTCCATGGGGTCACGAAGAGTCGGACACATACTGAGCAACTTCTCTTTCACTTTTCACTTTCATGCATTGAAGAAGGAAACAGCAACCCACTCCAGTGTTCTTGCCTGGAGAATCCCAGGGACGGGGGAGCCTGGTGGGCTGCTGTTGTGGGGTGGCACAGAGTTGGACACGACTGAAGCGACTTAGCAGCAGCAGCAGCAGCTTTCTCCATCCACAAAGGACACGTGTGCACTGCCAGTGGTGGGCACAGGAGTAGGACCTTAATTGGGGCTTCCTATGTGGCTCAGCCGTAAAGTCTATGTGACAGTTTAGGAGATGGGTTCAATCCCTGGGTTAGGAAGATCCCCTGGAGAAGGAAATGGCAACCCATTCCAGTATTCTTGCCTGGAGAATCCCGTAGACAGAGAGCTTGGTAGGCTACACAGTCCATGGGGTCACAAAAGAGTCAGACATGCTTAGTGACTAAACAACAATATTGACCTACAGCACTATGTTAATTCCAGATCCTGGAATGCTTCGCAAATTTGCAGAAGCCATACTAATCTCTGTATCATTCCACTTTTACTATATGTAGTGCCAAAACTAGTACTGAATTTTAGTTTCTAATATGGTAAATATCAATAGGTAAAGCACACAAACAAAAGCTTGTTGAGATCCTCGATAAATGTTAAGAGTATAAAGGAATTCTGAAACCAAACACTTGAAATGTGCTCCTTACACCATTGTTCTACCCATTCCAGGTTGAAGACCATGTTCCCTTAAAGAAATGAAAGGTTTCCTTAAGTTGTTACAGGAAGTAGCATGTATAACACGATAATTAATGGCCTCCGGTCGGCAATCAGATTGACCTGGATTTAAGTCCTGGTTCAACTACTTACTGATTTTGCTATGTTCAACAAGTTGTTAACCCTTTCTGTACCTCAATTTCTCATGTATCAGATGGATATAATCATACTTCCTACCTTATGAGAATTAAGTGGCAAAACTTGATACACTTTTTAATCCAGAATACTCATTGTCATCACAAAGTTTTATACTAACAGTTGAAAGTAATATGGTGCTACTGTAATAATGGGAGATATTCTAAAGCCTTGAAATTATCTTCCTTCATCAGGAAGTCATTTTTTTTCCAGATGACTGCAACACCAGTTCAGTTTTTCTCCAGACCAACCAAGAAACTTGTCAAGATTTCTAGGTGCTAGAAACTTTAAACATCAAATCTTTTCTGCTGGAAAACTGAAAAGTATGTGTTATGCCTACATGATTGGTCAGTTTTCTGAGGATATCTCTGTAATAAAATTCATATCTAGGAAAAGGCCCAATTACAAAGGTTAAATCAAAAGTTAACATGAGCAGGTGAGCAAAGTGATTACCCAGTACTGACTCTGAGGATGAGCTTAACCATTATGTATCTGGTGATGACTCTCCCATGTTTCAAAACTGCTTTAACTGTGGGTATACAAGACAATTGACCTAATCAGATACTATTTTCTGTCCATGCCACTTTGGATATTGTAAGTCACAGAGCATTTGAAACGGGTTTTTACATATTGCATGCATGCTTAGTCACTCAGTCACATCCGACTCTTTGAGACCACCTGGACTTTAGCCCACCAGGCTCCTCTGCCCACGGAGTTCTCCAGGCAAGAATGCTGGAATGGATAGCCATTCTCTTCTCCAGGGGATCTTTCTGACCCAGGGATGGAACCCGGGTCTCTTGCATTGCGTGCGAATTCTTTAAAGTCTGAGCCACCAGAGGAACCATTTACATATTAAACCTGCATAAAACACTGTAATATAAAATTGACATAATCATGTTTGGACCTATGATAATGCTAATTTTTCACTCAGTGTTGTTGACAAACAGCAGGAACTTTATATCTAGCTGAGGGAGTCCCATGAATGTTCTTGGTTTAATATCTTATTAAGGTACTTGCAGCTAATTGCAATCAGATATATTTTGCTTTTCAAGCACTCAACCACCTTTAAGGCTTTAAAGTCAGCATGAAAATCAGACATTTATTAATTTATCTTCAAGTTTGCTGACTCCTATCACTTCCATTTTTCTGTTGTCCATGTAGTGGTTTTTATTTTTAATATCAGATGGTATACTTTTGGTTGTTAGATTTCTATGCGATTCTCTTCATAATTTCTGTTTCTCTGCTGAGAACTTTTTCCATTCAGTTCAAGTGTGTTTATCTCTTGAAGTATAATTATAACAGTTGTATTTACATCTGATAATTCTAACATCTGGGTTATCTGGAGGCTGGCTTCTCGACATTTTTTTCTTTAGAAAAAGTATTCTTGGTTCTTCCTGGTTATGTAAGTTTGGATATTGGTTTATACACCTCTGATCTTGTTGGAACTTGGGGGGATGGGGATACATTTTGTTTGATTGTTTAGTTAAGCAATCAACCCAATAAGGCTCAGACGGCAAATTCTGCCTCACTTTTTGTGAGTGGGGGCTCCGACCTGTTTCATTTGTGAAGGCTGCTCTGGTGCCTTAGGTCTGTCCTATGCATGCCCGCTCAGAAGTGAGCCCAGGACACGTGGAATGTCACACAAAGAATTAGAAGGTTTTCTAACTCTGGATTTTCCTCAGGATATCTTCAAGATGTCCCCACTCTCCCCAACCCCATGCTGTCTGACTTAGATGAAACTCTTTTTTCTGGTTCCTCTGGCACGTAAGCTGGATGTCTCCAGCCATGTACAGCTCCACATGAGGCCCACTCTTAAGGCTGAGCTGTAAGAGAAAAGAGAAATCATGGGAAATCCTCATACAAGTTGCTTTTCCAAGTTTCGACACTGCTTTATAGTCTGCTTGCTTTTGTTTACTTTTCAGGGTTCGTAGGTACTATACTTGGAGAAGGCAATGGCACCCCACTCCTGTACTCTTGCCTGAAAAACCCCATGGCCGGAGGAGCCTGGTAGGCTGCAGTTGGAGAAGGCAATGGCAGCCCACTCCAGTGTTCTTGCCTGGAGAATCCCAGGGACGGGGGAGCCCGGTGGGCTGCCAGCTGTGGGGTCTCACAGAGTCGGACGTGACTGAAGCGACTTAGCAGCAGCAGCAGCAGCAGGTACCATACTTGACTTCCACATTTGCTTCAGAGGTTGCCGTTAGCAAGAACTGAGTGGTCTGGGCACACTTGACTGGATCTGTAAGTTCCCTGCCTACTTCTCCAAATGCTTTCTTCCACCACTCTCCACTGTCACCTACTCTACACCAGCCTTTTTCTTCTTACAGGTTCCTACATGACTAAGTTTGCACCTACAACAAGCTATGGAGCTCGCTCTTCCCTCTACCCGAAATCTGTTTCCCTGCTCTTAAATAAACACTCTATGACCTTTTCCGACTTCTGAGTGTGCTTAGTTGCTAAGCCGTGCCCAACTCTTAGCGACCCATGGACTGTACCCTGCTAGGTTTCTCTGTCCATGGGGATTCTCTAAGGCAAGAATACTGGAGTGGATTGCCATGCCCTCCTCCCCGGGATCTTCCCAACCCAGGGATCAAACCCAGGTCTCCCTGGGTTTGCAGGCGGATTCTTTACTGTCTGAGCCACCAAGGAAGCTTTCTGACTTCTACACTACCATAACGCCCACTGGACATGGAAAGCATGCAACATGTCCTTGTTGGATGGCTAGCTGGCCTGCTTAACTGATAATCAGTTACTTTGAAGAGTCCAGGTATTCTGGTCCAAGCAAAAATAAAATGTGAGTTTAGTCGATCAATTTAATAATAAACTAGTAAATAGAAAGATCTCTCATTCTGTGTCTTGATATGAAAATGTGTCAACAGCTTACTATCATACCTGTCAAGAAGTTTGCAAGATATATTTTCCTCTTTTATGGCCCTTGTAGCTCACTTGGTAAAGAATCTGCCTGCAGTGCAGGAGACCTGGGTTCGATCCCTGGGTTGGGAAGATCCCCTGGAGAAGGAAATGGCGACCCACTCCAGTATCATTGCCTGGAAAATCTCTTGGACAGAGGAGCCTGGTGAGCTGCAGTCCATGGGGTCGCAAAGAGTTGGGCATGACTGAGTGACTAACATTTATGGTTCAAACAATTTAGTATTTCTCTTTGCAATTCATTTTGCATGACATACCCTTGCTTTTCTCCTGTCAGTAATAAACAATATAGGCATGACTTCATTACCCACTAGTTGTTGAGGCTTTGTTTGCTTTGTAAATTCGATTCTGTTTAACAGGTAGGAAACAACCCTGTTAAAATCTGGATCTACTTACTAGTTGTCAGATGGGAAATTTAAGGACTCTGAACTTCAGCCTTTGTGCAGAAAATGAAATACAACTATCTACCCTGAAGGGTAGGTAAAGTACGTGAAATATCTACCACAGCGTCTGGCACATACTGCAGATTCAAAAGAACATTTTTTATTTTCCCATCCATCCACCAGCCCCCAGTACTAAGAGTCAGTTTGAGCTCCCCCATGCATTTCTTCCTGCTTTCCCTTCTTTTCTTACTTCAGCTTCCTCTCTCTGTGTTTCATTTCAGTCTCTAGGTACCAGACCTATCATCATAGAATTCCCATGAATTTTAAATATGTGCCTTCAGGTTTTCTGATGTAGAACTGTGTTTGATTTTCCTGAAAAAGATTGAAGTTGCTTGAGGTTTCCAAGGACCTCCTAGTCAAGAATTTACCTCAATAAATCATGTTCATAGTGATATTTTTGTTTTAATCTTGTTGGATTTTTTTATAGAAACAATGGCTTCAGTCTTCTCCAAGGACAGCTAAAACACATTAAATATCTGCTGGGTCTGGCAAAAGGGAAATTTTACCTTATATGCACCTACTATTTTATAAAAAGACTAAGATTTATTTTCTCCTTCAAGCATTCATTACTATACAGTACTAATAATCATAACAAGCCCATGCATTATTCATATGAATTGTGATAGCTGTACACAGTACACAATTAGCCAATTAATTACTTAAAGAACACTTGTGGTTCCCTTGTTGAATATAACCATGCAAAATGTTTTCTGACCAAATATACTTTCATGGAAATATTGAATAAAACTGGGAAGTTTGATAATTTTCATACCCATAAAATTTAAATACATTTATCTTCCTTACCGATAATAAGAATTAGAAAACTAGGAAATCTTTAATTTCAAAAATATTATAATAGAAAAGGAAAGCATGAGTTTCACAGTATCTATAGTCATATTTTTGCCTTTGCATACTGTTCACTGACTACGCTAATGCCTTTGACTGTGTGGATCATAATAAACTGTGGAAAATTCTTCAAGAGATGAAAATACCAGATCACTTTACCTGCCTTCTGAGAAATCTGTATGCAGGTCATGGAGCAACAGTTAGAATCGGACATGGAACAACAGACTGATTCGAAATTGGGACAGGAGTACAACAAGGCTATATACTGTCACCTTGCTTATCTAACTTATATGCAGAGCACATCATGTGAAATGCCAGGCTGGATGAAGCACAAGCTGGAATCAAGACTGCTGGGAGAAATATCAATAACCTCAGATATGCAGATGACACCACCCTTAAGGCAGAAAGCAAAGAGGAACTAAAGAGCCTCTTGATGAAAGGGAAAGAGAGTGGAAAGGCTTAGCTTAAAACTCAACATTCAAAAAACTAAGATCATGGCATCCGGTCCCATCACTTCATGGCAAATAGATGGGGAAACAGTGACAGACTTTATTTTCTTGGGCTCCAAAATCACTGCAGATGGTGACTGCAGCCCTGAAATTAAAAGACACTTGCTCCTTGGAAGAAAAGCCATGACAAACCCAGACAGCATATTAAAAAGCAGGGACATGCCGACAAAGTCCGCCTAGTCAAAACTATGGTTTTTCCCATAATCCTATATGGATGTGAGAGTTGGACCATAAAGTTGAGCACCGAAGAACTGGTGCTTTTGATTTGTGGTGTTGGAGAAGACTCTTGAGAGTCCGTTGGACTGCAAGGAAATCAAACCAGTCAATCCTAAAGGAAATCAGTCCTGAATATTCATTGGAAGGACTGATGCTGAAGCTGAAGCTCCAATACTTTGGCCACCTGATACGAAGAACTGACTCACTGGAAAAGACCCTGATGCTGGGAAAGATTGAAGGCAGGAGGAGAAAGGGACAACAGAGGATGAGATGGTTGGACGGCATCACTGACGCAATGGACATGAGTTAGAGCAAGCTCCAGGAGCTGGTGATGGACTGGAAGCCTGGTGTTCTACAGTCCATGGGGTCACAAAGAGTCGGACACAACAGAGCGACTGAACTGAACTGATAGATCATATTTACCTGGGAAATATTAAATAGAAAAATATGACTAGCTCATTTTTTCCCAAGTCTCAGTTATTTCAAGAATAAACACTATGGTAAAAGCGTAGCTTATTTCCTTGAAAATTAGGTTGGAGACTTATTTATCAAAGCTTAAAGGAGCAATTCACAAAAATATTCCAATGAGAGGTTCAGGAGATACTCCCAGTAAGTTTAACCCTTTAGCCAAGACCAATGGATATATGCAATATGGTTTTCTAAACTGATTTGGCAGTTCGCACGTTAGGGAAGCCCATTCAGATACCTTAAATTCTTTCTAAAGTAAAATGCACTAGGAAAAAGAAGCCATGGACTCAGAATAAAAACAAAAAGCAAGACTGTCAAGGAAATTTTTAAAACCACTTAAAACCCCATTTTAAAAAAAGCTAATAGATAACATTTTCTTTCAAAATTTTATGTCCAGTTATACATAACTGCCTTGCTAGGAAAAGAAACTGGTCACTAGCAAATACCAGTTAAACAATGGCCTGATAAATAGCTGCAAATTTCTATTGTATCGACTTAATTTAAATATACTGTTTCCCTTTGATCACAAAGTTAAACTTCTTGTTTCTTGAATGGAGTAACAGAAGAGTGTGTGTGTATGGGGGGGGGGGGGGTCCCTCTGTGAAAAGACATTTTTTTCACTATTATACAGTTCCACAGGATTTTGCTTATGAGTTAAGAATATAAAGCACTAGGCCATAAATTTCACTTTTCTTGAGTAACTCAAAATTTACAACTTGTTTCCTATCAATAAATCGTAAGTGACATTTCCTTTCAGCTTTACAGAAGTGTTTAAGGCCATAACAGAACTTTAACGTCTACTGAAAAGTGCTATCAAATATTGCCAAAATACAAACACACACATTTAGTAAGACTGCAAGAAATTTAAAAATGAACACAACTCTAACAATGAAGAGAAACAGATTATTTATACATTTTGCCAAACCAATTTAGAAAATAACATACCTTAGAACATTGTAACTATTTTGAGTAGCAGTCTTTAAAATTCTCCCTAGATATACCAACGTGAGCACCTGCGTCCTCAGTAATGTCCGACTCTTCATGACCCCATGGACTGTAGCCCATCACGCCCCTCTGTCCATGGGATTTTCCAGGCAAAAATACTGGAGTGGGTCACCATTTGCTTCTCCAGGGGATCTTCCTAACCCAGGGATGGAACCCAGGTCTCCTATGTCTCCTGCGTTGCAAGTGAATTCTTTACTGCTTGGGCCAAGGCTCAGATATACCAACCATAACCCTAAAAACTCAGGAATCAATATAGTTGTAAAAGGCGAGAACAAAATTTTATACAGGATGAGTGCATCTCGCTAATTAAAAGGATGAAAAATTCTAACTACTGTTTCAGGGGAGGCCTATCGGGACTTACCCTATTCAACAGTGCAATCTCTGCTTCCGTGTCCTTGGTTCATCCTTACCCTGTTCACATTCCCCACCCCTCTCCCCACACAGCATTTATTAACTTACAAGTGGTGTGGTGACTATTCATTATCTGTTGCTATTATCCCTTACTAGAATGTAAGATCTATGAGGACAGGGATCTATTGTTCACTCATTTGTATCCCACGTATCTAGATCAGCACCTGATACATATCAAGTGCTCAAGAAAACTGAGTGACTTACAGTTTAGTTTCTTTATTGCATCATGCTGTTTTGTCGCTTTCTGTTTTGCTTTTTTTTTTCCAGGTTGCTTTATTCTTAACTCCCTCTTCTTTGCTCAACAGAGCCTTCCCGGTTTTGTTGCTGTTCAGTCGCTACGTCGTATCCGACTCTTCGCAACCCCATGGACTCTCATGTCCTTCCTTCACTATCTCCCAGTTTGCCCACATTCACGTCCATGAAGTTGGTGATGCTATCTAACCATCTCATCCTCTGCTGCCCACTTCTCCTTTTGACTTCAATCTTTCCCAGCATCAGGGTCTTGTCCTTCCAAAGCATAAACTAGAATACAATTAATGATGCGATGTAACAAATTGTCCCCAAATCTCCGTGGAAGCTAATCTTTACTTCTTGCTCATGCTAATACCTAACACATTCAATACAGGGGGAGGATTTGAGGAAGTTTTGCTCCATATAGTCACTCACGAGCCAGGCTGACGGAGTTGCACCATCTGGAACACATCATGTCCTTGGTCGCTGTAGTAGAGAAGCCTAAGGACTGTACAAGGGATTTTATTTTCACTGCTTTTCCTTGGAAGTGTCATACCACTTATCACTGCTAACTCACGGGAATAAATTAGTCAGAAGGGCCCCTTCTAACTTAACGGGGGTGGAAATTTAGAGGAGCATATGGAACGTGTGGTAATCATCATGGTGTCACGTATCAATATTATAACTATTTTAATAAAGTCCATTTTCTCTATTAGAATGGAAACTCCTGAAGGGCCAGAGGATGTTGGTTGGATCTCTAATATAATCCAAACATCTACGGACTTGACAAACATTTGTTGAATAAAAAGTTTAAAACCAAGTATTAAAAATAATTAACCTTTTTAATTTTTTAAAGAAAACAAATACTGTCCATAAGAAAGCATTTCTGTTTTCATGTCCATCAGTAGCCAAATGGAATTTTGATATAAACATTTCCATCATACCAACTTTGGATAAATGCACAACTTAGAAAATAATTCAATAATGCACGTATCAAGATTCTACCAACAAATTCATTAATATCCAAGATTCATTACTGAATGTCAAAGTCAACCAAGGTTAAGATTATTTTCATTATGATGAACTGTAAAATTCCAGTGCCAACTGGTTGCCTGAATCAAACTGTTTAATCCCTAAAACTGGAATCTAGCACTCTTAAACACATAGTTCACCCAGCCACCCAGACCTCACTACACACACACCCTCTCACACTCTCTTTTAAAAACTGCCCATTAGGGCATTATAATGGAAAAAGAAAATAGAAACTGAAAGCGCATTTGTAAACATGGGATATCACTTAGACAACAGAGTAGGCAGAAAAATCCTAAAAGTGTACATGAAAGCCGATAAATGATAAGCTACAGAAAGCCACATTTAACCATTTTAAGAATTTCACAACAGTGAGCAGATTTGACAAACTGAAACACCAGAGCCAGGACTATGAGCTTTGCTCCACTCCAGAACAAACAAAATCTCTAACCATTTTAAGAACAGATGAGAATCCACATGCAACAAAGGAGATATAAATATTCTTTTTAATTGAAAAAATGAAAAATATAAATCCTTGTTAAACATTTCATTTAAAAATATGCAGCTTTATTTTAAAATGTGGTAATGCTCAAAAATGGCAGTTGACTTCACTCATATATGTAAAAATGTTGGTAAAATATCAATACATTGGTTTATAAGTTATGTACTGCCCTCCAGCTAAATTTTTTTTCACCAAACTTAACTGTCAAGAAAAGTCTTATGTCCTAAGCCCACCATTATTAAACATGGTTAAGTTCCAGAGCTAAAAGCGAACCATTCAAGAAATAGGTTTTGATGTGACAGAAGCCTCATGAGCACAGATAATAGAGGCAGCTAAGCGATAAACCAGCAGTAACTTTCTTTTTTGCAGGTGTTTAATTCACTCTAAATTGAGCAACTGTTTGGGAATTATAGAGTGAAAAGCTCATCCTTCTTTTCCAACTTATAAGGGAACTAGAAAGGTGATGACGAAATTAACTACTAATAGTGTTTCATACATTCTGTTTAGCACATAATTCCAAAATGCAAATGTTTGAAATAGTTTTTGAAGAGAAATATCTACAATCTTAAGCCTGTCTATGCTAAATAAATGTAACTGTCTTATTTACCTAGACATGTATCATTCTGATGCCAACAATATTCAAACGTCTATGACTGACCCACTGAATTGGAAAGGGCTCTCCAGTACACACACAATCTGCATCTGCAGCACTAGAAAGAATCCAATCGATGTCCATTTTCTGATGTAATTTAACATTCTACAAATCCATGAAGAGAAATACTCTTAAAGGCTTTGAGAGTATGCACAGTACAAATTTCACCATTTAAAGAAAATATATACATGAATATACAGGAAAAAAAACAGGATTGTATAGTCACTGAAGTATTAATAATGGCTATTTCCAGGTGGTGGGATTATGAGCGAAGATTTTTTATGGGAAACTGTTCTCAACATAGCTAACTTAAAAACCAAAGGGTATTACCAACCAATGAAATTACTGTCCTTTACGACTTCACATTACAAACTTTTAAAGCTACCAACATATGTATTTGTCAGAGTGGCTACATATATTCTGACACACTTGGAAGATCTCTTAAAAGACGGAAAAATAGCAAGATCATAAAAGAATATATTTACTCTAAAATTAAAAACCACTGATAATCATTAGGTTTCCTACAGATATATAATTCCATAGGAAAATCAGTCTCTTTCATCTCATCTTTAGAAGTTTTTAAATGTTTTTCTCTATTATCTTTTTTGCTAGTTTTTTATGTATTTATACCAGTTTGGACTGAATATTTACACTACTTCCATTCACAAACATTCCTCTCTGAACTAGTAACAGCACTGCTTATCAAAACTTACACTCAAGCCATTTAAGACTAAGTTTTAGATCTGTGGCTAATTATCTGGCAAGAATAAAAGAATAAGAAAAGTTTCATATTAGCAGCAAATTAACTAGATTTAAGGGTCTTGATTTGTTGTGAGCCTTTGGAAGCCTGCATATTAAATACCGGTGATTTTTAAATTCTCAATGGAAATGGTGATGGCATTCACTTAACCAAGCTAGCTCAAATTAAGGGTAGTGAGAACATGCAATTAAAAAAAAAAAAACTACAGTAAATTCCTATTTTTCAGACATCTCCAAGATCATCTTATAAATCAGAATGATCTTAGACTCCAGTATGGTTTTCATCCATACTTAAATATCTAAAAAGAAAAAAAATGTGTGTACTCACACACACACACTTTTCATACTTTATATATTATTCACTTTTTAAAAGTTAGAGAAAATGTAAACTTGAAATAACATTAAATTGTTACATAAATGATCTGCTTTAACATTTTTATAAGCTACACTTTCACTTATTACCTTACTATGCTTTGTGAAAGGATATGCCTTACTTAGTCTTTGCACTCTTAAAAATATGAGAAATAACAAGATTAAGTTCAGGAACATAAAGTCTTTAGACTATTGTGGAATATCAATTTTTAAAGAGCATAAGTCACAATGATCAGATGAAGCTTCCCATGTTGATGGCGTATTACAGAATCAAAGAATGGAAAAGCCACAAAAATTGAAATCTGAGATATCAAATCCATTCTGGGCAATTATCTTCAGATACCCCACTTAGTAGAATATATATATATAGATATATGCATGATTTTTCAAAAATCGTGAACATTTTGGGATTAGCATATTAATATGTGCAATTTAAATTGTGCTTAAAACAATTTACTAAGTATTAGACTAAGATCCTAAAAAAGCTAGATGCCTCTCAAACATGAGTAGATTGGTACTCTACTCCCAAACTGATAAGGGCCCATGTTTTTATGTAACTGTAGGCTTTGAAGGACAGCAGGGGGTTCAAAAAAAACCTTACAAAAAAACTTATTAATCACATTTGGCTGCCCATCATTAAAATGTCAGTGAACCTAAGCAATTTAAATTATAAATATTCTCATTTAATAAAACACCCACACAATGACAAGAATGAGACTTTAATCAGTTTTAAGTGGAGTTTATAACACTAAGAGATAAAGGGTTGTTAACAAACACAATAACAAATGGACATCTGATTGGCAGGAGGCATTATCCTGTACACATCGTATTTTTTTGTGCATCCTCAGTGCATAGCATTTACACACAGAGCCACTGCTGCACAGCACAAGAGTATCTGAAGAGGCTGAATCAGAGTAAGGCTGTTGAACAGACTGAAGTTTTTTTAGTATATATATTCTATATGAAAACAGATTGAACTTTTGAACTGGCAGGGTAGAAGGCGACTCTGCCAAACACTGCAGTTAAAGCCCCCACTTTAGTGCACAGTTCCACCCCTTCCATCTGCATGCATGACACATTAACAGTATTTAAAGGTAAACGAGGCACTTTGTGGCAACCACAGCCATCGTTATGAACATATTGCACAAATTTTCTAGAACTAAACAGTTACTTGTACCCTACTTTTATTTTTTAAAGCTGAAACATTTGATGCTGCCGGTAAACTCCACTCAAGTCTATAACCTGTGCCACAGTGAAGAATGGTGATGCTATTTACTCAGCTACCCTTCAATAATTATGGCAGAAAGATGTTCAAGAGGAGCTACAGAGGACTTGGGATGGTACAGGGCCCAATTGTAAGCTTTCTTAAAAGTGATGCCTTCAAGTAACTTCAGACAAGTAAGCGGCTGCACATCCAAAAAGTCTAAGAAAACATTCCAGAAACTCAAGAGATTTACCTACAGAATGCATTTCAGGCTAATCATGAATACTGTCATAAATAAAGTTTTAATTAGGACTCGGAAACCTTTCAGTCATAGCAATTCTTGTCAAATTCTATGGGCATGGTAACTGAAATAAAGGAGAGTAGTATGTATAATATATATTTATATATATATAATATATATAATGCCATTTTTCCATTTCCAATGACTACACCATAAAATGTAAGCAAGGCTTCTCAAAAACATTGAAACATTCAAAATCAAAACCCTCATTCAGACCTTCACATTCCAAAGGAAAAATAATAACAGTGCAAAAGCCCATTATAATGTCATTATTTATGACCTGGCCCTCCATGTTACATATTGGAACAATACAAGTTATGCTTTAATATACTGTGCCCAAAACTGTAACAAATAACAGTATCAATAACTATCTTCAAAACACAAATAGTTGATTTTCATTTTAGTCAACAGTTCTCAGCTTTTATGAAAGACAAGGTGAGATAAATTTCAATGATGAGAGCTGAGGAATAGGTGTCTCTAACTTTACCAATTTAACTTATGAGCAGTCAATCAATTCTCTACATATCAATGTTTAAATATAAATGTGTAAATACTAACCGCTTTGTTAAAAAATTTTAAAACCTTATTTTTTTGAATGAAACTGACGAGGTATGGAAAACATGTCAAGATTATTTACCAAAGACTATTTTAGATGAAGTTCTGCCTAATCTATTTACCATCAAACTCTATAAATGCTGCTCTAGTAGGTCCTATGCAATCTGTATTTGTAAATTAACTAGGTCAGACCACAGCTAGTGAACAATTTCAGCACCAATAAGTTATTGAAAATGAGATTTTACACCATTAAGAAATAAATTGGCTGGATAGTCAAACATTTCAAGGTCAAGGTGTAATTTGAAAGATATCAAATTTCTGGGAAAAAAATTATTTTTAATCATATCTTCACATTAACTTTACAATAGTAGTTGTACTCTGCTTAAAATCATATGCAGTCTGGGCATATCAAATATATGATATTTAAGAAGTGAAACTGAAGCCCTAATCCTAACTCTAGCACTATGAAGAAATGATTCAACACTGCACATTTAAAAAAATCTATTCTTTCAATAGCAAATTGATAAAAGCATTATGTGGGACAATTTCTACTGAAAAAGTAAATGACTTATTATTTGTGCAGTGTTGAAAATTTACTGCAACTCTAATTTCCTTTTTAACACAAATAACGTCCTTTTAAATATAAACATTATATGTATTCAATATTCAAGTAAAATTCCCTAACAGTTAATGACATTTAAAAAAATGTGCAAAACTGCAAAACTCATTGTAATAGAATGTGTAAGGTCAAAAGGGTGGAACGGCTGACATCTATTGGATTGAATAAGTGCATCATAAATTTTTAAAGAAAAAAAAAACCGCTTACTGTAGAATCTCAAATTGAAATTTCCTGTGCAGCATTACAAAATATTGTATATTTAATGAGAAAAAAGAAGCTTGTAGGCAGCACATGAAGCATCCACAGCAGGTACATGATTGAAAACTAATAACCTAAGTGTAAGTTGTTGACTGATGTAGGTACTAATAGCATCTGACTTTTAGCACTGGCCTTGATTACACAGGAGATGGAGCAGTCATTACAACTGAGAAAACATATTTAATAAATCATTGTCGATTTTTATAATGTTTCAAGCCCATTCTTTGTTGATAGCCTCCACATTTGTATGGTTAAGTCATTGTTGCTGTGTTTCTTATCTATGACCACATTACTTTTATATCCCTTCATTTGTGGATTCTTAAGATGTTGTGGAAGGTTCATTCCTGTACCCCAATACAGATTCACTCCCTCTAGCTGCCTTTTCTAGCACCAATATGCTTAAAAAAAATAAAATGCACAAATAACAAGCAGTGACAGCGGCCAATTCTTCAAACGTCCAGATTAATAACTGTAGCATGCTAAAGAAAGGTGCGTGTAAATAGCTGGAGATGGTATATGGTCCAGAATCCAGCACACAACAAATGCCTTTCTGAGCATTCCCTCCGTTCCCCTAACCCGAATACATGCATTAGAATGTAGCAAAACCTTTTAGAAACTCCTCTTAGCCAACTGCAAACTTATCTGTTGCCACAAGTGCAAAGGGGTAGGATGTGAACCTGTGTATCACAAAGCTCTTTAGCCACTTCAGTTGGTGACAGAACACAAAATGAGAAATTCCTACGTATACACATCAGTCTGTCTCCACTTTTTATAAAACTGGAATAAAATGGGAAAGTGCCATCTTTATTCATCCTAATTGAATTTTAAATGTCCTTTTGACACAAAAAGGTATATACATGACACTACACAATCTTTCTTCAACTGGACAACAAGTGTCGAAACCCTGTGGATGTATAGGGCAAAACAAGATTGGTCAGGAAAAGAGAATTGTTCCTATAACTGGTAATCTGACACAATGTCCTATTGCCATTTAAAAAAAAAAAAAAGGTCCATTTTCAGTTTATTCAAGTTTGTTTTCATGGTGTTTTATCCCTCTTGATAAAAAAAAAAAATCAGACTTTTGTAATTTGTGTATGCTGATCTTCATCAAAAGGTTCATTCTCTGGGTCAGAGTCAGTGGTGTCAGAATATCTGTAATGATCAGGTTCATTGTCACTGACATCTGGTGTTACAGACGTTGAACTGCTAGCCTCTGGATTTGATGACTCCTCTACTGTTTTTGTGAAGTACAGCTTCACCTAGAGAAAGAAGAGAAAGTGTAAATGGAAAATCCATAAATCTGACCACTCTCAAAGATACATATCTTTATCGGATTCAGCTTTAAGTACTATGACATACGTAACCCTTACAGAGCCTTTTCAATGACCTTCTCAAGATTTCCTACATTTTCTTTCTTGGCATACACTGAAAAGAAACTGGGATGTTAATACACTACGTGTTTTTTTAAATAAGCATAAACTACAGGCATTAATGAAATAATTCTACAAAAGAAAGGTACTGATTTCAATAGTCCACATAATATTTTTTCGATCACAAAATTCAACTCACATAGAGTTGAGTTTCAAAAGAATATTTCACTTACAGCCTGTCTGAAATTCAATGTATTTTCTAATACAGATAATATTAACAATGATGTTTAGGATTCCATTCACCCTAAAAACTTCACTGAAAGAGAGTAATAAAAAAGTTAATATCATACAGTGCTCTAAATAGTGAACCAACAACCTTTACAAGCAGAGGTGAAATAACTGTCAAGACAACTCTACAGGATAGGTCTTTCTGTTTTAAAAGAGAGAAAGCTATAGTTCAGCAAGGCTAGGACACTTGCTAAAGGCCACATATCTAGTAGGCAGTGGACGTGGGATTTAAATTAGATCTGACATCCAATTCTTTGATCAGTCTATTATAGTGTCCTAGCTTTCATTCTTGCCCTCCTCTTGCCTTTATTTTAAAGGAGAGGACAGAGTAAACTTTTAAAGACAAAAATCAGATTACCTCTCTCCTGTGGAGAACACACTCAATGTATTCACACTTGGACTGATGTGTGTTAGTCAAAATGATTTCTTATCTATTGCTCTTCAAATACACTAAGCTCACTCTTGTCCCAGGGTTCCTACACCTGCTCTTTCCTCTTTTCCCAGGTATTTTATAGCTCCCTCATTTCACTTAGGCCTCTAATTAAAGTCAACTTCTTGGAGAGGCCTTCTCTAACCATCCCACTAAAAAATACACCAAGGCCACTCTCTCTCCTATCTCTGCTTTATTTTTCCAAAGCACTTACCATTATATGATATTATATGTGTTTACTGATAACTGCAATAGCTTTTATTTGTAATAATAAATATAAAACCTCTTGTAACATTAAAACATAAAATTAGAGGAAGTCACACTTTAAAAGCTAGTAACTGAGGAAAATGTAGACAGAGAAAAGAAAGTAAACAAACTTACAAATTCTAAAAGACACTTCAAAACACTTTAAATATAAGATCTAAAGGTACTTATTAGCTCCATTTTCACTTGAAACAGGTAGCCCCTCTTTATTTTTATTACTACTAGCAATATCCTTAAACTTAGGTGAAGAAAGAAGTGGGAAGGAACTCAGCCCTTTAGGAATGATTCATATGGAATGTTCTCACTGCTTCTACCATTCTCCCTCTCCATTTTATTGGACTGGAATGAAGAGAGAATTTATTTAATGGAATGAAGAGAGAATTTTTAAAAAGAAAGGAAGAGGGTGTGGCGAAAGGGAGAGAGAAAAATCAAGTACAATAGAGAAGAAGAAATGAGAATAAGAAAAAAATGGCAAACAACCATTAGGGAATGTTCACAAGTCAGATTTTTAACCTGACTTGAATTCTCATCTAGAAATATAAACAAAAGTACACAAATACATGTGACATACAGATAAAAGTAAAATGAACCAAATAATTCTGTAACAAGAGGAGGTAGGCAGAGTTTAAAAAAGGAAGAAGAGGAGAGGATGATCAGAGAAGGCCTTTCAGAGCACATGAGACTGAAGCGAAGGTTAGAATGTAAGGACAGCCAAGTGAAGGGCAGGGAGCGGCTGAGGGCTGGAGCACTATGGGGAGAAGGAAACGAATTGGAAAGACCTGAGGCAACTGAAGAACTGACAAGAGACCAGTCTGAGTGAGCTGCAGGAAGAGAATGTGGCTAGACTAGATGCAGAAAGTAGTCCCATGCTAAATTATACAGCTCTCTGTAGGGCCCATCAAAAAACCACAGATCTTTAAAAAGTATAAACAAGACTGATGATTACAATCAAGTCATTTTTAAGATAGCTCTAAGGAGTTGAGAATAAAATGGAGAGGGAGAATGGTAGAAGCAGTGAAAACATTCCATATGAATCATTCCTAAAGGGCTGAGTTCCTTCCCACTTCTTTCTTCACCAATTCCTACTTCATATTCAACTTAAATCCCCTCCCCAACTTATGCCCCATATTTCACCAAACTGCAAAGAACAGGGTAAGGAAAAGGTAGCCTTTTGACTCTTCTGTGCACCCTGGATTTCATTAGCAAGTTTTAGGTTACTGCTAGGTAAACAATGCTTACGAATATACTGAATTTAAAAATTAACCATTCAAGTCTTTCACCAGCTATATACCTAGAATAAAACAAACACACAGAGCCACTCACCAACTTCTCAATATGTTTTTAACTGACCTTAAAATTTGGAGAAAAGTATCGGTTGGCCTTGTCTTTATTTGCTTTGTCGAGATCATTTTTTGTTAAAGTGAGTACTAGATATTCCTTGTCATTATCTGCACGCTCTATACTGCAAATACTATCAATTTCTTGATCACATAGACTTCCATTTTCTACTTTTTCTGAGGTTTCCTCTGGTCCTGGTATGAAGAATGTGTTTACCCAAAAGTGAAACATTTTGTCCTTTAAAAAAAAAAAAAAAGGCATATTTGAATTTTTTTTTTAAAGACAATGCTAATTTATTCAACATTTGCCCTAGGAAGTGAACAAATCATGCCATGTACTATTTAATATTCTGAACAAAGGTAAACACAAAAACTAATACTGGACAATCTACGGGTTATCTATCTATAGCATCTAATTCCCATAGGAAGTTTCCTGTAATTCTAATCTAGACCAAAAATGTATTTCCACAAGTGCTAAAATAAACTTACTTTAATACCTTAAGTAAAATATCTTTTCTAGTCTAATGTTAGTTTTTTAAAGTGTTGAGTTTATATTATATACTAAAAAAATTCAGAAATGGATTTAATTTCCTCTGTGTTTCAACAAGCTATTACAAAATTTACTTTAACAAAAGCTCTTGAAATGTCAGTTCAACTTTCCAATGAAGCACTGAAGGGTGTTACAAACTTCAACTTTTCGTTGTTACAAAATGCCTGCCTAAAAAAAAAGATCACTTCTTACTAATAATGAGGTCTTGTAAAAAAAAAAAAAAAATCACATCAGAAATTCACTACTTCAAACCTTTCCTGATCAACATAGAAACTGTTCTCTCTCTAGATTAGTGGAACTGGCCTGTATGCATCATTTGACAATTAATGATGTACAACCCTGTGACATCTTATCTGGTACCTTAAACTGCCATTTAAATCTTTTATTCTAATTTATCTTCAAGTTTATTTTCCTGGGAAGATGGTAAGAACCTTAAGAAACTTCTCTCTTTAATGTTTTTGTATTTTTTAACAGCCCCTAGCACAGCAATAATGTGGTAGAAGTCTTTTAAAAATGTTTTATTAATTTCAATTATTTTAGCAAAGTTACTGAGTTAGTAACTACACACATACTTAAGAGTCAGAAGAAAATAAACTAGCAAAATTTAAAACTTCAAAAACTGTGGATTGTGCTAATGCACTAATTATAGAAAAACTGCTTTGTTTAAAACAAACCAAACTCTTATAACATGCAAGGAAAATCACATAAAATGGAAATAAATAAGGTAATTCAAGATAAACAAATTATTATAAATATTTAACTTAACTTTCAATTTTACATGTGTTAATGTAAATTGAAAGAATAAGAATTAGTGCACTCCTAAAAGTATAGAAAAAGTGATATAGGTGTTTATTTTTAAAAGCAAAATATAAAATTTTTATGTGTGCTAGTCTTACGATGAATAAAAGAAAAAATTTACCTTAACTGCAAAACATTTATTAATACCTCTTGGATTATTGAAAAATATATTTTCAAAGTTATGGAGATATACTTAACTTTTATTTATATAGTACACATAGGAAATGGGTTTCTGGTGAAAAAAAATCAGTTTTACATCTTGTGATTTTCCAGCTACTTGGATTCTGGATAAAAAGAAATATATTTCTTCTGATAAGCAAAATAGAAGTCAAAATTTTTGTAGTTAATGAAGCCTCCTCATTTTCTCTCAACAACAACACTAAAAAGCTAAAATTCAGGAAAATGAAATCAGTCTGCCTATGGAGACTGTCTAAAAATTAGTGATACACTACTACCTGGTATGTTTAGGAGGCAGTAACAATACACACAGCTACTGTTTCTGCTCATTACTACCTAAATATTTTGTACCTTAGGCTCACCTTAAATGTTCACACTTAGTATTTTAAACCAAGACTGTTTGTTTTAAAATGAGCTCCTATATTCTCTAAACATAGCTCAGTGAGATGCAAACCTCACTAACTTTCTAAACGAGTATATTTAAATACCACATTTTTTCATTCTTTATTACTTCCTCTTCATATTTATTCCTCGCCTAGCTGAAAATTGAAATAAATTTACTTCCTCAGTAAATCTGAGGAAGCTAAATATAAAATGACCCAGTCTCAACAAACATTAACCAAAATGGGGGAAACAGATTTTATTTATACAAATAGACCAAAATTTTCTTTCAAACTCGTGCCCCATGCTTACTTCTCGGTTTAATCAATCATCTCTTCTAACAGGACTGTAACCGACTGAATGGGGTACATATGCAATCTTCAATGCTTTTATAGAATTCATTTGCATAAGCCAAGTTAAGAAAAATTCACCTCAAATTACAAAGTCAGATGGCCTTTTCCTTCTGCTAGGACTATGTACCACTATAACGGCTCACTGATGCCATAGTAAGCAAAGCGCGTGCAGATTTAGTAGAAAACTATTCATGATTTATTAGATGTCAGACAGAAAACACATCTTTTAGTCTCTCCTTTCAGAATGATTTCTGCCAAACTAAATGCTTTAAGCAAAAGATCTGAGGTTACTATTCAAGGTATGGCTATTTTGGATATTTTTCCCAACAAAAGTAAAGAGCAAACCTTTTTTAGCATCTTGTTCTGTTTGTGGAAGAACTCTACTTTGATGTCACCACACACAGGCAACGGCTGAGGGAACTCAAAGTACATGAACTTGTCTTCCCGTCGTGTGGGTCCTGAATTGGAGGAATATATCTTCACCTTTAGCTGGCAGACCACAAACTGAGGATCTGCATGGTCAAATACATACTAGTATCACTTCACAGGAAATGTTTTTAACTGTCAAAAGCTATTTTGATGATTAGTATTAGCAACAGACACAAAGTAGTAATTTTGCATCTTTAATGCCCCAACTAAAACAAATCAATGGATACAAAATAACAGAGATACATAGATAGAAATAAATCAGTGGAAATAAACTACAGCAAAATATAATCAATACCAGATTTTCCCTAATTTGTACCATCAATATGAGGTAATATTAAAAGGAACTTTTAAAACAGGTATTTGCTGCAGTATTTTAAAGTCTGTAAAACAGAACAAAAACCACAAAATACCAATCCTTACACATTCAGAAGAAGAAAATATAACCTATAACAAAGTTATAATACATTCCATACACACAAGTTTCAATAATTATAAAAATATTAACCATATTTCATTTTACCTATAATTCATATTTTATTTTTAAAGGTATATAAAGCCACCACCACAAGAAACAGGAGGAAAGAGATTTGAAGTGTTTGCAAAGAAATGCAACAGCCATCAAGTACAAATTATAGCACAAACACATTCCATTTTCATTAACAAGTATTTTGAATTGGTCCATGTCTGTTTTAAAATATATGGTAAAAAAAAATAATAATAATAAAAATAAAATAATCTCAAAATATATCGTGTTTATATTAGCAATGCAATTAAAAGGCAGCTAAGTGTGAAAAGAAAGGCTTATGTGTTTTATTTTAAAAATCTACTCATAAATACATTTATACTAATGACACTGATGACAGAATTTGGCTTCAAGTCACAGACATTAAGATCCTAGCAGTTAAGAAAGAAAGTAATTAAACTGAGGGGGGAAGAAATGGGTTTTTCAAGTTTCAAAACATACCAAGATAATTAAGAAATAAAAACATAAGCTTGCATAAAGTGAATGAGAAATATATAAATATATAGACATAAAGTTCTCATCACCAAAAGACATCATTCTTAAATATGGGGGGAAAAAATGTATCACATTCTTTATCAATGTGACCACAACTCTGGACAAGGCAAAAAGCTTATTCAAGCTAAATAAATTTTCCAGTATAATAAACACCTACTGGCTCATCTATGCAATATTTAATGCAGTATCATCAATCAAATAATAAATAAATAGTAAGCTTGATAAAAAGTATGAGTGTTTACTGCAATATGGATTTGAGAGACATTGATGAGAAAAAGGAACTCTAAAAAGAGATATGTTATACTAACAACCTATCAGTAATCTTCACTTCCTTGACTAAAGATTCAAAGTACAATGCGCTATTTTACAAGACTTAATTTGATACTGAAAATTTCACTGAGAAGTCCAGCTTGAAGAAGCGAACAAAGTATGACTTTAAAACTGTGATCAAAACCAAACAGGATGAAAATGCCATGTAATCATTAATTCAAACTCCACTAATTCAGAATCTGATCATCTTAATCTTAGGAGTTTAAAAAGCAAATTCACTGTGAGATCTGAATTAACAGATTTTAATTAAACTACGTCTAAAATGTGCACCTTCAAGAATTTTCGAATTGTATAAATATTCTTATTAGAAATTAGTGTTACTTAGATATTTCCTCAAAAAACTAAGCTCAAGTTTTAGTAAGTGAAAAATATTCCCTCACATCCCTAAAGAAGACAATTTTCTTTACAGTATGAATTTCATGTTTTAGATAGATAAGACCACACTTAACAGAAGTCCAACATCAGTATGGTTCTTTTGACTAAGACACAACTGATATATATATATATATGTCTTTGATAGGACAAACGGTGCTCTAATAAAACAGAAATGAAATAAAACTTAGAATTCTATATTATGAGAGAAAAATCAGTGATCATCTTTTATTAACTTTTTTAACCCTTTTAGATATATAGAAGATAGTAACTTTTTTTAAATTCAGAAATATTAAGACAATAATCAAAAAAGAAAAAGGTTGTTAACTCCTGACGACTTTGCAGAAGATACTTTATTTCCACGTTTTATTTTCTTCACTGATTCCTCTTCCTCCTCCTAAACCAAAACCATTATGGATCCTGTTTGTCTCAGCCCTCACACCGTTTCTGTCTGAGCCTTCCCACATTCTCAGCTCAGTTCAGTTGCTCAGTCGTGTCCGACTCTTTGCGACCCCATGAATCGCAGCACGCCAGGCCTCCCTGTCCATCACCAACTCCCGGAGTTCACTCAGACTCACATCCATCAAGTCAGTGATGCCATCCAGCCGTCTCATCCTCTGTCGTCCCCTTCTCCTCCTGCCCCCAGTCCCTCCCAGCATCAGAGTCTTTTCCAATGAGTCAACTCTTCGCATGAGGTGGCCAAAGTACTGGAGTTCCAGCTTTTAGCATCAGTCCTTCCAAAGAACACCCAGGACTGATCCCATATTCTAGCCCTATACCAAATTTATATGAAAGGCTTAACTACCATGTCTCGTTCCTGATGCTTCTAAAACTATGACATATCTTTCACATAAGTTCAAATCCATACTTTCAAGTACCAATTGAATACGTTCATGTAAACAGCTGACCTTTACCTCATTTAAAACATATGTTTAAAACCAAAATATCAACATTCATGTCTCCAAGTCTCAGATTCCTTTTTCTTTCTTCCCTTTTCTGTGACTTATTCACCTGACCAGAGTAAAATATTTAGATATAAATGGCAAAAGAAAAACTAATCATTTGACTGCCCCAGCAAAGCATACCTGGCTTAAAGAAAGTCATGTAATTCAACTGTTTAATTTTCCACTGTTTTTCCTTCCCTCATGCAGTCACTACTTTCTACAAAACTGTACCTAACTACAGCTTACGCCTCTACTATGATCACTGACAACACAGCATGTATCAAATCAAGTCCAATATGCCTATTCGGAGTCTTCTAACAGTCAGCCACACGTTTTATTCCTATTCTGTTCTCCATCTCTATATTCTTGTCCAGCTCATTTCCTTCTGCTGTGCTTCAATTCAAGCTATTTCCTACTGCCTGTAATTTTCTTTAGTTTAAAGGCCAATCTAAATTGCATGCTTTCTCCAATGTTCAATAAAGAGCTGGACTTCCTTCACAAAAGTATCTGACAACTCCCCCCAACTTGATTTTTCTGAATATACTATTTGTAATTTACACGTACAACCACACATTTAGTTATATATTACAGCTTTACTAGACAGTATTGAATCATAGTATGTAAACAAAGAACTAGAAAATTGGTAAAGATTAAACAGATCTCAGTAGTAACTTGCAAAGTTTAAATATAATACTAAGAGGTCCAATATACACAGACACACACAACACACATGGTTTAAAGGCAGAGCACAACTGTAGAGAAGAACTGACAGATGTTTGCTAGAGAGACCAATATGGAAAAATAAATTAGAGTAGATAAAATTACTGAACTAAATGTGTATTTCTATAATATTTTGTACCTTGCCATTTGGCTCTTACACTGATATCTAACACTATAGGAAGAACATGAGTTTTTTTGCGTTTTTTTTTTTCCCCTTTCCCTTCTCTGCTATAAATCTAAGTTCGTATGTCAATCACCTCTTGACAGCATAGTACCTTGTACTCAGCAGTTTTTAAAATTGTACTGAGATGACAAAAACATCAATGAGGTCTCTTTGAAGTCTTCCACGTGCTATGTTAAGGTCTTTGGTAAATAAAATTAACTTGCCCTAAGAATACAGGAAAGATCTAATGAAGGTGATCACACCTGACAACATAAACAACATAAAGAAATTAACTCCCTAGGTATAAATTAATTCAGCGTCACAAGGCTTTTAAGTTATATAAATACTGTAAGAAGAAAACTTTAGGCTAAAAAATAAAACCACCAACAAATTGCAAAGTATCACTGAAATACTGTTAGAGGTATTAGAAAAATAACACAGTTACATCTTATCTAGAAACTACAAAATTGTATTCTAAATAAACAAAACACAGTTCTTAAACACGAAATGCAATAGGAAATGGCAACCCACTCCAGTATTCTTGCCAGGAAAATCCCATAGACAGAGGAGCCTGGCGGGCTACAGTCCATGGCGTCACAAAGAGTCAGACAGAACTGAGCACACACAGACACAAACATGAAAATACGACTAATCACTTCCAAGACAGAAACTAATACAAAAGACTCTGTAACAGAAAAAAGCAGCACAGTCTGTTCTTTTATAGGGCTGTATTAACACTTCCACATGTTCTCTCGTGACCGCCTGCTCAGGGTCAAGGTTTTAAGGTTCCTATCAGTCTAGCTTAAGAACTCTGGCAAAGAATAGGAGAGAAGCAGAAAAGGACCAGGAGGCCTGAGGTAGGCTTACAGAAGTCAGGATGAGAGAGAAAGGCAGACATCAATGACATGATCTTCTTTAAGCACTTTTCTAGGAAGTTTCAGATTTCAGAATATCCTCGTATTATTGATAAACAAAGACAAAGAGAGGTGCGGTAGATGATGTGCCCTTGGTTACACAGCACATTAATGACAACTGTAGCACTGGAGGGAGACACAGGGGTCTCAGTCACTTAGTCATGTCCAACTCTTTGTGACCCCAGGGACTGACTGCAGCCCGACAGGCTCCTCTGTCTATGGGATTTGCTGGGCAAGAATACTGGAAAGACTTGCCATTTCCTCCTCCAAAGCAATCACGCTTGAGGGCACCCATGGATCAAATCCACGTCTCCTGTACTGGTAGGTGATTCTTTACTACTGAGCCATTTGGGAAGCCTCTTTAGCACTGGAACTCAGATCTAAAGCTAGGCTTTCTCTAATACTCCACACTCAATCAATATACTTCAGCATGTTGCTATGTCTTATAACTGTTTTCTTTTTAACGTCCTTATCACCATTTCTATTAACATCTGGTCTTCCTAAGATACTGAGGAATTGGTTCCTACCCTAACACCACTGAAGTGCTGAATCTCAATGCTACTCATACTGAATCACTGACAGGACAAGCTTTAAGTCACCAAGTCAGAATATAGGCTGCATTTGGTGGTTGTGGCATGGAATACTTCTTTCATAAATATAATATGGCTTCAAAGTCTTTCAGACCCAATGGTCTGGGCTTCCTTAGGCCAATGTGTGCTGAACAGCTGAGTTAAGTAATCAGTTTGGACACCTCAGAAATATACAAACTTGCATAAAGTTTAAGTGTGGTAAATTTCTTTATAGACTTTTTATAAACTTCTACATATGTTAAGAAAAGTGTTACAGTAAATGAGAGGATGAGGATTTAGAGCACTTACTGCAAGTTCCACCACTGAACATTGGAATAGTTTCAAACATCATCTTGTGAAACAACAGTGCCACTGGTCTGTAATCCAGATGATTCTTTAACAGGTAGCTATAATAATACACATAGCGCCTCTGACTGGGAATAGTTACTCCCTGGTGAACAGACAAAAAAAGACAGAAAGGCAAAGTCAGAAGAAAAGTTTCATTGTGTCTGCTGAAGAACATATATACATTAAAAATTTGACCTTAAATGATCTAACATTTAAACCTAGCTTGGTAATAGAGTAAATCAAAGCAACATCAATATGAAGGAAATATCATAGTAACTCTCCGCCCTTAAAATCAATTATCATAGCACTCCCATCTATTCAACGGTCACAACAACCTTTGAACCATGCACCCAATAAGCAAAGGCCAGTGCATATCCAAAACTACTGTCAAAAGCCTTCACACATAGGGTTCCCCCCAAGGATTTATAGAACAAAATTTCTCACAAACCTGGATACTTATTTTCTAGGCAAAAGAATCAGCAAACTAAATAAAGACATATTGCCTTTATGAGACAGAAATAGCAGCAGCAAAAAAGATGTTGGCTTTAGAACCCAACAAAAACAAGAGTATGTGGCTGACACAAATGTATGCTATAATCTGATAACAACGGTACTTAGAGGTGTCCCTGAGCTATGTTACCTTGGAAATACATAATGTTTTAGAAAAGTTAAGTATGTTCTTGTTCAATTGCGAAGTCATATCTGACTCTGCGATCCCATGAACTGCAGCATGTCAGGCTTCTCTGTCTTTCACTATCTCCTGGAGCTTGTTCAAAATCATGTCCACTGAGTTGGTGAGGCCATCTAACCATCTCATCCTCTGTCATCCCCTTCTCCTCTTGCCCTCAAACTTTCCCAGCATCAGGGTCTTTTCCAATGAGTTAGCTCTTCGCATCAATCAGGTGGCCAAAGTACTGGAGCTTCAGCTTTAGCATCTGTCCTTCTAATGAATATTCAGGGTTGATTTCCTTTAGGATTGACTGGTTTGATCTCCTTGCTGTCCAAGGGACACTCAAATATACAAACGCTAAAAAATATATACAATTCAGGTGGTGTTTAAATGGAGACCCTGACTTACCTCAAGAAAAAAAAAAATCTAATGTGGGCAGCAATGCATTCACTAATGGGCTGAGTAAATGAGGTATTAGGGAACTTACTGAAGGTTTCTTTTCCTGTTACACAATATTACTTCAGGAAAATTTAAACATTCAACCTAGAATTTGCAGTATTTCTCTTTTAGATGTTATATCAGCATCTAAATTGCCCTATGTTGTAAAATCTCTGGACTTTTATGCTTTCCTTCTCCAATGAATAGTAGAAAGCACATTTATGTAAGTTTAAAGATAAGTATATTGAATGGCAGGTATATAGGTACTCATTTCAGCACTTTCATAAAGGTTAGTATGATTTTATTACAATTAAAAAAATACATGAAGTGCCAAATAATGGATAAAAGTCACTTCAAAATCTAAGATTATGGCTATAGCACAAAGATCATTTAATCAGGAGACTTGGATGTGAATGCTAATAGTCAAAACACAAATTTTGTTTCTTCAGGAAAATGAAGACAATACTACTACCTTCACAAGATTCTCATGGGGATTAAACACTAAATGAAGTTTACACAAAACCATGCTAAAACAACAAAATGCTACAGAAATCCGAATCAGTGACTTTAAAAATTCTACCAAATATTTAAGGTATAATTTTTGGAACTGTAGTATTTTTAGTTCTACGTATTTTCTTAAACAAACAGAACTAAAGCTGTGTTATTTTAAGAGCTGCTACAAATACCAATGTAAAAATTTATCATTAAATTTTAAAAACTGTTAAGCTTAAAATTATTCTCTATATCATATTACTTAATTCCACTTAACCTTGTCCCCCAAAAAAACCCTTTTCATGTTTATCAAGATAAAATACAGAATTGCAAAGCAGGTTGGGGGAAACAGCACACAGAAGATGGATGGGGGGGAATCTTTTTTGAACCATGTATATTTATAACCTAGTCTAAAAATTAAAATCAAATTAAAATTTAAAAATTAAATCAATGGAAACCTTTAAGACGACCAAGCTGTCAAGTTATTTATTGGGGTTTAGTGGAATGAAAGATGATCTTTTTCGTCCTTATCTTCATTCTTGGTATAAGTGTGCATGAAATAACTAGAAGATTTTCAAAGTTTTAATTTTATTCAAGTAGCAAGTGATTGGTAGTTTATCTGTAATACAGGTTTTAGAAACTCAGTTAATCCTTAACAAAAAGGCAAACGCATAGAGAAAAAATACTATGAATCTAATAGCTGCTAGCAATGAATGAGTAGTTAATGTGTAATTACAAGAATCAAAATAACCGACACATTTCAAAGAAAAATGCTGGAAAATGTAATTTAAATGTATTATTTTGCTATCAAATTATGTATAATTAGTCTTCTGTATCTTAACTTTGCAATCCTTATCTGTTAGCTAACCAGCATCTCAAATTCAATGTGCCCAAATTAACAGAAATTTAAAACTTGTGGAGAGATCAAAAGCTTCACAGATACAGACAAGCAAATGCTCAGAGTTCAGCACCACCAAGTCAGGTTAGTTTTCTGTTAGGTCTCTATATTTGGTAATACATAAACTCTAGCTTTGTTTGGGGAAAAAAAAAAGTTGGAAGGTCCAAATGTGTACTATAAGCCCTTGAGATGTTGTCCTCACTCTATTCTTGTCTCTCACAGCAGAGATGCACCTAACTAAAATTTAAATAACAATACAATGAATCACAATGTAATCTAGGATTTGAAATAAAACGACTAAAACTTCCACACTAAGTTGACAATGTGATTTATAACGTTTTAAACATCATATATCCTGAATGCATACACTGGAAACAACGATTCATGTGCACGTTTTACCTAAAGCATCTTGAATATTAAGATTAAATTTAAATATATATACATATTTTTAAAAAATCTAAGAAATGAACTTACTGATCTTAAAAAAAAAGGGCTGACCTTTAAAAGCTCTTGAAGATTAAAAATTACATGTTCAAATTTTTCCATTTTTCATTAAATTAAGACTAATAAAATCAATTCTATTCTTGAATTAGTAATTTTAAAGCTAAACTGGTCTATAACTACATCCCCAAAATATAGTTCTACTCTCTACCACTAAATATTCTCCTAGAAAATTACTTATATTCTTAACTTTGTTTCCTCAAGTAAAACATTAAAAACACTTTAATTTTAGCTAAACTCAGCATTCTAAGGTTGGCTTAGCATCACATTCCCGGCCATCATCTCAAAAAGCAGCCACTGCCTCTTCAATCCCCTTTTATTCACCGGCCAGGAGGATGTTTAGTGTTCCTCCCACTCTTCCTCCTAACTTACATTTCTACTGTCTTTACTTAGCCTCACCAATGCCAAATCTGTATCATTCAATAACTCTTTCCTCTGGGATACACTTATTAACACCTGACTACAATGTTTTCAGCATTTTGTTTATCCACCTCTCTTTCTGTCCAGTCCCAAACATCACTGTCAAATAACTAAGGTCTCATTTTACTGGAAACCCTGAGGTAACCCAATGTGAGCACCCTCAGAATTATTTTCTCTCACCTTAAAATCTTTTTAGTGCTGATATTTTATAGAAGTGTCTCTTCATGTTCACACTGGTTCCATTTTTGCAAGTGTTCTATTAATTATCGCCTCTCTGACATCGGCCTTTATTCTCTCCACCTGTCCATCCTAATAAAAAGCTCAGATAACTCATCCTTTATCCAAAATAAGCAAACAACTCTAAGACCAAAAACCTATTCTCTCCCCAAATCTTATATCCCTCTCAGACTTCCATCTTCTCTCTCTTTATAAACTCTTGAAGAGAAGTCTCCTTAACTCTTGGAAATCTGTTAGCATAAGGCTGATTTCTTAAAGGTCTTTAGTTCTAATGGTCAATAGTGGTCATTTTCTATCGTTTTCCTACTACCACTGTGGCTCATTTGTTTGGCTGCCATTCTGAAATCTCCCTGCTTCTTTCACAGGATACACTCTCTAAAGGTATTTTCTCATCTTTATTGGCTATTTCTTCTCTTCTTGTCCCCCCAAAATCGATCTCAGCTATCCCCTTTATATCAATCCTATCTACTTCAGTCTCAGTTTAGTCGCTCAGTCATGTCCGACTCTTTGTGATGCCATGAACTGCAGCACACCAGGACTCCCTGTCCATCACCAACTCCCGGAGTGCACCCAAACCCACGTCCGTTGAGTCGGTGATGCCATCCAACAATCTCATCCTCTGTTGTCCCCTTCTCCTCCTTCCCTCAATCTTTCCCAGCATCAGGGTCTTTTCAAATGAGTCAGCTCTCCAAATCAGGTGGCCAAAGTACTGGAGTTTTAGCTTCAACATCAGTCCTTCCAATGAACACCCAGGACTGATCTCCTTTAGGATAGACTGGTTGGATCTCCTTGCAGCCCAAGGGACTCAAGAGTCTTCTCCAACACCACAGTTCAAAAGCATCAATTCTTCAGCGCTCAGCTTTCTTTATAGTCCAACTCTCACATCCATACATGACCACTGGAAAAACCATAGCCTTGACTAGACGGACCTTTGTTGGCAAAGTAATATCTCTGCTTTTTAGTATGCTGTCTAGGTTGGTCATAACTTTCCTTCCAAGGAGTAAGCGTCTTTTAATTTCATAGCTGCAGTCACCATCTGCAGTGATTTTGGAGCCCCCAAAAATAAAGTCAGCCACTGTTTCCACTGTTTCCCCATCTACTTCAGTAGTTTAATTATAAATCTTACACATTAACTCCAAAAACTGTGTCTCTCAATACGACTTCACTCCTCACTCCCAGTCCAGAATTCACATGGCTGGACATTTTGAGCTGAAAATCTCACAAGTACGTGAAAAACAATATATCAGAGCTGAAGCTTTCATATTCTTGCATGGACCAACCTCTGTTAATTACTCACTTACTATTTTCTCCAGCATCTGTGGGCCAAATCTCTTCTAATACCATCACTATCATAGAGCAAAGGAAACACACTTTTCATTTGACAAAAATATAAGATTAATCACATAAACAATTAATTCAAAATGTTAAATGGCTTCCCAGTGTCTACCCAAATAAGAAGACGTTTATCAAATACTGTAATTCTTCATGTTTGTTGTTTAGTTGCTAAGTCATGTCCAACTCTTTCACAACCCCAGGCTCCTCTGTCCATGGGATTTCCCAGGCAAGGATACTGGAGTGGGTTGCCATTTCCTTGTCCAGGGAATCTTCCTAACCCAGGGATCAAACCTGCGTCTTCTGCTTGGCAGGCAGATTCTTAACCACTGAGCCACACCAGAGAAGCTCGTAATTTTTTAACAAACATAAAAGTAAAGTCCAACTTCATTTTCTACTCTTATCTCTCACTACTCCTTTCCACATACTCTTACTTTTGGCCAAACTTTTAACCTCCCCTGTATTATGCTTTCTCGTTTTAAAAATGTTATCCTTATCACACTGAGGTTGGAGGGCAATGTGAGCAGTCCTCTGGAAAGCTACATCCCTTCCAACACCTGGACCAATTTAAATAACATAATTATTTGATGCTTCAAGGTATTATAGCAGGCTGAAATACAAATCTGGTACTTAATTCTTGAAGGCTCCTACACATTTTCACTCTTAGATGGTCTATTCAGACTTTGTATTTCATCTTGAAACACTTATGATAACACACTTATTAAGAAAGTCGTGGTACATATACCCAATGGAATATTACTCAGCTATGAAAAAGAACACATCTGAATCAGTTCTAATGACGTGGATGAAACTGGAGCCTATTATACAGAGGAAGTCAGAAAGAAAAACATCAATACAGTATATTAACGCATATATATGGAATTTAGAAAGATGGTTATGATGACCCTATAGGTGAGACAGTGAAAGAGACACAGATGGAACAGTCTTTTGGACTCTGTGGGAGAAGGCGAGGGTGGGATGACTTGAGAGAAAAGCACTGAAGCATGTATATTACCATATGTGAAACAGATCACCAGTGCAAGTTCAATGCGTGAATCAGGGCACTCAAAGCCGGTGCACTGGGACAACCCAGAGGGCGGGGATGGGGAGGGAGGCGGGAGGGGGGTTCGGGATGGGGCCACGTGTGCACCTGTGGCTGACTCATGTCAGTGTAAGTAAAACCACCACAAGACTGTAAAGTAATTAGCCTCCAATTAAAATAATTTAAAAAAACTGTCCATTTTCCACTGACATTTTCAAATTCATTAGCATAGATCTGAATATAATTTTTAATACCACTTTCACACTGTCGTTCTATCTCTTCTCTCAAACCTAACATCTGATTTTTCTGTTTTCTCTTTTTCCTTTGATTGGCTTCCAAAAAGATGTATTGATTTTAATGGCATTTTTATACAATCAGTGTTTGGATTTATTAGTTCAAATGGCTTACTGTTTGCTAACTCATAAATTTATATTTTCATCTTTATTAATCCATCTCTCTACAATTTGCTATTATCTTAAAAATACCTAATATGAATTTCTATTTCTTCAATGACCAAAAATTATTTGAGTTTTTAAGTTTCCAAATAGTTGATTTAGTTTGATTAAACATTTTAACAAATTTTCTCATTCTACTGAATTATAACAAAGGGATGGAGCTTATATATTTCTACTTGGAGATGAGATTTTTATGGTTGGCCTAATGAATTATTAATATTTATAACTTTTTAAAATGAGAAAACCAATATATTTTATGGGAGTTTATTATGTTATTCAAGGACTCTACATATCTTCTTATTTTGTATCTTTCTGGTCTTCAAGTGAGGGCTCCCTAGGTGGCTCAGTGGTAAAGAACCTGCTTGCCAATGCAGGAGACACGGGTTTGATCCCTGCGTCCAGAAGATCCCCTGGAGGAGGCAACAGCAATGCACTCCAGTATTTTTACCTGGTGTACCCCATGGATAGAGAAGCCTGGTGGGCTGCAGGACACGGGGTTGCAAAGACTCGGACACGACTGAGCAGAGCGGCACGCACGTACAATCTTAAAGTACGCTAAGAAGATTTCTACTAGCACTGCCATCAATTTTTCTAATTTCTTCAGTTTTTGCTTAATATATTGTGATGTTATGTTTAACACCCTATCATTGCTAAATCTGCATTGTGGAGTGTGCCCTGTGTTAATACAAAATGGTATTCTTGGTCCAGTTTTACACATTTTGCTGTGCATCAACCCTCTTATATCATCTTCTTCAAGATGAACTTACAATCTAGATTCCTCAGCTTAAAAAGTAATTTTCTTCCTCAGTACTCACTGGGACATCTAAACTCAGAAACAATGTAAATGTTTTAACATGACACTGTTTGCTTAAAATTTGGAAACCCATGTTTCAGAGTGATCACAATAAGATTATTACAGGAAAGTAATTCAACAAAGGAAGAAATATGGTTCTTAAGAATGGTGATTATTACAATGACATCATATAACAGTGTATGCTCAGATGCTCGGTCGTGTCCGACTCTGTGCAACCCCATGGACACAAGTTATTGTATATTAAGCTACAACTACAACCACTTAATAAGATAGATCTCTTCTATTTTAAGGATAAGAAAACAGTCCTAATGTACATAATCACTTGGTTAAAATACAAGATCTGAACGTAAATAAGAGTATTTTTTTTTACTCCTATGTCCTGGGTTTTCTAACAGTATGCATACTAACTATGTAAACTGAAAGATGTCACAACCTCTCAGAACTCTTGTTTTTCCCACTGACAAAAGACCTCCAAAGTTTAGAGTACTACTGTGCTTCAGTTCGATGAAACTAACTATAAACAGTGTGCTGAATAGTGGTACATTAACCACAGAATCCTTGAGAATAATATGAAACAGAAAACTGCTGCTTTTCTCTTTGTGTAGCTACAGGTTTATATGCTGTCTACTTTGGCAACTGCAATGGGAAGAGAGCAACGATGCTCTCCATGTAGCATCCTTTCCCCTTTGGGACGCTCTCTCTCTCCCTGTGACTTGCGGGGAGAAAGAGGTGGGGCCTAGTCTTCAGCTTTGGATATATGCCCCAAGCCTCTGGCTAGAATGTTTGGTTAAGGATCGGGACATACCCTAGTTGAGGTAAACTGGAACCTAAACCAGAAATTTTTGCTTGAATTGTAGCTCTCGTCCCATTGCAGTTGCTAAAGTAGCACGCGAACCCGGAGCTACTACCTTGCCATTACTTGTGAAAAGTCTGCCTAAAATATAGAAAGATGAAAAAAGAGAGTTGAGAGACAGATTTCTGACATATGGTAAACATCTAGCTCCAGGTCAGAGTTTTTAGGTTTACACAAGCCAATAACTGTCTCCTCATGTTTAAGCTATTTTGAGTTGGGTTTCTGTGACTTGAAACTGAAAGAGTTCTAATACATTAAAATACACTTCTTTTTTCCTTTCTAAAAATGTGTATTTTTACTTTGGCTTTGGGGATTATAGTAATAAAACTAATTTGGATAGGAGAACATAGTACAGTAAAAAGAACACTGGATTTGAGGTTAGGAGACATGGTTTTCAGTTATTGCACAGATTAAATGACCAGGGGAAAATGATCTTTGCAAATCTATTTTACCATTTATATCAAATGGGTTCTGAATTAAATAACTGCTAAGATTCTTCGTGGCTCAGTGGTAAGGAAACCACCTGCCAATGCACGAGACAAGGGTTTGATCCCTGATCAGTAAGATCCTCTGGAGAAGGCAATGGCAACCCACTCCGGTATTCTTGCGTGGGAAATCCCACAGACAGAGGAGCCTGGGGGGCTCTGGTCCACGAGGGGGCAAAAGAGTCCGACATGACTTAGTGACTAAACAACAAAAGATTCTTCAAGGTATAATAACAACTTTATGCATATATAGATCGGATAACAGCGAAACACAAGTTTAGCCCAGGAGAATTACTGCGTTAGAAAAAATAAAAACCTTATAGTCAGCTTTATTAAGCCAAAAAAGAGGATAATTATAGCTTACTTTGTTTGAAATGAAAAGATGAGAAATTTTCATTAGGTTACCATATGGGGAAACTTAATAAATAGACCAGAAAAAAATAACCTGATTATACTAGCACATAAATTCATTCCTCAAAGAAACTAGAAAACTTCCTCTTCTTGGGGTCACTCGGAATAAAGTGTCTATTACTTTCTAGAAGACAGAAGTCTTCATTAAAGATAAGCTAATGAATTCATGTATAGAGATCATAACACACAAGAACTTTAATAACTGCTTTGAAAACAAACCCTATCAAAAAGAAAATCAAAATCTCAAAATTTTTTCCTAAAAGTTAAAGAAAGTAAGTATTAATGCATACTTAATCTGCCACCATTCTAGAAGGGAGAAGACAAAAGAAAGAGAGGAATAGCAGAGATTTGGGGTATGTTTGTCAGGAATAGAAGTTTGTCTCTCTGAATTCAGAAATATGGGGCATCTTTCCAAAATATACACTCACCAGTATTGGTAGGGCATTTTAATTCAATTCATAGTTGGTGATAAATATGGTTATCTATTTTAATTCTGAAATATAAGTACAAATGCAGATAGGGTAAGTCATAGACTAGATGGAAAGCAACCCTAGCAGCTTTGAGTGGGAACCATCAACAGCTCATTTTAGACTTTTTGCCATGTGCTCGTAAGGTAAAGACCAAATATGCAAAGAAATGATTCCTAGAAAAGTAATAACATGATTGCTTTCTTATAAATTACTGAATGAAAGAGTCTTCCCTCAGGGAGTTATCCTACTCTCAGAAAACTTTTTTAAGTAAGAGGTTATCAGTTGTACTTTTACTTCTCTGCAACAATCAAACCCTGAAGTATTATTTGGATATTACTAACTGCGCATTTTATGGTGAACAGGCACCCACTACTCTACCATCTAATTTGTACCAAGTATACTGAGAAAAATGGCAAGACCGCACTAGATTAACCTGAGGAGAGTCTCTGCAAAGTCTATAAATCTTAAAACAAAAACAGGACAACTAGCTCCTCTTTCTTCAAATCAAGGGGGAGGAGTGGGGAGGAGCAACATGGTAGAGAGGGTAGAGGACAGGGAGGGGAAGGGGGAAAAGGGAGAAGAAGAAATGTCTTGCTCCTATAAAAATGTCACAAAGACATAACTTTCTTCAGTATCTTAGCGTTTCTCTGTAGTTAAAGTTGGGCTTCCCTGACAGCTCAGACGGTTAAGGATACAAGCAAAAGAACATTAAAGATAGTTCTAATAAAATTAATCCTACACAAACTGCAAAACCGATAAAATGCATGTATCTTCTATAATTGTGGTTCACAATTTCAAAAATTCAAATTCACAGACTCAACCTAAAATACTGGTAAGAGGATAAATCTCTTAGCAGATGTTTCAAGAATAAAACTACTTTGGATAATCAATTATATTTATTATAAGATACTTATTTCTCTGGAAAAATGCCACAGTTAGATAACATCAGCTTTAATATGCTCCACCAAGTTTTCTTATGATAAGATTTCTCATTTTTATTTTCCATTAAGTTTTCTTATGAGAAAGACATATTTTTAAAAGTTAAAAATATATTATTATACATATTATTATTTCTAACCATCAAATGAAGTCATACTTGTAGTTTGCAACAGAAAAAGTAAGACTGTTGTATTACCTCTATCAAACAATTTTTTCCATTCCAAAAAAACCTGAAAACTATGAAGCAGGTCATGAAAGGACTGGAGGCGCCACTTCTCTTCAGCATATGACGTCTCAGCTTAGCCAGCTACCAGTTTTCATCAAATACATGCATGGTGACACAAACAATAACTCCTGATTTGGAGTCCTTTTTGGAAACTTCAGAGGACATTAATATTTTCAAAACGGTGAAGTTTCTTGGCCCAGAAAAAGGCTTCTGAAACAATCTCATTATTCTGTAGACAGAGTACACCTTAATGCCTAGCAAAACATGGTTTATGGCTCTGGTAAAATCAGAAGTTCTACCTGTCACTGTGACTCCATCCTGAGTTCACCAGAATGCACTAGTGTATAAGACTCTACCATTAATCCCAAGAGAAAGCTTATCTACTGTTGTGAAAGTATCCTACTGCTTCACAAGAGCCAAGTTTTGAACCACAGACTGTGCAAGAGGATTTGTCACAAAAAAATCTACTGTTGAGAGAGGTGCCAAATTCAGGAAAGTCAGGACTTTAAATAAAGAATTCTTATCAGGTTTTTGTCAACAAGTGGTAGCATCTATGCAATTCTTTGCTATACATTAAGTTCACTGGCTTTAGGAAGACAAATACTATAGCATAATATACGAATTCATTAACACAACTTAACTCTTCAATACTGAAACAAAACTGTGGAGTCATAACCCTTTCCTTCCTAACACATGCAGGATCTTGCCAAAAATGATCTCAATAACTAGAAGACAAAGAAAATTATGCAAAATGAATTTATCTGAAAAGTCTTAGAGAATTCTTCTTTGCTAACACAAGCCTACTTTCATCTGGCCAAAAAAAAAAAAAAGATCCCAGTTTGCTCTTTCATGAGATAGGGTTCTGAGCGTTTGTTTTCACCCAGAATGAAGTCAAAGCTAACTGGATATCAACTATGACATAAAAATTGCCAAGTCAAAGACAATGGCATAGTTTCAATGTGTTAAAGACTAAATAGTAGGACTCTTTCATAAAATTTACTACTGAGCAGAACAGCAAAGTTTAATTTTGGTTAATCTGTACCACTTGGATTTATTCATTACTCTCAAGCAGTGGCCACTGATTCTGGCATAAAAAAGTGAAACAAAATTCAGGGAATATTTATAGATTTTTTTCATATTTTTTAAAAGGTATATAACACAAATAGTTTAAAAGTCCCTACCTTAAAGCTAGTTCTATGAAGAACAAGCTAGAATCAAGACTGCCGGGAGAAGTATCAGTAACCTCAAATATGTAGATGACACCACCCTTATGGCAGAAAGTGAAGAAGAACTAAACAGCTTCTTGATGAAAGTGAAAGAGGAGAGTGAAAAAGTTGGCTTAAAGCTCAACATTCAGAACACTAAGATTACGGCATCTGGTCCCATCACTTCATGGCAAATAGATGGGGAAACAGTGGCTGACTTTATTTTTTGGGGTTCCAAAATCACTGCAGATGGTGACTGCAGCCATGAAATTAAAAGACGCTTCCTCCTTGGAAGAAAAGCTATGACCAACCTAGATAGCATATTAAAAAGCACAGACATTACTTTGCCAACAAAGGTCCATCTAGTCAAGGCTATGGTTATTCCAGTAGTCATGTATGGATGTGAGAGTTGGACTATAAACAAAGCTGAGCACCGAAGAATGGATGTTTTTGAACTGTGGTGTCGGGAGAAGACTCTTGAGAGTCCCTTGCACTGCAAGGAGATCAGTCCTGGGTGTTCATTGGAAGGACTGATGTTGAAGCTGAAACTCCAATACTTGGGACACCTGATTTGGAGAACTGACTCATTTGAAAAGACCCTGATGCTGGGAAAAATTGAAGGCGGGAACAGAAGGGGACAACAGAGGATGAGATGGTTGGATGGCATCACTGACTCAATGGACATGAGTTTGGGTAAACTCCGGAGTTGGTGATGGACAGGGAAGCCTCGCATGCTTCAGTCCATAGGGTCTCAAAGAGTCAGACATGACTGAGTGACTGAACTGAACTGAAAGCTAGTTCTGGCTTCACATTACACAAGTTTTCTATTTTTATTTTAAATTCTTTTTACCTTCTTTCTTTTCAATGACCGAACTGTGTGGTGCTCACCAACCCTGTTTTACATTTCTACCACTGCTTTGGTGACTATCCTTTAATTTGATCCATCTGTCTAGCTCTTCTTCTCATTCAGTCTCTTTTCCTTGTGCTGTCCTACATTTATTCACTTAAGTACAGAAAAATTTACCTTCTGTATTTTCAGTTAGTAAAAGCAGCTGTTTCCCTCTACATGAAGAAAGAATGAACCAAAATAAACACCTCAGGTCCTCTGCTCTGGAATTCATTTTAGTGCTATCATTCCACGGTACACTTAGTATACAGAAATGTATAGCAAATTATTATAATCAATATTCACCAAACCAGGCATTAACAGTAAGATTCAATTTTGTAAACTATCATCAATAAACCATGCTTTGGTATCTTTAGATATAATTCAAAAAAGTAACAACAAATAAAACAGGTGAGGAAGAAGTAAAGGAACAAAAATCAGTGCAACTATACAGCTGAAAATGATAGTTATGATCACCTATGTTTCTGTTTTGAAGTTAAATTAAACAGAAATTAAACTCAAAGAAAGCCCTCCTCATTGCAAAAATTACTAAAACTATAATAAATTTTCACATAAAGTTCAGATGTCTTCCTCAATAGAGCTCTCTTTCCCCTGTAAGTACTTTGGTTTTTTTTCTTTCTTGGAGACAGAAATGTACAAATTCCCTTTGCAAGAAATGTAAACATGTTTTGTCATACTTACTATCCAAAGAAATAAATTCCTTGAAAATCACTGTAAAAATTCTCCAAGAGTTCACTTGTATTACACAAATTTGTCAATGATTTTTAGCAGCCTTTGGTTTTCTGAATAAGAGAAGAACCTTTGACGAATCTTAATTATAATTTCACTTATAAATATTCAAATCAAAAAACAATCTTTATGTATTATAAAAGTAAAGATCACACTTTACTAAGTAATGATATCCAAGCTATTATCCACAGACATTTTATTTTCAAGCAAGCTTCAGGAATATAAATCTTACTTTTGATCAATGTGCTACTTTTTAAAATACTTTGTAAAGATTTCATGAGACCAAACTTTGCAATCCTGTTAATAGGTAAGATCTGCCAGCATGATATGCAAATGCAGGTATGAAGAGAAAAACCTGAATGAATCTGCCATTTGCTCATATGAAAGTTAAGGTAGCATACTGACTTAAATGTTTAGAGGAAGGAAAATAAGGGTTACCAATTATCTTGGTGAAAATTTATTTTCCAATAAATTCTCAGATCTAAGAAGACAGAAGAAAAAAAAATCAAACGTAACTTACCTTTTTGTCTCTGGTCCTTACTTCCCCATAGAAATCTAGGGCCTCTTGTGCCTTTAAAAATTTGCCCCGATGTAACAAATATGCACAAATCATTACACCAGTTCGTCCCTTTCCAGCTTTACAGTGAATTGCTGCAACATGATTGTCATCTTCACTTAGCCATTGGTCAAGATCTTCACAAAAGGGTTTGATAAGTTCTAACTGTGGTGGATTATGGTCTTCAAAGGGATACTGTGCAACTGTGATAAAAAGATAACCTCAGAATAAGAAAATAATCTCACTTGAATTGCTTATTATAAGTAGGTTAACTTTAGAAATGTTGCATGCAAATAGTTTAAAAATATCTGAACTATAGAGGAAAAGAATTTATTGTCTGATAATTTTCTAATTTTTGAACAGAAAATAATCTCTCATTAACTCAAATTTATCCATTCGACAGGTAAGTCAAGTATTATCTTCCTCACTTTATGATGGAGGCAATGGAGTAGCAACATATCAGAGGTCACAACATAACGGAGGAAGAGGCAAACTCAGAATGAAACATCGCACGAGCCTCTTATCAGGGCTCTCAATACGTTTCCTAGCAAAAGGAACTGTAACATCTATAATATCTCATTATCACAAAACGTGTATTCCAAAGAAAGTACAGATCACTAATAAGCCAACAATGCAGAAGACTGCATTTTATGCTTGATGTAACAGAAAGGCCAAGCATATTATTTTAAAGATGGTCTCGAAAATGCAACTGTTGCGTACACACAATTCTAAAGACATTTACAAAAGACACTTAAAAAATTTTTCCTTTATAATGTATACAACTGCAGCAAAGTTAATCAAGCAAAGTTTCAGGACTTTTCACATAAGTTATAAGAACTCAAAACTTCTCTGTTCCCCATTGTTGGGGCTGAGGTTTTAAAAAAGTTTTTCTAGAAATAAGACTTTAAATATATCAACTTAAATTTTACCTTATTGGTCTCTGCCTAGGTTCCACTCTATAAAAATCCTGACTAACATTCAACTAATTATCCTTTGTGTCACTTAAATATGTGAAAAGTATGTCTTTTATATCTTCAACCAAATCATTCATAATGTGACAGGAGATATACTCAATGAAGCCTTTGGTCTGACAGAACAGCTCTTCAGACAATGACTACTACTACAGGGAGTCGTCTGGACAGCTCTGATTTAGTCATCTACCCAGCTGAACCATCATTTCATCTTCTTCCCCAGTGGCATCCAAAAATATCCAGGAAAACCTGTTAAATGTCTATTCAAAGGTGGATAAAGCTCGATTAAGACACTCTTTGACCAGTAAACAGCAAAAATCCACTAAAAATGAAACATTCTTAGTAATAAATCTACCCTAGCTCTCAGTTATTAGCACTTATAAATTCTTAAACCAAGTGTTTGAAAGTCTGTCCCTAAATATTTAGGAAGGAACAATGGCATATGTATTAATCTGTAGCTCAGGCATCAACTTTCTCTTTGTGACTATCACAGCAGCATCTTGCCAAGCTTCTCAACGTTTCAGGTCTCTCGGGGTTCAGAGAGTTTCACAAACACAAATGAAAGTGTTTGTGGACTCTGAGATATGCTACACCTGAAGAATAACTCACTTAAAGCAGTTTTTGCTCTCATCTATCAGGCTCCATTTATCCATATTTCATTATACCCTTTTCCACTGTGCAGGTCATGTTCCATTACAGAATTAAGCCATTCTCCTTTCTCCCTGTAATCTCTTACTATTATGCCAAATGCCTCAAATCACAGATATAACCCTCTATTCTGTTAGTCTATAAACTTCTCCTAGTTTTCAGTTAATTCAATTTAGTCGTCCTCATTTACAAGATCCTTATTTCCAAAAACACAACAGCAAAGTTAATTTCAAATTTTCTCAGACCATCTTTAACATAAATATATTACTTAATACTTGAGATTATTCACTATTGGTATGACAGTAAAATTTAGACTGTTGGCTTCAAGTTATCTAACATAATATGTGTACCTGTACTTACCTCTGCAATTAAATTTGGCGGTATCATAATGTCTTTCAGCACATCTAAAAGAAAAATTTTAATTTGATATGAAACTATCTTGTGCACTCGAGGAAAAAAAATGCAATAGTAACAAACATTTTCTGAACCTTTATAATATACCAGGCATTATGTTAAATATCCTATATTAACTACTTTTTTTAATCCTAAGAATCCTATGAAGTAGGTCCTATTCTTTAATCCACATTTTATAATTAAGAAAACCTAGGTTTAAAATGCTAAGTGTACACAATCAGAGCTTATACATTGGTTACAAAACTTGTAATGTCACTAATATAAAACAGGGCAAATTCACCTGCATCCACACCTTCACCATTTCCTTTATGAAAATTATACATGCTAAGGGATTTGTTTTTTATTTCACAAGTATGTGTAAATAACTAGTTTCAATTTTATCTTTGCCTTATAATTGAGCATACATAGTTTTCTCAAACTATTAGTATTAAAGGTGTATGTTAAAAGTTTAAAAAAAAAGTAGGGGAAAATTTAAAGCAAAGAATGAAAGTGAATGATGCTAATCTACTCAAATACAACATTTACTCGGTTATTCTAAACCTGATCTTTCCCTCTGTAGATAAGCCAAAGGTCATCTTTTTCAATAATCTCTCATTGTTTTAATTAAAGTCTGAGAGTAATGAAAGAGTAGTAAGTAAAATCAATACAGAAAAACATTGACTTAGCATATTTACAGCATGCTAAAATTTGTCTTTTTACCAGTAGTCACACATTTGCTATCATGCACTGGCTGACTCATGATTAACAGGCCACATTTACAGGCTCAGAAAGGGATTCCATACATTAGAGTTTATGGTCAGCAGCATCCTGGTAACTCCAACAACTAGCCAAACCAGGTATTTTCAAAAATTTAGCACTTTAAAACAAATAAAGCCTCTTAATCTGCCACTGCAAAATCCCCAAATTTTTGAACACCTGAAATTTTCTCTTAACTGTACGGTAAGCTCAACTGCAGGAGAACTAGGTCTGAGTTTATAAAAATGTGTAGTCTTTAATTAATAGAAATACATTTAGAACGAAGAGTGAAACAATCTATTCTAGGTACTGTTCCAAATCCTGCTGGGGTGTTATGTAATACAGAATATATGTTTCCATGTTAACGTTCTAAAAAAACTGAAAAATTCTGAATGCTGAAACAAAACTAGTTCAAAGAGTTTCAAATAAGCAGTTATGGACCTGTGTTTTACATTTAAAAATCCTGAGAATATCTGTAAAGTTCTTTTATTTTAAACAGTTTTTAAGCTGAAATCCACATGAAGATAGGGAATCTCCTGGCAGTCAAATGGTTAGGATGGCACTCTCATTGCCGAGGGCCCAGGTTCAATCCCTCGTCGGGGAACTAATATCCCACAAGCCTTGTGGTTGTGGCCAAAAAAAAAAAAAAAAAAAGTCACATGAAAGTTGAAATAACTCTAAGCAAACTGCGATCCACTATTTTTTAACTGGTCAGATCTGAAACAAATCAACTTTTATACTACCACTGAAAACCAAGTTTTCCCATTTTAGGATATTATAATTCAGTATATTGAGTTTGCTAGAAAGAAAATTTATTAAATAATGACATGCATACATACACATCCTTGCTAAATAATTTCATATTCACTTAAATTTTTTAAAAATGACATGACAAAGAGAACTAACGACGAAAATAGTACCATTTTACACTGTCTTTGGTACAGACTAAAGAGGAGTATGGTCAATAGTGAAGAATCCGTGAAAAATGAAAGTGTTAGTCATTCAGTTGTATCTGACTCTGCGACCCCATGGACTGCAGCCTGCCAGGCTCCTCCGTCCATGGACTCCTCCAGGCAAGAATACTAGAGTGGGTTGCCGTTTCCTTCTCCAGGGGATCTTCCTGACCCAGGGATAAAATCCAGGTTTCCTACATTATAGGCAGATCCTTTACCATCTGAGCTACCAGGGAAGCGAAAGAGTCCACGATGGAATATTTTATAAGGAATCATGTAAAGATAGAGCTTAGGAGACAAGGGGAGCACTGTATGCCAGGAAACAATTCTAAGAAACTGGTCTCATGACAACAAAACAAAAATAAACATTCTGAATTTTATACAGCTTCAGTTATCTATAAAATTCCCATACTTTTCCAGCAGCTCACACACTATGACTACCTTCATACTTTGATTCTCCAGCAATATCGTTAACCGGAAAAAAACGGAGGGAAAGTGAAAACAATGAGCTACTAAATGTCTACTAGATGTGCATACCGTACAACCAAGATCCCTTGTTTCCAAATTCATCCTCACAATCACGTAAGAGTTAGTATTATCTCCAGTTTATATATGAGCATTACAAAACTTGCCCCAAACCACAATATATAAATGGAAGAGCCCAGCACTTCTGATTACAAAAGCTGAACTTTTTTCAGTAGTTTCACACTTCCACATAAAATAAAAGATTATAAAACAGTTTAGAAAACAATAACAAATTTTAGTCAAAGTAAGCATTCCTACAAGAGCATTATTTGGCAAAACAGAACCAACAAACAGTGATAATGAAAATATGACTAAAAAATTGCAAAAATCTCTACAAGTATGGATAGGACATATATAAAAACATATACTGGGTCTGGTAGGGATAAAAGTGATCTGGGAAGAGGTTAGTAGGGTAAAAAAGAAGACCCTCAATTAAAACCTTCTCTGATAACTGCACAAATACACACATACACTATTCCTTATAAAATTTTTTGTGGTATATTAGTGATAGGACAAGTTTTTCAAAACAAACCAAAATTGAATATACATGAATGGGAAATGGGATTTAACCAAGACAAGTGTTAGGAAGATTTAACCATTTATGCTTCCTTATAAGGAGAAGTCAAAAGACATCTTTTTAAAATCATCATCTCCTTAGGCTTTTAAGAGATAAGAAAAATGAAGATACACTGAAAGAGTTTTTATGAAAATTAAGCAGCAGAAAATTAAGAAAGGGATGAGATTAATAGGAAAAGCTTCCAGAGAAGTGAGACTTGCCATAGATTCAGCCAGGCATGTAGGTCTCTACTTTCTTCAACAGAACTATCCCTATATTACAAAAGAAAACTTAATAGATAAAAATTAATAACAGCTAAAAGTTTACCACAAAAGGATGGAGAGTTGTATGTTAAAGAGAATATATGATGAAACAGCCAACCTTTTAAAAATTAGTATCTAAGGAACATTTAACTTCCTCAGAGGCAAGAACTATATTGTATCTTTCTACCCTATCTTCCCCCTCCTCACCTTACCCCCCCCAGAAGATAGATTATAGAGGAACATACAAAGATGAAATATACACACTTGCACAAAACAAACTGATTAATGTACTAATTCACCAAGCATATCTGAATTTGGTTAATGATTTGAAGCTAATTCTGTCCTTTCTTAAAATAACCTTACTGAATGCCCAATAATATAGATATAAACAGATAGTCAATTATTAGAAAGTCCATGTTAAGAATTCATCTACATCCACATTATGTCATAGTTGCCATAAAAACTTTTAATATACTATTGAATATAGGTATGTTAAGCATAAGTATTTTAAGGTCTTTCCACTTACATATGGTTTCAAAGACATATATCACATGTAATTAATATCCTAAAAATAAAAGAAACAAAATAGAAACATCTGCTACTTATCAGACTCACTTACCCAGAGCCAGAAATATAAACAGGGATAGGTAAAGAAGACTGAAAAATGATGTCAGAAATCAAAACATTCTACAACTTGGTAATTCTAGAAATTTCTGAAGTAAGTAAAATTTGGGGAGATTAAAACAAACAAAAAAACCAGAAAGGGAATACTGGTATCAACAGTGGACGGTCTGCTAACATATGTACCTGTGTGACCTTGTTCAACTCACTTAACTTCTCTAGGCCTCAGATTCCCCATCTGTAAAATGAGAAGGTTGGACTAAATGATCTCTTTCAGGTACTTTCCAGTTCTATGATTCCATTAAATGGATGGGGGAATAAGCGAGTTAAAATATGTGCACCAAAAGCTACTCTCAACTAATAATGAGACAATTCATTAACTTGAGAGTCCAATGTTTGGATATACAAACAGGCAATCAAGTTTCCAGGTTAGATCCCAATGCCAACTTTAACCAAATAACACAAGTGACCCACAATACTGACAGTACAAACCTAAGTTCTAAATTCTGGAAGCAGGAAGCCACTGCATACAGGAATGAAAAGTATTTCCTTTCTTTTCTTTGGATATAATGTTAAAGTCTTCCTTCTGGGGCTCTACATGCTCAATCCTGAGAGTCTAAATCCAAAAGGACTCATTTAGTGGACTCCAGCTTTGAAAGTTAGTTCATGACCTCTTTTTTTTTTTTTTAACTTAAATTCTGAATCCATTTGTTCAAAAATTACAAAACTCTGTAACTTATTTTCCTCCACATAAACCTCTGGCACCTGCAACAAAAGTTGTTGCAGAAGAGGTTAATCCAGAAAAGAGAAAGATATATGCACAGATCATTTGTAAACTGCTGCTGCTGCTGCTAAGTCACTTCAGTCATGTCCAACTCTGTGCGACCCCATAGACGGCAGCCAATCAGGCTCCCCCGTCTCTGGGATTCTCCAGGCAAGAACACTGGAGTGCGTTGCCATTTCCTTCTCCCATGCATGAAAGTGAAAAGTGAAAGTGAAGTCACTCAGTCATGTCCAACTCTTCGCAACCCCATGGACCGCAGCCTACCAGGCTCCTCTGTCCATGGGATTTTCCAGGTAAGAGTGCTGGAGTGGGGTGCCACCTACACTAAGTTTCTATAGCACCTGTTACTTTCTTTGATTATTTTAATACCACTGCTCCCTCCACACACCATAATCTGACCATAATGGACCCAATCTGGCCAAATCTGGCTTAATTACAGCATATCCTAGACAGTATTACACCACCAAGCTTCTCACATGCCATTCTCTAGGTCTACAACACCATCTTCCCTCCTCCTAAGCCTGCAGGTCAACCTTCATGATTCTTTTCACCTCAGCTGAAGCATTCTGTTCTTTATGAAATCTTCCCTGTAATAGGCAATCACTATTTTGACTGTTGTCCACATAGCTCTCTTCTATACAAGAGTTACCTCTCCTATAGTACTTTGTCTACTTTCTACATTAGACTAATTACTTGAGGGCTGGAACAACATCTTATTCACCTCTGCACTAGCTAACGTTTTAGAATGTCCAACAGGTAACAGGCACTCAGTAAATGTCTGCTTCTTTGTGGATCTGAGGAAATCATTTTACAACTAAGAGACACAACACCTGCGCCTATGTCACTCTCAGATGTTCTGAAGTCTTATCAGAGCACAAAGATCACCAAATTAAAGGTAAATAAGCAACATCCCATAAGCCAATAAGGCACTGCTGCTGCTGCTAAGTCGCTTCAGTCGTGTCTGACTCTGTGTGACCCCACAGATGGCAGCCCACCAGGCCCTGCCGTCCCTGGGATTCTCCAGGGAAAAACACTGGAGTGGGTTGCCATTTCCTTCTCCAATGTGTGAAATTGCAAAGTGAAAGTGAAGTTGCTCAGTCGTGTCAGACTCTCCGTGACCCCATGGACTGTCAGGCTCCTCCATCCATGGGATTTTCCAGGCAAGAGTACTGGAGTGCTCGCCATTGCCTTCTCCCAATAAGGCACAGAGACGCTTTAATTTTTTGGTGAATATTTGAAAGCCCACTCTAGAAAAGAATCTTCTTACATCTGATAAACTCTACAGAAATTAAATAGTGGATAGTATACATAACTTGGGATTAAAAATTTTCCAACGCACCATTTATACATATCACCCAGGAAAAATAAAAGCCATGTAGAAACATAACACATTTTATATATCATTTTTTAGAATTAGAAAATGGTCAGTATTTGGGGAAGAAAAAATGGTCAAGGGCAGAAAAGGGAAGATATTAATATTTGACTCACATTTTTCTTTCCTTTTCTTTTTTTTCCACATCTCTACTCACAAAGTCAAAAGGAAAAGTTAAAGATAAGGTCAGCTAGCTGAATCAAGAGGCAATCGTTACACCCCTGCCTCAAACAAGAAGAACCACCCATTTTAACAATTTTAGGTAACTTATTTATCTTATATACAGTTAGAGAATATACTAATAACTTTTTCAATCAATTGACCTAGAGACAGAGAATAAAATTATATTAGAAGCTTCTCTCCATAGAAGATGGCATTGATGCTTTAACAGAAGCTCTGTGTGAATTACACTTCCAGTTACCACTTGGTTATGGGCGCAAAGATGGGCTAGATGCCAAGTCATGTAAAGCAGATCTAGCAGCATGGATCTGTGCTGGCACTGTTTTACCTCATCACTACACTTTCTAAAATGGCCTAACAATGCTCTCAATCAGACTTCGTGAACTAATTGTTTTAGGAATACAATTCTGTTAAATTTTATCTTTAACTCTACTTCACTCTAACAAGGAAACAACTTTCACTCAATAGTTATTTTAGAAGATATTTGCAAGCATACAAACAAGAAAATATACTTACAGATTGTATATCTTGTAATGGTTTTTATGCTTTGAATCCAAAAACCTTAAAACAAAACAAACAAACAAAAAGCCACCATTAACAAAAATGAGCTAACATTTGAAATTACATTAATACTATTGAGAAAAACGAAAAGACAGATTCTATTTTTCCTAATCTCAAATGTAATTTAAGAAAAATAAACTCCAATAAATATTCCCTCCATGGGTTTAAGCTAGTAAGCAGTTCCTTCTTATATAATTACTATATTACACAGATTTATAAAATCTGCAGTAAAGCCATAGCTTTTCATAAAATGAATATTTTCATAATCTCTCTTTAGCCTAACATAATGAAGTTGAGTGTTAAGAAATAACTTCTTTAAAAAGCATTATTAGCATTTAGCTCAAGTTACCTAGCTTATACATTTTTCTGAGTCACATGCAATCAAGTAATATTAAAAATAATCCTGGTAACTCAGTCATCAATTCTTTCAAACTAAAAACATTTGATATTTGAAAGATGAAAGTAATAACTACTAGTTTTATACAGTGTATTAAACATTTTCACATACATATTCTTATTTGATGCTCACAAACATCTGAGAGGTAGAGCTTCTGCACATTTTACAGATGAGGGAAGCAGGTAAAAGAAATTACAGGACTTGCCTGAGGTCATACAGCTACGATGTCAGAACTCAACACCAGAGACCTGGCTCTCAACAATTAGTGGAGAAACTAAACAACAACTACAGCCAACACTTTATGTACCAGGCACTACTTTCGACACTTTATACATATAAACTTATCAAATCCTGTGAGGGAAGTAACAGAGGGATTAGAAATTTGTAAAGCTGAAGAAATAGAATAAATAGAAGAACAAATGGAAAACAGAAGAGACAATTTTAAAAGACCTAAAATCTAGGAGATGCAACATATGAATAGGTATCCCAGAGCAAAGGATGGAAAATACAGGAGAAATCTATGATATAATTCAAGAAAAAGACCCCAAACTGAAGGTCATGAATTTCCAAACTGAAAGGGTATAATGAATTTTTTTTTTAGTTAAAACAGATCCAAATAAAGGCATACATACTTTAGCGAAGTTTTGAAATACTGAAGAGATAAACCTAAGATCCTAGAAACTGCCTGAATCAGGTTTCATTAAAAAAAATCTGGAATCAGAATAACTTCATACTTTTTAATGGCAACACCAGCAGCTAGAAAACAATTAGACAAAACCTTCTGACTTTACATTATTCCTAGTCTAGAATTCCACAGCTGCTGCTGCTGCTGCTAAGTCGCTTCAGTCACGTCCGACTCTGTGCAACCCCATAGATGGCAGCCCAGCAGGCGCCCCCGTTCCTGGGATTCTCCAGGCAAGAACACTGGAGTGGGTTGCCATTTCCTTCTCCAGAATTTCACAGCAAGATACACTATAAAACAAGTGTGAATCTGTAATAAAGGCATTTTTAAATAAGCAAAGTCTCAAATAATTTTGATTTCCACATATTCTTTCACTCAGGAAATTATGAGAAAATTATGAGAAAATGTGTTCCACCAAGACAGGGGTGGGAAACCTATGGAAAAAGATGACAAATTCCAGAAACTGAAGAACTCAACTCATGAGAAGAAAACAGAAAACAGGGAACCCCTGAATGAATAGTGAAGGAACATCTCAAGTAGACAGTCATACAGCAAGCTCGGAGAACAGCTAAGCCAGTTTAGGGATGAACAGAAGGTTCCTGAAGAAGATGAAATTGATATAATGCCAAATGTGCTCAAACATTTCCAGAGATTCAAACTTAGAGGCAAGTTTAGAGATAAATTAAAGTTAAGAAGGCAGAGACTAAACGAGAGACAGAGAAAGGAGAAAGGGAGAAAGAAGGGGAAACAAAATGCATAGGAAAAACCAGCTATAATATACTATATCGTTTACACTGAGTTCAGTCGCTCAGTCGTCTCTGACTCTTTGTGAACCCATGGACTGCAGCACGCCAGGCTTCCCTGTCCATCAACGAGTCAAACTCCAAATTCATGTCCATTGAGTCGGTGATGCCATCCAACCATCTCATCCTCTGTCGTCCCCTTCTCCTCCTGCCTTCAATTTTTTCCAGCATCAAGGTCTTTTCCAATGAGTCAGTTCTTCGCATCAAGTGGCCAAAGTATTGGAGATTCAGCTTCAGCATCAGTCCTTCCAATGAACACCCAGGACTGGTCTCCTTTAGGATGGACTGGTTGGACCTCGTTGGAGTCCAAGCCACTCTGAAGAGTCTTCTCCAACACCACAGTTCAAAAGCATCAATTCTTTGCCACTCAGCTTTCTTTATAGTCCAACTGTCACATCCATACATGACCAGTGGAAAAACCATAGCCTGGACTAGATGGACCTTTGTCAGAAAAATAATGTCTCTGCTTTTTAATATGCTGTCTAGGTTGGTCATAGCTTTTCTTCCAAGGAGCAAGTGTCTTTTAATTTCAGGGCTGCAATCACCATCTGCAGTGATTCTGGACCCCAGAAAAATAAAGTCAGGCACTGTTTCCCCATCTATTTGCCATGATATGATGGGACTGGATGCCATGATCTTAGTTTTCTGAATGTTTAGTTTTAAGACAACTTTTTCACTCTCCACTTTCACTTTCATCAAGAGGCTCTTTAGTTCTTCTTCACTTTCTGCCATTAGGGTGGTGTCATCTGCATATCTGAGGTTACTGATACTTTCCCCAGCAATCGTGATTCCAGTTTGTGCTTCATCCAGCCCAGTGTTTCTCATGATGTACTCTGCATATAAGTTAAATCAACAGGGTGACAATGTACAGCCTTGACATACTCCTTTTCCTATTTGGAACCAGTCTGTTTTTCCATGTCCAGTTCTAATTGTTGCTTCCTGACCTGCATATAGGTTTTTCAAGAGACAGGTCAGGTGGTCTGACATTTCCATCTCTTTCAGAATTTTCCACAGTTTATTGTGATCCACACAGTCAAAGGCTTTGGCATAGTCAATAAAGCAGAAGTAGATGCTTTCTGAAACTCTCTTGCTTTTTTGATGACACAACGAATATTGGTAATTTGGTCTCTGGTTCCTCTGCCTTTTCTAAAATCAGCTTGAACATCTGGAAGTTTACAGTTCACATATTGTTGAAGCCTGGCTTGGAGAATTTTGAGCATTACTTTGTTAGTGTGTGAGATGAGTGCAATTGTGCAGTAGTTTGAGCATTCTTTAGCATTGCCTTTCTTTGGGATTAGAATGAAAACTGACCTTTTCCTGTCCTGTGGTCACTGCTGACTTTTCCAAATTTGCTGGTACATTGAGTGCAGCACTTTCACAGCATCATCTTTCAGGATTTGAAATAGCTCAATAGGAATTCCATCACCTCCACTAGCTTTGTTCATAATGATGCTTCCTAAACCCCATTTGACTTCACATTTCAGGATGTCTGGCTCTAGGTGAGTGATCACAGCACTGTGATTATCTGGGCCGTGAAGATCTTTTTTGTACAGTTCTTCTGTGTATTCTTGCCACCTCTTCTGAATATTTTCTGCTTCTGTTGAGTCCTTACCATTTCTGTCCTTTATTGAGCACATCTTTGCATGAAATGTTCCCTTGGTATCTCTAGTTTTCTTGAAGAGATCTCTAGTCTTTCCAATTTTATTGTTTTCCTCTATTTCTTTGCACTGATTACTGAAGGCTTTCTTATCTCTCCTTGCTATTCTTTGGAACTCTGCAGGCAAATGGGTTAACTATAAATGACATTTATCTAGTTATAACATAAAAACTCAATATTGATAAAATCAAAATTACAATATAACCACTGGAAGTATGGGAGAATGAAAACATGTAGCTGGATTAAGGGGGAAAAAAAAGTCCATAAACTTGAATGTGAAAAGTATGTTACACAGTCAGTCAAGCAGTACTTAAAACTTTATCACTAACTGATGTCACATTATGGTTTTCGAAGATACCAAAATATTATTTACAATCAACACTGCAGAATTAACATTAGACCTGCCAACAGATTTAAATGTGTTTATAACTATTATTACACAGATATCTTAAAATACTTTATAACCACTATAATGAAAACTAATACAATAGGCATATTTATAATCCTCTGAATTTTATTTTATCAATTTAAATCATTCTAAGAAACAGTTCATAAGCTTCAACAGACTGTCTACAAGATACACGGCATAAGATTATGAACTCTTGCCATGGGGCAGTGGTTATTTACCCTATAAATCTATCTGATTCTAGTATTTCATATGTACATATTTAAGGTATGTGTAACTTTTCCTAATTCTTTTTTTTTTAACCCAGTACTTCAACCAACCCCGGAAGCATTGATTTTGCTATGAAGACTTCTACTGAACTATAAATAATATTACAAGAAAAAGTGGTATGTTATAGACCCTTTCATTCCTATCTCTTTTACCTTCTTTATCTTCTATATTCTTGGATATTTCTCAATTTGTACTTTTGGATTTTTCTTTAAAATTAGGTAAAATTTACATATAGTGAAATACATAGATCTCAGGTACACAATTCTATGAATTCTGAAACAACCACTCCAATCAAAATATAGGACACTTCTTCCATCCCAGAAAATTCCCTCATGCCCAATTGCAGCGAAGCCCCACCAAGCTCTCAGGTAGCTACTACTATTTCATGAAGTATGCATTCTTTTCTAACTGACTTCCTTCACTTACTTTTTTAATTTATCCATGGTGTAACATGTATCACTAGTTCATTCTTTTTATTCCAATTATTACTCTGTTGTATGAACATACCACCACTGATCCACTCTTCTTTGATGGATATCTGGGATTTTACAGTTTGGGGTTATTATGAACCAAGTGCATAAACATTCTTGAGCAAGTCTTTTATGGGGACATATGCTTTCACTCTCTTGAGTAAATAATAGCTAGGCGTAGAACTGCTGGGTCACAGAGTAGATAGGGGTGGGTGTACACTTATCTCTGTGAGAAACTACTGAACACCTTTCCAGAGTGGCTGTTCTATTCCACAGATCTACCACATTTTAAGAGTTTCAGTTGCTCCACAGTCTTATCAACATTTGGCACTGTTGGTTTAAAAAAAAAATTCTAGTCCTTCATTTGTTTATTAGTCATTTTTATACTTCCTTTTGTGAAATATCTAAGTTACTGGCTCATTTTATCCCCCAACTGGATTGTCTTTTTTATTACTGATCTAAAGGAGTCTTCTATATATTCTGGGTATAAGTCCTTTGTCATATATTTGCTCCCTGTGTACAACTTGACTTTCCATTTCCTTAATAATGTGCTTTGATAATCAACAACTTTAAATTTTTATAAAATCCAATATATCATATTTTTCTTTTGTTTAGAACCTTGTAGTTTCTCTGAGAAATCTTCCCATACACAAAAGCAGTTCATAAATATATTCTCTATCTTTTATTCTAGAAGCTGTATACATACTTTTAGACTTTTTTCAGTTTCTATTTTAATTTGGTTCTATTTAATTTGGTTTAATAGATAATGCTAAGGATAATTAGAATATCTAAAACATGGACAAATGATTTCAAGGACAGTGATCATAAAATTTAATAAACAACAACTCATTGCTACCTGCAGTATCTTCCACCATGGGTTGCTTATGAGAGAAAATGAATAAGCAAAAAATAATCTACAAAATACAATTCTCTCTCAGAAAGCCTACAATGTAAATGTGAGCAAAGGAGGGGAGGGGAGGTATTATGGAAGATTAACATTTCATTTTTACTTCATTCTGAGTTTGGTAACTTTATGATTTGAATCCAAATACATAAACCTACACTATATTAACAGGAATGTATACATCCTATTGCCCAGCTCCAGGGAATACTATTCAAAGGTGGTAGTCCTATACACTTAAACTGGAGCCCAAAGTAGTGGCAGGACACATACCAAAATGGTCATAGTGGTTATCCTGGGTTTACAGGGAGAGATGGGCGCTTTCATGATTTACTTTCAACACTTCTACAATTTTGTTGTTAAAATATAAGCACATACTACTTTCAAAAGAAAAAAGTTTTCTGCCCTAATTTATTTCCCCTAAAAAGTAAGAATTGATGAAGTTATATCACATTGTTCTACCTCTAAAGAGCAGGCTTCATGAAAGTCTAGGTTCTTTTAAACAGTATTTTTTAGAGTTTACATGAAATTATTATTTCCATATACTGTTTTGAAGTACAAAAAAAAAGAATCCAAGTTTTTTTATGTGACAACAGTCCTCTTCGAGAAATAATTAGTTTTAATGAGATTCATGCAATCCCTATTTATAACGACTCGGGAGGTTTTTCTTAATTGTATTTTCATTCAAACTGAGCCTGTCCTGAGGATATTAAAAAAAAAATTTTTACTAGCACACACTTGGTGCCAAATCACAAATCTGACATCAGTGAGAAATGATGTCAACAAAAAAAGAAACGATTCATTAAAATGCTGGTAATGTGTTATTCGTCTAAACCCCTCGTAGATGTTCCAGCCATGAAAAAGCTTTTTCTTCAATTTCATCAACACACTTTTTATGTTACTTTAGCTAGTAACTACTTTGTTTATAATGTATATTCGAAGATAACTGTTATCTTTTTTTAATGTTCAAGGATTATTTATTATGGGCACAACTGCTAAGAATTTCTGCTTCCCATTCTTTTATTTTTCTACATTCCTTTCAGGAAGGACAAAGGCTTACTAAACAGTCTCATTTGATTCTTCATAACACATACTTAAAAATAAAATCAGTTCTAAAAAAGAAAACTATCTGTAAGGGTAAACTTTCATAAAATTAAATATTCCACAAAATAATAATGGCTGAGCTAGTAAAATAAAAATAGATTTGAGTAGGCAAATAGGTACCAAACTGGTGGTGGCCTATTGAGGTGCAATGTTAAGGCTATTAGAACAATATCCAGGTTGGAGACTGAGAAAGAATATGATGATTGATTACCAATGTCTGCCATTAGTGAGGGAGAGAGGATAAAATAAAAATGTTCACTCTGCCATCTCCAGAAGACATCAATACAAACTTATGGGTTGTTGTCATTCAGTCACTAAGTTGTGTCCAAATCTGCAGCCTCACAGAATGCAGCACGCCAGGCTGCCCTGTCTTTCAGTATCAATTTAGAAAAAGAAAATTTGAACATTATAAATTATTATACAGTAGGCCAAGTTACTGTAACTAGATACAAGTCTATTATGAATAAGCCTTAAAAAACTTTGTTCTAAAAATATTTTTTTACACTGGCATTCAATATAAAGGGGCCATCTCTTAAAATTTGTCTTACACTTTCGACGATTATAGAGTACTGGTATAGGCATTTTTCCTTTGTAAATAACTGCAAAATTGGAAAAAATACATGAGGAACTAAACAAAAGGCAGCAGAGGCCTATGATCTTCAAGGAAAAAGAAACCTTACCTGCCTCGTGCAAAACCTGTATGCAGGTTTTTCTCTAAGTTTACCCTTATAGATACTTTTCTTTTTTAGAACTGAAGTGATTTTATTTTTAAGTGTGTGTTATAAGGAATCAAATGAGATTATTTATGTAGTAAGCTTTTGTCATTCCTGAATGGAATAATAAATAATCTTTGAACATTAAAAAAGGAAAACAATTATCTTTGAATATACATTACAAGAAGCAACAGTTAGACTCAGACATGGAACAATGGACTGGTTCAAAGCTGGGAAAGGAGTACATCAAGGCTGTATTTTGTCACACTGATTATTTAACTTCTATGCAGAGTATACCATGCGAAATGCCAGGGTAGATGCAGGCACAAGCTGGAATCAAGACTGCCAGGAGAAATATCAATAACTTCAGATATGCAGATGACACCACCAATGGCAGAAAGTGAAGAGGAACTAAAGAGCTCTTGATGAAGTTGAAAGAGAAGAGTGAAAAAGCTGGCTTAAAACTCAGCATTCAAAAAACTAAGATCATGGCATCTGGTCCCATCACTTCATGGCAAATAGATGGGGAAAAAATGGAAACACTGACAGACTATTTTCTTGGGCTCCAAAATCACTGAGGATGGTGACTGCAGCCATGAAATTAAAAGATGCTTGCTCCTTGGAAGAAAAACTATGACAAACCTAGACAGCATATTAGAAATCAGAGACATTACTTTGCCAACAAAGGTCCGTATAGTCAAAGCCTCGGTTTTTCCAGTAGTCATGCATGGATGTGAGAGTTGGACCGTAAAGAAGACTGAGTGCCAAAGAATTGATGTTTTTGAACTGCAGTGTTGGAGAAGACTCTTGAGAGTCCCTCGGACTGCAAGGAGATCATATCAGTCAATCCTAAAGGAAATCAATCCTGATTATTCATTGGAAGGACTGATGCTGAAACTGAAGCTCCAATACTTTGGCTACCTGATGCAAAGAACTAACTCATTGGAAAAGACCTAGATGCTGGGAAAGATGGAAGGCAGGAGGAAAAGGGGACGACAGAGGATGAGATGGTCGGGATCACATCACTGACTCAATGGACATGAGTTTGAGCAAGCACCAGGAGATGGTGAAGGACACAGAAGCCTGGTGTCTTGCAGTCCATGGGGTCGCAAACAGTCAGATCAACTAAGCGACTGAACAACAACCCCAAGCCTGCCTTGTTTTCAGCTTGAAGACTCTATTTTGACAGAGCAGAAGGAAATGGAACAAAGGTTTCACTGAGGTAAACAGACAGAAATTGGAGTTCTGGGTGGTAAAGCAGCTAGGGTTTGTGGAACAGAAAAGCAGAAAAAGGAGGATGGACAGATGGAGGGACTTCGAAGTCTGTGTGGAAATTAACCTCAGGGCCTTGGCATGGGTTAGGCTGCATAGCTGCAGGTTCTGAAGCATAATGGAGACAACATCAGAGAAAGGACAGTACTGGGAGAAAGAGTTATGTCCAGCCAGAATGGAGAGACTTTAGGTATTCAGCTGAGACCCTAGAAAGCCACACCTGAGGAGTAAGGACCATGACACGAAGCAAAAGACAAAACTGAAACAGGCCTACCTTAACAAAGAAAACCAAGCCTGATGATATAAGGAGATTAGCCATCAATTTAAATGCCTGCCAAAATGAAACTCAGCACACTTAAAGTAACAATTCAGACTTCCTACAACATAAAACATTCATCATACAATTAAAACTTATTAGGCATGCAAAGCAGGAAAATATGATCTATGACCAAGAAGGAAAAAAAAAAAAGCAGTCAACAGAAACCAATTCCAAGACGAACCAGATGTTGGAATTAGCAGACATGGATTCTGAAGAAGCTATTATAAAAATATACAAGAATGTAAAAGAAAATGAGTATAGCTTAAGTGGAAAGATGAAAAATCTTAGTAAAGGCATAGAGATTATAAAAGACAGAAATTCTAGATCTCAAAAGTACAGTATCTGAAAAGAAAAATCTACTCGCAAGACTGAGGACTGCAGAAGATGTGGGAGATTGAGTTTTCTAAGAATGGACATATTCCCCATTACACATGCTCCTCTTAAACATAACCTTAACAATGGTCTCTTTTAAGTGGTGGAGTCTACGGTCCATCCCCCTTGAACTTGGGCACACTTCTGTGATTACCTCAACCAACTGAGTACTGGCAGAAGTGAGGTAAAGCTATTTCTAATGCTAGGTCATAAAAAATGCCATATACTTCTACCATGGACTCTGGATCTTCACTTTCAAGAAGGTGCCATGCTATGAGGAAGCTCAAAATAGCCTACATGGAAAGGCCAGGTGTAGGGTTCTGGCCAACAGCCCCATTAAAGACCTAGATAACAGACAGTCTATACCAGAAACATGAGTGAAAACACAAATAGATGATTCAGCCCTCAATCTGCCAAAACTCATCTCCTGCCACTGAGTTTTCCCAACTAAGGCCCCAAATATTCTGGAGCAGAAATAAGTCATTTCCACCATGCCTTGTCCAGATTTCTGACTCACTTAATCTGCGAGTACAAAATAAATAAATGTTCTATGCTATTTATGTTTAGAGGTGGTTTGTTATACATAGATATCAGCTGGAAAATAAAGATATGAATTTGATAACACATAGTAGTTAATTATTTAACACAGAGAACAAAAGAAAGAAATTGAAAAACAAAAATTTAAAGACATCATGGCTAAAAATTTCCCACCCACAGTATATAAAACATCAACTTAGAGACATTACAAGCTCAATAAACTCCAAATAAGACAAATATAAAAAGAACCAAACTATGCCTATTATAATCAAAACCACTGAAAACCCAAGAGAAAAAACAAAAGGAGTCAAGAAAAAGATACATTATATATCTAGGAGAATACAAGTATGAATAATGGCTGACTTCTCATCAGATCTAATGAAGCATTCAAAAACAACAACAAAGTCATCACAGAAGTCTATATCCAGCAAAACGCCTTTCAAAAACAATCAACAAATATAGAGGATTTGTCACCAGCAAACTTGTTCCTAGGCTGAAGGGAACTAATTCCAGATGAAAACTTTGACTCTAAAGAAATAAACAAAAAGCATCAAAAATACAGGAGTCGGTATAAAAGGTCATCTTTCTTCTTGATTTCACTGAAAAATAACTGGTTAAAGCAAATAAAATAACATTGTATTCTGTGGTTTACTACATACGTAGACATAAAATACATGACAAAAATCATACAAAAGAAATGGAGGAAAACAGAATTTTACTGTTGTAGGGCTCTTATATTTTTATGCTTACAATAACAACTCTAAGAGAACTGTAACAAGCTGTGTTCTATGATTCTGAGAACAAACTCTAAATATATACAGATACACACACACACACACACACACACACACACAGCTAAAAAATAGAAGAATTTAAATGGAATACTTTAAAATATTCTATTAACCCCAAAAAGGACAGAAAAAAAGGAATGAAGGAGAATGAGGAAATAGGAATGAATGGAATAAAATAGGAATGAATGAACAACTAAACACAAATAGGAAGGTGTTAAGACTAAAAGAAAACATATTAATCATCATATTAAATATAAATGGACTAAACACTCCAATTAAGAAAGTCAGTGATTATAAGGCAAGTTCAAAAGTACAAATACTTGCTATACAAGCTGGCACACTCTGCAAGCAATGAATACACTATGCAATGCTAAAAAGTGAAAGAAGCCAGATTACGTAAATCAAATGCAAAACCAAATCTAGATGCAACCAACTCTAGAGGCTCTATACATTAACACCATGCTGCTGAATTCATTCCAACAGAGGAGAAAAAAATCTAGGTAGTAAGATAAGCTTTTACTGACTCTTAGAAGGTATCAGAAATTCAGTTATTATTTTGGTGAAGTTACTGGTGGTCCAGAGTCTGATCTTCTATCTTTCAGAATTAAACTTGATCACGTCAACATATTGAGCAGTGTTTTTCCCCCCCAGGAAATTAGAACCTGTATCGTACGACCGATGTATGATTATTATAATGATCATAACGGCAATATGTTAATGTACTGAAAAATCCAATTGCCATAAGAACTAAATTATTCATTTAAGATCGTATCTCACCATAAGGAGATCTGAGAAGTGTAATCAGAATGTTGCTGAGTAAGTGTGAACTCAAATAAGAGAACTTAAATGAAGCAATTTTTAATAGACTAAGATATTCTGATGCTTCCATCTCCACAAAAGGTATAGCTTTCCCAAAACTATCTGAAGTTCATTGGCTAAGACTTCCTTTCTCTTGGCAGTGTTTTTCCTGTATTTCAATAGCCAACCAATCTTTCTTTACACTGAAAGGCTTTATGTAGATGAAGTAAACATATTCCACTGGACTAATCTGAAGTCTTACTCTAAGTTCTAAGAGTCCTTCTGTTTCTTAAAGGTGAACTAGTATATTTCTGCTCTGTGCCAGTATTTATAGATTAGAGCATTCTATCATTTGCAAGTGCTTGGACAACTGATAAGATATCATCCAAAAAATATGTCTTGAAAACTTGCAAAGTGACAAACACTACTGTAGATACACTGGTAACAAAACTCCAAGTATGAACAACCACAATCATTAATAAAAACTGCTTCCAGCAGCTTGACAGAAACCCAGCAAACCCGGTTTTACAAACGTTCCCATTCAGAAAGCAGTCTAAGGACACTGGACAGTTCCTGCCAATCCAGCGGAGGCTAAGAAGAAACCAATTACTTTACATGCTGCACGGTCCTGCAGCAAAGCAACTATTTGGAAACCACATTTAAGTCTGCTGTGTCCACGTTCAATCGATATTCGCCCTTACAACCCTAACAAACCTACAGCTGCTACTGCTACTACTGAAACGTGAAATTGGATTGCTGTTTTTCTTTTTAACACATAAATCGTATCATGCTTCATCCCATTAAACAAAGGTAAACTTCAAATACTCTACTAGGTTGGTGCAAATGTCATTGCTGTTTCAGACTGTGAATTTTACCGTTATAACTAGGCTCAAACACATCTTTATTAATCAAAATGGGAACCATTATAATAAATACATTTGTGTCAATGAGAAGTAAGTTTGTTTACTCCTGTAGCATAAAAATCCGAGCTTCAGGATTTGACGAACTCTTGGAGAACATTTTCTGCCTCCTGCTGGTTGTAGAAGTGTTCTGCCTGCAAAAAATTGAGATACTTGAAGAAATGGTAGTTGGCTGGTGAGATGTCAGGTGAATATGGTAGATGAGGCAAAACTTTGTGGTACAGTTTATTCAACTTTTGAAGGGCTGGCTGTCTGATGTGTGGTTGGGTGCTGCTGTGGAGGAAAATCGGGCCCTTTCTGTCGACCAATGGCAGCTGCAGGCAATGCAGTATTCAGTGCATCTCACTGATTTGCTGAGCATACTTGTCAGATAAAATGGTTTCGCCAGGCTTCAGAAAGTTATAGTGGATCAGACTGGAAACAGACCACCAGCAGTGATCATGACCTTTATTTGGTGGAAATCGGTCTTTGGGGAAGTGCTTTGGAGCTTCTTTTCAGTTCAACCACTGAGCTAGCTGTTGTCGCCTGTCATATAAAATCACTTGTTATAGAAAAGCTGTAACAAACCTAGACAGCAAATTAAAAAGCAGAGACATCACTTTACTAACAAAGGTCCATCTAGTCAAAGCTATGGTTTTTCCAGCAGTCATTTACAGATGTGAGAGCCGGACCATGGAAAAGGCTGAGCACCAAAGAACTGATGCTTTCAAATTGTGGTGCTGGAGAAGACTCTTGAGAGTCTCTCAGACAGCAAGGAGACCAAACCAGTCAAATCTAAAGGAAATCAACCCTGAATATTCATTGGAAGGCCTGATGCTGAAGCTGAAGCTACAATACTTTGGCCACCAGAGGCGAAGAGCTGACTCACTGGAAAAGATCCAATTGCTTGGAAAGACGGAAGGCAGGAGGAGAAGGGGGCAACAGAGGATGAGCTATTTGGACGGTATCACTGATTCAATTGACATGAGTTTGAGCAAACTCTGGGAGATAGTGAAAAATAGGGAAGCCTGGCATGCTATAGTACATGGGGCTTCAGAGAGTCAGACGTGACTTAATGACTCAGTTCAGTTCAGTAGCTCAGTCGTGTCCGACTTTGCGACCCCATGAACCACAGCATCCCAGGCCTCCCTGTCCATCATCAACTCCTGGAGTCCACCCATAACCCATGTCCATTGAGTCAGTGACACCACCCAACGATCTCGTCCTCTGTCATCCCCTTTTCCTCCTGCCTTCAATCTTTACGAGCATCAGGGTCTTTTCAAGGAGTCAGCTCTTCGTATCAGGTGGCCAAAGTACTGGAGTTTCAGCTTCAACATCAGTCCTTCCAATGAAAACCCAGAACTGATCTCCTTTAGGATGGACTGGTTAGGTCTCCTTGAAGTCCAAGGGACTCTCAAGAGTCTTCTCCAACACCACATTTCAAAAGCATCAATTCTTCAGTGCTCAGCTTTCTTTATAGTCCAACTCTGACATCCATACATGACCACAGGAAAAACCATAGCCTTGACTAGACAGACCTTTCTTGACAAAGTCATGTCTCTGCTTTTTAATACACTGTCTAGGTTGGTCATAACTTTTCTTCCAAGGAGTAAGCGTCTTTTAATTTCATGGCTGCAATCACCATCTGCAGTGATTCTGGAGCCCAGAAAAATAAAGTCAGCCACTGTTTCCACTGTTTCCCCATCTATTTGCCATGAAAGGATGGGACCAGATGCCATGATCTTCGTTTTCTGAATGTTGAGCTTTAAGTCAACTTTTTCACTCTCCTCTTTCACTTTCATCAAGAGGCTCTTTAGCTCCTCTTCACTTTCTGCCATAAGGGTGGTGTCATCTGCATATCTGAGGTTATTGATATTTCTCCTGGCAATCTTGATTCCAGCTTGTGCTTCATCCAGCCCAGCATTTCTCATGACGTACTCTGAATATAAGTTAAATAAGCAGGGTGACAATATACAGCCTTGATGTACTTCTTTTCCTACTTGGAACCAGTCTGTTGTTCCATGTCCAGTTCTAACTATTGCTTCCTGGTCTGCAAATAGGTTTCTCAAGGGGCAGGTCAGATGGTCTGGTATTCCCATCTCTTGAAGAATTTTCCACAGTTTCTTGTGATCCACACAGTCAAAGGCTTTGGCATAGTAAAGAAAGCAGTAATAGATGTTTTTCTGGAACTCTTTCGATGATCCAGCAGATGTTGACAATTTGATCTCTGGTTCCTCTGCCTTTTCTAAAACCAGCTTGAACATCAGGAAGTTCACAGTTCACGTACTGCTGAAGCCTGGCTTGGAGAATTTTGAGCATTACTTTACTAGCATGTGAGATGAGTGCAATTGTGCAGAGGTTTGAGCATTCTTTGGCATTGCCTTTCCTTGGGATTGGAATGAAAACTGACCTTTTCCAGTCCCGTGGCCACTGCTAAGTTTTCCAAATTTGCTGGCATATTGAGTACAGCACTTTCACAGCATCACCTTTCAGGATTTGAAATAGCTCAACTGGAATTCTATCAACTCCACTAGCTTTGTTCGTAGTGATACTTCATAAGGCCCACCTGGCTTCACATTCCAGGATGTCTGCCTCTAGGTAAGTGATGCCATCACACCATTGTGATTATCTGGGCCGTGAAGATCTTTTTTGTACAGTTCTTCTGTGTATTCTTGCCACTTATTCTTAATATCTTCTGCTTCTGTTAGGTCCATACCATTTCTGTCCTTTACTGTGCCCATCTCAGCATGAAATGTTCCCTTAGTATCTCTAATTTTCTTGAAGAGATCTCTAGTCTTTCCCATTCTATTGTTTTCCTCTATTTCTTTACACTGATCGCTAAGGAAGGCTTTCTTATCTATTCTTTGGAACTCTGCATTCAGATGCTTATATTTTTCCTTTTCTCCTTTGCTTTTCGCTCCCCTTCTTTTCACAGCTATTTGTTAGGCCTCCCCAGACAGCCATTTTGCTTTTTTGCATTTCTTTTTCTTGGGGATGGTCTTGATTCCTGTCTCCTGTAAAGTGTCACAAACCTCCGTCCATAGTTCATCAGGCACTCTGTCTATCAGATCTAGGCCCTTAAATCTATTTCTCACTTCCACTGTATAGACATCAGGGATTTGATTTAGGTCATACCTGAATGGTCTAGTGGTTTTCTCTACCTTCTTCAATTTAGTCTGAATTTGGCAATAGGAGTTCATGATCTGAGCCACAGTCAGCTCCTGGTCTTGTTTTTGCTACTGTATAGAGCTTCTCCATCTTTGGCTGCAAAGAATATAATCAATCTGATTTTGGTGTTGACCATCTGGTGATGTCCATGTATAGAGTCTTCTCTTGTGTTGTTGGAAACAGGTGTTTGCTATGACCAATGCGTTCTCTTGGCAGAGCTCTATTAGCCTTTGCCCTGCTTCATTCTGTACTCCAAGGCCAAATTTGCCTGTTACTCCAGGTGTTTCTTGACTTCCTAGTTTTGTATTCCAGTCCCCTATAATGAAAAGGATGTCTTTTTTGGGTGTTAGTTCTAAAAGGTCTTGTAGGTCTTCATAGAACTGTTCAGCTTCTTCAGACTTAATGACTAAACTACAACATATAAGTCATTAGCAAAAAAACACAAAGCAAGAAATGTGCATTAAAATGATGTATAACATAACTACATTTATTTAAGAATGTATTTCTATTATCAATGGCCAAGATCAACAATGTAAAACCACAAATACTTTTACACCAACCTAATAGTCCGTAACTATCTTCTCCTAGTCATTTTCAGGTTGTCACAATCAAAATTAGTTATATATCTGACAAAAGAAAAGTATCTTGTTGAAAATGTACTCTTGCCTGCACAGTAGTACTTTCTCCAACATTATCTCAAGTTAAACAGAAAGGCAAAAATAAGAGCTTTATATTAAATTCAGGTGAAAAATAGTAATCTCCACAACTAAAGGAAATCTATTTTATCTAAAGAGGTATAAGATTCAAAGGAAAAGAGGTTTCTGGGGCTTACCAGGTGGTTCAGACAGTGAAGAATCTGCCTGTGATGCAGGAGATTCAGGTTCAACCCCTGGGTTGGGAGGATCCCCTGGAGAAGGGAATGGCAACCCACTCCAGTGTCCTTGCCTGGAGAATCCCATGGACAGAAGAGCCTAGTGGGCTACCGTCCACAAAGAGTTGTACAGGACTGTGTGACAACAGTTTAGGGTTCTATTATAATCCATTTTCAGTTAATTTTTGTGCACAGGCATACCTCAGAGGTGTTTTGAGTTCGGCTTCCTGGTGGCTCAGATGGTAAAGAATCTGCCTGGAATGCAGGGGACCTGAGTTCGATCCCTGGCTCATGAAGATCCCCCGAAGAAGGGAATGGCAACCCACTCCAGTGTCCTTGCCTGGAGAATCCCATGGACAGAAGAGCCTAGTGGGCTACCGTCCACAAAGAGTTGTACAGGACTGTGTGACAACAGTTTAGGGTTCTATTATAATCCATTTTCAGTTAATTTTTGTGCACAGGCATACCTCAGAGGTGTTTTGAGTTCAGCTTCCTGGTGGCTCAGATGGTAAAGAATCTGCCTGGAATGCAGGGGACCTGGGTTCGATCCCTGGCTCAAGAAGATCCCCCGAAGAAGGGAATGGCAACCCACTCCAGTGTTCTTGCCTGGAGAATCCCATGTACAGAGGAGCTGGTGGGCTACAATCCATGGGGTCACAAGAAGTCGGACACGACCGAGCAACTAACACACACGCTAGACTCTGGCAATAAAATGGCTATAGCATTCTGGCTTCCCAGTGTATATAAAAGTTAAGTTTACACTATACTATAGTCTATTAAGTGTTGAAAGGCACTGTATGTCTAAAGAAATGATGTACATACCTTAACTGAAAAATACCTTATTGCCAAAAAATGCTAACCATCACTTGACAATGAATAGCTTCCATAAACTTTCAATTTGTTTCTTAAAAAAAATGCAGTATCTGTGAAGTGCAATAAAGTGAAGCACGATAAAATGAGGTATGCCGGTGGTATAAGAAAGGTTCATTTTACTTTTATACTGAGTTACAGTTGCTTCTGTATCATTCTGTTAACAAGAGTATCCTTTCCCCAGTGAATTACCTCTGTACCTTTGTCAATAAACAATGTTTTTCTGCAATCTCTATTCTGCTCTAATGACCTATAAATACACAAGCCAGCCATTCCACTCACAGATAGCCAATAGAAATGAAAACACACATCCACAAAAATCTTGTACGTGAATACTCACAGCAGCTTTGTTTTTAATAGACCCAAACTGAAAACAAATGTCCACCATGGATAAATGGATAAATTATATCATATCTATAAAATGGAATATCATTCAGCAAGAAAAAGAATGAAATTAATAATAAAAGCAACAGGGATGAATTTCAAAAATACTATGATAAAAGAAAGAAGCCAGACCCAAAAGAATACATATTACATGACTGCATTTATGTAAAATTCTAGAATAGGCAAAACTTATCTACAGAGTGATAAACTTGCAGACTGCCTGCAGGGGCAGCCCCAGAAGCTGGGCTGGGGACTGATTGCAAAGGGGCATTAAGAAACTTTTTATGGTAATAGAAATGTTCTCAATCTTGATTGTGGTAATGTTTTTACATGGGTGTATACAACTGTACACTTAAAATAGGTAAATGTTGTTGCATGCAAATTATACCTTTAAAAAGTTGGTTTTTAAGAGTATATGATTATAATTATCAACTTGTAAAATACAACTCACCTCAAAAAAGTCTCAAATTTACTTTGATTAACAGCAGAAACAGCAACAGAAGGAGCACATCATATTCAGGAATTAGAACTTTTTAGAAAGAAATGCAAAATGGCACCATCTACAATAGTACTGTATAACAGAACTTTCCACAATGATGGAAATGTTCTATATCTGGGCTATCCAACACAGAAGACACTAGCCACATGTGGCTACTGAACACTTGAAATGTGACTATTGTAAAAGAAAGTAAATTTATTTTTAATTACTGTAAACTTAATAAATAGCTACATGTAGCTAGTGGCTACCATATGGGTTAGCACAAGTCTAAAAGATGTATCGGCGAAAAAAATCCAATGGAACATGCTATGCGTGCTTCTTAGAAAGTATGTTCTTGGGATAGAGCATAAAATTGAAACACAAGAACGATACATTAATAACTAGGGACTTCACAACTGTCAAAATACCTACTGAAAACAATATTTTCAAGTACATGCAATTTTCTAACAAATTTTTGATATGCTTTTCTTTTATCAGTAGACTAATAAAGAAGGGAACTACAATTTTGGATGTATTTCTAACCAAGAATGAGGAACAAGTTTGAGTGGAAATGCCAGGAAACAGGGAGAAAGTATTCATATAATTTTAGAATTCACGTCAGACAAGGAAGGAAATACTGGCATAGTTAGATATGATACAGATCAGTAAAACGGATTTCAAAAGCTTCATTTAAATAACAGGCTATGAATTCATAACTCAATATCTAAAAGGAAAGACCACAGAGAGGTTTTAAAAACTAAACTTCTGTATAAACAATTACAAATGACCCTAGTTTAAAAAAGACAAAAGAGGAAAAACAAAAATTATTTAAGACCAATAAATACAGCTATAGAGAATTTACCCAGATTAGATTAAATATATATACATATATATATATCTCTCCAGAAAAAAAGGGAGGAAATATTTACAGATGAATATAAAACAGTAGCATATATAAAGGAAAATAAAAATGGTAAAGACAGAAGAAAAGGCTTGGAGTGTGAAGCAATGTTTAAACCAAAAAGAACAATAAATGAGGCAGAATTCCACAAGCTAGCTAGCTATATAATGCTCGAGGCAGAAAAAAGCAGGAACGCCTAAATTTCCTTTTCACTTCTGTTTTCTCTGTCCAAGAAAATATGGCTCTGAAGGAATAACTCAAGAGTGATGGATGCATGATATTTTCTGGATTAAAAGTTTTATTTGCAATTTAAACAAGGCTATTTCTTAACAAACAGCTACAAACAAAAATCTTTTCATATTCCATGATTATACATATTAGTAAAGCAGAGAGCAATCAATGATTAAAAACAGAGATAAACCACCAAGCTTATCACTGCTTTATCTGAATCTTATAAAATTCAAATGTAAGAGTGGCATTATAAAAATTGTCTGAAAAAAACAGTACCACTAATTTCCAAAGAGTTTGTAAAAATCAATAATCACAGCAAGGTCAGCACACACAAACCAACCAAGGAAAAACTTGTAAACCAGTAAAGATCACCAAATTGCTTAAACTCACACAGAAATACAATCAAAAATCACATTACCACAAACTGCAAAAAGTTTTAAGCTTCGTAATATTTATTTCACCAAGACTGTGAAGACATCTTGGGGGGAAGATGCATACATGTTGGTGAGAATATAAAATGATACCATTTTTAAGTTTAAACCACGGACTCACTGCAAAGAAATTTACCTTAAGGATATAAGTACTTGCAAAAGGACACCAAGACAAATGTGTGAAATTTCTGTTTAGAGCACTGTTTTCAATAGCAATAACTGGAAGCACCCTAAAACATGTATCTGAGTGGGCTGTTTATTATGGTATGATCATAAAATGGAAGACAACCAATAAGAGAATCAATTTCATCTCCACACCAATATGGAAAATTCCACAGTATGTTAAATGAAAAAATAATAATATGAAGTATGTTTTCATTTGTATTTCTTAAAGGGTGAGTATAACATGAAAATAATTTTTTAAAGAATATATGAAATTTTTATTGTAGGTAAGAGAGTCTGAGGATGTGTGTGACGTGTAAAACAGGAGAAATGTGTAAGGGATATTTGCCATCTCTAGGCTGTTTAGCATCCAAAACTATTCCAATCTGGAGAGAATTTCAAGAAATAAACAAATACTCCCTTCCCCATCTTTCTCACATTACACGTGCAAGGTCTAAGATCAATTAGGTCCTCATGTTCTGGACACTGAATCCCAGGTAGTAAGAACAAGGTACAGATGAGTCAAGGAATTATTCAGAGAGATCTCCAACAGAGCTTAAAGTTTATGAACCCAGTCATCAATATTTAGTCATGGTGGTAGTACCTGGGACAGCAAATATCTAAGCAGCAATGTCCTCAGCTGGGGGTGCTCTTCTTTATAACCTCTTGACTTGATCTGCTTCTCTTAGCTTCTGACAGTCTTCAAAGCCTGGTTCTCTGTGAGCTAATTTTTTTTTTTTTTTTTTTTAGAATTCTCTTCTAATTAAGTTAAGAGTTACGTTTTGTCACGTGCAATCAAGAACCCTGACCTCTTTTATTTTCCTATAGTTTTTTTAATAAGTGAGGGTTGGTGAAATCATACTTTTTTTGAGTGTTCCCTTTAATATGTGAACTTCACTGTAATTTCTTATCTAGCACTGTGGGCAACAGTGAGACAGGCAGGAGAATAAACAATCTATTTAAATGAAAATATCACAGCATTTTTTCAAGGATCAGGAGTGAGTTCTCTCAAAGAACTTGAATATTACTTAGGGAAACATTCAGCATGACTGCCCCTCCCACTTCCTCCTCTCTCCTCCCAAGGATTTCATGCCCACAATTGGCTCACTGCCTTCTAAGTTTGATACAATGGAAAGGCGGAAAAAAGCAAGAAAACAGCACTTTCCAAAGGGAAATGGGAAAATTTAACTGTGGATACTTGGAAAGTTGAGACTGAGAACTTTAATGAGAGCAGAGAGTAATACTCTCAAAACTTAAAAATACTAGAATTCAAATCTTCTAATTTTTTACCTTATTTCAAATAATTTCATATATATATATATAAATCTGAATTCGTTGTGAGAATAAACACTGTCTTATTAAGTAAGTCTTTACTTTCCTCATTCCATGGAATAGTCCTAAATAAGCTTCCGACATGCAAAATTTTTTATTTTACTGGCATAATCTGTCTGGTGTAACTATTTTAGAACTCTGGAGTCTATTCAAAAGTTTGCAGTTTTCAGGAGAGAAGGCCTGGACAGTAAATCACAATTAATTTCAATTTCAACTCCTGGTGTGGTAGTAGTTAGCCACCCATCATCCCCTCCCAGCAGGCAGCCACACATGCATTCCTAGAGCAGTCTGATGCAGCTTGTGGGACTCCATCCTCCAGATATTAGAGATCTGCGTCTGGATCCTTGACAGCTGCTTCTGATTATGATTATGGATGTGCACACACAAGCAGGCTGCCATTGCTGCAATCCCCAGCAACAGAAATGGCTTCCAGGGCATTTAAAGATCCACAGCCTATTTTCTTTTCCCTTTTCTTCTTCCAGGAGCTGGGCATTTAAGAAGTATGACATCCATGCATAGGATGAATGTTAAGTCTTTCTGTGTGAATATTAGTCTTCAACTCCTTTGCGTAAATAGCCAAAGGGGTGTACTGCTTGATTATAGCAATTATGTGTAGCTTTGTAAGAAACCACAATCTTCCCAAAGCAGCTATATCATACTGTGTGCTGTGGACTTTTCATATACTGCCATACTGAATAGGAACAGAGTTTCTGTGTGCTACATGCTGGATAATTCTACCTATGTAACATTCTGGAAAAGCTGAAATTGTGGAGACCATAAAAACATCAGTGGTTGCCAGAGGCTGGGGACAGATAGATGAACAGGCAAAACACAGACCACTTTTAGGGCAGTGAAACTACTCTGTATGATACTGTAGTAGTGAATGCATACTTACATAATTTGCACAAATCCACAGGCTGCACAATACCAAGAGTGAGCCATAACATAGACTATATACATTCTCTGCATAATGATGAGCCAATGTCGGTTCATCAGCTTAACAAATGTACCACTCTGGTTGAGGACACTGATAATGAGGAAGCTATGCACATAGAGTAGGGGTATACAAGAAATCTCTGTACTTTCTGCTCAAGACAGCTGTGAACATAACATGGCTCTTAAAAAAAAAACACTCCACAGCTAATGATATGCCAAGATAAAAGACAAAGTGTCTTCTTCTGAAGTAAATGACAAGGCAGCAGGCCTACTTTTGCCACTTCTATTCTAACGAAGTATTGGATGTTCAAGCCAGAGTAATTAAGCAAGAAGGAAAAACGCATTCAAATCAGAAAGAAGTACGATTACCTGTTTACAAATGACATGATCTTATACAAAGAAAATTCTTAAGATACCACACACACACATACAAAAAAAAAAAACCTGTTAGAATAAATAAATTCAGCAAAGTAGCAGCATACAAATTTAACATGCAAAAATCAGATGCATTTTTATATAATAAACAGTCCAAAAAGGGAAATTAAGAAAACAATGCTATTTACGATAGCATCAGAAAGGATAAAATACCTAGGAATTACCTTAACCAAGGAGGTGAAATACTTGTACATAGAAAGCTAAAAAATACTGCTGAAGAAAATCAAAGACCTAAATAAATAGAAAGACATCCCATACTCCTGGATTAGAAGACTTTATATTATTAAGGTTTCAATACTATATTATGCAATTCCTATCAAAATTGCAACAACTTTTTGCATGAATAAAACCTTCCATCCTAAAACTCAGGGACCCTCACAGGACCCTAAGTAGCCAAATTAACCTTGAAATAGAAGAGCAATGTTGTAGGACTCAATTCCCGATTTCAAAGTACTTTGTACAATGCTACAATTGGCAATCCACTCCAGTATTCGGAGAAGTCCGTGGACAGAGGAGCCTGGTGAGCTACAGTCCATGCGGTTGCAAAAGAGTCGGACACAACTGAGCACGCACGCAACAATGTATGGTACTGGCATAAAGACAGACGTATACCAATGGAACAGACTAGAGAGCTCAAAAATAAAACTTTGCATATATGGTCAAATGATTTTGACAGGTGTGCTAAAACCATTCAACAGGGAAAGGAGAGTCTTTTCAACAAATGGTGATGGGAAAGGAAAGCTGGATATCCACTTGTCAAAGCACTAAGTTGGATCTTTATCTTTTATCATATACAAAAATTAACTCAAAATGGATCAAAGACTACACCAAAGACCTAAAACTATAAAACTCTTAAACGGAAAGACAGGAAACATTCATGACACTGAATTTAGCAATGATTTCTTGGATTCAACACCAAAGACACAGGCAACAAAAAAAGATAATACTGAACTGCATCAAAATTTAAAACTTTTATGTACCAAAGAACAGTATCAACATAGTAAGAAGGCAATCAATAGGATGGAAAAAAATATTTGCAAATCACATTATCTAGTAAATGATTAACATTCATCATATATAGAACTCAAACAAAAAATCCAATTCATAAACTAGCCAAGGGCTCAAATAGACATATCTCCAAAGAAGATATACAAATGGTGATTAAGCACATGAAAAGACGCTCAGCATCGTTTATCATTAGAGAAATGCAAATCAAAACCACAATGGGCTATCACTTTATACCCATTAGGACAGCTGTTATCCAAAAAACCCCAAACAAACAAAATAAAAAACCCTGGGAAAAAAGTGTTGGCAGTGAGGGTTTGGAGAAGCTGCACCACTTGCGCGTCGCTAGGAGGAATGTAAAATGACACCGCCGCTGCAGAAAACGGTCAGACAGCTCCTCAAAAAAGCGAGCAGAGGATGATCATGTGGCCCAGCAATCCCACTTCAGAGTGTGCCTTAAAATTAGAAGCAGAGACTCAAACAGATACTGGCACACCCATGCTCATAGTAACGTTATCTACAGTAGTCAATAGGTGGAAGTAACCCAAGTGTCAATCGACAGATGAACAGATAAACAGAATGTGGTATATACACTTAATAGAAGGACACATGCCACAACGGGGGTAAAACAACGTAAAATAAGTCCCCAAAAGATAAATATGATATGGAAACTTATGTAATATATGATATATGATAAGTGATATGGACACTTATATAAATACATAAGTGGAAACTTATATAAGGTACCTAGAATGGTTAAATACACAGAAACAGAAAATATAACAGTGGTTCAGGGGCTGGAAGTAGGGGGAATGGGAAGTTACTATTTAAACAGTACAACATTTCAGTATGGATAAAACAGTTTTAGAGATGGACAGTGGTGATAATTAAAGAAGAATGTGAATATACTTAATGGTACTGAACTGGACAATTAAAAGTTGAAATTATTAAATTACCCTATGTATATATCACATGATAAAAAAAAATACTCATCTCCCATCACTCTTCATCTTCAAACCCATGTTTTTTCCCCAAAAGTAACTACCCTCAAGTATTAGAATTCTTTCTCCTGGTATTTAAGTCAGCATTTCTATATAAGATAAATAACAGTGCTTCTTGTAGATTTATCAATTACCCACATATTTTCTGCCTTTGTAGCAAAGGCTAACAAAACCAGTAGTATCCCCAACACACGCTTCATTTTTCTTAATCTCCTTTAAATGGTAACATCACAACTTTGGGTTAAATCAACAGATGTTAAAATTGCTTCCTGATTCTAATTCATCTAATTTTTGAAGAATATTATTATATTTTCTCCCAGATATTATTATTTCATTATCCATCTATAACGTTCTTCCCTGAAAGCCTTCCATCTTACTGCTCTAATCAGAACTGGGTGCTCTTTAGCTTTGCGGCATCGTTGTCACCCTGGGACTTTACTGTGGTTTCTGAGTTGGATTCTCCATTGGACTCTCAGTTTGTCAAAGCCCTTTTCTTTTCTTTCATGGTTTCTCTCCCTGTTTTCCTAGGGCACATCTTCTAGAAATTGCCTAAGAAATGTTACAAGGACAGAATTTTTTGTTCAGTCCATTAAGTGTCTTTTTTCCTACTCTTGCACTTGATTGATGGTTTGGCTAGATACAGAATTGCAGGTTGACTGCAGAACATCTGAAGTGCCGTTCCTCAATCTTCTATCTTTAATTCTACTGCTGAGAAGTTAGATGCTACTGACATTTCTCAGTTCAGTTCAGTCGCTCAGTCGTGTCTGACTCTTTGTGACCCCATGAACCGCAGCACGCCAGGCCTCCCTGTCCATCATCAACTCCCGGAGTCCACCCAAACACATGTCCATTGAGTCGGTGATGCCATCCAACCATCTCGTCCTCTGTCGTCCCCTTCTCCTCCTGCTCTCAATCTTTCCCAGCATCAGGGTCTTTTCCAAGGAGTCAGCTCTTCATATCAGGTAGACAAAGTATTGGAGTTTCAGCTTCAACATCAGTCCTTCCAATGAACACCCAGGACTATCTCCTTTAGGATGGACTGACTGGATCTCCTTGTAGACCAAGGGACTCTCAAGAGTCCTTTCTAACACCACAGTTCAAAAGGATCAATTCTTCTGTGCTCACCTTTCCTTATAGTCCAACTCTCACATCCATACATGACCACTGGAAAAGCCACATTCCTAATCCTTTCTAAATGATCCTGAAAGCTTTTGAGAAATTCTCATTCTTCTTCATATTTTTTTTTAACTTCTTAATAATTTGCCTGGTATTGACCTATTTTCACTTATTGTGCTTGGCACTAGTAGGTCTTTTCAATCTAGAGACTCAAAACCTTGAGAAATGTTCTAGTATGATACTAGAAAAGACTTTCCTAGATGATTTCCCACACTGAGTGGGGAACAACACTGTGTTAGGCCAAACAAGGAAATCAACAGGCTAAATGAGCAGGAGTTTCTAGTTTTTGTCCTCTGATATACAAGATTTTATGGTTATTAAGGAAATCAGCTTTGGAATCTGACAGACCTGGACTCAATCCTCAGCCTGTTCTTACCAGCTGTGGCACTTGGGGAAGTTAGCTTCTTTCAAACCATCTATGAAATGGAGATAGGTTTACTGTAGCAATTTAGTTAGAGAACACATGCAAACTGCTTACACAACAGTAATACATATATATAAATGCAAATAAATGTCACCTATTATTAAAATATCAAAGATTAGATTGGTACAGATACTTTGATCATTGTCAAATCCATCATGGCTCTGCGATTTGTAAAGAATAAACACTAACAAAAGAAGCAGGAAGAGTCTCTGGGGACAGAGTTTTCTTCTGGGGAGATAAAATGTTTCAGAACGTGACAGAGGTGATGGTTATAAAACATTGTGAAGACACTAAATGTCCCTGAACTGTACACTCTAAAGTGGGCAGTTTCATGTTATGTGATTTACATCTGAATAAAGAAAAAAAGGAAGCAAGAAACAGACAGGCAATGAGGGAAGAAGTCAAAAGTTGTTGGAAAGGGAGAAGGGAATTGATATCCTCCTAAATTATTTTTGAAGCTTTCCTATAAATAATCTCTTTTCAACCTTTTTAAACTGAATAACCAATAATGGTACTGTTGAGAAAACAAACATGTCCTTTTTTTATTGAAAATCAATATAATGTTGATTGAGAGATCATTATATAATTAAGAGAAAAATATTTGAAAAGTTTCTTCAGGAAGAAAATGTATAAAACAAGAAAAGGGAAGATGGACTTTTGAATCGGCAATATGGCTGCTTACACACGGGTGAAAAAGCTGATCTTTCCAAGAAAAGAGGAGGAAGTAATTTATTTCCTAATGACAGACAAGAGGAAAATATTGTTATATACAACTTTTTCATTTCAACATTTCCAAAACTGTGCTCCATGGAACACTATTGAGAGAAATGTTATTTACTATACTACAAAAGAAAAGAAAGAGATAAAGGGCAAAGGAAAGAGGAGAAGAGAAAGGGAAAGAAGAAAAAAAGGAAAGGGAACATATTAGAGTTTCATTCTTGGGAGAATTACAATGCATAATAGCACATTAAAGGTTCTGCAGTAAGAAAGCCAGTTCACTTCTATTAAATTTACACTTCTATGATTTATTACATACAGAACAATTCTTAAACTATGTCTACTAAACATATGAAGCATCATCAATTTGTTAAAGGTTGCCTAGATTTATACAGGTAACATACAAATTATTAACAGATAACTTCAATATTAACCTGAGAAATAAGATTAATATACATAACAAAGAACAATAAATCACCCAAATAAAACATTACTTCACATTACCAGCTGGTCGGAGCAAGAATTTTAGAGGCAAGAAAGAAAGGAGAGAAAAGGCAGCATTAAGATGAAAAGAAGAAAAAACAATCTGGGAAGAGTTAGTTTTTCCATTTCCATTCTATGAAATGACCCTGTCTTGCCCTGTCAATTCTAACTGCTTATTAAAGAAAACACCTGCAGTAAAGATAGTAAAAAAAATTTCAACTTGGTTCACTTTTCCTCCACTCTTATTCTTTACATTAATTCCTGATCCCAGGAGGTAATCTCAAAAGGAGAAGTTAAATATTTGAATACCTCAAGTATAAAATTTTACATTGCTGTAACGAATTATATCCATAAACAGTTAATACTTTAAGCATGAAGGTATCTGGAATATGAGTTTTACTCAAAGCAATGATGTACAGCAACAACAAAGTCTGAATTCTGAACAATATTTCTTGTTTGGGGGGAAAAATCATAGGAATCATAGGAAACACATGGGATTAAAGACGAAAAGGTAATTGTAAATACTCTTTAGATATCCCAGTTTCTAAATCCCGAAGTTTACTGTTAACAGAAAAGATGTAAGAAAATAAAGACATTTTTTCACTGAGGTGTTACCATCTTTGAATAAAAAAAAAAAATCACTACTAGTGATTAGTACTAGTGTCTCCAACATCATGAGAAATGCTGGACTGGATAAAGCACAAGCTGGAGTCAAGATTGCCAGGAAAAATATCAATAACCTCAGATATGCAGAATGACACCACCCTTACGGCAGAAAGCAAAGAAGAACTAAAGAGCCTCTTGATGAAAATGAAAGAGGAGAGTGAAAAAGTTGCCTTAAAACTCAACTTTCAGAAAACTAAGATCATGGCACCTGGTCCCATCACTTCATGGCAAACAGATGGAAAAACAATGGAAACAGTGACATACTATTTTGGGGGGCTCCAAAATCACTGCAGATGGTGACTGCAGCCATAAAATTAAAAGATGCTTGCTCCTTGGAAGAAAAGTTATGACCAACCTAGACAGCATATTAAAAAGCAGAGATATTACTTTGCCAACAAAGTTCCACCCAGTCAAAGCTGTGGTTTTTCCAGTAGTCATGTACGGATGTGAGAGTTGGGCTATAAAGAAAGCTGAGCGCAGAACTGATGCTTTTGAACTGCGGCGCTGGAGAAGACTCTTGAGAGTCCCTTGGTCTGCAAGGAGATCTAACCAGTCCATCCTAAAGGAGATCAGTCCTGGGTGTTCATTGGAAGGACTGATGTTGAAGCTGAAACTCCAATACTTTGGCCACTTGATACGAAGAACTGACTCCTTGGAAAAGACCCTCATGCTGGGAAAGACTGAGGGCAGGAGAAGGGGACGACAGAGGAAGAGATGGTTGAATGGCATCACCGACTGAATGGACATGGGTTTGAGTAAACTCTGGGAGTTGGTGATGGACAGGGAGGCCTGGCATGCAGTGGTTCATGGGGTCGCAAAGAGTGGGACACGATTGAGCAACTGAACTGAACTCCAATATTGTACAAGCCATTCAAGGAAATCAGTTATCTAGGTACTAGAGACGGTCATTTCCACAGAGAGGTTAATCCTAACACACAAACTACTTACGAATTATTCATTTTCATTTTAGCTCATAGCAAAAGACACAACTTCCTTCACGGTCACTCTGTTCACCTTTCTCATAAACTAAGGGGGGAGGGGTAAACTGATAACAGCAAAGCGTTATGGCCATTTATCCATCGATCAAAAAAAAAGGAAAAAAAGAAAAAACAAAACAAGTACAGCGTAGTTATTCTCTTCAGTTGATGATTCTTCATTTTTACGTGCTACAACCATTATTCACTAGGGTGACAAGACCAGTTGGTGACAAGATCAGTTGGCTAAAGTAACCACTGGCTAACCTTTTTCTATGGAGAAGGCAATGGTACCCCACTCCAGTACTTTTGCCTGGAAAATCCCATGGGCGGAGCCTGGTAGGCTGCAGACCGCGGGGTTGCTAAGAGTCAGACACGACTGAGCAACTTCCCTTTCACTTTTCACTTTCATGCACTGGAGAAGGAAATGGCAACCCACTCCAGTGTTCTTGCCTGGAGAATCCCAGGGACGGGGGAGCCTGGTGGGCTGTCGTCTATGGGGTCGCACAGAGTCGGACACGACTGAAGTGACTTCGCAGCAACCTTTTTCTAAGAGTGACATCTGAAAAAGTTAAAAGCTAGATAAAATAAATTAGATCCATTAAAGGAGACAGAATAAACCTCAACCGCTGTTCCTGATTACAAGCCAAATGTATATGAATCTTAATTCAGAGGCATAAAGGCAGAGGTTTCTGAAGTCAGAAGATGACAGATCAAAATACTTCCCAGCACAGTATTTTCTTGATGGAGTTATTATAACTTAACATTGTATAGGAGTCAGTGACTAAAACCATCCCAAATGAAAAGAAATGCAAGAAGGTTGTCTGAGGAGGTTTTACAAATAGCTAAGGAAAGAGGAGAAGTGAAAAGCAAGGTAGAAAGGGAAAGTTATATCCAACTGAACACAGAGTTTCATAGAATAGCAAAGAGAGAAAAGGAGGGTTTCTTAAATGAACACTGCAAAGAAGTAGAGAAAAACAATAGAATGGGAAAGACTAGAGATCTCTTCAAGAAAATGGAGAGATCAAGGGAACATTTCAAACAAAGATGAGTACAGTAAAGGACAGAAATGACAAGGACAACAGAAGCAGAAGAGATTAAGAAGAGGTGGAAAGAATACACAAAAGAACTATACCAAAAATGTCTTACTGATCTGGATAACCATGATGGTATGGACACTCACCCAGAGCCAGATATCCTGGAATGTGAAGTTAAGTGGGCCTAGGAAGCATTACTACAAACAAATTCCAGCAGAACTATTTCAAATCCTAAAAGATGATGCTGTTAAAGTGCTGCACTAAATCTGACATCAAATTTGGGAAACACAGCAGTGGCCACAGGACTGGAAAAGAACAATTTTCATTCCAATTCCAATAAAAAGCAATGCCAAAAAATGTTCAAACCATCATACAATTTTGCTCATTTCACATGTTAGTGAGGTTATGGTCAAAATCATTCAAGCTAGGCTTCAGTGGTATGTGAGCCAAGAACTTCCAGATGTATAAGCTGGGTTTAGAAAAGGCAGAGGAACCAGAGATCAAATTGCCAACATTCGCTGGATCATAGAAAAATCAAGAGAATTCCAGAGAAACATATACTTCTGATTCATTGACTACATTAAAGCCTTTGTGTGGATCACAACAAACTGCAGAAAGTTCTTAAAGAGATGGGAATACCAGAACACCTTACCTGTCTCCTGAAAGGTTTACCTGTTGTAAAGAAGGTAAACCTGTTGTCAAGGAGCAACCATTAGAACCTTATATGGAACAACAGGCTGGTTCAAAATTGGGAAAGGAGTATGACAAGGCTGTATATTGTTAATTTAACTTATATGCAGAGTATATCATGCAAAACGCTGGACTGGATCAATCACAAACTAAAATCAAGATTGTGGGGAGAAATATTAACAACCTCAGATATGCAGATGGTACCACCCTAATGGCTGAAAGCAAAGAGGAACTAAAGAGACTCTTGATGAGAGTGAAAGAGCTGGCTTAAAACTCAACATTCAAAAAACTAAGAGATTATTTGAAGATTTATAACTTCTCTATTTTTTGTTTTAGAAATAATAAAGAAACTGGGGGGGGGGGGGGAAACTAAGATCATGGCATCTAGTCCCATCACTTCATGGCAAATAGAAAGGAAAATGTGGAAGCAGTGACAGATTTTACTGTCTTGGGCTCCAAAATCACTATGGACAGTGACTGCAGCCATGAAATTAAAAGACGCTTGCTCTTTGGAAGGAAAGCTATGAGAAACCTAAACAGTGTATTCAAAAGCAAAGACATCATTTTGCCGAGAAAGGTCTGTATAGTCAAAGCTGTAGTTTTTCCAGTGGTCATGTATGGATGTGAGAGTTGGACCATAAAGAAGGTTGAGTGCCAAAGAACTGATGCTTTTGAACTGTGGTGTTGGAGAAGACTCTTGAGACTCCCTTGGACTTCAAGGAGATCAAACCAGTCCATCCTAAAGGAAATCAACCCTGAATATTCACTGGAGTACTGATGCTGAAGCTGAAGCTCCAGTACTTGGCTACCTGACATGAAGAGTTGGCTCACTGGGAAAGACCCTGTTACTGGGAAAGACTGAAGGCAGGAGGAGAAGTGGGCAGAGGATGAGATGGTTAAGTAGTATCACTGACCCAGTGGACATGAATTTGAACAAACTCTGGGAGATGGTGGACAGGGAAGCCTGGTATGCTGCAGTCCATGGGTCGAACATGTCGTGGTGACAAAACAATACACCACCACCAAAGATCTGATGATCATATGTAAATCATACACACAGAACCAGAAACTGGACTTATCAGTAACCGGAAAGATGACCAATCAGCCTCAGCATTAATCCACAGTCAGAAGAGACAAATTCACATTCAGAAGAGAACAATGTAGAAATTAGCACATCAAATTAATTTATCAAAAGGATATTCTTACAGTGACTGGAAAATGTATTCTCTACTCAAGAGTATTCATACTCTTTTTATGTATGAGTATCAATCTGACTTGTTTGAATTAGTACTTGGTTGAATGCAGAATTACAGTAATGTTAAGTAGATCGACTTTAGAAATGTTTCTTCTAGGCCACAAAGAGGCCTGATAAAACTACTCCTTCACCGTAACAGCAAGCATGTTTCATGACAGCACTGCTCGTTTCCAAGATTCTCCATCTCTCTTGAGTCAAAATTTACTTCTCTTAATCTTTTTTCTATCATTCACTGTATTTCTGTAGATTGGTATTAACATTGACTAAGCCATATCAAGCTGTTGCTCCCATTCTTCCACTGTGTCCTGCCCAACTACTAGAAGGCAAACTCATTTCTTAATCACAGGCTCTTAAATCATTCCTCTGACAGCCTCATGTACCAACCACAAAGTAGTCTGGGAGTTTTTCTGTCGATACTGAAGTTTAATTCTGAACACAATATAAGCATTACAAAAACCCAACTGGGTACAACTCAATACTGCAAAAATGTAAACAGACTTTGGTTCAAAGCAAATTGCTAAAAATTAACCACTGAAAAAAACTATGGTTGGTTCATATAAGAGTATATAGATAGTTTAAATATTAAGACAACTATTTTAAAAGAATCCTATATCTGCATAATGCTTTACAAAGTGCTTTCCTGCCCATTGTAACATTTACTTCTCATAACCACCACATACTTAAACTGGAAAGTCTCCAAAAAGGATACTTCTGAAAGAGGGTACAAGGGATGATAGAAAATTTAAACTTTTAAAAGCCAATTACACTTCTACTGACATTTTACAGTTTATTTATACACAAATTTTTTGTTCTGAAATTAGAAAACATATTGACTATTTACAAAGCAGACACAAATTCCTTCTTTGATAAAATATATTATGTACTCTTAGGTCATAAATGTATTTAAGGTTATTTAAATGAGCCTTGAGAACTATTGCTCAGATATGAATGATTATTCCTCTTAAAAACGATGCAAACCTGAAAAGCAGACACCTAGGCTTTGGTGTCTAACAGATTCCTTTCCAGATCCCCTGCACTAAATACTTCTCCAGGTCCTCTGTACATTCATGCCCCTTTATAAACTGTTCTACGTAAAATTACATCATTTATGTATACCTTAGCATAAAATTAAGTGAATAAATCCACTCAAGGATTTTAAGGCTAATACCCAATTGTGAAATAAAAGACAAAAATAGTGCAATGGAACCCAGATATTAAACTGGTAAGGGGCATTTTATGGAGTCCAGGAAATCATAACACATATACCTGATTATGTAAAAGGTCAATTCTTATCTAATGAGTTTTATCCCACTGACATCGAGTAGGTACATGAAGCAAAATAAACAAAGCAGTTATAGATCATCAACGTGATAAAAATAAACTCAACATCAAAAAGTACATCTTTTTCTGTTTAGAAATTTTCCTAAATGAAAATACAACATGAATATACATCAATATTTGAAACTGAAAGTTAAAAGCTCTTACCTGACTACATCGTCTATATTGTTCCTGTACACGCCTTCAAGTCTTTCTGCAGGAAACCCCATAGCAATAATGTTTGGATAAATATCTGAGTGCTTAAGTTAAGGAAACATGCAACAATGTAAACCACATGTACACATTTTAAAACATTATCTTACTGAAATATACAATGCAAACCTCATGTAAATGTTTTAAAACATTAGCTGATTATAAAAAGCTTTCCCCACTACAAACCATGTTAATAATAAGGCTGTCAAATGTATTTATTTATAAGCCATCATGTGTAATTAAGAAATACAGGTAAATACACTGATCCCAAAAAATATCAATGGCAACCCACTCCAGTATTCTGGCCTGGAAAATCCCATCGATGGAGGAGGCCGGTGGGCTATGGTCCATGGGGTCCCAAAGGGTTGGACACGACTGAGCAACTAACACACAATCATACAACAGTGATTATTAAATCTTACTCAGTATGTTTAGAATGCATCTAAGGTAAAAGGTAACTTTCATATTTACAATACTAAAATATCCAGACAAAATCCAAAAATCAAAAATAAGAAACAGCTGCACAATTTCTTTTTCAGAGAAAAGTAGACACAGTTAAGAGTTAGAAAATTAGATTTAAGAACAAGTTATTCCTCTAATCAGATGCATAAATTGGACAACTGACCCTTTTTAGACTTCAATTTCCTATTCTACATGGTGAGGAGGTTGAGAAAACCACAATGACCTATCTTAACCCTTGGTATTTATGATGATAATACTGAACTGAGGTAGAAACTTAATCTCATATCCAAACAAGGTAATCCATACTTAGCGTGCCCATTCTATTAACTTATATACAACAGCTGCATAAAACAAACTTCTACACTCAAGAAAAATTTATATAAAACTATAAAGCAGCAGAGATTATCCACGTATCTGAGGACTTTGTCCATGAGACTGGCTCTCATTTCTTGAGCTCCATCAATTCTCTCTAATCTCATGATTTTCTGACAAAGATGTTTCAAACCAGCCAATCTTAACTGCTTTAAACCACTCAAGACTATCTCCAAAGCTCTATGCTCACCTATTGGACCCATTTATCTTCCAAATACAATACAAAATTCATCAAATTCAGTGCCTTTTTAGAGATCTTTTTAATTTCTGCTGCATTCACATTAGTGAGCTTATTTCAGTATTATTTTCAATCCAAAATAACTACTTAAATTACTAAAACCTTTCATTTTGATATTGTAATTTAAGAAAAGATTACCTATTTATTATATGTTCTATATAATTATTAGTACTGCTTGGACAGATCTACAAAATATTTTAAGGAAAAAAATGTGCATAACAGAGTATATAGTATGCCACCTTTGTCTAAAAGAAATACTTTATAAACTAATTTTTTACACATATATTTGCGTGAACTGGAATGCTCCAACACACATAAAGATAACTGAGAGACTAATAAAAATGGTTGCTTCATAGAGAGGAGGAGGAGGAGGCAAGCACACACTGAAACAAATCTGATTAAATATCAAATTGGTAACCAGGAGAAAGGATTTATTTCAAGGGTTATCTAGACACTGTAATTTTACTGTACTTCTGGGCAGGAAGTTTTCTAAGAAAAAAGAGCTACAAAGAAATTTTAAACCTTTCCAGTAATTTCTAATGACATCAGTATTAATATCTTCAAACTTTTCCTTTATATTATAGGAAAAAATCAATGAAGTTATGTTAACGACTTGAAGGTTTGTGATTATTACTGTAAGAGAAAAGAGATAACATTATAAAATCAAGAAATCAAGTAATAACTGAAAATATTAATATGAACTCATGCTTGCAGACATTTACATTGTTTAGGTCTTTCCAAAGAAACAGCCTAAAAGTATGTCACCTGAGCAGCAGTAAACACTTCTAGAACCCTGATTTCATCTTTAATATCATACTACACTAAAAGGTATCAACTCCTTGAAAAAACAGTTGACATCAGATCTGGGGGCAGGGAAAGCATACATACATTAGTGGCCTATATCAAACAGACATAGGAGCTAGCATGAAGCGTGGCTAAATTTGTGACAAACTGAGCATCAGAGGAAAAATGTAAATGGTAGTAAGTCAAAGAACCCTGAATAAAATGGAAATAAATCCCCGAGTCTATAAAGATACTCAATACAGAAGAAGTTATAACAAAACAAAAAATTATTTTCACTTTTAAGCTTTGCTATGTGTCTACTGGAATAGTTACTTTCTTTACTTTGAAATTGGTAAAGTGGGAAATAAAGCATTTATCCTACTTTTCCTGTAGGAACTCTATTTCAGGGCAACTCAATAGCTCCATTTCATAAAGCAAACACAACAGAAAACACCAGTTAATAAAAGTAAAAATTTTAGAAAAATCAATTAGAATCAGAAAAATCAAACTTTGAAAGCCCTAATAAAATTACTGACTTAGGCAAGGATCAACAAATGGTACTAAATCAATAGGTGAGTGGATAATAAGGAGCTGAACTTTCTAACAGAGGCAAAGTGATACCACACAATGTATCTTCTAATGTAAGATAACACCACATAATATATCTTCTGATGTAAGAAGACAAACATAATTGAATAATGCCCAGAAAAGACTGTCATCACCCAATTTCAGTGGTCAGTCTCAGCATTACCAGCAAGTTAAGCTGAGATCACATAACTTTTGATGTGATGCAATCTGAAGGACACAGCATCATCTATGAGAGCCGAATTATCCTCAATCTGAGAATCCACGAAGCACTTACATATAAATTTCAACTTACAGATATGAGATAGAACAAGCTAAATGACATTATGTGTATAAACTGGACAATTCAAAAAGTCTGTAGGACGTGACTCAGTATCTTTCAAATTATCTTTTTTAAAAAAAGTCAAGTATCATTTCACAGCTGAAGAGAGGAGAAATGGGTAGCTGCCCTTGGTTTAGAAAGACTTAGGGTTCTAAGTCAAGTTCACTGGTATAATCCTGTTCTGGTTACTGTTTCAGAGCAACCAGCCATTAAGGATATTTTTGAACCAACTAGAGAAATTTTAAATATGATCTAAGTATTGGCTGAGATAAAAATTTACAGAAATGGAAAAGCAGACATTACTGACTGGAAAAAAAAAAGGTTTCAAAAGAGAAGGTACAATGTGATACTATTTTAATAAAAGAAAACATATACAGCATACTAGTATAACTAAAATATGTAGACAGAAAGATTACAAACTAAAGTACTGAAGGTAATAATATCTAGGGAGTAGGAATATTGGAGAAGGCAATGGCACCCCACTCCAGTACTCTTGCCTGGAAAATCCCGTGGATGGAGGAGCCTGGTGGGCCGCAGTCCATGGGGTCACTAAAAGTCAGACATGACTGAGCGACTTCCCTTTCACTTTTCACTTTCATGCATTAGAGAAGGAAATGGCAACCCACTCCAGTGTTCTTGCCTGGAGAATCCCAGGGACGGGGGAGCCTGATTGGCTGCCGTCTATGGGGTCGCACAGAGTCGGACGCAACTGAAGCAACTTAGCAGCAGCAGTAGCAATATATAGTGTTTCTCATTTTTGCTTGTTTTAATATGATCACCTATACTGTTTCTATAACAGGTTTAAAAAACTGTTTTATAATTATCTCTGAATCTATTTCCTAAGTGTTGTAACAAAATAGTCTTGCCCTGTATGCCTTACAATCAGCTTTGTATGTAATTTTTTAAAAAGCTGAATTTCTTAAAAAATAATGATAAAAAAGTATATAGGCCAGGGATAATTTTTGTCACTTTAAGAATACACAAATTCACCCTCAACCTCAGAGGGTTCCATTAGGATCATTTTTAACATCACAAATATTAGCCATCATCTATCATTCTCACGTAAGAAAGCAGCCCCACCTAAAAATGTAATTCCTAATCACCAAAATGTTTTAGGTGTCCACTCACCAAAAAAAAAAAAAAAAAATGAAGAGACAAGAGGCTCAAATCAAGCCTGAAGCGCTACAATTCCTGAACGTGAATAATCTTTACTTTTTAACTGTCTTACAGAATACAAACATAAGAAAATGGAAATTAACAGGAAAAAAATGAGGCAGCAGGAGGGGGCAGCGAGCAGCGGCCACTACCACAAATCTGGAATTTCTAGCTAAATAATTACAAACACATTTTACTAAAAACTATAGACAAACTATGCCAAGGTTTTCTCAGCAATGCAACAGAAATTTTTTATGTAAAAAGGTTTTATTACGACTAACAAACTTACCTGACCTAACCATTAATTTCAGTGGGAATGCTAGTAAGCTTCAGGCCTTACAGGAAAGCATAGAAGTGAGGGAAGGGATAAATTAGGAATTTAGGGTTGATACATACACACTACTATATACAAAACAGATAATCAACAAGGACCTACTGTACAGCACAGGGAATCATATTCATCTTGAATATCCTATAATGGAAAAGAACCTGAAAAAGAATATATATATATGTATATATATACATACATAATTGAATTACTCTGCTGTACTCCTGAAACACTGTAAATCAACTGCACATCAATAAATTTTTTTAAAAAGAACAGAAATGTAAAGCCCCTTGAAATCCAGTCATTTTAACAAAGACTAAATTTAGATTTATCCTTCTACTATGAATATTAACAAATAAATAAGGTTGCAAAGGGCTTGGTTTACTTACTTAAGAAAAATACTTGTCAGTAACTACACATGAATAGGGATACTCATCGGCTCCCTCCTTTACTCAATTATCCAAACACACACTGAACATTCACATACTGAACATTGTGCACGGGACACTGAGAACATAAGTCTAAGTAAGCAAAGACTACCACACTCTGCTGCTGCTGCGAAGTCGCTTCAGTCGTGTCCGACTCTGTGTGACCCCATAGATGGCAGCCCACCAGGCTCCTCAGTCCATGGGATTTTCCAGGCAAGAAGACTGGAGTGGGGTGCTATTGCCTTCTCCACCACACTCTAGGAGTTCCTATTCTATCAAGGAAGACAGACACACAAACCTACAACTATGCCAAAGGCCCCATTATGTATAGATAAGATCAAGACGTTTTAAGAGCAAGACAAAGAAGGATTAATTCTGCAGAAGTAGAGATAAAATAGGTAATATGTTAGAAGTCACAAAGTAGATAGGTAATATGTTAGAAATCCTTAAGAAATAAGTCATACATCAGAAAAAAGAAGAAACAAAAGCAATTACAACATTCTAAAAAGAGGGTAGAACAGATACATGGAAATACTGGGTTGGTCAAAAAGTTCATTCAGGTTTTTCCATACCATCTACGGAAAAACTCAAAAGAACTTTTTGGCCAACCCAACACATAAAATATTCAGAAAAAGCGAGCAGTCCAGTACAGCTCACACACAAAGCTTTATGCAGAAGGTGGCAGGACTGACTAAGATTAGGTCTCGGTTTAAGGATGCTGTGACAGGAAGTTCAAGTCAATCAGATAGATAAGGAGTCAAAGGCCAGGATCAACAGGGGAGTTTCTAGCAGAGCAACAACCCATGGCTCTGCAATCTCTTACTGAGCAACAATCCAACTCTTCCTTTAACAGAACTGAGGAATCAAGCCTTCTTAAAGTTTCATTTTCCTCACTTACACCTTCCTTATTTATACAGTCTGAAATTTTACCCAATACTTTGGCATCCATCATAAATTAGAAAAACAGAGACCATGCCCAAGACAGTATGCCAAATACATTCACATTTAATCCTAACAATCCTTTGAAGTAACATTACTTCACAGATGATGACAGTGAAAGTTACTCAGTTGTGTCCGACTCTTTGCAAGCCCAAGGACTATACAGTCCATGGAATTCTCCAGGGCAGAACTTTCCCTTCTCCAGGGGATCTTCCCAACCCAGGAATCGAACCCAGATCTCCCACATTGCAGGTGGATTCTTTACCAGCTGAGCCACAAGGAAAGTCTACAGATGATGAAACTGTGGATCAAAATGAATGGTCCCAAAGCCATCAGTAGTTAAGCTACAATTCAAACCCATTACGTATGTAACTTCAAATGGAAGTAATTTACTAATCAAACATTAAAAAACTTCTAAAAGACAACAGAAAAATCTACTGGTATTTCCAAAACTGATGTCAGCAACTAATGACTACTCAATTTTGAGGCAAACATTTCTTAAGCCAAGAACTGTATAAAATAAAATCTTTCTTACAAACAACTTTTTTGCTTCCCGTTAAAATTTTTATGACATACATTTTTAGATGATTTCAACCAAACAGGAATAACCAAGGGAGGAAATATTAGAATAGACTTCACTTGCACTTACTGGATATAATAATAAGTAGAAGGGGCTAATAAAAGTACCCATCATATAGGGTTGTTTTAAGGATTAAATGATTTAATATATGAACAATGCCTAGAACATAATGATGTCTATCAACTGAACAAATGGTATAATACTAGATCTTAGGAGCCCACTCTAACTGTTCAGTTGTTTTCCAATGACACTGACTTGCTGAATAACCTAACCCTTCTAAAGAATATTAAAGCCTAACAGAAACTTTAACTCTTTATAATCTTTAGTATATTGCTTTTTTATTTAACTTAAGAACATATGCAAAATGTAACTCCAAAAGGCGTTAAAAGCCTTTATTCCCTGCATCAGTGGCTAATGCACATGAAATAAGGCGACAGGTTGAGAAATGCATACATGGTCCTCTCTTGCCCAGGATGAACGCCACCATAGCTACAGGAGATCTGATAAACACTGGTAGTCTCCACCCCACTCCCCCTCCCTCAAACAAACATGTTAAATTTGTTTTGTTTCACTTTAATAGAGGTATGTGAAGTCGCTCAGTCGTGACCGACTCTGCGACCCCGTGGACTGTAGCCCACCAAGCTCCTCCGTCCATGGGATTCTCCAGGCAAGAATACTGGAGTGGGTTGCCATTTCCTTCTCCATAATAGAGGTATAACTTAATACAGTTAAATACACAGATCTTAAGTGGCTGGTTTATGAGTTCTGATAATTACACACAGTATAGCATATTTGAGTCAAGTGCTGCAATGATCCTTCTCACATCACAGAATACTGTCCCAAAGAAAAAAACTTCAGTTTTAGAATATAATAATTTTAAAAATAACGTCCACAGAAGTTGATTCAACCCATAACTGACCTATTATTCTTACAATGTGGCTATGATAAAAGCTAAACAATTTTTTATTGGCTGTTCTAAGCATCCAAGCATAACTGAAAAAACTAAAAATATGTTCCAAGTTACCTCTAATTAACAAAACATCTTCTAAAAGAAAACTTGTGGGGGCTTCTGGTGGCTCAGTGGTAAAGAATCCACTTGCCAATGCAGGAGACACAGGTTCGACCCCCGGTCCGGGAAGATCCCACAGGCTGTAGAGCAACTAAGCCCGTGTGCCACAACTACTGAGCCTGTGCTCTGAGCCCAGGAACTGCAGCTACTGAAGCCTGCGCACCCTGGAGAGCATGCTCCACAATGAGAGGAGCCACCACCATGAGAAGCTCCCACGGCGATGAAGACCCAGCACTGCCAAAAATGAATAAATAAATGAATAACGACAAAAAGCTCTAAAAAATGTGGGTTGAGATCTCATGAGTCTACCTTACCTCAAAAGTTTATTTGAGCCTAAATTAATGGGGTTCATACGGTAAATTAACCTTGAATTTTCAAATAGAGGATAACAACCAAATATAGCTCCCTAAGATATTTTGTTTTACTATTTTCCATTCTATTGCATATTAAAATGGTAAGGGAGGGAAAAACAGGCCCCCTGAGCCTTATTTTACAACAATGTGTTCCCGACACAAAAGCTGTATCTTATTTGAAGCATAATTACCAACAGTAAAGCAGTTCTGGAAAGTTTCTCTGTAGTGCTCCATATAGCAGAGATCAATAGACATGCCTGTCCCTTTACAGCTTACAGACTGAAATGCAGTCTTGAATTATAAATCACTAACTACTTATTTTTCCTGCTATAATTATTTCTAGGAAAATTATTTCATTAAGTCACATGAAAGTTATTTTTAGAATCTAGTTAACTGAAAGGTGTGCAATATGAAGCTAGAAACTATCCCATACATGGAACATGACAGGTCAAATAAAAGTGACGTATAGATTTAGAGACTATCAAAGAGTATCCAGAGCAAATCTGAAGTTGCCCAGATCACAGAAGGAACACTGAGCTAAACTGGCAGCAGGAGTAAAGGAATCAAGTCAGACTAACAAGACAACAATCAAAAACAAGTAAGCAAATACCAGAACTTCACCATTTAATTTCATTTTCTAGGAATATCTGGAGCTTTTCTCGGCTATCTGGGAGTGCTTTCAACTCAAAGGCACTTAAGGCTCAGGTGAGAAGAAAAATTCAGCCACTGATTCATTAGTTACATCAGCTTTACATTCCTTTCAACAAATTTTAACAGGTTTAAATTTAACAAATACTTTCCAAATATGTTATATCCACATTATCAACTTTTATAATCAATTATGCTTTAAGTACCAGCCATGCTCATAGACTTCTATGACTTTCTCATTTAATAAAAGATTTTATATTTCTTACTAGATTTTTTTTTCCTTAAAAAGTGTGTTAAATGTTTGGATCTCGTTTCTAAACTGATGATTCACATTGGGAGGAAAGCAGAAATAGAAGGTGCTTGAATTTCCCAGTTGATAAAGTGCTAATTATTTACTATTTAAGAACATCTGCCCTAATATATGTCATATAATCATCCCTCTACAAACCAAATTAATGCAGCCTAAAATTTTATTTTCTAAAGTGAAAAGGGCACAGAGGTACAAAAGCATGAGCTACAGAAGTAATGAGAAAGAATGCTCAAAAAGATGGGAATTTTAAGAATAAAGGAGAAATGAACAGAACACTGGAAATATTTTCTAGGTGAAAGGCCCTGTTCTAAGCACTTAATGTATATACTGTTTTTTAATATAGAATACCAGAATTCTATCCTTAGCTTTGCAACTTAAGCCTAGACTTCAGGTTAAGTTACTGAATCTCTGAACCTCAAATACTTTGGTTTTTCTATAAAATAGTAAGACTTGCTGCAATTTCTTCACTGGTTGTTTCAAAGATCAAATGAGATATGAGGGAAAATCTTTAAATTATAAAACTGCAAAGGGGTCTACAGCTGTAAATAAGGGGCTGTAACTATTTGAAGTTGCATAAGTTAGAAATGTCCTGTTTTTTTTTTTAGTTTAAATGTCTCATTACAAGGCAACTCAATACAGTGTCTTCATAAACAAATTATAAAAGGAATTTCAATATATTAACTTAAATTCACTTTAGCATAAATTTTAGGTTCCATTGAACACTTTTAAATTTTCTGCTAGTACTGCAAAACCAGAAAGCCAAATAACTGACGAACTACTAAAGTTTTCTATTTCTCCAAGCAATTTAAGCCTCTCAACTTTCTTTAATGTTTTTATACTATACCAGCTCTTCTTGACAGAAAAGTCTACATAAATTTATATCTCACTTTGTAAATGAAAACATCACATTCTTCAAAGGTAATATTAAGAACTGCTAGTAAATCTTCCACTTACAAGCAACCCTATAAATTGGTTCACTTGGCAAGAAATTCGCAAGCTGTAATACAGAGCTGTGAAGCTGCTGCACCTTTTCACTCTGGCAATCCTACTCTAACACTACACTCTACAAACACAAACCAAAGGAAAAGGTAAACTATACAAAGATACTTACAGTAGTGCTGTTTAGCAAATCACAGTATTTAGCCTGATGAAATATAACCTGTATAGCTTTTAAAATAAGTACCTATTCACATAAACAATGTTTATAAAAGAGATCACAGAACAATATGGAAACACTGATTCATAAGATCTAATTATGTTCATATGTACATTAACAGGGAAAGATAAATTCCAGTTGACAGCTATAAAACAGAAGTAACTTTTTTCTATTAAACCATTCAAATTTAAGAATAATTCTGAAAATATTTCAAGCCAGATACATTAAGATTCCACTGAGTTAAAAAAAATATCTTTTTAAAGGAATAATCAAGGCACTGTGAACTCTGAACTATTTAAATTTAAGCAAATTAGAACCACAGAAAAATACGTTATCAAGTCACTGATGTGTGTATGCTTAGTCGCTCAATCGTGTCCCAGTCTTTGCAACCCCATGAACTAATAACACAGAAAAATATCTTATCAAGTCACTGATAGTATGAGCAATACTCTTAAAATCCAAAGCATTATTTATTAGTGCATTGAGCTGAGGTGTTTAGTGTATTAGTACCCTCAACTAACTGAATCAGTTTTTCTCCAGAGTAGTTGTTAATTATGAAATAATATATCCAACAACTGTTCAAGCCTGCATCTGTGAACCTCTAAAAATTTAAGTTGCTCAACTAACTGGTTTTAACGAGTACACCGAACAATTACCTTCTTCCTAGGTCTCTGGATGAATACGATAAGACTGATTTCCTGTTTCAGAACTCTGCTGCTGTTAAAATACACACACACACACATACCCCTCCCTACAGCGCTGCTCCCACTAAAAAACATCTAAGATTGACTACTAATAACAAATAGTAACGTTCAAAAAGATTATCAGTTCAACAACATGCATTAGACACTTATCAACATTATAAACTTGAACTAAGCCAAATAAAAGCATATTAAGACTGTAAAAATTGAAATTACTTCAATCCATTATTACACTAAAGTACATAAGAGGGTGTCTTTTATGTTCTACTATTCATACTCAATGTTAAGATTTATGCATTACTTCTGTAATATCATTCTATGATAAAAGTCATTCTTTTATCATTTAATAGAAGTAATTACCTAAAACATTAGTTTTGGCTACTATATAGCTATGCAAAAAGATAAAAGGTCATTAACTTTTACAGAAAACAAGACATTCAAAGAGTTAAGGTACAGAAGATCACAAGGGATTTGTCAGTAGTAAGACAACAAAAGCCTAGTAGCATTCAGTGCCAGTTCACTCAGTGTTAGCAAACTGCATTCTGGAAGGAAAAAAGATGCCAAGAGTTGTAACTGAATTGACCTTTTAGATACAATCATGAACAAATTTTCTAACATTCAAAACTACCACACACTAGCTAAGAAAAAACAGTTCTAATACAAATGTGTCTTCAACAAGTGCATTTTCCTTCTATCAATTCAGCCAGAACTGCAAAATTTTTAAATTAACTTCTAACAATCAAATCTACCTTTTAAAGAAAGTCATTAATTTGACCCATTTTAAAGGAAAAAAAGCTCCAAACAAGTATGTACTTACTGCTTCATTTTATATTTGGCTTTAATATTATAAAATCTATAGCTTAAGTCAGAAAATCATTTAGAAATTACCTACTTTTTTCCTCAACCAGCAAAAACAGTGTTGCCTCAGTGCAGTATTTTAAATCTGGGTAAGAACAGTATGAACTAGAAATTCAGGTAGATTTTAAAATATGAAGGCAAACATACTGGCATTTGTTCCTCTACTGGTAAGAATCATGTTACTGATCTTATGATAAGTGCCTTGTTCTAATACTGTGTGATTCATATTCCCACTGAGGGTATTTTAACCATACCAATTTAAAACTGCTTGAATAAGTGTATTATCCAAAAGAACTTAAATTACATATTTGCTAAAATACTAGCAAAAATTCATCTTAAGATTTAATAAGATAGTTTTAGAATATACTAACAGCTACAAGAATAAGTCTACATAGATGGCTTTGAACTGTTATCAGTCTTAATTCTAGACAGTGTTCCATTTTAGTATGAACCCAATTATTGCAACTAGGGGAAGAGACACAATTACTGACCATGATTAGTTATGGAATCTTCATATCCAAAGGAGAACACAGTAAAAAATCTTGGAAAATAATTAAGCTGAAACATTAAAAAAACTGAGTAGCTTTTTCATCCAGTAAATAAACTTTTAAAAACACAACATTTAACACAGAGAAAGACAAAAATACCAACAGTTAGATGGAAAGGAGAGAAATGAAGAGGGGGAAAAGCTCTTATTAATACCTCACACCCTTTAAATACTATTAAGTAAACAGAACAGGTGAAGACTTTTAAACCTCGAGTATTTAGACAGAAAATCTCACCTACATATGCACCACATTCCATGTAAGAGCTATAATTTAGGTATGCACTACCTATCCACTGCCCGCCCACCGCCCTACCAAAAAGGGCATCATTCCTTTCATGGCCTACAATTCAAGAATGAACAAATTCTATAAACTGATACTAGTAAAAACAATTTGCTTTAATCAGACATTAACTTTAAATTGGCAAGACATTTCTTACACAAACTAGAAACCCCAGATACAAAGCTACATTTAAGAACATAAATTCAAAATCATATCTAAATATTACATCTGATCATATTAATCACACTTGGCATGGTAACAAACTTCTCAGTAAAAAACAATGTCAACATAATAAAGTAGATTAAAATTAATCAGATCCTATTAAGCCCAATGTGCAATTTTAAAGACGGCTAAGAACCGACGACTAAATTCTTAGGGATGATAAGAAATTAACAACCACTGCTGTGGTTGAAAATGTAACACCAAGATTTTACAGGAAACTCATTTACTAGCATAAAGACAAGAACTGAGCTACAGAAAAAAGCAAAGACTTGAAAAATATTTAAGTAAATTTTTAAGGCAGAGTTATTCTATCCAATTCCTGGTTGAGTTCTAGAATAATGAAATTCTATAAATCAACTCTTAGGAAACCTAAAGCTTAAAAACCTTATACAATCACAGTACCAAAATCTTGTACAACATATCTCAAGTTAAAACATTATGTTTCCACTTACATATCCAAACAATCTTAAAAAAAAAAATGATGTCAGACTTTCATTACATAATATTTAGTTCCCAACCACTATCTTCAAATTTTAGTAGAAAAGTATCAACACTGGCATAACCATTGTTTTATTTTTGCAAAAGCTTAAAATTTGATATTTATTTTTAAAAATTTTAATTAATAGATGATTCCAAAAGGAGAAGTCTCAAAGCCACTTGTATCACTAGATTATCTTAACTTTTTCCTATATTTGTATAACAGATGGCAAGCCTTACTTCTTGGACATTATACAATAATCACAATCTGTGTGACCTTTTCAGCACCAAAAGGAATCCAAATAGCCTTAATAACCACTAACAGTATGGAGGTTCCTTAAAAAACTAAAAACAGAGTTAGCATATGATTATTCAATCCCATTCCTGGTCACATATCTGGAGAAAAACAGGATTGAAAAGGATATATGCACCTCAAAGTTCACTGCAGCACTGCTTACAGCAGCCGAGACATGGAAGGAACCTCGATGTCCATCAACACAGGACTGGATAAAGGTGGTGTGATACATATACACGACAGAATATTACTCAGCCATCAAAAAGGATGAAATACTGCCACCTGCAGCAACATGGACGTGCCGAGAAACTGTCACAGTGAGGAAAGCCAGAGAGAGAGGAGTCGCATATGCCACCCCTTATATTCAGTGTCTGAAAAGAAAGGATACAAATGAACCTATCTATAAATCAGAATCTGCCTCACAGACTAGAGAGAACAAACTTATGGCTCAGGCGGGGCGGGAAAGCAAGAGAAAGGGATAGCAGTTAGGGAGTTTCAGATCACCATGTACACATCGCTATGTTCAAAATGGATAATCAACATGAACATATTCTATAGCACAGGGAACTCTGTTCAATGTTATGTGGCAGCCTGGAGGGGAGTGGAGTTTGGGGGGAAATGAATACATATATAGGTATTGAGTCCCTCTGCTGCCACCTGAATATTGCTGCCGACTATCACAATATTGTTAACTAGCTAAATTCCAATATAAAATAACAACTTTTAAAATTTTAAAAGAAAAAAAGAGGGTGAGGACTCAAATCAAAAAGCTAGAAATGAAAAAGGAGAACAACTGACACTGCAGAAATACAATAGATGTGAAAGAGGTTACTTCAAGCCCATATGCCAATAAAATGAACAACCTGGGAGAAATGAACAAGTTCTTAGAAATGCACAACTTTCCAAGAACCAGGAAGAAACAGAAAATATTAACAGACCAATCAGAAGTAATGAAATTGAAACTGTGATTAAAAATCTTCCAAAGTCCAGGGCCACATTGCTACACAAAAAATTCTATCAAACATTTAGAGAAGAGCTAACACCTATCCTTCTCAAACTCTTCCAAAATACTGCAGAGGGAAAAACACTGTCGAACTCTTTCTATGAGACCACCATCACCCTGATACTAAAACCAGACAAAGATAACAAAAAGAAGATCACAGCCCAACATCACTGATGAACACAGATGCAAGTCCTCAACATAACACTGGACTGGCCAAAAGGTTCCTTTGTGTTTCTCCATAAAACGATACAGAAAAATCTGAACACTTTGGCCAATCCAAAACTAGCAAACTGAATTCAGATCCACTTTAAAAGGATCATATACCATGATCAAGTGGAATTTATCTCAAGGATGCAAGGATTCTTCAATATATGCAAATCAATCAATGTGACATTCCACATTAACAAATTTAATAATAAAAACCACATGGGGCAGTTGCTGGCAGTCCAGTGGTTAAGAATCCACCTTGCAATGCAAGGGACACATTTAATACCATGTTCCAGGGAGCATCCAAGCTTGTGCACCCAACTACTGAGCCTATACTCTAGAGCCCATGAGCTGCAATTACTAAGCCCACACACCTAGAGCCTGTGCTCCACAACCAGAGACAGCATTGCAATGAGAAGCCCACACACAGCAATGAAGAGTAGCCCCTGCTTGCTACAACTAGAGTAAGCTTATGTGCAGTGATGAAGACCCATCACAGCAGAATATTTTAAAAATATATTTTTAAAAAACGGTCATCTTATAGATGCAGAAAAACTTTTGACAAAATTCAACACCCATTTATGATTAAAAAAGAAAAAGGCTCTCTAGAAAGTGGGCATAGATGGAACCTATCTTAACATATTAAAGGTCACATATGGCAAACCCACAGCAATCATTATTTTCAATGGTGAAAAACTGAAAGCATTTCCTCCAAGATCAGGAACAAGACAAAGGTGCCCACTCTCATCACTATTACTCAACACAGTCTTGGAAGTACAAGCCACAGCAATCAGAGAAGAAGAAGAAATTAAAGGAATTCAAATTGGAAAAGAAGTAATACTGTCACTGTTTACAGATGACATGATACTATACTTACAAAGTCCTAAAGATTCTATAAGAAAACTATTAGAGCTAATCAATAAATTTAGTAAAGTTGCAGGATACAAAACAAAGAGAAATCTCTTGCATTCCTATACAGTAACAATGAAAGATCAGAAAGAGAAATTAAGGAAACAATTCCACTTACCACTGCAACAAAAAGAAATAAAATCCAATCCTAAGGAGGCAAAAGACTGTACAGAAACCTGTAAGTACTGATTAAAGAAATCAAAGACCACACACACACACGGAGAGACACACCATGTTCTTGGACTGGAAGAATCAATATTGTGAAGGCGACTATACAACTCGAAGCAATCTACATATTCAATGCAATCCCTATCAAATTACCAATGGCATTTCCACAGAACTAGAACAGAAAATCTTACAATTCGTATGGAAACACAAAAGACTCCGAACAGACAAAGCAATCTTGAGAAAGAAGAATAGAGCTGGGGGAATCAGGCTCCCTAACTTCAGACTATACTACAAAGCTACAGAAATCAAGACAGTATGGTACTGGCACAAAAACAGAAATATAGATTAATGGAACAGGACAGAAAGCCCAGAAATAAACCCATACATCTATGGTTAATTAATCTATGACAAAAAATGACAAGAATATACAACCAAGAAAAGACAGTCTCAATAGGTGATGCTGGGAAAACTGGATGGCTACATGCAAAACAATGAAATTAGAACACTCTCAAACACCATACACAAAAGTAAACTCAAAATGGATTAAAGATCAAAATGTAAAGCCTGACACTACAGAGCTCTTAAGGGAAAACATAGGCAGAACACTCTTTAACATAAATCACAGCAAGATCTTTTTTGACCAACCCCTAGAGTAATGAAAATAAAAACAAAAATAAACAAATGGGACCTAATGAAACGTAAAAGCTTTTGCAGAGCACAGGAAATCATAAATAAGATGAAAGGACAGTCCTCAGAATGGGAGAAAATATTTGCAAACAAAGCAACTGACAACAGATTAGTCTCCAAAATACACAAATAGCTCATGCAGCTCAGTATCAAAAAGATAAACAACCCAACAGAAAAATGGGAAGAAGACCTAAACAGGAATTTCTCCAAAGAAGACATACAGACAGCCAATAAACACATGAAAAGATGCTCAACACTGCTGCTGCTAAGTCACTTCAGTCGTGTCCAACTCTGTGCGACCCCACAGACGGCAGCCCACCAGGCTCCCCCGTCCCTGGGATTCTCCAGGCAAGAACACTGGAGTGGGTTGCCATCTCCTTCTCCAATGCATGAAAGTGAAAAGTGAAAGTGAAGTCGCTCAGTCGTGTCCGACCCTCAGTGACCCCATGGACTGCAGTCTTCCAGGCTCCTCCGTCCATGGGATTTTCCAGGCAAGAGTGCTGGAGTGGGGTGCCATTGCCTTCTCTGCAACACTGCTAATGCAAATAAAAACTACAGTGAGGTATCACCTCACACTGGTCAGAACAGCCATGATCAAAAATTCTACAAACAATAAATGCTGGAGAGGGTATGGAGAAAAGGGAATCCTCCTACGCTGTTGGTGTGAGTGTAAATTGGTATAGCCACTATGGAGAACAGTATGCAAGTTCCTTCAAAAACTAAAAATAAAACCACCATATTACACAGCAATCCTACTACTGGGCATACAACCTAAGAAAATAGTAATTCAAAAAGACACACGTACCTCAATGTTCACTGCAGCAGTATTCACAATGACATGGAAGCAACCTATATGTCCATCAACAGATGAATGGATAAAGAAGATATGATGCATATAAACAAGGGAATATTACTCAGTCATAAAAAGGAATGAAATTATGCCATTTGCAGATAAGTGAACGGACCTAAAATCACTGCAGATGGTAACTGCAGCCATGAAATTAAGATGCTTACTCCTTGGAAGAAAAGTTATGACCAACCTAGATAGTATATTCAAAAGCAGAGACATTACTTTGCCAACAAAGGTCCATCTAGTCAAGGCTATGGTTTTTCCAGTGGTCATGTATGGATGTGAGATTTGGACTGTGAAGACGGCTGAGTGCCGAAGAATTGATGCTTTTGAACTGTGGTGTTGGAGAAGACTCTTGAGAATCCCTTGGACTGCAAGGAGATCCAACCAGTCCATTCTAAAGGAGATCAGTCCTGGGTGTTCTCTGGGAGGAATGATGCTAAAGCTGAAACTCCAGTACTTTGGCCACCTCATCCGAAGAGCTGACTCATTGGAAAAGACTCTGATGCTGGGAGGGATTGGGGGCAGGAGGAAAAGGGGACCGACAGAGGATGAGATGGCTGGATGGCATCACCAACTTGATGGACGTGAGTTTGGGTGAACTCCGGGAGATGGTGATAGACCGGGAGGCCTGGCGTGCTGCAATTCATGGGGTCGCAAAGAGTCGGACCCGACTGAGTGACCGAACTGACTGACTGAACGGACCTAGAGATTGTCATACAGAGTGAAGTAAGTCAGAAAAACACATACTATACATTAATGCATATATGTGGAATTTAGAAAAATGATATAGATGAACTTATTTGCAAAGCGCAAATAGACACAGAGGTAGAGAAAGAGGACAAACCTAAGAATACCAAAGGGGAAGTGGAGGTGGGATAGATTGGGACCCTGGGATCGGCACATATACACTACTACGTATAACATCCGTAACTAATGACAACTGACTGTGTAGCATAGCACAGAGGATTCTACTCAGTGCGCCACGGTGACCTAGGCAGGAAGGAAGTCCAAGGAAGCAGGGATATATGGATATGTGTAGCTGATTCACTTTGCTGTAGAGCAGAAACACAAGGCTGTTCAGCAACTATACACACTCCCCCAAAAAGGAACTGAAACAATTATATCTCATTTGGAAAATGTTACACTAAAAAGTAATTTTGTTGAAAAAAGAGAAAGTGTTTCTTTTGCAATATTTTTGTTCTAACTACATGAATTAATAAATTCACTGAGAATAATCATTTACCTAATAAGGTTAAACTCATTTCCATGTTTTTATAACTGATAGTTAAAAATAAAATTTTATATAGACTATCACAAAAATTAATAATTATTAATGCAAATACACAGCAAACTTGCATCAATTACTATCACCAATTACTACGACCAAGGCAACCAAGTAAATATAAATTGCTATCATTCAAAATATGCTCTAGGGCAGGGATCCCTAAGCTCAGGGATACAATGCCTGATGATCTGAGGTGGAATTGATGTAATAAATAACAGAAATAAACTGCACAATAAATGTAATGTGCTTCAATCATCCCAAAACCACCTCCCCTATTCTGGCAAATACAAAAATTATCTTCCATGGAATCAGTCCCTGGTGCCAAAAAGGTTGGGGACTGCCACTCTAGGGAACAGGAACATCTCGACAAGTAAAACCCTTTCTAATTAAAGAGAGGAAAGCAACAGGGTTATAATAACTTTAACACAAAATGATGCGATAGTTTAATCAAATGACTTCTGTATCCACTTTCAACAAAACAGAAGTAATACTCCTACCACAGCAAAAGAAAATTTGACAGATCAAAAGTAGCTAAATTCTATTTTGCCTCACTTCAATATTACTAAAATATGCTTAAATTTTAAATATGCAATACCTATCATACAGTAAGGGAAAAAAAGCTGCTAGACATTAAACTTCAGCTACTTTTGTGTAACAGGTTATAATCTTGTGAATCAAAATAATGACAGCCTTTTCAAATATTTAGGTTATCTTAAATTCACAGTAAGGAAAATCAGAAAAGAACAGGAAAAAAAATTTGCCAAATATTAGAAAAATGTTTAATGTGTAACTACAGAGAAACAAATATTTCTGGTGATTCTGCCATTTAAAATAGTTAACGAAATTATGAGGTGCTTTGGAAATTGTTAAAACACACACACACCTTCAAGTTCAAACATACACACACACCTTGCAGTTCAAACACACACACCTTTAAGCTCACTATGATAAATAATATTTTAAAATACATTGATATCAACAAAAACTAAAAGCTAACATGGAAACATGAAGTTCCAGAGAAGTAAAATTCTTTAAGTAGTTTTTATAAAATTTTCTTAAGAAAACGGAGTTTTTTATTCATATACTGAAATAAACACCATATTTATTCAATTAAATTATAGCAACAAGTGCTATTTATTTTTCTTAAATGTGAAGTTATCACATGATTAGCAGCCCTGGTTTTAAAATATTTATCAGTATCTCTGACTAGCTCCTATAATTTCATAAAGAATCAAGAGTCAAAACTTAAATTTCATAACGATTTTTAAAATAGGCCTTGACATCTGCCTGTGCAAAGTTGACAAGCAAAGCAAATTATAATATCAAGCGAACAGAAAAAATTAATCATAGCAAACAATCTATTCCTAGAATACTTTCGTAATTATGTTTATCCTAAAAACAAAACAAAACTCAGAATCCACTAAGCTACTCCCTTGGCATCTTCCCGTCTTCGGACTAAACTAAAACTCTGTCCCAATTTTTTCTAAATACTTCACACATTAATGCAAGTTTTTAAATGTAGATAAGTAAAGCACTTATTCAATGGGCTGACAGCAAATTTAGGGTCTCAGAAAGAATGTAACACATCCATCAGAGAACCTTGGCTGGCCCTACTTTCTTCATCTGGAAAGAAACAAGACATTTTTTGAACTTGTCAGAAATTTGCCATTTTACATCAGCATATGTAACCACATCTGATTGTAACAAAAGCAGCTTTAGAATTAAAAAAGTGTAAGATTAAAGAATGCATTGAACACCACAAAACAAGTATCCTGTAAGTAAAGTATCTCCTAATTACGTAACTACTTTTAAAACTAGTGGCAATATAAAAATGAAAAAAAAAATGCTTTAATAAAGCATATCCATCCTGTTACAGAAGTTTTATGTAACATCCTTCTGAATACCTCATATAGTGCAATACACTTAACTTGAAAATATCTTCAGCCTTTTCTGACAGAAGTTCAAAGCAACACTTTCACAATCAGCCAAGTAACACATGAGCCTTCTTCAAATAAACCTTTTTTTGTTACCAGGGAACTTTTGTGGAAAAATTTCTTATAAAGAATACTAGCCTAGCAGCAGTCAAAAATACAGATATTAAAAGCCTAGCTCTATCATTTATTAGCAATTTGACCTTCTTAAATACCACAACCTAAGGGCAAAGGTACTGACTTGTATAAAATATCATACTTATTATATACCAAACACTTAAACCTCTAAATCAGAGTTTCTCAACCTCAGCAATGTTAGCAATTTGAGCTAGACAGTTATTTGTTGTGGATGAGGCTGTTCTGTGCATTGTAGGATGCTTAGCAGCATTCCTTGCCTCTACGCCGAGACAGATGACAATAGCTTCCGCCCTTTGCCCCTCTTCCCCAAGCTGTGACCACCAAAAATGTCTCTGACGTTGCCAAATACCCAGACAAGGCAGACGGGGATCACCCCCAGCTGGCAACCAATATTCTGAAAATATATTCTTCCAACCAACCTAAAAAAAGTACACACAAGGGTTTTTACCACGTTAGAGATATGAAAACCAAGGTTCACCAAGGTTAAGTATTTTGTCTTTTATCACATAACTGACAAATAGCCAAGCAAGGACTTAAGCTAGACTTTAAATCTAGCTAATTTCCAAATCTATACACCTTCCATTCCACTATGCTTTTGTAAAACTCATTGTCTTCATCTGCAAAAATTAGAGTAACAATTGCCATCTGAGCTATTTCGTAGTTACAAATAAAATGATATGTATGTGCAAATCCTATTAAACTAGAGGAGGTAACATATTAAGGATTTGCTTGACAGGAGATTCCCCTGACGCTGGGAAAGACTGAAGGCGGGAGGAGAAGGGGACAACAGAGGATGAGATGATTGGATGGCATCACCGACTCAATGCACATGAGTCTGAGTAAACTCCAGGAGCACAGGGAGGCCTGGCGAGCTGCAGTCCATGGGGTCGCAGAGTCGGACACGACTGAGCAACTGAACTGAACTGAACTGACAGGAGATAATGTAATACAGTGGTTCACAAAGTGTGATCCCCAGACTACCATCATCAGTACCGTCTGGGAACTTAATGAAATATAAGTTCCCAGGCCCCAACTCAGATGTTAATGAATCTGAAACTCTGGAGGAGGGGCAAGTAATCCATGACTGAAGTCTTGCAAGCCTTTCACATGCCCATCTAAAGTCTGAGAACCACTGATGTACGTAACGGGAAAAATACTGCCTCACCAGGTGCCTAAAAACCCAGCACCCTCTTTGGACTCAATCTTCTGGTAGCCTTTAACAAGTTACTGATTTTTTTTTTTTTTTTTTTGGAGCTACAATTCCTGTATTAAAAAATGAGGAAAGTAATGCTTGTACCATATTTTAGGCTGCTCCTTTTTTCTTGCAAAATCAAATGTATTAACAATTATTAAAGGCTTTGTTAATGAAAAATGCTAAAACAAATATAAGACACAGGGTATATGCTAGCTAATTCTATTTCATTTTTCAAAAAACATCCCTTCTGGCTTAAGTCCTCATTTCTTCATCTTTCGTATTTCATAAATGAAAAAGTGAATATGTTAAATAAATCTTACAACAAAGCTAAGTTAAGCCTAACAAAGTATTATTTTCACATAATAAAAGAAAAAAAGTCTGCACATTTCACTTTAACTCTGATAGATTCAAAGTCACTGATAAATACATATTTTAAAAATAACACCTAAAAAATATCAAGCGTGGTAACATTCCCCAAACTTCATTTTAAACGTAAAATAAAGATTTCCATTCTATTTACTTAATCTCCAGTAAGTTCCAAATAAATAGAATACTGAAACAGAAGTGTCTCACTAAATTCATGACAGCAAAAGAATTTTAAATGAAAAGAAAAAAAAAAACTATATATTTAAAACAATTGCAATTCAACATATATGCTGTACTTATAAATCACTTTAAGAATATATCTGATTCGGGACTTCCCTGGTGGTCCAATACTTAAGAACTCATCTTCCAATGCAGGAGACAAAGGCTCAATTCCTGGCCAAGAAATTAAGGTCATACGTGCCGCAGGGCAACTAAGCCTGCGTGCCACACGAGAGCCTGTGTGCACAACTAGAGAACCCATGCACCACAATTCCTAAGCCCATGTGCTTCAGAGCCTGGGCTCCACAACAAGGAAGCCTGTGGGCCACAACCAGAGAAAGCCCAATCATTGCAACAAAGACCCAGAACAGCCAAGATTTTTTTTTTAAATTTAGGAAAAAAACCATATATATCTGATGTAAGGACTACCTGCTTCAAATCACAACCAATTTATAACACCTTAAATAATTACATCTTCCTTAAAAGATCAAAAATACTAAATATATAAAATTAGCAGAATGCAATTAACACTAGTTAATAGTTTATTTGGTTATTAAATTATTAATGATTTAATAATTTAGTCAATTAATTAGTAATTAATACTAAAGAAGTGAGTACCTTATTCTACTCAGCCTAAAAACCTACAAAAAGCAAAAGAAATAAAACTGAAAGCTATTCTGAAGGGCTTTAATAACACTAAATCAACTGTATGTTTGGGGTAGTGATATAACACAAAATTTAGGTGCATGTAACACAAAACAGAGAAGTCAGGGAATTGTAGACAATTAAGTTTTCCTAGAAGTTGTCAAAATGCACAGTTCAATTCTGCAACCTAGACCTGGACCAAAAATACAGCTAGTTTACCTAACATATAACAAAACATGTAGAAATCATGTAATCAGAGAGTTGCATACATAATTAGACAGCACAATTCATTTTGTAATACAAAACAAATAAGGAAAACACAAAAACCTCCCTGGTAATCAAGTGCTTCAGTACTGAGGGCACTGTGACACAGCAAGGAGTCCCGAACAGGGAAAGAAAAAAAAAAGACTGATCCCTATACACAAGAAACGAACGGCCTCTAATAGGCAGGTCTCAAGCTTATTCCATTTTCCCCACACCTGGTAAGAATAAATTAAGAAAAAAATCTTTTAGTTCTTCCCATTTCTAGGGCCTAAAACTGGATCAAAAGTGAAAATGGGAAATAATACAAAGGTTTAACCTAAATATAACTCCCATATTAATGCACTGCCAGATTATTGTAAGTGCAAATAATAATGTAATAAATGTAACTTGGCGTTCAAAGCTGCATGACTCCAAAAATCTGAACTTAAAAAGAAATGCTACAGTGCCTTCACTGATAGTTTATGTAACTGTTGTATCACATAATAAATGTTTTGAGACAGAGATTATTCTGTGAATAAAATATATGATATTTTAGTTGACCTGTCTTTAAAGAAAATTTAATATTTTAACAAATTTTTAATGTTATAACAAAACTTTATTTTTCTACTTCATATAGAGGAAGTTTTCATCATACCTTAGTATTTAAAGCAAATAGTCTTTGATTAGTATGATTAATGCTTCCACAGTATGAGGGAGCAGAGGGTCAAACTACTTGTGATGAAACAGCAAAATCAGACATTTTATACTCACAGCTCCTAAAGGAATACTCCTATTTTAAAAAATACTCATAGCATGAACCAATTTATATGGCAACATATCCAAAACTGAGGAAATTCAGTTAAAATCACTGCTCCTCCCATACATGAAAAGACAAATAATTTCTCATACACGGGTAACCTGGAATTATAATTTTTAACAGCAGCAGTGCCCATTTAAATATTTACAAGGTGGCAAGTTCTATGCCATTACTTATCTCATTTATTCTTCAAAATAAACATTATATGGGTGGGTACCATTATCCCAATTTCACAAATAATAAAGATTGAGAAAAGTTAAGCAACCTACACAAAGTCATTCAGCTACTAAGTGTCAGAGTCAGGATTCCAACACAGGCAGTGTTGGTTCCAGAGCCTACACTGCCACCTTAAAATCTAAAATGAAACAATGTACAAACAATGTGTGGAAATAACTCATACTCAACATTTTAATGTAATTTAAAACAGATTTAACCTTATTTAAAACTTATAAAACCATACCCACTAGGTGAACTCTTCTTTAATGAGAAATTCAACTTTTAGAAATATTACTATGATTGCCTAACTTTGTATTCACATACATAAAAGTATTCAAACGCTTTTAAGTTAGATTCACTGTCCATAGCTTAAGTGATGACTACTATAATAACTAAGTGTGTAACAACTTAAAATATGATATATAAATAGTCTTTTTTCCCACACTACATACAGGTTAAGAACAATTTTCTGCTGGAAGGTATTGCCATAGTATCCAAATCTGCCAAAAGGACCAATAAGCACACACCTAATACCCTGAAGATGTCCACTCATCTCTGAATGCAAACTGGTGCAAATGAAGTGAATCTGCCTTAACCCTACTGAACTTAATTGAAACTTTCCATACGAAATTAATTCACCCCTAAGTTATGTTTATTCTTCTTAAATCAGTACTTTTCCAACAGTCTTTTTAATTCCAATGCAAATTATTTTAAAAGTACCAAACTGCTAATAGCTTTTCTGTAGCCAATGAAAAAAATTCCAAAAAGTAGGGAATAGTAGGTGAACAGTCAAATCCAATATACTAACTTCGCCTTTCCTAAGTATTTTAAGTAAAACTGAATACTTACTGAAATAATTTCTGACCCCAATCTCACAGTCTGATACATCTTAAGCCACTATCCTTAGAATAAATCCTAACAGAAATCAGACCACATAAGAATATTGACTTTACTTAAAATCATGTTTATCTAACAGAAAAAGAGAGGAGAAAAGAGTGACAGTTCTATGAAATACAAATAGAACTTCGGAACGAAGAGTGTCTACAGGAAAAAAAGTATACCAAATACATTTCCTTCATTATCATTAACAACATTTTTCTGAACGCTAACCTCTTAATAGTACAGCCAAGGCCTAACATTTCAAGTTAAGTGAAAAACTGTCATAAACGTGCAAACTTCTAAATTTCTTTTTACAAACTCCAATTTCACATACAATATTAATATAAAAACATTTCCTATGCTGCTCTCTTACTAGAAAGGTTGAGGTAAAAATTTAAAAATAGAATGTCTGAGAGTGACTTAATGTAGAAATTTTGTGAACTGATTTTCCCATAATAAATACTCTTACATTAAAAGTCACTGAAGTGATTACTTAAGTGGCTTAAAAATTAAAAAGTATTAAGCTATCACCACATGAACAAACAGCAAATGGGGCAAATCTCAAAGTGAGGACATCTGAAAATCAGACTTCCAAAAAGTATTTTGTGACTTTAAGAGGTCTGTATTGTTTTTTTTGTGGTTTATGGAAAAAAGGAGATACTATACTATACCACACAAGAATTAAAATATCACCAGCTACCTTCAATGTTGTTAAAATTCTAAAAGGTAATATATACAAATGCATCTTTCTTTACTATCTCTCTAAAACTATATTTTAAATTAACGTGGTTATGTCTCACCATATTTTATATTTACTATTTCTTTAGTGTATCATAAACAATGTTAAATCTGCACTGATGACTACTATACTATAGTGAAAACTTTTACAATGAACAGCAATAAATTCCTTTTTCCTTATATTAAGAATTACATAAACCGTAAATTTCTCAGATGTGCTTTATTCTTTAGTACGCTTTATGAAAATGAAGTTTGTAGATTATCCTGTAATAATTAGGTGGCCCAGTCATTTTGTATAGGAAAGAGATACAACTTAACTGATATAAAAAGTGTAAAATAAAAACTTTTGAGTAGAATCTTTTTTTAAAAAAATCTTCACTATACAGTCATTTCAGTAATCACTAATCTTAAAAGATAACAGCTAACTTCAACAGTCACTATACTCTCTATGAATTAAAAAGTTTCCCCTATGAACATTAATTATTTGAAAAGATGCAAACTTATCAAACAATTAAAATTCAATAGAAGCCTAAAGTGTCCATGAAATCTAAAAACAATGAATTTTTCATAGTCTCATGTTCAGTACTATTTTTCAGACTAATATTAAGGATAAACCCCCACCAACAAATTATTTTTAGAATAATTCAATTTTGAAAAAAAAAAAAAACCAACCATAGTTCTCAATTTTCCTTTAAGGAAGTCACTTCATTACTGACTTTTATAAAAACACTCCAATCACTACTTTCATTAAAGAACTGAACTTTGAGAAGGCTAACTGTTGAAACAGATACTACAACTTGTCAGAGAAAAAGCCTTCAATGGCCATTTTAATTTTTCCCCCACCACAATAAACACAAAGCACTGAAGTGAAACCAAGCAAACCAGTGCCTTAGTGTATCAAAATTATTGGAAGTGCAACTATCAAAAAGGCAAACCCTTTACTGACTTTCCTAACATGATTTTTTTTTCATATCAACATTTGGCTCAATAAAACCACAACTCTAGAAATTAAGTGTTATTAGTCATTTGATGCAATATATGATAATGCTTTCTATGCATACCATAACTAAAAGGACAGTTTTAGAGAAAGTTGTAAGTCACATAAATTTCACACACAGAGGCACGCACCCTGAAATCAAAGGAGAAATGGCTAATCGCTGCACTGCTCACATATAAAAACCTGGTAGAATAATGATAGTCCTATAACTCTGATAATTTTAAATCAAAAATAGCAAAAATACCATTTTTATGCAAAAATAGCATAAACATACTCTAAACACTAAAAGCAATCTGCCAAACAAACAGCATTCTAGAAAAATTTTTGAATGGGGGTTTACTTTAAAAAGTTAAACATTTAATTAATTTGGTCCTATACATCTAGATGACTGTCAAGTCACACCAACAGACTACTTCTGAAATAGGTTACAAATGAGAAGAACCAAGTTTAAGTATTTTTCATGATTATCTTCTGGGCAAACAGGTCAAGCTCAGCTTTAGTACTTTTTCAATTAATGCAACTCCAAAATGTCCAAATATTCTTTTAAAATACTATTTTTAAACTTAACAGAAAACTTAAGTTATGTGTGTGGTAAAGCTACTTCTTCAGTAACTGTTACCTTCACTTCATATCAGAAACTTGGGCAAAATCAGCTGCAAATACTATGTATGTATATATGTATGTGCAGATACATAATCCAAAGAAATAAAACCTCTTCATGTATGTAACATTTTTCTTCAAAAATATCTTCCCCATAGTTTTTAGCTAGAGATACAGACACTTCAGTGTCACTCTATTAGGCAAAATGTTTAGTGATATTTGCTAAGAAACCATTTTTTTTTTAGTATACTCTATTAACACCTACACAACTGCTTAGTTTTAACTAAGTATTGTCCACTGCTACAATTCATATCACCAAATTTTTTTGTCTTAATAGAAACCTTAATAAAATGCTTCAGTCACCTCAGACCAATAACTTAATCCTATTTTTCATGCCTTATACACTGGCCTACCAGTGACTCTCAATTCCTAACATATTTCCCATTCTGCCAAAAAGGAGGGCTCTACCTCCTATCCTTGATCAAAATTTGTTCATTATACCTGAAACTGCGAAGATTCATGCCTTTCAATAACCACTATCTTTTGAAATACAAAAGCCTAACTTTCAGACAGCCAACTGTACCCCAATGAAATTCTTGGGTTTCTGTCTTATTCAACAAGCTGACTCAGTAAATTTAATACACCATATGAAAAAAGCGAACACACCTACAATCCAAAGATGGAGTAAATCCACTCTTGCCAGCATTTCTGGTTATCAGCTGGTAAATTATATTTGATGTTCTACACAACTCAGAGTAAAATTAACGGATACCCAAAGGTGTCACAGGACCTGAAACCTAAATAAAGGTGAGTATCAATTCAAGTATCACAATCAATACTTAAATTTTAAGTGAAACTGAAGTTTAATCTCTGCAATCACCATTTGCTACACACAATACCCTTGAACCTACATAACATTATCATCTGAGATCAAAAACCACTCAATCTCCATTCTATTACGTGTCAGAAGAGCACTGAATCTACAATGCTACTGAACTGTACATTTCATGTCCTATTCTCCATCATCTTAAAGAGACCAAAAAAAAAAAAAGCAAATTTAACAAAATCTAGTAAGAACGTCTTTGAGAAGTATCAGACTATTGATTTCAAACTGCAAAACTTCTAAACGCGGTTCAAAGTTGTAATTAACTTAGTTTTAACACATAAACCTACTTTTGCCTTCAAATGAGCACCATATATGCTAAAATGATTCTCTCTAAAGTTATGCAAATCAGTTCACAACTCACATTTTAAAAGAATCTATCAATGCAACCCAGGAAACTAAAAACAATCACTGCATGATTCTGATGCAATAAGCCGTACGTGCAACACTAATTTTCCTTTTAATCTGATCTATACCCTTGATCTAGGGCCTAAAGCCAAGATTTAATCGAAATATGCTCAAGCTCAAAGCACCGACTTTTCTGTTCATTTAGTAGACCGGATTACCGAGCTCACTAATCCACTAACAGTGTACTGGATTCTGCGGACAATAGCCCTTAGAAAGAGACCCATCGGTGCCTTGACACTTGCAACCAGGCAAGAGTTCCGTCTAGCCGAACACACCCTAGGCTGAATGCATTCAAAAGAGACACAAAATATACATCTAGAAATCCAACCGGGGTTAAATGTCACCCACACTATGGACATTTTTTCGCATCCGTCTATTCCCACGTTATCAGAGAGAGTGACAGAAAGGCAAAGAGGAGCAGCAGCCACAGAAATGGATACAGGTCAAGTCTAAGTCGAATCCATCCTCTTGATATCTCCTTTTGTTTCTGCTAACGATCTCTTTGATGATGGCTGTCATGTCTGGGAGCCTGTGGCTGAAGAAAAAGGAGGAGAGAGATGGCAGAAGCTGCTGGTGGCGGGGCTTCTTCTGCAGGATGGAAATGGCTCTGGACTTGGCGGTGGCTGATGCCCCTCGCTCTGCTGCCGCTTGGCTCTGGACCGCAGCCGGGTAATGGCTGCTGCGGCGGCTGCTGGATGGTTGCAGCGACTGGGCCTGCTTCTCCTCAGCAGCCAGGGGTCTGGCAGCGGCGGCAGCGGAATGGGGAGAAGAATAATCCTCGGAACGGCTGCCTCCTCCGGCGGCCTCCGGAGCCCGGGCCAGGGGGGGTGCGGCGGCGGCGGAGGGGAGGTTTAAAACCGGCCCGGGTCCCTGGATGTGCCGCCGCCGCCGCCGCCGTGTTGGAGGCAGTAGAAGGGGAGAGACCAACTCTCCGGCGTTCCCAGCCCTGGAAATGGTGACAGGCGACTCCGACCCCCTCCCCGGAGCTGCGGCCGCCGCCGCCGCCGCTTCTCCCCCCCGCTCCAGGAGCGGGAGGTGCCGCCGCCGCGCCTCAGCCGGCTCCCGCCCGAGCCCACGGCTTCCACCTTCCCTTTCAGGAGAAGCCGAGAAAGAGGCTGCACGGTTAGAAAAGACGAAGAGGGGGCGAGAAACGCCGCCGCTGCCGCCGCCGCCGGCCGGCCGGCTCCCCGAGGGCGCTGCCCCCGCGGCTGCTCACAGGCGCTGAGAGGGGCTCTGGGCTGCGGCCGCCGCCGTCTCTCATCTCCCTCGCCTGCGCCCGGCCTCGCCTCGCAGCGGCTCAACTCTCAAACTTCCATCATGGCTGCAGCTTCCGAGAGGAGAGATCTGAGCGCAGCCGCGTCCCGGCGCCCGAGCGCGTATCCTGCCGCAGTGCACAAAGAGTCCCGCCACATCACCGCCCGCCGGCCTGCCCGCCCCCTCCGCCGCCGCCGCGCCGGGAGTCCGGGCGCCTCGGGAGCCCGAGGGGAGGAGGGAGGCGTACCCGACCGCGCCAAGGGAGGGAAGGGCAGGGCCGAGACTGTAGGGAGGCGGCAGAAGGTGCAGCTCCGGGTCTCCAACCTGCAGGCGCACTGAGCATGCCCAGTATGACTGCCTAGTGCTAGATCGGGCTTGTTGCGAGGCGCCCGCCTGTAACTGCACTTGCCGCGGCTTCTTCTGCAGCAACGCAGGGTGGGGGGAACGAGCTGAGCCACGGCCGGTGCCCAGCCGGAGGCAGGGTAAACTATTGCGGAGGTGGGCAGGCGGGGGCGGGCAGCGGGGGGAGGGAAGGGGCGCGGTGAAGGTTGAAGCAGGTTTATTCATCTGTCTCACTGACTTGAGGGTGAGACTACCTGCGCACAGGTGGAAAAGACCAGGTGACCGCTCTGGTCAGTGGTCAGGGAAACGCAGGGACAGCCCGTGCAGCGAGGACACCCTTCCCCCCACGCCCAGACTTCCCCGGCACGGCCTGCAGCCTGCCTCTGCTTTTGTACCGATGTCGGATCATAAGCGTTCGCGGGGATTTGACTGCAGGAGCCTCCGCCGAGAAGTCCCACCTCTCCACCCATCCCCGCCCGTGTCCTCAAGGTGTCAGTCTTAGTACAAAGAACAACCCCCTATTGTGTCTCCAGTGTGTATCACCTCACCCGGCTCCCTTTCACCGCCCCACCTCCCGCTCCCCCGGCTACTCGATTCATTTGCCCTAAAAATGAAAGCTCCTAGCAGAGCGCGCTGAGTGTGAGCACATCGCCCCTGAATTTCTAGATCCCCAAAGGCAACTGTCCAGGTGGGCTGAAAGCGGATCCCCGAAGATGGAATGCGCCCTGCATTCCCCCTGGAGAGCCGAGAATCTCTCCCCTGGGGTTTCCAGCTGAGTTCACCACTCCAATTCAAGCTCGATCCTTAGAGGCTCCTCGACCCGCCCCTTTTGGACCGCTGTGAAAACCTCGCTGGGTGAATCGCCCCGGAGCCAGGTTCTGCGCTCCCCCTAGCTGGGGAGTGCGCGCCGCAGACCCCTGTTGCAGCGCGGGAGGGCGAAGTACGTGATTGTAGGAAGCTGCAGCCCCTGTGAGTGGGCGGAGCCGAGGAGGGTTCAAAAGGAGGTGGAGGGATACGCGGGCCACAGTCGGAACTACTTTCAGGAGGAGGTCACGTGTACTTCTAGTTGGGGAACTTTCCAAATTCCCACTCCCATAAGATAGCTGTAGAGGCAAATGCTTCGCTTCCTTTGCCCAGAGTGCTCCCGCCTTGCACCGGCAGCGGGACCCCAAAGCCTCCCGGGTCTCGGTGGAAGAACAGGCTCAGACGAGCCTCCTACTGGAGCGCTGTCGGGGCTGGCGCCGGAGGAGCTGGTTACACAAGCACCCACATCCAAGCACGTGCCCCCGCCTTCCCTCACCTTGGCTGCTGCCGCTGATTCTTACAGATCTCGGAGCGAGGGTTCCCAAGCTGGTCGCACCCTTTGCCCGCTACCCACAGAGCAAGCTAGAGGACCGAAACCTGAGACTCCGAGCTCTGGAATCACTGGCTCTGCCTTCCCAACCGTGGGAGAAGGGACTGGATTTCAGGGGTCTGTCGCATCTTTCTCGCTCGCGCCCTGCCCCTTAGGGCGTAACTTTTCTGGTGCTGTACTCGCGGGGCAAAAGGGTATCTCCTGCATCAGCCCGCAGCGTGAATTCAACGACGTTGCGACAAACTTTCAGTCAATACTTTCGGGCTGATGAGCGCGCCCCACCTACTGTAGACTCAGCCAAGTGACTTATCTGGTCGGAGAACCTAGTCCATGGCCTTCAGCCCAGAACAACCTTGTCAAGTCTGCTTACAGTTTGGATTGGTTGACCTAAACCGCGAAAGAGCTGGTTCAGAAACGCTGAGAACTAGAGTGCATTTACCCCAACATTGATCGGCCTGTAAAGTGAGTTGTCCACCGTCTGCTTGGAGAGAAAGAGGGCATCAATACCAACCTAGGAATTCTTTCTTTCCCCTGGGAAGTAAAACTCAAGGAGAATTTGAGTCCATAAGAATTTAAGCTGATACCCAGGTTGAGGCACTGGTCGTTTTTTTAGATCTTGAGAGTGGGATCAGTTTGCATGTGTATTGCAGTAATTGTGAATATGTGGCTAGGGAAGGTCTAAAGAGAATTTACTCAGTGTATGACAAAGAAAGTGATACATGAGTACATCATAGTTGCAGGCAGCCCCTGAAGACTAGAAACCTCAAGAGAGCTTGCTTAGACGCCACAGACCATTACCTAACTCCAGCACTACTAATTAAACCAGGGATATTTACACTGCACTTAAGGGATCTCTGAGGCTTCATGAAACTTTGAAATTTATATGCAACATCCTTCTAAGATAGCCCTACAGGAGTTGCTGCTACTGCTGCTAAGTCACTTCAGTCGTGTCCGACTCTGTGCGACCCCAGAGACAGCAGCCCACCAGGCTCCGCTGTCCCTCAGATAGCCACCTGCTGAATCTTCAGTGTTGATATTTATTGAAGCCTGGTTTTGTGCATGGTCCTGGTCAGCTTGGGGGAAGGAGGGGCCACAAGTGAAAAAAGAAATGGAGAGCAACCCAGGAAGAACAGGAGAAAGGCCTCCATTTGGTTTCCAAAGATGAAAGCCCTGTCCACACAGCCTAATGTAAACCAGAGATTTCTCTATTTTATAAATAAAAACAAGAAGTCCGTGATTTTTAGATGTTCCACTAGATTGCATGGCAAGATCCTGAGAGTGGCATTCAATTGATTATCAACTACTGCTTGGTGAGGAAAGGGAAAATGAAGATAAAGTTAAATGAAGGCAAGTGATTACAGAGGGGTACAGTGTCCCATGTGTATTTTTCCAGTTTCTGATCTTGTCTCCAGAGTTCCGGTTATTAGCACTGCTCTTCCTTACCCACTCCCTATGTGAAGATGAGTCTCACAGCATCTGAGAAGTCCTGAAATCCACTCCCTGGGAAGAAAGTGGATTCAGTCCTGCCCTGTCGGGTGTTAGGTATGAGGAAAGAGTCCTTTTCCTTGCTGTGGCACAGAGCTATTCCGGAGCAGAGAGGGTGTACATCACCAGCACTAATGTGCTGGAATATGAGACTGGCCCACAAGCACTTCTATCTGCTGAAGGAAGAAACTGGAAAATGAGTTTTGCTGCTACTCTAAACATCAGGTCCCTCTACTCATCTTCATGGTGAGTTTAAGGACCACCAACGTTGGCAGGTATTTGACCAACCTGATGGCAATATCAGGTGGTTATTAGAAGCTGCTGAGTAAAAATTTCTTACCTTTCCCAGTGTTAAGTGTGTTCCTGGAGGAAATCCTTTTTTGTTTGTTTTTCTTCACTCTGTCCTGCTATCCCCAGAGATCTCCTTACCCAGGTGGTGGAGCTGCAACCTCTAAATAGCTGACCCTATCTAATATACAGAACGTGGTATTTTATTTTTTTTATTTCAAGTTCAACTGCCAAGTATCTCTTTGGCTGTACAGGTATTACAATACATTGGTTTCTAAACACTTCAGTTCTACCTGATTGGATTCAGATTGCCCTGCGAGAAATAGAAACTTGTAACAAAAGGAGAATTCTATAAAGCTTCAGGGAAAGTAACCATATAGAATAATTAGTGAACATGATAAACTAGCTTTAACTATAGTTTCTAACAGCTGATTCCAAAACTGTATTGTTACTGCATCCAGAGAATATCTAAAGAAAGTTCCTTTCTTATTTTCTTTGATAAGTGAAATGACCAGCAACTTGATGGGGATGATATAAATAGTTGATGTGCTCTTTGTAGGTCCTACTGCTAAAATGTCTCTTGTAGAACACTGATTGCTATAGTGCCTTTCTCATCTCCCACACACTGACCTTTCAAATAGAGATCTAAATCAATGGCTTTAATTTTTAAGCAATCTTCTCTATTTTTATCTGCTTAACCACTGTTTTCTAACTGCTGCTGCTGCTGCTGCTAAGTCACTTCAGTCGTGTCCAACTCTGTGCTACCCCAGAGATGGCAGCCCACCAGGCTCCCCCGTCCCTGGGATTCTCCAGGCAAGAACACTGGAGTGGGTTACCATTTCCTTCTCCAATGCATAAAAGTGAAAACTGAAAGTGAAGTCGCTCAGTCGTGTCCGACTCTTAGCGACCCCATGGACCGCAGCCTACCAGGCTCCTCCATCCATGGGATTTTTCCAGGCAAGAGTACTGGAGTGGGGTGCCATCGCCTTCTCTGTTTTCTAACTAATACAAGACTAAAACATATACAATAATTATAGATTTTCATTTAAACCATCCCATTCTTCCAACGGTCTGAAGACTTTTCCCTTATTTCATTTATCCTAATTACAAATATTCCTATATTTTTAAAAAAGATATTTTGCTTACCACATTTCTCCAGAAGGTATCAGTATGAATCATACAAGCAACCACATCCTAAAAGAAAATTCTCCACTCTCTCTACAAGTTCTTCATGCCCCAGTCTTCTGGAACTATTTCAGATGGCACTTGTGTCTCTTTCACATCTCAGTAGAGAGAGGTGCTGTATGAAATTATCACTCTCAGAGAAATAAGGGTTGGGCTGGGTGCTTCTTGGAGAACTATAGGGGAGACTAGGCACTCACTGTGAACAAGTAACATTTAGAAATTGTGATTTGGACTAGAGAGTGATTGAAGGGAAAGACGTAACATCACAAGACAGCTTTGACTGTTTTAGTCTCTTTATCTGACACCGGCTATGGGACATTCCATTTTGGTGCCCTTTATACTAACACTAGCCCTATGGAACACATTTTTTGTCTTTCAGCTCTTCCAGTAATAGAAAAAGATAATAGCTTTTATGTTACCAGTAGATATTTGGGCATTTACCAAGTGCTTCAGAGAGTAGCCCTCATTTGTCTAAGTATAGGAGGGACACTGAGAAGGAGTCAAAGTTAACTATTACCTCACTCCTCCAAATCTTTCCCTTCAGAACATCCTTCTGGCTTCTGAGGTATCACTTTTTCTGATAATAAAGTAACAGAAAACCTTTTTGAAAGAGAAAATGCAGGGTTAAAACTCTATTTGAACTATAGGGTCTTAACTCCATTCAGTCGTTTAATGATTCAATCAACAAATATGTGGAAGTCTTTTCTGTGCCAGTACTAATTGTGCTAAGCTCTGTGGACACCACAATGACTATGGTATATAGGGTCCAGCCTTTATGGGATTTAGTCTCGTTGAAAACTTGGCTTCTTTGTCTGACATTGTTGCAACCCCTTTACAGTCTAGGAGTAAAGGTAAAGCTGTAGAAAACATGCTAACATTTGATAACTGTTGCAACTATCTATTGCTGCATAACAAACCACCATAAACTTGGTGACTTGAAAGAACCACCGCCATTTGTTTCCTCACAATTTTGCAATTTGGGAAGGTCATAGCCAGACAGTTTTTCAGCTCCCCCTTGATATCAGCTGGGTCAGACGTGGTTACGTCCAGCTATGAGTCTGGCTACAGCTGGAATGTCTCTGACATTCCCCACACGTCTGGCACTTCAGCTGGAGCACCTAAAACGTCTGCCCACCCCCCGGCCCCTTCTCTTCATGTGATTGCTCATCATTCTGAGGTCCAGCCCAAGCATCTCTGCACAGCAACTGAATCTCAGGCAGAAGAAAGCAGAGGCTTCAAGGCCTCTCAAAGCCATGGTTCAGAAGACCCAGAATATCACTTTCACTGTATTCTCTTGGCCAAAGCGAGTCACATGGCCAGCCCAGATCCAAAGGGAGAGAAGTCTCCACTTCTTAGTAGAAGGAGTGTCTGGGATGGTTGGAGTTATGGGCAGTTGTATTTGGAAGCACTCTGCCATAATCCATCCTTTGGCCCCAACAGTTCACACATACACGCCCACACACAGACATGCAAAAGACACTCCCTCCCCCCAGATTATCATTCTGTATAGCACTGGCTCTAAGGTCTAGGATCTAGTAATAATACACCAGACCCAGATGGAAATGAGGCACTTCAGACGCTGCTCCTCTTCATCAGGAGACCCAGGAACTAAAAAGACAAGATATATGGCATACAGTGCTGAACCAGGGACAGGATAAGTGCAATAGACACTTCTGTTCCAAAGGGGGGAAATGGAAAGCACACAGCAGCCCCCGACCTGTAGCAGTTCTGAAAGTCAGCCAGGTACTGTCATCCTGACTCCGAGGATCTAGTTCTCCACTAGGACCTGGTTTTTCTCCCTGGAGTAGTTTCCTAATCCACTGTTCTTGGCTCCCTGCTCTGGGGTCTAGTTGACCTCTGAGTCAATCTTCCTTTTTCATGAGAAACTGTCTGCCTTTACAGTTGAATAGTTCCCTCAGCCTGCTTCTTGCCCATAGAAAGTTGGAGACCAAGAGGCTTTTTTTTTTGTTTCCATTTTGAACTGTCTCCTGCCTGTTTGGTCCAAGCTTCTGGTGCTTTTACCAATGAAATTCTCTTTAAAACTGTGTAGGTTTTCTATGATTCTAATTGGAGTTCACTCCTTGACCACAAAGCAACATCTACAATTTTTTCAAAAACAAACTTCTCTCTACGTTGGGCCTTGTCTAGGTGGCTGTGGTTGGACCACCCTTAAGATTCTTAGAAGCCCTTTCTGTCTAGATGTGAGGATCTTTCAAGCAGGTATTACATTTTTTAGCGGTCTTAACAGAGTTTTGATTAAATCTTTTCCTTGAGGTCATATTTTATAGGCAGTCCCTGAGGCCATTTCTTAATTGAGACCTTTTGCTGACTGTAAAGAGTCTCCTAGGCCCTGTGTATTTCTTCTACAATCTGCTTAAAAACTGAATAATTCTTTTTTTTTTTTTTAAGAAACACGTTTCTCTCCTGCGATACATCGTATATCAGTAAAAGAAGCCAACTGACACTTTAAACATTCATATTGAAAATCTCCTTTGCCAAGTCTATGAGTTCATTAGGTACATTTTCTGTGTTTTACTGCACACAAGTGCAAATGTTGCCAAACATTTTCCACTACATAACACCACTTAGCCAGCCTCTAATAGCAATTTCCTCACTACTCTTATAGCCTCTATTGAGAGCTCTCAACAAAACATTAGCAAACAAATCCAACAATACATTAAAAGGATCATACACTATGATCAAGCAGGATTTATGCCAGGAATGCAAGGATGGTAAACATCTACAAATAACATGATATACCACATTAACACAATGAAGGATAAAAGTCATATAATCATCTCAATTCATGCAGTAAAAGCATTTGACAAAATTCAGTATCCACTTACGGTTAAAAAAACACACACAAAGTTTGTGAAATGGGAACATACATCAACATAATAAAGGCCATGTATGATAAGCCCACAGCTAACCAGACTTAACAGCAAAAAAACTGAAAGATTTTCTTCTAAGAGCAGGAACTAGAAAAGGATGCTCACTTTCATCACTTTTATTCAACACAGTATTGGAAGTCCTAGCCAAAGCATTTATACAAGCAAGAGAATGAAAAGGCATTCAAATTAAAAAGGAAGAATTAAACTGTCACTATTTGCAAATGACATAAGATTATACATAGAAAACCAAAAGATGCAACCAAAAAATAAATTCAGTAAAGTTGCAAGATATAAAATCAACATATGAAAATCAGTTACATTTCTTACACTAACAATGAACTATCAGAAAAAGAAATAAGACAACAACTCCATTTACAATTGCATTGAAAAGAATAAAATAATTAGGAAAAAAATGTAATAAATAAAGAGGTAAAAGACCTGTACACTGAAAACTGTAAAACACTGATGAAAGAAATCAAAGAAGGCACAAATGAAAAGATAATCTGTGTTCTTGGATTAGAAGAATTAATATTGTTTAAATGTCCATACTACCCAAAACAATCTACAGATTCAATGAAATTTCTATCAAAATTCCAAAGGCATTTTTCACAGAAATAGAATATATAATCCTAAAAATTGTATGGAACCACAAAATACCCTAAATAGCGAAGCAATCTGAGAAAGAAGAACAAAGCTGGAGTCATCATTTCAAGATACCTTACAAAGTTATAGTAATCAAAACAGTATGGTATTGGCATAAAAACATACACATAGACCAATGGAACAGAGTATAGAGCCCACACACAGATATGCGCATGTGGTCAATTAACTTACTACAAAAGAGGTAAAAATATACAATGGGAAAAGGACAAGCTCTTCAACAAATGTTGTTGGGAAAACTGGACAGTCACATGCAAAAAACTGAAACTAGACTACCATCCTCAGTTCCGTTCAGTTCAGTCGCTCGGTCGTGTCCTACTCTCCGCAACCCCATGAACCGCAGCACACCAGGCCTCCCTGTCCATCACCAACTCCCGGAGTTCACCCAAACCCATGTCCATCGAGTTGTTGATGCCATCCAGCCATCTCATCCTCTGTCGTCCCCTTCTCCTCCTGCCCCCAATCCCTCCCAGCATCAGAGTCTCCAATGAGTCAACTCTTCGCATGAAGTGGCCAAAGTATTGGAGTTTCACCTATAAAAAATTAACTTGAAATGAATTAAAAACTTGTAAAACCTAAAACAATAAAAATTCTAGAAGAAAATGTAGATGGTAAGCTCCTTGACATTGGTCTTGGCAATGTTTTTGCATCTGACTCCAAAAGCAAAGGCAACAAAAGCAAAAATGAACAAGCAGGACTATATCAAACTAAAAAGGAAAGAACATCAAAGGAAGTCATCAACAAAATGAAGAGTCAACCTACTGAATGGGAGAAAATATTTGGGAATCATATATCTGACAAAAGGTTAATATAAAAATATTATATATAAAGAATTTATACAACTCAATACCAAAAAAAATATATTCAATTTTAAAAAATGGTCAGAACATTTTTCCAAAGAAGACATACAGATGGCAACAGGCACATGAAAAGATGCTCAGTATCATTAACCATGCTGAGCAAAGCCAAAGAAAGCAAAAATACTAATTTGAAAGGATATATGCACCCCTAGGTATTACTTCCGGAGAAGGCAATGGCAACCCACTCCAGTACTCTTGCCTGGAAAATCCCATGGACAGAGGAGCCTGGTAGGCTGCAGTCCATGGGGTCGCAAAGAGTCGGACATGACTGAGCAACTTCACTTTCACTTTTCACTTTCATGCATTGGAGAAAGAAATGGCAACCCACTCCAGTGTTCTTGCCTGGAGAATCCCAGGGATGGGGAGCCTGGTGGGCTGCCGTCTATGGGGTCGCACAGAGTCAGATACTACTGAAGTGACTTAGCAGCAGCAGCAGCAGCAGCAGCAGCAGGTATTACTTCAAAGTCAAGATATGGAAACAATCTAAATGTTTGTTGGTGAATGAATGGATGAAGAAGATGTAATAGATGTATTTAAATACACATACACACACAGAGTGGAAGACTATTCAGCCATAAAAAGAATGAAATGTTACCACTGGCAATAACAGGAATGGACCTTGAGGGCATTATGTTGAGTGAAATAAGTCAGACAGAGAAAGACAAACACTGTATGACTCACTTATATGTAGAATCTAAAAAGGAAAACAGGATTTTAAAGTTGCTAAGAGAATACATCTTACATGGTGATTATTTTCCAAGAAGAGTAAAAACTAAAGTTGTCAGGTCTAGGCCCAGAACTGTAGTGGCATCATTTTTGCCTCATTCCGTTGACCAAAGCAACTAACAGGTCCATCAAGATTCAAGAGAGGGGAAAAAAATCTCTACCTCCTCATAGCAAGCTTGCAGAGAGATGGAAGAATTATTGATGGTCATCTACCACAATGAGCCTTGCTCTCTTCCTTATAAATGAGTCTTCAAAACAGACAATTTTCCATGGTCAATTCTGCCTAGAATCTTATCATTTAAGAATCACCACCATCAGCTGACAATTTGATTAGCAACTGAATGTTTTCAGTTTGTTATCAATTTTGTTCCTTAACCATGTAATCTTTTCATTTGCTCACTCATCTATTTCACATGCATAAATCTACTCTAGGATCAATATATTTCACAAAAGCATTCATTAAAATTCAGTAAAATAAAACAAAAGGGATAATACATGTATACATATATGTTTACATAAATACATCGAAAATATTGATATACGGAAGAACAAACCAGAGAGAAGACAACAGTTATTGCTGAGGTTAGGATGGGGAGGGAGGGCTTCAGAGGGAAAGGAGTTTCTCTTTTCATTTTTTGCTTTTTGTGTAGTTTGAGGGTTCTTTACAGCGATCATTTATCATTCTGAAATAAGTCATTTCATCAAATAGAATTAAGACTAAAAATAAATTCCTATCATCAAAAGAATATCAAATAAACCAAGGTAAAGAGCTCAACTCTAATTTCATTTTTAAATAAATGAGCTCACAAAGGAATTTCCAGCATTTAAGCCTATGGGTCTGTTTGATGGCTGCTGTACAACAGAAATACATGAGAATACCTGCCATAAATGCGGTCTAGTGGGAGATGCTATATAATAGACAGGTGTGTCTCACTTCGAGTACCCTCCCTCCCTAGATCAACCATCTCTACAAGAGCTACTCTTCACTCTTTGTGCTAGCTAATGACTTGCTGCCCAAAGAAAGGATGGTCCGGAAACAATCATCTGGTACCACAGCAATACCACCACTCAAAGCAGAGGCAGACTATGATCCAAGGAATCTCAAAGATCCCTTAGTTCACCAATCCCACTTTACAGATGAAAAAAACTGAAGCCCAGGGAGTTTGCATGCCCAGGTTACATAGCTACTCAATGAAAAATCCTGGATTGGAGTTTGGGAAATTTCTTGATATCCTATTAGTGAATAATAAAGATGGGAAGAAAACCTCACTTTTAGAGACTTAAGTTACTAGAAATTTCACTGGAGAAGGCTTTGAATGGTATTTTCAAGCTTAGACAGGGGAGAATGAGGGCAGCAAGAAGACTCATCAGAAACAGTACATAGAGTTTGGAATAAAGAAAGATGGTGACTGAGGCTCACTCTTGGCCCTAAAGTGTCCTGAAATCTGACCATGAGAATTAGAACCTTAAAGACCAGACATGAAAACATGAACTGCTGCACGTTACAGCTCTGTTCTCCTCCTCAGTTCCTAAGATCGTTGGCTAAATATCTTCCAAACAGGGACGGAAATGAGGAAACTGTTATAAGTGGAGTGAGAAAAAGAAAAGGGACCATGATTTTGAAAGGAAGGAAGCACCAAAAGCTTCCGGGAACAGAGGGAAACACTGCCACCTGCTGAAGAGTTGGAGTTAATGAAAATGGTGCCGGACATGGTTAGAGGCCACATCTCCTATAGACGTCAAAATTTTATTAACGAGTCTATTTGCGGTCTGAGCTGGTCAGTGTCAAGAGAAAGTTTAGTTTGGGATTTCATCAGGCCTATCTGTGGTGGAGAAAGGTCAGTTTGTCTCTACTGTGAGGATGGTAGAGGACCGCATTCCTGCTTCCCTTTCTTTATTGAACATTTATGCCTATTAGCTCTGAATTTTTTCCTAAAAACCTAAGTCTCAAAATAATTAAACAGGGATTCCTTGTTGACTCAGTGATGAAGAATCTGCCTGTCAGTGCAGGAGACACAGGTTTGATCCCCAGTCTGGGAAGATCCCGCGTGCCATGGAGCAACCAAGCCCGTGCGCCACAACCACTGAGCCTGTGCTATGAACCACTACTGAGCCCATGTGCTTCAGCTACTAAAACCTGCACACCCGAGAGCCTGTGCTCTTCAACAAGAGAGACCACCTCAACGAGAAGCCCGCACACAGCAACTATGGGAATAGCTCCCGCTCATGGAAACTAGAGAAAAAATTGCAAAGCAATGAAGACCCAGCACAGCCAAAAATCAATAAATAATTTTTAAAAGATAATAAATATACTTGGTTGAGACAAGATAAAAGTGATCTGAGTAAAAAAACAATACAAAGAAGTTTATTCATATAATACATGTACAAAGCTAAAAATCCTCAGTGACTCAACACAACCCTTCCTGAGATTTTTTTTTTTTTCTTCCTTTTCTATTCATATACAAATATACACACAAAGGACAACTGCAAGAGAGGGCTGGGAGAAAGGTGCTTATCCTTTGTATAAAGACTCAGTCTTTCTCTTTGCTATGGTCTTAATGTGTCTTCTCTAAATTTTTACATTGAAACCCAACCCCATGGTGAGGGTATTAGGAGGCAGGGACTTTGGGAGGTGATGAGATCACAAAAGCAGAGCCCTCTTGAATGGGATTAGTGCCCTTAGAAAAGAGGTCTGATAGAGCTCCCTTCCCCTCTGCCATGTCAGGTGAGGTCACATCCTAAAGACAGCATTTATGAAGCAGGCCCTTGACAGGCACAGACCTGATCATGTGGACACTCTGATCTTGGACATTCAGCCTTCAAAACCGAGAAACGAATTTCTGTTGTTTCTATAGCATTTTGCTATAGCAGCCTGAACAGACCCTTTCCACCACCCTTCTATTCTCTCCTCCTGCCCTCTTTCTTGCCATTCTCTTTCTTCCTAGCCCATTCCCCTCACCTCAACCTCCATCTTCCAAGATTCTCTTTATTAATGTGTAAAAAACTGACAGAACTAGGAAACCAAATGGGAAGGTGACATTTACAGGACTGCCAAGTGACACAGCTCCAAGACCCCCAATCCACACTGTATGTGATGCTGTTATTACATGCTTTTTTGTTTTTCAACCACATGAATGTAGAATCTTCAGTTTATACTTAATTTTTTAAGACCTAACCTTAGTGGTTCAATGGTAGGCCACTGTTAAATTCCATTGTTTCATTTAATGATAAAGCAGTTCTGGATCTTACCCAGTTATAGTTTTTTTTTAATTAACAATTTCTTAGGATTAATAAGTTCTAAAGATACTCAATGTGATTTAGATTTTTTTTATTTTGCAGAACTTCAGAAAGAATACCATAGAAAAGTCTAATGTTGTCAGACCTAACTTAGATGGAATATATTCTCTTTCCTAAATACAAAGATGATCAATACTCTTTTTGTGAATTTTTGCTAATTAACTGTACTTGAATGTGAGGTATTTTTTTAAAGGATGTGCAGGTTTTAAATTTCAGGAAACTCTACAGGAAAAGGAGGTCTGTAAGCAAAGGTCATGGTACTTATAAGTTAATTTGGGAATATTTCAAATCCTTAACATAAATTTCATGAAGTTGAGAAACCGAGAGAAAGTTAACGGATAGAAACATTCTATGTCCTGAGAAAAACAAAACTCCCATTTACCTAGCTCTGAGCCCTAAGTCTTATCTGAAATTTTCCTGGACATAGTATCTTTGTGTTGGATGTCTCCCAAGGTACACGACCAGGCCATTGGCTGCTAGAGCTCAAGAGACCATCTTTTTCCTGTATTACCTGAGAAGCAAGTACAAAGAAACGCTTAACTGAGATATGTATTATTATTAATGTGTTCCTGTGGACTTGCTGACTATATTTTATTAGAGTCTTTATAATGATTTTTACAATAACTTGTAACTGTAAAATAAGACTGTCTGTATTTCATATTCTGTTTATTTTATAATGTTGAGACATTTGTCCTATTAACTGGTCAACTTTTTTTCATGAATAGAATTTAGCACATTAAATCTTCCCAGTCTTTAAAGTAGAATTAAAGTGGTTCCTGCCTGAGAATGGCCATTATTCTATTTTTGAAATGTACAGTCCTTTTCACCTACATCTAGGAATTCGTAAACCAGAAAAATTTTGCCCAAAGAGTAAGCTACTTTGGTAGTATAATTACCTTGGTAGTTTACTCGTCCTGGGTTTGCTATTGGAAGCTAGATCAAGCAATCCCAACTTCTTGTTCTCCCAAACTGCACAAAATATATCTAATAAGCTTCTCTACTAGATATCTCTATTTTGCAGTAAACAAAGGGTAAGAGGAGTCTTAAAAACATTTCTGTTTCAGGGCACAGAATGCATACTAACTATAGTGCTGTCTTTGTACACATCCTTATTAGCATAGACTAAGGATCCCACTCCAGTGTTCGTGCCTGGAGAATCCCGGGGACGGGGGAGCCTGGTGAGCTGCCGTCTATGGGTTCGCACAGAGTTGGACATGACTGAAGCGACTTAGCAGCAGCAGCAGCAGCAAGGATGCCCTTTAAAGAAAGAAAATTATGAATAAAAATACTTCCAGAGGTAGTTACAGAGCAAATTGTAGAAATAAAGTGTCTCATAGAACCCTGGTTACTATACTTTGGTCACCAGTTATTTAAATAAATTGAACATGGGATTTTCCCCAAATTAGAATAGTATGACTCATATGTAGGGAACTTTGGAGGGACTTTTCCCAAGTCCTTAAGAGACACAGCAATGTCCTCAGTGGCTTGAGTTTGGTGAAAGTCATACAGCGTAGACGACTCCAACAGCAGTCATTTCACTTCTGGGTAAAATCCAAAGAAACTGGAGAACTGAGACACTCAGATAGTTTTAAGGAGATCAATTCCAGATCTTTAACTTTTATACATGCGCTTCCCTTGTAGCTCAGCTGGTAAAGAATCTACCTGCAATGCAGGAGACCCCAGCTCAATTCCTGGGTTAGGAAGATCCACTGGAGAAGGGATAGGCTACCCACTCCAGTATTCTTGGGCTTCTCTGGTGGCTCAGATGGTAAAGAATCTGCCTGTAACGTGGGAGACCTGGGTTGGGAAGATTCCCCTGGAAAAGGGAACAGCTACCCACTCCAGTATCCTCGCCTGGAGAATCCCAGATAGTTTTAAGCTCAATTCCAGATCTTTAACTTTTATATATACTTCCTCCTAAATCTGATCTACCTGAGAACCAGTGTAGTCAAGCAGCCTTGTGGTTCCTAGCCCGACCTCTCTTTTCACATTAGCCCTTTCTCCCACTTGAAAAGAAAAAGGCATATGTCTACTAAGATGCTAAAATGGTGTTTTGCTCCAAGTGTAAAAAACTGCAAGGAGCTAAAAAAGACATTCTAAAATAATGATATTGGTAGTGAGAGCTAAACAATTTTACTGGGTAACAAACCCTTTTAAAAGTTAGATTATTTAACATTACCTGTTTTCTAGTAAATTGAAGGAAGACCTATTTATACTGTCCACTGATAAATCACTAAAAATAAGATCACTAAGTGATCAGTGGCATATAACTTGGAAAGCTTTCCAATAAATGTGACATCACTAAAACAATTCCTTCCAGTCACATACTTATGTGAACAATATTTCTCAGTGTTAATTATATAAAAGCAAACACTAGAAATAAACCAATGTGGGGTTTCCCGGATTAGTCAGTTCAGTCACTCAGTTGAGTCTGACTCTGTGACTCCATGGACTGCAACATGCCAGGCTTCTCTGTCCATCACCAACTCCGAGTTTGCTCAAACTCATGTCCATAGAGTCGGTGATGCCATCCAACCATCTTATCCTCTGTCGTCCCCTTCTCCTCCTGCCTTCAATCTTTGTCTCGGGGTAAAGAATCTACCTGCCAATGCAGAAGACATGGGTTCAATCCCTGACCCAGGAAGATCCCACATGATTCAGAGCGAGTCAATCCACATAGTTGCTACTATGTGGCAACACAGTGTACTCTCCAAAGCTGGAGAGCAACCCTCACAGCAAAGAAGACCCAGCACAGCCAAAAACAAGTAAATAAATAAAAGTATAAAAAAAGAAATAAACCAACGTGTGAACCTGTATCCTTCTGGTAAGTAAAATTCATTTATGATATATAAACTAATTTTTAAAGCCTCATTGACTTCTTTTTTATGTTTAACAATTATAACATTAAAAAATATGTAATTGATGAATTATGAACTAAAAAGAATTAATAATAATTCAAGATAATTTTTAACACTTAAGAGTATTATGGTCAAAGGAATTTAACATAATTTAATTTAAATTTATGTATAAAATTTGCTACAGAGAAGTATGACAGACTGACAATTAATATATTTACACACAATGTATATTACATTCAGATAAAAATCTGTGGCAGAAGTGGAAAGAAAATTCATGTGCAAAGAGAAAAAGAAATGATGAAACCTTTCCCACTATAAGAGGAGAGCTTGTTCATGTTGTTAATGTTTTGATGGACAATGATGAGTTTATCAAATCCCTATGGCATTTCTATTCCATTGGATACACGTAAGAATTCTGCTTTTAAATGTTAATGTTTACATTACAAATTACTTCCTTTGTAACTACTTAAACTGAAGATGAAAAGTTTCATTCCAGTTCTAAGAAAGAAAAGTTTGTCCAAATCGTTTATGGGATAAGCTAACAAAATAAAGATTCCTTACTCTAGAATAATTTTCATATACGTGCAGAAGAAAACATATAGCGATTTTCATTTCAATATTATTTGAAACAGAAAAAATTTAGGAAGATCTGAAATAAATATCCATCAATATAGATAAATAAAATGTGATATTTTCAGATGATAGAATCTTATACACTAAAAGGAATAAATTAGATAAGCTTATCTATATGGAAATATCTCAAGATTTGCCTGACCCTAGTTAAATCTGATCCTCAGAATTACTGTAGGCTCATCCTTCTCTCATTTCCTATCCTCACAATAGTGAAACCATTCCAGGAAGAAGGAAATCCACAGGCTATGTGATATCACCCAAACCTTGGCCCTGAGGCAGAGAACTTTGAATGGGTGTGTAACATGATCATACCACAGTTATGATCATGAAGGCTCCACAGTTGTCTGAGGCATTTTAATGACTAGTCCTTGCTGGGAGTGGTGGTGATTTAGTCACTAAGTCGTGTCCCGACTCTCGAGACCCCATGAACTGTACCTGCCAGGCTCCTCTGTCCATGGGATTCTCCAGGCAAGAATACTGGAGTGGGTTGCCATTTCCTTCTCCATTGTTGGGAGTGGAGGGGAGATTAAAATGGCCAAAGAACCAATTAGAAAGAAAAGAATTTCATCATCTTTTTGAAATTTTTACTTGCCTGGAAAGAGGAAGTAAAGTATTTATTTGTTTAGGAAGGATGGAAAGAAGAAATATTAGTGGTCTAGCAAAAATCCAAAGGTGAGATAAGTAGAAAGCACCTCTTAGCAAGACATTAATTCTATGATAAGAAAACCATAGTTCAAGAGTTCATTTCCATAGGAAAGCAAAACCCGTAAGACCCAGGAGTGACAATTAAGTTCCTTGTCTATATATAAGTATCCATCCCTCTCTTTCTTTTTAGAGAAATCTACTAAAATATTTGAATATTTTGAAAATTAAATGCTATTTTCTCACTACCCCAAGGTAAAATTACTGATAACATAACATGGGGACATAGTAAGAGTAATAATAATAACTACCAATATTCTAATATTACTGACAATTTGTTGCTAACAATTAGAAATGTATAGGGTCAATAAACGGTATATGTAACTGGAGAATCCCATGAACAAAGGGGCCTGGCGGTCCATAGGTTCACAAAGAGTCAGACACAACTGAAGCAACTTAGCACACACAAGCTCTTAAAAGGGCTTTCCAGATGGCACTAATGGTAAGGAATCTGCTGGCCAGTGCAGGAGAGTGCAGGAGATGCAGTTTCAATCCCTGGGTCCAGAAGATTCCCTGGAGTAGGAAATGGCAACTCGCTCCAATACTCTTGCCTGGAAAATTCCACAGACAGAGAGGTCCATGGGGCTACATAGATACAGAGAGTCGGACACAGCTGAGTGGCTGAACAACAACAACAAAAGGTCTTAAGAAGCTCCCTGGCATCTTTACATTTTCTCTTCTAGGTCTCTACAAATACGTTTCTATAAAGACAGCCTGGGGTGAGCACTGTGATATAAATAAAAATTAGTATTTATTGATTCAGTTCAGTTCAGCTCAGTCACTCAGTTGTGTCCGACTCTTTGAGACCCCATGGAATGCAGCACGCCAGGCCTCCCTGTCCATCACCAACTCCAGGAGTTTACTCAAACTCATGTCCATTGAGTCGGTGATGCCATCCAACTATCTCATCCTCTGTTGTCCCCTTCTCCTCCCGCCTTCAATCTTTCCCAGCATCAGGGTCTTTTCCAATGAGTCAGTTCTCCATATCAGGTAGCCAAAGTATTGGAGTTTCAGCTTCAACATCAGTTCTTCCAATGAATATTCAGGACTGATTTCCTTTAGGATGGACTGGTTGGATCTCCTTGAAGTCCAAGGGACTCTCAAGAGTCTTCTCCAACACCACAGTTCAAAAGCATCAATTCTCCGGCACTCAGCTTTCTTTATAGTCCAACTCTCACATCCATACATGACTGGGAAAACCATAGCCTTGACTAAATGGACTTTTGTTGGCAAAGTAATATCTCTGCTTCTTAATATGCTGTCTAGGTTGGTCATAACTTTTCTTCTAAGGAGCAAGCGTCTTTTAATTTCATGGCTGCAGTCACCATCTGCAGTGACTTTGGAGCCCCCCAAAATAAAGTCTGTCGCTGTTTCCACTGTTTCCCCATCTATTTCCCATGAAGTGATGGGACCAGGTGCCATGATCTTAGTTTTCTGAATGTTGAGTTTTAAGCCAACTTTTTCACTCTCCTCTTTCACTTTCATCAAGAGGTTCTTTAGTTCTTCTTTGCTTTTTCCATAAGGGTGGTGTCATCTGCATATCTGAGACTATTGATATTTCTCCTGGCAATATTTATTGACTACATATTACCATTAAATGGTCTACAGGTATGATCTACTGAAATATATCTCATGGTTTTCTTATCAGTTGACCTTATATTGTTTCTGTATCACAAGTACTGAAATCATCCCTCTCCTGAAATAACTGAAGCCTTATTATCATTTCTGCAATTCTCAACGCCCAGGAATTTTCTCCCTAAGGTTTCTGGTATTCTGTAAGTACTCTCTCAGCAGACCCACCCCATCGTTCCCCAGGTATGCCCATATAGAACCACACCTCCATAGTAAAGCAGCCTTCATACAGGTACCTCCACCAAAGGACACAGAAAGGGGGAAAAGAAAATGTTATCAGGTTGACTGTAATCATTAATCCTCATAATGCATATAGGGAAGGAAGATGCAGGATTGTAGCTGTGGCCATAAAATGAAACTAAATGGATATCCACTGGTAAACCTATCCAACATTCTGCTGCATTTAATACTCCCTTATTACTCCATTCTCTCTGGAGCACAAACTACAAAACACTTCTCGAGTCAAACACCCTTGGTGTTAGTTTACAGGAAACACATAATCTGAGTCAGTTTTGCTTCCCTATACACCATTCCTCACTGTCTTACCCTGAAAGGGGAGGTACTGAACTCTGTATACTGAGATTATAAATTCCTTGAGAGGTTAGTTAGCATGGAGGCTAAAAGCACCGTTTCTGGAGCCAGAGTGTCTTTCTGAAAGTACTGTCTTTCTGGAGCCAGACTGCCTCAAATATTGCCCTGCCACTTAACAGCTGTGGGATCTTCAGGGAGCTACATAATCTCTCATACCCCCATGTCCTCATCTGTAAAATGGGGATAATAATAGTACCTACCTCAGGGCCTCCCTGGTGGCTCACCCGCCAATGCAGGAGACACGGGTTTGAGCGCTGGTCCAGGAAGAGTGCACATGCTGCGGAACAACTGAGCCCGTGGGCTGTAACTACTGAGGCTGTGCTCTAGAGCCTGGGAACCACAGCTATTGAGCCCAAGTGCCACAATTACACTTGGGCTTCCCAGGTGGTGCTAATGGTAAAGAACTCGATTGCCAATGCAGGAGACATAAGAGACGCGGGTTCAATCCCTGGGTCAGGAAGATCCCCTGGAGGAGGACATGGCAACCCACTCCAGTATTCTTGCCTGGAGAATCCCCGTGGACAGAGGAGCCTGGTGGGCTACAGTGTATGGGGTTGCAAAGAGTCAGACACGATGGGGCAAGCACAGTACGGCCACAACTACGGAAGCCCACATGCCCTAAATCCTGTGCTCCACAATAAGAGAAGCCCTGGCACTGCAGTGAAGAGCAGTCCTCACTTGTCACAACTAGAGAAACGCCCATGCAGCAATGAAGACCCAGCCCAGCCAGAAATAAATCATTTTTTAAAAGAAAAACAGTACCTACTTCACAGGGTTGTTACGAGAATTAGGTGAGGATAGCAGCATATACATATGTTACCTAGAGCAAGTCTGGCACATAGTAAACACTATATGAAGTGAAAGCGAAAGTGAAGTCGCTCCGTCGTGTTCGGCTCTTTGCGACCCCATGGACAGTGGCCTGCACCAAGCTCCGCCGTCCATGAGATTTTCCAGGCAAGAGTACTGGAGTGGGTTGCCATTGCCTTCTCCAGGGAATCTTCCCGACCCAGGGATCGAACCCAGGTCTCCGGCATTGTAGACAGACGCTTTACCGTCTGAGCCACCAGGGAAGTCCTAAACGCTATGTAAGTGATCACTATTAGTGAGTGCAGATCCTATACGTTATTTGGTTGTATTCTCCTTGTTGCTACCTCTGACACCTTGCCTGTTATTTGAGATACGGTAAACTTTATAATGAATGATGCCAAACGAATGATGAATTACTATCAACAACTGCAAGATGAGAGATGATAAGAAAATAAGGATTCCCCCTGTCCTTCAGGATATCCCCAGTAAGTAGTCATTTTATATCTCTTATTGCTATAATCTTACATCATACCAATGCTTCAGGTAAGAGTTTAAATAAGCTGCATTTGCCTCTGAGTCACTCTAAAGTGCGGTAATGAAATGATCCAGTCACACTGACCTGCCACATTCTTAAGTCACGTGTCCAACATTATGACATAAGCAAGAATACATACAATCTCCTTTTCCTCCCATTCAAAATTCTCTGTGGGGGCCAGGTTCAGGAGATGTCACCTCCTCCATGGACTAGAATAGCTTCCTGAAAAATGTCTTCTAGAAGACAGGCCCAGTTGAACTATACGAAGAGCAAAGTCACACGGGCTTCTCAAGAGTCAGCCTCATTTGACAGCTGTCAGAAGGTATAGTATACCTCTAGTCTCTCTAGTTTAAGCCCTGTCAACTCCTAACTACGCCTCAGTCTTTGGTTCAATATGGCTAGTCCCACTTTCCGCTAGAGTTTCTTGTAGGTTAAAAAAACAATTCTTTACACAAAGGTGTAAATCTCTGTACTTCTCACAATGCCTAGCCTAGTTTTTTTTATGTATCAGATAGACACTCTGTTAAGTATTTATAAACTCAGTGACTAAAAGACTGCACATGGTTTCAAATATATACTTAAACATACAAATGTAATTTATCAGCTGGATATAGTATAATCCTCAGATAATAATATCATCCATATATTTGGTTACCATGTCACGTTATATAAACCTTTCTTTCTATACTTTGGTGTGGAACATTATCAGCAAGGATCTTAATCACTATTTCCATTTTGTTTCCCAAAGGGAACATTAACAGAGCAGATGTCAGACTTAGTTAATAATCTGTGCCCTGAAGGAAAGAAGAAAAAAAGGTCTCTGAGGCCTTCTTAATCATAAAGCAAATATAGTAATGTATCTTTTCCTCAGTTACAGCATAAAAATAACCAAATTCCCCAGAATGTGGACTCTTAAATTTTATTCAAGAGGCAAGCTTTTCTTTCAACCAAGATCTAACAAAATTATCATTTTCTAACAGTTCTCTTTTAAAATGAATTATTTATTTATTTCTGGCTTCACATGGGCTTTTTCTCTATTTGGTGTGTGGGGCTTCCTCTCTATTTGTGGGGTGCAGGCTTCTCATCGTAGTGGCTTCTTCTCTTGTAGAGCACTAGCTCCAGGTGCATGGAACTCAGTAGTTGTGGTGCATGGGCTTAGCTGCCCCACAGCATGTGCGGCAACTGTCCCGGACCAAAGACTGAACCTGTGTTCCCTGCACTGGCACGCAGGTTCCTAACCACTGGGCCACCAAGGAAGTCTTAACATTTGTCTTTTATTTGTCTCTAAAATGGAAGTGACCAAATCACAACTGAAATTTGATTTCACAAATTATCCCTATTAACTTTGGAACAATGTAATGCTTTGATAAAACTGTAGTGTAGAAGAGGAAAAGTATAATATTATTATTCTAGAATAAGTAATAACCTTTTTAATTACAAGTAATCCAAGCAGAGTTAAGCCATGTATCCTAGCCAACAGTGGCAGAACTAAAGCACAACCACAGGGGGAAGGACAATATGCGAAGGTAGGTGAGGAATGGGAATGAAATAAGAGTACAAGGAAAAAATGGGGGATGAAGGTGGAGAAAGGAAAGGCCCTCCCTTCAAGGATCAGCTGCTTCTTTAAACCCTGTTCTACTGATTAACCAAGTTCATAGATGGAACAAAATTATGAAGAACAGGAAAAGAAAAGGGAACAGATGAGATGGAAAAGATTAGTGGGGGGCTAAAAGAAAAGAAAGAAGTCCAGCTGGTGAGAAGCAATGGAGCATAACATTAAATTGCCTCAGGTACCAAAGCTCACTGATTTAGAGTCTTCAGCCCATTTGAGACAATAGCCTAGTTCTAGCCTAGTTCCTCTCCAATTATGTGGCCTTGTTCTTCTTTTTTATGGGTATGAATTATTAGTGATTTATTTTATTTTCTTACATGAATTTATTTAAAACTAGTATCTGTAAAAGTTAAGCAAATTTCCTTTATCTTCCTTATACTCAGTTACATATATTTATTCAGCATTACTCTGGTTTCTCAAATTTTCCTATGCTGTAAGTGAAAGAAATGAGCTTTAGGCTTCTAATCATACGTCTTTGAAGTAAGCTTCTCAAAGACCTAAAAATTGGCTCAAACAGGACCTAGGTCACTTAGCCTTGAGGTTATTTACAGTGAAACATTAAGCCAATTTAGTCAAGGAGACTAGGAACCAAATAATCCAGCAGTATATTAAACCAAAATATAGACATATCAAAGTTATCAAAATATATATATTTGTAGTATGTTATAACTAAACAATAAAAAATTTGCTCTTTAAAGCTATCAGTCTAGTTTTGGGAAAAGCCCTCTAGTTCTGGCTTAAAGAGTAGGAAAAGCATCTCCTAATGCTCAGAAAGATTATGAGAAATCTGCCATTTTTTTTGTTCTTGTCTCTGTTGATGCTTTCGAACTGAGGTGTTGGAGAAGACTCTTGAGAGTCCCTTGGACAGCAAGGAAATCAAACCAGTCAATCCTAAAGGAAATCAACCTTGAATATTCATTGCAAGGATTGATGCTGAAGCTGAAGCTCCAATACTGTGGCTACTTGATGGGAAGAGCCAACTCATTGGAAAAGACCCTGATGCTGGGAAAGATTGAGGGCAAGAGAAGAAGGGGAGAACAGAGGATGAGATGGTTGGATGGCATCACTTAGTCAATGGACATGAGTTTCAGCAAACTCTGGGAAGATACTGAAGGACAGGGAAGACTGGTGTGCTGCAGTCCACTGGGTCTCAAAGAGTTGGACACAACTTAGCAGGTGAACAACAACAACTTTCTCTAGTGCCCTAGAGCTCAGGAAATTCTCCCAGCCCAGCAGTGGCAATGACTTGTACAATGGGCACCAAAATCTGAGAGAGAGGAACTTTCCTCTATGGAGAAACTGGTCTCAGGAGAATGGGGAGAATGCCAGTTGCTGTTTCCCCCCCTCGGTCCATCTACTGATGGCCCTGGACACGGCACGGTTCCAGAGAGTGGACAGCAGAGCGAGATCAGTGAATCTCTAGCTTTCTGGCTGCAAGGCTAAACGAGGAAGTATAGGGAACCAGAAAGCACCAGACACCACGGAGAGGGAGGGGCTCAGGAAAGCAGATGAAGGTGATTGTAGACACCTAGGTTCGCCTTCAAGCTGCAGAGGCGGATCTGGTCTTAAACAGCACACCAAAGACTTTGAGATTAAACTAAAGGGATCTACCACTGCACATGGCCCAAAATGACCACTGGGTGTGGCACACACGGGAGATAGATCCTACTAGTACTGCAAATATTTTGAAAACAAAATTGACATTGAAACTGCAACCTATAGAAGTTTGGTTGAAATTTGTGGCCTGAACACAACCAGCTCTACTCCTGCTAAAACAAAAAAATATATATCAATATTCTCCACAGGATTTAAATAAAACTGAGAGTCTTCTAATATTTTAAATGTCTAGGATACAATTAAAAATTATTCATGGGACTTCCCTGGTGGTACAGCAGTTAAGAATCCACCTGCCAACGCAGGGACACAGGTTCGATCACTGCTCCAGGAGGATTCCACATGCCACAGAGCAACTAAGCCCATGTACCCACAGCTACTGAAGCCCATGCTCTAGAGCCTGCAGGCCACAACCAGAGATGTCACTGCAGTGAGATGCCTGTGCCCTGCAACTAGAGAGCAGCCTCTGCTCACCACAACTAGAGAAAGCCCGTGCACAGCAATGACCCAGTGCAGCCCAAAATAACTTAATTAATAGATTGAGTAAAAAGATTATTCAGCATACAAACAACCAGGAAAATCTAAACTCACATGGGGAAAGACAATTCAGGGGCCAACACTTAGATAACACAGATGCTGAAATCAGCTAATGAAGCCTTTAATGCGATTATTAAAGCATACTAGGAAGTAAGAGAAAACACTCCTGAAAGGAACACAAAGAAGTAGAAGATATGAAGAACTAAACTAACATTTCAGAACTGAAAAATTTTTAGGAAAATGCGATATTCCCTTCGGGAAACAAAATGGAATAATTTTAATTTAATAAATAAGAATTTCCTTGGTTGTCCAGTGGTTGGGAATTTGCCTGTCAATGTGGGGGGCATGGATATGATACCAGATCGGGAAATTAGGATCCCACATGCTGCAGAGCAATGAAACCTGTGTACCAGCTGGCAATTGGATCTCTTGTTCCTCTTGTCTTTTCTAAACCGAGCTTGTACATCTGGAAGTTCTCAGTTCACGTACTGCTGAAAGGCTAGCTTGAAGGATTTTGAGCATAACCTACCAGCAAGCAAAATGAGCAGAACTGCATGGTACAGTCCATGTGCCACAATGAAAGATCCCACATGACACAGCAAAGATCTCCTGTGTCACAACTAAGACCCAACATAGCCACATCAATAAATAAACAAAAATTTGAAGATACAATAAGTAAAATAAAGAAGCCACTGAATGGATTCAATCACAGAATGGAGATGACACAGGAAAGAGTCAGTGAATCTAAAGATTAACAACAAAAATTATTCAATCTGAACAAAGGAGAAAACACAGCGTGGGAAAAAGAATGAACAGCACCTCAGAGAAGAGTGAGACAAAACCAAAAGATCTAGTATTTGCCACTGGAGGTCAGAAGAAGAGGAGAAAAAATACAATGTAGTAAAATATATTTGATAAAAATGACTGAAAAGTTCCCAAGTTTGGTGAAAAACATAAACTTACAGATTCAAGAAGACAGGATAAATCCCCAAAAACTCATGCCCAAATATATCATAATTAAACTGATGAAAATTGAAGACAAAAAAAGAATCTTTAAAGCAGCTAGAAAAAAATGACACATTACTTACAGGGAAACAACAATTTCAAATGACTGCAAAATTCTTATCAGGAATCATGAAGGGTAGGATTAAGTGGGACAACTTGAGGTGCTAGGGAAATAAAAACAACAACCCTGTCAACCGGGAAGTTCTAAATCCAGCAAATATTCCTTCATGAATGAAGTTCAAATAAATACATTCTCAGAGAAGGAAAACAAAGATAATTCATTGCCAGAAGACCTGCTTTAAAGAATTAGTAAAGGAGTATCTTTAGATAGAAGGGAAAGTGTACCAGAAGGAAACTTGGAACATGAAGAAGAGAAATAGTAAATATCTAGGTAAATAAAATAGACTATTTTCGAGTTCCAATGTATGTTTTCAATGTATGCAAATGAAGTCTACAAGACAACTATAACATAAAGAAGGGAGTGTAAAGGTATCTGAATGATGCAAACACTTCTACATCTAATTAAAGGGCTAAAATATATTGATTCTAAGGAAATGGTGAATAATAAGCATTTATATTTTAATAAAGACATATTGTCAAATCAGGCTTCCCACGTAGCACTATGGTAAAGAACGTGCCTGCCAATGCAGGTAAACATCAAGAGTCGCGGATCCTTGGGCCAGGAAGATCCCTTGGAGGACGGCATGGCAACCCACTCCACTATTCTTGCCTGAAAAATTCCATAGACAGAGGAGCCTGGGGGGGCTACAGTCGATGGGGTTGCAAAGAGTCAGATACAACTGAAGCAACTTAGCACGCATGCATGCATGCATGCATAGAAAACCACAACAGATATAACTGAACACAGTTGACCCTTGAACAATTCGAGTTTGAACTGCACAGGTTCACTAACTCACAGATTTTTTTTTTTACAGTAGTGTAAATACTACTATAGTATGTGTAGACCAGGTACTATACAGTACATTATCATAATGAGGTATCTTTTAGAATAGCTCAAATTTTAAATATTGATAATAACAAGTTCTGGTGAGGATGCAAAACAAATAGAATCCTCATACATTCTCATGGAAATGCAAAATGGAATAGTGATTGGGGAAAACAGTTTGGCAGTTTCTCATAAAGTTAAAACTACTCTTGAACACATGAGTCTCTTATAAAAACAATGACCTAGCAAGCCCACTACTGGGTATTTACTTTAAGGAAATAAACACTTCTGTTCACACAAGAACCTACACACAAAGGTTTACAGCAGGTCTATTCAGAATTACCAAAAACTGGAAACAACTTAAATATCCTTCAACAAATGAGTAGACAGGGTGTAGTACATTTCTACCATGGAATACTACTCAGCAGTGAAAACGAATAAACCGTCGACATATGCAACATCTCAGATGACTCTCAGAGGCATGCTAAGTAAAGAAGTCAGTCTCAAAAAGTTACATACTGTATGACTGAATTTACATATAACATTCTCAAAAAGAAAAAACTAACAGTGATAGAGATTAGATCCATGGCTGCCAAGGATTGAGGAGGTAACTACAAAGGGGTAATACAATGGAGTTTCTTAGGATAATGGAATTGTTACATATCTTGACTTTGGCAGTGGTTATATGAATCTATTGTATTGAATTAAAGAACTGTACACCCATGCAAGTATGCACACATAATCAACTTTATGTTAATTTAAAAATAAAACTGTACATGATATATTGCTGTCTTAATATTTGAAAACAATATTCAGCAGAATAAGTATATAACAGAAGACCAAAACACAGAGGCATTCATCAATTCCCTCTTTATTATATAGCTAAAATATAAAATCAATCATTAGAAGCATAGTCTGAATTAGAATGAATGAGGCTAGATATTGTTTCCAGTCAATGTTTTGTATTCCCATAAATCAAATCCGTATCACTCAAAAAGTATACTCTAATAGTGCTTTTATAAAGTAGATTGTAAATCCAGCAGCGTTTTTCTTGCTTTTAAGGAGTCTGAACACTCCATGTAATAGAATTTTTCTAAATTTTGACAAATTTGGGAACAGGGCATTTGTATGAACACAGGCTCTGGAACTAGACAACCTGGTTCAAATTCTAACTCTTACTTGCTAGAATTCAGATTCAAATTCTGCTACTTACTAGCTATTCGACCTGGATAAGTTGCTGAATCTTTCTGTGCCTCACTTTCCTTTTCTGAAGATACTGATGCATAGGGTTATTATTAGTTGAGAATTAAATAATTTAATATGTGAAAAGCACTTATAACAGTGTTTGACACATATCAAATGCCATTTTGGTGTTTGTTCAATAAAGAGCACTATGTTCTTTTCCACTTATGGCTACGTGACCTTATAGGTATGCCACATTACATATGATTAAATACTCAAATTCTATTTGTATGTCTCAAGTGGAATTTTGTCAGTTTGTTAATTAATACAATAAAGATTTAATTGTAAGTTTCTAGACTTGAGTCTCTCCCTCAAAACTCTGACAGGTACAGCATGCAGGACTCTAGCTATGGCTACAAGCTCTATCTAGTGCAAAAGACAAACATACTTTAATTAACAGATATTAAAAGAGTGGGTTTCAGGAAAAAAGACGCTAGTTTGATCCTAAATTGTGTTGACAAACCTCTAGTGTCCACACTGGTCACACCTTTCTTAAAGCATATATTCCAATTCTAGATCACATGCGTCATTGATTTACAGGGTTAATCTGTTCAGCCTTACAGGCAAGATTGAGAACCACAGATAAAAATTCTAGGGGAAAAGATTTAGGCTCAGCAAAAGGAAGGACTAACTCTGAAGAGAAACTAAGAGATGGGCTACCTGACAATTAGTGAATTCCTTGTCACCGGGAACATTCAAATAAGCTTAATGACCAGCTGGTGGGACATTTATGTTCACAACAACCACAGTCATTTACTAAATGTTTATTATGTCTGTCTTTTACATACATTATCTTCAATCCTTTCACCAACTCTATAATGTAGCCACTATTCCCATTTTATAGATGAGGAAACTAAGGCTCAAGGATGTTAAGTAAATCACCCCAAACACACAGCTAAGTTCCAAAGCTGTGATTTGATCCAGGTCCTCTGATTCCAAAGCACACAGTCTTTCTACAGTTCCACACTGTCTTTGGTTGAAGATGCAATGACTTTAATATTCCTTTTGATCCTGAAAGAGTGTGATTCCTTGAAATTCTTTCTAGATAATATAGCTACATCTTCCTAACTATTTCTATAACACTGTCTTCATCAAGGTAAATGATGTGTCTTACCTGTGTGAATGCTGGTTTGTTATTTGTGAGAGAGATGTGTTCCAGGTTAACATAACTCCCAGTATGTCAACAGACAACAAAATTAACAATAATGGACTATGCAGAACAAGTGTGGAGTTACTTACTCCTGAATTCACTACCTAGAGAATGAGATCATGAACTCCTTACTGCCGAACTCAGACTTAAATTGAAGGAAGTGGGGAAAACCACTAGATCATTCAGGTATGACCTAAATCAAATCCCTTATGATTATACAGTAGAAGTGAGAAATAGATTCAAGGGACTAGATTTGAAAGACAGAATGCCTGACGAACTATGGACAGAGGTTCATGACATTGTCTTCTGTAAGGAGACAGGAATCAAGACCATCTCCAAGAAAAAGAAATGCAAAAAAGCAAAATGGTTGTCTAAGGAGGCCTTACAAATAGCTGTGAAAAGAACGGAAGCAAAAAGCAAAGGAGAAAAGGAAAGATATACCCATTTGAATGCAGAGTTCCAAAGAAGAGCAAGGAGAGATAAGAAAGCCTTCCTCAGTAATCAGTGCAAAGAAATAGAGGAAAACAATAGAATGGGAAAGACTAGAGATCTCGTCAAGAAAATTAAAGATACCAAGGGAACATTTCATGCAAAGATGGGCTCAATAAAGGACAGAAATGGTAGGGATCTAACAGAAGCAGAAGATATTAAGAAGAGGTGGCAAGAATACACGAAGAACTGCACAAAAAAGATCTTCACGACCCAGATAATCAAGAGGGTGTGATTACTTACCTAGAGCCAGACATCCTGGAATGCGAAGTCAAGTGGGCCTTGGGAAGCACCACTACAAACAAAGCTAGTGGAGGTGATGGAATTCCAGGTGAGCTATTTCAAATCCTGAAAGATGATACTGTGAAAGTGCTGCATTCAATATGCCAGCAGGCAGTGGCCACAGGAATGGAAAAGGTCAGTTTTCATTCCAGTCCCAAGGAAAGGTAATGCCAAAGAATGCTCCAACTACTGCACAATTGCACTCATCTCACATGCTAGCAAAGTAATGCTCAAAATTCTCCAAGCCAGGCTTCAGCAATACCTGAACCGTGCACTTCCAGATGTTCAAGCTGGTTTTAGAAAAGGCAGAGGAACCAGAGATCAAATTGCCAACATCCGCGGGATCATGGAAAAAGCAAGAGAGTTCCAGAAAAACATCTATCTCTGCTTTATTGACTATGTTAAAGCTTTTGGCTGTGTGGATCACAATAAACTGAAAAATTCTGAAAGAGATAGGAATACCAGACCACCTGACCTGCCTCTTGAGAAACCTGTATGCAGGTCAGGAAGCAACAGTTAGAACTGGACATGGATCAGCAGACTGGTTCCAAATAGGAAAAGGAGTACATCAAGGCTGTATATTGTCACCCTGCTTATTTAACTTATATTCAGAGTACATCATGAGAAACTCTGAGCTGGAGGAAGCACAAAATGAAATCAAGATTACCAGGAGAAATATCAATAACCTCAGCTATGAAGATGACACCACCCTTATGGCAGAAAGTGAAGAGGAACTAAAAAGCCTCTTGATGAAAGTGAAAGAGGAGAGTGAAAAGTTGGCTTAGAGCTCAACATTCAGAAAATGAAGATCATGGCATCTGGTCCCATCACTTCATGGGAAATAGATGGGGAAACAGTGGAAACAGTGGCTGACTATTTTTTTGGGCTCCAAAATCACTGCAGATGGTGACTGCAGCCATGAAATTAAAAGACGCTTACTCCTTGGAAGGAAAGTTATGACCAACCTAGAGAGCATATTGAAAAGCAAAGATTTACTTTGCCAACAAAGGTCCATCTAGTCAAGGCTATGGTTTTTCCAGTGGTCACATATGAATATGAGAGTTGGACTATAAATAAAACTGAGCGCTGAAGAATTGATGTCTTTGAACTGTGGTGTTGAAGAAGACTCTTGAGAGTCCCTTGGACTGCAAGGAGATCCAACCAGTCCATCCTAAAGGAGATCAGTCCTGGGTGTTCATTGGTGGGACTGATGTTGAAGTTGAAACTCCAATACTTTGGCCACCTGATGCGAAGAGCTGACTCATTTGAAAAGACCCTGATGCTGGGAAAGATTGAGGGCAGAAGAAGAAGGTGATGACAGAGGATGAGATGGTTGATGGCATCACCGACTCGATGGACATGGGTCTGGGTGAACTCCAGGAGTTGGTGATGGACAGGGAGGCGTGGAGTGCTGCAGTTCATGGGGTCGCAAAGTCGGACACGACTGAGTGACTGAACTGACTGAAAATGTTTTTTCTCTTAATAAAACTAGAAATAAACACACAAGTAAGGGTAAACTTATGTCTTCCTTTTTGGCTAGCTCTCCAAAACATTACTCATGAGGATCTATGTGAGTGTTTTCAGTATTTGTTATGGTAATCTCTCACCAACTGGGGGTGGTGATGATTACATTCCAGAGAAGTGCTATGTAGACAAAACCTTGATTGGTGAGTCCAAGGGTAGGGAATTTTCAAGAGAATAAAACAACAAAATTGGTTATAAAAGCAGAAAAGAATATTTTTCCTGTAAGGCTGGACCCCGGTGGCCAGATGGGCCGCCCCTCCTCTCCCTCCCGCCGGCGGGGGAAGTCCCTAACGGAAGGTGCCTCCCAGATCCCGGGGACCAATGACAGCACACTTCACCAGCTAAAGCCGCCCCACCCCAGCCACGTAGAAGGACCTGTCAGCCCGCGATGCCTCGGCCTGGTGACCTATCCGAACCCCCATCCATCTAGCCTGACCATCCCTCGCAACAACATATAAGAACCACCCCCAACACGGTCCGGGCGCGGACTTCCTCGACCTGCCTCGTTTGGGTCTGGGAACCCCGCCCAGGAGCGCTCCGCCATAAAAAGCCTGTTAGACACTTTTTTGGTGTCCTGGTTGTCTTTACCTAACATTTCCTTAGTTGTTCATCAGCTAATATTCTAAAAGTCATGATCTTCTATGGAAGACAGAGTTCATGTTAACCACACTTCTGTTTTTAAAGTTCTTGATATAGCCTTTATTGATATTCAACACTTTCCTGTATTTGCTTTTCCCACTGGTATCATTTTTGCAAGCTTGGCAACATTCTTAGTAACCATCTGGTCTTTCCAGAAAACAAGGGCATGGTTTTTCTAGGCCTGGCCTCCAACTGTTATTCTCCACTCATCATATACAGAGGGGATGAGAATGGCAGGCTTCTTGCCATCTGACTTTAAGATTGTGGTAGGAATGGAGATGAGGGTAGGGATAACTGTAATTAAGTTCTTTGGTTTCAAGGAACTAAACTCAAGCATACATACATACACAAAGATCACAGACTGTAAAATTTAGGCATACAAAGAAAACCACATTGCGACAAAACTATGACTGGCAAAACGGTAACTGGCAAAGGATTACTACACAAGGTCTTCTTAGACAGTTCTCTCATATGGGTCAGAATGAACAAATCATGGAATGATGAAGCTTGTAGAACTACTTCAGTTTCAGAGGAGGAAACCCAGAAAGGCTACCTAACATGAGACAGGTCACAGAGCTGTCATTTAGGACACAATAATTTCAAATAACTTAGCATTTCCTAAGTACTACTCTCAATAATCTACCTTTTACATGCTTCAAACAGTTTTGCAGAGGCTGTTTGTTCTTCATCTATCTGACACTCTGTACTTGGAAACACTTTATTGTGTTGGGCACAGAAACAGAATTTGGGGATGATTATTAAAAAGGAGTGTCATAGATCCCCACCTTCCTAGGGAATGAGGAGGAAATGTTGTGCCTCTGCAGAGCTGTTTTTAGTTGTCTTCTGTTCTTGGCCTATGAATGTGAGTTCATGTCCTAGAAATCCTTGTGATGTTCTCAACTAAAGATATATGATTATTTACTCTCCCCTTCCCTGTCCCCAATCCCTCCCACCCAGAATAATCACTGTATTTCATTGGTTTTTAACCAGTCATTTAAACTGTTTTTATGTGTATTTCCAAGAGTCCCAAGGAAGTGGTCAGGGAAGGCTCCTTGAATACCAGCTTGTGAGGACAACACAATAATAAACTATGGCAAGCCTATTTATCTAGCGTAAGTAGGATTTCCAGGTGGCACTAGTGGTAAAGAACCCACCTGCCAAAATAGGAGATGGGTTCGATCCCTGGGTCAGGAAGATCATCTGGAGGATCACATGGCAATCCACTCCAGTATGCTTGCCTGAACAATCTCACGGACAGAAGAGCCTGGCAGGCCACAGTCCATAGGGTTGCAAAAAGTCAGGCACAACTGAGGCAACTTAGCACACACACAGTATTGAACGAAAGATGGACTGCAGTGTGGAAGGTGGAGCACTGCCCAGTCAGGAGTTTACGAATGCCCAGACGGAATTCTAACGCTGCTTTCAGTTCGTTAAGAATCATTAGCATCTCTTCAACTTTTCTGCAAAACACCAAAGGGGAAGAGAACACTGCTGGGGAGTTGACTTCTTTGTCTCCTTTCCTTTACTGTCCCTTCTTCTGACCTTGGGAACTCAGAAAATATAAAGAAATGGGAGTGGGGCATCCCTCTGGCTCTAGACCTTATAGGGACATTCAAAGCTCTCAGAATGGTTTTGGTATTTAAACTTAATAAAGAGCAGGCTAGAAAGGAGAGAGGTTTGTGAAACTCTATCAGGTATACTATTTTGAAGTTGAATGGGACTTTGAGCACTGCCAACTTGGTATACTTGTTCCTGTACTTCTCTAACTCAAGTTACATACAGACTTTGCTTTCTTTCTTTTTTTACCCCTTTGTTTTGTTTTTCTGGTTCCATAAACACTAGCAATAAATAAGAGGGGAGGGCAAATCTAACATTAGGTTGTTGGTGCACTCATGTTTGACCTAAGATGAAAGAAGGCCTAGTAGATATTTCACCCCTAAACATCTAAAATTAGCAAGTTTTGCCCTTGCTTTTGCCTTTGAAAGCCACGCACTCAGTCTCTAAACAGGATATACCATTGTATTTGCTCAGTAAAACTCCCTCAACTTTAGGAGCATTTCCAAGAGTTGCACATAGTAAATATTTTTTAAAAAACATGTTATGCTCAAATTAATTCAATTTTACATGAAAAATAGCAGCTCTCATGTTATGACAGTCCTCAAGGGTAATGAAAATGTTGCCATTTGCAAAATGATAAGAGATGGAAAAGTATTGACCTCTAAAATCTCAAATCTGGTTCAGCTTCTCCCTTTCATCCATTGAACTAATTTCTTTCTTCAGGACAAAACTCACTAGGCAATCCAGGTAAGGATGTTTTCCCAAAACAAATAATGAATGGGAATAAAAGATAGGTTAAACCTCTAACTTCAAAACATCAACAGTTCTATGAAGATTTGCATTTTCACAAGATATTTGAGTCTTCAGAATTCTATGAGAGTACGAACTGTAAGCTCAATAAATGGCTGTTATTAGACAGGTGGGAATGACAGTCAATATTAATGATGGTCTTCAGTGAACTGAGAAATATCCAGATAGTCATTTTTATGGATTGATCAATATTTTAAACTTAGTTGTATGGGGCAGTCACAAGGGTGAAATCTTACAGGTTTTCCATAACTATCACTAATACTTAACAGAATACTAATCTGTAAGATTCACCCAGAGGGGTGTATTAAAACTGAGAACTAAGAGGGCAAAGGGACAGAGGCAGGGCCTCTTCACAAGGCAGAGAAGATAAACATTCCCAGACAATATGCCATGGTTGACAAGTGCTCACACAAATACGAAAGAGATATGAAAGAATCTTTGTTCATGTAAACTTCTGGAAATGAGGTAATATCACCTCACGGTTTAATCAAAATAACATCTGAGCTGGTTGAGCGGCACGTTTGTTGAGCACTCGCTAAGTGTCAAGAGTAGCATGCAGCACTTTGCGGGCACGGTCCCCTTTCATGCTCAGTGCGACTCCACGGCGTGCAGACTGCTTTTGTCCCCGTATGAGAGGTGAGGAACTTCAGGCTCAGTGAGCTTAATAATTTGCCCTGAGTCACAGAACTAGTAAAGGACAGACGTTACATCCAAAGCCAACTCTGTTGGGCTGCAGCGTCCATGTTCTTAAACCTCTGTATCCCTGATGACACTGGTCTCTGGTGGACATATCAGGAGCAGATTGGTCATGACAGGACAGTAATATAATCATGGCCAGTAAAATGGTTTGATTGCACATGTCCTTTTCTTTGTTGCTGTTGGTGTTGTTTTATAAATTTGAACTTTGTCAAGATTTTATTCATTTATTTGGAGAAGGCAATGGCACCCCACTCCAGTACTCTTGCCTGGAAAATCCCATGGACGGAGGAGCCTGGTAGGCTGCAGTCCACGGGGTCCCTAAGAGTTCGACACGACTGAGCGACTTCACTTTGAATTTTCACTTTCATGCATTGGAGAAGGAAATGGCAACCCACTCCAGTATTCTTGCCTAGAGAATCCCAGGGATGGGGGAGCCTGGTGGGCTGCCGTCTATGGGGCTACAATTTATTTTTGGTTGTGCTGGGTTTTCACTGCTGCATATGAACTTTCTCTAGTGGCAGGAGGCAGGGGGCTATTCTCTTAATTGCAGTGCATGTGTTTCTCATTGCAGTGTCTTCTCTTGTTGCTGAGAACAGGCTCCAGAGTGGGGCTCAGCAGTGGCGGCTCACAGGCTGTTAACCCATGGCATGTCGAATCTTCCCAGACCAGGGATCGAACTCATGTCTCCTACACTGTCAGGCAGATTCTTAATCACCGGACCACCACGGAAGTCCTGCACATGTCCTTTTCTTTGGACCATTTGTCTTTCTTTCCTCTTTTTCCCTTCCCAGTCACCGTAAATCTATTAGAATGGTGTCTGAAAAGCTATGTCCTAGGCATCCTCTTTTCTCAAGAAGTTCACAACTGATAGGAGAATAGAGAAACTTAAACCTCAATTATAATTCCGTGAGATGAATACTATATGCCAGTGCTATGGTCATAAATTTAAGTCCTTAGAAAATAAAAGATCTTTAATTTTTCTTGTCGATTTCAGTTTTACTTATGCTTCAAGGTTACAGGTTATTCTGGCTAATAGAGAAATGGGGTTGGGAGAGGTTTCATGCAATCTTAACTTTTAAAATGTTAAGCAAAAGCTTAATGAAAGTCTTATTTTCCAAATACTTTCAAGGGCATTTTCCTAGAATCAGGTAAATGAGAGCAAGCAAATGACCTACTTACAGCAAAAAATGCTCCAGGTTATAAAGGATGGGAAGCCAAGTGCATCCTGGAAACCACAGCATCTGGTCTTGTTTTATGCTTCATCTATCAATCTGCTGTTACAGGAATTGAGAATTAATGTTTCAACTAGTTTCTTCTCTTTTGGCTAATGAATTCATATCTTTGTTATTCTTACCCAAGCCCTCCCTTCTCCTTGCCCATTAAAAAAAAAATTATATGGAAGGGCATTTAGGAAGGGCCCAAATAAATTCTAGGGAGTTTACCCTTTCATTTATGACTTAAAACTCTTGCTAATAAGGCTACAGTAAGGTTAGACACCTTCCCAACCAATTCCCTGGTTTGATCAATTCTGACCTTTCACATACAGTATCACTTGAACACAACTTAGTGACAGAACAACAATCACTTAAACAGTCTATTTTTAGTACTGTATTAAAGATAAACAACAAAATACTGCAAATTTTAAAAAAGTAAGTTCTAGAAAATATTTTCTGGTAGCATAAACTGTAATAAAAAAAAAAAAGCATAATTGGAAGTAGTCCTTGACAAAAAGGATTATGAAGCAATGTAAGAATGTGGATTAGTGCTACCCTGATGATACGAGAAAATTACATATACACTAATTTTTGTATACACTCATTTTATATTATATACAAAGTTTAAAAACATTAAAGCATGAAAGGTAGATTTACAATATTCTTTGAACTTTACTATTGAGTCTTTTGGCTCTCTGTGCTTTTCATAGAATGAAGCTATCAATTCATCTTTCCACTCCATACAATCTGTTCAAATTTTAATTTTCCATTATTTTTGCCTTGATATGCCCTCTTATTCTTTCTCCTAGAGTTTCAAGCACCCAGAATTAGTCTTTCTCAGTGCTTTCACGGCTTCAGATACAGCTTCATATTTTTGCTTTACTTTTCTTCCTCCACCCATTCTATTATTTAACTTGTCAAAGTAATAATCAATATTATTATTTTCCAATGAAATATTTTTAAAAGAACCAAGGTTACCAAGTGACTCTTACACTGGCAGAACTACTGCTATATAATTTTATCTATTTCTTGAAGATCTATTCTTTCTAAAAAAAATCACTGTCAAGTGAATCATTTCTAATGAGCAATGAATACAGTCATGTTTACCATGTTTATTTATCCAATATTTCAGATTTATTTTTCTTTCCAAAGATTGTTTTATTCTGAATCTTGTCATGAGGCTTCCTGGCCTTGATTTCTTTTTTTTTTTTTTGGCCTTGATTTCCTAATGTATCCCAGCTAGCTTAATGGTTCAGTGAATCAAATACGCTTTTGGGTCTGAGACAAAAGAGGTTTGCACAAAAATATATACAAAATTATCACTAATAATTTTATATATCAGTTTTATATGCTGAGTTTTTTTTAATACTTTATATACTATATATAAGACTTTTATATACTAAGAGTTTTATATACTAAGAGTTTGTCAAGGTGTGGTCCCAAACTACCTATATCCAAATCATCTCAAATGCTTATTCAGAATACAAAGACTTAGACCAAAACCTAGAGCAGTTAAATAGGAGCCTTTTAAGACTGGGACCTGGGAATCGGCACTTTGCTAAGTTGTTCAAGTGAACAGACTCACAGTGAAATTCTACAGCTCCTAATTTAAGGCATCCCTTCCCCCTTCAAGGGTCTGCTGCTGCTGGTAAGTCACGTCAGTCGTGTCCAACTCTATGCAACCCCATAGACGGCAGTCCAACAGGCTCCTCTGTCCTTGGGATTCTCCAGGCAAGAACACTGGAGTGGGCTGCCATTTCCTTCTCCAATGCATGCAAGTGAAAAGTGAAAGTGAAGTTGCTCAGTTGTGTTCCACTCTTAGCGACCCCATGGACTGTAGCCTACTAGGCTCCTCCATCCATGGGATTTTCCAGGCAAGAGTGCTGGAGTGGGTTGCCATTGCCTTCTCCAATGATGCAAGTGAAAAGTGAAAGTGAAGTTGCTCAGTCGTGTTCCACTCTTAGCGACCCCATGGACTGCAGCCCACCAGGCTCCTCCGTCCATGGATCTTCCAGGCAAGAGTGCTGGAGTGGGCGCCATCGCCTTCTCCAATGATGCAAGTGAAAAGTGAAAGTGAAGTTGCTCAGTCGTGTTCCACTCTTAGCAACCCCATGGACTGCAGCCCACCAGGCTCCTCCGTCCGTGGATCTTCCAGGCAAGAGTGCTGGAGTGGGCGCCATCGCCTTCTCCAATGATGCAAGTGAAAAGTGAAAGTGAAGTTGCTCAGTCGTGTTCCACTCTTAGCGACCCCATGGACTGCAGCCCACCAGGCTCCTCCGTCCATGGATCTTCCAGGCAAGAGTGCTGGAGTGGGCGCCATCGCCTTCTCCAATGATGCAAGTGAAAAGTGAAAGTGAAGTTGCTCAGTCGTGTTCCACTCTTAGCAACCCCATGGACTGCAGCCCACCAGGCTCCTCCGTCCATGGGATTTTCCAGGCAAGAGTGCTGGAGTGGGTGCCATCGCCTTCTCCAATGATGCAAGTGAAAAGTGAAAGTGAAGTTGCTCAGTCGTGTTCCACTCTTAGCGACCCCATGGACTGCAGCCCACCAGGCTCCTCCGTCCATGGATCTTCCAGGCAAGAGTGCTGGAGTGGGTGCCATCGCCTTCTCCAATGATGCAAGTGAAAAGTGAAAGTGAAGTTGCTCAGTCGTGTTCCACTCTTAGCGACCCCATGGACTGCAGCCCACCAGGCTCCTCCGTCCATGGATCTTCCAGGCAAGAGTGCTGGAGTGGGCGCCATCGCCTGCTCCAATGATGCAAGTGAAAAGTGAAAGTGAAGTTGCTCAGTCGTGTTCCACTCTTAGCGACCCCATGGCCTGCAGCCCACCAGGCTCCTCCGTCCATGGATCTTCCAGGCAAGAGTGCTGGAGTGGGCGCCATCGCCTGCTCCAATGATGCAAGTGAAAAGTGAAAGTGAAGTTGCTCAGTCGTGTTCCACTCTTAGCGACCCCATGGACTGCAGCCCACCAGGCTCCTCCGTCCATGGATCTTCCAGGCAAGAGTGCTGGAGTGGGCGCCATCGCCTTCTCCAATGATGCAAGTGAAAAGTGAAAGTGAAGTTGCTCAGTCGTGTTCCACTCTTAGCAACCCCATGGACTGCAGCCCACCAGGCTCCTCCGTCCATGGATCTTCCAGGCAAGAGTGCTGGAGTGGGCGCCATCGCCTGCTCCACTTCAAGCGTCTAGTGCATTGATTTGCCTTGGCTGCAGAGCCTCCATCCAACCAACAAAAACAAAGGAAAATTCACTTTCCTGAGGAGAGGACTGCCATTAACTGTCTTAACAGGCAACAGTTTAAAAACAAACAATATCAGCTCTGCAGGCCAGAAGGGAGTAGCAGGTTTACTTAAAGCAATGAAAAGGAAAAAGTTACAACCAAAATTACTCTATCCAGCCAGGATCTCACTCAGATTTGAAGGAGAAATCAAAAGCTTTTCAGAAAAGCAACAGTTAAGAGCATTCAGCACCACCAAATCAGCTATATAATAAACATCAAGGAACTGCTCTAGACAGGAAACACAAGAGAAGGAAAAGGTCTATAAAAACAAGTCCAAAACAATAAGGTCATACATATCAATAATTACCTTAAATGTAAATGGATTAAATGCTCCAACCAAAAGATACAGATCTGCTGAATGGATAAAAAAATAAGACCCTTAATATATGCTGTCTACAAGAGACACACTTCAGACCTAGGGACATATACAGACTGAAAGCGAGGGGCTGGAAAAGATATTCCATGCAAATGGAAGTCAAAAGAAAGCAAGAGCAGCAATATCATGTCAGATAAAATAGACTTTAAAATAAAGAGCATTACAAGAGACAAGGACACTACACAATGATCAAAGGATCAATCTAAGAAGCAGATATAACAATTATAAATATATATATATATATGCACCCAACATAGGAGCATCTCAATACAGAAGGCAAATGCTAAAGGGGAAGTCAACAGTAACACAATAATAGTGGGGGACTTTAACACTCTACTCACTCCAACAGACAGATCAACCAGATAGAAAATTAATAAGGAAACACAAGCATTAAATCATCCAATGGACAAGTTGGACCTAATTGATATCTATAGGGCATTTCATACAAAAACAGTCGATTTTACTTTTTTATCAGTGCACATGGAACATTCTCCAGCACAGATCACATCTGGGGTCACAGATCAAGCCTTGATAAATTTAAAAAAATTGAAATCATTTCATATATCTTCTGACCACAACAATGTAAGATTAGATATCACTACAGGAGAAAAAACTATTAAAAAAAAAAAACCCAAACACATGAAGGCTAAACAATGTGTTTCTGAATAACCAAGAGACCACTGAAGACATCAAAGAGGAAATAAAAATATACCTCAAATATACCTAGAAATAAATGACAATGAAAATATGACAGCTCAAAACCTATGGGATGCGAGCTAAGAGGGAAGTTTATAGCAACACAAGCCTACCTCAACAAACAAGAGAAACATCACATATACAACCTAACCTTACACGTAAAGCAACTAGAAAAAGAACAAAAATCCCCCAAAGTTAATAGATGCAAAGAAATCATAGAGATCACAGAAGAAATAAGTGAAAAAGAAATGAAGGAGATAATAGCAAAGATAAATAAAACTAAAGGCTGTTTCTTTGAGAAGATACACAAAATTGACAAAACATCAGCCAGACTTATCAAGAAAAAATGGAGAAGACTCAATCAATAATATTAAAAAGGAAAAGTTACAATAGATGATACAGAAATACAAAGGATCATGAGACTACTACCAGCAAGTATATGCCAATAAAATGGACAACCTGGAAGAAATGGAGAAATTCTTAGAAAAGTATAACTTTTCAAAACTAAAACAAAGAAATAGAAAATATTAATAACTAATCACAAAAGATAAAATAAACAAAAACTTTTTGCAGTAAATTTAGTAACTATTTTTAATATCTTGATTCTGACAATCACAGAGGGAAGACTCAGAAGGCCTACCAAAAATCTGTTGTTATAATTTCCTGATTAATATTACACATAGTGAATTATTTATTGAGCCCCTACTGAGGGCCAAATATGGTGCTTTGTGCTGCCAGGGATTATATAAAGCTATCCTGGGATGAAAAGCATATGTTCACTCAGCTCTGTTCTGGAAGAATATAGCTGATTTAGTGATTGCTGGAAATGAATGTGCATGGTTTAAGGGAAGGCAGTAATTTGATGTCTTAGGTCCCAGACATAGAAGCCTTCCTAAGGATTTGCTAAATGAAAATCAGATCCAAAAAAGGAGAGATGTAGGTACTCAGTTTATAGTAAAACCACTGGAAAAAGGCATGAGCAGCAATATTTATTTGGGGCATGTAGACTCTTGACACTTCCCAGGTGGCTCAGTGGTAATCCGCCTGTGATGCAGGAGACCGGGGTTTGATCCCTGGGTTGGGAAGATCCCCTGGAGAAGGGAATGGCAACCCACTCCAGTATTCTTGCCTGGGGAAACCCATGGACAGAGAAGCCTGGCAGGCTACAGTTCAGGGGTTTGCAAAGAACTGGACTCAACTGAAGCGACTAGAGTCTTTACAGTCAGCCTTAATTAACTTATCCAACAATTACCTTTCCTGTGCAACCGTACCCCAGATATTAAGCAGATGACTTGAGCCTAGATGCAGCCATACTGATAGCTCCACCTGGTTCTAGATTTCATTTAGATGTCCCTAGTAGGGTGACCAGCTCCTCATGGTTTGCTGGAGACTTTCCCTGTATTTCCAGCATTTAAAGTTCTATGTCCTAGAAACCCCCTTAATGTCAGACAAACTGGGTAGGCTGGTTATCCTGGTTATTAAAGCAAGGCAAGTGGGGGCCTTAGTTGACCCAGTTTCATTCACTGGATGATGGAAATCTATCACCACCTTGAATGTCTCAGCTCATTTTCCTTACCAATGGGTATGATTATCCTCACGGGCCACAAAACCTAAAGTTCTTTCCTTCGATAACGTCTACCTTTTAGCTCTGTCAAGGAACTCTCCTATGAGCAGCCCAAGCAATGACTCACATTGAGGATAATCCCAGGGATCCAGTGGAGAATCTCTTCCAAGACTGCTGAACACATGGCTTGTGTTTTTTGGTAAATATTATCCTGGTCTCATAACCATTCTGTAGTTCTCCGAGTCTTATTACCCTCTCTAAATAATCAATCAGTCTAGCACTTCCAAACTCAGCTTCATATCTTTTTTTAAAGAATTTATTTATGGTTGTAAACAAAAATACAGGCAAAAAGGCATCGATGTAAAGCATGGACCACTTACAGTATTAGATTCTAAGGCCCCCACTGATTCGTCAATAAATTCAATCATAGTTTTAAAATATTCATTATATTCCTGTCATCCCTTCGTTACTCTTTAAAGTCTTAATTAAGATTTCATCATGTCATGGTCTTACCTCATTCACCTTGATTTTAAAATTTAACTGATATTAAATTACTACTTCAAAGAGAGAATGTAAAGTGTAGGATTTGAATCAGATCTAGGTCCCAATGAAATTTTGTCAGTCATTAGGTGCATGAACTTAGGAAAGTTTATCTAAGCTTTAAAATATGCTCATCTATAAATAATAAATAAAATGGCTATTTTAGAGGATTGAGGATTTTGAGGAATTTAGGTTATGGGTGTGAAGCATAGAAATCTCTCTGAGTTCAGTCCTTTCGGATTCTTTGCGACCCCATGGACTGTAGCCTTCCAGAGGCTCCCACAGAAACATATCGCCTGACAATATGCCTGCCAATAAGTAGACATTCGGTAAACTGTAGCTATTATCCTCACAATATCACAAGCTTGCATTCACTAGATTCAACAATCAGGCTGTTGAATTTTAGCCATCAAGGATGCTGTCTAGAGAGGCACAAACTGCCTTCCAAGGAGGTTAGTAAGAGGAACTGTTCCATTCCTTCTTAGTCTCAACACCTCAGTCTGAAGGAAGTGATGCTGGTATACCTGGGGACCAGTGTCTAAAGTCGTCTCGGCCCCTGCAGTCTGTGTTCTGGAGGAGCCGGCTTTCAGATTTGCTCCCTGGGGACCTTTTTTCACCACGTCTCATTCTGGAAAGGGGAAGGGGAAAAGTAAAAGGGAAGTCACCGAAATGCAAAACCTGTTACAGATGCCCTTTTTAGTCCCTGCTATCAGGCCTGCCCGGGTAGGCTACAGAATCCTTTCGCAGCAAGATTTTAAGGCGCCACCCCCAGGTGTTTGTCTGCGCAGACGAGGGGGAGGTGGGTGAGCTCACCCTAAAACTGAAAGACAGATGGTGAGGGCTGGGGGTTGGCCATGCGCGTTAGAGCTTTGGCTAAAGGACAGAACAGCAGCGTGTGGGTTTGCACCGGGGCTTGGGAGCCAGGGGGACGGTGAAGGGCCGAGGTAAGGCTCAAGTAGAAGTCGAAAAAGAACTTCTTTGAATACTCAGAATACTGAGCATTTCTTTGCACTCTCAAGAAGGCTCCCGGATTTGTCAGTGTTGCGACAGGAGCTGTGAGCAGGGCAGGGACTTTACGTGACAAGCGCCTGCCCCAGTTCTATCTCTGATACTCAACTAAACGCAGAGGTTCGCTTCAGCGGACAGCAGGTTACACATCTGCTGAGGGACCTCGCACCCGCCGAATCCCCCCACCACTTCTACAAGCCGGAAACACGCCCCCTCAAGCACGCGGCACGGCGGCGCATGCTCCGTCCGAGGGGGCGGGCCGCTACTCCGGCCGGAAGTGTTCTTTCCCAGGCGGCGTTTCCTTCCTGTGCAAAGGCTGGTAAGGGCTCCTGCGGCCGCTGTTTCAACCCAGGAGGTGAGTAGCGGGTTCCCGCGGGGCTTCGTAGGCCGGGCGATGGGTCCCGCTGAGCTCCTTCAGGGACCTGCGCGGAGCTGGGACGCCAGTCTCGGGTCGCCTCGCCGTCCTTTCACGCCCCACCTCATTGTCGCCCCTCTGCTTCCCGTAGCCCTTCCTATCCACCGGATTAACCTCCAAGGGCATCCCGGGCTTCGCGTTGGCTCCCGGCCCGGCCTAGGCCCGTAAGTCTCCGTTAGCGCTGCCCCCAAGACGTAGGCCCTTTCCAGGGAATCTCTAGGCAGCCTGGTCGCTGCGGTGGCTTGAGGATCGTTCCGGGCGACCTCAGAACTGGGGTCCTAGGGAAAGGCGGCCAGAACGAACCGGGTCTGATTGTCGCACAGGCACTGCCACCACCTAGTGCAAAAGTGGAGGTGCTTCTTCAGGCCTGGGCACGCTTTCGCGGAAGATGGTGCTGTTAATAATCCGTCCTGTATGTGAATGTTGGCAGGCTTTCTTTGTCCCAGGCAGTGTTCATAGGGCCTTGATGTCTGCGAAATTGGGACGTCTGGGGTTGAGAAAAACTTTGTAAAACACTGCAGTGAATTAGAGAAATGCTGTAGCATGAATACTCTTGTACCTTAACCTGCCAGTAAACTGCTTATTGAGGAGGTGGTACGATTTTAAAGTTTACTACCCTGAAATGGAGAACTCTTTATAATGAAGCTATATGTTGTTATATTTGCCTAACAAATAACTCTGAATTACGGTGTTTTGCCATATATCTTAGTTGTACATGACATCATCCGTGTTTATGTGGATATTTGTGTATTGATCCTAATGTTCATACAAAATTGAAATACAGCCCATAGTGTTGTATGCATGTGCAACTTTAATTATATATTCTGCTGCAGTGGTATTGTTACCATAACAGCCTTACATTGCAGGCATATCAGTGTCATATGAATGTTAGATGAGTGTATAATCAAATACACAGTTAAAACCTACAAGTAGAAGTTTCACTTTCATTTCAGGATTTTGAAGTCACTTTAGAAGAAGGATCCCTTTTAGAAGTGACTAGGTCCAGAGTACTCTGTTGCAGTTAATAGTTTAATTATAGGAAAATATATGGTTAGCACAGGCTTTGTCTTGGTTTTTCTGATAGGTTTAAAAATTGTTACCTCGTTGACTGTGGTATACTGATAGTAGTCCTAGTTCATGTATTTCAGTGACCATCCAGTAGATGGCAGTTTTATCACTGCTAACTCAAACTTTTGAGAACATTTTATTTGAATATCACTAGAAGGCCACGGAGAAGGCAATGGCACCCCACTCCAGTACTCTTGCCTGGAAAATCCCATGGGCAGAGGAGCCTGGTGGGTTGCAGTCCATGGGGTCGCTAGGAGTCCAACACAACTGAGCGATTTCACTTTCACTTTTCACTTTCATGCATTGGAGAAGGAAATGGCAACCCACTCTAGTGTTCTTGCCTGGAGAATCCCAGGGACAGGGGAGCCTGGTGGGCTGCCGTCTATGGGGTTGCACAGAGTCAGACATGACTGAAGCGACTTAGCAGCAGCAGCAGCAGCAGCAGTTTAAGCTAATGGAGAAGGCGATGGCAGCCCACTCCAATACTCTTGCCTGGAAAATCCCATGGACGGAGGAGTATGGTAGGCTGCAGTCCATGGGGTCGCTACGAGTTGGACATGACTGAGCGATTTCACTTTGACTTTTCACTTTCATGCATTGGAGAAGGAAATGGCAACCCACTCTAGTATTCTTGCCTGGAGAATCCCAGAGACTGGGGAGCCTGGTGGGCTGCCGTCTATGGGGTTGTACAGAGCCAGACACGACTGAAGTGACTTAGCATCAGCAGCAGCAGTTTAAGCTAATAAATCTTAATTTTGCCTCTTGTTTTATTTTCATTTGTGAATAATGCTCCCACATAATGATATCCCATGTTCCAACTGAATTTTCAAATTTACTGTGTTGGAATAAAGACTAGGGAAGACAGTTTTTCCACTTACTATAAGAAGGAGTGTATTGTTAACCCATTTTAGAAATCCATGCTGATGATAGAAAGCACACTTTGATTTGTTTCATAAGAGATTTTCACTATATGGCTTCTCTCTAGCTTCTTCTTTTTGTTGTTGTTGGAGAGGGGGGGTTGATTATTCTAGCTTAGTTTTTAATAAGATAATAATGGACTGTGCATTCCTGGAGTAAAGTAAGTGTGTCTTAGCTATTATTGTATACTCAAAATACAGTAGGTAATATATACACATGCTTGATAAGTGCTTTATTGTACGAATTGAGTCACTTAATATCCCTAGGCCAAAATGTCTTTATCCAAAATAAAGGTTTTTCAGTTATTTAATTTAAACCCAGTTGTTAAGTTTGAATTAAATAATGTATTGTTGTGAAGTGAATGTCTCCTAGTGATGCAGAAGGTTGGAATCCTTGAGTTTTCTTTTGGAAATTGTTCAATAGTCTGACACCAAGTCTGTTGGAATGACTGAAGAAAATCTTTAACTAAATAGTACTAGTGAGAATAGAAACAATAATTCTAGAGCTGGAATGACCATAAATTAGCCTATGAAGAACCCAGTTTTCACCTGTTGTTCTGAGTACAGATTTTGGATTATTCCTTTTCACACGAATGCAAAATATACATTCCCCACCCCCCCAAATCACATAGTAGTCAGCACATGCCTTGTGGAGAGAGTATAATGGCGTTATTTGAAGCCAAGATTCTCTCTCTAAAAACGTGATAGTCACATCATCCCTAAAGCTTATTTTATTGGATGGTCATTGCCTTTGACATAAGTGTGCATGCCTCCTGTAGGCCAAGCTGTGGTTGATGTAACTGCTTAGGTATATGTGTAAAAATAGGCATGTTGCCTCCTTTTTTCCTCTTTATCTTGGGTGAGAGCTGTATTTTTGTGGCTCAAATATTTTGAAGATTCTGCTTGTTTCTTACATAGCTAGGTTGTTGGAAATAGTAAGATGGCTCCAACAATTTCATCTCACTTGTGAATTGAGAAATGGCATGTATAAATTTTAGCAGGCTTTGGAAACCTTTAAAAGTAAGTATGAGGGAACAATAAGTCAGTTCACAGTTTGAATTTTACTCAGAAATTACCTCGTATACCATTACATTAGTAAAGTATTTCATTGTTTGGCTGCCTTGTTTCAGTTGTGTGAGTATTATAGTCATTATTTATCTAGATTCCCTGAAATAGTTACTTAAAAGTTCTTTAAAAGAGTAAATACTTTAAGACATTTACTGCATTTTTCAATAGAATTATTCTGTGCTTTAAATTATATGAACTTTTAGGAAAGTTTATTTAAAAATTTAATAAATAAGCTTGTTTCCAAGAGGAGCTTAAAATGTGTTTGTTTACTTAACATTTAAAAATCCATTTCTCCCAAACTAAAACACTTACAAGGTAGGTAATGTTGACTTTGACTAAAAGTCAGCTTTTCTTGTTTAGTTTATGCTACCTATCAGTCTCCCAATTTTAATGAATCTAGTTGTTATCTACTGACATTTCTATTTGTTTTTTAAGGTTAACAATCAAGATGGTACATGCTGAAACCTTTTCTCGTCCCTTGAGTCGGAATGAAGTTGTTGGTTTAATTTTCCGTTTGACAATATTTGGTGCAGTAACATACTTTACAATTAAATGGATGGTAGATGCAATTGATCCAACCAGAAAGCAAAAAGTAGAAGCCCAGAAACAGGTATGATTGAAATGTTTGAGGATCATTTTTCTTGTAGCTAACAAATACTTTTTCATAACACTAAGGATATAGTAGAATTATAAATTAATGACAAATTCTATAAGACCCATGTGGAAATGTTTTTATATAATATTTAATTTCATTATTCCTAAAAAGGTATTTTTTGTTAAATCCTTTTCAACTGTGTAGGCAACTTAGGGGAAAAAGTGAAGAATAAAAATATTACAGTATTTTTAATGAATATCCTACTTAGAATAATTTTTCAGCTTATAAATGAAGGGATCTAGGTAAAATTTTTCAACACACTAAACAAAAAATTTTATCTTCAGTAACGGTATACATTTTACTTTGTGTGACATGTGAAATGTTCCTGTTTTGTAAATAAGTTCATTTGTATCATATTTTAGACGCCACATATAAGTGATATCATATGATATTTGTCTTTCTCTGTTTGACTTATTTCACTTAGTACCATGATCTCTGGGTCCATCCATGTTGCTGCAAATGGCATCATTTCATTTTTCTTTATAGCTGAGTAGTATTCCAGTGTTAATATGTACTTCACCCATCTTCTCTATGCATTCATCTGTCCATGGACTTACAGGTGCTTCCAGTTCTTGTAGGTTCCCTCCAGGCTGTTGTAAATAGTGCTGCTGTGAACACTGGGGTGCATGTACCTCTTTGAATCATAGTTTTCTCCTGATATATCCCCAGAACTGGGCTTGCTGGATCCTATGATACTTCTCAGTTTTTTAAGGAACCTCCATACTGTCCTCCATAGTGGTTGCACCAGTTTACATTCCCACCAACAGTGTTGGAAGGTCCCCTTTTCTCCATACCCTCTCCAACATTTACTATTTGTAGACTTTTTAGATGATGACCATTCTTACTGGTGTGAAGTGATAACCTCATTGTAGTTTTGATTTGCATTTCTTTAATAATTAGCAGTGTTGAATGTCCTTTCATCTGCTTATTGGCCATCTGTATGTCTTTGAAGAAATGTCTGTTTAGGACTTCTGCCTATTTTTGGATTGGGTTGTTTTGTTTTTGTTGTTGTTACTGAATCACATACGCTATTTGTATATTTTAGAAACTAGGCCCTTGTCAGTAGCATTGTTTGCAAATATTTTCTCCCAGTCTATAAATTGTCTTTTCATTTTGTTTATGGTTTCCTTTGGTGTGCAAAAGCTTGACTGTAGAAGTTGTGTTCGACTCTTTGCAACCCTACGGACTGTGTAGTCCATAGAATACTGGAGTGGATAGCCGTTCCCTTCTCCAGGGTATCTTCCCAACCCAGGGATCAAACCCAGGTTTCCTGCATTGCAGGCAGAATCTTTACCAGCTGGACCACAAGGGAAGCCCAAGAATACTAGAGTAGGTAGCCTATCCCTTCTCCAGTGAACCTTCCCGACCCAGAAATCAAACCAGGGTCTCCTATATTGCAGGGAGATTGTTTACCAACTGAGGTATCAAGGAAACACTTATAAGTTTGACTAGGTCCCATTTATTTCCTTAGAAAACATTGCTATTATTTATGTCAGAGATTGTTTTGCCTATGCTTTCTTCTAGGCGTTTTATGGTATCATGTCTTGTATTTAGGTCTTCAAGCCATTTTAAGTTTATTTTCTGTATGGTGTGAGCATCTTTTCTAACTTGATTGATCTACATGCAACTGTCCAACTTTCTCAACACCACTTGCTAAAGAGACTATTCTTTTTCTCCATCGTATATTAAAGATTTTAGGTGATGTTTACAGCAATGTTTTATGAATAATTCACCTTACTGTAGCATATAACAGGGATTGGAATCAGTGTCAACTTGAAAAAGATTTACTATAAAAGTTATGAGTTAAATTTTATTGGGGGCAGAATGAGGACTACAGGCCAGCAGACAGCACCTCAGATAGCTCTGAGAAACTGCTCCAAAGTGGTGGGGGCAAGGTCAGTGTTCATGATTTTGCTGAAGGGGGAGTTCATGCAATCAAGCACTTATCTTACAGAAAGGTTTTCTGCTGGTCACAGGAGCTGATGGGTTGTGCTAAACTATTGCGATGGAAGTTATTGAATAGCTAGGTCATTTCCAAATAAAATAATGATTCAGAACGGAGAAGGCTGTAGCCACCACTACTGCATGTGTTATGACCCTTGCATTCGTAGCTGCTCCCACAACCACATCAGCACAGGAAATACCAGAGACAGAACCAGAGCCTAAAAAGGAGACTGAAAGTGAGGGTAAAGATAACCTTGATGACTTAGAAAAGCACCTGGTGAAAAGGCCCTGAGATCAATGTGGAAGGCTCAAGTGTCCCCTCAGTCCTAGGTGGAAATGCTTGTTATAATGTAAATTTTATTTGGTTTGTATGCAATTCAGTTTCAAAATTGCTAAAAATTTTTTGAGCTTTAGACTATAACATATGTTGTAATAATTGCTAGGTTGAAGTTCACCATGTGAAAAAGAAAAAGGGCATGGATATACATTGTAAAAGATGTTCACAGTGTATTAGTGACATTTTTTTCATTGACAGCTGGCGTAAATCTGTTCAGAGTGAAATATTTTAAGTCAAAAAAGAAAAATCCCCCTTTTAAAAAAGGGGGTTTAAATATTGTTGTCATTCTTATGGTTCATTTAAATACCCCTGGCGCTCCCCAGAGGTTTTTCTTTCTACTTTTTCTCTCTTTTTCCTTTTTCCCATTTGAGTCTTAGCACCCACTTATGATGCTTTCAACCGTGTATGGTTTGCAAGCTTTCCCAGAACTACTGTTGAACTGCCGCAAAAGTGTAAATGAATATTTTAATGCCACAGTCTTTCCTGTTGCCTGTGGAATTTCTGCTGAAATGAATCAGGATTCTAGCTCTAAGATGAGACAGAAAATGAAACCATGTTGTTTGCCAGGACACTGTGGGTTTATATAGATGTGTAACAAGTTGATTTGGAACTCTGGAATTTCATTCTTTCCTCTTTTTTTATAAAGGCAATTAACTAGTCCCAGGAAGGATCCTTCAGTTATATACAATTTTGTTTTATGAAAAAAAATAAGATTCAGAAATATTAATTACTGAACACTAACTTTCTTTTACAAAGAAACTAGAGATTTTGGACTATTAATAAATAATGTTCAATGCCATCCTGAGATGTCCTCTATAAGAAAGCAGTTGTTTTTAGAAATGATCATTGGTGTTTATGTTTGCCAATCTACAGAATACTAATAAAGGACAGTTAGTTCATGATTGCTTAAGGAAAGTGTGATGTGATTTTCTATTAAAGAAGTTATGAGGAATGGAGTTGATTTTGTTAAGGGGACAGGAAATATGTCTTATTTACCTGGGGAGGTGGATGGGTACAGGGAGCCACTTCTGGTACCAAGGCTCCATTTCTCAGAGAGTTCAGGCAAAGGAAAGAAGTCCACTCTGGGTATTTTCATCAGTTGCCATAACTGTCAGCTTAAAAGATGCACAACATGAGAGTTGCTAGTTAAGTTTTATTTGGGACAAAATGAAGACTGCAGCCTGGGAGACAACACCTCAGATACCTCTGAGAAACTGCTGTTTATAAAGGGGTCAGGCAAGGTAGGTCAATATATATGATTTTGGTGAAGGAGTGTTCATGCAGTCAAGCACTTTTTGTACAAAAAGATTTTGCTACTGGTTCCAAGGAGGTGATGTCACCATGAGGGGACTTACTTAGTGCTTTTCTAAATATGAGGAGATCCGAAGATCAGTTCAGGTCAGTTCAGTTGCTCAGTTGTGTTGGACTCTTTGTGACCCCATGGACTGCAGCACACCAGGCTTCCCTGTCCATCACCAACTCCTGGAGCTTGCTCAAACTCATGTCCATCGAGTTGGTGATGCCATCCAACCATCTCATCCTCTTTCGTCCTCTTCTCCTGCCTTGAATCTTTACCAGCATCAGGGTCTTTTCCAAGGAGTCAGTTCTTCACATCAGATGGCCAAAGTATTGGAGCTTCAGCTTCAGCATCAGTCCTGCCAATGAATATTCAGGACTGATTTCCTTTGGGATTGACTGGTTTGATCTTCTTGGAGTCCAAGGGACTCGCAAGAGTCTTCTCCAACACCACAGTTCAAAAGCATCAATTCTTAGGCACCTCAGCTTTCTTCATGGTCCAATTCTCACATCCATACATGACAACTGGAAAAACCAAAGCTTTGACTAGACAGACCTTTGTTGGCAAAGTAATGTCTCTGCTTTTTAGTATGCTTTCTAGATTGGTCATAGCTTTTCTTCAAAGGAGCAAGTGTCTTAATTTCATGGCTGCAGTCAGCGTCTGCAGTGATTTTGGAGCCCGAGAAGATAGCAGTTCCTGAAAGTAACTGTCTGAAGACCTGTTCCAGCAGTTTCTCTGGAGCACAGAATGCCTCATTCTCAACCCTAGATTCCCTGCAGGGCATGTCGAAGGTCAACAGCTGTGGCAGCACAGGATTCAGTCCTCTCAGGGACAGAAGGCAAATGCCCTTGGCAAGTGCAAATATGTCACTGACAAAGGAAACTAGAACCAAGATATGTTGGTTATAGACAAGTAATGCTGGCAAAGACCTAGAATAAAGGAGTGACAAAAGAAGTGGAATGGGTAAAGTAGGTAAATGTTCGAAGGAGTTTGTGATGACGAGAAAAGGTACGTCTTACAGGTGAATCTGAGATTGGTCTGGAATCCTCAGACTCATGGTGTCTTTTATAGAGTTTTAGAATCTATAGATGGGGCAAGTACTTGAGAAGATGACGTTTGATTTGGGCATATTGAGATTGTGTTGGTGGTAGGAATCCAAGGGAAAATATTCATGGAGCTGTTGAAATTGTAGGTGTAAATGGCAGGGGAAGGATTAGTCTTTGTGTTAGTCACTCAGTCATGTCCAACTCTTTGTGATCCCTTGGACTATAGTACACAAGAATCCTCTGTCCATGGGATTCTCCAGGCAAGAATACTGGAGTAGTTGCCATTTCCTGTTCCAAAGAATCTTTCTGAACCAGGGACCAAATCCGGGTCTCCCACCTCGCAGGCAGACTCTTTACCAACTGAACCACCAGGGAAGCCAAAAAGAAAGTGAAAGTTGCTCAGTTGTGCCTGACTCTTTGCAACCCCGTGGACTGTGTAGCCTGCCAGGCTCCTCTGTCCATGGAATTCTCCAGCAAGAATACTGGAATGGGTAGCTATTCCTTTCTCCAGGGGATCTTCCCAACCCAGGGACTGAACCCAGGTCTCCCACATTGCAGGCAGATTCTTTATTGTCTGAGCAACCAGAGAATCCCAACAGTCTTTGGAGATTGCTCATCAGATGCCCTTAAGGAATTGGACTCATTGGGGCAGCGAGTCTTGGTAAGATAGGGTAAGCCCCAGGGCCACTGGTGTGTGGCTGCTGAGTCCCTAAGTTGTGTCCTACTCTTTGTGACCCCATGGACTGTGGCACACATGGCTTCACTGTCTTTCTAGAGTTTATTCAGATTCATGTCCATTGAGTTAGTGATGCTGTCTGTCTCATCCTCTCCCGCCCTCTTCTTTTACCTGTGACCTTTCCCAGCATCAGGATCTTTTTCAGTGAGTCGGCTCTTTGCATCAGGTGACCATAGTATTGGAGCTTCAGCATAGTCCTTCCAATGAATATTCAGGGTTGATTTCCTTTAGGGTTAACTGGTTTGATATCCTTGCTGTCCAAGGGATTCTCAACAGTCTTCTCAAGCACCACAGTTTGAAAGCATCAATTCTTTAGCTCTCAGCCTTCTTTAGAGTCCAATTCTTACATCTGTACATGACTACTGGAAAAACCATACCTTTGACTATACATACGGATCTTTGTCAGCAAAGTGATGTCTCTGCTTCTTAATACACTGTCTAGGTTTGTCATAGCTTTCCTTCCGAGGAGCAGGTGTCTTAATTTCATCACTGCAGTCACCATCCATAGTGATTTTGGAGCCCAAGAAAAGAAAATCTGTCACTGGTTCCACTTTTTGCCCTTCTGTTTGCCACAAAGTGATGGGACTGGATGTCATGATCTTAGTTTTTTTAATGTTGAGTTTAAAGCCATCTTTTTCACTTTCCTCTTTCACCCTCATCAAGAAGCTCTTTAGTTCCTCTTGGCTTTCTGCCATTAGAGTAGTACCATCTGCATATATGATGTTGTTATTTCTTCTGGCAGTCTTGATTTCAGCTTGTGATTCATCCAGCCCGACATTTCACATGATGTACTCTGCATATAAGTTAAGTAAGCAGGGTGACAATACAGCTTTGTCTTATTGCTTTCCCAATTCTGAACCAGTCCGTTTTTCCATTTCTGGTTATAGCTGTTGCTTCTTGATCTATGTACAGGTTTCTCAGGAGGCAGGTAAGGTGATATGTTATTCCCATCTCTTTAAGAATTTCCCACAGTAAAATTTGAGGGTTTTTCTTACCAAATCACTTTTCCACTTTGCTCCTTCAACCATTAGGATTTATACATTCAAATATCTGTTGAAAGCATATGTAATATGTCACTACAATAGATGCTAGTGACTGGGAGGTCTCTAAAGGAGCTGTTATATAATATAAATAATCGGCTGAAGAGTAAACCTTCATTTGGGGGTAGGAAGATGGTGCACACCAAGTGGAGAATGAATAGGTCGGTATGATAAGTACCTGGACTGACCCTCCTGATGAAAATGACTAAGCAGTCCACATATTCTAACTGATATAAAGGCGTTCATGAGCTTGCAAGAAAGTAAAATATGCAGATAAAAAACATAAAGCAAAAATTCAGAAAGGTAAATGGAGTTTGATGGCTGACTTTTACAATTGGTGGAATTTGCTAAACGTACAAAATTAGAGCTTCTGTTTTTATGATCCAGAGGAGGTCAGAGTACAAAGCATAGTGCCAATCAAAGACAGAGAGCCTCAGAGATGATATTCCCATCAAAGCCTCCAAGATGATATTCTTTGACCCCCAAAGACTGTATGTATGTAACTAAAGACAAAGCTGTAGTTATGGTTTAGAAAAAGAAATTTAAGTTGTATTTAACATAAGTTGAAACATGCACATAAAGCATCAAGAAAGCTGGTTGAACAAAAATTAACTTTAAGGTAAAAATATTAATAGAGAAAATGAGGTTCACTATAGGATGATTAAAAATTCAATTCACCAAGAAATATAACATTTCTATATTATGTGCATCTATTAATGTAGCATTAAAATACATAAAGCAAAAATATATAGAATTACAGAGAGAAATAACATATTCATCATCGTGGTGGAAGGTTTTAAACATTTCTTTCAATAATTGGTAGATGAAACATTTTTAGAGAATGTAGGTTTAAACAAATAATAAGCTTTATCTGTACCTGTATGTTGTACATTGTACCCAAAACAAATGTTGAGTGCATCTCCCAAGCATGCATATAAGATTTGTGACATTAAACCAAATGCTGGTTTATAAAGCAAAATCTGAAGTTTCATTTTACTGGTAGCATATTTATTATAGGGGTTCCCCTGATGGCTCAGTGGGTGAAGAATCTGCCTGCAATGCAAGAGACACAGGAGACACGGGTTCAATCCTTGGGTCAGGAAGATCCCCTGGAGTAGGAAATGGCAAGCCACTTAAGTATTCTTGCCTGGAAAATTCCATGGACAGCGGAGCCTGGCGGGTTACAGTCCATGAGGTCGCAAAGAGTCAGACACGACTGAGCGACAAAGCACACGCACACACTGGCTATACTGCAGTACAGTGTACATCATTCAGGTCAGTTCAGTCGCTCAGTCGTGTCCGACTCTTGGCGACCCCATGAATCGCAGCACGCCAGGCCTCCCTGTCCATCACCAACTCCTGGAGTTCACTCAGACTCACGTCCATCAAGTCCGTGATGCCATCCAGCCATCTCATCCTGGGTGGTCCCCTTCTCCTCCTGCCCCCAATCCCTCCCAGCATCAGAGTCTTTTCCAGTGAGTCAACTCTTCGCGTGAGGTGGCCAAAGTACTGGAGTTTCAGCTTTAGCATCATTCCTTCCAAAGAAATCCCAGGATCATTAGATATATCCAATAAGTTTGGAGAGTAGGGACCATTTCTAAATAACTCTTAGATAAAAGAACACATAGAAATGATACTGTAATTTAATTAAACTTAAAATACTAGGTTGTATTTAGGGAGAATTTGGGGCTTCCCTGGTAACTCAGCTGGTAAAGAATCCGGCTGTAATGAAGGAGACCGGGTTCCATTCCTAGGTCAGGACTATCCCCTGGAGAAGGGGTAGGCTACCCACTCCAGTATTCTTGGGCTTCTCTGGTGCCTCAGTCAGTAAAGAATTTACCTGCAATGTGGGAGACCTGTGTTCGATCCCTGGGATGGAAAGATACCCTGGGAAAGGGCATGGCACCCCACTCCAGTATTAGGCCTGGAGAATGCTGTGGACAGGAGACTGGCGGGCTACCGCCCACGGAGTCGCAAAGTGCTGGACACGACTGAGCAGCCAGCGCAGCACAGGGGAGTTGCTGTTCTTGAGTATTTTTATTAGAGAGAAGGTAGACAGTTGGTAAAGTAAGTACCCAGTCTGGGCTGAGGAAAATGCTTTTAACAAAGTAAACCCATGGATAGTGAACAAATGGAGATAATAAAGATAGGATGAATTAGTAAAAAGTAGAATAATGAGAGAGTGAATAGAAATATAGAAAATGGATATATAATAGAAAAACTCAGTACTACCAAAAGTTGGCTATTTGAAAAGACTGATAAAATGGACACTTCTGTAAGACCAATCAAGAAAAAAGGGAAGCTACCAATAACTGTTACTAAGAATGATAAAAGGCAGTGCAATGGCAGGTGCTGTAGGCCTTAAAAATTAAGACAGTTAATAATTGTATCAGTCAGTTTGAAAACCTAAATTACATAGACAAACTTAGAAAATTGTGAATTACCATAGCTGACTTAGGAATTAGAATAATACTTCCATAACTATGAAATACATCGATATTGGAAAAAATATTTCCATAAAGAAAACTACAAGCTCATAGAATTCTACTGGCAAATTCTAGCAAGATTTAAGAAACAATAATAACAATTTTATATGAACTTTCCTAGAGAGTAGGAAAAGAGGAAACACCAAACCTTTCTATGAGGGTAGCATATCGACAATTCCAAAACTTTAAGATGAATGTGAAAATTTTTAATGAAATATTAGCATCCAAGTTGTGATAACCAAAGGTATTTTCAGACATTGCTAAATGTCCCCTGGGGATACAAAGTCACCCCTGATTGAGAACCACTGTTTCAGAGCATGGCCTAAAAAGAACACGTGTGGGATGGCTTCTCATTTATAGAAGTACAGTGAAAAAGAAGAGTTAAATGCTCTAAATAGGTTATAGGTGCAGAAAATAGGATACCTTTTACAGCCGACACATTTGAAATCAGTGAAAGAGAAGTTATTTGTAAGAAAGAGAAGAATCTGGAAAAGGCTGCTTTATCCATTAATACAGTAAGTTTATAGAGGGTGGCTAATGAGGAAAAATGATTTGGTTCATAGCACTTTTTAAAAAATGCCATACTATGATATGATCAACACACATCCTAATCCTGTAGCTAACCTATAATCATGCCGTGTGATATGAATATTTTTAAGAGTAGCAATATTGCTGACAAATAGCAAGATTATATATAATCAGAAGTGTTCTAGGAAAATGTAACAGCAAAAATCTAAGTAAATGATTTATCAGGGCACCTTCATTTCTAAAAAGATTCACTTAAGTGAAATGTGAATATGTTGTCTCTAGTGGCTACAAACTAACCATGTAATTGAGGAAACCAAAATAATATATGTGACCGTTAGAATATAGGCTCAAGTTGGAACTGCCTGGACTCACATGTTGTCTGTTCCATTTGCTAACTTAAACTGAGACAGATAACAGTCTGACCTGAGCTTCAGTTGCTTTTTCTGTTTTGGGGAAAAATTGTACCTACCTCATAGGATCTCTCTGAGAATTCAGTGAGTTAATCCATCCAGAGTGTTTTGGCATGATGTATGGCACATTCAGTAAATGTTTATCCGTATCCTTATTTTAATTGAAAGCTTTGTTGCTTTACTAGAGCTTCCAGGGTGAGGCTGGTTTTGCCCAGCTCTGAACATATGTGGGAGTGGAAGTGTTAGTCGCTCAGTCTTGTGGGGCCCTTCACGGCTCCGTGGACTGTAGCCTGCCAGGTGGCTCTGTCCCTGAAATTTTCCAGACAAGAATACTGGAGTGGGTTGCCGTTCCCTTCTCCAAATGTGCAAGCATACTCCTAATTCAAAATTACTTTTATTGTCTGGTGGCCTAGCCTCAAGAATTGACTTTAAGTAAAAGGGTGGCATCAGAGAACAATCTAAAATTAGGTAGGTCAGAACACCTGCTGTAGATATATGGGTAATTTCAGGAAAGTTAGACACCTGTTTTCAGATACTCTACAAATTTAAGGAAAGAAACTTCATTTGTCCAGTTCTTAATACCCTGCACTCCTTGATCTTTCGTCTTAAGGCTTCATCTGCATCTGTCGTCGTAATCTTCCTGGGAAAGAGAAATCTGATTGGACCTTAGAGTCTCACTGCAGCACTGAGAGGCCGTGCATTATGTTTCTTCAGTCATGTGCTCTATTTTCTCGTTTCCCAGGAGCTGATTTAAATTGCCCTGGTTTCTGTAGAGTCGACTTTCGGGTCTTTTTTTTTAACCGAAGGACTTAACAGTGGGGAAGGATGAAATCAGTTGGTGTAGAATATCTGGAAAATCTTGCATGTCTATTCATTGCTCTGTAGACTTCACAGATACATGTTTTGAAGTGCTAGTGTCTAAATATCAAACTAAAGGAGGTTGCTTGTTTTTTCTTTCTAGGCAGAAAAGTTAATGAAACAAATTGGTGTGAAAAATGTGAAGCTTTCAGAATATGAAATGAGTATTGCTGCCCATCTGGTAGACCCTCTTAACATGCATGTATGTATCCTTAATCTTATTCTTTTTGGTCTAACGTTTTGTGTCAAGAGTCCCAAAGACCATGACTAGGTTTAATGATTCTCTAGGAGGAATCACAGAATTCCGTGCAGTCATATTTATGAATATAAGATACTACAGCAAAAGGATATAAGACAAAATCAGCAAAGAAAGAGGGGACATGTAGTGAAGTCTGTAGGAAATCAGACGAACTCCCAGGAGTTCTCCCAATGCACTTAATACACAGAATGCACTTAATTCTTTCATCAGAAGGTTGTGAGAACACATATCAAATGCTTTCCATGAAGGAAGCTCATTAGAGACTTAGGGCCCAGAGTTTTAATTGGGATTGGTTCCATTTCCCTAACATGTATCAAAATTCTAGACTCTCATAAGGAAAATAGGTGTCCACCATAAAGATACTGTTTACACAGTTTAGACACAGCAAGCTGTTCTTATCTGGAGAATGGAGGAAGCTCCTGAAAGAAGGGCTAGCTGCGCATGCAGCTGTTACCTCCTCTAAGGGTAATAGTCTCAGGCCCACTTGTAGGAACCTTTTTAGCACACATTTGTTTAGTTAAACTTGTACTTTTATATATTCACCTTTGTGGCATGTAAAATTACTGCTGTAAGTTGATGTTTGACTTGAAGTTGAAATCTAAATTTTTATAATCTAAAGTATTATAGCACAAGATTCTGAATCCCAGTTTTTCCATTTATGCCCTTGGGAAATTTATTTACTCTTTTGAGTTTCAATTTCCTCATGTGTAATCCAGGGACAGTGTAGTATCTGCTCTTCTTACTTCTAAAGGATTATTTTGAGCATCAGATTAATGTAATTTATAAATTCTGAAATCCTGGGTGAATATTTTATAACAAAGGTATAAATAAATAGAATGAAATATGATACCCTTATCTCCAAATTTAGGAAATAAAAATGTACAATGTCTATTAATATCTTTGTTCACAGAGACATACATGCCCTTCCAGAATTAACCCTCCATTTGAAATGAGGATCCTTTGTTACAATGAAAATAAGTGAAAATTAGTTACAGTGATAATAAGTGATGATTTTTTTCAGTTCTGGCTATGATTTTTCCCTTTTTTCTTCATGATGGAAAATAAATAAATCTGTTGTAAACATTGCTTTTGACCAGCCCCACTTCCAGCCCCTTTACTCTTCTAAATCAAATCTAAGTTGTTTTTGTTTGTTTTTCAGTTAGTTTATTGACTGCCCTCCCCTGACTCCCTCCATTTTTTTTTTAAAGCTGAGTCAGAAGGCTTAAAAATACACAAGCTGTATCTGTTTTGAATACATATATCCCCTGTTACTCTTTATAAATATAGAAATTTTGACACAGTTTCGTTTTGATTGATAAAGTTTGGAAGCCCAGTTTGGTGGGTTTAGGCCTTGTTTCTAAACTCCTTGCTATTATGTTTGACGGCATCATGTCTGAATTAGGCACACTCCTGGTGAGCTCTTCCTATTAGCTAGTGCTAAATTATCTGTCTCAGCTAGCTGTCAATCTCAGCTACCTCTTAACAGAATGACTTCAGTTTATTAGATCCCTGCCAGACCTAGTTTTTTTTTTTTTAAATAATAGGTAGTGTTCTTGCCTGGAGAATCCCAGGGACGGCAGAGCCTGGTGGGCTGCCGGCTACAGGGTCGCACAGAGTCGGACACGACTGAAGCGACTTAGCAGCAGCAGCAGGAGCAGCAGCAGCTGACTATTAAATTGCTTTTTGCAGCTCACAGTAGTTTAATAATTTCAGTATTGCTTAAGAATACTTACATTAATAGATCATTTTAAACTTATTATTTAGGTATAATCAAATCTTATCATTTGGGATTTTTTTGTTTGTTTTTTTACTTCAGTGAATATACATTAGTGGTAAAATTTCATGCTGACTTTACCTTTTACCAGGTTACTTGGAGTGATATAGCAGGTTTGGATGATGTCATTACAGATCTGAAAGATACAGTCATCTTACCTATCAAAAAGAAGCATTTGTTTGAAAATTCCAGGCTTCTACAGCCTCCAAAAGGTATATTAAAAGTTTATATTTGTGAAAACATTAAAAGTCTGGAGAACACGGAAACTTTCTGCCTTTATAGAACTGACGTTTTTGAAGTTGGATTTTCAAGAGATTGCTGAGATCCAGTGAATGGTTTTATAAATAATTATTTTAAGATAATTGCTCATTCTTCAGCTTTCCAAATTTAGATAATTTTTCCCCTGTATAGATATTACATGTCAACATAATCCCTTTATTTCAAATTCATATTTATTACAAGAAAATGAAATTAGGGAAGTCAATGATAAAAAAGATTCAAAGTAAAAATATGGGTCTTTGTCAAAAAGAAGATAAGACTTCTTTTTGTTTTTTCACTATACTAGTGATTTTTTTTCCCCCCTTTTGGTATTTCTATTTACTTTTAGATTACAATAGTTTTTTTTGTTTGTTTTTGTTTTTTTAGAAGGAATAGTGAATGGATGAACTAGAAATTAAGGAATTAAATGTTACTTATTTTTAAGGGGAATATTTTCTTATTCCTAGTTAGTAATAACTGCAGAAGCCTTGTAACTCAAGAGTCGACAGTATTTATAAATGCATCCTTAAATGCAGTACTTCTGTTATAAATCATTCACATATTGATCATGTTTAAGGTTTATTGAAGGCGATTCAAGTGTAGCTTTCTTGATAATTGACAGTGAGATCTATAGAGGTGTGTTGCTGTGGCTTCAGATATAAATTCTGTAGTGTAGCTTATTTATTGCCATCTAGTAGAAGCTTCTCTTTATTATATTATCAAAGCTAGCGAGGTTGTTAGTCAACACTGAAATCAAATTATTAGATAAATACATTTCTCAAAAGAGTAGGGTCTTTAAAAATATCAAAACAACATGTATAAATTGTAGTTGTTTATAATCTTAACTAATTTTACAGCTGTATCAAAAAGTGCATTAAATTGAAACAAATAGCTGTACATTTTTATGAAGTAGAAAAGTTTTGTTTCTGGTCAATAGAGGATGACAGTTATCAAAAATCGCATACTTTTTCATTAACTAAAACAACAAATCTGTTTTTTATGTATTTATTTTATTTTCTGAAACAGCAAAACTGCTCTTTTCTCCCTAACAAAATGCATTTAGTTTATTGTGATTAAGAGAAAGTTTTCCCCAAAGAAAATTTCAAATGATTTATCTGTGCCCAGATCAAAAGAGTAAGGTAGAAATTGGATTATTAAGTTCTTCGCTACCTTCTTGCAGATTGTTTATAGTGTGAAGAATGAACTTTTGTGAGTTTTTATGTCTCAGTTTCACAATGCTAATGAATGTAGGAAATTTTCTCATCAGTGGTTTTTTTTTAGGCTAGGTAATTGGGTGACTTAACCAACTGGACTTGGTTTAAAATCCCAATTAGCATAGCAGATGCCAAATTATGAGGGGTACTTTAACAGCCTTATGTAAATCTGGTTTTTATCTAAATGCATCATCTGAAACTAAGGGTGGTTCCAAATTTTTCTAAGTTATATAGGTATTTCCTTATTATGTGATCTAAAGCAGCAGTCCCCAACATTTTTTGGCACCAGGGACCAGCTTAGTGGAAGACAAAGATCGTTCTCCTGAACTGGACTGTTTGATGAAGGGAGGAAGCACGAGGGTGCTGTAACCCCAAGTAGATGTCATCACTGACACAAACTTAGGATGTGGCACCTTCCTTTCTACTATAAGAAAAAATTAATAAAAATAGAAATGAATCTTATGAAGCATTTTAGTATGAACAGAATTAATATTACGTTGACTATCCCATAAACTAGCAAATCTCATTCTCTTAAAGGAGATAATAAAATAATGTGTTAATTTCCAGGTGTGCTTCTCTATGGGCCTCCAGGCTGTGGCAAAACATTGATTGCCAAGGCCACAGCCAAAGAAGCAGGCTGTCGATTTATTAACCTTCAGCCTTCCACACTGACGGATAAGTGGTACGGAGAATCTCAGAAACTGGCTGCTGCGGTTTTCTCCCTTGCCATAAAGCTACAGCCTTCCATCATCTTTATAGATGAAATAGGTATGCTGTGTCTCTAAACAGTGTGCAGCGGGCTTGCGTGTACATATTTCCTTCCGCTTATATGTTTGTTCAGGGTAGGCACCCAGAAGGTGACCATCAACTTGATTGTGGGATGTGTCCATCTTCAACTTCATTAGGATCACTAGTGTTAACTACTGTGTTACACCAGTTCTTCAAAGTGGTTATACCCATTTTCACTCTCATCAGTAAATAGTTTGTTTCCTTACATACTCCTCCCCAAAACTTCTCTTTTTCAGGCAGTAACGTTGATTTATGTCAATTTAAAGAGCAAGAATCATCTCATTGTTTTGTGGTTGCCGCTTACTGGTACATTTGTGCATCTTGTAGCAAGTTGATTAGCGATTTAGGTTTCCTTGCTTGTAAATTGCCAGTTTTTCTTTGGGATTATTTGCGCTTTTCTTAGTAATTCTTTGATAAAGTTTTAATATGATTACAAATATTTTCTAGACTGGCTTGTCTTTTCACTTTATGATAGCTTCTTTTATGAATATTTAAATTAAATGTAGTTTCGTTCATGAGTCTTTTTCTTTTATGATTTATATTTTGTGTATCTGGTTTACAAATCCCTCACTACCTCCTTAAATGCTCTTGTTTTTAAAATGTATAATGTGAAGTAAGAATCTAGTTTAATTCCTTGCCATATGGACTGTCAATGTAAATAGATCATCTTTCTCTGTCACGACTTTTATATTAGTGAACTTTTCTCTATTTAACATTCTGTGGATCATCTACATTTTTGTTACACTAAGTTAAATAAAGCTACATTAGTTAAAACTGGCTTTGAATTAATTTTACTATTATATGTAATATAATAAGCTGTATAGAATTATACATAGAGAAAGATAGGTATAGATAGAAGTATTTTGGTTACATGTTTGCCTTGCGTATCTTACCAATTTATTCTTTTTTTTTTTTTGGATTTTTGCTTTAAATTTTGCATAAGAGAACATATTGCTAGATTTTTTAAAAATTCAAAATGAGACTCTTTAATAAGGAATAGGGTCAGTTTGCTTTTATTTCGATAGCTGACAGATTTATTGTTACCACTTAACTGTGTGCCTTTTATTTACCAATCTAGTGGACTTCTGTGCTTTTTCTTTTTATTCCCTTTTCCCTGTTGTAGTAGCCTTCCCCTTCTCCAGGGGATCGTCCTATCCCAGGGATCAAACCCAGGTCTCCTGCATCGCAGGCAGATTCTTTACCATCTGAGCCGCCAGGGAAGACCCTTAGCATAGCTACTCATCTTAAAAGTCTAAGCTAATCATTTCTCCCCTCTTACCAAATAAGACAGGGCTCTCAGGACTCTTGAATACGAATCACTCCCCTCTTCTCTTACATGTTTCTGACAACAGTTTCTCTTATTTTTTACTTTGATATGAGTTGTTCTTTTTATATTGGCATTGCTTGTTAAGAGATCCACTTTGCCGCTTTTTTTGTTCACTTTTACTTCTTCAACCTGCCTTTTCTGGATTTAATTTCCTTGTTTCTGAGGTCAAAATTCTTTCAGCAGAGATTGTGAGTACAGCAGCTTCTTTCTTTGTGTGAAATGTGTTCATTCTGTGTTTTTATTTTAGATGATAACAGAATTATATTTCCTTTCAGTAGTTTAAAGTTAGAAGTCCACTGTCTGTCAGTCTTCTTGTTGCTTTTGAGAACTCTGCTTATGACCCAGTATTTCTTTGTAATTTAATCTATATTTTCTGTCTACTTGCTATTCAGAGTATAAGATTTCTCTCTCTCTCTATATATATATATAATATGTGTGTGTGTACACACACACTTCTTCAACTCTTAACTTTGAGTCATTTCCATAGTTTTAGCATCTAGGTGTCTACCATATCTCATCAGTTCTAAAACACACTACTTATAGTTTTTTATATTTTAATATCTGAAATTGGGATAGCATGTTATAGTTTAACTGGCAGAATTGTTTCCTCTTTTTTAAGAAATAATTTTATTGATTGATTTTTGGCTGTGCTGGGTCTTCCTTGCTGCATGGGCTTGTCTTTAACTGCAGCGAGGCAGAGGCTGTTTTCTAATCGTGTGTGCAGGCTTCTCATTGTGGTAGCTTCGGTTGTTGTGGAACACGGGCTCTAGGGCACGGGCTTCAGGAGGTGTGGCGCCTGTCCTCAGTGGTCGCAGCTGCCAGCCTCTAGAGCACAGGCTCAGTAGCTGGGGCACATGGGCTTCGCTACTCCATGGCGTGTGGGTCGAACCCACGTCTCCTGTATTGACAGGCGAATTCTTTCCTACTGAGCCACTAGGGAAGCCCTAAGTTTTCTCTTCTTTTAGTATTATAATTTACTCGGCAATATATTAAAATTTTTTGATGCATAAAATGATATCAGTCATTGGGTAACTTATAAAAAACATTTCTTTGCTTGGCTATATTTAGTCTCATAACCATTGGGTTTGTATTCTATTAAAAGTGAACTTTAGAAGTTCTATTTATTTTTCAGATTTAGCTGTTTTCACTATAGCTTGTTCTTCTGTTAGAATTTCAGTCCCTTTTATGTCTTCAGAATTTAGAGCATGCTATTATAATACAGTTTTTGGATTGTTCTGTTTGAAATTCTACTTATCCTTTATATTGTGAACTCTTTCACAGTAGTTTGTTTCCATGTGCCATTTCTCACTTTAGGTTGCTCATGACTTGGTTTTGTATGAGAATTCTGTGTTGCCTAAAATGATCCAGAGTTGTTTTGTGTCTTCCACTTAGAGCTTTTAAGATCTAATTTCTTAATATGGGTGTTCTTAGACTGAAAGATGGTTCGAATTTAGACTTCAAACCTGACAGAGCGCCCCTGTGATCTTGGTTTTTTAATTTTTCAGGGGCTACATATTTTCCTCCAGAGCCCAGGTATAGAAGAACAAGTTTGCTTAACTACCTGTAGTGATGAGCAGAATTTTTTTCATGCCTATACTTTCTGTGAGTGTACATCCTTTTGGGCATCTTTTTCTCTCCTTCTTAAAATCTTGGATATTAACACTTTTTTTTTTTAATTAAAAGATTATTTTTTAGAACAGTTTCAAGTTTAAAGCAGAGAAGGCAATGGCAACACACTCCAGTACTCTTGCCTGGAAAATCCCATGGACCGAGGAGCCTGGTAGGCTGCAGTCCGTGGGGTCTCTAAGAGTCAGACATGACTGAGCTACTTCACTTTCACTTTTCACTTTCATGCATTGGAGAAGGAAATGGCAACTCACTCCAGTGTTCTTGCCTGGAGAGTCCCAGGGATGGGGGAGCCTGGTGGGCTGCCGTCTATGGGGTCACACAGAGTTGGACACGACTGAAGCGACTTAGCAGCAGCAGCAGCAGCAAATTTAAAGTTGAGCAGACAGTTTCCCTATTATCAATATTTTGTGTTAGTGTGATATATGTGTTAAAATTAATGAACCATTATTATTATTAATAACTGAAGTCCAGGTTCATTATTTTGTGTTGTACAGTTCCATGGGCTGAAAAAAATAAAATATCATGTATCTTCCCAATATCAGACAGAATACTTTCACCACCCTAAAGATGCCCAGTGCTCTACATGTTTATCCCTCTCAAACTCCTCTGTCCCAAACTCCTGGCTACATCTTTCCATATGCTTATTTGCCATCTGTGTGTCTTCTTTGGTAAGATCTTTATCCATATCTTTTGCTCATTTTTTAACTGGGTTGCTTTCCTGTTGAATTTTAAGAGTCCTTCGTATATTTTGGATACAAGTCTTTTGTCAAATCTGTTTTATAAATATTTTTTTCCTTTTCTCAAGTTTGTCTTCTGTTAAACCATGTCCTCCCCAGAACAGGAAGTTCATTTTGAATAAAATCCAACTTAAACTTTTTTCTTGGATGGATTGTGCTTATGGTGTTATATATGTAAAAACTCGTTACCAAACCCAGGGTTTGATTAATGATTTGAGATTATATAATAGAAATAGATGGGGAAACAGTGTCAGACTTTATTTTTTTTGGGCTCCAAAATCACTGCAGATGATGATTGTAGCCATGAAATTAAAAGACACTCCTTGGAAGGAAAGTTATGACCAACCTAGATAGCATATTCAAAAGCAGAGACCTTACTTTGCCAACCAAGGTCCGTCTAGTCAAGGCTATGGTTTTTCCACTGGTCATGTATGGATGTGAGAGTTGGACTATAAAAAAAGCTGAGTGCCAAAGAATTGATGCTTTTGAACTGTGGTGTTGGAGAAGACTCTTGAGAGTCCCTTGGACTGCAAGGCGATCCAACCAGTCCATCCTAATGGAGATCAGTCCTGGGTGTTCATTGGAAGGACTGATGCTGAAGCTGAAACTCCAATACTTTGGCCACCTGATGCAAAGAGTTGATTCATTGGAAAAGACACTGATGCTGGGAGGGATTGGGGGCAGGAGGAGAAGGGAACGACAGGATGAGATGGCTGGATGACATCACGGACTCAATGGACATGAGTTTGGGTAAACTCCAGGAGCTGGTGATGGACAGGGAAGCCTGGCGAGCTGCGATTCATGGGGTTGTAAAGAGTCAGACATGACTGAGCAACTGAACTGAACTGAAAGAATAAATAATTTATTGTTAATTTCTAAGGTTAACGTTTTTTTTCTTCTAGACTCCTTTCTACGAAACCGTTCCAGTTCTGACCATGAAGCTACAGCCATGATGAAAGCTCAGTTTATGAGTCTCTGGGATGGACTGGACACTGACCATAGCTGCCAGGTATCAGAAACCTGCCTTATTTTGTGTTAGTGTTGATGGTGGTAGAAAATGTGTCCAGTTTTTTGTGAAGCTTTTTTACAATTTTTTTTCATAAATTATACTTATCCATAAATGGTGAGAATCTGAAAGAATATGATTTGTTTATGTCTTCATCCATTTTGCTGCTGCTAAGTCGCTTCAGTCGTGTCTGACTCTGTGCGACCCCATAGGCCTCAGCCCACCAGGCTCCACCATCCCTGGGATTCTCCAGGCAAGAACACTGGAGTGGGTTGCCATTTCTTTCTCCAGTGCATGAAAGTGAAAAGTGAAAGTGAAGTCACTCAGTCCTGTCCAACTCTTAGCAACCCCATGGACTGCAGCCCACCAGGCTCCTTGGTCCATGGGATTTTCCAGGCAAGAGTACTGGAGTGGGGTGCCATTGCCTTCTCCTTCATCCATTTTGAGGGCTTCATAATTAATAAAATGTCAAAAAAGATTTCCCAAATGCCCCAAACAAATACAACAGAAGAGAGAAAAACCAGGTATTAGAACCTTTTGTGTCACAGAAAAGGAAGCGACTAGCTCTGAGTATTCTGTCCATTTCGTTTGACTCTCACCCTAACTGCTAGTCCTTAGTCTCAGTTCTTACGTCGCTTGATTTTTTGTAGAGTAGTGTAGTTAACCCCAGGCTCTTTCATCTCTCCCACACGTTTCCCTTTTGGGATCCTTAAGCTTGTTTTCTGTGTTCTGTCAGTCGGTTTCTGTTGCAGATTCCATGTATAAGTGATATCGTGATATTTGTCATCCTGTCTGAAATACTTCATTCAGCATGATAATCTCTAGGTCTGTATTGCTGCAGTTGTCATTGTTTTATTCCTTTTTTTGGCTGAGTAATAGTCCATTGTATGTATGTACCACATCCTCTTTATCCATTCCTCAGTTGTTAATAGCTCAGTCATGTCCAACTCTTTGTGACCTCGTGGATTGCAGCATGCCAGGCTTCCCTGTCCATCACTATCTCCCGGAGTTTGCTCAAACTCATGTCTACTGAGTCAGTGATATTATCTAACCATCTCTTCCTCTGCTGCCCCCTTCTCCTCTTGCCCTCAGTCTTTCCCAGCATCAGGGTGCTTTCCGACGAATCAGCTCTGCATCAGGTGGCCAAAGTATTGAAGCTTCAACTTCAGCATCAGTTCGCCCAATGAATATTCAGGATTGATCTCTAGGAATGACTGGTTTGATCTCCTTGCAGTCCAAGGGACTCTCAGGAGTCTTCTCCAGCAGCATAATTCAAAAGCATCAGTTCTTTGGTGCTCAGCCTTCTTTGTTTGTGGTCCAGCTCTCTCATCCACACATGACTACTGGAAACCATAGCTTTGACTATCTGGACTTCTGTCGGCAAAGTGATGTCTCTGCTTTTTAATATGTTGTCTAGGTTTGCTATGGCTTTTCTTCCAAGGAGCAAGTGTCTTAATTTCATGGCTGTTGTCACTGTCCCTAGTGATTTTGGAGCCCAAGAAAAGAAAACCTGTCACTGGTTCCACTTTTTCCCCATCTATTTGAAATGAAGTCATGCAACCAGGTGCCGTGATCTTAGTTTTTTGAATAATGAGTTTTAAGCCAGCTTTTTCACTCTCCTCTTTCACCCTCATGAAGAGACTCTCTAGTTCCTCTTTGCAAAGTGATATTATCTGCATATTTGAGGTTGTTGGTATTTCTCCTGGCGGTCTTGATTCCAGCTTGTGATTCATGCAGCCCAACATTTCACATCATGTACTCTGCATGTAATTTAAATAACCATGGTGACAATGTACGGCCTTGACGTACTCCCTTTCCAAGTTTGAATCAGTCTGTTGTTCTTTCATTGGGCATTTAGGTTGCTTTCATATCTTGGCTATTGTAAGTCCTTCTGTGATCTTTGCAGTTAATGTATCTTGTGAAATTATGGTTTTCTCCAGATATATGCCCACTAGTGGGATTGCTGGATCATACATTAGCTCTATTTTTAGTTTTTAAGGAACCTCTATTCTGCTCTTTAGTGGGTGCACCGAATTATATTCCCACCAACAGTGTAGGAGCAGTCCCCTTTCTGTACACCCTCTCCAGCATTGATTGATTACAGATTTTTTGATGATGGCCATTCTGACCCGTGTGAGTGATAGACACCTCATTGTAGTTTTGATCGCCATTTCTTAAATAATCAGCGATCTTCAGCGTCTTTTTGTGTGCTTATTGGCCATCGGTATGTCTTCTTTGACTTCCCTGGTGGCTCAGATGGTAAAGCGTCTGCCCGCAATGCAGGAGACTTGGGTTCAATCCCTGGGTCAGGAAGATCTCCTGGAGAAGGAAATGGCAACCCACTCCAGTACTCTTGCCTGGAAAATTCCATGGACAGAGGAGCCTTGTAGGCTACAGTCATGGGGTCGCAAAGAGTCGAACACGACTGAGCCACTTCACTCACTCACTCATGTCTTCTTTAGAGAAATGTCTTTTTAGGTCTTCTGCCCATTTTTTTTATCACGTTGTTTATTATTTTGATATTGAACTACATAAGCTGTTTATTTATGTTGGAAATTAATAATTAGGTCCCATGTATTTATTTTTGTTTTTATTTTCATTACTCTTGGAGGTGGATCCAAAAACTGCTTCAGTTTATGTCAGTGTTCTGCCTATGTTTTTCTCTAAGAGTTTTATACATCTGGTTCTTTAATCCGTTTTGAGTTTATTTTTGTGTACAGTGTTAGAGAATGTTCTCATTTCATTCTTCTACATGAAGCTGTCCAGTTTTTCCAGCACCACTTATTGAAGAGACTGTCTTTTCTCCATTGTGTATTCTTGCTTCCCTTGTTGTAGATTAATTGATCATAGGTGTGTGGGTTTATTTCTGAGCTTTTTATCCTGTTCCATTGATCTATAAATCTGTCTTTGTGCCAGTAACATACTATTTTGATCACTGTAAGCTGTTTATGTTCATATGTTTATATGTGTAAGTTTCTATGTCTTACCAAGAACCAAGGCTTGACTCTGCTGAATAGGTTTCCTAATTTTTCACCATTATTCTCAGGCCATAATACTTCATGAGTCCCAGCCCTATGTAGAATGCTCTGTTATCAGGCCCTCTAGCCTGTCAGAAGTCCAGCACACCCCACTGTCTAAAATCTGTTCACATCCATATGGTATGCAGTCAACTGCTGCCTCTGCTTACCTCCATTATATGGATAGGCTTTACTGATAAATAAACCTGTCAGTGTAATTCCTTTACTTTTTTGCAGACTTATTGTTTGAGGTTTTTTTTTAATATGTTATTATTAATTTTTACATGTTTTATAGCCAAAGTTTAAGGATATCCTTTGTCACATTACCACAGATCAGAAGTCCTGAGACACATAATTCTCAGGAAGAAAATTAAGCCCCATATCCTCCTCCTACGTCCCTTTTGTTTTTCACTTGGTCACGTCCAACTCTTTGTGACCCTATGGACTATAGCCCCCAGGCTCCTCTTGCCATGGAATTCTGCAGGCAAGAATACTGGAGTGGGTTGCTAGTTTCTTCTCCAGGAGAGCTGCCCAGACCAGGGTTTGAACCTGGGTCTCCTGCATTGTAGGCAGATTGTTTACCATATGAGCCACCAGGAAAGTCCCTTTATGAAAATATAATTTCATTTTGAGGAAAATTGCCTTTAGTGTTGGATGACTAGAGAAGAAAGCACAACAGAGATAAATGTAGGTGAATTAATAAAAATAATTTTTATTAATAATTTGTTCTGATAGATCTATTCAATGAGATTGGTGTGCAGGTTTCCAAAAACTAATTATCCTCCTAAGCAATAGTATTTATAGTATGCAGAGAATTGAATAATGAGCCCCTGTAAGAGAAAATAGTTTAATATTATGTCTTATCAGAGTATAGTTTTAAAACCAAGGAAATAATAATATCTGAATGAAGTATACTTCAGAGCTGCTTCATCCAAAGCCCCATGGTGTGGTTCTTGCCACAAAGGAAACAAAAATAGTTGCATGACCCCATTAAGCCTGTCACTACTACTGGAAATCCAACTTGGTTGATGACATATTTTCATCTTGAAATACATGAGACACAAAAGCTAACATTGTTTTTAGGGGATTAATTGACATAGTTCAACTTTTGAGACATATATTTAGATCTGATTGTTTTAAATGTAAAATAAGTTTAAAAAATTTTTTTAATATTTTGTTTTAAAGATTTTTTAAAGTGTTCAGTTCAGTCTTAACTAATACCTAAAATGTTCATTAATTTTGCTACATAAATACTAAAAAATTCCTGTTGCTTCCCATTTTTAATTTTAGCCTATCTGGACTAGAATTAATGTATATGTAAATATTATCAGTTTTGCGACTTAAAATTTGCTTCTTTAAGTAATGTCAGTCGCTCTTGCTTTGCTTATTCATCATGGGTATCTGTTATTACCTTACATGTATTTGTTAGACCGTGTTGTGCTAAAGTTATCTGTGTTCCTTGATCCTAATTTTTAGGGTTTCCTCTTTCATAGTGGGCTTTTGTTTTAGGCTGTTTGTTTACCTAGAATATTTCTCAAATTTCAGCCCCCTTTTGAGGTTTTTTTCTAGGTACTTCCTCAACCACAGTGGTTTTTGTGATTTTCAACCTAATAGAGTCCATCTTCAACAAGCTTCCATGTCACTTTGAGTCTCTCTTTTAATATCTTATGAATACTCTATGTCAGAATGTACTTAATGTTGATCTTTGCTCATATAAAAAACGAACTCATTTGATCACTTCTAAAGATAAATTTTGTTTTACATTGGGTAGAAATTTTCCTTACTAATTTTCTAGAGTTGTAGAAAGTCAATAAAGAGAAACAGGTAAGAGCATTAATATTTTGACTTGAGGACCAGTTAAACCAACTATAAAATTGTATTATGTTTTGGAACTTTTTCTCAAATTTGTATTTAGATTTTTTTCCCTGTAGATGGCAGTCTCTCCTGGTTAATTGAAAGTAATTTGGCTGTTGAGTGACATTTAATGTAAAGAGTAGAAGTAGAATATAAAACTTAGTGGATTTTTCAACATGTTCTGGAGTTAGATTTCAGACTGTTTCAAAAACCTAAGACATCTCAGGCTGAAATCAAAGTTTTCATTAGAATACCAATAAATTTCATTTTAGAGAGCAGATATATATGTTTACTGTATTGTACAGAAATATCAATATTAACAGTAATATTGAAGCCCTTCAGAAATTAAATTGTTTTTTGTGTATCTTTGTCTTTATTCTTGTTGATTTTTCATCTCTATATCCTTTATAAATAAGTGGCATAGACTCAGAGGCTGACAAGGCCGCCAGCAATTTTTTTTTCTTTTCTATTTTTTTAATATTCTACCCAGTATTTTGATGTCTGCTTTTATTTTGTTGCCCTTGTATAAAGTTGGATTGGTTGAGGTTCTGTTATTATTAAGAAGATTCTACCTGTAGTGCTGATAGTATTGTGAAATGATGGTGTGAACTCTAGAGGAAAAAATACACAGTATATATATTACTATTACCAGAACCCTCAGACTCTGGTTGGGAAGTGATTCTCTCCTTAATATTATTAAAGGACTTGAATTATTCTGTAACATATACTGCCAAGCTGTTAACATAAATAGGTTTCAGTTATTCAACATGTAGCGATCAAGTGACCATATTTTGCAAAATACAGGAGGTTTTTAAAAATTTTTATAATTCCTTCATAACTGAATAGTATATTATTTTAGTTACTGGAAGTCTGGTGAAATGTAACAGTCTTACCAGCTCTGCTATCATTTGATCTATTTAGGATTAACTTTGATTTGTATCTATAAATATTTGAGTAATACTGGATTAAAACAGATTTCTTATGGAAGATTTAGTATAAGCCCCACTTAATTTTCTATATCTTCTAAGCCCTAGTAGTAACAACTTAAAAGGAGTATTACTGGTATATTTAATAGCTTTGTTTTCTTTATATATTTAGGTCATAGTGATGGGAGCTACTAATCGTCCTCAGGATCTGGATTCAGCTATAATGAGGAGGATGCCCACGAGATTCCATATCAACCAGCCTGTAAGTGGGTTTGATTAATATTATGAACAGTTAAATATTCATTTTTTGCAGATCTTTATCTGTGATTTCAGGAAGGGAGTGATTAAAAAAATGAGACTTATTATTTATCACTGGCAGGGAAGGAATAGAGCAAGAACCCCATAGTTACTGTTGTCCTTCTGCTCCTTCTCTTGCCTTTTTACTCTCTTTGAGATCAGTGTTGTTTACGGCTGTATACATTTGCGTCTCTCCAATGTATAGAATTACCTCAAGTTTCCCTAGACGTGTTAGTGATTTTCTTTAGAATGTAGCAAGTTATCCGTGGAAGATATATAAGAAAATGTAAATTATCGGTTTGTTTTAGGATAGGATGAAATTTAGGGGTTTTAGGGTTAAAGAACTGTTCTGTTCAGAAGGCTGGACAGGGAGAACATTTGCTATTTATTTGATTAATTATTAGCAGTTGTAATTGGTGCTTTCCTCTGACAGGATTAATGATTAACCAGTAAGTACGATATTGCACTTTAATATAAGAATGAAAATCTGATTTTGGTGTTGATCCAGTTGTAACTTCTAGCACTCTTTTTTGCTGGTTAAAAGTACCCTCAAGTAGAGGATGATAACTTGCTGATACTCTGTTGCATAGAATCCCCAAATCTTGAATTTTGTCTGCTTTTAGATTAAAAAAGAAAAAACTAACAGGGTTAGTACCAGACTATGCAGCGTACAAACATCATGCTACATGTATTGCTGTTTAGAACTTCCACTGTCACTCCTTTCACATTAACATCTCTGGCCTGAAAATTTTGCCCTATTTTATATTCTTTAACCTAACAGTTTGTCTTTGTAAACATGGTTATCTAAAATTGGTAGTTGTGGTCTCTATAAAATTACTCTGATCGGCTGTTTGCTACAGCTACAGCCTCTGATTCCTCTGGAGGGTATGCATTTACTTAGGCAGTCTATTAGAGAATTTACCTGATAATTCAGTGGAGAGGTTTTTTAATGTGATACAGGAGACTGGAAAATTTGATTAATGTTTATTGAGCTTGTATGTCAGATACCCACTGGGTTCTGATGAATAGAATATGGCCACTGTCCTAAAAGAACTCTGTATTGCAGGGGGAGCCAGACACAAAAATAAATAATGCAATATGTACTTTACAAAGGTATGTGTAACCAACTGCAAGGATGGTGAAAACTAATAATTTTGTCCGAGGAGTTAGTGAAACTTACAGAATCGAGCTGGGCTTGAAGGATGAAGGATGGTAGGAATTGACTCATTTGAAAAGATCCTGATGCTGGGAAAGATTGAAGACGGGAGGAGATGGGGACGACAGAGGATGAGATGGTTGGATGGCATCACCAACTCAATGGACATGAGTTTGGGTGAACTCCGGGAGTTGGTGATGGACAGGGAGGCCTGACGTGCTGCGGTTCATGGGTCGCAAAGAGTCGAACACGACTGAGCGACTGAACTGAACTGAACTGAAGTGAGGAAATGCTTTTCTGCCAAAGTGAACAAAGGCAAGGAGGTGTGGAAGCACATATTTAATGGAGACTTCTGGGGATATTCAGTTAGAAGGCGCCAAGGAAAATGAGTGGTTATGAGGCGGAAGGGGTTGACTGCTGAAGTTTTAGATGACCTTTATATGCTTCATACAAGATATGTGATCTTATTTTATTACCAGAACATCAGAATATTTTTAGAAATAATTAGTTCACTTCATTGGTTCTGAAAGTAAAGCTTACATTGATAGAATCTCTGCTTATAGTCTAATCGCAAACAAAGGGTTTTGATGCACAGTAGCAGAATAGAACATAGGGTACAACAGCCTGTAAAGTAGCCTTTGCTAAGGTTGTAAGTTTAATATATTTATTGTGTGAGTTCAGAATGGGTTGTGTAACACGTTTTATCAAGTTTGTCATAAATTTGTATACTGTTAATGCAGAAACTGGAATTTTTAATCTCCCTTTCATTCTGTTTTTAGTGAACACACACACACATTTTATAGGATAATTTTTTACTTATGCATAACTGTGATATCAAAGTATATGATAAACCTTACCTTAAAATTCCTTTCCAAGTTAAATGTTGATTAACAGAAAGTACTTATTGGTGATCACATAACATACCAAATTAATTAACCTTCATCCTTAACACAGTTACAGAAACAGCAGTTTGGTTCGGTTTTGATTTTCACATCATTTAATTTGATACTCCTGGTAATTGGCTCTCCTTTTTTTGTTTTCTGTTTTAAGCAGTTGTGGGAATAGGCAGAAGTTCACCCACAATAATTTTTAAAAGCGTTTGTATTTACTATGTATGTAAGATATTCTTTTAAAAACTCCTGTTCCTAGTACAGTATTAGGCAGCATCACTGGAGGCGAAAGCATACAAGGATATAAACAAATTCAGTATCAACACTAAATAAAATTCACTAACACAAATCAGTGGACATGAAGTTACATGTTGAGTGGAAGAACCAAGCAGGTATTCTTGCCATCTCATCCAGTTACTGGATTTTATGGCAGTAATGAATTTTCAGAAGTTTCCTAAATGGAGAAAAGGAGATGTGCAGAGCTGTAGAGGAAAGACATTGGTCATTTACTCACTTGAAAAACATTTCAAGGCATGTGCTAGGCACTGGGGATTCAGAATAAGAAGTTACAGTTCAGTACAAGAACCACAAATGATTACTGTAGAGTCTAGAATTAGACCTTGCTTTAGTCAGAAGTTTCCATGACCTGTCAGAGTTTCTGTCATTTCCTGTAGGTATTGGGTAGTTTACAAGGAAAGGAAGAAATAGTAGGAAAATTAGGTGATCCTTATTTTTTTTTATGCTAATTGAAAATTATCCTGCTTTTAGGCTCTGAAACAAAGAGAAGCAATCCTGAAACTCATCTTGAAAAATGAAAATGTAAGTAGAAAATCACAGTTTTTCCCCATCCTATAAAGAAAAAATTATGTTCATAAAATCATTTTAGGAATGAAAAAGGAACCTGAGAATAATGTAGTTTTGAACTTGTAAATTACTGTAGAACTCTTGGCTGCTCATATAACTCAATCACCATGGCATATTTGAACTAATTAAAGGTAATTAAAGGCTTTTTAAATAGCCATGTGTTTTCATATCTATAGATTAAAATCCTCTGATATTTTTCAGACCAGTTTCAAGTTTTATACATTTGTTTTTGCAGAGAAGTATGGGGAAGTTTTGTTTTTCATTTCATTGCAATACTTTTGGAAGTTGAAAATTAGAATTAAAAATATATGATAATCATAATCTTTGATAACAAGGTTTTTAAAAATAGTACAGTCACATGTTTCAAAAGTCAAAATACGTATATTAAATGATAAACAGGGAAAAGTTTCATTTCTCTCTTGTTTCTTACGTGTCCTTTCAGATGGCATTATGCCTATACAAGCAAATAGAAGGCGCTCCTCCTCCTCTCCCCTTTTCTACATAAGCCACATTAATAAAGCATACACAGTGTTCTCTGTGCTGCTTTTTTTCACTTAATCTTTGAGATTCCGTAGTAGCAAATGGTTCCCTCATCCTGTTCTCTTTTTCTCCTTTGTACTGCATAGGTTCCACTGCATGTGTGTATTATAGTTTATTTAATCAGTGCCACCCTGAAGGACGCTTGGGTTGATTCTGGTCTTTCACTCTTACAATAATGCTGCATCGAATAGCCTTGTACGTGTGTCAGTTGACACGTGTGCCAGAAACATTAGTGGGGTGAATTTCCCAGAAAAAAAATTACTAGATCAGAGAGTATCGGAGAAGGCAATGGCACCCCACTCCAGCACTCTTGCCTGAAAATCCCGTGGACGGAAGAGCCTGGTGGGCCGCAGTCCATGGGGTCACTAAGAGTCGGACATGACTGAGCAACTTCACTTTCACTTTTCACTTTCCTGCACTGGAGAAGGAAATGGCAACCCACTCCAGTGTTCTTGCCTGGAGAATCCCAGGGACGGGGGAGCCTTGGTGGGCCGCCGTCTATGGGGTCGCACAGAGTCGGACACGACTGAGGCGACTTAGCAGCAGCAGCAGCAGGTCAAAGAGTATGATATTTATTATTTTGGTGTGGCTGCGCTAAGTCAGTTCAGTCATGTCCAGCTCTTTGTGACCCTGTGGACTATAGCCTGCCAGGCTCCTCTGTCCACGGGATTCTCCAGGCATGGATGCCCTCCTGCAGGGAATCTTCCTGACCCAGGGATTGAACCCACACCTCTCATGTCTCCTGCATTGGCAAGTGGGTTCTTTACCACTAGCAGCACCTGGGAAGCACTTATAATTTTGGTAGTGGTTGCCAAATGTGTTCATGCCAATTTACTGTTTTATACCAGCAGTGTTAGATAGAGTGCCTCTTGCCCTGTAGCCTTGCCAGCAAATGTTATGGAACTTTGTGCCAACATAATAGGTATTTTGCCTTTTTAAACTGTAGTATCTTTGGAAATTCTTTTAGAATTAGGTTTGTCATTGGTACAGGAAATTTTTAGCATTCAGTTTCTTACTCATGAAAGTACAGAAGATGAGTCTTTAGTCAGTTTTATGATGCAGAATATGAATGCTCTCTGGATAATTGCTGACATGGGAATGTGTGATTTCCTACTAGCTGCTAATATTATGCTGAAGGCATATTGTTTAATAGCATATGAAAAAAAATTACTTGTGCTAAAAGATGCTTCAAATCAGTACCACACAAATTTATATAGTAAGATGAGCACTATCATGCTTATTCATTCCTGAGCAGAATTTTAGAGTTTTTGATGCAAACATACGAATAGCCTTGTATTTTGAGTTTTTTCTTCTCTGAAGAAAAAAATGCATCTTTTGAAATGATACTGTTTTCCAGTCTTTCACATTCATTATTGATAGATCCTTAATACAGCTCACTCTTTTAAAAAAGGTATACTGGTCCCACCTTCCAGTTCGCCTCCCTCTGCCCCAGTCCTTCATTCTCCAGCGTTGCTCTTATGCGCTTCCTTCTTTTTCCCTCTGCTCTAGTCATTTGGAAGTCACACGTTCCTATTTAGTGCTACTTAGTTCTCCAGGTGCCTGCGTACTAAGTCCCTTCATTCGTGTCTGATTCTGCGACCCTTGCCAGGCTCCTCTGTCCATGGGACTCTCCAGGCAAGAACACTGGAGTGGGTTTCCTTGCCCTCCTCCGGGGAATCCTCCCAACCCAAGGATCACACCCAGGTCTCTTACGTCTCCCGCACTGGCAGGCAGGTTCTTCACCCCTAGTGCACTGGGAAGCCCACTTAGTTCTCTACCCTCAATTAAATGATTTTTATTACTGTTTATATAGTAACTCATTTACATTTATCTGTATATAGTTTACCGTTTTCCTTCCTTCCTTCACACCTCCCTGCTGGGTGGTTTTCTTTTTGTCAGAGAGTATGTGAGTGTGTGATTTCTCTTTATTTAATCTCCGCATTTAGGAATGAGAACACTGCCATGTGAAGTCACAGTTGCAGAGTTAACAGTAGCCTCCGTGTCATCTTACCTCCAAGTCTCTTCTTGTCCTTGTGCAGAGTTGCTACTCTTAATTACACTGAGTTTTCCACAAAGACAAGTGGGAATTTAGTAACAGATAAAGATGGCATTTCGCATCAACTTGGGGAAAGTAAATGTTAAGACAAATGGTTAGCTAGGTAGGGGGAGAAATACAGCTGGATCTCTGCACAGTGTTCAAATGCTGGCTCTGTCTGTGGTGTGACCTTGGGCAATTTATTTAACCTCTACAGGGTTTACTATTATCTGAAATTAAAAATGAGAATGCATGCCTGATAAGATTAAATGAGCATAATCCATGTAAAGTACTTAGGATAGCAAATGACACATAAGAATCATTTATTACATGTTAGTTACTATAATTATTTACTTTCTCTTCTTAATCTTCTTATAAGCTTAATTATAAGTCTGTTATATGCCCAGGAGGATCACTTTATTAGCTTCACTATATAAGCTTAGTTGGGGAGCAAAACCATAGGTGCTTAATGAGTGTTGAGGAACTAGAATAGAATACCACAGCAGGACAGTTCAAATGAGGGTTAGACTGTGTCAGTGGAGTGTGATTTTTGTAATAGACTCAGGACTTCATGATCCGGACTGTTCGCCATGTACGTTGACTAGTGTCTAGGAAAGTGCCCCACCTCTTAGGAACGCGGGACCTTCCTAATAGGTACCAAAGTCAGCCCAACAGCATTTGAATGCCTGTTCTTCCCCATCACTCTGTGAAGTGTCTCGTGAGACTTATTTCAGTTTTGGTCATAGTGACAATTATTGAAAAGTAGATTTCAAATCTTAAACTTTTATGGTTAAAAAAAGAAAACTTCTACAACTGAAAATTTCTAATGATTCTCCTCCCCTGCTGTTCCCGTATGCTTTAACTTTCTTTAATTCTAAGAAGTGTTTGGATGTATCTTCTGCCGTGTATTTTATATTTTTTTTCAAGTCTGTTTTATGTTTGCTTAAGGTGGATAGGCATGTGGACCTGCTAGAAGTTGCCCAGGAAACTGATGGGTTTTCAGGCAGTGACCTAAAAGAAATGTGTCGAGACGCTGCCCTCCTCTGTGTCAGAGAATATGTTAATTCTACATCGGAAGAAAGGTATGTGTATTTAGAGTTCATCCCTTAATATTTGTCAGACCCTTTTAGAGCTTTTAGATTATTAAAAGGTTAGGTTAGGTCTTCTGTTTTGCTTTATAATACCAGCTCTGTTTACAAAATAAAAAGATAAATTGAAATAAAAAATTCACCAAATTTGTTGCCTTTTTTCTGAAGGGGATTCTGGAAATGAATTTGCAAGGGAGGGTGGTTATGGAGAGCATCTGGAATGAAGAGAAAGAAGTGAAAACTGAATTTCTCTGAACATCCATGAACTGGGTTACCTCAAGCTCACAGAAATGGAGGCTTGCCCATTTCTACCATGAAAACTGTTGCTCTGATATCTCTAGATTGCTTTTTTTTTTTTTTAATTTTTAAATTGCATTTCATATGGCAATGAGTACCTTGTCTTCGAGAAATTTCATATTTATGGGGACGTTGCTGCTGATTAGACTTCAACTTGTTAATAATGTATTCACTGAAAAAAGAAGTCATTTGTGACAGCAGCAAACTTTACTTGAAACCAGTTTCAAAGTATTTTGAGCTTAGGAAACCAATTTTGTACCAGCTGTATTAGTGAACTAGAAATAGCTCAGCCCTGATGAACCAGTGTCCTGTTTCCCATAAGGTCATTCACCCTAGACTGGTATAACGCTGACCATTTCTAAACCCCTGGTCAAAATATCAACCTTCTAATGAAGAATTTCTGTGACTCTTAGCAAACCAGTGTGCGCTGGGGGTTTGTGCGGAATGAGTTCTCTAGCTCTCGCCCTACTGATTCTTGGTCTCCCTTATTCATCCCCTGAGGCTGTCACTCCAAGTGATCTGGATTTGCGTGTCTTATTCTTGCACTTAATTACACTGTATTCTCATAGCAAGCTTTGCCAAAAAAGGTTTCTTGGTGTAGAAAGGGGCATATGAAAGCCACCCTTTTAACCTGTAGTTTTTCCTGCACTGGTTCTGGACCTATCTTCAGTGTTTCCTTGGGCCTCTTTGTGGAGAGGGTCACTCCATCTGTTTATTGGCTAAATTACATTAATGAAAATTGTTTCTCTGCTGTCCTTAAAGCCCTGAAAATGTTACATTTCAGTATGAAAAATGTGGGTAATGCACTTAGGTTATCATAATCTTTTCCCTGAATTTTTTTCCCAAGTGTTGTAAAATGACAGAGGAGACATTGTGTATTGGATTGTGTTTCCTTCCTACTGAAGTGGGGAGAACTTAGCGAGGGTGGTTTATAGTAATAGCAGTGAATGTTTTTTCAGTTGGTCAAAAGTAAACGCATACATGAATAATAGATACCTACAACTTCTACTTTTTAATTCCAGTTTTCATGGGAATAATTTATTCATTAGAATTATAATCCTATTTAGATCAAATTTCACACTTACATATTCTTAGTGTAAAGTATTTGATTTTAACCAAGCTATTATGTTTATAGTCAGCCATTTAAGCTTCCTGCCTCTTGGCAGTCAGTGTTTTCTAAAAATTTTTAAGATACTTATCTGTGTAGATTAATTCCATAAGCTGTTAATTGTGGTTGTTTTGGGGGTTTTGGATGGGAAAGAGACTTCATTTTTCAATCTTGGTAAAATACTTTAGGGAGATGTATTTTAAAGCTGTGTGAATATTGATGGGTTGTTTTGTTTTTGTCTTCTTTTTTTTTTTACATTTTAGCCATGATGAAGATGAAATTCGACCTGTGCAGCAACAGGACCTGCACCGGGCAATTGAAAAGATGAAGAAGTCAAAGGATGCAGCGTTTCAGAGTGTTTTAACGCACGTCTGTTTAGATTAAGAGTAAAGGTCACGTGTATAGTTCAACATGGTCTAGTTTGGTGTGCCCTCTTATCATTAGTGGAAATAACTGAAGGAGGAGTGTTCTTTCAACAGTGAGAGAGTTTTATGTTCATGACACTGGTTTTATACTCTGAATTCTAAGTTATTGAGACATAGTTGTTACATAAATGGTATTACTACTTGTGAAAAATCATGAGGAGGAACAATTTAATCAGCCTGACTGTGGGTGCTTATGTTTGACCTCTTTAGCCATATGTTGCAGCCTTATAGCGTCTAAGCTGGTCTTAAGGTAACAAATGATTTATTGAGTCATTAGTGAGAATTGGAGACGTGGTTAAGTGCTGGTTTCTAGATATGTGAGAGTATGTGTATGTGTGTGTGTGTGTATTAAATGTATATATTCACACATTTTATATTGACATTCTGTAGATAGGTTTGAATACAGAAACTTTTTTTTTTAATCCCAGCTACTGAATCAAAAAGTACCAAATAGCATATAGCAAAACTAAGATTAATGGTTGTGTCTAAAACATACAATGATTCAGCCATTTCTAGTTGTCACTTATTTCAGGGTTTTTTTTTTTTGTTTTTTTTTTTAAGTTGAGTGTTTCTCTGGAGTTAATAGTTGAAGTCAGTGACATCAGAAACTTAGATGTGGCTTAATTATGGTTGTCGGGATAATTAAATAAAAATGTTTGTTCGGTGATCAACACTGAATGGTTGTCAGGCAGTTGTGTGATCAACACCTGCTTCACCTCTTGCTGCGAGCATGCTGAGTAGAGACATTATTTTTACTGATATATGTAAAGGTGGGCTGAAAGCCTTGCAAAAGAACAACTTTGAAAAACCTCAGTGCCATTCAACCCATGTATGTGACTTTTCCTTTCTTCATTTAATGTAACAGTTCTGTTGTAACCGTGGGTTTTCAGTATTTTAAAAATATATGTTCCTTAATTATGTCAAATATAATTTGGTCATCAAAAATGAAATGATAGTTTAAAACTAGCTGTTACTAAATGTGCTAAAAATACCCATTTTGTAATCCTGACTTTTTGTTTTCTTAGCATATTATAAATTATGCCCTACTTAGTACGGATACACACATCAAAATGCCCCTATTGTATCTGCAGTCGTTTGATGCTATGTGCACAAAAGATGACACATTTTGTCCAAAATGTCATTAACCAGAATTCTGTTATAGGCACTTAAAACACAGGCATGAGGAAAATGGCACGATCTGATCTTGAGTTGCCTTCTGACTTTTTGTTTTTATTGTATTTCTTTGAAAACTGTTGTTTATTTATGAGTTATTAATTAATTTCTTTGATAATAAGTCTCTCACAGGAACCCATTGGATAGTTTGTTCATCATTTGTTCTTTGAATGATGGGTGGGGCAGAGGTTCAAGTTTTGAAAAATTGTGAAGATGATTGAAAAACTGATGCAAAACACAAGATACCAAAAATAAAATATTTCATCTCCATTTTTAATAACTATTATACTATTATTTTATAAATATGCAATAAAGAGGTCCCTCTTAATTGAGTTTTCTCTACTTACTCCTTTATTTCAGTTACATAAAATTTTCTGGGTTACTTTGGTTTATAAAACTTGCCCTTAGACTATTTTCATCTTGCTGTGTAATTTTTATAGCATACATTCTAGTATCTAACTTATTACTTTGTTTAGTATTTTATTTTAGTAGTCATTTAATTTTAATTCTGATGGCATATTGATCAAAAATAGGGGTAATATACCTCTCTTCGTGTTTTTTTATCTTCTTTTAAATTCAGAATAACCAATAGTAATAGTTAAATTTATCATAGTTTTAATCATCGGATGAAGTTAGAAAAATTCACTAACCAACACCACAAGGCCATTACCACATTACTCATCTAGGTATCTCAGTGTCTTAAAGTAACTGAGGAAACCTTATTCTGTGCTTTTAAAGAATGTTTAGTGTTATGTAATAGATCCTTCTGCTATAGATGTGTTTGACCTAAGCCTTTGGCATGCATTGGATTCTGAGTTCTAAGGTATAGTTTCACTTTGGGTAACAGTTAGAAGTACTAGATCTAGAGTTAGATTGCCTGAGTTTAAATGCAGACTCTCCATTAATTAACTGTGTCCTTGGACTGGTCACCTAACATGCTCATTTATAAAGCGGCGTGACAGTGGCACTCACAGGGTGTGTGATGAGATGATGCCTATAAGACACCTAGCACAGAGCCTGGCATAGTATGTTCAAATGTTCCCTATCACATTTTATTACTTTTACACACTGATGTACATATCTATTGGCCAGGCTCAGTTTTTGAGCATTCTTCACGGTTATCCTATTTCCAGGATATCCCTAGATCTTTATTCTAGGGATTGAGATGAAATGATCAGCTGTGGTGTTTCTCTAAAAGCCTCATTGGTGGAAGACTTCTGGTAAGTCTGGTGTATCTTAAACTATTCCTTGGCCTTTTTAAAATAGAGTTTAGAAACTCAATATTTGAATCAATTCAGTGTCTCCTGTCCAGTTTCTCTCCTTTCTCATTCAGTCCCCCACGTATAGGGTGATCCAGAACTCACCATGTGATCAATAACTGGATTGGAATAATTTAAATAGCCTATATGATCACGGTAACCTAACACTGCTTAGTAGCTTTAACAGGAAGATTTGGTGTTGCAGATGTCTCAAGTGTTGAGTGTGCCTGAATAAACACATTTGTCAGTAGGAGTTTGTTTTTCAGCTGGAATTGTTTTATTTGTAGACAAATATTACAGCTTCTGGATAAAGGAAAGGAATTGGATTATGTATATATTTTGTAATTCCTTTTTAAGTTTCTCTTAAGGTCAGTGTCAGAATAGTGAATAGAATTCTAATATGCTAAGCATGTAACTTGCATGCTAGACTTGTAACTTGCAAGACTAAAACCCCAGCACCAATTAGAAGCCTCAGATAAAGCCGCAGAATCATTCCATTCAAAGCTGACAGAATGATTAGAGAGCTTTCATTACCAAAATTATTATCAACTTACCAAAGATAGTTTACCAATCATTTCAAAGGTTACAGTGCTCACTCTCAATTGAACCATAGTTGATTTACATTCTTGTTAGTTTCAGGTGTACAGCAAAGTGACGCAGACATACACATACACATTTGATTTTATATCTATACATACTTAACATTACGCATATATGTTATATACATACGTATACCTAGGTATATAAAACCTTTTTCAGATTCTTTTCCATTATACGTTATTATTAGATGCTGAATATAGCTCCCTATGGTATGCAGGAGGTTCTTGTATTGAGAAGATAAAAGTGCATGCATTTGATTTTATAATCTATATATACTTAACATACACGTACATATCTTATATACATAAGTATACCTAGGTATATAAAATCTTTTTCAGATTCTTTTCCATTATACGTTATTATTAGATACTGAATATAGCTCCCTATGGTATGCAGGAGGTTCTTGTATTGAGAAGAAGATAAAAGTGCATGCATTGTTCCATTGTGCTTCACAGATAGTGCTTTTACTTGTGTGTGTGTTTTACAAATTGAAGATTTGTGGCAACCCGGGATTGTCAGATGATGGTTAGCATTTTTTAGCAACAAAGTACTTTTAAAGTATGTACCTTGCTTTTTTAGATACAATGCTATTACATACTCAATAGACTACCAGTATGGTGTAAACATAACTTTTTTTTATGCATTAGGAAACCAAAAAATTTGTGTGACTTTATTGAGAGATTTTCTTTATTGGAATGGTCTGCAGCAAAAGGCACAATAATGTCCTAGGTATGCCTGCATAGCACAGATGCCAAATGCAAACAAGATCAAACCTAAAAGAAACCATTTAGCATGTGAGTAAAAACAAAGGATCCTTTCTTAACACTGGTGTACACACTGTTAATACTAACCGAACATAAAGGTCTCATTACCAAAATACTGAACTGGGAGTATATTTTTGTGATTGTCTAACATTTACTGTTATAAATCTGCTTGAGAACAATTTCAGATAAAAGCTTATGTGCTGTGGGATATAGTTTCAGTGAACGTTAGGGCTAGTATGGAATGCATTCAGGACACAGGTTTGCGCATCATAATAGGTTGGTAAAACTAGAGCCAAACATTGAAATAATTACTGACATGCAAGATTTGGAGCTGAGAATAGAACATAGTGATGTATGCCTCACTGTCCTGAGGATATACAGCATCTAGAAATTCTAAAAATGACCAAGATACTCAAACGGGTTGGTAGTATATCATCCAGTAAGCAGAGTCTTTGCAGACATGTCTGGGGAGATGAGCACTCTCCACTGGGCCACAGTCACAGTCTTATAAAGAGTACCAGTTAGGGTTCTGTTGCAGGCAATCCATTCTAGCTGACCTAAGCAATAATGGATTTATTTGAAAGATATGAGGAGCCTCTTCAGATCATAGGAGGCTAAGAAAGTGGACTTGGGTTAGGAACTCTGAAAGCTCTAGAAGGTTTGTTTTTTTTTAAAACAGGAATAGCTTAAGAAAGTTGCTTTTATTCCTCCATTAGATTAAATGAACTCCAAATGTTTAAATTGCCCCACACAAGTTTCAGAATCCTAGAAGTGTGCAAACCCAACTAAAAAGTCACCCCTGGCAATCCTGGAGCTTTAAGAGAATGACCTTTCAGGAACTCCTTTGGCTTAAATGGTTTGAGAACAAATACAGTTGACTCTTGAATGACACAAGTTTGAACTGCATTGGTCCATTCATCCTCAGATTTTTTTCAACTGTACTACAGTATTACACAGTCTACCTGCATTTGGTTGAATGCAGGTTTAGAACCTTGGATATAGGGCAACTGTGGATACGGAGTGTTAGCACTCCTAACCCCTACTTTATTCAAGGGTTAACTCTATCTGGATTTACCGGTCAACTACACAAGGAGTGGTGTTTCATTGAAAGGAATATTGTGGAGTCAGCTGGTCACACAAGACCTGTACTGCTAAGTGAAGGGCAGTATTATGACTCAGGTGGGCCTGCTGGACATACGAGCAACACACATTCCAGTTTGTGTGGACAGGCCTTCAGAAACTGCTTGGTGCAATCCCATAGGTTTTACCGCTTGATGAGGGATGGAATGCTACTTGGCATGCCAAACTCTTCAGCACGATGATTGTTTCTCTAACTTGTAATTTATTTTTTTTCAAGATAGTAGGTGTGAAAAAAGAACGCTGGAGACTGAAGTATAACATGGGTTTTTATTTCCAGGAAGTACAAGTCCGTTCCTCTGATGGTCAGATGTTCGTGGTTCTTTTTATTCAGTTCTGACAGGGTTCTGGCGTCCAGTCACCACGAGGATGTATAAGACTTCCTACCTGTCTTCTGCCATTTTCTCTGTACAGTCCAGAAAGGGTACTTGTCTAGCCTAGCAGTTTGTTTTAAAATGTTTTTTCCTGATTTCAATCACTACTGTCTTGAGTGTTAACTGAACTCTTCTCATGCCTACAAAGTCTCCCATCTAAGCCAGGCCTGCTCTTCCAAACAATATATCCAGACTCAGGCATCTACCCTGGTATAAAAAAGGACCAAGGTGCTCTGCTCCCTCTGAAGGGCTTCTTTCTCCGTGGAAGTCAGTTCATGAGGAAGACTTTGTATCCACTGTTCTTTGCTAGTTTCATAGAAAAGTATTATTTTTCTTTTGTGTGGGTTTTTCTTATTACTATGGAAGTGAAAGTCTTTTGCATCCTTCTACATTCTAGCAAAAGAAGTTGTGCAGATATTTATTGTAAGTCATGTAAAGTTCACTTGCAGCTTGATAGCTTCCATTTGCAGTTGTGGAACTCTATTAACAGAGTGTGCTACAGAGCACACACATAGTGTCGCCTTGGGCAAAATCCCTTAAGATTTGTGGGCATCTGTACCCTTATCTGTAAATAGAAATTATAATGTATACCTTCTGTGGTGGTTTTAGGCATCATATGAAAATGCTTTGGGAACTAGAAAGTGAATATGTCTGTAGGTTGTCACGTCCTTAGGGACGTCGTCTCACATTTCCGGGCCTCCGTTTCCTTATCTGTTCAATAATGGAGATGCTGAAATAGATGTGCTGTGAAGTTCCCATTCCGGTTTTCACTGAACAGCACACTGACGCACCAGAGCCCATGTTGATAGACATTTGGGGCCCTTAGCAATACTGACTTGATAATCGGAACTTTAAACTGGTGACTTTGTTAGCTACTGACAGGTGTCAGCCTCGTAAATAGACTTGTTAAATTACGAAACATGACATTAGGCAGACAAGTCATAGACACTTCCATGTATTTGGTGTTTCTGCTTATTAAACGTGTTTCTTTGGCTCTTTTGAAGCTGTAAGCTCTTCCTTGGTTGTTTACTTTGAATATCCAAAGATCTGATACTTTATATAATTTTTTAATATAATTTGAGGATAAGATGTGGGTACAACCTCTTTAGTAGTTGATGGAATTATCTTCTATAAATGTAGGTTCTTCTCAGTGAATACATTCATAGAAGGCCATTCTTTTAACTAGCTTAAAAGACCAGATCGGTATTGGAGTTGTTTACATGAGCAATGGCAACCCACTCCAGTACTCTTGCCTGGAAAATCCCATGGATGGAAGAAGCTGGGTGGCTGCAGTCCATGGGGTCACACAGAATCGGACACGACTGAAGTGACTTAGTAGCAGGCCATTATTGGGGCTACCCTGGTGGCTCAGATGATAAAGAATCTGCCTGTAATGCAAGAAGCCCAGGTTCAATCCCTGGGTCTGGAAGATACCCTGGAGGAGAAATGGCAATCCACTCCAGTATTCTTGCCTGGAAAATTCCTTAGACAGAGGAGCCTGGAGGTCCACAATCCATGGGCTGCAGAGAGAAGTGACTGAGCACAGACACACAGGCCACTATTATTTCAACCTGATCTGAACTGTACTTTTCAACTCTTTATGGAAAGGAGGCTTATGCAATAAATCAAGGCTTTTCTTTACCTCCCATAAAGTGTATGATATGTTTTATGGTATATAAGAACTTTCACAAATGTTATTTAGTAAAATAAGTGCAGAGCAGGTTTGAGTTTCTGAAACAAGCCAACCATATGGAAAAACTTTACCAAATAAAGTCTGTATCACTGATGGCAGCAATTACAAATACATGTTAGGACATTTAAAAAGCTGTGCTCATTTGTGGCTTATGTACTTGAATGTAATAAAATTGCATTATTTTTTTAAAAACATTTTGTAATTTAGATTTCTAATTGAAAGTGGTCTTCCCTACAGTTAATCCAAATGAGTAAATCTATGGAAATGGTAATAGCCTGGCAGGGAAGGGTGAGTACCTCAGTAACAAAAGATAAGGCATTGAAAAACCATTTAATAGCAGACTCACCTGTAAAAGATTTGTTTCTCTGTTTGTCAAGACTTCTTTGCATTATCACTCTTTCCTAGCTCCATATAAAAAGTATTTATTTTGTCTGGGTTTTCTTTATCAAATTAAAATGTCCAAACTCTAGACAGTGGCCCATTTATTTTAGTAATAATTTCAATAAAATACAAGCAAAAAACATTAAAATGGGCACCTTTGGAGTGAATTGCTTGTATATGTCACTTTAATCATTGGTGAGTATGTATAATGAATGGCCCAGTAATAGTTAATATTGACCAAAGAATTAAATGCATGCCGTGGGGAAGGAAAAATTAGTGGTTTACTCTTGCAGTAATCTATGGTTAATTCTTGATGATTTATGCATTATTGGTAATGGGAATATGCACATATAATAGAAACCTGAATCATTCAAAATCTCAAAGACAAAAGCTGCACTATGTTCCATCAAACATAAAAACAATTGATTGTTCTTGTGCTCCCCTGATTTCCTGATTACCTACCTATTAGGAAAGTATGTTGAAGATCTATACTAGACCTAAAAGGTAATAGGAAGAAGATGAGGAAAAAACAAAAGTGAACTTACTGTTCTCAAATCACTAAGATGTGTTTCTTTGTGCAAGAAGGATGGGTTGGAAAGGAATCTTGTAGGCTTGATATAAATGCTGATCGGTGTAAGTCCACCACGATCCGAACAAATGAGTGATTCACATGTGCCTTCCACACAGCCCTGTACGGTCTGGCCTACTCCCTCAGTACCACTTCTGACTTTATTTACTTAGACATTCCCTGCTCTGCTTTGTCCAGGAGCCAGCAAGTAAAGATTTGGAGAGAAAGAGAAAGTGGTAACAAAGGCACCTTTGAGTTGGCTATTACACCAGTTTTGTTTAGAGTGAGTTCAGGAACAAAAATTTGCATGAAGCCTTCAACACAGAAGAGACGAGGGACTCTAGGAGGCAAAGAACCCCAAACCTGCAGGCCTGTGCCAAGGCCACCGAATACACCAGCAGCAATTGCTGAGGTGAGTGGAGCAGTGGGTGCTATGGAAAAGCATAGCTACTTCTGAACTGCTGGAACTGCTTAAGCTTGTTGGAGGCACTTTGAAGAAAAGGGAACAAATTAAGGAAAAGTAAAAGGTCACCAGATCCCACTGCATTGAAATCCCAGGGTGAGGTCCCTGAGGAACTGCAGTGTTGGCTGAGATCCTGTGCCTTCACGTAGAGAGCACAGTTTAAAAATGACACAGAGGTAAACAGCCTCTTAATTATGGTCTGAAAGAGCTGCCGTTTCTATCCAATTACACCAATTCACAGGGGCTTCAACCAACACATATCAACCAATCCTTGAAAAGACAGGCAGGAAAGACTCAGCCTTTAATCTTGGAAATTTATTAAAATAAGAATAAGCATCAGTTGTACATAGAAATTGTGATTTGCACTAAGTGCTACTCAAGCAGAAGAGCAGTTTTAAATATATTAAAAACTCACAAAATATATTGATTAAGGCACTGCATCTTGTCCTGTGTTTTCATGCTGTTTCTTAAAAGGCAGTAGGACCTCTGATTACCTGAATATAGGCACTATAACACTATTCAAGATAGTCATACTTTGCTGTGGCCATTGTGATTTATTTCTCAAAAGAAGTTTCATTAGCTTGGATTAGCATTTTCTTTTAAAAACTGAATATGAAAAAAAAATCACAGTTTTCTCTTTCCAGAGTCTCTTCCAGAGAGACCTGTTTACAAAAGGTACTATTTCTTCATATATTCCTAACACGGAATTACACATAAGGGGCCAGATTGCCTCCCAGAGAGTAAAGCCATCAGAGGTTGGATATCTGAGCAGCATGCTGAGTCTTTGGAAAAGTTTTTTTTTTTTTTTTTTTTCCCCAACTGTAATAAAATCAGCTGGGTTTTAAAAAACTGGACCTTTCAGCACCCAAGAAAACTTCTTGGTTAAGTGGCCTCTGTTAAGGAGTTTTGTTGAGCGGTTGACAGGAGCCAGACCCAGCTCCTGTGTTGTACAGTGCAGACGGTATATCAGCCTGAGTCAGGAGAGCTGGGTGCTCCTTCTGTGCCACCAGCACTTCCAAAATGCCAATTTGGGACTTTAGTTACAGTGCCCTCACCAAGCCTGTGCTCGTGCATCATCTTAGTCTGGTCACCTGTAAGATGAAGTTGACTTTTCCTGTGTTTTTGTCCGGTTCCAGCAGCTCAATAGTCTGATGGGTCTGAATCATGTCTGGTCACAGCCAATTCCACTGCAGTTAATAGGTGCAGCATCTCCGTGGAACACAATGACCACAGCAAAGAGGAGAAAAAATATTAAGTCTCCACATTGCCAGACTGTTTGAGGCCTGAGTGCAAATCTTTTCATCAAAGCCCTGTATGCTATTTAATTAAAAGTCACCATTTAACTGGAGTTCTATTATTCACAGAAAAAAGACTTATTAGACAATGTAATTTTTGTGGCAGAACTAGATTGCATATCTCTCTGAGACTAACTTCACGTTTTCACTCATTGGGTTTCTCCAGTCGGGTCATACATCAGCACAGAAGAGCCTGAGCATTAACGCTGGATTTGGGCATGAGGGAAACAAAGGAGAATCTTGACGTGAGCAACCCCTCATTTAGGGTGAGATTTTCTTTTAGAGTGCAAGTTGGCAAGACTTCAGCTGGAAAATACGCTTTACTTTTTGGCAAGTAGACACAAGGTCAAAGCTTTAAGAAAATAGGAGCTACCGCTCAGATGCAGCAGAAAAGTAATTTCATTCTGAAATGATAACAATATTTCTTTTACCTGCTAAAGTTTGGTCTTCTGTTTTACTGTATATACTATATATGGACCACACACACATACATACACATGTGTGTGGTATATATACATATATATAAACTAAAATCAATCATTGAAAAGCAATTGAAAAGTAATCACAAAAATAGAAAAAGAAATCAAAGAGCAAAAAGGGCTCTGAAGGGCATTTAGTTGTTCTTCTCCAGGGACGCATAATAATCTGTCAGGACTTTCCATGCTTTGGGGGCCATGAAGCCATCTGGGGGATTTTCGCCTTCCCGGGCCAGCTTCCTCATACGAGTTCCTGAGATGAAGTCGAATTCATTGTGCCTGTCACAGGGTAGCAACAAAGAACTCAGCATAGGTAAATAACATCTATCTCAAAGCCCCCAGGAGGGTGTTATGGGTTCTGAGACTACATTTTTTTCTTTCTGTAAAAGGCTGCATCTTTCTAAGTTAAGCAGTGCAGTAAAGGACCTTGCGGAAGACCTGGAAATCTTAGCAGCTCTGCAGTCAGCGCTCACTGCGCCTCTCAGTTCATGGGGCATGTCTTCTGTAGCTATGACTACCTGGGGAGCTCTGAGCACCCGGGAGCTCTGAGCAGGGTTGAGTGCTCTATTAACACATGAAATCTTTTTACGCATATGCAACGCTTCCATGTAATGTGCCAGGCACTCAAAGCGTGCCCAAGGAATGTGTGTTGGAAAGGAAATGCTTAAGGACCATCTACCACAAGATGCACTACCTCTTTGGGGGACCAAGAATGAGCAAGACCGGGTCTGAGCTTACAAGGGACTGTCACTCCAGCTGGGAGCTCTCCCAAGATTCTCTCTCATCATCCCAGTCGTACAGATGTTGACTAAAGAGTTTTCCTCCGAAAGCCTACCTTTCTGGATCATAGAAGTCCATGGCTTTCTTGGCTTTGTTGTAGGCAGCCACTCGGAATGGAATGATTTCCACAGATGTGAGGCCAGGGGCCATGGTCAAGACCTTGCCGCCGTGAGTGGGTTCATACAGGTCTTTCTTGGTCTCAGGATGGGGCATTCCTGCAGGGTCCCGGCCCACAATGTAGAAATTGGCCCCTGCAACCATCCGGGCCCTGCAGTGCCACTGGACCTAGGAAATATCACATCAAAGACATGCTGATCATCACTGGCCAGTCTTTTGGGCCCCAGTTTATGGAAACATCCTTTTATTCTGCTTCAAAAGTAATTCAGCAATGTGGGTCAACCAATAACCATAAGAAAGGCAGTGAGGTGTCCAAGGCTGCTCTTAGCTCATCTGTACTGTCCTACTGGGAAGAATATAGGAGTTTTTGGAAAAGGAAATGGCAACCCACTCCAGTATTCTTGCCTAGAGAATTCCATGGAAACTGGAGGCTGACAGGCTACATACAGTCCATGGGGTCACAAATGGTCAGACATGACTGAGCAATTAACATAGGAACTTTAAAGATAAGAACCTTCCCTCAGAACCTGAGGTTATAGTTCGTAATCTCTCCAGACTAACAGACGATGAACACCCAGATCTTACTGTTCCACAGAACTATGTGAATTTTACTTTTCAGTTCCTCCCTATTCAAAATAAATCACAGTTTAAGGGAAATTACAAACTCTAATCTCTTACCATGGAATTCCATGTAACTGCCAGTAATGAGCTAATTAACATTCATATGTACACATTGATTCCATTTCAACATAGCACTGGGATTTCAAAACAAGTTGCCCTCTTTCAAGCTAAGATAGAATTAGAGAGGATAGGGAAGAGAGCTAGAGGCCTGGAAATTCGATCTGGTTGAAGACAATTCATTAAACTCACCTTGGAGCATTCCAAAGTGTTATGACCTTTTCAATTCATCATTCTTACCACAAACTTGTTCATATCCACTACACGGGTGGTGCTGTGTGACAAAGAAAGTCTATTCGACAGGCCCAATGTGTTACAATGAAAGGGAGACATTAAGCTTTTAAAGATACCCTCTCCCTTCTAATGTAGCTCACTGAGCATGGTGAATCACTTAAGAGTAAGTGGTGACTTCTGAAATATTAGGCTAGATACATCTTGCCCTATAACCCAGGTAAGCTGTATTACCTACCTCGTTCACATACCAACTTTCAGAGCCTCAAAGGCAGTATATGCTAGGTTTGATTTGGTGTTGCTAGTATTTTCACAAATGAGAAGTGAAAAGTGTTGGTGGCTCAGTTGTGTCTGACTTTGCAACCCCATGGACTGTAGCCTACTAGGCTCCTCTGTCCATGGAATTCTCCAGGCAAGAATACTAAAGGGGATTACCGTTCCCTTCTCCAGGGGGATTTTCCTGACCCAGGAACATGGGTCTCCTGCATTGCAGGCAGACTCTGAGCCACCAGGGAAGCCCACAAATACTATATGGAAACATAATCAGGTCAGATAAATAGAAGAGACCAAAAGACGTCAGAATCTGCTCATAAAGAATCCCAGAAACACTCTTGCTTTTCTAAGTGAGACTTGACCCTGCACTTGTGAGTCCCAGAGCCCAGCTCAGGGAACTGCTCACCTCTGTGGGGCCAGCATATAACATGGGAGATGGGAAGATGGCAACAATGGTTGACTTGGGATCAAGAACCTCTTCTTCCAGCACAGCTGTGTGCTGTTTCACCCGCCAGTCCAGGGGCACGTCATCATCTTTGGTCCAGCCACCCAGGGGGTGGAGCAGCAGGACCGGGTGCTTGTAGCCTCTCTCCAGGAGCCGGCGGCGGGTGTCCTGCATCAACAGGGCATGGCCATTGTGGACGGGATTGCGCAACTGGAATGCAAACACTGCGTCTGGGATGTGAAAGCAGAACACCAAGATCAAAGACATGCAACACCTCCAAGAACAGAAAAAGACACAGCTGTGGGTATTGCTCAGTGTACTTGTTATATCCACTTGCTTTTTCTTCTATTTTTTTAATTTAAATTTTCAAAAAATTTTTACAATGTTGTGTTGGTTTCTGCCATGCAAAAACAAAATCAATCATAATTATACATACGTTCACCTCTCCCCCCGACCCATCCCTCCAGGTCCATCACAGAGTGCCAGACTGGGCTCCCTGTTCTACACAGCAACTTCTCACCAGCTATCCATCTTACACCTGATCATACATATATATGTTGATGCTACTTTCTCCATTCATCCCACTTTCTCCTTCCTCTACTGTGTCCTCAAGTTCGTTCTCTACATCCACATATCCATCCATTCCTTTCCTGCAAATAGGTTCATTGATACCATTTTCTAGATTCCATATATATGCATTAATATACTATATTTGTTTTTCTGACTTCACTCTGTATAGCAGGCTCTAGGTTCATCCACCTCCCTAAACTGACTAAAACCCTGGAGATGATGTAGGGAAAAGGGAACCCTGCTACACTGTTGGTGGGAATGTAAACTGATACAGCTATTATGGAGAACGGTATGGAGATTCCTTAAAAAACTAGGAATAAATCTACCATATATGACCCAGCAACTCCACTGCTTGGCACATACCCCAAGAAAAACCATAATCGAAAAAGATACACGTACCCCAATTTTCATAGCAGTGCTATTTACAATAGCCAGGCCATGGAAGCAACCTAGATGTCCATGACTGATGAATAGATAAAGAAGCTGTGGTACCTATATATAATTATTCAGCCATTAAAAAAAATGAATTTGAGTATATCCGCTTGCTTTTAAGAATCAGCTAGAAAACCACCTGGATCTTTAGGGGTGTTTTTTCCAAAGGTACCAGTACCAGACTTTTTAGACAGGGATAGGACACAGGTAGGAAGCCCTAAAGGGAGAGCCTGACTCAGAAATGAACATCTTAGTTGCCAAGACCTTTCTTACAAACCGCAGTTCAGGCAGGGGCTGGTATTGATCTGTCCCCTTGTGCCCTGCTCCAGCCTCATTTTCCTAGGGTGTGAATATTGATTAGGAACATTTTCTGGAATCTGCAAAATCTTAACAACTTAAAGATATAAAAACACTTCTTTACTTTACGAAAATCTTCAAAACTACTCCACTTAGTGATGAAGTCCTGGGAGGCTTAATTTTTCTTTTGGTTATGAAATGGATTAATGTATATCCATTATAGAAAACTTAGGAAATACAGAAAAGCCCAAAATAGAATATAAAAATCATCCATCTTCCTGTCATTACTTTTTCTCTCTTTCCCAAAATATGTAAAGTGAAAATCTTCCCTTCCCCTTGGCCCCACGTTATCCCTAGAGGTAGCTGCAGGCTGGTTCACATGTTGCCAGACATTTCCACTTCTACACACAGAAGTAGGTTTGGGTTTTAAAAGCAATTATCCCATTTTACTTTGTTTTCCGAGATTATTCTATACATACTGTTCTGAAATTTGCTTTTTCCCTTAACAAATACACTTTGGTTATCTTTCCGTGTCAGTGTATATTTTTTAAATAGCTGCATAATATTACAGTAGTTCAACTTTATAAGCTTTCATATCTTTATGATTGGAAGCTTTAAGCTTTATGATTTCCTGTGTGGATCACAATAAACTGTGGAAAATTCTGAAAGAGATGGGAATACCAGACCACCTGACCTGCCTTGAGAAACCTATATGCAGGTCAGGAAGCAACAGTTAGAACTGGACATGGAACAACAGACTGGTTCCAAATAGGAAAAGGAGTACGTCAAGGCTGTATATTGTCACCCTGCTTATTTAACTTATATGCAGAGGACATCATGAGAAATGCTGGGCTGGAAGAAACACAAGCTGGAATCAAGATTGCCAGGAGAAATATCAATAACCTCAGATATGCAGATAACACCACCCTTACGGCAGAAAGTGAAGAGGAACTAAAAAGCCTCTTGATGAAAGTGAAAAGAGGAAAGTGAAAAAGTTGGCTTAAAGCTCAACATTCAGAAAACGAAGATCATGACATCTGGTCCCATCATTTCATGGGAAATAGTGGGAAAACAGTGGAAACAGTGTTAGACTTTATTTTTGGGGGCTCCAAAATCACTGCAGATGGTGACTGCAGCCATGAAATTGAAAGACGCTTACTCCTTGGAAGGAAAGTTATGACTAACCTAGATAGCATATTAAAAAGCAGAGACATTACTTTGCCAACAAAGGTCCATCTAGTCAAGGCTATGGTTTTTCCAGCAGTCATGTATGGATGTGAGAGTTGGACTGTGAAGAAGGCTGAGCACTGAAGAATTGATGCTTTTGAACTGTGTTGTTGGAGAAGACTCTTGAGAGTCCCTTGGACTGCAAGGAGATCCAACCAGTCCATCCTAAAGGAGATCAGTCCTGGGTGTTCATTGGAAGGACTGATGCTGAAGCTGAAACTCCAATATTTTGGCCACCTCATGTGAAGAGTTGACTCACTGGAAAAGACCCTGATGCTGGGAGGGATTGAGGGCAAGAGGAGAAGGGTACGACTGAGGATGAGATGGTTGGATGGCATCACCAACTCAATGGACATGAGTTTGGGTAAACTCCGGGAGTTGGTGATGGACAGGGAGGCCTGGCGTGCTGCAATTCATGGGGTCACAAAGAGTCGGACACGACTGAGTGACTGAACTGAACTGAGACGTATCAATAGACAATGAAGGTTTTCAACTTTTCAAACCTGTAAACATGTTGTTTCCTGATATCCTTAATTCTGTAAGCAGAGGATGATTAGGAGTATTAACAAATGCAGGAGAGTCAGCCTACATACCAGCATCCATTTCTTTATACTTCTGTCTGAGCTCCAGAGGTGTCAGGCGGTATTGGTCCAAACCATCATTCCACTGTATTCTTTCCAGCACCTGAAGGTCACCACCAACCAGCCAATCCCCACTTTCCATCACCATCTAGATAGAATTTATTAAAATTCTTAGTGATACATATTGTTTTCTATTTTATCTCAGAAAGTTTCTTCTTCTGAACCAATCTTGGGCTACTTGAACTAACTGCTTTCAGTTCTCCAACATTTCTAGCACAGTATATATCAAACTTTTTGATTTCTCAAATCCTTTACTCTTAAAAATTATTGAGGATAAACAAGAGCTTTTTTTAACACTGATTGTATCTATCATTATTTTCTGTTTTAGAGATTAAAAGTGAGAACGCTTAGGGCTTCCCTGGTAGCCCAGTGGTAAAGAATCCACCCACCAAGGCAGGAGACAGGGTTCCATCCTTGATCCGGGAAGATCCCACATGCCCCGGAGCAACTAAGGCTGTGCGAGCATCTGTGCTCTGGAGCAAACGGACTGCAAGTACTGAGCCCTAGAGCCTGTTCTCCACAAGAGAAGCCACTGCAATGAGAAGGCTGACACTGCAACTAGAGAATAGCCCCTGCTTGCTGCAACTAGAGAAAAGCCTGCACACAGCAGTGAAGACCCAGCACGGCCAAAAGTAAAATGAATTATAAACAAACTGAGAATACTTAAAAATATTTATTCACCTAAAACTAACAATAGTAAAGTCATTAAATAGTAACATAAACATTTTAGTTTTTGGTGAAAAATAATATTTTCCAAAACTATAAGTGAAAAGTAGCATTGTTTTACATGTTTGCAAATCTCCTCATTATCTGACTTAATAGAAGGCAGCTGGGTTCTCATATCTACTTTTTCACTTATTCCATGGTAATATGTTATTTTGACTGAAACAGGTAAAGAAAATTCAACTTCAGGTAGGTGGTTGGAAAAGGGAAATACTTGAATAGCCTTTTTCTCTCATTGTGGATATTCTTTGTTGACATAAAAAATTAAAGAGCCAAATTTAAAAATCAGCAGAACTTCAACAGACATTTATCCAAATATGATGGACAGATGGCCAACAGAGATAAGAAAAGATGTCCAACATCACTAGTTATTGGAGAAATACAACCTCACACCTATTAGCGTGGCTACTATCACAAACAGAAAATAAGAAGGCTGGGCAAGGATGTGGAGAACTCCCTCCTGTACTGTTGGTGAGATTATAAAATGGTGCATCAGTATGGAGTTTCTTCAAAAAATTAAAAATGCAGCTGACACATGATCCGATAATCCCATTTCTGGATATATATCCAAAAGAATTAAGAGCAATGTCTCACAGAGATTTACACATCCATATTCATAGTAGTGCTATTCACAATAGCTAAAAGGTGGGTGCAACCCAGATCTCTCTTGAAAGATGAACCAACGATGAACATGAATGTTATGCATACGATGGAATGTTATTCAGCCTTCACAACGAAGGAAATCCTGTCACAGGTTATAACATGGATGGAACTTGAGGACATTAAGCTAAGTGAAAAAGCAACGCACAAAAGATAAATACTGTATTTTTCCACTTACATGAAGTATCTAAAATAGTCAAATTCATAGAAAATAGAACAGTTGATACCAGGGGCTGGGGAGAGGAAAGGAGACTTGTTATTTAACAGCTACAGAGTTTCAGATTTTCAAGATGAAAAAAGTTTTGGAGCTCTGTTTCACAAGGTGAATTAACACTACTGAATTGTCGTTTAGTCTCTATAAGTTATATTTGACTCTTGCGACCCCATAGCCTGTATGCAGCCCGCCAGGCTCTTCTGTCCATAGGATTTTCCAGGCAAGAATACAGGAGGGGGTTGCCGTTTCCACCAGAGAATCTTCCTGACCCAGATCAAATCTGCGTCCCCTGCGTCTCCTGCATTGGCAGGCGGATTCTTGACTAACGAGCTACCGGGGAAGCCCAAAATGGATGGATGGTAGATACATAGATGATTGATAACAAAACGTATTTTTCATTGAAGTTTTCTCTGAAGTTACTATCAATATTCTCACTTTTCAATACCTAGTCTCAGTTGAAAAAGTGACTTCAGGAACGGGTGGGTGAGGAACAGAACAAGGAGACTTTTGGAAAGAACCATCTGTGCACTGTCCCATACTTGAGATGGCCCGACTGGTCCTCTTCAACTGCGCCCCTTCTGTCAGCGCAAGGAACCTCTTGTGAGCAGCCCCACCTGAAATCTGTATTTACTCTCCAGACCATCATCTGTGTACCTGGGACATTCCGCCTGGAGTGCCCACAAGCAGACCCAGAGGGTCCTCATGGCATGCAGCAAGGCCAAGCATTGGAAGAGGACGGGGCGGCTGCAAACGAAGAGCCAACTATCCACACATGCCCTTATCCTGACGCAGAACCAAGAAGTCTAAAATGGAGCCTGGCCTTCCAGAGTGTGACCAAGGCATACTGTCAAAGGAGAAAGATAAAACATTTTATTTAAATTTGTTAGGTAAGTAACTTATTTATTTATTTTTTAGATAAGTAACTTTTAAATATGATACTGGGCTTCAGCTCATTCTCACCCTGGAATCCACAAATATCAGGTGTGAGCGTGGTATGAAGAATGGCCAAGTGATGAAAAAGGAAACCGTGACAGTGTCTGATGAGAGGGTGAGCACTTTCCTTGACAAACATGGAAGCGGCCCCAGGCCTGACGGCACACACACGGGTAATGCCTTGCCATCTACTTTGTGGCATCTAACTGCGGTTTTTACATTGTACACCTTAAACTTATACATTGTTATATGTTCATCATACCTCAATTAACCTGAAAACAGAATGACATCACAACCTTTGTTTTTCCCATGAGCTTAAATATATTCCACTGTTTCCCCATTCTTTTGCCATGAAGTGATGGGACCGGATGCCATGATTTTAGTTTTCTGAATGTTGAGTTTTAAGGCAACTTTTTCACTCTCCTTTGTCACTTTCATCAAGAGGCTCTTTAGTTCCTCTTTGCTTTCTTCCATAAGGGTGGTGTCATCTGCATATCTGAGGTTACTGATATATCACCTGGCAATCTTGATTCCAGCTTGTGTTTCTTCCAGTCCAGCGTTTCTCACTATGTACTCTGCATATAAGTTAAATACGCAGGGTGACAACATACAGCCTTGACGTACTCCTTTTCCTATTTAAAACCAGTCTGTTGTTCCATGTCCAGTTCTAACTGTTGCTTCCTGACCTGCATACAGATTTCTCAAGAGGCAGGTCAGGTGGTCTGGTATTCCCACCTCTAAGAATTTTCAACAGTTTGTCGTGATCCACACAGTCAAAAGCTTTGGTGAGGTCAATAAAGTAGAAGTAGATGTTTTTCTGGAACTCTCTTGCTTTTTTGATGATCTGATGGATGCTGGCAATTTGTTCTCTGGTACCTCTGCCTTTTCTAAATTCAGCTTGAACATCTGGAAGTTCACGTTGAAGCCTGGCTTGGAGAATTTTGAGCATTACTTGACTAGTGTGTGAGATGAGTGCAACTGTACAGTAGTTTGAACATTATTTGGCATTACCTTTCCTTGGGACTGGAATGAAAACTGACCTTTTCCTGTCTGGTGGCCACTGCTGAGTTTTCCAAATTTGCTGACATACTGAGTGTAGCACTTTCACACCATCATCTTTTAGGGTTTGAAATAGCTCAACTGGAATCCCATCACCTCCACTAGCTTTGTTCATAGTGATGCTTCCTAAGGCCCACTTGACTTCGCATTCCAGGATGTCTGGCTCTAGATGAGTGATCACACCATTGTGATTATCTAGGTCATGAAGATTTTTTGTATAGTTTTCTGTGTATTCTTGCCACCTCTTCTTAATACCTTCTGCTTCTGTTAGGTCCATACCATATCTGTCCTGTATTGTGCCCATCTTTGCATGATATGTTCCCTTGATATCTCTAATTTTCTTGAAGAGATCTCTAGTCTTTCCAGTTCTATTGTTTTCCTGTATTTATTTGCATTGATCTTTTATTTTGGGGGTCTCCAAAATCACTGCAGATGGTGACTGCGACCATGAAATTAAAAGATGCTTGCTCCTTGGAAGAAAAGCTACGACCAACCTAGACAGCATATTAAAAGGCAGAGACATGACTTTGCCAACAAAGGTCCATCTAGTCAAAGCTAAGTTTTTTTCAATAGTCATGTATGGATGTGAGAGTTGGACTATAAGAAAGCTGAGCACTGAAGAATTGATGCTTTTGAAATGTGGTATTGTAGAAGACTCTTGAGAGTCCCTTGGACTGCAAGGAGATCCAACCAGTCTATCCTAAAGGAAATCAGTCCTGAATATTCATTGGAAGGACTGATGCTGAAGCTAAAACTCCAATACTTTGGCCACCTGATGCGAAGAACTGACTGTCTGGAAAAGACCCTGATTCTGGGAAAGATTGAAGGCAAGAGGAGAAGGGGACAACAAAGGATGAGATGGTTGGATGCTATCATCGACTCATGGACATGAGTCTGAGTAAACACTGGGAGTTGGTGATGGACAGGGAAGCCTGGCGTGCTATAGTCCATTGGATCACAAAGAGTCAGACACAACTGAGCGACTGAACTGAACTAAGTATGTTCCATATGACGCTGCAATGCAATGCATCTCGTCAGTCATGAAGACAAACATTATGGAAGGTCTTACTCCTCAACCACATCATAATTGTGCAACCATTCTCCTGATCAGATTCCAGACTTGCCTTTTGCACCATCCAAAGATGGTGTGGTCAGCCTGTATTGTTAGCAGAAAAGAGAGGCAAGAAAACGGGAGAGAAAGCTGATTAATTTTTAACACCCAGCCAGAAGACATCAAGATGGTGATGGTGCACGCTGGTTCAATTTCCCGTCATGGACAGATGTTAAAGTTTACAATGACTTGCATTTCATAGCTCTTCAGGGAATGGGAGACTAGAGCCATCTGTGGTTCTCAGCAGAGGGCGATTTTGCCTCTACCGGGGACATCAGTCAATATCTGAAGACAATTTTGATCATCACAGCTGGAGTGGGGAAGGGTGTGCTGTTGGCCTCCAGTGTATAGAGGCCAGGAATGCTACTAAATATCCTATGTGGAACAGGACAGCCCACAACAAAGAACTACCCAGCCCCATGGTTAATAGCGCTGTGGTTGAGAAACCCTGAGTAGAGAAAGGGTTATTGCAAGGGATTTGGTTGTTTTTCCATGGCCCGCCTCCTAAATTCCATGCTCAGGAAAATGACTTAAGAATATTGTCAAATACCCGTATCTATACATTTACTTTCTCCTCATTGCTTAAACTACAAATATAATTTTTAGAGACCTCAAATCTTCGGGCATGCAGTAACTCATTCTGGACGCCAGGGGTCCACCCTACATTGTTCTATTAGTGAAGGCAATCCTGAACCTGTTTAATTCACCACCCAGCCTAAAAATATATATGGAAAGCGATGCTGACACCAAGCTGTAGGTATATCTTGGATCAGGAAGGACAAAGGGCATCTCTCTCAAAGGTGATCCCAGAACTGTGGTCCAGCTATTAGGAAGGGAGGTCCAGTGGCTCTGCCCCATTTCCAAGGACTTTCTGGCCCACAAGTCCCCACTTCCTTCCAAGCCTCCTACCAAAGGCGTAGGACCACAGTTAGAGTCTTTAGAACTGGACACACAGAGCGGTATAAATAATAAGCTTTAAGGGAGTCTAGTGAAACAGTGAAAGAGGAACTGGGCTCAGAGTCACAGACAGCAGGGATGTATAAAGGATAAGAGGAGGAGCCCAAACACTCAGATGAGAACCAAGAAAGCTACGGGGAGCAAGAGGGCAAGGTGAGGAAGAGGAGGAAGAACCAACCTCGAGAGGAAGAGGGGATGTGCACATAAGAAGGAAAGGAGCAGCTAAGGGCGGGAAGGCGTGACACAGTGAGGAGGAAGGAATGGAAGGAACAGAGTCCTAGGCTGGCGGACTAGCGTATGCAAAAGCATGAGAGAGATGCTACAGTGACCAGCTGAGAATGAATGAAAGCACATTTTCAGTGGTGGAAGGAATGAGCAGTAAGATGAGTTAGATCTCTGTATGAATTCCATATAAAGCTTGAACAGTTGCTCCAGCTGAAGAATGGAGAAAAGATTTGAGGGGAGTAGGGCAAGAGACAGGGAAGAAATTCAGTGTCCTGGCTCAAGTCGGAACAGAAGAGAAGTGAACAACTTCAAGCAATACTCTGGAAGCAGAATTGTTAGGACTGGTGATTGAATGGACAAGGGAGAAGAAAGAGGCAAGAATGACATCCAATGTGGTATATATGTACAATGGAATATTGCTCAGTCATTAACAGTGAATCGATGCCATGTGCAGCAACATGGACCAACCTAGAGATTATTGTAGTAAGTGAAGTAAGAGAAAGACAAATATATCACTTATATGTGGAATCTTTAAAAAATGATACAAGTGAACTTCCTTTTGAAACAGACTTATAGACATAGAAAGCAAACATGGTTACCAAAAGGGGAGGGATAAAGTAGGATGTTGGGATTAATATATACACACCACTATATATAATATAGATTATCACAGGAACCTACTGTATAACACAGGGAACTCTACCCCATACTCTGTAATAAGCTATATGGGAAAAGAATCCGAGAAAGGATATATATGTGTGTGTGTGTGTCTGTCTGTGTGTGTCTGTGTATATATACACATATAAGTGAATCAGTTCGCTGTACACCTGAAACTAACATAATATTGTAAATCAACTATACTTCAACTTAAATAAAAATAATACTTTGAAAACAACACAGAAAATTAGAAATATATTTTTTCAGAATGCCAGAAGATGTACATTAAAACCAGAAAATTCATTATGGAAAACAAATGTTGTTGATCTTATGTCTGAAAATATAAAAGAAAAAAAAAGAATGCTATACAGGATTTGCACACGGACCACTGTTTGGATGGTGGAGCTGTTCATAGAACTGGGGGGCACACAGGCAGGGGACCACGCTGGGGTGAAGTTGCCCATGTTGAGTGTGAGGTGCTTGCAGGATATATCCTGGTGGAGCCCCATGAGAAAAAGCTCCAGATAATTATCTAACGCCATGGTACTCAACCTTCACAGTACATTAGAATCACAAAGAGCTTCAAAACCCATGACATGCAGAACTGAGCCGAGGCCAATGAAATCAAAGTCTGTGAGGGAGGGCTCTGGTCATGGGTCATTTTTAAACAGGTGATGATGTTGGGCAAACTAACTATAATGGTCTTCACTGCAGGGCTAAAGGATATAAAAACCTTCCCTCCTGTTTGTCACTCTTGGTATCTACATCGTGAAAGAGGAATAATGATTCTTAGATGCTCACAGGAGCGTTGTGAGAAACAATTACCATTTGGAAAAGCTTTGAGAGCCACGGATAAAAGACAACAGGATTCCTTTAAGCTTTACTTTTACAAGTTTCGCCTGCTTTTCCTCATGATCTCATCTGTGGTTCCGTATTAGTGAGAGGGAGGGTTGGGAGGATCGGGATGGAGGGTCAGGGCAAACTGCAGTGAGGGGTTGTGTAACAGAGGCAGTCGGTTTCTTTGGTGACTGACCACTTTCCATGCAAATGTAACCCCCAGGGCCACGTGGAAATACAAGAAGGCCTATGAATACTTTCGGAAGAAATTACTGTTGGAAAAATTTGGGGTTCTGAAAAAATTTTTTTAAATGTTTAATTACTGTGAATTTCAAGGTGCTACAAGATTTGCAGTGAGACTTCCCTCGTGGTCCAGGGGTTGAGAATCCACCTGCCAATGCAGGGGACATGGGTTCAATCCCCAGTCTGGGAAGATCCCACGTGCTGTGGAGAAACTAAGCCCATGCGTACAACTACTGAGCCCATGCACCTATCGCCCGGGCTCCGCAACAAGACAAGCCATCACAGTGAGAAGCCGCTACGCTGCAACTAGAGGAGCCCTCTGCTGGCTGCAAACAGAGAAAGCTTGCGAGCTGAAGACCCAGTCCAGACAAAAATAAAATGAATAAAAAATTTAAAAAGAACCTTAAAGGAAAAAAATAAAAATTAAAAATGTGCAATAAGGAGCGTTCCTTTCCCATAAACACACCTTCAACACTCAAAGTGTAGCTTATACAGGGTGAGTGGTTCTCTCTCTCAGGTTATCCATGGCTCATTTCTCACCATGAGCTCACTGGGAATGTTGACAGAGTCCCCCTAATGATCTAACAGTACTGAGTCACTGACTATATTGTCAAGACCATGAATCACACCACCACTCTCCCACCATCTAAGAAATTCTGACCTCCAACTGCCAACACCTGATGCAAGACAAGATAAAAAGAAGTAACTGCTTAAGAAATTCTTTGGATTTTTTTTCTCTTTAGTGCTAACGATGTGCATGTGCGTGTTAGGCCCCCAAAGTGAAAGTATCTGAACTGGCATGAAGCAGGATCACAGCGCTTTAGGTCACTGAGTGCAGGTAAGATCCTAAACCTATAGGATTATGCTCAGAGAAGGAATGAAATAAAGGCATAATTAAGACTTGGAATATAATTCCTCAAATAGCTGTTGTCCAGTTACTATAATGACTGTCTGCCAGCCTCTTGGAGAGAAAATGTTCAGATGGCTCTGAGCCTATCAGCAGGGTGAAAAGTTGTGTCCAATAAATGAAAAGCTGCTTTGCTCACCCACTGACCTCTGTGTTCCACCAGGGGCCTTGAAAAAGCTCTCTCTACCTTGCAACAGTTCACAACCAAAAAAAAGTTTTGTCTAACAGATTTGGACAGGTTTCTTCACACATCCATTGTGTGCAGTCACGGGACTGGAAGATATCTCGGATCTTGGAGTTATTCTGAATCTGGTCCACTCCTTTTATAAATGAAGAAACAGAGGGCCAGAGAGAGGACTGCCTTCTTAATCACAAGGCTTTCTAGAGTCTCCTGGGTTGCAAACGGTTCTTTATCCCTGTGAACTTTCTGAAATCACTAGTATGTGTCTTTTCTTATTTTAGCTCTAGCACTCTAATCTTGGATGAAGGATGGCTTTTGCATTCAATTTCACGTATTTTTCTTTACGGAGAATGAACCACATGTAGCAATTCCACTCCTTGCCATCCCACCCTGTCACTGCCAACATTTAGAAGCTGTAAAGGAATCTGAAAACTTTCAGTCTATTTTGCCTTTAGGCAGATTGACTCCAAAACAATCCTAATCAGATGAACACATTTTTCAATCTTAAAAATATCCACTGATGAAAATATGGCATTTTCCTTCTGGAAACTGCCGCTATTTGTGCTTTTGTTTACTGAAAGAGTGTCACTGACCACCACCCTCCTCCCCCACAATGGCCACAGAGCATGAACTCCAAGCCTCTTTCCAGAGGTCAGTTGGATCCAGTCTGTATGAAGAAACTGACTTCCCTTGTGAATTTCAAGATAAACAGGGCTGCAAGCTCTGACTGTGGTTTTTTGCATAGCACAGCTATGATTTTAGTCCTCCCCTCAGGATGCTAGACAAAATTATCTCTCCAGTCCATTTGTTTCCCATTTAGCTGAGGGGACCGGCCATCACAAGAGACCATTCAGACCAACTCTCAAACAGAAAGTCATTTCTTTTCCTTAACGAAAAAGATCTCCCCAGGCAAAGCCTGCAAGACCACCCTTAGAAACACATTTTTCCATCTCATCCCAATTTTTCTAAGTCCTTCGTGAAGGTTTAAAAAGGTTTTTTTTTTTTCAACCCAAGTTGAAAGAAAGCCCTTCTGAAGGTTTTGCCACTTACTTTGATATAGGGGTGTTTTGCACACGTTGTGCCCCACACATGGGAACAACGCTCCTCTTTTCTATGTTCGTAGAATTCAGGATCTTGTAAGATAGCCACCCTCCGTCCTTCGTGTGTCAAGACAATCTCACTGCAGCCTTCCAGCCGTGTCTTATCATCTGCAGAGACGGGCAGTACTATAGGGATGCTCATGTTGATCACTCCATCTGTGGAAAGAGCCCATGATGTGTGAACGTGGGGTACGAGGCATGTGCTCCTTTAAAGGGGACTCCCGTGTGTGCCATTTCCTGCAAAAGGCATCAAGACCCTACTCTAACATAGCTGTGCTGCTGCACTCGTTTTTCTAGAATCTGTGATCAATCCTCTGAGAAGAGGCTTCTCAAAGCAAGAGATGGAGCGTTTGTGAAAAGTGAGCTGTTTCAAATTGTGGAGATGGCTTCAGTAAGTGACTTGGAGGCCCAGGAGGGATTGTCTCCCTTCTGAGTTCCCTTTGGAAAGTTCCATCCTGACTTCCACACACTAGGGAGCTTAGTCTTTAAAAATCCAATTAGACCAAATAAAGGCAATGCCCGGCGTCTCTGTGAATTCTGCACCTGCAGATTAAACCACCTTGCAGAGAGCAAGCCTTATACAGGATCCACCTTTGGTTGAATCGTGGATGAGGAATCCACAGATACAGAGGCTGGACCATGGGGCTGGAGCATGCACTGGATCCTGGAACCAACCCCCTGAAGATGGGAAGGGAGGACTGTGATTCCTTAATAAAGCCAGAGAACGTAAGAGAGATTACACAGCTGTTTCCCCGCTTTTGTAATGGTGCCCCAACACTCCAGCAAGTATGTCAGACTTTCTGTTGTACTTACAGTGAGAAAATGGGGGCACAGAATTAAGGGTGTAACGCTAAAGAGTATTTGGGCAATTTGGGGGGTGTTGCCAAGTTCAAGACTCAGAAGGGAATAAAAGAAAGGTGAGTAAAGAAAACATCAACTTGTTACCAGTTTAAGCTTGACTGCTCCTCAGACCAGTCTATGATAAATGAGTTGTTGGGGCAAGGAATGGCAACTTTATTTGGGAAGTCAGCAGACCAGGAAATTGGTAGACTCGCGTCTGAGAGAACCATCTTTCCTGAATCCAGGCTTTTTTTATACCCAAAGGGGAGTGGATAAAGTCAAACATTTCCTAATTCCAGTCAGACTCCTGAGGGGATGTGTTAATATCTCCCCCACTGCAGCCATCCTCAGGTGGGCCTAGGCAGGATGTTTCCCATGAGCTAAACAAAGGTATTTTAGCTTAAAGGTATTTTAGCTAAACAAAGGTATCTCATGTGAGCCAGGGTTCCCAGAGATGGGGCTTTATGTATACTGTAAGCTTATGGGCAACATCCCCTTATTGATAAACTTGTAAAAAAAAAAAGCAATAGATATATATATGGAATTTAGAAAGACGGTAATGATAACCCTGTATGCGAGACAGAAAAAGAGACACAGATGTATAGAACAGTCTTTTGGACTCTGTGGGAGAGGAAGAGGGTGGGATGATCTGAGAGAATAGCAGTGAAACATGCATATTATCATATGTGAGACAGATCGCCAGTCCAGGTTCGATGCATGAGACAGGGTGCTCAGGGCTGGTGCTCTGGGATGACCCAGAGGGATGGGATGGGGAAGGTGGGAGGGGGGTTCAGGATGGGGAACACATGTACGCCCATGGCTGATTCATGTCAGCATATGGCAAAAACCACTACAATATTGTAAAGTAATTAGCCTCCAACTAAAATAAATAAATTTTGAAAAAAGCAATAGAATACAAAAGTTAAAGAAACAGATCAAATATGGAGATATGGAGTGAGAGGTGTTCTTTCCCATTACAAACTCAGGAATTCAAAACAGGAGGCAAATACTGTTACTTATGGATTGGAGGCAATGTACCATAGATTAATGAAGTCTGGTAAATCCTGTCAAAATCTAATTTTAGACTATCTCTGATAGAGGTCTGAGGTCTGAATTCTATCCCCTCGGGGCATAATACTCTCCTGTTAGCTATGAAACAAAAGTTTCCAGGCATATCACTTTGCACATTTAAAATACTGCCTAAAAGTTACTAGGACATAAGGAATGTCACCAGATATAGATGGTAACTTCCGGCAATAAAGAAATTATGTCCATCATAAAATCCTGCAATCTGCTCTGGGTACCTTCTAAACAAGGAAGATAACCGCACAGTAATGATTTTTGTTGCTCAAACAACTCCTCTGTTTCAAAGTTCAGAGACAATAAACGTAGTCCGAGCAAGCCCTCTACAGAGAGCACTAAACTCAAAGCCAAGTAATCGCTATTTATTACCTGTGTCACTCACCTTCTCTGTGCTCAGTTTCTCCACTTGGAAAACAGTATCATAAATAATATGTACATCCCTGGGTTACTGGGAAGAGCCATACTGTAAAGCACTCTATTAATTTATGAGGAAAGATCATTAAGCCCACCGCATAGTATAGTTGATAAAAAGAGGAGGCCTGCAAAGAAACACACCTTCGAGGATGCTGATGATCTCATTAGAAATCATGCTTTCTGTGGATTGTGGATTACTGACCACACTGCTTATGAAGAGTAGCTTGATTAAAATAAAGTAAAACAAGATGCAAAGCAAAACGTCGGCAGTGTGCTGGAGGAAGCCCAGCTTTGCCTGCAATGTGCTTGCAGCGCTGCCTTCCACCAGTGATTCTGGGTTGAATTCCAAAGAACGCTCCACCCTTCTGTTGCCATTGCCTCTTCTGGTCCACTAGATTCCAACCCAGAGTAGCCTCTGATCCACCTTCATCTTGGCCTTGACTGAAAATCCCAACTAAGGACACAGCTCTCCCTGATAGGTTGTCAAGACAGCTAATCTGTGGGATGTTGTGGAAGGGAGTTCTACCAAGGAAAAATGCCAACTGATCTCATGCACCTGTAGGTATAACTCCACACAGGCAAAAAATTTGCTGTCATTTTCCTATCTTAATCAACTTCTCCATTGATAACACATAAAATAATCCTACTATTTAACTCTGTGCTGAAATATCCTCTATAGCTTTAGACATTGACTTGGGCTTTCAGTCCTTTTCCATTATGTGCTTCAACTCTGGTGGGAACCACCCTGATTATTTTACTGTGGTATAACTCACTGTGAAAAAGAACATCGTGGTTTTTTAGCTATAGTTAGTCCAGCACTTACTTCATGTTTAACTGAACAATTTTGCTTTTGCTTTAAATAATTGTCAAGCTTCTTGTTTTAACCTTGCAGATATGCTTATCATTTGTTTGGCACTGTTTCTAGGCCAAAACTAAAATACTTTTTATTGACTAATCTTTTTTCAAGGAAAAATAACAATGATGAAAATAATACTCAAGATAAATGATATCATCAGAATTTTACCTTTTTCTTCTGGTACAGTACAGACATTTACAATCACAATGGGCATGTATTTATTACCAGTTTTATAACTATCAATCATCATAGCTTGAAATTAAATTCATGCATAATCACTTATCACAAACATATGAAATACAATCACCCACAATCCAACCAGGTGCATCCATTTTAAATTGCCTCTAAAACTGACTTACCTTTCATCAATTAAAAATGTTTTATAAATGCAATGGGAAAAAAATTCCAGATTTGTGAAACTAAATGAGGACAAACACTCAGTAGAAGTAATTAGCAGAAAGAATAATAAATTTTTATAATCTCAAGAACAAATATGCAATAAAAATTTAGAAGCAACTTTACTTTTGTCAGCTGAATACATTATAAACAACAGCTGCATCTGATCCAGAAATTTCCTGTTACTTGGACTCCTATCAACAGAAGGCAGTATTATTCTTTCATAACTGGTTGGATCATGAACTGTTAGCAATTCCAACTGTTTCATTTAGATTTTTTTTTAAGTCATGTCCTTACCATTTCTAGTTAATATAACACATCTAATTATAATAATTTAACTACTTGGGAAGTTAAAGTACATACCAGGAAGGAACATGCCTAGAGAAATACAAACACAGTTAAGAAAAATATTGTTTTCAACTTTCCATCAAAATAATAGTAAAGCAACAATGTCAAAGAATAAATTCCTATTACAAAACTTTATACATACAACATACAAATTACTGAGATTTTTGCTACAGCCATTTCTAAAAATAGAGAATATAAGACAGCAAAAAGCTGGAGAAAACAGAATTTGTATTGAATACTGTCCAATACAATCCAAAAGTATTGTTTAAATGATTATGTTTTTAAACAGTTATATGTCAAAAGCCCCTCCAACTTCAGCAAGTAGTTGCCTCTTATAAATCAGTGATGTTATAACTACTGTCACCCTTTGGGAAGTGTGGAGGCAAGCTGCTCTAGAATATCCTAGAATTCCAGATGTTTGGAGGACATGAAAGTATGCCCAGTAGAAAAAGTACAGATATAGAACCAGGATAACTTGCATTTGAATCCAGACTTTAAGTGAGTTATTTAACCTTCCCAATACTATTCCCTCATATGGACAAAACACCTTCACAGTGGCATTAATCCAGATTAAACATGATGTCCAATGTCAAGCACCAGGGTCAGAACACTTTATGTGCTGAATAAATGCTGGCAATATGTAGGAAAGCTCTCAAGCTCTGCCTTAGAAAGTCAAAGCCACAGAAGACTTGCCATTAAATGAGCAGGTCACACAAGGCTGCCAAGTCTTAAACCTACTTGGACGCCACCAGTCTAGAATATAAGCTTAAGGTTCCATTTGTAAATTTAGATGTGACATTTATCATTGGAGAATCTGTGACAACCTTGAAACTATATATCCAGTGAGAAATAAAGTGATAATAAGTGTTTTCACTGACGTGAAAACAGATCCTTGAGTAATACAAGGAGTAACTCATATAATCATCAAAAACACTAAACAGTGATTTTTTATTTTGCTTTTGGACTGAGTACACTGGACTAATTTTTTTAATACTGAACTAATTTTTTTTTAACTATGGGAGAAATTGTGAACATTTGAGGAAATTAAAACCAAAAAATAGTTTTGGGAGACAGCGTCAGAATAGAAACCTTACTTGCAGACTGTTAAGTGATCAAGATGTGCATTTGTTTAATGGTGGATGAAAATGGCCACATCTGTGACTGCAAAAGTTGTTTCAAATTTTCAATGGCGGTAACTCAAGCTTCCATAAGCTGCTTAAAATGAAATGATATTCATGTAATAGTATCTTGCCCAACCTTCTGATATAGAGACACGTCATTTTTGAAATCTAACCCTGTCTACTCAGTCCAGCAGCTTCCTTGGTGGCTCAGGCGGTCAAGTGTCTGCCTGCTATGTGGGAGACCTGGGTTCAATCCCTGGGTTGGGAAGATGCCCTGGAGAAGGAAGGAGCCTGGTAGGCTACAGTCCATGGGGTGGCAAAGAGTCGGACATGACTGAGTGACTTCACTTTTCACTCAGTTCAAAATCCATCGAGCCAAGCTCTTCCATGAGACTAACACGGTACAGTGCAGGACAGAGTGTTTCACCTGCCTTATGCTATTAGTAAATGCTCCCAGGGCTGCTGATGGGTAGGAGAAAGGCTGAGCCCACCCCTTCTACAGGAGCAGTTGCATTTTCATCTGCTCTATACATGGCCTCAGATTTCACTGAAACAGCTATGACTTAAAAAAACAAAAAAGCTTGACAACCACTAATGTGGTTGGAAAACCCCTCCATAGAGTTCAGAAGATGAACTGCACAGCCTGACCCAGCAAGCTCATATCTGTCTTCGTTATCTATCTCCAGCAGCTAGAACAAAACCTGACATCCAAGGACACTCAATGAATATTTGTTAGCCAGCTGATGAACATCTTATCTGTGCTACTTCCAAATGGATGTGACTAGAGATAAGCCTCTTAGTCTGTTCAAGACTTTCATGTCCTTTTAATCGTGCATGGGAGTGGTGGGGAGGTGTTAATATATGGAATATATTTTATGGAATACAATATATGGAATATGTTGGACGAGGTATCCTTTTAAATGCTCAACATCCCAATGAGAAAGTTAAGTCTTCTAAGTCCCAATGAGGTAGGTACTTTTATTAACATCCCCATTTTACAGATGAGAAAACTGAGGCCCAGAGTGTTTAAGTAATGTGCTCCAACTTCATAGCTAATCACTGGCAAATGAACCCAGAGTCAGGCTCCATGGCTCACTCTTATCCACTATGATATTCTGCCTCTACTTAGGCAGAGGTGGACTACCTATTATATCCCTGGTAACTATTTTTATTAATTATGTAGGAATTAAGGAGACTTCTGGAGAGTATGGGGAGGTTTGAAGCCTAACTGCAGCTGGAGTTGCCTTATGTCCCATTCCCTGGGCACAAGCCTAGAACACAAACATCTTTCTCAAGAAAGAACACCTGATTTTTCTTCCTAAAAAGGTTTGAAGCCCTGCTCAGTATTATACATTCACGGTGCATCTATCACCATCCCTTTCCCATGTATCAATAATACCCCAAAATCTTGAAATAGATAAGTGCTAATTGATAAGGTCAAGACAGTTCTAGGAAGGAAATGATCATAGAAGGAGCCGGAAGTGTTCTGAATAACACATCCTTCCAACCTTGACAAGAGCAGTTCTCTAAAAGCCATTCAGCTTCTGCCCAGAAAGCTGCCTTAAAATCCCCTACTAGAATTTAGTGGATGAAGTCATCCTAATATATTTCATGTATGGACATGAATAGCCACACTTTATGCACCAAGGAAGGCAGCTGCTGCAGTAGTGTTTGCTGGAGGATGGGAGGCATCCCACAAGTCAGCAGTGATGCGGAGTTCACCCTGGCTCCCCCAGGATGGTCCAGGCAGCTGGTAATGGTGCTTCTCACTGTCCACTGCCTTCTGATATCAGGGCCAGCAAAGGGCAAGTGGAAATGAAACAGACTTAACCTTCTCTTGACTGTGTGGAAGTTAAACCTTGATTTTTTGGTTTCTTAGCTTTTGGTAATCAATAATCCTTTGAGGACAACAACAAAAAAAATCCTAAAAATGGAAGCTTATACATAATTGGACACATCATAAATACATATTTTCACAATATGTTTTACAAACCAACGATTAGCATTCCTTGTTCCTGAGAAATATTTTTCTAAGAAATGTTTCTGAGAAATATTTTTCTAAGGATAAAGAGTAAGAAACAAACAAAAACCCATACCGTTTAGCAGGGTGCCAAAGTGTATAACCTGCAAGTACTCCGTTTCTCTCATAAAACCTTTGAGCGGAGTGGCCCAGCCTTCACTCAAAACTTGGACCCACTGAAGATCCAGCTGCAAAACACAAAAAAAGCAGGTGAACGTTTCCATGAGCGCTGTGTTCCCGCCATCCGGCCCCAGGGCAGTCCGTTCTTACTCAGTTGAGAAGAGAATGAAGGCAGAACACTTTATGTGTTAAGCATTCCCAGATGTGATGCTGGCCCATGATCTAGGGGCTGGAGGTGTGAGTCTAGAACCTTCTATTGGGAGGGTGGCAAAAGGATTCCAAATTGGGATGATTTCTTTGAGCACTTTGGGCTATATCTATTCTTACAATTTGTGACTGTGTTGAAGAGTCACTGTACATTCTTTATTTCATAATAATTATGGTTTGGCTACATTGTTTTCACCAATATGCTAGCTATTTGATTGAGCTAAGATAAATGTCCAAACTTCTTAGCATGATACTAGCTCCGGCCCTAGGAGCTCCTGTAGGAATATTCACCTGCCACCACTCCCCACCCAGAAGCCTAGTCAACAACAGTGCCAGGCTATGTGTAGTCTGAACACACACATGGTTTCAAGCCCATCCCCCCTTTACCTGAAAACCCTATTCATCATTTAAAATCCATCTCAAAAATTAAAAAAAGATAAAACCCAGCTTGTGGACCATTGCTTTGAAATCTTCCCTGTCATCGCTAGGATCAAAAAAATTAATCATTAGATTCTCTGTAGTTCCTCTGTACCTTGCAGACCATTCTGTTACTGGAACTCAAATTTCACAATTATAATTATGTGTTTCTCATCTGCCTGAAGCATTGGAGAACTCAAAATTTATTGTGTAGAGTCAGGGAGCTCTGTTTATAAACTTGTCATGACTTACCACAGCCTGGGGTGTTCATGAGCTGAAGCACATTCCCAATGTACTCTGCCTCATAAAAATGTCCAGGGTTTTAATAGATACCAAGAGGTTACCACTGAATTGATCACCTTGTATGAACCAACTAACCCTAATCTACAGAGCGTGCATGCTAAGTTGCTTCAGTCATATCCAACTCTCTGCAACCCTATGGACTGCAGCCCACCAGGCTCCTCTGTCCATGGGGTTCTCCAAGCAAGAATACTGAGGTGGGTTGCCATTTCCTCTTCCAGGGGATCTTCCCAACCCAAGGATCAAACCTACATCCCTTCTGTCTCCTGCACTGGCAGGCAGGTTCTTTAAAGTGGGTTCCTTACCACTAGCACTGGGAAGCCCTAAAGAGGTCAAGGTATTTGGAGGGCTGTTTGCTGGGATTGCGTCTTAACATCGTCCAGGTGGTAAATCCATGCAACTAAAACTCCCTCTACTTAGACTGGACTCTCCCTGATAAAGGCAAAGTGGGATGTGCAGTGCAGAAAAAGATCAAGGCATTCATACCATTTTAGACTAGGGTTGCTTTTTGTTTTAATAAAACTTCTCAGTGGTCCAAGAAACACTTATATTCTGGACAAACTATTTTCTTGGCAATTGTCGACAAATAATTACTGCCCAGTGCTTCCCATGTGACGCTAGTGGTAAATAACTCACCTGCTAATTCAGGAGACACAAGAGACGCCGGTTCAATCCCTGGGTCAGAAAGATCCCCAGGAGTAAAAAATGGCAACCCACTCCAGTATTCTTGCCTGGAGAATCCCATGGACAGAGGAGCCTGGCAGGCTACAGTCCAGAGGGTCACAAAGAGTTGGACACAACTGAAGCGACTTAGCACAGAATCCCTGTATGTTGGCATAACTGAAAGTATAACACCAACTATATACAACTGTCCTCTGCAAGTATAGAAGTTATCTTCTGGAACATAAAATTGATCAGCTGCTTTGTAGCAACTCTTGGTGAGAGATATTCTTGGAAAAGCAGACAAAAAAGAAAAAAAAGAAAAAGCTGGTGAAAGCAGCTGTTTTTCTTTATAGGAATTAGATTTTCCTTATTCATACCTACCTTATTGTTGAGAGTAACTGTAAATGGATTATAATAACTGATATTAAGCCAAATTTTCCATCAGCCAGTTTGCATCCTCTTACCTTGGTAATTGATAACGAAGGGAGTGCTTCGGCCTCAGCTCGGACTTGGTCGAGTTTGTTTTCTGGCACAAAGAGTTCGTGGATGCCTTTGATTACAGTGTGGGGTACAATGTTCTGAAAGGAAGCAGACTTGGTAACCATTTGGAATGAAAACTATATAAAGGACACTTCAGTAAATAGATGATCTCTCATGACTTTGTAAAATTATTATTATTTTTTTGAAAGTTCAGTCTACCCACCTGCTTCTGTAGAAGCTCTATCACCTGCTGCATACAGTCACTCACGGAGGACAAATTGGTTTTAAGCACAAGCTCGGGAGTTTCAGGCTTTTCATAATCAGAATCAATACCCGTAAACCCTGCAAAGCAGAAGGCTGAAAGTAACATCTGCACCAACAGAACAATGTTTTGACTCAATAAGACATAGCACAGGTTGGAATAAATGTTTTCAAACATTGTACTCAGGTTAAAACAGAAAAGGTCAAACAGCCTTCCTTGACCTCCAGCCATAGGTAAGAACACATACACCTGTGTTTTCAATAAAACCTGAGTCCAAGCCCTCTGCAGTTAATTAGAATGGAAAAGGAAGACAAGAGGGAGGAAAACTCTGAAAGATTCCTCCACACACAGTCACATACATATATTTGTTTTAGTTGTCTGAACTTGATTGCTTGTGGCTGGGGTGACAGCTCTTGAGAAATACAAGCCCACATTTTCACAAGCCCATGGAGACATTGAAGATATTACGGTTTGGTAAAATGTTGTGTGTGCTATATGTAGTTTTGAAAAACAGTCTTTGAAACCTCAGACAGATTTCTGGGGACAGACGTACAAATTGGTGGCATAGGTAAGTGGCAAAAGGGCTACTGAACTGGCTGTCTTACCTTTGATCTCCCCAGCTCGGGCCCGTTTGTAGAGGCCTTTTACGTCTCTCCTTTCACAAATGTTTAGAGGCGCATCTACAAATATCTCAAAGAAGGGCAGTCCTGCCGATTCATGGATTTTGCGGGCATTCTCCCGATCCTGGGAAAAAATTACGTATAAGAATGTGAGAGGAGGGACTTCCCTGGTGTTCCAAAGGTTAAGAATTGGCATTCCAATGCAGGGGACACAGGTTTGACCCTTGGCTGGGGAACTAAGATCCCATATGCTGCAACTACTAAGCGTCACAACTAGAGAGCCACACACCACAACTAGAGAGCCCACACACCACAACTAGACAGGTTCACACACCACAACTAGAGAGCCACACACCACAACTAGAGAGGTCCACACACCACAACTAGAGAGCCCACACACCACAACTAGAGAGGTCCACACACCACAACTAGAGAGGTCCACACACCACAACTAGAGAGGTCCACACACCACAACTAGAGAGCCCACACACCACAACTAGAGAGGTCCACACACCACAACTAGAGAGGTCCACACACCACAACTAGAGAGGTCCACACACCAAAACTAGAGAGGTCCACACACCAAAACTAGAGAGGTCCACACACCACAACTAGAGAGGTCCACACACCACAACTAGAGAGGTCCACACACCACAACTAGAGAGCCCACACACCACAACTAGAGAGGTCCACACACCACAACTAGAGAGGTCCACACACCACAACTAGAGAGGTCCACACACCACAACTAGAGAGCCCACACACCACAACTAGAGAGCCCACACACCACAACTAGAGAGCCACACACCACAACTAGAGAGCCCACACACCACAACTAGAGAGCCCACACACCACAACTAGAGAGGTCCACACACCACAACTAGAGAGCCCACACACCACAACTAGAGAGCCCACACACCATAACTAGAGAGGTCCACAGGCTACAACAAAGACACCGTGTGTGACAACCAAGACCTGATGTAGCCAGATAAATGAATGTTGGAAAAAGAAAGTAAGAAGAGGTTTCACAATGAAATTCATCACAAACCCTGTACTCTGGTCTTCCATGGCCTTGAGATAACACTAGGGTTTGAGCGCTGCATAGGTGGCAGGATATTAGCCCTTTAGAGGAGTTTCACTCTAGTAAACAACTCTCCCAAGGACTTTAAAAAGAAAAAACAAACAAACAAACAAACCACAGAAAAGAATCCCAACTAAAAGACAGGGCTGGCATTTCATTCGAAGGATATGTTCAAAGTCATTGTGTCTTATTTGTAGCTCACAGCAATTCTGTGCTTTAAAACAAGAGGAGTGACACTCTACCTTGTTGATTTCAACATTAAACACAGAAAACCTGATGCCTTGTCAATGAACTGCTGTTTTCTTTAGTCAGGCAAACTCTCTGGCTTTTTGGAGAAATAAAACTTACTGAGCTTTAGGAGTTTTCTTGTTTAAATTTTTCTTCCTTTCAAGTCTGGCCAAGTGTACTTACTATTGTGAAAGTGGAAGGGTTTATGTCAACTGGTGCCCTGGCATCTGGAAATGAAGGGACTCTCTTTATATAACCAATATTAAAGAGAGGAAATGAGGGAGCAAGTGAGTGGTGAGGGAAGGTGGGGGAAACAAAGCATGACATTCTCTGTTGTTCCCCTCCGCCAGCTCCTCCTCCTGGCAGTTGGCGAGCTCTGGTGCTGTGTGTGGGAATCGTGCATGTTGCCAAGTCACTTTACCTTTGCAAAAGGAGAAATGAAGCTGGTAATGCAGACCAGACCAGCGTCGGCAAACAGCTTGGCCACCTCTGCAATCCGGCGGATATTTTCTTCTCTGTCCCAAGGAGAGAATCCAAGGTTTTTGTTGAGGCCACGACGGATGTTGTCCCCATCGAGGGAGTAGCAAGGGATGGCGTGGGAGACGAGATACTCTTCCAGAGCAAAACTGATCGTTGTTTTCCCAGCACCAGAGAGACCTGTTGAGAACAGTCAAGACAAGACTGGAGATGTCTCTGTTGAAGATGATAAACAGTGATTGATTCTAAGTTTTACCTAATTCAAGAGTAATTAAAACCCTCATGACAATCATTTGACTGACCTCAAATCCAAACCATTCAAATCTAGAAAAAGTGAAATTTACTGAAAGTTAAGTACTAGCATTTCTTTCACATCTTGAAATAACTATTTGTCCTTTATTAGGATTATAGCCTTTCAAAGCAGAAGAGGTTTGTCAATAGGGAGACCTTGGCAGGCTCCACACAGTCCCCAGGGGTTCTGCTTTTGAGACAGGCTGGGACCTGGGACCCTTTACTAGAGTGCTTGCACCTGAACAAAGGACTCCTGGAGCAACAGATACAAAGAAACTATAAGGGACTCAAAATAACTACACCCTGGCCTGCTGCTGCTGCTGCTGCTAAGTCGCTTCAGTCGTGTCCGACTCTGTGTGACCCCATAGACGGCAGCCCACCAGGCTCCCTCGTCCCTGGGATTCTCCAGGCAAGAACACTGGAGCGGGCTGCCATTTCCTTCTCCAATGCATGAAAGTGAAAAGTGAAAGGGAAGTCGCTCAGTCGTGTCCGACTCTTCGCGACTCCATGGACTACAGCCCACCAGGCTCCTCCATCCATGGGATTTTCCAGGCAAGAGTACTGGAGGGGGGTGCCATTGCCTTCTCTGACACCCTGGCCTAGTTGGAGCAAATTATAAACAAAAAGATACAAAAAGCCCACAAACCAAGTGTCATTTCTGAGGTGCCTGGGAGCAAAAGCAGGGTACTGTGGCATGATCCCCACACACAGCACCCCTAAGAGGGTCAGCTGATCACCTAAGCCATACCCCCAGCCCATCCTGCCCCTCTCTCCTGTCCCCTCCCCTGGAGGAGGATATGGTAACTCACTCCAGCTTATCACCTGGAGAATCCCATGGACAGAGCAACCCGGTGGGCTGCCATCCATAGCATTGCAAAGAGGGCAACACGACTGAAGTGACTGAGCGTGCAATCTGATAAATTCCTCTTAAAACACGTCCAGTTGTAGGACAGGAGAAATGAGATTCCTGAATCTCTGGTACATTCTTTTGTATCAGAAAATGAGAGAAATAGTAGAAATTTCCAAACACAGTTAACTGTATTAATATGCTGCTGCTAAGTTGCTTCAGTCACATCCAACTCTGTGCAGCCCCAGAGAAGGCAACTCACCAGGCTCCCCCATCCCTGGGATTCTCCAGACAAGAACACTGGAGTGGGTTGCCATTTCCTTCTCCAATGCATGAAAGTGAAAAGTGAAAAAGAATTTGCTCAGTCATGTCCGACTCTTAGCGACCCCATGGACTGCAGCCTACCAGGCTCCTCCATCCATGGGATCTGCCAGGCAAGAGTATTGGAGTGGGTTGCCATTGCTTTCTCTGAGTATTAATATAGATCATTGGAATATTTATTTTAATACATTTTAGTAACACCAGTTGTATTTACTGAGAGTGTTACTAGGGACCAGGACCTCTGCTAAGCACATACATGTTTTATTTCATTCACTTCTACCTATATCTCTATGCTGCTGCTGCTGCTAAGTCACTTCAGTCGTGTCCGACTCTGTGTGACCCCATAGACGGCAGCCCTCCAGGCTCCCCAGTCCCTGGGATTCTCCAGGCAAGAACACTGGAGTGGGTTGCCATTTCCTTCTCCAATGAATGAAAGTGAAAAGTGAAAGGGAAGTTGTCCAGTCGTGTCCGACTCTTCGCGAACCCATGGACTGCCGCCTACCAGGCTCCCCGTCCATGGGATTTTGCAGGCGAGAGTACTGGAGTGGGGTGCCATTGCCTTCTCCTATATCTCTATGAGGAGGTACTATCTTCATTCTCATTTTACAAATAAGAGGCTTAACGAGCTTGATCCAAAATCATACAACTAATGTAGGTGAAGCTGAGGCCCAACTTCAATTCCCTAGATTTGAAGAATCTGGTTTCTTCTGATTTGCCTGGTCAGTATCCAACATCTGTAATTTGAGAATAAAAAATAAAAGAGGACAAGACTTTTTGAAAGTTAAGAAAAGATGGGGGAAGTATACTTTTGAGATTTTGTTTTTCTATTCCACTAGTTCTTTTTTTTCTTTTCAAGAGTGTTTCAAATTAGGAAAAATGGACTCTGTGTATATGGTTTTTTAAAAAAATATTTATTATTTATTTGGCTGTTCCAGGTCTTAGTTGCAGAACGTGCGATCTTCAACCTTCCTTTCGTTGTGGCATGAGAACTCACGTGCGGCATGTGGGGTCTAGTTCCCTGACTAGGGGTGGAACCCGGGCCCCTTGCGTTGGGAGCACCAAGTCTTAGCCACTGTGTATATGTTTCGATTCAGAATTTAAATGAACACATGAAGGCAAACACATTGCAAGAGGGAAATGTCTGGAGTGTAGCCGTTTTATCCACTGCTGCACAATACGTCTCTTAGAGGGAACCTGGGGACACATATCAGCCATTGAGACCAGTGAACCTGCCTTCTGGAACAAAGCAGGCTCCATACCCACTGTGTAGCCTCACCCTGGAAAGTGGGAAAAGTTGCCGTTCTAGGGATGGATAAAACGAGGAAACCAAGTACAAGTGCTACAGGCACTAGGAAATAACTTGAAAAAGAAGAACGAGGCTGCTTTAGACAGGGACAGGAAAGACTCAGAGGAGCAAGAAAAGACGCAAGGCAGGTCCTCGCTTGTTGTGTTTTTTAGAATTATCTTCAGGTTAGAATAAAGCCACATTTGTGAGCAGACAGTAACACATAAGTTGATTTCAAAACCCAGATAAATGTATCTTTGCATCTAAGCTCATCTTGATGTGAAATATTATGTCTACAAAATGAACCTGTTTTTTTTTTCTTTTGAGTCCAGCCTATGTCAGACCTGCATTTCCAGGCATCAGCTTCCTCTACCTATACTCAGAAAATATAGGTGACAGCCCAGGACTAACTCCAGCTCTGTCACTAACCCTTAGACGTGACATTCTGGGGCAATAAAAACACCAGTAAAACAAGATTCATTTGGCCACTTCGGCGGGAATGAGTTATTTTTATGCAAAGGGACCATGGTCTGCTACATAGAAAACATAGAGTTTTTCTTCTTGCCTGGATTTTAATTTTTTTAAATAAGTAAAATATCCCCCCAGAATGTTAACACATCTGAAAAGAATAAAGAACATCTCTAATGGACAGCCAAATGCTTGATGTCAATTAGGAAAGCCTCATTTTTAACTGCCAGTGGACATGGAACAACAGACTGGTTCCAAATAGGAAAAGGAGTACATCAAGGCTGTATATTGTCACCCTGCTTATTTAACTTCTATGCAGAGTACATCATGAGAAATGCTGGGCTGGAAGAAAAAAAGCTGGAATCAAGATTGCTGGGAGAAATATCAATAACTTCATATATACAGATGACACCACCCTTATGGCAGAAAGTGAAGAAGAACAAAAGAGCCTCTTGATAGAAGTGAAAGAGGAGAGTAAAAATGTTGGCTTAAAGCTCAACATTCAGAAAACTAAGATCATGGCATCCAGTCCCATCACTTCATGGCAAATAGATGGGAAAACAGTGGAAACAGTGTCAGACTTTATTTTGGGGGGCTCCAAAATCACTGCAGATGGTGATTGCAGCCATAAAATTAAAAGACACTTACTCCTTGGAAGGAAAGTTATGACCAACCCAGACAGCATATTAAAAAGCAGGTCCATCTACTCAAGGCTGTGGTTTTTCCAAGTCATGTATGGATATGAAAGTTGGACTATAAAGAAAGCTGAGCACCAAAGAATTGATGCTTTTGAACTGTGGTGTTGGAGAAGACTCTTGAGAGTCCCTTGGACTGCAAGGAGATCCAACCAGTCCATCCTAAAGGAAATCATTGGAAGGACTGATGGGTGTTCATTGGAAGGATTGATGTTGAAGCTGAAACTTCAATATTTTGGCCACCTGATTCAAAGAGCTGACTCATTTGAAAAGACCCTGATGTTGGGAAAGATTTAAGGCAGGAGGAGAAGGGGACGTCAGAGGATGAGATGGTTGGATGGCATCACCAACTCAATGGACATGAGTTTGGGTAAACTCTGAGAGTTGGTGATGGACAGGGAGGCCTGGCGTGCTGCGGTTCATGGGGTCGCAAAGAGTTGGACACGACTGAGTGACTGAACTGAACTGAAATGTGCTTAGGCATGAAATTGAGGATTGCAGAATTCCTTAGATCTGAAAGGGAATGTCATAATCAACTTGTCCATTCTTTCTTGTCAAAGAGGTGAAAACAGAGAACTAGAGACATTCTATGACTTGATGTAAGCCTTATTTCTCACAGATTTGTAGAATTAGGACTGACACCCAAGCTTTCTACTACAGCTTTCAGCCTCCTTCTAATGTTAAAATACACATGGAATATGTATATGTGACACATAAAATATGTCACATTATTTTCCTTAAAATTGTGTGTTACCACCAATTTTTAGTCAAAATAAAATACATTTAGATCTCAACTCAGCACACCTGTCAGCCATACGGTACATCCTCGGAAACCACCCCGTGTTCCAACCACCTGGCCTCTCTTATTCCTGCTCACGTGATGGGCCTGATACACGACATTGGTGGATTTCTGCTGGTTCTCCTACGAAAGAAGAGAAAGCACAATAATCGATTAATAAAATAATAAATGTTATACATATACATACAATACAGTAATAGACTACATAGTCTTCCCTAACTAAATATCTTCCTGTATAACTGGCATATGTCAGGAAGCATTTAACAGGAGGCTTCCTGTGTGCTGTTTTGCACCTGTCACGAATCCTCTGTCCCTTACCAATCCTGAATATTCAGGATTAAGAGGAGTTGGCAAACCGCTCCCGGGGCTGAGGAACGCATGCATTTCCTTCACTGGTTTTTCCATTCACTGATAAGTAACTATTTACAACCCTCTTCCTTTTTATGAACCGTACGGTAAAAGTGATTATTTACAACCCTCTGTCTTTGATATGGATTGCTTTATGTTTCCTTGATAATTTGTAAGTCTGGACTTTTCATTTTTATCTTTGTTGAAAATAGCTACCTTGTAAGAAGGTATATATACCCACACTATGTTGAATAAAACACCTTTGCTCCATCAGAGCTTGGGTCCCCGTGTCTTTCTTTCTTTCTCTCTCTCTCTCTCTCTCAGGCTAATTCTTTGGAGCGCAGAAGCTTGCTGAGCTCACTTTCTTGCCCGGCTTCTAAGAACCTCTCGAAAAGGCTCACAGTGCCTTCACCCCTTCAAGAAGGTGCCCGGTGCCTACATGAAGCAGTGCAAGCCCCGTGTCAAGGGCTTTATTGGTTTTCTGCATAAACCAAGGACTATCAGCCTCTTTCTCTCTCTCTTTTACTTTCTTATCGTCAACTCCAGACCACCAGGTTCCAGTCCATTAAAGGACCTCAACAAGTGGTGTCCAGAACAGGGGCCTGGTACACGTGGCAGATTCGGATGGAGTGACTCCAAGGGCCTACTGAGGTCGGTAAGTACTAAGACATGGGTCAAACGGCTGGAAAGCCCCATCACTTTTCTACTTTACTTCATCACTTATTTACAGTGCAGGGACTTTCAGTTTCACGCCAGCAAATAGAGGCTTGCCTTCACACAGTGGTTGAATGTAACCCTTGGTTCCCTGATGAAGGTAGTTTTGATTTAGAAATTTGACACCGGGTCGAAGAGAATGATGAACAGGCAGCCAGATACGGAAAAAGTATTCCGATAGATTTCTGGTCCCCATGGGCTCTCATTAAAGCTGTGCTTTCTGCCATGTCAAGGCAATTCTAGTCCTCCTGATATTCGGAAACAGGAAGAACACTTACTACATGAATCTGAATTAGATGATGAAACCTTACAAAAGGCCCAATTAGAACAACGTAAAATATTTCAGAATTTTCCTACAAGCCCTGTCCCGGTTGCTCCAAGCTCTCCGCCCTGCCAGTGGGCACAAATCCCAAAGTCTCTCCCTTGCTAGAACCTAATGATTCTGGCAACGACTCCACTAAGACACTTTTTGACATTAAAACTGATGACACCTTTCTGAATAACAATGATAAGTTTTTACCACATACTCTTAACTGTAAGAATTTGCTATCTACTCATTCTCCTTCACCACAGAGGCTCTCTGAATTGCTGGCTTTGCGATCACAAGTCTCTGAAGCCAATAGTTTCACCGCCTTTCCAGTTTTAGAAATCCTGACTCTCAAGGGCACATAATACGTCAATATGAGGGTATTAACCTTTGTCACATGCAACAAATTAAAAAAGCTATAACTACGTATGGCCCACATTCACCTTTCACTAAAGCACTTCTAAATTCTATAACATCCTCTATTGGAAATTTTATTCCCCATGATCGGTGAGCAGGTGATGGACAGGGAGACCAGGCGTGCTGCGATTCATGGGGTCGCAAAGAGTTGGACACGACTGAGCGACTGAACTAACTAACTAACTAACTTCATTCTCCCACAGGACGTCTTGCCCAACAAGAACACCCAGTAGAAGGGATCTATACCCGTTTTAGGGGAATAAAGTCACTTACACCCTACCTTGATTTAATTGCTCTAATCATCATCAATGGAAGAAATAGGACTAAAACTCTAATCGGCTCTGATCCTCATAAAATTGTAATACCGATGAATAAATCTCGATTTGAGAATGAATTATAAACTTTGACCGATTTCCAAATAGCTTTTCTGGAATATTCTGGAGAATTTTCATTTCATTATCCTTCTGGTAAGCTGAGGAATTGCTTCAGAAATACTGAATTTATTATTTCTCACATTGTCAGCTCACAGCCTATACCACAAGCTGAGGTATTTTTTTTATATAGATGGGACGAAAAACGCCAAAGCTTCATTCTGGTCTCTTAAGGAATATAACGTCTTTTATACTAAATTTCATTCTGCTCAGCAAAATGAATTATGTGCTCTTATTCAAGTTATTTGCCTACACCCTTATCCCAATAATATAGTCTGTGATTCTATATATTGTTTTTGTATTAAAAAATATAGAAACCTCCACCATAAACTCCAATCAATCTATTATTCAACAACTCTTTTTTGAACTACAATCTGCTGTTAGAAACCGCGACTCTCCCATTTACATCACACATATTCGAGCACATCCTTGCCTTCCTGGCCCCACGACTCGTGGTAATGAGCAGGCTGATAAACTGGTTTCCTTTGCTACTCCGGAGGAACAGCCTGCTCTGTTGTGTAACAATTCTGACTCTCTACACCAGCTATGGAAAATTCCATACCGCCAGGCTAAAGAAATGATTAGTAACTGCTCTACTTGTAGACCCATACATCTAGACCCATCACACAAGGTATTAATCCTTGCGGTTTGCAACCTAATGAACTATGGCAAATGGACGTAACTCATTGCCCTGAACTTTCTCCCTCTTCTTTCTTACATGTCTGTATCGCTTCTTTCTTACATGTCTGTATCGACACTAATTCTTCTTTTGTTTGGGCCCCACCTCTTCACGGAGAAGCTACGCAACATGTTATAACTCACTTATTACCTTGTTTTGCTGTAATGGGAACTCCTAGCTCTATAAAAACAGACGGTGGGCCCGCCTATATTTCTAGACACTTTAAACAATTTTTACAATCTTTTTCTACAGGTATTCCTTATAATCCACGGGCACAAGGCATAGTCAAATGAGCACATCACACACTAAAGTTGTAAATAAAAAATTTAGAAAGGGGGAATACACAGGAACACGACTGTCTTCCTTATCTAAAGCAGACTTTACTAGATTCCAACATAAGATATTTTCTAAACCTATAACTATTGTTAATACAGCTTTATTTGTCTTAAATTTTTTAAATTTACCACAGGGAGATAGCTTAACAAGAGCAGAAAAGCATTTTGAGGAATTGAAGGACACTTCTCTTCTTCTGCCCGTTTGGTACCAAGACGCATTAATGAAACAATGGAAATCTGGGAAGCTAATCTTACAGGGAAAGGGGTATGCTTGTATTTCCCCAGATGGATCAACGAACTCACAGGGCTTCCTCTTCGGAAGATTCGACCCAAGGGGGTCCCTGGCCTTCAAAATAGAGATGAAACAATAAAAATCTCAGGAGGAAAAAGTTCCAATATGGGCCATGGCGGCTCTAAAGATCTCTAGGAAGCACTGCCCTCGGCAGCATCAAGCCTATGATCTCCTGGCTTGGGGACACATAAAAACCCTTACTAATCGAGCTGAAAATTTGGTCTCTCAACAGGGAATGCTTCAGAGTCCTGAATACATCCTCCTGGCAATGCTCAGCCTCCTGGCCTGTACCTTCCCCGTTCGAGCTCTAACTGATCACCCTTACTGGGCTTACATACCCAACCCCCCTCTACTACAGGTGGTCGAATGGATGGAGAGAGGACCAATCATTTCAACTAATGACTCTATACATATGCCTTCTCCTTGGAGCATTAAAGGGCCCTCACACGCTGAAGAAGAAGAAAAACTAATCAATATTTCTCTAGGTTATGAAGTCCTTCCTTTGTGCGTGGGCCCAGCAGAATTATGCATAAATGTTAGCCAACAAACTTGGGCTTTCGCCCTGCCTCCCAAAAAGGATTTTTGGACGTTGCTTGGATTATTTACTGCCCTTTCTTTGTCTGTGAACCATGTTTATACTACTGAGACTTTAGGGAAAGGGTTAGGGAAAGAACAAAGAACATTATGCAAAGGGTTTACTTTAAGAACTTTCCATGTTCGTTGGGACAAATGTCAAGTTAAATTGGGAAAATTAATGTTTGTGGCTAATCATACAATTGCTGATTGGGGACCCCATGGTATGTGGTGATCTAACTGCTCAGAAGATGTTAATAGCTCTGTTTGTGACTATGCTGCTCAGGTGACATGGAAAATTAATGACACTGCAATGGAGCATTACCACGACAAAGGACTTCTTGGGTGGCTTGACGGTGGATTAGCCCCACCTCGTCCTAGGATCGTCCTCAATAAACAGAGTGGGCCTGAACAATGGGACATTTGGAAACTTGCTGCGACCACCAAACAACTTGGAAGTTGGACCAGACTTTTCACTACTACCAGTCGTAGTCATAGTAACTATTTCTTTCGCTATAATCCATCATATTTTATACAGGCCTGTGTCCCACTTCCTTTTGTTATAGCCATAGGAAAGTTACAATTTAATAAGACTTTACATTCTGTAACTTGTGTTAATTGCAAACCATATACTTGTCTTAACTCCTCTATTTCTTTCAGAAATGACTCCCTCTTGATTCTTCGATCTCGACGTAATTTGTGGTTACCAATAAGTCTCCAAAGACCCTGGGAAGAAGGTCCCATGGCTGGACTTGCTTCCAGACTACTTACTAAACTGCTCCAGCGATCTGAACGAATCGTTGGATGGCTGATCCTTGGCATTTTGGGGTCAATAGCGATTTGCACCACTGCTGCTGTCGCTGGTGCTGCTCTACATACCTTGATTCAAACACATAATTTTATCCAAAATTGGACTGAAGATGCTCATAATATGTGGGCTACTCAGGCTCAGGTAGATGAGGATATTCAAGAGGAAATACAGGAACTAAAAACAGCCAGCAAATGGGTCGGAGAGCAATTAATAGATTTCTAAAATCAAGTGATACTAAAATGTGATTGGAATTCTACTCAATTTTGTATTACTCCTGTTCATTTCAATCATAGTGCCTACAACTGGGAACAAATCAAATTTCATTTACAAAATATACATGATAATGCCTCTCAATGTACAGTTACTACAAACGGAAGTCTTTGAAACTTCTTCTAAACGTCTGCCCTCTTCCACTAATTTGGAAACTTTAGCTGAACAACTAGCTGATCAATTCTCTGGGCTAGACCCACGAGGATAGTTTCAAAGTATTACCCACCGCATCAGGTCTGGTACTGTAACTTTGGTTATTGTGTTCGTAATTATATTTGTTGTTTATCAATGTCTTTCTATAAGGTTGGTTAATACTAAACAAACTCAATTGGTCAGGCCCTTTTTTCTACAAATATAATAAAACAGGGGGAATTGTCAGGAAGCATTTAATAGGAGGCTCTCTGTGTGCCGTTTTGCATCTGTCACGAATCCTCTGTCCCTTACCAATTCCTGAATATTCAGGATTAAGAGGAGTTGGCAAACCGCTCCCTGGGCTGAGGAACGCATGCATTTCCTTCATTGGTTTTTCCATTCGGTGATAAGTAACTATTTACGACCCTCTTTCTTTTTATGAACCGTATGGTAAAAGTGACTATTTACAACCCTCTGTCTTTGATATGGATTGCCTTATGTTTCCTTGATAATTTGTATGTCTGGACTTTTCATTTTTATCTTTGCTGAAAATAGCTACCTTGTAAGACAGTATATATACCCACACTACGTTGCATAAAACACCTTTGCTCCATCAGAGCTTGTGTCCCCGTGTCTTTCTTTTTTTCCTTCTTTCCTTCTTTCTTTCCCTCTCTCTCTCTCTCAGGCTAATTCTTTGGAGCGCAGAAGCCTGCTGAGCTCACTTTCTTGCCTGGGCTTCTAAGACCCTCTTGAAAAGGCGCATGGTGCCTTCACCGCTTGAGAGGGCGCCTGGTGCCTACGTGAAGCAGTGCAAGCGTCGTGTCAAGGGCTTTATTGGTTTTCTGCATAAACCAAGGACTATCAGCCTCTTTCTCTCTCTCTTTTACTTTCTTATCATAGACTCCAGACCACCAGGTTCCAGTCCATTAAAGGACCTCAACAAGTGGCGTCCAGAACAGGGGCCTGGTACACGTGACAGATTCGGATGGAGTGACTCCAAGGGCCTACTGAGGTCGGTAAGTACTAAGACATGGGTCAAACGGCTGGAAAGCCCCATCACTTTTCTACTTTACTTCATCACTTATTTACAGTTCAGGGACTTTTAGTTTCGCGCCAGCAAATAGAGGCTTGCCTTCACACCGTGGTTGAATGTAACACTTGGTTCCCTGATGAAGGTAGTTTTGATTTAGAAATTTGACACCGGGTCAAAGAGAATGTTGAACGAGACGCCAGATAGGGAAAAAGTATTCCGATAGGTTTCTGGTCCCCATGGGCTCTCATTAAAGCTGTGATTTCTGCCATTTCAAGGTAATTCTAGCCCTCCTGATATTCGGAAACAGACAGAACACTTACTACATGAATATAAATTAGATGATGAAACCTTACAAAAGGCTCAATTAGAAAAACATAAAATATTTCAGAATTTTCCTACAAGCCCTGTCCCGGTTGCTCCAAGCGCTCCTCGGCTGCGAGTGGACACAAATCCCAAAGTCTCTCCCTTGCTAGAACCTAATGATTCTGGCAACGACTCCACTAAGACACTTTTTGACATTAAAACTGATGACACCTTTCTGAATAACAATAATAAGGTTTTACCACATACTCTGAACTGTAGGAATTTGCTATCTACTCATTCTCCTTCACCACAGAGGCTCTCTGAATTCCTGGCTTTGTGATCACAAGTCTCTGAAGCCAATGGTTTCACCGCCTTTCCAGTTTTAGAAATCCTGACTCTCAAGGGCACATAATACGTCAATATGAGGGTATTAACCTTTGTCACATGCAACAAATTAAAAAAGCTATAACTACGTATGGCCCACATTCACCTTTCACTAAAGCACTTCTAAATTCTATAACATCCTCTATTGGAAATTTTATTCCCCATGATTGGTGACCAGGTGATGGACAGGGAGGCCTGGCGTGCTGCGATTCATGGGGTCGCAAAGAGTCGGACACGACTGAGCGACTGAACTAACTAACTAACTAACTTCATTCTCCCACAGGATGTCTTGCCCAACAAGAACACCCAGTATAATGGATCTATACCCGTTTTAGGGGAATAAAGTCACTTACACCCTACCTTGATTTAATTGCTCTAATCATCATCAATAGAAGAAGTAGGACTAAAACTCTAATCGGCTCTGATCCTCATAAAACTGTAATACCGATGAATAAATCTCAATTTGAGAATGCATTACAAACTTTGACCGATTTCCAAATAGCTTTTCTGGAATATTCTGGAGAATTTTCATTTCATTATCCTTCTGGTAAGCTGAGGAATTGCTTCAGAAATACTGAATTTATTATTTCTCACATTGTCAGCTCACAGCCTATACCACAAGCTGAGGTATTTTTTTTATATAGATGGGACGAAAAACGCCAAAGCTTCATTCTGGTCTCTTAAGGAATATAACGTCTTTTATACTAAATTTCATTCTGCTCAGCAAAATGAATTATGTGCTCTTATTCAAGTTATTTGCCTACATCCTTACCCCAATAATATAGTCTCTGATTCTATATATTGTTTTTGTATTAAAAAATATAGAAACCGCCACCATAAACTCCAATCAATCTATTATTCAACAACTCTTTTTCGAACTACAATCTGCTGTTAGAAACCGCGATTCTCCCATTTATATCACACATATTCGAGCACATCCTTGCCTTCCTGGCCCCACCACTCATGGTAATGAGCAGGCTGATAACTGGTCTCCTTTGCTACTCCGGAGGAACAGCATGCTCTGTTGTGTAACAATTCTGACTCTCTACACCAGCTATGGAAAATTCCATACCGCCAGGCTAAAGAAATGATTAGTAATTGCTCTACTTGTAGACCCATACATCTAGACCCATCACACAAGGTATTAATCCTTGTGGTTTGCAACCTAATGAACTATGGCAAATGGACGTAACCCATTGCCCTGAACTTTCTCCCTCTTCTTTCTTACATGTCTATATCGCTTCTTTCTTACATGTCTGTATCGACACTAATTCTTCTTTTGTTTGGGCCCCACCTCTTCACGGTGAAGCTACGCAACATGTTATAACTCACTTATTAGCTTGTTTTGCTGTAATGGGAACTCCTAGCTCTATAAAAACAGACGGTGGGCCCGCCTATATTTCTAGACACTTTAAACAATTTTTACAATCTTTTTCTACAGGTATTCCTTATAATCCATGGGCACAAGGCATAGTCAAACGAGCACATCACACACTAAAGTTGCAAATAAAAAATTTAGAAAGGGGGAATACACAGGAACATGACTGTCTTCCTTTTCTAAAGCAGACTTTACTAGATTCCAACATAAGATATTTTCTAAACCTATAACTATTGTTAATACAGCTTTATTTGTCTTAAATTTTTTAAATTTACCACAGGGAGATAGCTTAACAAGAGCAGAAAAGCATTTTGAGGAATTGAAGGACACTTCTCTTCTTCTGCCCGTTTGGTACCAAGACGCATTAATGAAACAATGGAAATCTGGGAAGCTAATCTTACAGGGAAAGGGGTATGCTTGTATTTCCCCAGATGGATCAACGAACTCACAGGGCTTCCTCTTCGGAAGATTCAACCCAAGGGGGTCCCTGGCCTTCAAAATAGAGATGAAACAATAAAAATCTCAGGAGGAAAAAGTTCCAATATGGGCCATGGCGGCTCTAAAGATCTCTAGGAAGCACTGCCCTCGGCAGCATCAAGCCTATGATCTCCTGGCTTGGGGACACATAAAAACCCTTACTAATCGAGCTGAAAATTTGGTCTCTCAACAGGGAATGCTTCAGAGTCCTGAATACATCCTCCTGGCAATGCTCAGCCTCCTGGCCTGTACCTTCCCCGTTCGAGCTCTAACTGATCACCCTTACTGGGCTTACATACCCAACCCCCGTCTACTACAGGTGGTCGAATGGATGGAGAGAGGACCAATCATTTCAACTAATGACTCTATACATATGCCTTCTCCCTGGAGCATTAAAGGGCCCTCACACGCTGAAGAAGAAGGAAAACTAATCAATATTTCTCTAGGTTATGAAGTCCTTCCTTTGTGCGTGGGCCCAGCAGAATTATGCATAAATGTTAGCCAACAAACTTGGGCTTTCGCCCTGCCTCCCAAAAAGGATTTTTGGACGTTGCTTGGATTATTTACTGCCCTTTCTTTGTCTGTGAACCATGTTTATACTACTGAGACTTTAGGGAAAGGGTTAGGGAAAGAACAAAGAACATTATGCAAAGGGTTTACTTTAAGAACTTTCCATGTTTGTTGGGACAAATGTCAAGTTAAATTGGGAAAATTAATGTTTGTGGCTAATCATACAATTGTTGATTGGGGACCCCATGGTATGTGGTGATCTAACTGCTCAGAAGATGTTAATAGCTCTGTTTGTGACTATGCTGCTCAGGTGACATGGAAAATTAATGACACTGCAATGGAGCATTACCACGACAAAGGACTTCTTGGGTGGCTTGACGGTGGATTAGCCCCACCTCGTCCTAGGATCGTCCTCAATAAACAGAGTGGGCCTGAACAATGGGACATTTGGAAACTTGCTGCGACCACCAAACAACTTGGAAGTTGGACCAGACTTTTCACTACTACCAGTTGTAGTCATAGTAACTATTTCTTTCGCTATAATCCATCATATTTTATACAGGCCTGTGTCCCACTTCCTTTTGTTATAGCCATAGGAAAGTTACAATTTAATAAGACTTTACGTTCTGTAACTTGTGTTAATTGCAAACCATATACTTGTCTTAACTCCTCTATTTCTTTCAGAAATGACTCCCTCTTGATTCTTCGATCTCGACGTAATTTGTGGTTACCAATAAGTCTCCAAAGACCCTGGGAAGAAGGTCCCATGGCTGGACTTGCTTCCAGACTACTTACTAAACTGCTCCAACGATCTGAACGAATCGTTGGATGGCTGATCCTTGGCATTTTGGGGTCAATAGCGATTTGCACCACTGCTGCTGTCGCTGGTGCTGCTCTACATACCTTGATTCAAACACATAATTTTATCCAAAATTGGACTGAAGATGCTCATAATATGTGGGCTACTCAGGCTCAGGTAGATGAGGATATTCAAGAGGAAATACAGGAACTAAAAACAGCCAGCAAATGGGTCGGAGAGCAATTAATAGATTTCTAAAATCAAGTGATACTAAAATGTGATTAGAATTCTACTCAATTTTGTATTACTCCTGTTCATTTCATAGTGCCTACAACTGGGAACAAAGATTTCATTTACAAAATATACATGATAATGCCTCTCTGAATGTACAATTACTGCAAAAGGAAATCTTTGAAACTTCTTCTAAACATCTGCCCTCTTCCACTAATTTGGAAACTTTAGCTGAACAACTAGCTGATCAATTATCTGGGCTAGACCCATGAGGATAGTTTCAAAGTATTACTCACCACATCGGGTCTGGAACTGTAAATTTGGTGATTGTCTTCGTAATTATATCTGTTGTTTATCATTGTCTTTCTATAAGGTTGGTTGATACTAAACAAACTCAATTGGTCAGGACCTTTTTTACAAATATAATAAAACAGGGGGAATTGTCAGGAAGCATTTCACAGGAGGCTTCCTGTGTGCTGTTTTGCATCTGTCACGAATCCTCTGTCCCTTACCAATTCCTGAATATTCAGGATTAAGAGGAGTTGGCAAACCGCTCCCTGGGCTGAGGAATGCATGCATTTCCTTCATTGGTTTTTCCATACACTGATAAGTAACTATTTACGACCCTCTTTCTTTTTATGAACCGTATGGTAAAAGTGACTATTTACAACCCTCTGTCTTTGATATGGATTGCCTTATGTTTCCTTGATAATTTGTATGTCTGGACTTTTCATTTTTATCTTTGCTGAAAATAGCTACCTTGTAAGACAGTATATATACCCAAATTATGTTGCATAAAACACCTTTGCTCCATCAGAGCTTGGGTCCCCGTGTCTTTTCTTTCTTTCTTTCCTTCTTTCTCTCTTTCTCTCTCTCTGTCTCTCTCTCTCTTTCTCTCTCTCTCTCTCTCAGGCTATTTCTTTGGCGCGCAGAAGCCCGCTGAGCTCACTTTCTTGCCCGGGCTTCTAAGACCCTCTCAAGAAGGCACACGGTGCCTTCACCTCCTCGAGAGGGTGCCCAGTGCCTACATGAAGCAGTGCAAGCCCCTTGTCAAGGGCTTTATTCTTTTTCTGCGTAAACCAAGGAATATCATCCTCTCTCTCTTTCTCTTTTACTTTCTTATTGTCGACTCCGGACCACCAGGTTCCAGTCCATTAAAGGATCTCAACAGGCATACAGAGTGACATTAATTAATTGTACTCATTTAGAAAGAGACACTGCCTTTAGAAGACCCATCACAGCCCTTGGAAGGTAAATTTTGAGTGAGACAACTATAGATACAATGTAAAACTTCTGGTCCCAGGACCATTTAAAAATATCTACCTTTAGCCAATGGTTAGCAGAATGTCTTTTTCTATAAATGCAAGTTCTTTCCAAGTCCTGGGCATGAACAGCCCAAATACCCCAACTGCTGAGGAAGTACTAGGGTGAGGCTGGTTGAGCTTCACTCTCTAGAGAGCCACAGAGAAGTGTTAAAGACCCTTATACCCCTTCCTCTGCCACCCAGACATAGACATCAGTGACTAGAGAGTTTCTCCCTGAAATAGGACTCGTTTTCACAAGCACTAAAATCTGCTTCCACTTTCCCAAGGGTCAGTGCATGAACTATTTAATCTACAAAAAGCCTTGTAGAAATGGAAACGTACCAGTTATTAGTCTTGGAGGCTAACTCAAATCTCAAATGTCTTTATTTTGTCTGCAATAAAATCAGCCCCTTGAGGGCACAGATTATCTGATCCTGACCCTAAACTCTGGAAGGTATACATGTCTGATGAATAAAAAAGGTAAAAGGAGTCAGTAAATACAGTTTGTAGTGGACATTTAAAAAGTAATATGTGAATATGTGATCCAAGGAGGGAAAAGAAGGTGGGCCAGGGGAATTCATAATGATGGTCACATAAAAATTAAAAAGTTGAGAACCACCCATATGTGTCCTTGATATAGTAATTACATTTCTAATGACATTGGAAAAGATCCAATGCTGGGAAAGACTGAAGGCAAAAAGAGAAGGGGGTGGCAGAGGATGAGATGGTTAGATAGCATCACCAACTCAATGGATGTGAATTTGAGCAAACTCCAGCAGACAGTGAAGGGCAGTGAAGGCTAGCGTGCTGTAGTTGTAGTCCACTGAATCGCAGAGATGGGCAAGACTTAATGACTAAACAGCAATGATAGATGTAACCCAAGCTGCCAAACTGTAAAAATCTATGAAACCTTTCAAACAGTGAACATGTACACCCATCAAAGCTAAAAAAAAAAAAAAAAGGCTCCAAATTCTTGGAGCAAGACCCAGGGAGTCTTAGAAAACTCTGGGTCACATGAGCAACTTTTATATTCTGGAGCAAATTAAATCACCTCTTTATGGTTTTCCTTGGGTTTGTGGGGGGAAGGAATCCAGAAAAATACAAATAGGGCTATTTGGAGGCTCCTATGGCTCAGACGGTAAAGCATCTGTCTACAATGCGGGAGACCAGGGTTCAATCCCTGGGTCGGGAAGATCCCCTGGAGAAGGAAATGGCAATCCACTCCAGTACTATTGCCTGGAAAATCCCATGGACACAGGAGCCTGGTAGGCTACAGTCCATGGGGTCACAGAGAGTCGGACACGACTGAGCGACTTCACTCACTCATAGATAACAGGCTTCCCTGGTGGCTCAGATGGTAAAGAATCTGCCTGCAATTCAGGAAAGCCATATTTGATCCCTGGATCAGGAAGATCCCCTGCTGCAGAGAATGGCAACCCACTCCAGTATGGAGAATTCTATCAACTGAGGAGTCCAACAGGTTACAGACCATGGGGTCACACAGGTCAGACATGACTGGGCAACTAATGCACACACACACAGATAATGGACGGGAACATACTTTGTAAATGGCCAAGTTCCCTACAGACATGGGTTCTGACACGATCACTCAGTGGCTAGCCCCAGCAGGAGAGTCTGGAGACAGGTGGATTAGGACCAGGAAAACCACTTCAAGACCAAGGAGGAAGGAGCCCCCTGCTGGCCCTTGGGGGCCCAGAAAGACAGTGCACACCCGTAGAGCTGGGCATGCTAGTGAGGCGCAGAGCCCAGCAGAGGGAACAGTCGGCAGGAAACTGCACTTTCAGTGTCAGCAGCAGCCAAGGGGAAGGTGTTGAAGCCAGGATCAGCTGGGTTAAGTGACCTAAAACTCTCCAAGGCGAGAGGCTCTAATCATCCATCACACAAGCCCAGTTGGAATCCAAGACTTGGAAGGGTTGGGACAGTCACAGAACGCAGCACACTAGACAGCAGGGTTGGCTTGCACAAGAGGCTTCAGAAACAGGGACAATTGAGCCGACGCCATGAGATATTCTAGCCGTCTTTCCCCTGGGTGAACAAATCCCCTGAAGGTATCCTGAGTCTTTCGTGTCACGTATACTTTATAACTCAAGGATAACACTAAGATTTTCTCTCTCTCCATTTCCTTGTTAATCACTGTCATTAAATTTAAGAACAGTGTGTCTGGATATCAGGCCCAAAAGTCCATTCATCTGTTCATTCACTGACTTTTTTTTTTAGCAAATGTTTGTGTAAATGAGCTCCTACTAAGTGCCAGAGGCCATACCGGGAATACAGTAAAAAAAAAATGAAGCGGAATTCCTGGCAACACTGGGCTTCCCAGGTGGTGCTACTGGTAAAGAACCTGCCTCCCGAATGCAGGAGACACAGAGATGTGGGTTCAATCCCTTCGTCCGGAAGATCCCCTGGAGAAGGCAATGGGTACCCACTCCAGTATTCTTGCCTGGAGAATCCCACAGACAGACAGTTTGGTGGACTACAGTCCATAGCGTTGAAGAGTCAGGCACGACTGATGTGACTTAGCATGCACACAGACCAAAAAAATTCACATAACTGGGCCCATCAGAGGAGGAGGGGCGGTCTGAGACATATGTTTCTCTACTCTATGAAGTGTATGACTGTTGGCATAACCGAAGCCATCTTGGGCCCTTATGGTATTTCCTGTTCTTCTGCTGACCCTGCCCAGGGCTGTACTGTAGTGAATGAATTCTTTATCCTCAGGGCTTTTAGTTAACAGATATTGTTTAAGAATCATTAGAACCAGGTGACCTGCATGCTTTATTAGTCCCCAAACAATGATGAAAACCTTCACTGACTTATTCCTGATGTCCACAAAGTTACCCATTCATAAATCTTACCATAGAAATGCATATCCTATTTCCAAGTGCCTAACCCCACATTCTAGGTTAACTATAAAATTGACCCAATGGCCCCTCAGTGAATGCCTCTGGATTGTTGTTGACTCAATCCTGATCCCACCCTGTAAGTTGCCGTATAATAAAGTGATCCATTGATTATTTGGAGTTGCCTGCCTCATTCTTTTGGTCTCAAGATGCCTTCTCAGTTCAGTGGGCACTTCATGTTCCCTCCGTCCTCTGATGTGAGGATACATAAAGAATATTTGCAACTCAATAATAAAGAGACAACCCACTTTTTGGAAAATGGGCAAAAGATTTGAACAGTCTCTTCACAAAGGAAGATACACAGATGAACCATAAGCACATGAAAAGGTGCTCAATGCTATTAGTCATGAGAGAAATGCAAATTAAAATCAAAATGAGATGCTACTGATAACATCTAATGTCAGCAAGGATATGTTCTCATATGTTGGTAGTGGAGGTGTAAAGTGATCCAACCATCTTGGAAAAAAGAAAAAAAAAAACTTGTAAGTTCCTTATAAAATTAAACATTTACCATCCCCTTTAACTCAGCAGTTGCATTCACAGCTATTAACTCAAGAGAAATGAAAACTTCTATCCACAAAAAGACTTATACAAAGAATATGATTAGTGATTTGGGGGGACAAAAACTGGAAATAACTTAATGTCCATCCACAGGAAAATAGGTAACAACAAAAAAAACCTCTCAAATTGTAGAATACTCTTCTAATGGAATACTAGTCAGCAATAAAAAGATGATAATAAATGAAAGCATTTTGCTGAGTCAAAGAAATCTCAGACAACAGTACTACATGTGATTCTATTTATGTGACTTCCCCCATCAGGGAAAACGAATTTTTCAAATCAGAGCAAGAGTTGTCTCTGAGTGATGGCCATGATGTACATCTTGATAAGGGTTTGAGGTACACAGGTGTTTGCATTTGCCAGAACTCACAGAACGTACTCTTAAGATGGGTATTTCGTTACATGTAAATTTTACCACATGCAAAAAAGAGCCATTTTAAAGATTTTTTTTAAAAATGTGGATCTTTTTTAAAGCCTTTATTGAATCTGCTACAGTATTGCTTCTGTTTTTTTTTTTTTCTGTTTTGGTTATTTGGCCATGACGCATGGATCCCAGCTCCCAGTCCAGGTGTGGAACCCACACCCCCTGTACCGGAAGACGAAGTCTCACCACTGGACCGCCAGGGATGTCCCAAAAAAGAGCTTTCTTTTTTTTTTTAAGTAACCAAATAAGAAAATACCTAATACGAGTCAGAGAGTCAGATGGTGGAATAATATTGTTCAGCTCTGCTGCATTTGTAGAAAAGGGCTCTGATCCCATCACAGTACGTTTGACCTAAAGGGCTCCTGTCCACCTAGGCACGTGAATGCCCACCAGAGTTCAGTTTGTTCACAGAGATTTTTTTCCTTTAATTTCTGTCTTTTAGTGGTTCCCTCTCCCTACAGGCTGGAGAAGGCAATGGCACCCCACTCCAGTACTCTTGTCTGGAAAATCTCATGGATGGATGAGCCTGGTGGGCTGCATTCCATGGGGTCGCTGAGAGTTGGACACGACTGAGCAACTTCACTTTCACTTTTCACTTTCATGTATTGGAGAAGGAAATGCCAACCCACTCCAGTGTTCTTGCCTGGAGAATCCCAGGGATGGCGGAGCCTGGTGGGCTGCATAGTCCCGTCTACGGGGTCGCATACAGTCGGACACGACTGAAGCGACTTAGCGGCAGCAGCAGCAGCTCCCTACAGGCTGAGACCCAGAATAAACTCCAGGCTATGTTAGTCTTCTGTGGAAACTTTGTTATGATCTTATTAGTTGCTTCCCCAACAAGTGCTTTGTTTTCAAAAACATCAGAATCCACTGGAAGGACCTGTTCTCTTATGGTATATAATAGTTAATCTCTGAATTTATGATTCTTATTAACTGTATCTTAATCATGGGTGTTTATCCAGATTTTCTATTACTCCAACGTTTCAAACAAACAAAATCTTTTCAGATTGCCAGGTACTGGTGGGGGAGGGGGGGTTGTTTGTTTCAGGAAGATATCTTGCTTCTCATTAACCTCAAATTTACTCTTGATTTTCTCCAAAAGGCAAACAAATAAAATAGAAACAGATGTTTTGAAGACTATTTGAACTGCAGAGGGGCAAGGCAGCTGAAAATTTTTCCTTGTTGAATGAAACGTTTCCTCCCTTGTTGAGAGCATATGGTGTTCTACACTTTGGAAAGAAAGTGGCTGTCAGAAAAAGGATTCTCTCTATGGAAAGCAAAGCACGTGTTAAAGAAAAAAATGCTTGCTTCCCTCTGCCCCGCAACTCATCTAACACTGTCACCTAGCAGGAAGTGGCCCAGAAACCACAAAGTTGGTGGCATACTTCTATTCTGGATCCCTAAGGGAGAAAAAAAGGGCAAAAATCCCTACCTTCTTCCAGGACATTGACACTGAAAAACACCCTCCAGCATGCACAGGAGTCACAGAGAACGGATTTTGGAGTCAAGCAAATATGGGTTTGAAACCCTCTTCATAACTTACTCGCTCAGTGACCCTGGGCAAGTGATGAACATTGTTGAACCTCCATTTCCTGTACTATAAAATGGGGCTAAGAATAGTTTCCTTGTAGGGCTGCTGAAAGGATTAAATAATTGTCTATATAAAGTACCAAACAAAACAGAGGACAGGGTGAGATGTTGAGGCTGGTGAAGCAAAGGTGGCATTAATCTACTATGGACACAGCATAGTAACTTGAGGCTGAAGTTACCCAGATTTAGGAGTTTTCTAAGACTTCTGTCCAGTCTAAGTCAAGTCTAGGGATTGTGGGGCTCTTGATCAAGTCAGACAATGGCTAGGAGAACACTTTGTAGGGCTAAAACACCACACACACACACACACACACACACACGTGTGCACACCCAAGGATGTTGCTGCTATTCCAGTTACCATTTTCTCTGACCCAAAGCCCAGCCAGTAATACGCCACTCTGACGTGCATGAGTCTGATGCCTCCTCATTCTCCCCCAGACTGATTGCTCTTCTGTTGGCTGTCTCAGTCATGAAACCTTCGTCATCAGCACAAAAACGGCCTTTGCCCCAGTCAGCCTCATGAGCTATTGAGTTGGGACTTTATCTCCCAGCCCAGGGTTGCAGAGTGTGTCTCTGCCAGGTCCACCCCTCACTCCCATCGGCAATGCCGCAAGGGGAGTAAATAGGAAGGGGTGTCTGGAATTCGGGGTTCCAGGTCATGGCAGACTGCCTCAGCCCTGGTTTTTTGTGACTGGAAGAAAAGTAGCTACACGGGGAAAGGACTTCAGATGATTGATGGAGGGGCAGGGCATCCTGCGAGCCAAGTTCCAGCCTGTGTCACAGTGAGCAGGATTATGCAAGAGAGGACGCTGGAGGAATGAGGAAGCTGGAAACCACATGCCAGATTGTGAGTTTCTCAATGCTCAAAGGTTTTTTGGTATGTCCATAATGTTTCAGTCAAAAACAAGCAATTGGATTTGAATTTCCTCTACACCCTCCTGCCTCCCACACAGCTCACACAAATCCACTTTACTTCACTGAAGACAACACCACTGTTGCCTTTGAACTTGGCCCTCACAGCTACTGGGCTATGGTTTCATTGCTCTCTTGCTGATTAGAAGTGCTCCAAACCTCTCTGACATCAATACGCAGTCTGAAGATTCATTTAAAGATTTAGGTGCAGAAAGCAGTGATCTCAGTAAGTGTCTTCTCAGGCTCATGGTAGGAGCATTCCCAGGCATTATCTCACTGATTGCTCAAAGCCTGGGAGCTCTGGAGGCTGTGCGTTGTGACCCATTTACAGATCCTCAAGCTACTAACTGAAGTCCCACACCTGGAAGGCGCAAGACACACTGCCAGGCTTTCCAGCTCTCAGTGTAGGTCTTACTCTACCCAGACAGAACTCCCTAGTTTCCAGGTCCCAGCTGTGTGACCTCCGCGTCACAGTTTCCTCTGCTGCTGCTGCTAAGTCACTTCACTCGTGTCCAACTCTGTGCGACCCCATAGACAGCAGCCCACCAGGCTCCTTTGTCCCTGGGATTCTCCAGGCAAGAACACTGGAGTGGGTTGCCATTTCCTTCTCCATTGCATGCATGCATGCTAAGTCGCTTCAGTCATGTCCGACTCTGTGTGACCCCATGGACTGCAGCCCACCAGGATCTTCTCTCCATGGGATTCCCAGGGCAAGAATACTGGAGTGGGTAGCCATTTCCTTCTCTGCACAGCTTCCTCAGTGAGGACTAAATGAGATCATGTCCATTATGGCTTTTGATACTACATATAAAATGTAAACAATCAAAAGATTATTCTTATACCATTTTCATTACTTAGACTGAGTAGCTTCAAATCTTTCACAATTGCAGATATTTATTTATTTTTCTTTCCTTTCAGAGTATTTCCTTTGGGTCTATAACCCAAACTGAAACAACTGGGTATGAAGACTCGTGAACTGTTCCATAAGCCTCATTATGTACTGCCAGTTCATTTTCTAAGATCAAGTCAAGTTGCCAGGCTACATGGTATACTTGTTTTTAAATATTCCAACTGGTTTGTTATGCTTGCCATTTTAATATTTCCCCTCTGCCAGATTATTTTGTACCTATTTAGTTACTAGTAAGAATATGTGTTTTTTCACATTGTAAGTTACTTACCATATTTTTGTGTTTGTCTCTTTTGCATAAAATTTTTTAAAAAATAAATATGAACATTTTAAGGAAAAAAAATATGTGTATCTATATGTAGAGGGCTACAGAGAAAAATATCTGGAAATGCTAAGCATAATTGTCAAACTCTGCGGCATTCAGTCATGTCCAGCTCTTTGTGACTCCAGGGTCTATAGCCTGCAAAGCTCCTCTGTCTGTGGAATTTTTCCAGGCAAAAATATTGGAGTGGGTTGCCAGTTCCTGCTCCAGGGGATCTACCCAATCTAGGGATTGAACTCATGTCTTTTCTGTCTCTTTCATTGAGGGTCAGGTAATTCTAAGTAATTATATTTCTTCTTATCTCGACATTCTGATATTTCTACATTGAACTTGGAAATAAACATATTTTTAAATATAAACGATTTCTCAACCAGAAAATGGTAAAACTAAATGGTCTGATGCTCGAAGGCTAACAGACCTGTGTACCTGAGTTACAAAGTACATTACAACCAACAATAACCAGTCAAATTCAAAATTAAGAAACTAAATGTTTGAGACAAGTCTCCCTAAAATACATAATAAAGTACACTGCACTCTAACAGATAAACTTTAAAATACATTCTATTTCACTTGATCAGGAGTGATGGTTGTTTTTGGCATACCGTTATTTCATGCAGAGGAAAAATGCCCATAGAGAAGATAACTGTGGCTTTTGGAAGCTGATATCACAAGTGGGAATCTCTGTTCACTCCTCTATACATTCTGTTTTACAAGGCAGAGTCTAGGTCAGCTGACTCCCTTGTGGGAAGCTCCCAGAAAAAGGTGCCCCAACAATCTCGGTCTAAGATCTATAAACAGCTGAAAATCATGAAGGCCATCTAACTCAACTTCAGTGCAATCACTACCCACATGACATTTAAGGTTCAGCTCCAGTCCTGTGGTTATCGGTAGATTAGGAAGTTTTAACCGAAAAAGTGTCACTAAATTCAAAACTGAAAATATATTTTCAAAAGGAGTTTATACTAAAGACTGTTGTTGTTAAGTCACAGTTGTGCCCAACTCTTTTGTGACCTCACAGACTGTAGCCCTACCAGGCTCCTCCATCCATAGGATTTCCCAGGCAAGAATACTGGAGTGGGTTGCCATTTCCTTCTCCAATACTGAAGATAATATTGTTCTAAGTTATTCTGTCTAAAGAGAGATCATGGATGATAGGATTAGATATCTGAGCACATTAAATCCAATTCTAGGAATATAGTTTCCACAATAAGATGTATTTGCTTCATACCATCCTGAGAGGGTATGAAATCACTGACTCCCTAAGGTTATACTTTGTGTTAAACTATTCTTGAATTACGAGGGAAATATCCATATCATGTAGCCAGTGACAAACGACCAGTTGTGAAAATGGAGGCAAATGAGTTGGCAAATTTCTGAAAAGACCAAACTAAATCATTTGTCAGAAACAGTCACTGGGCAATATAGAAATGATCCAAATTTGAAATTTATAAATTAAAACTTGGCCCCATAAAAGAAGAATGTATATCAAATTTCTTTAAGATCCAAAATGATCACTTTTCACCAGTTCCCACTACTGAAGGATTTATTGAATAAGCTAATGCTGTGAATGAGAAAATAACTTAAGGGAAAAATAAGCCTGCAATAGGTTGGTTTGACTTTTAGAAGCCACCACTATGAGATAAAACCACAGACTGTGGTCAAATGACAAGAATTTGTATGCAAAAAAAAAAAAAAAAACCCACAACTGAAAAAGTACAAGGAGAGGGTATAGTTCAAGTCTGTTTTAAAAAAAAAATCCACATGGCTTTGCTTATTAAAATATTTTACATAATTTTTTCAAAGCATCTGAGAAACGCGCTATTTTTTGGAAATTCTGGATGGCAAGTCCAGACAATCTGCAAGCATCATTCAGATGTCTGTAAAAAAAAATGAAGAAGCCCCTCCCCTCAGGAGACGGTATGGTGGAGATAGAGGTCCTCTTGGTTCAGGGCATCTAAAAAGGTCCGCTTCCAGTCCCATCCCAGAGAGAGGCAACGCCAAAGAATGCTCGAACTACCGCACGATTGCACTCATCTCACACGCTAGTAATTTAAGTTGCTCAGTCAAAGTAATGCTCAAAGTTCTCCAAGCCAGGCTTCAGCAATACGTGAACCCTGAACTTCCTGAGGTTCAAGCTGGTTTTAGAAAAGGCAGAGGAACCAGAGATCAAATTGCCAACATCCGCTGGATCATGGAAAAAGCAAGAGAGTTCCAGAAAAACATCTCTTTCTGCTTTATTGACTATGCCAAAGCCTTTGACTGTGTGGATCACAATAAACTGTGGAAAATTCTGAAAGAGATGGGAATACCAGACCACCTGACCTGCCTCTTGAGAAATCTGTATGCAGGTCAGGAAGCAACAGTTAGAACTGGACATGGAACAACAGACTGGTTCCAAATAGGAAAAGGAGTACGTCAAGGCTGTATATTGTCACCCTGCTTATTTAACTTCTGTGCAGAGTACATCATGAGAAACACTGGACTGGAAGAAGCACAAGCTGGAATCAAGATTGCCGGGAGAAATGTCAATAACCTCAGAGATGCAGATGACAGCACCCTTATGGCAGTAATTGAAGAGGAACTAAAAAGCCTCTTGATGAAAGTGAAAGTGGAGAGTGAAAAAGTTGGCTTAAAGCTCAACATTCAGAAAACGAAGATCATGGCATCAGGTCCCATCACTTCATGGGAAATAGATGGGGAAACAGTGGAAAGTGTCAGACTTTATTTTGGGGGGCTCCAAAATCACTGCAGATGGTGATTTCAGCCATGAAATTAAAAGATGGTTACTCCTTGGAAGAAAAGTTATGCCCAACCTAGATAGCATATTCAAAAGCAGAGACATTACTTTGCCGACTAAGGTCCATCTAGTCAAGGCTATGGTTTTTCCAGTGGTCATGTATGGATGTGAGAGTTGGACTGTGAAGAAGGCTGAGCGCCGAAGAATGGATGCTTTTGAACGGTGGTGTTGGAGAAGAGAGTCCCTTGGGCTGCAAGGAGATCCAACCAGTCCATTCTGAAGGAGATCAGCCCTGGGATTTCTTTGGAAGGAACGATGCTGAAGCTGAAACTCCAGTACTTTGGCCACCTCATGCAAAGAGTTGACTCATTGGAAAAGACTCAATGCTGGGAGGGATTGGGGGCAGGAGGAGAAGGGGACGACAGAGGATGAGATGGCTGGATGGCATCACTGAGTCGATGGACGTGAGTCTGAGTGAACTCCGGGAGTTGGTGATGGACAGGGAGGCCTGGCATGCTGCGATTCATGGGGTCACAAAGAGTCGGACATGACTGAGCGACTGAACTGAACTGAACAGCTAGATGGGCTTCCGTAGCGGCTCCTGCAGTAAAGAATCTGCGTGCAATGCAAGAGATTCGGGTTCCATCCCTGGATGGGGAAGATCCCCTGGAGAAGGGAATGCTTGCCTGGGAAATCCCATGAATAGAGAAGCCTGGAAGGCTACAGCTAGATGGCAACCTCGAGTCTGTGCAGCAGTCAAGAGGTGGCATCTCATCTGGAAGGGAAGGAAAGAGACTGTGAGCATCCAGTGGTTGGGGAACAGCTCAGCTTTGGCTTTTCTAGATACTTTGTGATGGCACTCCACTCCAGTGCTCTTGCCTGGAGAATCCCAGGGACGGAGGAGCCTGGTGGGCTGCCGTCTATGGGGTCACACGACTGAAGTGACTTAGCAGCAGCAGCAGATACTCTGCAGGCACAAGTTTATGACCCTGGAGAACTCTGACACCATCTTCCACGTTTTGCAGCTCTCTTTGTATAGTCAGAGAATCTTCCCACTTGTCTAATACACCAGTGACTGCAAGAACATGACATGCTCTGTGCTTCCGGTCTTACTTCTGTTCATGTGCCCCTGAGTCAGCCTGAGTTTCCTTTGACTGCAGCCCCTCATGGCGTTCGCTTGCAGGGCCATCTGGCTTTTCCTCAGGCTCTGGTCTCCACCCGACTCCCTGCATCACACTCGGTCCCAGCCTCTCCTGCAGCTCAGGAGGCACGAGCGCGCGCAGCTCCCTGGCGCCCTCTGCGTCTGGGGTCCATGCTGCGCGGGACTGGACTTCACCACCCGCGAAGGGAAGAGGGGCTCCTCTGGAGCCCCGGAGCTGGCCGCGTGCCCACCGCAGTGCAATGCAGGACCCAGTGAACCCACGTGCCAAGATGCCAGCTCTGTCCCCTTGCCAGCCTCTTCACGTCCCCTTGACGCCGCAAGGCCGGGCCTGAGCTTCTGTGGGTGCAGTTGCTTGCGTGTGTGCTGTCGTGTCCGACTGTTTGCGATCCTATGGACTACGGGCCGCCACTGTGGCCCTCTCTCCTTGGGATTTCCCGGGCAAGGATACTGGAGTGGGTTGCCGTTCCCTTCTCCAGGGGATCTTCCCGACCAGGGATTGAACCCGTGTCTTCTGCACTGGCAGGCGGATTCTTTATCACTTCACCATCTGGGAAGTCCTGGGTCCATTTGTTAGAAGTTGCCAATGGGGCAGGGTGCACACCAGGCAGACCAGCAGGATCCCTGCCATGGCCTAACATTCACGTTTGACAGAACAACCAGATGGCGTCACTTCCCATTCACATGAGGAAAACACTAGGCAAAGTCCAAGCATTCTACCAAATACCTGAGCAGCACTCCTGAAGAGTGTGATGGTTATCAGAAACATGGACAGCTTGAGAAGCTGTCACTGTCAAGGGGAGCTTACGGAGACATCACAACTAAATTTAATGTAGGATGGGATCCTGGAACAGAAAAATTATTTGGTAAAAATTAAGGAAATCTGAAAAAAGAAAGTATGGACTTCAGTCAATGGAAATGCGTTTTCAGTCCCTTAACTGTAACAAATGTACCACACTAAAGTAAAAGTTTGCTATGACCAGTGCATTTTCTTGGCAAACCCCAATTAGCCTTTGCCCTGCTTCATTCTGTATTCCAAGGCCAAATTTGCCTGTTACTCTAGGTGTTTCTTGACTTCCTACTTTTCCATTCCAGTCCCCTATAATGAAAAGGACATCTTTTTTGGGTGTTAGTTCTAAACACCCTCTTCCAACAACACAAGAGACGACTCTACACATGGACATCACCAGATGGTCAACACCAAAATCAGATCGATTATATTCTTTGCAGCCAAAGATGGAGAAGTTCTATACAGTCAACAAAAACAAGACCAGGAGCTGACTGTGGCTCAGATCATGAACTCCTTATTACCAAATTCAGACTTAAATTGAAGAAAGTAGGGAAAACCGCTAGACCATTCAGGTATGACCTAAATCAAATCCCTTATGATTACGCAGTGGAAGTGAGAAATAGATTTAAGGGCCTAGATCTGATAGATAGAGTGCCTGATGAACTATGGACGGAGGTTTGTGACATTGTACAGGAGACAGGGATCAAGACCACCCCCATGGAAAAGAAATGCAAAAAAGCAAAATGGCTATCTGAGGAGGCCTTACAAATAGCTGTGAAAAGAACAGAAGCAAAGAGCCAAGGAGAAAAGGAAAGATTTAAGCATCTGAATGCAGAGTTCCAAAGAATAGCAAGAAGAGATAAGAAAGCCTTCTTCCGTGATCAATGCAAAGAAATAGAGGAAAACAACAGAATGGGAAAGACTAGAGATCTCTTCAAGAAAATTAGAGATACCAAGGGAACATTTCATGCAAACATGGGCTCGATAAAAAACAGAAATGGTATGGACCTAACAGAAGCAGAAGATATTAAGAAGAGGTGGCAAGAATACACAGAAGAACTGTACAAAAAAGATCTTCACGACCAAGATAATCACAATGGTGTGATCACTCACCTAGAGCCAGACATCCTGGAATGTGAAGTCAAGTGGGTCTTAGAAAGCATCACTACAAACAAAGCTAGTGGAGTTGATGGAATTCCAGTTGAACTATTTCAAATCCTGTAAAAGTGCTGCACTCAATATGTCAGTAAATGGAAAACTCAGCAGTGGCCACAGGACTGGAAAAGGTCAGTTTTCATTCCAATCCCAAAGAAAGGTAATTCCAAAGAATGCTCAAACTACCGCACAATTGCACTCATCTCACACGCTAGTAAGTTAAGTTGCTCAGTCAAAGTAATGCTCAAAATTCTCCAAGCCAGGCTTCAGCAATACGTGAACCCTGAACTTCCTGAGGTTCAAGCTGGTTTTAGAAAAGGCAGAGGAACCAGAGATCAAATTGCCAACATCCGCTGGATCATGGAAAAAGCAAGAGAGTTCCAGAAAAACATCTTTCTGCTTTGTTGACTATGCCAAAGCCTTTGACTGTGTGGATCACAATAAACTGTGGAAAATTCTGAAAGAGATGGGAATACCAGACCACCTGACCTGCCTCTTGAGAAATCTGTATGCAGGTCAGGAAGCAACAGTTAGACCTGGACATGGAACAACAGACTGGTTCCAAATAGGAAAAGGAGTACGTCAAGGCTGTATATTGTCACCCTGCTTATTTAACTTCTGTGCAGAGTACATCATGAGAAACACTGGGCTGGAAGAAGCACAAGCTGGAATCAAGATTGCCAGGAGAAATGTCAATAACCTCAGAGATGCAGATGGCACCACCCTTATGGCAGTAATTGAAGAGGAACTAAAAAGCCTCTTGATGAAAGTGAAAGTGGAGAGTGAAAAAGTTGGCTTAAAGCTCAACATTCAGAAAACGAAGATCATGGCATCAGGTCCCATCACTTTATGGGAAATAGATGGGGAAACAGTAGAAACAGTGTCAGACTTTATCTTTTTGGGCTCCAAAACCACTGCAGATGGTGACTGCAGCCAAGAAATTGAAAGACGCTTACTCCTTGGAAGAAAAGTTATGACCAACCTAGATAGTATATTCAAAAGCCAGATACATGTTCATGTATGGCAAAACCAATACAATATTGTAAAGTAATTAACCTCCAATTAAAATAAATAAATTTATTTATTTTTTTTTAAAAAGAAAAGCAGAGACATTACTTTACCAACAAAGGTCCGTCTAGTCAAGGCTATGGTTTTTCCAGTGGTCATGTATGGATGTGAGAGTTGGACTGTGAAGAAGGCTGAGCGCCGAAGAATGGATGCTTTTGAACTGTGGTGTTGGAGAAGACTCTTGAGAGTCCCTTGGACTGCAAGGAGATCCAACCAGTCCATTCTGAAGGAGATCAGCCCTGGGATTTCTTTGGAAGGAATGATGCTAAAGCTGAAACTCCAGTACTTTGGGCACCTCATGCAAATAGTTGACTCATTGGAAAAGACTCTGATGCTGGGAGGGGTTGGGGGCAGTAGGAGAAGTGGATGACAGAGGATGAGATAGCTGGATGGCATCACTGAGTCGATGGACGTGAGTCTGAGTGAACTCCGGGAGTTGGTGATGGACAGGGAGGCCTGGCGTGCTGCGATTCATGGGGTCGCAAAGAGTTGGACACAACTGAGCGACTGAACTGAACTGAAGGTAAAGTTAATAGCAGGGTAAGCTAAGGGCAGGGTATTTGGGAACTCTATCATCTTTTCAATTTTTTCTGTTAATCTAAAACTGTTCTTAAAAAAAGAAATCTATTTCTTAAAAGAGTGCATTTTTACAAGATTTGGCAATGAAAAATCTGTGAAAACCTGTACATTTCATAATTACCTTAGCCTCTGCTTTGCTGGATTCTTTATCTGTCCTGATTGTCTTTCTTAAAAATCACAGATTCTTATTATTTTGCTTCTAATTTAAGTAATAAAATACTCAGAGTTTTTGAGAAATCCTTTTATAAGCATATCGAGGAGTAAAGAAGAAGGACAGAAAGAAAAACAGATAAGACACTGATGAGTTAAACACATAGATAGTGAGTTGTGACATACCCACATGGTTTATGGGGACATTCTGAAATATTACAAGTGAGATTTTGGTTTTAGAGGAAACTGATGAAATCTAGCAGTGTTCTCGCTCTTCTGAACTTCTTTTGTCCCTCCAAAATGGAGGTGAATTAATTTTCTTTCAGCCCTCTTTAGTCTCCTGTTATGACACACATAGCCCTTAATTTATTTTCCTCCCTCCTTAATTTTCCATATGGAGGGAGGAGAATAAATAAAGAAAAAGGAGGAGAAAAAAAAAAAAAACCCGTCAAAAGGCTATGTTTTTTTGCTTCAGAAACAGGAAAGTGGAAGAGAAGCTATTAGATGAAGTTTATTGCAAGGTAAGAGTTAACATTTTTGGATCAAAGAATCCTGAAATTGCATACAGTCCTAGAGTGTACCCAGGTTGGAAGAATATGTGGCTGAAATTTGGGGATGTATGTGTGTGGAGTTCCTTTGCAGAACCTCCCAGGGAGGGGAGTCCCACACGCATAGATGCTTACAAATTTTCACATGTGGACCAAGAAGCCTCCTTCAGCTGGTTGGAGGTGGACAGCTCACACTCGCACCGAGAAGCAGGTTGAAAGATGGTGCGTGAGGCCAGGGGAAGTTTAGATCCCATGGTTATACTAGGGGTAGCAGTATTCGACTAGTACATTAGACTGCCATTTAAAAAAGAATCATTTCATGATGGAGAAAGGTTCTTAAGGATGAAACTTTTCTAAGGCCTACATAGCTCATCTCCAGGTTAATCTCTGGAACGTGACTTGTTCTTAAAATGACTCAAGGCTTAAAGGAGCCACTGCTGTCATTCCTCTCGAATTAAGCGTCGTCCGTCCGCACGTCCTGTTTTTCTTCATAGTATCTTTCATATGAGGATATTCAGTCCAGTTTCTATTGGTAACACCCTGACTTAGACTCTTAGCATGACTCAGCATAACCACTTTAGTGCTCAGGCCTATTTCCACATTATGTGGTGAGCAGGCCTCCATATGGTCTTCAGTTTTGGTCCCTAACCAATGGCCTCATTGGTGTCATTCTCTCCAATAGAACTTGTTCCAGGTCCTCCTGGCTTGCTGCTCAAATATAATCACCTTTCAGTCCCCAGATCTCTGGATGCCATGACCTCCTTCTCCAGATTTGACCTTTGCTTGTCTTCTTGACCACGATCTGGAGTCCCCTCTTCGCTGGACTACCCTCCACTGCTGTGAATAAATATCTCTGTGAATAAATGGCCCTGCTTTTCAGACCTTACTCCTTGCCACAGCTGCCTGTGAATCTTGCTCTTTCTGATCTCCGCAGGATTGTAAAGCATCCATCACATCCACCCCTTGGCTCAGAACTCCTTTAATAATTTTTAGTTCTCTCACTTCCTCTTCTAACAGACAATCAGATGAATTTTCTAAAATGTCCTTTAATCATGTTACTTTTATATTCAAAGCTTTCAACGGCTCCCCATTGAATACAGTCCTTCCACAGAATAAAGTCCTGATTCTTAGATTGGAATTTAGGCCCCCCACGCAGGATTGTGATCTTTTCAATCACGGTTGCTACTCTGAGTTGCAGAACCTCTGCTCCGAGCAGGAGGTCTCAAGGTTTCCTGAATACAGCTCCTTCTGGCTTTGCAACTTTTCTCATTCAGCCCATCCTGCCTGGAACAATCTCTCCATACCTTCAATACACTACCTGTTCTTCAAGCAGCTATACAAAACACCCAGCCAGTTACATACTCGATTCTTAGAGATCCATGTAGAACCTGTACAAAAGCTGCCAACTCGAGCATTGGGAACAGAAATGGAGCAGCCAAGAACTCCTACAACAATGTTGCCCTTTCATTTTATCCCTGGGCCCCCACTTTTCTGGAAACTTCTCTCTTTCCTTAGCTTTTAGGATATCATTCTATTCCTGTGCCTTTCTGCCTTCTCACTTCTCCTCCACAGGCTCCTTCACACAATCCTCATGTCCCTTTAAATGTTGGGGTTCTGCTCTTCCCCCATACATTCTTCAGTGACTCTCATCCGTTCCCAAAGCTTTGTTTACTATCTAAATGCTATGCAAAATCTCTATCTTCAATTATTAAATGCTTAGCAGGTATGGTCCCCCAGAGCCACTAAAACTCAGCATCATCAAGAATTCGTTTTCTTGTCATTGCCCCTTACTCCTTTCCCCATATTTCTCATTACTTGTAATGGCCTGCACTTCTGTTATTTAAGCTAGGATACATCCTACTGCTCCCTCCCTCATTTAACAAAAAAATCAATATATCACTGAGACCTGTCAACTTTAGCTAAGAAATACCTCTCAAATCACCTCACTATTGTTGGGCTTCCCAGGTGACAAAGACAGTAAAGAGTCTGCCTGCAGTGCAGGAGATCCAGGTTTGATCCCTGGATTGGGAAGATGCCCTGGAGAAGGGAATGGGTAACCACTCCAGTATCCTTGCCTGGAGAATCCCACGGACAGGGGAGCCTGACCGGTTACAGTCCATGAGGTCTCAAAGAGTTGGACACGACCAGGTGACTAAGCACTCCCCACCTGTTATTAGCTAAGCACGCATGAGAACCTTCCTGACAACCTTTAAACTGGACCCTTCACCTCTTTCCTCATCAAGTTATCCTCCCCTTTGCCTCCACTGTAAAATCCTCTCGCTTAAATCCTTCGGCTTCTATGGTAAAGTACACAGGCCTCACTTTGGGCCATGACCTGCTCTTACCTACCTCCCTCTGTGGCCTTGAACTCCATGAACTCCAGTCACACAAACCCCAGAACAACCATTTTTCCCCTGTGCTTCTGCGCTTTCACCCACATTCTCCATGTGTGACTGCCCTTCTCTCAACATGTCTGCTTACTCACTCATGAAGGTGTAGCATAAACATTGCTCTGAGGCTTTGACTAATCTCCCCACCCACAGCCAGACTTAGCTCCTTCCTCTGACCCCACAATATCCTGTTTCTACTGATAGCTCATTTCCCAAACTTACTCAAGACTCTGACATAAGACTCTGAGAGGGTATTTGTTAAAAGCACAGGATTTTTAAAAAACAAATCCCAGGACCCTCTCCAAGAGATTCTGATTCATTTTGTCTGGGTTAGGACCCAGGAACCTGTAGTTTGTTTTTAAAGTCCCTCGGGTGATTTTAATGCTCAGGCATATCTAGGAAACACTAGTGATATTAGAGAACTCATGTTAATTGTGGTCATAGTAGTTTCCCCTTATCTGCAGGGAATACATTCCAAGACCTCCAGCGGATGCCTGAAACAGCACATACTACTGAACCCTGTATAGACTATGCTTTTTCCTCTTAACAGGCAGGTAGCTTATATACAGGACAAAGGACTGATTCATGCCCCGTACGGAATGGAACAGGACAATGTGAGGTTTCACGAGGCTACTCTACAATACTGCAGTCGCTCAGCTGCATCTGACTGTTTGTAATCCCATGCACTGTAGCCCACCAGGCTCCTCTGCCCACAGAATTTTCCACGCAAGAATACTGAAGTGGGTTGCCATTTCCTTTTTCAGGGCATTTTCCCGACCTCGGGATTGAACGTGAGTCTCCTGCATTGCAGGCCGATTCTTTATTGTCTGAGCCACCAGGGAAGGCTGTACTCAGAACAGCACACAATTTAAAACTTACAACTCGTTTATTTCTGGGACTTTTCATTTACTATTTTCACACTATGCTTCACTTCAGGAAACTACAACTGCAGAAAGGAAAACAGCAGATAAGGGGGGTGGCAAATAAGCAAACTCTTCGCTGCCATGTCTACCTACTTCGCTGACTGGGAACTCGACAGCCTGCTCTACCAGGGTTTATCATGGAGGAGTTTAGAATTTACTGAAGGAACGTTTAGTATTTTTATGCAATTTTTCACTCCCATCATATTTGATAAAATTTGATTCATTATTCAGATTCTATTATGGGCCAAGGTAGAGGGCCAGGGGCTCTGATAGTCTTGGAAGAACATGCATGCCCAGGTGGTAGGATTGGGTGATAAAGATGTCACACATCTTTTCAAAATCTTGGCTGAGTTACAGATTTGGAGGCAGCCAAACCTGCTAGTACTGTCTGATGAAATTAACAACATGAATTAAAACTCACCATGCAGAAAGAGGGATGCTCTTGCCCCCACCCCACCTGCCTCCACTGCACTGCCTTAAAGAAACAGATGGTGTAAAGGTTAAGAGCATGGGCTCCACGTCAGAGTGACTGGTACCGCATCCTGGTTCTTCTGCCAGCTGTGTGCCCTTGAGCAAATTCCTTAAACTCTCCATTCCTTCTTTTGCAGAATAGTTTTCATAACAGTTGTTGCCATAGGGAAGTCATATGAGGATGAAATAAGAAAATGTACATAAAACAGCATGGGAGCCTGGCCAGTAGTGAACACTAAATGTTAGCTAAAATGAGACAGATAGTTGTTACTCATGGTAATGAATAATTACAATGATAATAATTAAGTGGATGATGATAGTTAAAATTATGAAGACTGCTTCCCTCTGTTCAGTCTTCCCTGAAACATGTAGCGTAGAAAGAAATCTGATTTCCCGCAAAACTCCTTTATTGTTTAAAGGAGTTAAGCAATATTGTTAAAGGCATTCTCCTTTATTGTCCAGCTGTGAAAGCTCCTTGTACCCTGCTATTTCGAACTCAGCACTGAGCAAATAGTGGGTGGCCATCCCATTTAGGTGCAGAATGAGCAGCTGTGTGTACTAACTAAGCAGAGACAAAAATAGTACTCCCTCACCTGTCCTAGCAACTTCAGAATTTCTAAAGCTGCATGTGAGCTTCACAAAACACAGCAGAGTACGGTTTCATGTCTATTTCACAGACAGAAAAACTGAGGTTCAAAGCGGTTAAGTGTCTTACCCAAGGTCATACAGCTGGTCACTTAGGGTCTCAAATCCGTCTTCTTACTCCAAATTGAGCCGTCTTTGGGGATCGTAAAAGCTCAGTTCAGAAATAAGACCGTAGCAGGCAAATAAGCTGTCAGAAGTTACCATAGCTCCTTTTTTTTTTTTTACCATAGCTTCTTGATAAAGATGTGTTTGGGGCTGACCAACAAAACACTAAAACACACAAATGCTGCCTCACAGAAGCCTTCCCTGCCCCTACACACACACACACACACACACACACACACACACACACACACACACACACACACACCCCGCCTAGAGTGTATGGTCTGGACTCTAGACAACGCGTATCTTCCTTATCTCATGGCACACTCTCCCGACCCTGACTGCTTTCTGCTTAGATCTGGCTCCTAGAGGTCACCTGGGCCCCTTCCCCAATCCATTCCTGGGCTCCTTCCTCTGAAGGGAGTCTATTTGTTCTAAAACTTCTCAGAAATCGCCTTTACTTGCCTGGTTTGACTCTTTGCTTCCTGCCGGCTCTGACCTAGTTCCGCGTCAGGGCAGCTCCTGGGTTTCCTCTCATTTCTCACACTCTTTGCTTTCATATTCTACACACCTGTCAGTCTGAATCCCTGAAGTTCCTCTCAGAGTTTAAGCTGTATTCTGCTTCTGGGCTGATACACAAGCCATTCTCTTTTTTTAATTATTTAGTTGTTGAATAAGTAATATCTATATGACTCACAAACCTTAAATATTAATATATAGGTATATACAAAAGATACAGGGAAGAGTCTTGCTTTCACCCCCATCACTCATGTGCCCCATCTCCACTTTCCCTACCTCTGCAAATAGGTATCCACTTTTATTAGTTTCTTCTATATCCTGTCAGTTTTGTGAATCTTTTTTTTTTTTTTGACTACATCACACCACATGCAGGATCTGATTTCCATGACCAGGGATCAAACCCGCACCCCTTGCAGTGAAAGCTCAAAATGTCAACCCCTGGACCACCGAGGAAGTCCTCCTGTGAGTTTCTGTATGCAAGTAGAAGCAAGTTTTAAAATGTGCATTCACTATTTGCTCAGTCCCCTTTTCCACACTATGCCACACCTTGCACATGTGTGTCTATGTCAGCAAATCTTTGCACGTCAATACAGAGAGATTTCCTATTCATTTTATTCCTGGAAATTGTTTTACTGTATGGATATACCATGATTTATTTAACCAGTTCCCTTTTGACAGACATTTCAAAGGCTTCCAAACTTTTACTACTGCAAAAAATGCAACAATTAACTACCTTGATTTCTCACATGTGAACATATGTCTATGAGATTGATTCTTAGAAGTGAGATTACTAGGTCAATCAGTATGGGCATTTTTGATATTGATCCACATAAACAAATTGCTATCCACAGAAGATTTACCAGTACTTTCACCAGCAATACATGGGAGTTTCAGGTTCCCCAGGGCATTGCCACAGAGTGCATTATCAAAACTTTTGGATTTCTTCCAATTTGATAGACAAAACTGGTATTTCAATATGATTTTAGTTTGAATTTCTATTATTACGAGTGATTGTAGACCTTTTCTATGTTTAGTACTTTTTGTATTTTCTTTATTTATTTTTCAAATTTATACCGTTTCTCCACTTTTCTATTGCATTGTTGGTCTTTTTCTCATTGATTTATAGAAACTCTTTATATATTAGGTAATATTCCCATTGGCTTTTTGTACTTTGACTTTATAAATCATGTTACTTATAACTTTGTTTATGGTGTTGCTTGCCATACTTTTTTTCTTTAAGTGTAGTTAAATTTCTCAATCTTTCAACTGGAACTTCAATTTTTCTCCCATTTTACTGCTTGGATGCAACTGGTGCAATTGAATGTAAGTATAACTTCAAGCAAGGGAGAAAAACAAAGAGTTGTTTCAGTAATATGCCAGTAGAGTGGCTTTAAATCAGATAATTAAGATTGCATCAAATTCAGATAAGTTCAGTATCCTGTTCAGTTATCACTTCTTTTTGAAGTAGGATTAAACCTTTATATATTCAGAATCTGGATGGAGCCTGGGGTGCTGCAGTTCATGGGGTCGCAAGGAGTTGGACAAGTCTTAGTGACTGACCCACAACAACAAAGTCATATTATCTTGTTATATGTGTGAGCTTGTATTCCTACCTAGGTTATATGTGTCATAAATTCATCATATTCTAGAGTTTATGTTATTCTTTTGATTAATTAAAAAAAATGTTCATTGAGCACCAGCTATATGCCAAAAGCTGTGCTAGGAGCTGTGGGTACAGTGATCAAAGACACACATAAGAGCTGCCTAAGGCTGCCTCTGAGCTTAACCATCAGGCAGAAAGCACTCAGAACATATTAATTGATTGAAATTGTGCTGAAACCATATTGAAAACCTTGTGTGAGTTGCCATATTTAACAAATAAAAATATAGTATGCAATAGTTTGGCTATGGCTGTACTAAAAATTATGTGTTGTTTATCTAAAGTTCAAATTTAACTGGACATCTTGTATTTTATCTACCACACTACTAGCAGTTTACATCTCAGAAAAAAAGTTCTAGCCTTGCCTTCATTATATATGTAAGCCATTTGAACACTGAAGATATTTGTCTTTGTGCCTCATTCTTTTTTCAATACTCCCCATTTAAAAATTCTCTCTTTATAAAGTATTTCCAAAGGAATGCCCTTCTTCTTTGGTGTCAACCAGAGGGAAAGGATGGCTTAAAAGTCTGGGTTCCAAACTGTTAGCTGCTAAAGATAACTACATTAGAGGAGAACGGTTTGTTTTGTCTTAAGAGACTAGAGTTTTACAACCAGTTCTGAAATGGCAGACATAATATTTTTCAAAGTTTAGATAATTTTTTCCAGCAAGACCTAATACCCTATATTAAGAAATAACAGCTTTCCACATTGCCTTAACTTAGTTGTGAGTAGGTTCATTGGCTAAGAAGGTGGTTGAGATGGAATACAGAATCCGGGTGCGGCAGGGAAGTGTGTGGCAGGGCAAGAGGACGACTACGTGAAGACACTGGGGAGAAGAGAATGCAGTTTCACAAACGGAGAAAGACTCAGTTCAGACACGCTTAAAGAGCTTTCCCCTCCCCCTCTATCTCACCCTTTTCAAAAACAAAAAACAAAAACCCCAAAAAACAAAAACCTGCTGCTCTTCTGGCTAGCACAGCTCACAGATTCCACAGTGGAAAGAAGGGTCTGGAAGAAAATGATGATATTCTACAAAGGACAGACTGCACATTTAACTTTTATTAAATGCCTTTAAAAGTTTTTCTAAAACCTATTTATACATACATGGACAATTAACTTTGTTATTTAAAGACAAAACATCCATCAAGGTTTGAAGGCTGTCGAAATTACCCCTTCCATTCCAGAGCAGAAAACAAAATGAAGGGGCTGCCTTTCTGGGTGGGATTATCTGTCCCCTGCGAGGAGATGCAGGCTTCCTCTGACTCTACCTTGTCATCACAGCAAAGATAGAGCAAACTTCTGCATTGTTCTAAGATGGTAGGGAAGAGATGCCTGATGGAATTTGGGAGTGAGGAGTCCTGCCGATGCCTCTCATTTCCACCCTATAAACATACTGGATTCCTGACCCCATGGCTAGAAAACTGGTCTTTCTTTCCAGTTAATCTGTAGCCTTCCCTTGAATATCTCCCAGGAGGCAACAGGAAGAAAAATGCATTTGTGAAATGTTTCTTAAAAAAATGAAATATGAACTGACATTTCTTTCCCTACAAATATCCAGGGAAGGCTCAATACAGGGGGAAAAAATCCTCAATATAGAAAAATACAAATAAAAACCCCCAAACGGTCCTCAGGCTTCTTCATATATCATAAAACCAAAACAGTTAAAGCCAGAGATATACAAACAAAATAGATGTGCTAAACTCTCCTCTCCAGAGTCGATTCAGCTTTTAAATATATTTTTGAAGTGGGGAGCCCAGCTTGAGTCCGCATACGGAATTTATAGGGATTTGGACACATCAGGCGAACTACTGGAACCACCTGGGAGAGCCTTTACTCTAAAGTTGACCCAGGAACAAAGCTTTGTTTACTCTTAGGGGAAGGGATGAGTCCACACGTAGCCTGGTGACAGAGATCTGTCTCCTGCTCCAGTTCTACAGGCACTTCCCCCGTGACACTAGTGGTAAAAAATCTGTGCGCTAATGCAGGAGATGAAGGGTTGATCCCTGGGTCTGGAAGATCCTCTGGAATACATCATGGCGACGTACTCCAGTGTTCTTGCCTGGGAAATCCCATGGAGAGAGGAGCCTGGAGGGCTACAGTCCATGGGGCTGCAAAAAAAAGACATGATTTAGCAGCTAAACAAGGACCAGTCCTACAGGTTCACAATTGAATCAGTTTAAAGGACAGAAGAATGCCAAAAAGCAGATCAAAGAAGCGCTTCACTAAGGAAACAGAACGAGAGTGGAGATAACAGGTCAAGCGACCTGGCCTCAAGGTCTGGCTCGACCACAGAGGCCTACTTAACCTGAGATAAATGAATTCCAAAGCTGCTCAAAGTCTTGGTTTCCCTCTCCCCCAAATGGACAGAATAGTAGCACCTACCTCACAAGTTGTTATAAATATTGAAAGATACCCAACTGCCATTCAACAGCAGTCTGGTAAGTAAATCGTGGCGTTTCACTAAAATGGAACACGATACAACGAGAATGAACAATGTACGACGATACACAACGACAAGGGTCTTGCAAACACAATGCTGAAGAAGTCAGGCACCAAAGAAGGACGTACGGAATGATTTCATTTACCTAGAGCTCAGAAACAGGAAAATCAAATAACCTGCAGTGTTCAAAGCCAAGGCCGACCTCCTGAGACAGCTGACTGTGCAGCTGACTGTGCGCCATGCCATGAATCAGACCTGCGATGAGCACAGCTGAACTGCTCCTTGAGGACACACACAGAGCATGGCTTACCTTTGCAACTACAACTTGAATGACAAACGACCCACAGGCAGCTATATTCCCCATGGCTGCTTTCACACAAGTAGGCAGAAAAAAGACTCTTGCAACAATGATCCAGCTAAGTCAAAGAGAAAATCTAGGTCTGGAGGGGAAAGACTAAGATTGTTTTTTTTTTTTTAAAACACAGGATTAACTTGATGGGTGGGCTTCAGTCTTCACTGACCCTGCATTAAGATCACCCCATAACTCTATTTTGCTGCATTTTTTAGACTATATGGATACAATGTAGCTATAAATGGATTCAAATTGGCTAGGCAGGCCCCATATCAACTGTTACTTTTTTGCTACTATGTAGTACAAGCAAGATGTTTCTGAATAAGTAGAAGTGAAAAGTGGCTCTTACTGCAGCTGGGTTGCCTAACCCAGTCTTTTTTTTTTTTTTTCCATTATAGTTTATCATGTGATCTCGAATATAGTTCCCTGTGCTCTACAGTAGGACCTTGCTGTTTATCCATCCTATCTATACTAGTCCACTGCTAATCCCAAACTCCCAATCCCTCTCCCACCCTTCTCCCCACTCAGAGACCACAAGTGTATTCTCTATGCCTGCCCATGTCTTTAAACCTTCATGAATCCACAGCAAGACAAAATATTTCCAACCACAGTTCTGCAGGAGCCACACAGGAACTCTGCACACTAACACACATTCACGCCACAGAGATCTGTTTGGTTCCTGGCAGGTGATGGAAACAGCAGATGTAAGGCTGAAGGCATTATTCCCTTAGACAGACAGACACAAGCCCCACACTGTTGAAGTACCCTGCTTCTGGGCCTAGTTTGCATGTAGGAACAACACAGTTAGGAATAATCTGCACTATCCTCAGAATCTGTGGAAGAAGCACAGACTGCATCTCAGGGCTCAAGGCCTCCTTACCCTCTAACCCCATTCCTTGGCTGGATGAGTGAGGCGTCCAGGTGCTTTGTCCTGACACTGGGCTCGGTCAGTTGGCTCAGCTCAGCCTCTCAGCCTGGCTGTGTTTTCCCTCTATGCTTCTCCTCCTTCTGACCCACTCAGTCCCCTGCATTTGCCTATGTCGCCCAGGCTAAAAGGGAGCCCTGCAGCCACCCTCACTTACACACCCTGCACACCTCCCAGAGCAACACTGTCCACAAGCAGCTTCATCTGGGGCAGATGGCTTGATGTTGATGGTGGGACTTTTTTTTTTTTTTTATCATTTCATGCTTCTTTTTTTAGGTATTTTCTTTCTTTTCCCAACATATTTTTAAATGCCATGTTTTATAACTTGTCTATTATAAATATTCTGAGTGATTATCGTGTACGTAACTTTCCATCTTAAGGACTTCATCTTAAAACTCCAGTGCAAGAATAGAGAACAACTTTCATTGAGTTAAGGTGGTTTTATAGCCTAGGGAAATCCTCTCACGTTGTAAATTATAAAGATGCCCTGTCGGAACACTAGTTATTAAATCTGCCACAGAAACAAGGGTCTTCTTGCTTCCACTGGGGAAAGTCAGCCTCAAGGCTGTTTCAACTGGATTCTGTGTACTTACCTTACAAGCTGTCCCTTTGTTGATCTGTGCCAGCAAGACTGGGGGTGGGGTGCTAGGTGTTAAGCTTTGCTCTTCTGCAAGACTCACGGGAACAAACTGACTCAGCAAAACTTAAGCAAACACAGAGCTTTTACGGACATAACTATCAAGATGGAAACCTGGGTCAGGTAAGCAAAAGTTACAGTTGCGTTTCCTTTCCTTCCCCACCCCTTGCCTCTGCTCCTTCACTCCCTCCCTTTCTTCCTTCTCTCTGCCCCTGTCCCCCTCTCTCTTTCCTTTCTTTCTTGCTTAAGATGTTTGTTGAACCTGGATAGAAATGTACACTTGAATTTCTTTGAGTTGATATGATAAAAACATGATTTATGAATGTCATTTACAGTTTCCAATATTAGACTTCAGTTTTGTCTTCTCTGTTATTTACAAGGGTTGCATGCTTTCTGGCAGCCAGAGTATGCCCATACTGAGCCTGAATGTAAACATACTAAAGACAACAAATATTCATTCAGCTTAGATTGGATGATTGGAACACTGAGGATAAGATTTCATGACAAATAATTCATTTGGGTGCAGCAATGCAGTTGACTGATGAGTGGTGCTGGATATCATATTATTTAGGGTCAGTTAGAGTAGAGCCAATCCACCTCATTGGAGGCAGTAGTAGTTTGTTGAGTGGGCATGAAGGACTTCTCAATTTCTCATCTAAACTAACTAGATTCATTTGTGAGTTCAATCTGTAATGTAAATAAGGCACTAGCCATAAATGATGAAGTCTGGCCATATTAACATCTCACAAACTGCATTCTCCAGCTTGTCTCTAGGGATACTTTGTCTTCTGTGGGAATAAAAAAGTGGGCATTGGCCAAATAAACTTGGAAAACACTAACAGGTTCACCAAAAATATGAGCTTGAATTTGTGATATAGCTTAACTACCTTTCTACTAATATGAGGGGGAAAACTTATAAGCTTTGCTTTATCTTAGTTTTTTAAACAGGTCAGCTTCATTTTGCCTTTTGGAATATATAATAGTGTATATGTGAGCTGTATAAACAAATCCTTGAAAAGGATGTCTTTTTGTAATGTGAAAAGTCTCTTATCTTGTTTATTCTATTGCAAAACAGAGATTGAGTTGCTATGTTAAGAATTTTGTATATTATTTTTTTAAAGTTATCCCCTGGAAGGAATGAGGGAAGAGAAGGGGAGGAAAGGAGAGGGAACCCATCAGCAAGTGTTCTGACCCTCTTCATTCTCACCTGACACCTCACAAGCACAGCTACTGGGTAATTATGCAGGTCTAATAAAATGAACAACTTTCATTCCATGAAGCCACATGATCCCATGTGTCTGGAGACTAGGTTCCTACTGTTTGAACACCTTCAGTGAAGGTGATGGGGTTGGGCTGCCGGTTCATTACTTTGGGAGCTCTCCATTCCATTGGTGTTTGGGAGGCAATTCTACCTCTAGGAAATCCCTTTGACTCTCAGTGACCAATTTCCCTATGTTTGGCCTCAGGAGTCTTACTGTGTTTAGCAAGTGAGTGAAGTTCACTCAGTCGTGTCCAACTCTTTGCGACCCCGTGGACTATACAGTCCATGGAATTCTCCAGGCTAGAATACTGGAGTGGGTAGCCTTTCCCTTCTGCAGGGGATCTTCCCAGCTTAGGCATCAAACCCAGGTATCCCGCACTGCAGGTGGATTTTTTAGTAAGGGGTAAGCCTTAATAGGGCTTCCCTGGTGGCTTAGATGATCAAGGATCTGTCTACAATGCAGGAAACCCATGTTTGATCCCTTGACGGGGAAGATCCCTTGTCTGGGAAATCCGATGGACAGAGGAGGCTGGCAGACTACAGTCCATGAGGTCTCAAAGAGTCGGACATGACTGAGCAACTAACACACAAGCCTTAATATCTGTTAAAGATAGCCTTATGATTTAAAGAATACTTTCTTGCTGCTTTTGTCTGTGATCTTCACAATCCTATGAAGTATAAGCCTGACTTCACCTGAGTGCCCTTTCTCTACATCATTCTTTATTAATGGATACAGTGGTCCCTTGTATACCCATTCTGGTAGTAGTCTATCCTTTGAAGCTGATTTATTTTATCACAGGATACTAAAATGAGGCATGTTTAATGACTTCTCTGAGTACAACCAATTATTCTTAACCTTCTCTTTAAGGCAGAGCTTCGCTGCCCTGTAGTTTAGCCTATTTGTTTATAAAATTCCTGCAAAAATGCTAGAGTCTGTATGGTTAAATGTCAGATATTTTCTTTTCCTTTAAGTCTAATACTCCTTATGCCATTCTCCTGTCTTTTTTCCTTCCTGTTTTCATTTAATTAGTCAAATTATCCTTGAAAATGATACAGATTATCTGACCCAGAATCATGTCCTTCCTTCAAAAGCCTACTTGTGTTTGCCAATACCTAGCTATGCTTCAAAATTCTTCATGTTAAAGGGAACCTTCCTATACTGTTGGTGAGAATGTAACTTGGTGCAGCCACTGTGGAAAGCAATATGAAGGTTCCTCAGAAAACTAAAATTAGAATTACCATATGATCCAGCAATCCCACTCGTGGGCTCATATCAGAACAAAACTATAATTCAAAAAGATACATGTATTCCTATGTTCATAGCAGCGCTAGTCACAACAACCAAGACATGCAAACAACCTAAATATCCATCAACAGATGGATGGATAAAGATGTGGTACGTTTATACGATAGAGTACTAATCACCCATTAAAAAAGAACGAAATAAGACCATCTGAAGCAACACGGATGAACCTGGAAATTATCATACTAAGTGAAGTAAGTCAGAAAGAGAAAGATGAATACCATATTTGGACACCTCATGTGAAGAGTTGACTCATTGGAAAAGTCTCTGATGCTGGGAGGGATTGGGGGCAGGAGAAGAAGGGGACGACCGAGGATGAGATGGCTAGATGGCATCACGGACTCGATGGACGTGAGTCTGAGTGAACTCCGGGAGATGGTGATGGACAGGGAGGCCTGGCATGTTGCGATTCATGGGGTCGCAAAGAGTCGGACACGACTGAGCGACTGAACTGAACTAAACTGATCACTTACACGTGGAATCTAAAATATGACACAATGAACTTATCTATGAAACAGAAACAGAATCACAGACAGAGAACAGAGTGGTGGTTGCCAAGGGGAGGGAGCTGGGGAGAGGATGGAGGGGGAGGTTGGGGTTAGCTGATGTGAGCTTTAGCATATAGAATGGATAAACAACAAGGTCCTACTGTATAACACAGAGAGCTACATTCAATATCCTACGACAAACCATAATGGAAAACAACATAAAAGAGTGTGTATAGTTTAACTGAATCACTTTTCTGTACAGCAGTAATTAACACAACATTGTGGATCAAGTACAATTCAATTTTAAAAACCGTCATATTCATTTGTTATAATAGCCACAACTGGAAACAGCCCAACTGTCCATCAACTTGTGAACAGATAAACAAAACGTGACATATCCATACAATGGAATACTATGCAGCCATGAAAAAGAATGAAGTAATGATGTCAGGGTAGAAACAGCAGTGACTGCAAATGAGCACAAGGGATCTTTTGGATGCGATGAAAATGTTCCAAAATTGGATTGTGGTGAGGGTTGCACAATTCTGTTAATCTACTCAGAATCTTTGCCTTGTATGTTTATTTAATAAATTATATGAATTTTATGATATGTAAATTTATTTCAATAAAGATGATTTTAACAACAGTCCTTCAGATCTTTATTCTTTGGTAAAAACCTGGATTTAGTACATTCCACCCTCTCATTCAGAATCTCTTCAAATTCTTGTAGTGATTCCAAAATACACAATTTTTGTCTATGACTAAGACTGTACATAGTAATTCATTTTGACTTTAACACTTATTCTAAATATAAAAAGCATATCTTATTTGGTAATTTTTTATTTGATGAGACTGTGGTAACCATGGTTTCAAGAATTTTGAAGCCAGGCCTGAGTTGTATAATGTTCATGAATGCTGTAGTTGAGGCTCTAAGAAATATGTGAATAAATAAACTGTGGTATATTCACATGATGGGATATTATTATTATACAGCAGGGTTTTACAACCTCAGCACTATTGACATTTTGGGCTTTTGCTGCGGGAGGCTGTCTTGTGCAATATAAGATGGTTAGCAGTAACTTCCCTCCTTCCCTAGTTGTAACCTCAAGAAAGTGTCTCCAAACAATGCCAAATGTCCCGAGGAGAAAATCACCCTGACTGAGAATGACTGCTATGCAGCAATAAGGGTAAACAAATTCCAATCCCACTCAAACAGTACAGCAATATGGAGGACTCTCAGAGACATAACTTGGGGCAAAAGAAGCCATATACAGAGTGCATGGTACGCCATTCTATTTGTACTCTGTGGTGGCTGCAGCTGTGAAATTAAAAGACACTTACTCCTTGGAAGAAAAATTATGCCAACCTAGATAGTATATTGAAAAGCAGAGACATTACTTTGCCGACTAAGGTCTGTCTAGTCAAGGCTATGGTTTTTCCAGTGGTCATGTATGGATGTGAGAGTTGGACTCTGAAGAAGGCTGATGCTTTTGAACTGTGGTGTTGGAGAAGACTCTTGAGAGTCCCTTGGACTGCAAGGAGATCCAACCAGTCCATTCTGAAGGAGATCAGCCCTGGGTGTTCTTTGGAAGGAATGATGCTAAAGCTGAAACTCCAGTACTTTGGACACCTCATGCGAAGAGTTGACTCATTGGAAAAGACTCTGATGCTGGGAGGGATTGGGGGCAGGAGAAGAAGGGGACGACAGAGGATGAGACGGCTGGATGGCATCACGGACTCGATGGACGTGAGTCTGAGTGAACTCCGGGAGATGGTGATGGACAGGGAGGCCTGGCGTGCTGCAATTCATGGGGTCACAAAGAGTCGGACACGGCTGAGCGACTGAACTGAACTGAACTGAACTTGTACAAGCAAAAATAATCAGATTATAACCTGTGGAGGAAGAGTTAGCAATTCAAAGGGGCTTCTGGGATTCAGATAGTATTCTGTTTCTTAATCCAGGTGCTGGTTACACAACTATATTCACTTTATGAAAATGTATCAAGCAGAACACTTAAGATTTATGTATTTTCATATACATATACTATACTTCAATAAAAAGTTTAAAAATATGGGCCACTGCTGTGGCTGCTGCAAAAAGAGGGCATTCAAGGTGACTGAGAAGGGGCTCAGCACCTTTCTAACAGGACGCTAATTCATCCCTTCACAGACTCACCGTGACTCCTCTGGGCCCACCCTGAACTCTAAGACACAAATCCAGTGTGTCCCACGGATGAATGAAAGCTTGTTCCTGGGCTACTTTGTTATCCAGATGCCAAAGCCAAGAAAGTCTCTCCCTCCTCATCATCCATTTTCAATTCATACTTTGCAAAGGAAAGGCCTAAAACTGATTTCAGTGTGAAATTGAGCTAAATGAAGCCAAATAAAGGACGCACTTTCTTTAGCATTCACTCCAATGCTAAAGAAAATAATGGGTCTAATCCCCCAAAGTGACAGTACTGCAATGCCCAAAGCGGCAGCTCCTGTTATCTGCTGCAGTCAGGGAGAAGCAGCTGTGGCGATTCATGCATGCCTTTGCTCTTGGTTGGGGCTCCTCCTGACCAGCAACTCACCCTTATAGTAGGGGACCGGGTGCAGAGTGCAGTTTGTGGCCATTGCATTCTTTGATCGAGGTAGTTAAGTGACACCAGATCTGGGCCTAGTAACGTGACCAATGACCAATGAGCTCACACTTCACACAATTTATCTGAGAGGCTCAAATGATCAAGAGTTACTGTTAGTCTTCAGACCTCATATATGGGAACTTCCCTGGTGGTCCAGGGGTTAAGACTTAATGGCACGGGTTCCATTCCTGGTTAAGGAACTAAGATTCTGCATGCCGCACCGAGTGGCCAAATGCATCTATGTATATATACATTTATAAAATATATAAAATATCCAACCCCTGAAAAAAGCCCATAAATGTATATGAATGCGCAACATTACAAATAAATAAGAGATTCAGATAATTCTCCACTGTTCTCTTGTGTCGCTGCCCATCTTTTGCTGTGCAGAGCGTTAATTGCTTTTTATTTCAGATTATCTTTTCAAGGATGTTTGTATAGTGAATAGTCTTGGCTGAGAGAGATAACATCCCCTCCAGAACAAAGGGCAAGTGTTGTGTGTGTGTGTGCTCCGTCATGTCCAGCTCTTTGCGGCCCATGGACTGTAGCCAGCCAGGCTCCCCTGTCCATGATCTCATGGCAAGAATACTGGAGTGGGTTGGCACTTCCTTCTTCAGGGGATCTTCCCGACCCAGGGACTGAACCAAGTCTCTTTTGTCTCCTGCATCAGCAGGCATATTCTTTACCACCGAGCCACCTGGGAAGCCCAGCCTCCCTACTGCCCATCGTGAAAAAGATTGAGGTTCCCTTCACTTACAGTTTCTTTCCTGCAATACGGCTCACTGTTCGTGCAGGTATCCATCTAGATGCATGCCCCTTTTGGGAGATGGGGGCAAGAGAAACCAACACGAAAGCTGATGCTCATGATTGCTGTGCTGTAAGTAATAAAGCCCTTTGTCTCTGACTCAGGAGCTATTTTCTGCCACTATCCATGAAACTAGGGCAAGGTAATTAGACTGCAAGTGGGATAACATCACAGACCCTTCACAGTTCCTGACTCTATATACATTATCTAGAAAGATAGATAAATACAGCTTTCTCGTTTTGAAAAGTAAATTTCCTACCCAGCCACTCAGTTCTCTTTGCTGCAGGCAGAAATACTATTAATTTACTATGTATCCTTCCAGGGATATTCTATGTGCTTATAACTATATACATCTTTTTTCCTTTTTCTCCCAAATGTAACCAGACACTCTTTTGTATCAGGCCCTTTTTACTTAATAAAATGCTTGGAAATCTTTTCAGATTGGTATAATTCAGGGATACCTCATTCTTTTAAACAGTGACAAAATTAATTTGTACTATGTATATATTACAGTAATAACAGAAGAGAACATAGTATGTACTAAAACAATCCTATTCATTGATATTTAGGCTGTTCCCAACCCTTTGTTTGGAGAAGGCAATGGCACCCCACTCCAGTACTCTTGCCTGGAAAATCCCATGGACGGAGGAGCCTGGTAGGCTGCAGTCCATGGGGTTGCGAAGAGTCAGACATGACTGAGCGACTTCCCTTTCACTTTTCACTTTCATGCATTGGAGAAGGAAATGGCAACCCACTCCCGTGTTCTTGTCTGGAGAATCCCAGGGACGGGGGAGCCTGGTGGGCTGCTGTCTATGGGGTCGCTCAGAGTCAGACACGACTGAAGCGACTTAGCAGCAGCAGCAGCAGCAGCAGCAACCCTTTGTTACAAAACGCTACCAAGAATATCTTTATATATAAGTCATCTCACTCATTTGCAAGATCTCTATAGAAAAAAGTTCTAGAATTTGAATTGCTAGCTCAAAGAATATGCTCAAAGTTTTAATTTTAATAGACATCTCTAAACATCTTTATGGAGATTTTACTAATATATATATATCTCACGAGCAATGTATAAGAATGTTATTTTCTCTCACACATTTGCCAATATGTTAAGCTTTCACCTGTGCCAGTCTGATAGGTGAAAAATTCAATCTCATACTTTTAATTTGTATTTCTTACAATAAATGAGACTCAGCATTTTATCATATATTTAAGAATCATTTGCATTTCCTCTTCTGTGAACTTCATATTCTTTTCCCACAATTTTTCCCCTATTGGATTGTTGATAATTAAAAATATTGAATTGTAAGAATGCTGTATATTTTGAAAAGCAGAACTATGCCTTCTCTGAGTTATAAAATTTCCCACAGGTTGTTGTTTGTCTTTTATTTTAATTAAAAAAAATTTTTGTGCATGTATTTGTGTGTGTGTGGTATCTGAATTTGTGTCATACTTAGGTCTTCCCAACTGTGAGATCATAAGATTCATATTTTTTTCTTGTAGCTTTTTGGTTTTATTTTTCTATGCTTAAATCTTTCTTCCATTAAGTCTTATCAAAATTAATTCATTAAAATGCTTATCTATATTCATAAGGCTAAGCATAGCTTTTAAAAAAAGACTGTTTTCTCATCTCTGTGATCACATTTTTTAAACGTTCATCCTTTGGCAGGTACAGATCTAGAATCAGCCCTAGATATGGAGTGGTTCAAAGTGCAATCCACATGCATGTGTAAAAAACCTTATGCATAAACGTTATGCACGGCATAGATAATGCTGTTGTCCCATAAAGAGAAAGCAGATAGCTCTCCCAGAGTAACTTGATAAAGGGAGTCTACTCTACAAAATTTTGAAATTAAATTGCCTACAAAAATGAAGATGATCTAGAAGAGAAACACAGCTTTTTCCTGGGGAGGCAATTCTCCATGCTGATTCTCCACAGGGATGGTGAGAGGGTTTAGTGTAGAATTCCCTTTTCTTCTCTATCCTAGTTACTACAGGCCAAGCCAGTTAATCTATGTCATTTTTGATTCTAAGATATTCTGACCTGCTATAGGTGAAGTTTATTTTCTGTCCTGATAGTTTTGAAGAGAATTATAGGAAAAGGAGAATTTGAATTTTGTTACGTTTAATATATATGGACACATTGTTTTCAAAATTGTTGTTCAGATGCTAAGTTGTGTCCAACTCTTTGCACCCCCATGGACTGCAGCACACCAGGCTGCCCTGTCCCTCACTATCTCCTGGAATTTGCTCAGTCGGTAACGCCATCCAACCATCTAATCCTGTCACCCTCTTCTCCTCCTGCCCTCAATCTTTCCCAGTATCAGGGTCTTTTTCAAAATAGTTATAACCAAACTCATTTCAAAATGAGACAGAAGGAAAAAGAAGGTAAATGGAAGCTTCTGTCATAAAGAAACCAACTGTAGATCAGAAAACGTGCCATTGATTTAAGAATTGTCATTAGCAGGGGAAGGGATAAATTAAGAATTTGGGAGTAAAATATATGCTTCCTCTATGGCTCAGCGGGTAGAGAATTCATGTATGATGCAGGAGACTCAGGAGATGTGGGTTCAATCCCTGGGTCAGGAAGATCCCCTGGAGGAGGAAATGGCAACTCACTCCAGTAGTCTTTTCTGGACAATCCCATGGACAGAGAATCCTGGTGGGCTACAGTCCATGGGGTCGCAAAGAGTCAAACATGACTGAGTGATAGTATTAGAATATACACACTGCCATATTTAAAATAAATAACCAACAAGAACCTACTGTATAGCACAGGAAACTATACTCAATATTTTGTAATAATCTATATGGGAAAAGAGCCTAAAAAAGAATATATATATATGCTTCCCTGGTGGCTCTCTCTCTCTCCCTCCCTCTCCCTCTCTCTCTCCCCCATACATAAAACTGAATCACTTTGCTGCGTGCTTGAAACTAACACAACATTGTCAATCAACTATACTGCAATAAAAAATAAATTAGAAAAAAGGAATTGCACTAGCTTGAGTCATATAATCTTTTTAAACCTATTATCTATATTAAATCTGTTTTTCCCCCCTCTCATTTACTGCATTAAGAATGAATAATCTCTGTGAAGATGTGTTATATAAGGCAAAGCGTTATGAATTTTTAAGCTCAATGAGATATATAAAGTTGACCAAAATCCTTGATCAGATAAAACAAGGCAAGAAGTTTATCAGTGTGGGTGAAAAAGTCAGAATGGTTATAAATTGATTTGATTCATTTCAGTAAGTTGATTCATTTAGTAACTTCTCTGGTGGCTCAGACGCATCTGCTTACAATGCGGGAGACCCAAAGGTTCAATCCCTGGGTTGGGAAGATCTCCTGGAGAAGGAAAAGGCAACCCGCTCTAGTATTCTTGCCTGGAAAATCCTATGGATGGAGGAGCCTGGTAGGCTACAGTCCATGGGGTCGCAAAGAGTCGGACACAACTGAGCGACTTCACTTTCTTTCTTTAGTAAGTTCAGATGATAGGCATGAAATATATAAATGAACAGCATTTCTGCTGATGAGGTACTTATATGTATATCCCATAAATGTTGGATTTATGCTGGCAAATCACATGGAAAGGCAAGCTTATTTTTGGAGAGTTCTTCCAACGTGGATCTTTAATATTCAAAGCCATCAAATGTGACAAGGGGCTCTTTTTAGATTTATTCCCACTGGGACACATTAGGTTCAACAGAAAGGTCTAGAGACTTGTACTATTAAGAATTATAAGCTACTTACAAAACTAAGCCACTCTCTTAATTGTGATTCAGGAATGGGGCAAATGTCCAGGGATAAATTGTTACCACAGCCAGGAACAACTGACTAAGAAAGAACGATCTCCAGGTTTTTCCAGAAAGCTGTCTATTCATTAGGTAATGTTAAAATAGGACAAGGATGGCAAGTTTTTAAATATTGCAGCTGTACTATTTAATCTTAAATATTCCATGAGGATTGTGGCCATCACAAAAGTCTGAGTTAGCTGGTAAATGGCCTAGCATCTTTTGGGGAAAAAAAAAAATCTTTAAAGAGCAAATAGCATTCTGAAGTAGGGAAAACCCATCTGTTACTAGCTAGCTGGAGGACCTCAGGCATGTCGCCATGCTCCACATTTGTATGGGGTAGGAAGTAAGCTAGGTGATGGTTCTCTAGCCAGGCCAGACCAAGGAATCTCTTACCCAAGTTTTGAAGAGCCCCATGCAGACCAATTCAATCCAGTTCTCTGGGAGTGGTGTCATCAATATTTTGTAAGGTTTAGCAGAGCTGAGAAACCGCAGACTAGATAATCGCTAAGGTCCCCCTCATATCTCAATAAAATAAGGAGAGAGTTCAGAATTCCAGTACCATCAAAGGGACAGAAGAGCACATAAACGCCATGCTAGTGTAAAGCAGCTCCTAACCAGGGGTGCACAGCACACAGATATCAGCAGAGAATGACACCCTCAGTGAGCCGGGGCTTCACAAACAAAACACATGCTCGAGCTGGGGCTTCATGAACAAAAACGTGTGCTCGATTACTACAGGCACCACCAACAAAACCATGCAGAACAGAACGATAGGAAAAGTTTCATGTACTGAACATCTGGTGGTGTTTGTACTCTTTATCCAATTCCAAATTTAAGGAAATACGTACATATCCACCTCTGACCATTCAAAGACTCAAAGCTCTTTCCAATACAAACTAGAAATCAAAGAGTGCGAAGTGGTAGATTTTTAAAAAATATTTATTTATTTATTTGGCTGCATCAGGTCTTAGCTGTGACATGCGGGATCTTTTCATGTGACATGCAGGCTTAGTTGCCCCTTGCCATGTGGGATCTTAATTTCCCAACCAGGGGTCAAACTTCAGTCCTCTGCATTGGAAGGCGAATTCGTAACCTCTAGACAGCCAGGGAAGTCCCCGAAGTAGCAAATTTGTAATTCCTCACTGAAAAATGTCAAGAGTTGATATGGCAAAAGCCAAGAGATTATCTTTATGAAGATTTGTACATTCCTTGCTTAATGGATAAAAGATCATTCTAAATGATGACAGCCGGAATCAATACTATGTCTAAGATTATGACTAAACACTGTAGGTTGATTCCTAAAAGTGATTCATTTGAACTGAGCCTCAAAAAAATAAAAAATAAAATAAACCCCCTCCCTCATGCGGATCTTCTATCATGGATTTTAGCTAACAGGGCCTGAGTTTCTAAACTGCTTATTAGATATGAACCTTGTCTGGACTTCTGTGAACCCTCTGGAACTGCTTGTAAAAACTGTGTGTGTGGGCCTACGTGGGTGTACTCATGTGCAGAACTTTCTTATCCTTTTAGAAGAATTCCTTTGGTGGTCTATTGACCCTTCTCAGAAAAATATTTTTAAATGCGTAAAATAAAACACACAGGATTGCAAAGGAAAAAATGAATTACAGTTAGCAATTTAAAAAAAAATTACAGGGCAGTAATAAATATACTTCTTTATCAGGATATTAAATTAAAAAATACTGATGTTTAGATGGGTAGCTATAATAATTATCTTATTTTCAGAGAAATAAAGAACACAGAAATTTTCAAGACACCAGAAACATAAGCAACAAACTATGGGATCTGAAAATATCTGTGTCTTCTATTGTTGACATAATCACAAGCACTATTAATAATGTGATGATTTGTTGTCTGTGATCATCATTGAAGGAAGTGATAAGTTTCTATTATAGGTTATAAAAATAATTTCTCCATCCAAGTTCACAACCCTCCTAAGTCCTCTGACTCTAGATGAAGAACATCTGATCTATATCTTTATCCAGCTTCAGGGGGTTTGCTGATAAGCCTTCAGCAAGGACAAATCATTAGACCGCAAAGCACTTAATAAGCATTTTCAGGATTGGTTTCTATAAGGTCCTACAGACACAAAGCCCTGGAAAGTCATAGAACAGTCAGGAAAAGGTGAAGAGTTCTCTGAGATGAGACCATAAGGAATGCTCTGTGAGTTTCTGGAGCTAAAGTTTCAATACATCTTATTTTTAATTTAATATACATATATTTTAAAAACATTTTTATTTACAGTGTTTATTGAATTTATGACAATATTGCTTCCGCTTTATGTTTTGGATTTTTTTTGTCCATGAGGCATATATGATCTTAGTTCCCTGACCAGAGATCAAACCCATACCCACTATATTGGAAGGCGAAGTCTGGACTGTTAGGTAAGTCCCTTTAATATATGTTTTAATGTTCTTAATATATGTGTCATGTTTAATATATGTTCATGACTTACTAGATTCATCAAGCATAGCAAAGCCTCACTTCTGAGTAGATGTGAAAAAGGAAAGAGAAAACAACGCAGGGGCATAAAGTGAGTGATACCAAGCACAAAACTGGCACAAAAATAGAAAATGAGCCACAAACCCACTTCCGAGCTTTCTGGCAGGCATCTTGAAGCGGACTGACCTGGACAGTCATGGAGTATACAGGTCCCAAAGGATTATACAAAAAAAAAAAAAAAACTCAAAAAAAATACAACCTTTCTGCTACTGATACTAAGACCGAATAGAAATTTCTTCCACAGATCTTTATGAAGAGTATATCATGTGTTGTAATTAATGAACAATAATTTCAATGATATCATTAAAGGAGACAGACAATGAGTTCCCCAGAATTTTTTAAAAGTCGTTCTTAGCTTACAGGTTATACCAAAATTGTCTGGGCTGGATTTGGCCACAGGACTGAATTTCTTAACTCCTGGTCTACGGGATCAAGTTAGATATCTCCTTGACTCTTGCGTCCTTCACTTTCCTCAAGCCCCTGTCTGTATCAGCTTCTTAAGGTAATAACTTTTTCTATACTTTATAGCAGCTACACACAGATCCAAGCAGGGTGCTGTCATGTAGACATACTTCAAAATTTTTATGTCTCATGGAAATAAGAAGGTGATCCAGCATTAATCAGCAGCAAAGAAATGATTTAGTTTCCAGTCTCATTAAAATAAACACATACATCACATCAAAATAAAGGTAGAAAAATTTTACCATATAACCTTCTCTATTTCAGGGATCACATGCTAGTTTTGCAGGTGAATGTTAAAAAAAAAAGAGTATAATTAGCTGAATCACTTAATTCATCTATTATAGTGTTTACAGCACCAGCTCTCAAAATGAAAATGAGGCCATATCGTGTTTCACAGCGCACAGTTATCTTGGTCCTAATAAGAAAGACTTCATTCCAAATATCATTCAGGTGTCCCTGGGCGTCTGTCTGTTCTGAGACAAAATGAAGTACTAGGCCAACTAAACTCAGCAAACTTGGGTTATCTCTGTTATTATATGGGCTCATAAGAAGGCCTTAGGGAATTTTTAACATCACTTTATTTTAGTAAAGATTTATAATACTTTTACCCACCTATTCCAGAGAGTTGCTAGGATAATTAAAAAGTATTTATGAAAAAGCCTTGATGAGCATGATGAAAGAAAGGTATCATGAATACCCAGAGGAACCTCGCAGTAATTCTGGGAGGTGGCAATTACCCTTATGGAAACACAACGCATATCAAGTGGAGTCCCCTAGAAATGTGTAACTACCTTCAGAAGACGCTCTGAACCACACAAGTATAGTGTTCAGCACAGGTCTTAGCTGCCCTTCTAAATACTAGCCCTGCAAGTGTTCCGCTGAAGGCTGTGTTTCATTACCTCGGTGTATTTTCTTCATATTCTTTTGCAATTTGTTCTGGTAATGAGGCTGTGTATATGGCACAGGCCCCTTGAACCATGAAAGATTAAACTTCTGTGCTGAGCTGGGGAAATGTCAGTGAAACCTCTAGTACGTCCAGAGAACAGGCCCGTAGCTTGTGGGGCTTTGGGAACTTGTAACTCGTGAATGCTCAACTGTGCAGCTCCCACATAATGAACAAGGCCAGGTCTAGAGTTACATGTAAGTCACTGGTTATTTCTAAGGACACTTATTCCTGAGTGTATGCATTCACCCACTAGAACACTGAAGCTTTGTATTATTGAGGTGAAACGCTGGGTTCAGTTCCAAACACTACCATTCTAAAAATGGCTGCAGAGCCTCCTCCAGACTAACATTTATTGCCTCTTAACAGCATTTGCTCAAATCCACATCTTTTAAAGATTACACACAACATTCCAAAAAGCCCCTGAGAAGTCACTTTCAAAGCGACCACCTCATCTTCTCAGTTTCTTCCCTGCCTTCATCTGCATCCACAAAGACAGTTTATGTGTATGTTTCAATCATCAGAATAATCTTCATTTTGACAATTGTAGCGTACCTGACATCTGTTACATTAACAGATGAAAGAGAAAAGAAAGATTGAAAACAGGGCATTAGAATTAGGAGGGAGTCAGCCCTGACACTTGCACTGGTACGTCCTAAGGCAAGTTATTTCCTATCAGTAAGCTCTACTGCTCTCAACTATAAAATGGGGATAAAAACATCAACTACTCCATAGGTTACTATGAGGAGGACATGAGGGACTGCCTCGAAAGTCCCTGAATAAATGCTTATTCCCTCCTCCTATTTAGAAACCTAGCTGGACCAACAAGTTTCCTTCCTCAGCCTTGAGGGATCTAGCTACCATATGACCCTGCAATCCCACTCCCAGGCATATACCCAGAGAAAACATGATCTGAAAGGATGCGTGCAGCCCAATGTTCATTGCAGCACTGTTTACAACAGCCAAGCCATAGAAGCAACACAAATGCCCATTGACAGAGGACTGGGTAAAGAAGACGTGGTGCACGCATACAATGGGATATTATTCAGCCATTAAAAAGGGTGAAATAAGGCCATCTGCAGCAACGTGGACGGACCTAGAGAGTGCCATGTCGAGTGAAATAAGCCAGAGAATAAGAAATATCGTTATGACATCCCCTATACACAGAATCTAAGAAGAAATGATACACATGCACTTCTCTATGAAACAGACTCACAGACTTAGAGAATGAATTTATGGTTGCTGGGGAAAAGGCTGGGAGGAAGGGATAGTTAGGGAATTTGGGATGGACATGTACATACCACTATATTTTAAATGGATAACCAATAAGGTCCTACTGCATAGCACAGGGAACTCTGCTCAATGTTATGTGGAAACCTGGATGGGAGGGGAGTTTGGGGGAGAATGGATACATGCATATGTATGGCTGAGTCTCTTTGCTGTCCACCTGAAACTATCACGATATTATTAGCTGGCTATATTCCAATATAAGATACTTTCAAAATTTTAACTTTGAAGAAAATAATTTCAAAAATGAAAAGAAAGGGGGAGATAACACATATTTTCTATTCTTTCTTCAAAGAGACTTTAAAATGTTTGGTGTATTTGAGAGCTAAGAAAAATGCTTGTATAAAGGGAAATCTCTGAAGTTTTATCTTTTTAGGAGGTTCATGTTGTTGTCAATAAAATGGAGATTTGAGTGAAAATAAAATAAAAGGAATACATATCGTAGCGTGAAGTGTAAAGGACTTATTAAACCAGAGCCTTAACACTGAGAAGGAAATAAAAGAAACCAGGTGTTCATTATGACCGGATTTTTCCATTCACTGAATAGCTAAGCAGAGACAACACATCCTTTAGACAGAATTTTGTATCCAAGGTGTTTCACACTGTGAAGCAATGGATTTTGTGGTTTAATTTCTATGCTGTCACCACCACTCCTGTCATTTAAATGAGGTTGTTTAGTCACTAAGTTGTCTCCAACTCTTTTGAGACCCCATGGCTGTAAGCCCACTGGGCACCTGTGTCCATGGGATTTCCCAGGCAAGAATAGTGGAATGGGTTACCATTTCCTTCTCCAGGGGATCCTCCCAAGCCAGGGATCGAACCCAAGTCTCCGGTTTGGCAGGCGGTTTCTTTACCACTGAGCCACCTGGGAGTCCCCTTTAAATGAAGTCGCTAAGTCGTGTCTGACTCTTTTGCGATCTCCCCACTAGGCTCCTCTGTCGATAGATTTCTCCAGGCAAGAATACGGGAGTGGGTTGCCATTTCCTTCTCCTTTAAATGAGGTAAACTCTCTCTACTAAAGGACTTCCATCTCAGTCCCTACAATCACGGGCAGCCAATGCCGCTCTCTTCCCTGTGAGCATGGGCCCTGGCCTCTTAACACAATGGTCTTCTGACAATCAGAATCCAGGCCCTCCTAGAAGTGGTCCCTGAGGCTATGGCTCAGGATTGCTGAAATCTTAAACTTTTCCAACCGATGATGACAGAATGAGACAAACTCCCCAAAACACTTCTTCCAAACATCTTGGAAACTGTCACTCACGATCTCACAATTTCCAGGCACTCCTTATTGGTCCCCAGTGAAAACGGAAGCATTATCCGGTTTGCCAACATCCTTAAGCCTTGACTTCCAGCTAGGTCAAATTTTTATTTTGTGAAAAACACACGGGTGGCCTGGTTTCCTTTTATCATCGACAAATCACAGTTACAACTTGGCTCAGGTATTAGGAGCTTTAGTGGAAACAAATCATTCCGTTCACATTTGTTGAATACTGACCCAGTGGTAAAACTAGGCAATAAAAACTATTACCCCTACTTGTTGAGCCTGAGCACAAAGAAAATTTACTTTCCAATTATTCGCTTTATGTCACCATAAGAAAAAAAACGTGTGTGACAGCAAGGGTAACATGCGTTTGCACACATGTGCCATTTCCTCTTTTTACAGAAGTGCTGGGGAATGTCTCTTAATAGAATTCATTATTACTATCTTGAGATATTAGCAGTAGGCAGCTGCCAAAATATTTTACAAATGAAACAGTAGTATATTACTAGTTGCCTAATCCTACTGCGTTTGCTTCTTGGCGTTTGTCTCATTCCCTCTATGAAATAAACAACTTCTTAACCACAGAGCAGCTAATACGATTTTAGCTTCTCCTGTGGGGAACTCTCTAAAGCCTTATTTCGGTTAAATGAGTTCCCTCCTGACTATTTGCTCACCAACTTCCTTCAGGAGACCGTGAGGACTACGTGAGTTAATGCAGAGGCAAAGCCTGCCACATCATAAGGGCTCAATGCAGAGATAAGTCACAACACAGTAGGAATTTTCTAACAAAACATGTTCTAAAAATCGAAACTCCTGGTAAATATGCAAATCCCATAGAGAGAATTTTAATATCTATGTTTCATTAGTTCTCAGGTGCATGGTGAATTTAAACACAATAGAGGAATGCAAGTTTTTTAATTTTTTCTTTTTTTTTAGTAACTACTTAAAGCATTGTTGTATTAGCGGCACAAGGGCCCAACAGCTGTACTTAGTCATACTATTTAGGAAAAGAATATTGGAACTCAGCAATTTAGTTAGATTTAGCTGGCTGGACCACATAGTTATGTGTAACCAACTTCATGAACTTAGGAAACAATGGAAATGAAGGGATTAAGAGAGAAAACTGGAAATTCTACAACCAGAACTGAGGATTCAATGTACAACTGAATTTGCCTCAAATTTGCCTCATATAAATTTATCTGTATTGCACACTATGCAATCATTACTATCTTTTTTCTCTTTTTTTGGATAAAATGGTTAAACTGCTTGAGAAGGCTTAAGAAAGAGTGAGTGAGGTTGAGGAGTTTAAGAGGGTATAAGCTGAATTTTCTAAAGAGAAACAGACTGGACCATCAAACATATTCCAAAATGGTCAATTACATTTTTTTCTCTTTTTAAAAAATTATGTATTCATTCATTTTGGCCATGCCTCACAGCATGTGGGATCTTAGGTTCCCTGACTAGGGATCAAACCTGTGTCCCCTGCAGCGGAAGCATGGAGTCTTAACCACTGGACCAACAGGGTAGTCCTTCCTTTTTCAAGCACTTCTCTCTGGTCCATGCTTTCTATCTTCAGAATATCAGAACAAGATGCTAAAGCTAATTTAAAGTGTAACTGTGATTCACTGATAACCGACTTGGAAGTTTTGTTTTTTTTTTATGTAAAATATTTCCCAGTATGTAAAAGAAAAGACAGAGCTACAGAAAATGAGTAGGGCCTCTTTTCAAGGGCATGCAAAAAAAGAGAAAAGTGCTAGGCCTGTAGTTATGTGAGCAGAGTTCCAGCTCATTGGTGGTATCACCACCAGCTGGCCAGGAAGACAGTCATGTGCCTCAGCAAAGCTCTGTGTATCAACCTGTATGGCTTGAGGATGGGCTCTTCATTTTCCTCCCAGAAAGAAAATGCTAGGGGTCTTGGGGAAAAAATACATTTTTAAAGTAGGAACAACTTGAATAAAAAGTAAATAATTTAAAATTTTAATTTGGGGGAGAAAATATTTTTTTAAATGTATGAAAATATGAAAAATCAGTTGAGAATTTTATTGCTTTTGGCTCAAGGCCACTGTAATACTGACTGGGCAGAAGGTTGAAAAAATATAAAGTTTGTGGGTGGGGTGTTGCAATTAGAAAAACGTAAATGCTATGCTTACAGTAGTTTAAAGACAGTATTTGAACAATCTAAAAAACTATAATTAACGAATATAAGGCTTTGGTAGCTCTGGTAAATTATGGCAAGCACAGGTCCTAGTTGGGTATTTAAAAAATATCTGTTGAGTAAATGAAGTGAAGAAATTCATAAGTGAGGATCAGACAGGAAATAAAAAGAAAGGTTTTCAGAGCCCTTGAAGGAAAACAAAGTGGGATCATAGTAGAGGACCAAAAAGTTAATTCAGGTTTTTAACAGTAGGAAATATATAAAAATAAAAATCATCACCAACATCTTAGTAGCTTATTTTGCTATAAGTTGAGAAAAGACAAATTACCCACAAATAAATGTTTGGGAAAGGTATAGATGAATGAAGTAATGGAGAGAAAATCTTCACTGTAGGTGGTTTAAGTCTCCAAACAAAGTCTGCAAATAATTTTTCGAGCCCACACTTGGCACACATTAAAAAGAAAAGAAAAGGTAATTGTACTATTAGACTGAACACAGATGCTTGGTAGATAAAAATCCGTGTTTTTATAACAAAACATACAAAGATGTTAACTATATATTTAAAACAAATACTAACCTAGCATAGAAATGATCACTTTTCATTATTAGCATTTGATATATTTTAGGGAAGTTTTATAACAGGTAATTTTTTTTTTTTTTTTTTTGGCCAAAATTTATTTGGTGCTAGACAGATTGAGCTTGCCATGTTTACGCTGCAGTCATGTTTTCACAATACCAGTAATAGCAAAATCCACTTCAAAAGTAAAAGTAAAGTGCAGAAAGAGCTTCTGATTAGATTTTAAAGGAAGTCACATCAGCCAACTGATGAAAGTCAGTTTACACACCATGTATTATCAGAGGCAACTTAGAGGTCAGGTTTTAATACAATGGTTCTTTTGCAGATAGAAAAAGATATTTCCATCTTGTGTGCCAGTTTATTCTAAATTGAAAAGAAATATTTAATGATCAAAAGGCACGAAAGAGGAACAAGAAGACCACATTTGTAAGGAACCCAATGTTAATGTTAAATAACCTTTCTGGAAAAGCTCTGTTTAGTATTTATTAGAAGCTGAAGGAGCTCAGATGCCAGTGTGAGTCTGAGAAGGGGAGTGGTGTTCTGGGCCTGGTGCTGGGCTTGGGGTAAGGGAATCAACTAGCTTTAGGGACTCTGAAAGGAGGGGGCACTGGTTATGCTTCTGATCTTTGACAGACCCCCTAGGGAGAGGGGACAGGGATAGACTCAAGCAGCCCCTAGAGCTGCCCAAAGTCCCAGTGTGGTCACACCAGAGTAGGAGCACAGCTCTCTCCCTTCTGGAAGTCAGGGGACAACATCAAATATCTTTGATAGCCTCACTGAGTTACCCCAAGAGTTGCAGTGTAGTGACCTCAGGGTACCCACAAGAGCATGGGAGAAGCAAAGAGAGGTGTTGAACTGAAGGGGCTTTCAGACAGGAATGCCCTTGAGCTGGACCAACAGCTGAGGATGAGACAGGACAATGCACAGCTCTAAGGATGTCCATATAGGCAGAAACTCTAAGATAAGGTGAGCACCAACCCTCTCTCCTAGCCCAGACTTTAGCACTTTGTAGGGGAAAAAAGGATTCAATTAAATATTTCTGACTAGCAACCCAACTTAAGGTTACTTGTTCTGAAAGTACTCCTTTTATAAGTGTTATAGGCATAAGGGAAAGGTATGATATACACATCATGCTGCTGCTAAGTCGCTTCAGTCGTGTCCGACTCTGTGCGACTCCATAGACGGCAGCCCACCAGGCTCCCCCGTCCTTGGGATTCTCCAGGGTGAGAATGAGTTGCCATTTCCTTCTCCAATGCATGAAAGTGAAAAGTGAAAGTGAAGTTGCTCAGTCGTCTCTGACTCCTAGCGACCCCATGGACTGCAGCCTACCAGGCTCCTCCGTCCATGGGATTTGCCGGGCAAGAGTACTGGAGTGGGTTGCCATTGCCCTCTCCATATACACATCATAAGTTAATGATAATCAGGAATCAAGAAAAGGCAGAGATTTTTGTTTCCACCAATGCTGGTTTTAGGTTAAACCATCCAATCTTTCCATAAAAACAAATTTAAAATGCAGTTTATGAGGATTTCCCTAATAGTCCAGTGGTTAAAACTTCCCCTTCCAATGCAGGGGCTGTGGGTTCAGTCCCTGGTTAGAGAGCTAAGATCTCATATGCCTTGTGGCAAAAAGACCAACACATAAAATAGAAGCAATACTGTTACAAATTCAATAAAGGCTTCAGAAAAATTAAAAAATAAAATTCAGGTTATAATATAAAATAACCTAATTAGAAACATCAAATAGCCAATAAGATAGTAAGGAACTACCTGGCCAAAATCTGCAGGAAAGCAAGAACCTCAGATGTAAGCAAGCACAAGGGGCTTCTGTCCTACCAGGGGCAGATCTGCACTGATTTTGACAACCTCGCAGCGGAGGTGAAAGAGACAAGAAAGCCTCGAACGTACGCAAGTGGGGAGAATAAAAAGGCTGCTGTCTGCCCTAGGCTGAGGTTCCTAAGAGTCACTCCCTAAAAATAAGAGTGAACCAGAATTAAGTCACTTCCCACTCCAAAAGACTGCAGGGACGGCTGCCTTGACACTGAAGGGGTACAAAAGGGGTAGGGTGGGGGGTAGGTGGTTCATGAGGACTTGCCTGCCCAAGTTGGTCCCTGTGTGTAAAAGTACAACTCAAACTCTCATCACCTGGGTGGTCTAAAAAACTTTAGATGGTACCTAGAAGACCCCCTGGAGAAAGCAATGGCAACCCACTCCAGTATTCTTGCCTGGAGAATCCCATGGACAGAGGAGCCTGGCGGGCTACAGTCCAGAGGGTCACAAAGAGTCGGACACGACTGAGTGACTTCACTTTCTTTCTTTAGGTTAAAGGGGGCTTCCCAGGTGACTCAGTGGGTAAAGAATCTGCCTGCATTGCAGGAGATACAGGGGACGCGGATTTGATCCCCAGAGTTGGGAAGATCCCCTGGAGAAGGGCAGGGGATACTCCAGTATTCTTTCCTGGAGAATCCCAAAGTGGTGCCCGAGTAGTAGCGTCACTAGGCATCCGGCAGAAACGAAAGTAACTCCTCTGCGGTGGGGTTTGGAGGTATTCACTCTCAGCCTCAAGAATCCCTGCAGGTAAGTTTTCAGTGGTACTGATGGATTTCCAGGCAAAAATGAGCCAGCACATGAGAGCAGACAGATAAGAGGGGCTGGGAGAAATCTAACAATAGAGATGTCCAAAAGCAAATTCATCCATGAATCAATTTTATAGCCAAATATGGAAAAAATATTTATTGAGTACCTACTCGGTGCCAGGCTGTATGTAGGATTGCCGAGATAACATGCCATTTCACTTGTCATGAGCAAAGCACCCAAGTGATGAAAGGTTAGTTGAAATGGCATTACATGTATGTTTATTTACTTTCCCTTTCTGTGTTTTCTGAAGACTTCCAAACACAAAGACAGTGCCCATTATTATTTAGTGACAGGTTTTGAAATAAACAGTAATCTAAGGCCAAGATTGACATCACTGATTCCTTTCTCGGACTCTCATCCCCTCAGGTTTCCAGGTTTGAGTTCAGTCTAATTATCCCCTAGGCAAACCAGATAACCACGCACACTAACAGGAAGACAAAGGGCTGAAAGATAAAGATAACTATCTCAGAGATATAAAACTCATAGTTGGCTACATTTATCTGTAACGGCAAAAGTCCAAAGAGATGGTCGTGGAATGACAGCATGAATCGGACAACATTAATTTTAAGATAAATCTGGAAATAGCTGAAGGTGCAGGAAGGGTGGAGAGAAGTTGGTATGATATCTACTTATACATAGATTGCTTTTCTTGGCCAAGGTTGCTGACAAAATCTTGCTGATTATTTGGGTTTCTCTGGTAAGCCTGCACTAATTATTGACCTTTATCTTCTATTCAGTTTTTACAATTAGAATTCAAGTCATCACCTCTCTACTTCTGTATTTGTTTGCTGTCATTAGATATTCTGATGGTTGTCATTTACTGAGCCTTTGGAATGGTCTGACCTGTACATTCTTCTCCTTGCTGGGCAAACCAAGACAATATAGTATAATAAAAAAGAGTAACAGTAGCGACTGCATATGGGTCTAGGACTGAGTGAGACAGTGTTTAGGGGCTATTTACTCCTCACAGCAACTGTAAGGGGCAAGTCATTATGGATGAGAAAATGTATGGGCCTGAGAAATAGAGGGACTAAAGGAACAGGAACTTCACAGTTGGACAAACTGGAATTTAGTTCCCCAACCAGGGATCAAACATGTGCCCCTTGCAATGGAAGCTTGGAGTCTTAACCACTGGATCACTGTTGAAGTCCCTGGACAAACTTGAATTTAAATCCTGAACTGCTGCTGGCATTTCTCCTCTCCTAGAGGTGAGGCTCCATTTTCTGGGTAAAGGCTGCTATAAGGATGAGGCAAAGGGCCTGGCCTCTAGGAAGTACTTGTTATCTGTGAGTTTCTGAAAAAGATCAGAAACTCAGATCACAGACTCACTTCCAGGAAAGCTTCCTAGGACAGCAAGACTCATTTTTCAAATAATTGATTAGTTCAGAGGTCGCACATGTGGGCAGATTTTGTTCTGGCCTGCAAAGTTTCAAAACACAGTTTGCGTTAACATTTAAAGCTTGAGAGATTTCAGCTGCATTTACAGCTGCCTCGTTTGACCCAATAATATCTATCTGGCACTTTGGGGGACTTGTACTGGTCCCCTGCGTTATAATCATGTCAGCTATATAAAAGTTCCCAAGTCGTGCTATTAATTTAATCCTATGCAGAACACACACACCTCAAATTAAAAAAATAGAGGGTTCTAAAAGCCTCTTGATGAAAGTGAAAGAGGAGAGTGAAGAAGTTAGCTTAAAGCTCAACATTCAGAAAACAAAGATCATGGCATCAGGTCCCATCACTTCATGGGAAATAGATGGGGAAACAGTGGAAACAGTGTCAGACTTTATTTTGGGGGGCTCCAAAATCACTGCAGATGGTGACTGCAGCCATGAAATTAAAAGACGCTTACTCCTTGGAAGAAAAGTTATGACCAACCTAGATAGTATATTCAAAAGCAGAGACATTACTTTGCCGACTAAGCTCCGTCTAGTCAAGGCTCTGGTTTTTCCTGTGGTCGTGTATGGATGTGAGAGTTGGACTCTGAAGAAGGCTGAGCGCCAAAGAATGGATGCGTTTGAACTGTGGTGTTGGAGAAGACTCTTGAGAGTCCCTTGGACTGCAAGGAGATCCAACCAGTCCATTCTGAAGGAGATCAGCCCTGGGATTTCTTTGGAAGGGATGATGCTAAAGCTGAAACTCCAGTACTTTGGACACCTCATGCGAAGAGTTGACTCCTTGGAAAAGACTCTGATGCTGGGAGGGATTGGGGGCAGGAGGAGAAGGGGACGACAGAGGATGAGATGGCTGGATGGCATCACGGACTCGATGGAGGTGAATCTGAGTGAACTCTGGGAGTTGGTGATGGACGGGGAGGCCTTGCGATTCATGGGGTCGCACAGAGTCGGACACGACTGAGCGACTGAACTGAACTGAAGTGAAATGAGTAAATACAAAAATAAAATCTTCTGGTCCTCAAGTTTCTCACTCTCTCTGTCTGTGCAGTTGCCATGATTTGTGTGTAAAGCCCCTGTTTTCAAGCCTTTCACTTCACAGGCTCTTGCTGACTGGAGGCAAGAAAGGGAGAGACCGCCTGCCCTTCATTACTGATGCTTGAGAAAGCAATCTCATTTGGAAGGAATTCTTGATGCTGGAGGTAATAATTGAAACCTCACTGATATAAAAGGCTACTACGTGCCTCAGCAGCTTGTCGCTTAGAAGACACCATTTAGAATGTTACAGAAATTAATACAATTAAATAGGAATAAAACACAAGTGATTTGCACTTAAGTCTTTTCAAATATAATACCAAGAGACTCCCCACTTTAAAATCGCTCCTATAAAGGGCAACGGAATCCTGACCATTCTCCCTTCTCAAATAGATACCTCCTTCCTCCTGGACCTTCCTGAGGGCTGTGAGGTCCCTGAAACCACAGAGCCCCATCCCCTTTCCCTTGCTGCTCAAGCCCACGCTCCTAGCCCCTGTGTGCCCCCTCCACTCCCCTTCCCCAATTTACGTTTTTTCATCTCTTCTGCCACAAAAACACCTCAAAGAGATTTCAGTGATAAGTATTACATAATAGTAATAAAACATTTATTGACACCTACTATGTGCCAAGCACAAATCTGTTTGAGAGAGGTCAGCCCTTTCCCTGGCCTCCATAATCACCTGAGGCTTTCAGTCTGGTAGTTAAAAAAAGATGAGTGTTCAGCCATCAGAGGCTGGCTTGCACACCACCCCTGGTGTGGCCCCAATGCTGTCTATACGAGGCTCTTTCCAGCTTTAAAAGAGTCTGTGATCATCGCTGCCATTTTTAAGGATGCAGAATTTACAGGAGCCCCTATCACTAAGTGGGAATGGAACTTTTCAACAACCGTCTACTTCCTACAAATGGGGGTGACCTGGATTCATTGTGGATAGAAGTGAACCGCCTCAAAACAGTCCGCTCATTTCACTCCCCCAGGCTGAGGAGCTCCCCGCGCCACCCCACCCCATGGCTGAACTTACGGTGCCATCCTATCCCAACAAGGAGCTAGAACCCTGCCGGAGTGTAGAAAGGCAATTTCCCTCCCTCGCCTAGACAGCCGTAGTTTTCCCTTTATGAACGTCTGTCACTCAAGTCCGCTCCGAGGAGGTTCCGTGGGCAAAACCCCAGTGACTGTCCCTGCGTGTCGCCAGCGTCCAGACCTGGCAGGACAGGGGTCCCCTCAGGCCCTCAACCCCCACCGCTTGGACCCGTGCGGAGTCCATTCAGAAGACAAGACGGGTCCAGAGAAAGCTCTCGGGGGAAGAAAGGAAATTTCCCATCTCTGGACCTCCCTGGATGGGGACCCATGCTCCGGCTCCGGAGGTCTAGCCCGGCCGCGACGACCCCACCGGGCGCAGGCTCCCCGCGGCGCGGGGCGGGGAGGGACTGCCCCGCGAGGGCTGCCCCGGGAACCCCGGCGGCGCCTCTCCCGCCTGCCTCCCCCCACCCCTTCCTCCTCCCCAGCCTCCGCGCCCGGGCTGCTCGCCTCCTCCCGGGGAGGATGGGATCCGAGCGTCCGGGGCCGAGAGCGGAGGAGGAAGGCAGGCGAAGCAGCCTACCGTCTTCTGCTTCTTGACCTCGGACATGCTGGCTGGCTACGGCGGAGCCCGGCGCGCTGGAACTCGGAGCCCAGCCCCGGAGCGGAGGCGCTAGGACGCGCGGGCGGCGGCGGCGGCGGCTGCCGGGCTCCCGGGAAGGAGGTATAAAAAGGCTCCGCAGACACGTCGCACTTCCCTTGACCGGCCCCCTCCTCCCCTCCTCCCGCCGCGCCCCTCTCCGCCCCGTCGGCTCCGCCAGCGGCGCCCAGCCCAGGGGACCCCGCCGCCGCCTGGGCGGGGTCCCGGGCCCGGCCCCCGACTCCCGGGAGCGGCTCCGCTGGGCCCGCCGAGGCTGGAGGCAGGACCTTGCAGCCGAAGGCGCGGACAGACACGCCCCGCGCGTAGTCGGAGGTCACGTCCGCGCCTCGCAGTTCCCACTCCCAGCGGGTGCCTGAGCGTCCCCTCACCTCTCACCCCAGCCGTGCGCCTCTCAAGGAAGGCTTCCTGCCTCTGGGACCTGCTTGAAACCGCCAAGCTGGTCGTCAGGGTCCTCCGTGGGCCCAGCTGCCCCAGCTCGTCTTCCTGGGCAGTGATCACAGCGAGGGCTAACATTTTCTGGTTCTCACTCTGCGCTCCGCTGACCTTTGCCTTAAGCCTCCTGCACCCCTCGCCCCAGGCATCGAATCCTGCCTTCTCCCGTGAAGCAGTGGAGGCTTTCAGACTTTCTCAAGATGATATTCCAAGTGAGGGGATTGACGCCCAGGCCCAGGTCGGCCTCCACTGTGAAGTCTTTCTGCACCAGCATCATCATCGATGACGCTGATGCAGAAGTGTCGATGGGCCAGGCCGGCCTGCATCTTCGGCGCCAGGCCGGGGACTAAGGGCTTTACATGCAATCACTCCTTTGGAGCCCACAATGTTTCCCTCCTGCTGCAGACGGGCGGGCTGAAGCGCTGCTCCTATTCACCCAGTTGAGTAAGCAAGTCCAGCCCCTGAACATGGTAAAAGGTAGCCCAGCGGCTTGTTTCAGTCCACATTCCAAACCTTTTCTATAGTACTTCCCTGTGGTCAGCAACCAGCAAGGGCCCTGAGGAGGAAAAGTAAGAGAAGGCCCAGTTGTTTTGGTTTATGGACTACATCCTAGGGCTTTAAAGTTTTATCAGAGGGCAGCTCTTTTAACTCAAATATCTGGGACAAAGGGAAGGAAGGAGAAGCTATGGTTAGGGATAACACCTTGAGGGCAGTCCCAAGGCCAGCCCTTTGTACCTTAATTCTGCGCACAAAGTGACAAACAGATCGATGGGACTTCAGGAACAAAGGCACCATGAAGATGTACAAGGGCCACACTGCCCGTTCCAACGTTGGTCTTCCTTCTGTGGAAAGGTTGAAGTAAAGGCCTAAGGAGGTGAGGACTGGAACTTTACTTTCAGATCAAATTGTAGTTCTGGAAGACTGCCAGCTTTCCAGACAGACACTGAAGATCTGAGTTGACCGCCCTTCTCCATGGAAAGTGGGAAAATAAATCAGGAGTCAGAAACCTAAATGGGAACTCATATGTTTGTCCAGTCTTGAAATATCAGTGTATTTATTTTCTTGCTCATTTAGAGTAAGCAGCCACCACTGCCTTCAACTGTGAGCAACTGGAGGGCAAATGCTGGGTTTGAGTTTCTGTTCTGCACACGAACTAACATGTTTTGATTTTATGGGGTTTAAATTGTAACATCTCATTCTAATTTTATTGAGAAAAATCCTTTGGTATCAGTTCCAACTGTATTTGGAACCCTGCCAGATCCTGCCCTAAGAGAAAACTAAGTTTGGATAGAGAAATAGCAATTTTCATGTTTGGTTTATTTCATATTATGTCTTTAAAAGCTGAAACAGCACTTCCATGGTGGTCCAATGGATAAGAATCCACCTGCCAATGCGGGGGACACGGGTTCAATCCATAGTCTAGGAAGATTCCATGTGCTGAGGGGCAACTAAGCCTGTGCACCGTGACTACTGAGGCCACTCTCTAGAGCTAAAGCCCATGGGCCCTAGAGCCTGTGTTCTGCAACAAGAGATGCCACTGCATTGAGAAGCCCTGGCACCACAACTAGGGAATAACTCATGCTCGCTACAACTAGAGAAAGCCTGCGCAGCAGCGAAAACCCAGCACAGCCAATAAATATATATTTTTTTTAAGCCGAAACAGAAGGAAGTCAAGTTTAACTGTAAGGGTAACTTCCTGGAAAAGGAATATATGATTGTTTAGACCTGGGGGAGGTTTTGAGATCAGCTGTCCAGTTTCCCTCTCCATGTATTTCACAGCTGCGCCATGTGGTGCTGAGAGAGGAAGGTAAACTGACTGGTCACTGTTAGGGGCAGTGTTCAGTCTCAAGCCCAGATGCAGTGAATCACTCAGCCTCTAGGTCAGTCATTTCAAAGCCCCTATGGTAATTATAAACTGGACTGTTTTATCTTGTTTTAGATTTATTTAATTCTCAAACAGAGTACTTCGGAACAGATATTCTTTCACTGCTTCCAAAGACTTGTGGAAATAGGATGCCTCAGCTCCCTTGGACCCAAACTGCAGTAAGACCCTTTAACTTGACAGATCATCAGTATAGTTGTAATTCAGCCTGGCAACCCACTGAAAAGTAAAATAATCATTCTTTTTTATTTTTCCAAGGTCTTTCTTTTAACGGTGATGTTTGGAATTCTTTTTCATCTTACTATGCTCTTTCTTCTGGGAGAGGACACTCCTTTGCAAAGATATGAGCAGCTAGCACTGAAGTTTTGAAATCTGTGACTCTAGCACATCAGAACTGGAGAAGACTCATTCAGGGAAGGGGGGCAGGGTTGAGATCTGTCTGGTCATCTGGACACAGTCTCCGTAAGTTTCTCAGTAATGTTGCCTGTGAGATTCCGCTGTAAGACTCTGTGGCCTGCTGGTGTCAATTTAAAATCCTTGATGCTGGTCGTAACATTTGCATGACGGTATTAAGCTTTTCTTCCTATTTTCTTTTCTTGTTTTTTCCCTTCCAGAAATTGGCTTGGCTTTAATAACTAACTTAATGAGGTGGTGATTTCTACTTGGGCTTTTCATTGTTTAAAAACAATGGAGTCAACTTCCCCAAATAAACAAGGGGAAACACATTTACAAAGTGAGACATTTATGCCACAGATTCTCCAACACACTGTGCCGCTAAGTCGCTTCAGTCGTGTCCGACTCTGTGCGACCCCATAGACGGCAGCCCACCAGGCTCCCCCGTCCCTGGGATTCTCCAGGCAAGAACACTGGAGTGGGTTGCCATTTCCTTCTCCAGTGCATGAAAGTGAGAAGTTAAAGTGAAGTCATTCAGTCGTGTCTGACTCTTCGCGACCCCATGGACTGCAGCCCACCAGGCTCCTCTGTCCATGGGATTTTCTAGGCAAGAGTACTGGAGTGGGTTGCCATGCCCTTCTCCACCAATACACTTTAGGGAAGCTCATCAATTTTGCGGGATGTAGCTTGGAGGCATCTTCCCTGGGTTGGCCTTTCCAAAGGAATGCAGCTGCACTGCCGCCTAGTGGCTGTAATGCATAAAAGAGACCTAATTGTTGAACCGTCCCTGGTGGATCAGATGGTAAAAGAATCTGCCTACAGGAAACCCATGTTCCATCCCTGGGTGGGGAAGATCCGCTGGAGAAGGAAATGACAACCCACTCCAGTATTCTTTCCTGGAGAATCCCATGACAGAGGAGGCTGGCGGGCCACAGTCCTTGGGTTGCAAAGAGTCGGACATGACATGGCTGAGCGACTAAGCACTTCCTAAGCCTTCCGGGGAGGTATAGATGGTAGAGAATCTGCCTGCAATGCAGGAGACCTGGGTTCGATCCCTGGGTTGGGAAGATCCCCTGGAGAAGGACATGGCAACCCACTCCAGTATTCTTGCCTGGAAAATTCCATGGGCATAGGAGCCTGGCAGGCTACAGACCATGGGGTCATCAAGAGCTGGGCACAACTGAACACACACAAGCACCTGTACAATAATAAGTACAGCAATCCCTGTGGGTCAAGAAATCCCTACAGCAAGTTCTCTACGATTCAAATATTCTTCCCAGTCTTAGGCACAGATACTACCAAGACAAGCAAGACACGGTCCCTGTCTTCAAGAAACAATCAAAAGGAGATAGTCTCTGCCTCCCAACTCCACCCCAATACACTGCAATATATTACTGCATGCTGCTGCTGCTGCTAAGTCACTTCAGTCGTGTCCAACTCTGTGCGACCCCACAGACGGCAGCCCACCAGGCTCCCCCGTCCCTGGGATTCTCCAGGCAAGAACACTGGAGTGGGTTGCCATTTCCTTCTCCAATGCATGAAAGTGAAAAGTGAAAGTGAATTCGCTTAGTCGTGCCCAACTCTTCGTGACCCCATGGCCTGCAGCCTACCAGGCTCCTCCGTCCATAGGTCTATTGCTATTGCTAAGTCACTTCAGTCATGTCCGACTCTGTGCGACCCCATAGACAGCAGCCCACCAGGCTCTGCCCTCCCTGGGATTCTCTAGGCAAGAACACTGGAGTGGGTTGCCATTTCCTTCTCCATATTACTGCATAGGTACATGCTAAATTACTTCAATCTTGTCTGACTCTTTGGGACCCTCTGGACTGTAGCCCTCCAGGTTCCTCTTGTCCGTGGGATTCTCTAGGCAAGAATACTGGAGTGGGTTGCCATGCCTTCCTCCAGGGAATCTTCCTGACCCAGAGAGTGATCTCATGTTTCTTACATCTCCTGCATTGGCAGGTGGGTTCTTTATCCCTAGTGCCACCTGGGAAGCCCACAGTATATTACTGGGACAGGTAAAAATGATACATGGATAACTTAGACATTTTATTTTAACTTAAAAACACATGCACTTCACTAATCTTTGAGGTAGGGCTAAAGGCTTCTATTGTGGTGTGGGTATACTGATGGGAATTCCAAAAACCACTCTCCAAAGGCATCTTCAACAATTTCCAGTTTGGAATTTTATGGAGTTAAATACTAAGGGAGGAAAGAATTTGAGAGAAGATTTCTTCAAGTTTCTATATACTCCTCCCCCATTTTTATCTATTCTCTTGCCTGTCCCTAATTCAGCAGTACACATTTTTAGCAGCTTGTCTTTCCAAAGCATCCATCTGTTCTCATGGAAAACACATCTCTTTTTTCCCCACTCATATACTATTCACTTAAGTCACATCTAAGTAAATTACTTAGTTACACTAACAGGTACCAGTGGCATAAATGAGTCTGGGAACAAGCACAGTGGATCTCAGCAAGTGCCCAGCTCCTAGGGAGTGCACATGCTAAAGTGTGTGGGTGTCCCACTGTCAAAGAACACGGAGTGTGCTGTGGGCATTGGTCATTATCTTTTCCTGAAGAAATGGAGAGCACAGATTAAACTGGCCAGTAAATTAAAAGGAAGGATGTTGTGGAGGCACAGAGGAGGGGATATCCAGTTCAACTTTGGAAGGAGGGAGAGTGGAGAGAGATGCTAGGATTTTACTTGGCAAAAATGATACATAAGCTGAGACTTGAAAGAAGGGTAGGGCTTGTCAGCCCTCCCCTCCCCAAAGTAGGGGCATGTGGAAATTTGAAAATTTAAAGGCAGAGAGCTGCATGAAATAACATGGTATGTTCAGGAAATTATAAGTATCTGTATCGCTGACTTCAGGAGAAACAGCAGAGGAGCTGGGGGGAGGGCGCAAGGCTGTAATCGAGGACGTGCCATGTGCCATCAGGGAGCAACTTTGCATGATCTCTTTATGCCCATCAGGGTGCATCAGCCATGTAGCTGTTCATTAGTCATAGAGACACTTGCTGTGCCCAAGGGTGAGAAGGAGGTGAAGGAGATGGATATGTACACAAGTAATTCCAAGGGAATGCCTGAATAAAGGTCAGGAAGCAACAGTTAGAACTGGACATGGAACAAAAGACTGGCTCCAAATTGGGAAAGGAGCACGGCAAGGCCTATATTGTCACCCTGTTGTTTATCTTATATGCAGAGCATATAAGTTCAGTAACTGAACTGAAGTTGTAGGGGAAGTGTGTGCATACACACACACACACAAGACAAAGGTGATGCCTATGAAGAGATCAGTGGGTTGTGGTAATTTAGCCTGCATTTCAAGGCTAAGAGAAAGCCAGATAGGAGGGCGATCTGTTGCCCCACCAATGGTCCAGGCTGCCTGGGCTGATGTCCCCAGCTGCACGAAGCTCTCACTTCCTAGCCTGCTATACCCTATGCCTCTTTCAAGTGTCCCAGCCTGTCACTGATGACCCAGGTAGAGCAGAGAAAAGCCACTGACACCCAGACTGCACAACAACTATGACCCAGTCACCAAAAGGCTGCTCACAGAACTTAGGCGCCCAGAGGAAAAGCCCACACACTTCCAGGCAGAAGCAGTGCTCTTCTGCCATTTCCTGGGTGGAATCTAGGACATAGATTTTTGTCTCCTCTTTGTATTATTTTTAAAAGAAATATGTTTATTAATATATGTACACATTTTGGAAAACAGAAACACTTAGGGTGTTTAGGGAAATTCACTCCAAAATTCAACAAACCTCAGTGAAAACAAGTTGTATTTGTTTAATGGTTTGAGTCTATTAATTGGCTGCATTTTCTGTCTTCAGGCAGTTCAGTTCAGTTCACTTGCTCAGTCATGTCCGACTCTTTGCAACCCCATGGACTGCAGCACACCATGCTTCCCTGTCCATCACCAGCTCCTGGAGCTTGCTCAAACTCATGTTCATTGAGTCGGTGATGCCATCCAACCATCTCATCCTCTGTCATCCCCTTCTCCTCCCACCTTCAATCTTTCCTGGCATCAGGGTCTTTTCTAGTGAGTCAGTTCTTCGCATCAGGTGGCCAGCGTATTGGAGTTTCAGCTTCAGCATCAGTCCTTCCAATGAATATTCAGGACTGATTTCCTTTAGGATGGACTGGTTGGATCTCCTTGCTGTCCAAGGGACTCTCAAGAGTCTTCTCTAATACCACACTTCAAAAGCATCAATTCATCGGCACTCAGCTTTCTTTACAGTCTAAATGTTACATCCAGACATGACTACTGGAAAAACCACAGGTTTGACTAGATAGACCTTTGTTGGCAAAGTAATATCTCTGCTTTTTAATATGCTCTCTAGGTTGGTCATAGCTTTTCTTCCAAGAAGCAAGCATCTTTTAATTTCCTAGCTGCAGTCACCATCTGCAGTTTTTTGGGAGCCCAAGAAAATAAAGTCTGTCACTGTTTCCATTGTTTCCCCATATATTTGCCATGAAGTGATAGGACCAGATGCCATGATTTTAGTTTTCTGAATGTTGAGTTTTAAGCCAACTTTTTCACTCTCCTCTTTCACTTACAACAAGAACCTCTTTAGTTCTTTTTTGCTTTCTGCCATAAGGGTGGTGTCATCTGCATATCTGAGGTTATTGCTGTTTCTCCCGGCAATCTTGATTCCAGCTTGTGCTTCATCCAGCCCAGCATTTCACATGATGCATTCTGCATAAGAGTTAAATAAGTGGGGTGACAATATACAGTCTTGACATACTCCTTTCCCGATTTGGAATCAGTCTGTTATTCCATGTTCAGTTCTAACTGTTGCTTCCTGACCTGCATACAGATTTCTCAGGAGGCAGATAAGGTGGTCTGGAATTCCCATCTCTTTAAGAATTTTCCACAGTTTGCTGTGATCCACACAGTCAAAGGCTTTGGCATAGTCAATAAAGCAGAAAGAGATATTTTTCTGGAACTCTTTTGCTTTTTCGATGATCCAACAGATGTTGGCAATTTGATCTCTGGCTCCTCTGCCTTTTCTAAATCCAGCCTGAACATCTGGAAGTTTTCAGTTCACGTACTGTTAAAACCTGGCTTGGAGAATTTTGAGCATTACTTTACTAGCGTGTGAGATGAGTGCAATTGTGCGGTAGTTTGAGCATTCTTTGGCATTGCCTTTCTTTGGGATTGGAATGAAAACTGACCTTTTCCAGTCCTGTGGCCACTGCTGAGTTTTCCAAATTTGCTGGCATATTGAGTGTAGCACTTTCACAGCATCATCTTTCAGGATTTGAAATAGCTCAAATGGAATTCCATCATCTCCACTAGCTTTTTTCATAGTGATGCTTTCTAAGGCCCACTTGACTTCAAATTCCATGATATCTGGTTCTAGGTAAGTGATCACACCATCGTGGTTATCCGGGTCATGAAGATCTTTTTGTAAAGTTCTTCTGTGTATTCTTGCCACCTTTTCTTAATATCTTCTGCTTCCGTTAGGTCCATACCATTTCTATCCTTTATTGTGCCCATCTTTACATGAGATATTCCCTTGGTATCTCTAATTTTGTTGAAGAGATCTCTAGTCTTTCCCATTCTATTGTTTTCCTCTATTTCTTTGCATTGATCACTGAGGAAGGCTTTTTTTATCTCTCCTTGCAGGTTCTTTCAAAAGCTGTGGAAGATATCTTGATCCATGTGACTTACAGGGATTAAATTAGTAGAAAAATATCCAACTGAACTTAGTAGAACTTTTAAATCTTTGAAAAAGTATTTATTTATTTTTGGCTCTGCTTTACTGCTTCTGGGCTTTTCTCTAGTGGTGACGAGTGGGGGCCACTCTCTAGCTGTGGGGTGCAGGGTTCTCATCGTGCTGGCTTCTGTTGTGGAGCACAGGTTCAAAGCCCACAGGCTTCAGCAGAGGTGGCACAGGGGCTCAGCAGTTTTGGCTCCTGGGCTCTAGAGCACAGGCTAAGTAGTTGTGGGCCATGGACTTAGTTGCTCCTCGGCACGTAGGATCTTGCCGGCCCAGGGATCAAGCCCGTGTCTCTGGCTTTGGTGGGTGGATTCTTCACCACTGAGCCACTAGGGAAGCCCCAAACTTAGTATATTTTAAGACAATATATTAAAGGAAGGAAGGCAAGATGGAAGAAAGGAAAGAGAGAAGGAAAAACAAGAAGAAAGAAAGAAGTGGAAACTGTGACATTTGGCCTAAAATTGAGAAAATATCATAAAACATGACATATTTCAAGAAATTAGAGTTATAATTTGAGAAAAGTGTTTATAATTATAGAGGGACAAAGATATTCCATTTAGTAATAACTTATATGGGGTTATATGGTAAATGCTCTCAACATAACTGATAAATATGGTGATGTAATACATTCAGATTATAATTATTAAGCAATATCATAGATACTATAAATGGATGGCTAATTTGGGCTCCAAAATCACTGCAGATGGTGACTGCAGCCATGAAATTAAAAGACACTTACTCCTTGGAAGAAAAGTTATGACCAACCTAGATAGCATATTCAAAAGCAGAGACATTACTTTGCTAACTAAGGTCCGTCTAGTCAAGGCTATGGTTTTTCCAGTGGTCATGTATGGATGTGAGAGTTGGACTCTGAAGAAGGCTGAGCACCGAAGAACTGATGCTTTTGAACTGTGGTGTTGGAGAAGACTCTTGAGAGTCCCTTCGACTGCAAGGAGATCCAACCAGTCCATTCTGAAGGGGATCAGCCCTGGGTTTTCTTTGGAAGGAACGATGCCGAAGCTGAAACTCCAGTACTTTGGCCACCTCATGCAAAGAGTTGACTCATTGGAAAAGACTCGATGCTGGGAGGGATTGGGGGCAGGAGGAGAAGGGGACGACAGAGGATGAGATGGCTGGATGGCATCACTGACTCGATGGACGTGAGTCTGAGTGAACTCTGGGAGTTGGTGATGGACAGGGAGGCCTGGCGTGCTGCGATTCATGGGGTCACAAAGAGTCGGACACAACTGAGCGACTGAACTGAACTGAACTGAATTTGCAAATGATTGCAATATAATATGTTAAGCATAATTTATTAGTGGGTCACAAACCTTCTGGAAGGATTTATAAATTTGGGCATTCACATCATAGGAAGATAAGCAATCAAAGCATCGATATAATCTCCCATTCTTTCCATCTCTTTTACATAAAAGTATAAAAATCCTTAACAGTCACCAACTTATAAGCATCAGGCCTCCTGAAAGTATTATAAGAAAGTTCATATGAATGCTAAGCATTTTCTTAAAATGTAATAGTTCTACGTATATATTCCTATTTTTCAAATGTCTTTAGGTGCTGCAGTAAAAATAAAATACACAATGTTATCGAATTCATTTCCTGATCTTCATATAATATTTTCAATCATCAAATACTAAAAATGCAGCTATAATCATAAGGGTAATCATAGTCTCCTAAAGATAAATGGAGCAATAGTCCCATTATAATAAAAAATAAACATTGGCCCAAATTATTATATGCACTACTGAAACAAACTTAGTTTTGAACCTTGAAATCTCCTTATTCTTAAAACACCTTCTTTCCTTCATTAAAGCCACCCCACCCCTCCCACCACACACACTTTTTTTTTTCCTCTCACTTTTACTTTAGAAAGAAGATTCTGTTCTGAATAGGGGAAGCTCTTTTCAAGCCCCAAGAGTTCTCAAACTTCACTGTATATTACTAATATAACCATCTGAGGAAACCACACACCTCATTAAACCAAAATCTGGGGGTGAGTCTCAGGCACTGGTAGTTTTCAAAGCTTGTCTTTTTTTTTTTTTAATTGGAGTATAGTAGCGTCACACTGTTGTGTTAGTTTCTGCAGACAGCAGAGTGAATCAGCCACGCATACACATCTATCCCTCTGTCGCCACAGAGCGCTGAGCGAGTGCCCTCTACTACGCAGTAGGTTCTCATTAATCATCCATTTTATACATAGTAGCCAAGTTTGTCTTTAAGAGAATCACTGGTTCTCAAAATCTAGAGGGTTTGTGTGAAATTACCAACTGCTGCCCCTCCCTCACCACCAGAGTTTCCCACCTGGTCTAGGGTAGGTTTCATTACCAATCAATTTCCAGGTGATCCTGATGCTGCTAATCCAGGGGCCAGGTTCTGCAGATCATTGTCTTAGATATGGGTCTTCCAACTCACCCACTTGTTTTACTTTTTTATAGGAAATTTTAAAAGTAAGTAGAGAAGAAATAGCTATGTTGGGGAGATAACCTTGAATAATGTTCTTAAAAATCATCCCACTACAGTGAATAAAATGTCTTATAGGATTAATGAGGAAGGACAAAGACCTTATCAGGAATTCTCAACACTGACTAATCATTAAAATCACATTGGAAGCTTAAAAAAAAAAAAAAATCAGGGGTCTGTACTTCTCTCTCTCCCTCTAAATCTACAGAGTTCTGGGATGGGGCCCAAAATAGGCTATGTTAAACCTGGGGGTGATTCCACTTTGCAGCCAGGTAGGGAACAACTGGGTTTCCCTGGTGGTTCAGATGGAAAAGAACCTGCCTGCAATGCAGGAGACCTAGGTTTGATCCTTGGGTCGAGAAGATCCCCTGGAGGAGGGCATGGCAACCCACTCTAATATTCTTGCCTGGAGAATTCCATAGACAGAGGAGCCTGGCATGGGGTCACAAAAGAGTCAGACATGATTGAAGTGACTTAGCACATACGTATGCAGTAATATGTTGCAATGTATTGTATTATTCCCTCCTCCTCTCCTTAGGCTGATAATCTCTACTATTATAATACATGTAGCTTCTTATGTGCAACTCACTTGAGTTTTGTGCCCCTTCTAGTAAAGGTTAAGTTTGTATTGTAAAATATTTATCTATTTGACTTAAAATTGAAATGTGAAAATTTGAGATATGTGAATTCTTTGATCTAGCAATTCCATGGATGATGTAAAAGTGAGTAATATGCATGATTTTAATATTATTCTTTGACTTTTCTTATATTTTCTTAATTTTCTATAATGAGTATGCATAATTTTTACCTACTAGGAAAAAAGTGCTATTAAAATAATTGCTTTTACACCAGAGGTTAGAGTACAGTTCAGACGCATTCTTAGCTCCTTGGCATTTATTGGATGAGTCTGGGCTTCTGAGTCTTTACTTCAATGGGAGGAACGAGTTTAGTTCCATAAACTCTAACACCATTTACAAGTCTGAGATGTTTTACCTCATTCTCTGTGCCTTTCTGCTGTTGCCAGAGCGCTGGGTACATACTTTGTCATGGTGCCACCCATCACAAAGTAACTTCTCCTTTAATTACCCGGTGTCTGCCTCTTCCTGAACGACTTGGGCATCTTAGAGGAAGGAACAGTCTTGTTGTTCCTCCACTTGCCAGAAGCATTCTGGTTTCAAGAGACAAATATTAAGATATTACTCAAAAAAAAAAAAAGATATTACTCAAACTGACTTAAGCAAAAAAAAAAAAAAAAGGAGGAGGGGAGAAACTAATTAATATTAGCGCTAGAAAGTCCAGGGGGCAATCTAGTTCAGGTGTGACTGGATCTAATATTCAAACGGTGGTACCTGGACTCTGTCTCTGCTCTGCCTTTGTTTCTGTTGGCCTCCTTGGCAGGCTACCGGCAGCCTCACATTCTCATAGCTTCAGTCTCCTTTGTAGGGAGTTCTTTATCTTTTTGGTCGTTCCACAGAAGTCCCAGCTTACTTTTCTTGAGGTCCGCACACAGCACTATAGCCAGGGGCTTAGAATTGCCAGGTACCCCTTCTGAAACCGTAGTCGGTGGTGGTCACAGGGGGACAGAGTGTAGGCTAGTCTCTCCTGAAGGAACCACATGAAGCAAAAATGCGGAATGAGTGGTTTCCCAGAGGAAAATCAAGGTGCTGTCACCATGAAAAGGAGAAATGAATTCTGAGCAAGTAAAAATGATAACTCTACCTCTTTTCATTTGTACCTTTAGCACCTTGCATCTTGTCTGGTATTAACTGGATGCTGCTGCTGCTGCTGCTGCTAAGTCACTTCAGTCGTGTCCAACCTGTGCAACCCCATAGACAGCAGCCCACCAGGCTCCCCCTCCCTGGGATTCTCCAGGCAAGAACACTGGAGTGGGTTGCCATCTCCTTCTCCAATGCATGAAAGTGAAAAGGGAAAGTGAAATCGCTCAGTCGTGTCCGACTCTTAGCGACCCCATGGACTGTAGCCCAACAGGCTCCTCAGACCATGGGATTTTCCAGGCAAGAGTACTGGAGTGGGTTGCCATTGCCCTCTCCAATTAACTGGATGAGGACTCACTAAAAAGCTTGTAGGATGAAGGACCAATGTAAATTGTCACTTTTACCAAGAAACTTAAATCTCACCAAATTCTGATCCTTTGGGTGCCCTCATGTTTTCTATGATTGTAAGCTGTGGCTCAGTCAGTTTTTCAAATAATTTTTAATCTTAGCTACTAATAGAAATTTGAAGGTTTTTTATGAAATCATTTTCCTCTTCAGCCTTTATTCCATATTCGTTTTCTAAGAATCAAATGAGAGTTTCTATTGGATTAATACAAAATGAGCATGACCATCATAATTCTAAATTCCAATACAGGCAGTATTATTAATTGATTTACATTTTGTCTTTGAAAAACTGTTGGAAAAGTTTTTCCAATAGTATGTGGGAAATAGTCCAACTCAAACATAGACTGCTTTACTTAAAGATTGCAAAACGCTTTTGCCAGAAAAGAAGAAGAAAGAAAAGAGCAGTAGAAACTCTATTCCTCACAATTCTGCTTTCATGTAGATAAGATGCAGGGGTTGTTCTCCTCTTGTAATTGGACTTCCATATCATTGTTTTTTTTTTAAAGTTTAATACAAGCACAAGTAAAACAAGAAAATCAAGCAGCACAAAAGAACATGCAACTCTTCTATTCTTGATTCCTCACCATGGAGGCAACCACTACTAATAGTTTTTTATGTATCTTTCTAGAGATATTAATATATTATATATTTATAAGCATATCTATATGTACTTAACTCCATAGCTCCCCTTTCCCTTTCTACATAAATGGTAGGATCCATGTACCCACCGCGTTCCTTGTTTTGTTCACTTAATATGCCTCACAGGGAGTTCCATATTAGAAGATGGCTTCAGATTGTTCTTTTTTATTTTTATTTTTAAAGAAATGAGCTGGGTTTTTGTAACATATAATGTTATTTATCTGTTTTTGGCTGTGCTATGTCTTCGTTGCTGCACGGACTTTCTCTTGTTGCAATGCGTGGGCTGCTCTTTCAGTAGCTGAGTAGTTGTGGCTCATGGGCTTAGCTGCTCCTCGGCATGTGGGATCTTCCCAGACCAGGGATCAGACCCGTGTCTCCTGCCCTGGCAGGAGGATTCTTAACCACTGAACCACCAAGGAAGCCCCACCTTGTTCTTTTTGGTGAGTGCATAGTATTTTAATGTAAGACTATTCTGGAATCCTCTCAACTACTCTCTGCTGATGGGCATCTAAGTTATTAGGGTCTTTTGCTACCTCATCAATAAGGGCTTTCTGCTTCAGCTGACATGAAGTGTTTGCCTTTTATTAAAAAGCATCACTGGGGAACATCCCAAAGAATAAATAAAAATAAGAATAACAAAAAATCTAAAGCCGTGGCATCGGCAGGGCTCTCCAGGTGGCCCTATTGGTAAAGAATTTTTCTGCCAATGCAGGAGATGTAAGAGATGCAGGTTTGATCCTTGCATTAGGAAGATCCCCTGGAGGAGGGCATGGCAACCCACTCCAATATTTGTACCTGGAGAATCCCAAGGACGGAGGAGCCTGGTAGGCTACAGTCCATAGGGTCACAAAGAGTCAGACACGACAGAAGCGACTTAACACTTCATGCATGGCACTGCAAAGTACCACTTTGTAGTTCCAGGTAAAGTTCTGAGTCCCCTAGTTTTCCTGGCAAATGGTACCTTTGTCCTCATACTCTATTTCTACCTACTCCTGTTGGATGATAAGGGGAGGAATATCGTGTTCTTCCTGAGGTCATTATTGACAGTTCTCGAAACCTGCTGCTCCCCAGAGTGGACCCTGACACTCTAGACCCAACCAGATTGAATTCAACTGCTTTCCTGAACTGCATGACCATGTCACGTTGGAGTGTGAACACCGATGGCTGTGTTTTGTTGTTTTTTGGTTCTTTTTGTAAGCAAGTACCTGACTTAAGCTTCAGTTGCCACAGAGAGGCAGCCACTTCAAAGATGGCTATCTGGAATAAACACATTGCCAGTCACGAGCAGATAAGGAGCCAGGCCATCTCCCTTACTGAGGCTCCTTTGTTTTAAAGATCTTAGTTATTTTGGAAGCTATTTGGGGCATTTGTTTTTTCTCTTCATGTGATGTAAATTCCACTCTCATGTTCTAAATTCACCAATAAAGGATGAGCCCTCCAAACGTTAGGCCCTCACACTTGACCCCAGTAAAAGCAGAATCCCAGGCCCTCACACACACCCTCTCTCTTTTCCTGCCTGTGACCTTGTGGTGTAGCCCCAGGTGTGCTGTGTAATTTCCAGGTACTGTAAATAATAAACCTTTACTTTTTCAGAGTTTCCCGGTCGTTATTGTGAAAAGACATCTTGCAATCACAATGAGAACCACAAGAGCTGGCCCAGCCACACCACTGGTTATGGATAGGCTGAGACCAGCACATAACACATGCCAATCATGGATCGGTGTGTGAAATGACAGGCTAGGTGGGGCAGACCTGGGCAAGCCTCCAGAACAGTGGCGGTGGGAGAGTCATCAAAGTGGGACCACTTCCAGAGTGGTGAACTGGGCTCTGCGCTCTCACACACGACTCTTTCCTTGGGAGGCGAACTTATGAGCTGCCACCTCAATCATTTGGAGGGGGTGGGGGCTTTGACCTCTTCTTGGACATGCCTGAGGTCTTTCTACTGAAGCTTACTCAGCTTTCTGTGAGTGGTTTAGAAACTTCACCATGGAGTCACGTCATACACACGTTTACCTTGCAAGAATTCTATCATCATGTGTCCTGAGCAAAAAAGAAAAGAATTCAACTAATGCAGGGAACAGCCCTCCTATTCTACCCAATGAACATCTGCCCAGAAGTGGATACAACTGTGCCTAAAACTGGCAATGCTGCTTGTCTGAAAACTTCAGGAAGGCTGTGTGAGTGATTGCAAAGGTTTGATCCAAAAAGTCAAACCATTTTTCCTGGTGTTGGGTATAAGAGTGGCGATAGAAGGAAGGGAGGAATTCATTCAGAGTAATCAGTGAAGAGTTAGGCAATCTATTAAAATTATCTTCAACATTGACCACACTAAACCATGCATTTTTATGGAATTATACTTGGTTTTGTATTTGAAGGATTTTCAAAGTTACCTTTGACAAGACATGAACTGCACACTTAACATGGTTGAACTTAAAACACATTAGGTATGACCCAGCATATTTCACTGAAATTTCCCTGAGGCTTGTGGAGACGAAGTAGCATGCCACAATTCACAGGCCAATATTTGTCCAGAATTCAAACCCATGCTGCCAGCAAGGCCAAAAGATGTAGCCTCTGATATTTACTGTGTCCTCTTTTGTAATTCCATTACCTACGTAACTAGGAGATGGAGGGTGGCTCTGTGCTAACCAACCAACTGGGTCTACTGAGGACTAAAGGGTGTCCCAGGATTTAAAATTAGGATTGTCTCAGGCAAATTGTGATGGTTACTTACCTGATTTGGGTTTTGAAAGGCTCTGAGTCACATGATGTGACCATCCCATTTCACTGATCTTTCTATTTGGAATGTTTCCTCTGATATTCTGTGACTGGATCTTGTTCTGAGTGATAGATTCAAGAATAATGCCTTGAAATTTAAAATAGGCCATTAGAATCTATGAGACCTAAGACCAGCCATTTACAATGAACTTTGAGCTCTCTACTCAAGTTTTTATTGAAGTCTTGAACTCTATTAAAATCAATACTTTGATAATGTGTATAATCACTGACCGATTTATATGCTGAATAAATCTGTTCCCATGACTGGCTAGAGATGTTGTTCTGTAACAAGGCGAACAAAGCTAGTGACAATATATTGCAATACTTTTCTGTGAGAGAGAAAACCAAAGCAGAAAAAAACTATGTGATATATAGGAAGTTCTTCAAAGTTATACAAATGGCCAATTAGACATGAAATAACGTTTAACATCATTTGCCATCAGGGAAATGCAAAGCAAAACTACAATGAGATATTCCTTCACACCCACCAACATGGCTCTAATAAAAAAGATGTACAATAACAGATATGGAGAAAGATATGGAGAAATAGGACCCCTCATACACTGTGGGAATGTAAAACAATGCAGCCACTTCAGAACACAGTCTGGCGGTTCCTTAAATCATTAAGCGTACAGTTAGCATACAACCTAGCAATTTCACTTCTAGGTGTGTACCCAAGAGAAATGGAAACCTACGCTTACGCAAAAACTCACACATAAATGTCCGTAATAGTGTCATTTGTAAAGGCCAAAAGGTAGAAACTACTCAAATGTCCACCAGCACTGGATAAAGAGGGACTTCTCTGGTCGTCCAGTGGCAAAGATTCTGCGCCCAATGCAGGGAGCCTGGGCTCAATCCCTGGTCAGGGATCTAGATTTCGCATACCTCAATAAAAGTTTACATGCTGCAACTAAGACCTAGTGCAGCCAAATCAGCAAATAAGTTTTTTTTTTAATAAATTAATTAAAAAACAATAAAGTGATCTTTTCATATAATGGAATATTATTTAGCCATAAGAAGAAATGAAGTACTGATACATGCTGCAACATGGGTGAACCTTGAACTGTTATGCTAAGTGAAAGAAGCCAGACTAAAAAGGCCACATATTGTATGACTCTGTTTGCATGAAATATCCAGAATAAGCAAGTCTGTAGAGATAAAAAGTAGATTACTGGTTACCTGCTGGAGGATGAGGGAATTATGGGGTGATGGCCAATGAGTGCAGAGTTTCTTTAAGGAGAAATGAAATATTCTAAATTTGATTTTGGTGGTGGATGTACTGCACAACTCTATAAATATACTAAAATCCATGGAAATGTACACTTTGAACGGGTGAACTTTATGGTATATGACTTATATTTCCAAAATTCATTTTAAAAAGAAAGAAGAGAGTGTCCTAAGCCTTGCTTCTGTTTTACTTATAGCTAAGACAACATTGCAAAGCTCCTGACTCAACAAGGTTATCTCAAACTCAAGCTCAAAAAGTTGCCACCTCATCGGCTCCTCCCTCTTTGTCAGCTGGGGAAGTTCCAAGGATTTTAAGTTTCTTTCACTATGGTGTAAAACTAAGTGATGACTCACCTACCCTTCCACTACAGGCAAAGGCAAGCCTGAATATAACTTGTTTGCTGAGTTTTTCTTATTTTCCAGGGTTTTGGTTGAATCTATAGGAATATCTTTAAAGAACTCTGACCCATCTAATAGGAACGAAATCCCGATGCTGGGAAAGACTGAGGGCAGGGGAGAAGAGTGTGACAGAGGATGAGATGGTTGGATGGCATCATCGACTCAATGGACATGTGTCTGAGCAAACTCTGGGAGATGGTGAAGGACAGGGAAGCCTGGCATGCTGCAGTCCGTGGGGATGCAAAGAGTCGGATGAGACTGAGCAACTGAACAGCAAATAGAAAGGAGAGTTTATTTGTGATTGTAAAATAATGCTTAGTTTATTCTCTATACCTTGAAAGCTAGCAAGGAAGAAGCTTGGTCAATCAAGGCTATGCTGCCTGCTTTTTTATAGAAGTCAAGCTTCTTCCTTTGGGCTCAACTGATGTGAGGTTTCTGACTATTCATCCTGGGCAAGGCTCAAGATACAACTGTAAAAACACCATCCTCAGTAAAGGGTTTGCTAAGCAAACTGACATTATGAACACACTTTCAAGGTCTCATGAAACCAACTTAAGAGAACAAGTTATTTTTAAAGTTCTCCAGAGGGACACAAGCAAACAAAGTATGAATGCCTCTTCCCTAGCTGGTCTCTGTCTGAAAACAGAGTACAGGAACTGGGAGTTCATTCTTGTTGTAGGTACTTGAAAATATTTTTAAAAACACACCAAAAAACAGTACCTTTTAAAACTTAAAAAAAAAATATTGATAGTCTCAAAGCCATTGAGGTTCCTCTTTTCACTTATGCAGAATGACTTTTCTACTAATAACGCCAAGTTAATGAACACAGTTATTTAAAATTTTTTTAAAAAAGAGTATTTCATGCACAGGCACAGGAGGGGCTGCATGTCTAGCTGATACAAGCGTGGGTGGTGGAGTCAGATTCTCTGGGTTTGAATCCTGACTCTGCCATTTGCTTAGGTACTTAACTTCTCTGTGCCGCATTTCCTCATCTAAACAAAAAAGAACAGAGCAATATTACCAGATTTATAGGTTGTCCTGAAGGTTAAGTAAGTTAATATACACGTAAAGCGCTTAGGATAGTGTCAAGGGCTATGTGCATTAACTTCATTGTCATGACTTAGCCAACTGGGCGTTGGGCCTAAAACAACAAATTAATCTTAACTACTCAACCTCCCCTTTTTCTTTTTTTTTTCACTCCTTGGGAATTTGTATTTGTAAAAGAAGCCAATAATTAGACAATAGATATGTTTAGCTAATGCTTTCTCATCAGAATTCTAATATGAAAAAAGGTGTCCGCGGCCAAATAGGTTAAGGAGTGGAATGGATAAGTAGGACTAAGTTTAAGGGGTGGGGGCAGGGAAAAGTTTACAGAATTCCACAAATGATTTTTTTTTTCCATACTTACTTGGAAAAAATCCTACAAATTAGTTTGAGACCTTCATATCTCCACCTTTTTGGGCAATGTTTCTATCTAGTGTGACTCTACCTACCTCACTGAGCTTGTCATGTGACTAATGAGGTTAAATAATTGCTTCTTATTAGAATAGCTTTTAAAGATTTTAAATATGGTTTCACAACTCAAGTTAGATACAGATTTTTTTATGATGCAAGTACATACATGTTCAACTTATTAGCATTTTATTTTGTTTCTGCTCAAAAAACATTCCCAACATGGCTGGCTCATCTTAACGGAGACAGAAATTTCACATGCTGGTGTGATCAGAGAAGTGAGTTGTGAATATAGGTGGAAAGCTGAGGTAGGAGGACCACATTCTCATTTTGTTTACAGCCCACTTTGCACTTTATCATGCAGTCACGTTTCGGGATGGAATGAACATTATTGGCCTCACAGTTCCTTTGGGTGCTTTCATTCATCTGTTTATTGTCTATGAAGATGGACTGATTCAATGTTTACGTTGCAAGTCTGAAATGATGCCATTCTTTTCAACTTCTTAGAAATATGGAAATATCTTTGGTTCAGAACTCAGACTATCTAAGAAGGCTATATTTCTTCCGGAAATAAAAAAATTCAGTGTTCTAATTCCCACCTTTGAAAAAACTGGGTGTCCTTCTGAAAGGACAGTGCAAATCAAATGATGAGGAATGCAGATGTAGGGCTAGCAATTTGCCCGACAGGCAAAGAGGAATAAATTATGTTGAAAATTCATAGATCTGAGATAGTGATCTGATGCATTGCTAGCCATTAGAGCTGACATATGTTATTACTTTCAAGCGACTCAGACCATGGTGACTGAATGAAGAGGGAGCACAAAACTGGACTGGAATCCCTGCTGAAGAGGGTGGGTCTACTTGATTATAGAAATGCATGAATGCTATAGTCAAGGCTTGCTTTATTCCAGAGCTGAGATCAGGAACCTTTTCCAATAAAGTACCAGAGGATAAATATTTTAGATTTGCAGACCATACAATCTCTGTTGCAAGCACTCCATTCTGCCATTATAGTCAAGAGCAGACCTAGCCAATATATAAATGAATGACCATGGGTGGGTTTCAGTATAAAGTACTTACATATACCCAAATCTGACTCTCATATAATTTTTCACATCACAAAACGTTATTATTCTCTTGATCATTTTCAACTATTTGAGACTGTAAAAACCATTCCTAGCTTGGTCCATACAAAAAGATACAGGCTATATTTTGCCAATTTGTAGTCTGGATTTAAGATAATAACTGAAAATTTTAATAATGAATATTAAACTTGAAATGAATCATGTTTATAGCTGTTACATTGAACATAGCATCAAAAAAAGAAAGAAAGAAAGAAAGAAAAAAGAAAGAACACTGAGTGAATATTCTTCCACTATTCAAAAGCTTTTATTCAGCAGGGAATAAAAACACTGATGAACAAGTGACACAATGTGTCACACACAGTGCTAAAGCTGGAAGAGGCTTCACTTTGATGAATATAATTTGTATGAAGGTGAGAAATAGTTTAACAGTAGAGCACATACTGATCTAATGATAGTACATTTATTGAGAAAAGAGTTAGCAGATTAGAATGCAATCCCATTTCTCAGACCATGCTTAGATTAAACCCACAGTAAAATACAAATTAAAGAATTTGGCAAAAATCACAAAAGCGTTCTTTTGAGAATCCATTGGCTCTATGGAATCCACAATAGAGAGTATGAATATTTGATATTACTTGTAAGTGGCAACCTCCTGATAGAAGGCACAGCCATAGGTTCAGTTCAGTTCAGTTTCAGTCGCTCAGTCATGTCTGACTCTTTGCAACCCCATGGACTGCAGCACACCAGGCTGTCCATTACCAACTCGCGGAGCTTGCTCAAACTCATGTCCATCGAGTCGGTGATGCCATCCAATCAGCTCATCCTCTGTCATCGCCTTCTCCTCCTGCCTTCAGTCTTTCATTCTTTAATTTGTATTTTACCTGTGGGTTTAACCTAAGCATGGTCTGAGAAATGAGACTGCATTCTATCCTGCTAACTCTTCTCTCAATAAATGTGCTATCGTTAGATCAGTATGTGCTCTATTGTTAAACTATTTCTCAGCATCAGGATGTTTTCTAATGAGTCAGTTCTTTGTATCAGGTGGCCAAAGTATTGGAGTTTCAGCTTCAGAATCAGTCCTTCAAATGAATATTCAGGAGTGATTTCCTTGAGGACTGAATGGTTTCATTTCATTGCAATCCAAGGGACTCTCAGGAGTCTTATCCAACACCACAGTTCAAAAGCATCAATTCTTCGGCGTTCAGGCTTCTTTATACTCCAATTCTCACATCCATACATGACTACTGGAAAAACCATAGCTTTGACTGACGGACCATTGTTGGCAAACTAATATTTTTGCTTTGCAATATGCTGTTTAGGTTCGTCATATCTTTTCTTCCAAGGAGCAAGCATCTTTTGATTTCATAGCTGCAGTCACCATCTGCAGTGATTTGGAGCCCAAGAAAATGAAGTCTCTCACTGTTTCCATAGTTTCCACATCTATTTGCCATGAAGTGATGGGACTGGATGCCATGATCTTCATTTTTTGAATGTTGAGTTTTAAGCCAGCTTTTTCACTCTCCTCTTTTACTTTCATCAAGAAGCTCTTTAGTTCTTCTTTGCTTTTTGCCATAAGGTGGTGTCATCTGCATATCTGAGGTTACCTCCATTCATCCCCAACTTTGCACAGGGCACAGCAGCAGGTTAGAGGCAATGATAGTTGATGAAAACTCCTGAGTACTAGTGAAGAAAGTTCCAAAGTTTTGGTGAGCAGAGAGGTTCCAGGAGACTCAGAGAGATGAACTGTCCTACAAGTTTCCTCACCCGCCTTTGAGTGCAATGTGATGAGTTCCACAGGCAAAGGCTTCTATTTCACAAGCAGCCCCAGCCGGAGGGAAGCCTGAACCAGGCCACGTTTCCTGGTGCAGAGCCACAGGAACAGCAATGACACACTGGCCAGACAGCTTCCCAAGGTGTGTGGAGCCCTTGTTCGCATGGAGTTGATTGGTGTCTTGGGGGGCTGAGGTGAATGGACACTTTGCTGGCATTCAGAGCTTCTGATCTGAGGTCTGCTGGGTGATGCAAATGTCTCCTGGAATTTCTTTGAGATGCGCACTGGCATCAGAGGTCCTTTGTTTCCTGCTCCAGAGAATCTGATATTCTTGTGACAGCTTTTCTAGGTCTGTGCTTCTATAGTGTCTGTGCCTCTTTACCTTAAACCTCTACTTCCTCGTGAATGCCATTGGTTAGCGGCAACTGCTTGATAGTTTTCCTTGGTTTGTCTTTTCACTTCTGCTGCCAATACTGAATTCCTTTCTTTCCCACACTTAAATTTTTGTCTTCTCCAAGTCAGGAGCAGTTGCCTGCTTCTAGGTGTGCAGACACGTTGGACCTAAGCTTCCACATGTCCTCTGTTCTGCTGTGAGGGTGAGCGTGGGCAGAGCTCAGGGCCACCCTTATGCCCCTACACTGCTCTTAGGACAATTAATTCCAGTTCTTAACATGGCTTTGTCATTACAAAAGGACACACGTGCATACGCTTTTTAATCATTCCTCTTTTTTGTCTCTTTTTACCTCTAATTTTCATGTTAGTCTTCAAATAACAAAATAAGATATGACTCTCAGTCAAGAGAGTGATAGCAAGGAATACTGCTAGTGATACGCTTTTTATTACTTTTTTCTTTTGTTACTGGAGTATAGTTGATTTACAACATTGTGTTAATTCCTGCTGTACAGCAAAGTGATGCAGTAAACATATACTGGGTTAGCCAAAAGTCCATTAGATTTTTCCGTGCCATCTTATATCTCACATGCTAACCATCTGAGGAAATGCCAGACTGTTTCCCAAAGTGGCTGTACCCTTTCACAGTCACAGCAACAACGAGTGAGGGCTCCAGCTGTCCATGCCCTTGGCAATATTTGTTATTGTCTGTTTTATGGTAGTCATCTCAATAGAAAGTGGTATCTTACTGTAGTTTGGTGATATACTTTTGCCTTAAAAAAAAAAAAGGAAAGCCATGGAATTAGAATAAAGAGCCACCAAATTTGAAATCTTTCCAAAACACAAAAAGTCCTTCAGACTTGTTGCAGCTCATCGGCTGCTTTGTGTTCTCTAGTTAATCCTCTTTTCCTCAAACCTCAGCTTTCAAATTAAGAAAAAAAGTTATTTTTGAGTTCAGTTTTTTTTTAAATTTATGCTATGTATAAAAATATTTTCTTCAGTTTTAAAATTCCATACGTATCAAATTTCAGGTTTCTATTGGTTAAAATTTTCTTTCGGGGGAATGGTGAGAGGAAGCCTAACCCGGGGACCTTGACATAATATGTGACATATCTATTCAAAACCATTCAAAGTTCCAAACAACTGGATAATAAATAAAACGTGGCACAGAATCATTAGCAAACTAAAACCTATCTGAGATTAGTCTTTGCTACTGCTGCTAAGTCACTTGAGTCGTGTCCGACTCTATGCAACCCCATAGACGGCAGCCCACCAGGCTCCCCCGTCCCTGGGATTCTCCAGGCAAGAACACTGGAGTGAGTTGCTATTTCCTTCTCCAATGCATGAAAGTGAAAAGTGAAAGTGAAGTCGCTCAGTCGTGTCCGACTCTTAGAGACCCCCATGGACTGCAGCCTACCAGGCTCCTCCGTCCATGGGATTTTCCAGGCAAGAGTACTGGAGTGGGGGGCCATTGCCTTCTCCAGAGTGGGAAACAAACCCGAGGGTTATTTCTGAAAATGCTAAAGCATCCTCCATGCCTTTGTCTGTGGAAACAGGATTCCTTTGTTGAAGTTATACTTCAGCCCCCATATTCCACCACTGATTTCATTTTGGTGGCAAGGTGGGAGAACTAGTCCTAGACTTGCCCTCAGGTCACCACCCTGACTGTTCTAGACCAGGAAGTCAGAGCTCAGTGCTGAAAAGGGATATGTGTGTGTGTGTGTGTGTGTGTGTGTGTGTGTGTGTGAGTCGCTCAGTGTGTGTGTGTGAGTTGCTCAGTGTGTGTGCGTGTGTGTGTGTCGCTCAGTGTGTGTGCATGTGTGTGTGTGAGTCGCTCAGTGTGTGTGTATGTGTGTGTGTGTGAGTTGCTCAGTGTGTGTGTGTGTGTGTCGCTCAGTGTGCATGTGTGTGTGTGAGTTGCTCAGTGTGTGTGTGAGTCGCTCAGTGTGTGTGTGTGTGTGTGTGTGAGTTGCTCAGCGTGTGTGTGTGTGAGTTGCTCAGTGTGTGTGTGTGTGAGTTGCTCAGTGTGTGTGTGTGTGAGTTGCTCAGTGTGTGTGTGTGTGTGTGTGAGTTGCTCAGTGTGTGTGTGTGTGAGTTGCTCAGTGTGTGTGTGTGTGTGTGTCTCTCAGTGTGTGTGCATGTGTGTGAGTCGCTCAGTGTGTGTATGTGTGTGTGTGTGTGAGTCGCTCAGTGTGTGTGTGAGTTGCTCAGTGTGTGTGCGTGTGTGTGTGTCGCTCAGTGTGTGTGCATGTGTGTGTGTGAGTCGCTCAGTGTGTGTGTGTGTGTGTGAGTTGCTCAGTGTGTGTGTGAGTCGCTCAGTGTGTGTGTGTGTGTGTGTGAGTTGCTCAGCATGTGTGTGTGTGTGTGTGAGTTGCTCAGCATGTGTGTGTGTGAGTTGCTCAGTGTGTGTGTGTGTGTGTGTGTGTGTGAGTTGCTCAGTGTGTGTGTGTGTGTGAGTTGCTCAGTGTGTGTGTGTGTGAGTTGCTCAGCGTGTGTGTGTGTGTGAGTTGCTCAGTGTGTGTGTGTGAGTTGCTCAGTGTGTGTGTGTGTGAGTTGCTCAGTGTGTGTGAGTTGCTCAGTGTGTGTGTGTGTGTTGCTCAGTGTGTGTGTGTGTGTGTGAGTCGCTCAGTGTGTGTGTGTGTGTGCAAGTTGCTCAGTGTGTGTGTGTGTGAGTTGCTCAGTGTGTGTGTGAGTTGCTCAGTGTGTGTGTGTGTGTGTGTGAGTTGCTCAGTGTGTGTGTGTGTGTGAGTCGCTCAGTGTGTATGTGTGTGTGTGTGTGCGAGTTGCTCAGTGTGTGTGTGTGTGTGTGTGAGTCACTCAGTGTGTGTGTGTGTGTGTGTGTGTGTGTGTGAGTTGCTCAGTAGTCTCTGACTCTTTGCAGCCTCCTGGACTATAGCCTGCCAGGCTCCTCTGTCCATGGAATTCTCCAGGCAGGAATACTGGATTGGGTTGCCATTCCCATTTCCTTTCTCAGGGAATCTTCCTGACCCAGGGATCGAAACTGGGTCTCCGGCACTGCTGGAGGATTCTTTAACATCTGAGCCTCAAGGTAACTGTGAAAAGGGATATTGAACATATATTTCTCAGAATTGAGTTTATCCAAGATCAGTCCTACATTAACATTAGAGATCACGGCTGCAGATTAAATGGATATGATTTCCTGGTTTGCCAGATTTTTTTTCTGGTCATGATGCCTAGATGTTAGAATTTCATTCGCCATTAAGATAGACTCTTGTACTGAGAGAACAAATTTTGGATATTACACAGAAGCAAGAGCTCTGTGTTCAGTACTCCTGGAAGATAAAGGGTATACGTTACTTCTTAAAGCTCTCCTACAGAGTCTCATTATTTTTGAAGAAAAGAACAACTCTATAGAAATCATCAGTAGCAATTTCACTGCCAACCTAATTAAATAAAAGGGTATAAGTTATCGCGATGTCAGATGGCACATGAGCAGAAGAAACATATTATTTGTAATAAAATGAAATAAGCAGAATTGAAACAAAGTTATAGGAAGAAGAAATATTTCACACAGAATATCATTAAAACCACATTCCAAAGGAAGCAAAGATTTAATAATACGTTCTACAATAAGCTATTTAATGTAAACTGCAATAAATAATCTAGGCTATGATAATTAGCAATTCTGAGGCTAGATGCATAATTACCTGAAAATTTCATTAGTTTTCCATATGTTGGAGCATTTTCAAATTTGAGAGGTAAGATTCGGATCATTTTTAATCTATACATTTAAAATGTGAAATAAGCCTGCTGCTAAGTCACTTTCAGAAGTGTCCGACTCTGTGTGACCCCATAGATGGCAGCCCACCAGGCTCCCCTGTCCCTGGGATTCTCCAGGCAAGAACACTGGAGAAATAAGCCTAGGGGGGGTTACAATAAAAATTTCCATTAGTCTTGAACCCTGAAATGTCATTCATGTAAAAGCAATTCCAAATTATCATACTTGATTCAATTCAGTTTGGTAGATTTACTGAGCATTGCTTGGTACCATACTGGAAATTTCACACTAATTCTGCATCATAGGGTTTTCACAGTGGTCCAAAAATGTGCTTATTAAGTAAATCAGGCCTATTTTGGTTCCAAGGGAGACCACGCAACTCAAAGTATCTTAGTCAAAATAAACAGTTGTTATTTGTTGAATGGGCTATTGGGGTAACTTATAGGATCACAAAAAGAGCCTTCGGAAGCATGGTAGTTCTGAGGGAGAGTCTAAAACTTGACCCTGTCAACTACAAATTGGCACTTGCCAGAGATGGTTGCTGGGCTTCCCCAGTGGCCCAGCAGATATTAAGAAATGCCTCTCAAATCAACTCACTGTTGCTGGGCTTCCCTGGTGGCTCAGATGGTAAAGAATCTGCCTGCAGTATAGGGCATGGCTACCCACTCCGGTATTCTTGTCTGGAAAATCCCATGGACAGAGGAGCCTGGCAGGCTATAGTCCACGGGATTGCAAAGAGCTGGACACAACTGAAGCGACTTAGCATGCACACACATGGGTGCTTGCCATCTCTCTACAAGGATTAAATAATATGCTGCTGCAGCTGCTGACCTTCAACACCTCCTGAAGGAGTTCAGCGTAGACAGCAGAAATGAGGCACTCTGTGCTCAGGGAAAAACTGGCCGCACAGGTCTTCAGACAGTTAGATATTCTCAGGAGCTGATTTTATGAGCTCAGTTCTTGCATTTCCTCATATCTCAAAAAACACTAAAATCTTTCATGATGACTACTGTTCCTTGTGACTAGCAGAAGCTTCATGATACCAGCAGAAACTTAAAGCTAGATCTCTCACTGTATCTGTCTGAATACATGTATGTCTCAGTATGTGTCTTTCTTTGTCTTTGGATAGAATTGCTGAGGTTAATTTGTTGGTGAGCTTTAATTTAAATAGCTTAAAGAAAGGTACAAATTAAAACCAAACAATTCTAAATACAAGAGAAATTAGGCTAAATGACTTTTTCAGGGAAATATGCAATATTAAATTAGTACTTGGTATTAATATTTAAGTTTGTTGATCTACTTAATATAGACGTGTCTTAGAGTCATCAACATAATAATCAGTGTAATACTTTCATTGTGCCTAGGTTTAATATAGTTCAGTTCAGTTCAGTTCAGTCGCTCAGTCGTGTCCAACTCTTTGCGACCCCATGAATCGCAGCATGCCAGGCCTCCCTGTCCATCCCGGAGTTCACTCAGACTCATGTCCATCGAGTCCATGATGCCATCCAGCCATCTCATCCTGGGCCGTCCCCTTCTCCTCCTGCCCCCAATCCTTCCCAGCATCAGAGTCTTTTCCAATGAGTCAACTCTTCGCATGAGGTGGCCAAAGTACTGGAGTTTCAGCTTTAGCATTATTCGCTCCAAAGAAATCCCAGGGCTGATCTCCTTCAGAATGGACTGGTTGGATCTCCTTGGAGTCCAAGGGACTCTCAAGAGTCTTCTCCAACACCACAGTTCAAAAGCATCAATTCTTTGGCACTCAGCTTTCTTCACAGTCCAACTCTCACATCCATACATGACCACAGGAAAAACCATAGCCTTGACTAGACAGACCTTAGTCGGCAAAGTAATGTCTCTGCTTTTTGAATATACTATCTAGGTTGGTCATAACTTTTCTTCCAAGGAGCAAGCCTCTTTTAATTTCATGGCTGCAGTCACCATCTGCAGTGATTTTGGAGCCCAAAAAAATAAAGTCTGACACTGTTTCCACTGTTTCCCCATCTATTTCCCATGAAGCGATGGGACCGATGCTACGATCTTCGTTTTCTGAATGTTGAGCTTTAAGCCAATTTTTTCACTCTCCACTTTCACTTTCATCAAGAGGCTTTTGAGTTCCTCTTCACTTTCTGCCATAAGGGTGGTGTCATCTGCATATCTGAGGTGATTGATATTTCTCCCGGCAATCTTGATTCCAGCTTGTGTTTCTTCCAGTCCAGCATTTCTCATGATGTACTCTGCATATAAGTTAAATAAGCAGGGTGACAATATACAGCCTTGACGTACACCTTTTCCTATTTGGAACCAGCCTGTTGTTCCATGTCCACTTCTAACTGTTGCTTCCTGACCTGCATACAGATTTCTCAAGAGGCAGGTTAGGTGGTCTGGTATTCCCATCTCTTTCAGAATTTTCCACAGTTTATTGTGATCCACACAGTCAAAGGCTTTGGCATAGTCAATAAAGCAGAAATAGCTGTTTTTCTGGAACTCTCTAGCTTTTTCCATGATCTAGCAGATATTGGCAATTTGACCTTTAGATACACTCTATTAAGAATAGCTGGGGATTCCAGGTGGCTCAGTGGTAAAGAATCTGCCTGCTATGCAGGAGACACAAGAGACATGGGTTCGATTCTTGGATTGAAAACAACCCCTGGAGGAGGAAATGACAAAATACTCCAGCATTCTTGCCTGGAAAATCCCATGGACAGAGGAGCCTGGCAGGCTACAGTTCATAGGGCCACAAAGAGTCAGATACAACTGAGTGATTGACCAGCAGAAACATTCACAAGACCAGCGGAAACATTCTACAAAAAATGTGTGCTTGATTGCATGTAATTTCCCTTCACCAAAATCACATCTATACTGACCTTTCCCCCGGGCCTCTTTGGAGCAGTTTCTCAGAGCTATCTGAAGTGCTGTCTCCTGGGCTGCGATCCTCATTTTGTCCCAAATAAAACTTAACTCACAACTTTCATGTTGTGCATTTTTTAAAGTCAAAGATGCTAGGAGGTTTCCTCAGTTTTTTGTCATTCTCTAAGACATCACTGCTTGGGAGCAACGTGGCTACTAGCAAGTCTGGATTTATATACGGTGCTTTCCCTTCTGAACCGAGAAGGAAAAGACTTCCTTCCACAACTCCAACAGAAAAATCTAGGAAAAGGATTGAATTGGTTCAAGGGCTGCTTTGGGGCTAAGCCTACCCTGGGTCCCATGCCTACTCTTAAGGTACAGAAGAGAACTGCTAGACCAGCAAAAGCATAAGAATAGGTCTTCAATCTGACTCTAAGCCTAAGATTCTTTTCAGGTACCCTGTACACAACTCTTTTATGGAGCTTATCCACCATCTCAGCTTGGCATCTGGTCTCACTACTTCATGGCAAATAGATGGGGAAACAGTGGAAACAGTGACAGACTTCATTTTCTTGGGCTCCAAAATCACTGCAGGTGGTGACTGCAGCCATGAGAATAAAAGACGCTTGCTCCTTGGAGGAAAAGCTACGGCACACCTAGACAGTGTATTAAAAAGCAGAGACATTAACTTGCCAACAAAGGTCCATCTACTCAAAGCTTTGGCTTTTCCAGTAGTCATCATGTATGGATGTGAGAGTTGGACCATAAAGAAAGCTGAGTGCCAAAATTCCTGCCTTTGGAGAGAGAAAGAGAGATGTCAATACACCACTTGTACTTGTTAATGTATAACATGCTATAACGTCTAAGCAGTAAGGTATTAAAGAGAAATGTTATAAACATGAAGAGAGCTCTTTAACTTGTCCTATTTTTTTGGCCACACTGTGAGGCTTGCAGCATCTCAGTTCCCCAACCAAGGATTGAACCTGGGTCCTGGCAGTGAAAGCCCAGAATCCTAACCACTAGGCTACAAGGGAACTCCACAACTTAACCTTCTTTAAATGCATCCATTATACTGCCTATCCCCAGAGTCACTGACCTCAAGCACAAATCAAACCATGCCATGTCCTTGCCCAAACTTTTTCATGGCTCCCTATTGTCTCTTTATGCCACTGCTGCTGCTAAGTTGCTTCAGTCGTGTCCGACTCTGTGCGACCCCATAGACGGCAGCCCAACAGGCTCCTCTATCCCTGGGATTCTCCAGGCAAGAACACTGGAGTGGGTTGCCATTGTCTTCTCTTGTCTCTTTATAGAGGCATTCAAATCCCCTAAGATGTGATTACAAAGCTGTATTTCAAGCCTTAGTTTTCCGTAGTAACCTGTCCCAATGCACTTGATGCTGCAGACATGGCCACCTTTCACTGAGGGGTCCCCACACGTGACTCACCATATGCCTTGGTTCACGTTGTCCCTATTTTCTAGAATGACATTCTCCCCTATCTCTACCTGTTGAAACACTACCATTTTTCAATGACCAAATGTCACTCCCTCTGCAAAGCTTTCCAAGCTTCTCCCCACAAATCTCTCCTTCCTTCTGTTTAAGTTACACTTGCCTGTGAGGCGCCATGTGCCCCTCTGCCCTGAAACACATCCTCTCATCAACCAGCTTTGTGCCTACTCAGTTCAGTTCAGTTCAGTTCAGTTCAATCGCTCAGTTGTGTCCAACTCTTTGCTACCCCATGAATCACAGCACGCCAGGCCTCCCTGTCCATCACCAACTCCCTGAGTTCACTCAGACTCATGTCCATCGAGTCCGTGATGCCATCCAGCCATTTCATCCTGGGTCGTCCCCTTCTCCTCCTGCCCCCAATCCCTCCCAGCATCAGAGTCTTTTCCAAGGAGTCAACTCTTGGCATGAGGTGGCCAAAGTACTGGAGTTTCAGCTTCAGCATCATTCGTTCCAAAGAAATCCCAGGGTTGATCTCCTTCAGAATGGACTGGTTGGGTCTCCTTGGAGTCCAAGGGACTCTCAAGAGTCTTCTCCAACACCACAGTTCAAAAGCATCAATTCTTCGATGCTCAGCCTTCTTCACAGTCCAACTCTCACATCTATACATGACCACGGGAAAAACCATAGCCTTGACTAGACGGACCTTAGTCGGCAAAGTAATGTCTCTGCTTTTTGAATATGCTATCTAGGTTGGTCATAACTTTTCTTCCAAGGAGTAAGCGTCTTTTAATTTCATGGCTGCAGTCACCATCTGCAGTGATTTTGGAGCCCCCCAAAATAAAGTCTGACATTGTTTCCACTGTTTCCCCATCTATTTCCCATGAAGCGATGGGACCGGATGTCATGATCGTCGTTTTCTGAATGTTGAGCTTTAAGCCAACTTTTCCACTCTCCACTTTCACTTTCATCAAGAGGCTTTTGAGTTCCTCTTCACTTTCTGCCATAAGGGTGGTGTCATCTGCATATCTGAGGTGATTGATATTTCTCCCGGCAATCTTGATTCCAGCTTGTGTTTCTTCCAGTCCAGCATTTCTCATGAGAGGTGATTGATATTTCTCCCGGCAATCTTGATTCCAGCTTGTGTTTCTTCCAGTCCAGCATTTCTCATGATGTACTCTGCATATAAGTTAAATAAGCAGGGTGACAATATACAGCCTTGACGTACACCTTTTCCTATTTGGAACCAGCCTGTTGTTCCATGTCCAGTTCTCACTGTTGCTTCCTGACCTGCATACAGATTTCTCAAGAGGCAGGTTAGGTGGTCTGGTATTCCCATCTCTTTCAGAATTCTCCACAGTTTATTGTGATCCACACAGTCAAAGGCTTTGGCATAGCCAATAAAGCAGAAATCGCTGTTTTTCTGGAACTCTCTAGCTTTTTCCATGATCCAGCGGATGTTGGCAATTTGATCTCTGGCTCCTCTGCCTTTTCTAAAACCAGCTTGAACATCAGGAAGTTCATGGTTCACGTATTGCTGAAGTCTGGCTTGGAGAATTTTGAGCATTACTTTACTAGCATGTGAGATGGGTGCAATTGTGCGGTAGTTTGAGCATTGTTTGGCGTTGCCTTTCTTTGGGATTGGAATGAAAACTGACCTTTTCCAGTCCTGTAGCCACTGCTGAGTTTTCCAAATTTGTTGGCATATTGAGTGCAGCACTTTCACAGCATCATCTTTCAGGATTTGAAACAGCTCAACTGGAATTCCATCACCTCCACTAGCTTTGTTGGTAGTGATGCTTTCTAAGGCCCACTTGACTTCACATTCCAGGATGTCTGGCTCTAGGTGAGTGATCATGATTATCTTGGTCGTGAAGATCTTTTTTGTACAGTTCTTCCGTGTATTCTTGCCACCTCTTCTTAATATCTTCTGCTTCTGTTAGGTCCAGACCATTTCTGTCCTTTATCGAGCCCACCTTTGCATGAAATGTTCCCTTGGTATCTCTAATTTTCTTGAAGAGATCTCTAGTCTTTCCCATTCTGTTGTTTTCCTCGATTTCTTTGCACTGATCGCTGAAGAAGGCTTCTTATCTCTTCTTGCTATTCTTTGGAACTCTGCATTCAGATGCTTATATCTTTCCTGTTCTCCTTTGCTTTTTGCCTCTTTCCTTTTCACAGCTATTTGTAAGGCCTCCCCAGACAGCCATTTTGCTTTTTTTGCATTTCTTTTCCATGGGAATGGTCTTGATTCCTGTCTCCTGTACTATGTCACGAACCTCAGTCCATAATTCATCAGGCACTCTATCTATCAGATCTAGGCCCTTAAATCTATTTCTCACTTCCACTGTATAATCATAAGGGATTTGATTGAGGTCATACCTGAATGGTCTAGTGGTTTTCCCTACTTTCTTCAATTTGAGTCTGAATTTGGCAATAAGGAGTTCATGATCTGAGCCACAGTCAGCTCCTGGTCTTGTTTTTGTTGACTGTATAGAGCTTCTCCATCTTTGGCTGCAGAGAATATAATCAGTCTGATTTCGGTGTTGACCATCTGGTGATGTCCATGTGTAGGGTCTTCTCTTGTGTTGTTGGAAGAGGGTGTTTGCTATGACCAGTGCATTTTCTTGGCAAAACTCTATTCGTCTTTGCCCTGCTTCATTCCACATTCCAAGGCCAAATTTGCCTGTTACTCCAGGTGTTTCTTGACTTCCTACTTTTGCATTCCAGTCCCGTATAATGAAAAGGACATCTTTTGGTGGTGTTACTTCTAAAAGGTCTTGTAGGTCTTCATAAAACCGTTCAACTTCAGCTTCTTCAGCATTACTGCTTGGGGCATAGACTTGGATAACTGTTATATTGAATGGTTTGCCTTGGAGACAAACAGAGATCATTCTGTCGTTTTTGAGATTGCATCCAAGTACTGCATTTTGGACTCTTTTATTGACTATGATGGCTACTCCATTTCTTCTGAGAGATTCCTGCCCACAGTAGTAGATATCATGGTCATCTGAGTTAAATTCACCCATTCCAGTCCATTTTAGTTCGCTGATTCCTAGAATGTCGACGTTCACCCTTGCCATCTCCTGTTTGACCACTTCCAATTTGCCTTGATTCATGGACCTGACATTCCAGGTTCCTATACAATATTGCTCTTTACAGCATCGGACCTTGCTTCTATCACCAGTCACATGCACAACTGGGTATTGTTTTTGTTTTGGCTCCATCCCTTCATTCTTTCTGGAGTTACTTCTCCACTGATCTCCAGTAGCATATTGGGCACCTACTGACCTGGGGAGTTCCTCTTTTGGTATCCTATCATTTTGCCTTTTCATGCTGTTCATGGGGTTCTCAAGGCAAGAATATTGAAGTGGCTTGCCATTCCCTTCTCCAGTGGACCATGTTCTGTCAGACCTCTCTACCATGACCCGCCCGTCTTGGGTTGCCCCGCAGGCATGGCTTGGTTTCATTGAGTTAGATAAGGCTGTGCCTACTACACGCACATAATTAAATGTTTGTGGAATAGTATTAATATTATTAAACATGTGAAATGGTACAAAGTTTACTAATTAAGTTATTCTTCTTCATTATGTCATTATCTTAGCCCTTCTGTTCTTAATACAGTCTTCCTAAGCAATCAAAGAGAGCTCATTCTTGGTGTGTGGGGTGGTGTTTGTAATGAACTTCAGCTTGAAATACAGCATTTCAGCATTTACCGGCAGTGGGAAATTGCATGTTATACTTAGAGAGATTCTGGAAACTGATTTGAAATTGGACACTATTCTTTATTTCAAGGAAACATGAATAAGGCTTGTATTTTTAAAAAATGAACTAAATAAATATGTTATGTTTTCCCCTCACGCTCTCCCAACACATACAGAAATATCTCTGTGTCGAGAGCAATCCTTCCCTTAACAGAACTCCATGAAATGAATCTCTAGCATCCAACTGGCAAAACCATTTTGAAAAGGGCTTTAGAACAGTTTGAGTCTGTGCTGAGACCTCAGGTCGAGATGAACCAAGAGAGCCTTGTCCAACTGTTGAATTGCTTTTTATGCACTTCATGCTGCCAGAAGCAGCCAAAGAATGTAGCTCAGTGTGTTTCATTACACACTGTGGGTCGCTGGTATGAGTGAGGTTGACATCAGATACTTGCCAGCGAAGAAATCTGCAGGACATTTCCTAGGCTGCCTCAAAATGGAAGATGTGCAGAAATGCAGGTATATTCAGACTAGGTGGGTTTTAAAAAGCCAGAGTTATCATTTGAAACTGTTCCAGAAAGAGGGGCACGTCCACATCTCAATGAGAAGCCCAAGTTCTCAGGGCGCTCGCGCTCACCACCTCTGCTGTTTCTATGCTGTGGGCTGGAGGCTGGACGTGGAGAGGGCTCACAGCCATCACTGTCTTTATGGCACCAAACAGTGCAGGTGAAGGCAGAGCACTCTATAGGTAACTAAGCTCTGGGTGATCAGGGAACCGTGTATCCCACAGGGGTGACAAAGAGGAAAGCCCAGGGAATTCTGGGACCAAGCAAACAGGACAGACTTCACAGATTTCACAAGGCATGTGACACACGAGCTAGATTTGGTAGGATAAGCAAGACGTTGCTAGTGGGTGGGGGCAAAGGGCAGCCCGGGCAGATAGAGTGGTGTGTACAGAGAGGCAGAGCAGCGTGAAAAACCTGCTCAGGCTAGGGAATTATTAGTGCTTCGGGGAACTGCCATGGAAACATAAAGCAGAAGGCGGTACAGGGGCAGAAAGCAAGGCTGGTGAGAAAGGAAAGGCTGAGGTCGTAAGAGATGCAGCCAGTCATGCGGGCCAGGAGCCTCAGCCTTGCTCCATACAGTGAAAGGTACTTAAGCCATCATCTGCACGGCCAGATCTATGCTTTGAAAACCTTTCTGTGGGGAAGTAGCTGTCTTGACAATCTTGATTTGCCCCTCCAGAATCACCCTCTCCTTCCTACTCTGTGCCCCAAGAGGTTAACCTCTGTGGACAGCATCCACAGGCTCACTTGCTGTATTTGACAAGCACTGGTGGGAAACCAAGGGTGCGGGAGCAGTTAGGTACTATGTTATTTAGGTTCTCCAGAGAGACATAACCACGTGTGCAAATACGTAATTATATATATTAATATGTGTGTATAGTTCCATATATGTATACATGTATGCATATATGTATGTTTATATATGTATATATGTATGTTATTTCATCGCTAAGTCGTGTCTGACTCTTTTGTGACCTCCATGGGATTTCCCAGGCAAGAATACTGGAGTGGGTTGCCATTTCCTTCTCCAGGGGATCTTCCTGACCCAGAAATTGAAGCCATGTCTCCTGCATTGCCAGGCAGATTCTTTCCCACTGAGCCATCTGGGAAGTCCTGTTTATGTGTATGTGTGTGTAAATATATGCATATATATATATATATATACACACACACATAAATATGGAGAGAGAGAGCCTCACATAATTGTGGGGGCCAGCAAGTACAAAATCTACAGGGCAGGCCAGCAGGCAGGAGACCTGGAGAAGAGCTGTTACAATCTCCAGTCTGAGGGCAGTCTGGAGGCAGAATCGTTCTTCCTTCAGGCATCTCAGTCTTTTTCCCTCTCAAAGTCTTCAGCGGCTCAGATGAGGCCCATCTACATTATGGAGAGTTATCTGCTTTACTCAGAGTCTACAGATTTAAATGTTAATTACATCTAAGCAAAGCAATACCTTCATAGCAGCATCAAGACTGCTGTTTTAGCCAGAAACAGACTCATAGACTTAGAGAATGAACTTGACAGTTGACAGGAAGAAGAATGGGGGGAAGAGATAGTCAGGGAGTTTATGGTGGACATGTACACACTGCTTAAAATGCATAACCAACAAGGACCTACTGTACAGCGCAGGAAACTCGCTCAATGTTATGTGGCAGCCTCTATGGGACGGAGTTTGGTGGGAAAATGGATACATGTGTTTATATGGCTGAGTCCCTTTGCTGTCAGCCTGAAACCACCACAACACTGTTAACTGCCTATACTGTAATATAAAATAAAAAGTCAAGAAAAAAAAAAAGACTGCTGTTTTACCAAAACTGAGTGCATGGCCTAGCCAAGTTTTCACATGAAGTTACTGCCTTTGCTCCTCCCTGCCAAGCTGCAGGTTAGTACTGGGTGTACTGTTCCAACTGGCTGGCACTGACCTTCAGCTACAGCTCTCTCCCTAACCTTGACACAGGAGTAGAAACTGGCATCCTGTCATTGCTAGTCCTTATCCTTTTTAAACTCTGTTCACAACCTTGTAAACAGTCCCTTCACAGACTATCCTCAATGACACCTCTTCATTATTGTATTTCTTGGCTGTTAGGATCCTGACAGGGACTCTCTGTCACCTTAGGGTTCATAATATTGAAAAGCAAACAAACAGCTCACGCCCCAACCCCCGCCACACCCGTGGAGTGTGTGACTCAATCAGACACAAATCTTCACTGGACTGTAAACTCTACAAAGATGTGGATCATTTTGTTCAGGGTTCTATGTGCCTGTTATACAGTTTAGATGCTCAATAATATTAACTGAATGAGTGAACAAACACATCTCTAACTTTAGGGGGAAAAAAAAACTTTAAAAGTTCATAGGGAAGACAGATACGAATGTATGGGCTAGAAGCTCCCAGAGAGAATCTGTTCGACAGGCATGCAAGGTTCTAAAAATGAAAATACTAAAAATAAAGCTGCAAATGAATTCAATGAGAATAAAAGCAATTTTCTTGACATTTCTAAAGAAAAAAGTGTGGCCACATAGGTAGCTTTCTGATAAGGGAACATTTCTAAAAGAATATGCACAGCAGAAACTTAGAAGGGGCAAGATGTAATGCTTAATTAAGGATAAATCCCCCAAACCAATATCCCTTATCAGAAAAGTATTGGGGAGACTAGAATGCAGGTTGCATGAACATATAATATTAAGTGGACAGAAGGACCATGTCAGCACGATGCTGGAACAAGAGAGAGAAAGAGGGAGGGCCAAAGCAGGATAACAGAACCACTCCAGCACCATTTCACAGTCCCCTTTCCACAAAGTGTTCAAATGAAGTGTGAAAGGCACTTGCACTAAAGAGGGGAACTTTGGCTCCAGGTGGAGAAGAAAAAGTAAGGATATTTGGCCATGTAAAAAGAACTCATTTTCTCATCTCCAGGTGCTGTATAAGACCAAAGACTGAGAGAAATGGCGATGTGATTTCAGAGATGTCTTCAAACACGGTCCCTCCACCTGGAATAGTACATGTAGGCTTCTTGCCTATACCTGACCTTAGCTTTCCCCCAGAGGAGATCACACCTCCCCTGAAAGTCCTTCTGGACCCTCAAGACTGCTCAGTGCCTTTCCCCCGTTCTCCCACTGTGGTCCTCCTCCAAAGGCCCAGAAGGGCATCATGCTGCTTATCACTATACTCCTGGAACAGCTCCAGCTATAGTCTGCCTGAGGGCAGAAGTAGATTATTTCTCTCTAGATTATCTCAGAGGTAACAGTCTCCCCAGTGCTCAGCCCAGTGCCAGCACTTTACTTTAAAATGTCACAACATTGTTTCTTAATCAGCTATATCCCAATACAAAATTAAAAGTTTAAAAATATATAACAAAAAACAATAGTAAGAACCATAATTACTACACCTAAGATATTGTATTTGTTTCCTAAAGCTGTTGTAACAAAGTCCCACAAACTGGGTCTCACAGTGTTGGCTCAGTTCTGCACAGTGGAAGTCTGAAAGCTAAGTGGTGACAGCACCAGTTTCCCTCTGAGCCTATAGGGAATCCCTCTCTCTTTCCAGCTTCTGGGTGGCTGTCAGTCCTTGGTGTTCCTTGGCTTGAGGCTCAGTTCAGTTCAGTTCAGTCGCTCAGTCGTGTCCGACTCTTTGCGACCCCATGAATCGCAGCACGCCAGGCCTCCCTGTCCATCACCAATTCCCGGAGACCAGTTTCCCTCTAAGCGTATAGGGAATCCCTCTCTCTTTCCAGCTTCTGGTGGTGGCTGTCAATCCCTGGTGTTCCTCGGCTTGAGGCTACATCACTCCATCACTCCAATTTTGGCCTCTGGTGGCACATCATTCTCCCTATGTCTTTACATGGCATTTTCCTGTTCTTACCACTTCAGTCGCTCAGTCGTGTCTAATTCTTTGCGACCCCATGGACTGCAGCATGCCAGGCTTCCCTGTTCATCACCAACTCTCAGAGCTTGCTCAAACTCATGTCCATCGAGTCGGTGATGCCATCCAGCCACCTCATCCTCTGTTGTCCCCTTCTCCTCCTGCCTTCAATCTTTTCCAGCATCAGGGTCTTTTCAAATAGATACCTATTACATTGAATTAGTTAATGTTAGTTGCTCAGTCATGTCTGATTCTTTGTGACCCCATAGAAGCTGGCTCCTGCCAGGCTCCTCTGTCCATGGAATCCTCTAGGCAAGAATACTGGAGTGGGTTGACATCTTCTCCAGATCTTTCCAACCCAGGGATTGAACCTGGGTCTCCTGAATTGCAGGCAGATTCTTTACCACCATCTGAGCCACCAGAAAGGCTCACCCTAATGACTTCATCTTAGGTTGATTGCATCTGCAAAGACTCCATTTCCAAGGGTCAGGACTTCAATATACACATATATATATTTTTTGCAGGTGGGGGGGGGACCCAGTTTAACCCAAAATAGATACACCGAGAACTTACTGTGTGCAGGGACTGTTCTCAGTGTTTCACACTAACTCATTTAACCTTTACAGCATCCTTGTGAGACAGGAATGACTGCCATGCCCATTTGACAGAAAAAAAGTAGAGGGAGGTAAAATAATTTGTCCAAGTCCAAACGTAAAATACATGGAGGAGGCAGAACTTCTTTCCCCTCCCCTTCTCCTTCTTCTCGAGTAATTAGAGAGCTAACTTATGGGAATGACCTATGTAGCACTCCTCAGACTTTAATGTGCCATGAATCACTTGGGGATCTTGTATATTTTGATTCAATAGGTCTAAGGTTTTTCCAACCAGCTTCTAGGTACTGCTGCTGATCTGCAAGCCACACTAGGATTAAGAAGAGCATTTGGTCCCCAGGTCTAGTCACAACAGAAATGATTATTTTTTTTTTTTTATTTTTTTAAGTACTAATTCTCAAGACTCACTTAGGACCTACAGACTCAGAGTGGTGGGGCCTGGGAATCTATATTTTTAAGAAGGGGATTCTGAAAGATGATTCTGATGTTGAGGCAAACTACTGGCCTAGATGAGCTAAATGTTGATTGAATCATCCCTGTTTATACTGCAGCTGAGATCAAAACATTCAAGCTAAATGATGATAATCAGGATACTTTAAACTGTTTGAAAGTGAAAAGTGAAAGTGTTAGTCGCTCAATCATGTCCCACTCTTTTCAACCCCATGGACTGTGTAGCCCACCAGGCTCCTCTGTCTGTGGAATTGTCCAGGGTTAAACTGTTTGGGAAACTATATCCCCAAAATATGTCAACCCAGAGGCAACCTCTTAGATTAGTGTTCTGACTCTGCAGTAAATAAAATGCATGTGAAAAAGGACTTCCCTGGAGGTCCAGTGGTTAAGACTCTGTGCTTGTAATGCAGGATGCATGGGTTCGAACTAAGATCCCACATGCCTGCCTTATGGTACAGCCGAAAAAAAAAAAAAAAAGATATATGTGAATGATTTAGATGAGATCCCAGAAAATATGCTTACCAAGTTTCTATATGGTGAAAGGATGGGTGGGAAAATTAATGTGATTGCTACAAGAAAATCAAGATTCAGTAGGCTAAGAAATTGAGTTAAAAGTAGTAAGATGTGAAGTAGTCATAATAAGGCAAAGCTCTCCAGTAGGGTTTATAAAATGAACTGTGAAAGTAAAAAATGGAGAAAACCTGGTTTGATCATTTTTTTACGTAAAAGGAACCTAGAGTTTAGTTGCTCACTAATTTAATATAAACCAACAGTACAATGAAACTACCAAAACATCTCAAGTGATCTTAGCCTATATTTCTAGCATCCACAACAAAGAAGGCCACAGCTTCAGAGGTCCTGAGGAGCAGAGCTGCAGTACTATGTTCACGATGGACAGCCAAGAATTAAACCGGCATTAGATTACGCTTTGGGGAGAAAGATCAGTTTGGTAACATGGGCCCTAGAAAATTGATGAAAAGAATGGATACTACCCTGAGCTGCAAAAAAAGAGACAAAAGAAGACTTGAATTCCATCTAAAGATACTTAGGAGCTTGCTGTCTGAAAAAGAATGACCTGTTCTAAGTAGTTTCAAAGAGGAAGGTCAATGAATGAAAGTTGCAAGGAGGCAATATTTTAGTTAGCATGTGAGGAAGAACATTCTCAGACTTGATCTAATTCCTAGTGAAGTGGGATGCTTGATGAAAGATTCAACTCCATGTTCCAGAAATTGATCAAGGAGCCTGTTATAGAAGAAGATTCTTTTCACTGTTTCAAGCACTAGGCTAGATGGCCTCTTAAACGCTTCCAGCTGAAAACAGTTTGGGATTTCAAAACGTGTAGAACAAGATGTAGTCATATACTATCAAGGATTGGTTTCATTTCCCAGAAGGTTTTGTTTTCTCTTCCTCTTTCTCAAAAATAGAAATAACTATGTCCAGATTTAAAACCCTTCTTTTAAGGTGGCTTGATGCTGCTCAAAATAATATCTTGGCATAAGAAGAGTATTCATTTGTTTCATTTAATATATGTTGATTATATTTTGTGTCCTACTCTTGTGACCTTGTGGACTGTAGCCCATTAGGCTCTTCTGTCCATGGGATTCTCCAGGCAAGAATACTGGAGTGGGTTGCCATTTCCTTCTCCAGGGGATCTTCCTGACCCAGGGATGGAACCTGCATCTCCTGCATTGCAGGCAGTCTCCTGGATTGCTGGTAGATTCTTTACCACTGAGCCACCAGGGAAGCCATATGTTGATTAAGCACCTAATATTGACAATAATTAATCATGACAATAGCTAACACATATAGTACTCATAGTCTTTGATATTAGCTCCCGTTAGTCCATTTAACCTTAACCATAACCCAGTAAACTCTACAATAGTATTATCCCTATTCCACAGATGAGGAAACTGAGTCACAAAGACAGATAGTAAATAACTCCCCTGAGGTCACACAGATAGAGAAGAGCAGAAACAGGATACAAACCCAGAGAGCCTGGCTCTAGGATTACCACTCTTAACCACTATAACAAACCATGACTTTTATGCTACATTATAAGATAAAGTCTAAGGGCTGGCTATCCACTGTGCATAATTTCTAGACACCCACAATACTTTAGAGGCTCACCAAATTGTTTAAATATCTTTTATAATCAAAAGAAAAAAAATGAACTTGGGATTGAAGAAAATGTTTAATTATTTTCCTTACAGTTTTCATGCCCATGAAAAGGCATTGTTTAGGTGGAGGCCTGTAGGCCCAAAATGTGTAGGGCCCATGAAAGTCGATAAGCTGTCCTAACGGTTCTACCTGTAGAAATTTTAAAAACATGTTTCTATTTGTAGGCAGTGTTTTATTTATTTTTTCTGCCTTCTTCCACATCCTTCCATGCAATTTGGTCCTTTTTATTTAATTTTTTTCAATAGACTGCCGCTGAGCTCAGCTTGTAGCTGGGTAAAATGCTGTGTCCCTTTCCACTTCTATCTGCCGGCCTGGAGCCTGTGTGCTAGTTAAAGTTGGAAATCCTGACAGGAGGAGAAACTTTGTGCTGTTTTTCTTAGACTCTTCTGAAAGGAAAATGGCCACAATCGTGCTTTCGGAAAGACGGTCCTCTAACTTGGCCTTGTGATGAAACTGGTGTTCCTCGTTCTCTGAGGTGACATGAGGGGAAGGAGAGTGATGGAGATGGAATTCAGGTGCAGTAAAGAACATGATCAAAGGCGTGAAAGTAGGGAAACAGAGGAGACATTGATCCAGCAGGGGTGTAGGGGAAGATGGGTGTGGCAGGACAGAAATGGTTTATTCCACCTCCTTGCTAGAAGAATTGGACTGCTAGAGGGTATGGGGGAAGGCAGTAAGAGTTAGGGCAAGCACAAGACCCATTCTGTACTGGAGACGACAACTTGTCTGGAAAGGGAAAGGATTTCCATAGGGATTGATGCACAGAGCCTTGGGGGCTGGAAGGCATCCAAACTGCTTGTCGGGAAAGGAACATTTATCCTGCCATGGTAAGTGAGAAGGAGGCATGATTGCTCTTTTGCAATGCAGATGTAAAACACTTCCTGGAAATGGGAATATTAATAACACAGGCAAGGAGGAATATCTTCTAGGGAAATTTGATCTGTTTAGGGCATTAAAGATTCTAGAAAGAGGATTTGCAGCTGTGAAAGGCCCTAGTACAGCTGAGAGAGCTGTCTAGAGGTTAACAACTCAAAGAATTAGAGAGGAGGAGGATTTTAGAGCACGGTCTTTAAAAATCTCTATTTTTGCTGTACTCAGCTTTCTAATTTAATTAGCATATGGTCACAGAAATTCCAAGGGGGAAGTGGGGACTAGTGCTATTAGAACTTAACTAGTGCAAAAGGCAAGCATTTCTGAAAGAAACATTTTCTCGGTCGTGGTAACTGCTGTAAGAGGGGCCTCCGCCCCAGCCCTGCCTCTTCAGGCTCCTACCCTTTGAAGCGCCTTCCTTGAAATTTTCCAAGTCCCCTTGGGAAGGGACTGGACACCTTTCCAGTCTGGGGCCTGGACACTCACTGGGCCAGGTATCTGCTTTCTTCTCTGCAGAGTTTTCTCTGGCCTCTGCCCTGTGCCTGTGGTGTCACCCTGATGCCCTAGGAGCTCTGAAACTTGCACTTATGGGGTCCTCCCAGGGGTTTGTGGCCTGGCTCCAGGTCTGGAACAGGGGCCTGAATCATCCCTGACTAGCACCTAATTTTGTATCTTGGGCTGCTTGTTGGATTTACAGTCCTGTGTTGATGTGTGACATGAGCATGGAGTAATGCCAACCAGAGAAGCTCATCTGAGCCTCAGTGTTCAGGGTTTTCACTGGGGCTCCATTATGTAGACATGACTGATTGATTGATTGATCACCCACCTAGATAAACTCAGTCTCTAAATCGGCCAGACATTACCCCCACCCCCACCACCAGGGCCAATCTTGTGACTAATTTTCTTTGGTTTTTTATTATGACTGCAGCCCACATCTCAGCAGAGCCATCAGGGAATTCTAACAAATGAGATTTATTAGTCACAGGTCCTGGAGGGTACCTGACATGCTAGAAGGTGATACAAGGTCTTGGGTAGTGAGAGAGGGAGGGAGCACGGGCCTGGGGTTCTGTTTATTAGCACGCAAAGGTGGGGTACATAAGGTTTCATGGGTTCACTCTTTTTTGGCAAAGTTAAGGCAGAAGAGTAGGAATAAGGTGTGGGAATGGCAACCCACTCCAACATTCTTGCCTGGAATACTGAACAGAGGAGCCTGGAGGGCTACAGTCCATGGGGCCACAAAGAGTCAGACACGACTGAGCAACCAACACACACACATACACACAAAGTGTGGGAAAGGAGAAAGAAACAGGCCACTCAAGTTGAGGTAGGAGATAGTGGGCCTCTGGGCCGGACACCTGGTGTTTGCCAAGTGGAGTAAAGTTCGCACTTTGTTCTAACCCAGACGCTCCAAGGACAAAACTAGTGGCAAAAGCTGAGCTCTGCTAAAACAAAGAGATAAGGTGCCCACTCCTGAGGTCAAGGAAGATTTCCCTGTCTGCACGTGCTCAGGAAGGCTACTTGTGGATCCAAAAGGGAGGAGGCACCACACCATAGTAAGTGTGGACATGCACCCATAGGCCACTGCGGTGAGATCCATCTTAGCAAAAAGTTGCTCACACATCTTTGGGAGGGTCCATGGGCCAGTTGGATGTGAAGAAAGAAGCAAGGTAATTGGCCAAAGGTAAGCAAAGATCCAGGAGGATGATCCTATAAAAGTAATTTACATCACTTCTTTACTGCACTCCCTCTCATTCAGGACACCGCACTCCCCTCTGGGTGTGTGTCTCTGTCCACCTTCTGACTTACTGCACGCCTCCTCTTTAGAGAGGATTCCCATACCCTTTCTCTCTGGTGTGTATTTCTGTCTTGCTTCTGTCTTAAGTAAACAACCTGTTTTCCTGTGTGCTTTCCCATTCATTGTACTGTCTCTAACAATAAACGTTGTACTTCTTTTTACAGTTTTTACCTCCCTGAAACTTCCTTGCTTTCAAACAGGGACAAGAACCAGAGCCACTTGCCTCTAGCCTCTGGCTCCTGCTGGTTTGGTGGCCAAGATTCCTAGTTTCCATCCAGGTTACACAGCATTAATTCCTGGGCAAAGAACTAAGATCTCTCTTCAGAACTGCTCACTGCTCTCCCTCTGAAACCAACGTGGTCAATTACCTAGGTCACCCAAAGTTTTCTAAAGTCCGGAATTCATGGATGTTGAGGTGGTACTCAGCTTGGTTCCTTATCTAGTTTTTTCTATAATAACTTCATCATACAGCTGGCAATAGGTTTATCTGAGATGAAAGTCTTTGAAATTGATGCCCCTGCAACCAAAAGCTTAATGTCAGGCACTTACATTACTATCAAAAACTTTAATACCAGGCATTTACACTACAAATGTTCTTCTTGGGGGGTGTTTTTCATCCATACTGTGGCCTGTGTACTTATCTCCCTTTGGAGAGTACTGCATACAAGTGAAAAACTATGCCATTGTCTTTGTGCAAATTTACACATCAAATTTATTAGTAATAATGATACATTTGTGCAGACTGAGCATGTAGTCAGACATTGACTATTTGATCTGTATCTCCTAAATTCCTAAACAAAAACTTCAAAAATTGCCCTTAAAATACAAGAAATTATTGTAAAGAAAATATCTTAACAAACAATAGGACTTATTCTCTCCTTTTACATAATGGAGAGCAAATTCAAGTGAGTCTGCACAGTCTTTTCTTGCTGCAAAGACACATATTTTTCAAGACATAGACTGAAGAAATTATTAGTTGACCTCGAGAACTTGGACAATCTGCTTGCTGCCTCTTCCAAAATATTTATTTTTAAAAACTTATTTTTTCATATAGATGTTTATTGTTTATATACTTTTGAGGAATCAAGTGTTATAGCAACACAGATGATGAAACATTAACTGGAAAAATACTTCCAAGGAGAACAGAAGATAAGGCAATCATTAACCCCAGGAAGAGGTCGCTATGGAATCTCTGCTCTTTTCATTTTTATTTCTTGATTTTTTTTTAGAGGTACTCTTTCCTTTCCCTCCTTTTTAAAATTTGAAGCACAGTAGATTTATAATATCATGTTAGTTGCAGGTGTACAACAGCAAAAATATTTCTTTGAATTGTGACACATATTTAAAGATAATTTCTCTGTGTTATCTTGGAGTCCATCTTCTTACATAAATACCAGTGACTTGATCCAGATAAACTTTGTACTATGTGCCTTTTTAAAATTCCTGCCTGTTCTTTGTATCTAAAATAAACAAACAAGGAACTCACAGTCTAGTGAAGACCAAATAAACAACAACAAAGGAAAACAATTCGATAAGTACTCTAACCCAGCACCAAAGTTTTTATGAAGCATACAGAGAAGAGGGAATTATTCAAATCGAGAGTCAGAAAAAAGGGTCACAGGAGAAAGTGTTATTTTAGGTTTGCTGGAAAGCTGAAAGAATTGAATGGAGAAGGCAGTTTTTACAAAGACCTGATTTCCTAATTGATCAGGCCTACAAAAGAAAGTCTGCCCTCAAACCGAGAGTAGTTAAGAATTCAAGAGACTTTTTTACCCACTGGGGAGAGTGGGACCTGGGCCAGGAAAACTTGGGTCAGATTCAGTTGGTTGAAAAGAGGTTTCCAGAAATGAGAAAACTCCAATAATTAACTCCTAAGCTTCACTCCTATTGTTTTACAGAAACTGGAGAGTTGGGGTTTTGAGTCACATAGTATAAGTTGACCAGGAGACTGGGTTCAACTATAGGGACAATCTATCAGTCAATCACATCTACATACTGGAGTCCCCAGTACACTCTGGATAGTTTTTTTGGCCACACTGTGCATCACGCAGGATCTCAGTTCCCCCATCAAACCCATTTGTTCTGCAGTAGAAGTGCAAAGTCTTAACTGCTGGGCCACCAGGCAAGTCCCTGAATACTTCTTAAATCAATACAGTATATACCTGAAGCTTTTTCAAAAATTAGAATTTTTAAACATCTCTGCACATTGAGACTTAGATGAACTTGTCTGGTTGATATTGCTCCATGTACATTGTCACACATTGATGCCAAGAGGGTAAAGTATCCTGGCTCCAAAGGAGAGGCCAATGGGTGCCCTGCACTGGGGACCCCTCAAACTCTGCCCAATGTGTCTCTTTGACTGATTTTAATCTATATCCTTTACTTCTAATCAACCATAATCATAAGAACTTTCAGTGACCCCAGGCAAGGTATTAAAAGCTCTCATAGTTGCTACTTTTGAAAACATGAAAGAAGAGGTTGCTAACCTATTTTTAAAATCTTCTAAATGAAGAGTTTTGTATATATGTGTCAAAAGGGGGGGAAATGCAGCTTGTACCTATTTGTTTGCAAGAACAACTCATAGACATCAGAAAGATGAAAATTCACCCTAGGTAGTCAGTTAAACAGAGAAGGCAATGGCACCCCACTCCAGTACTCTTGCCTGGAAAATCCCATGGATGGAGGAGCCTGGTAGGCTGCAGTCTATGGGGTCGCTAGGAGTCGGACACAACTGAGCCACTTTACTTTCACTTTTCACTTTCATGCATTGGAGAAGGAAATGGCAACCCACTCCAGTGTTCTTGCCTGGAGAATCCCAGGGACAGGGGAGCCTGGTGGGCTGCTGTCCATGGGGTTGCATAGAGTCGGACACGACTGAAGCAACTTAGCAGCAGCAGCAGCAGCAGCAGTCAGTTAAACATTTGGATAATTTTTAACTATGTAATTAAAAGATTATGAGTAAAAGGAGTCAATGGTGCATTTTCCCCCCAACTGATCTAAGAATCTTTGTGAGTTATTATTTCATCAGATATATACATTAAGAACCAAGTATTGAGACATATAAACCAATGGAATAGAATTGAGAGTTAAAAAAAATACATTTACAGTCAGCTGATTTTTGACAAGCTTACCACAACAATTCAGTGAAGGAAAGAATAGTTGTTTTCAATAAATTTACTGGGACAACTAGCTATCCACATTCAGAAAATAAAGTTGAACCCCTACTACACACCATCTATAAAAATGAACTCACTGGTTTGAAGACCTAGACGTAATGGCTAAAACTATAAAACCTTAGAGAAAAACGTTAAGTATAAAGCTTTGGGTCCTTGGATGAAACGCTGGCTTTTTAGACATGACACCAAAAGCACATGCAACCAAGGAAATATAAAAGGTGACTGACTTCATCAAAACAAAATCTTTTGTTCTTCAAAGGCCACTATTAAGAAAAGAGAAAGGTAACCCATAAGCTTAAAAACAATTGTAAATCATATATTCAAGAAGGGTCTAGTGTCCACAATATATAAAGAGCTTATCACTCAACAACAAAAAGATAAATAACTCAACTTAAAAATGAACAAAGAATTTGAACTGACGTTTCTCCAAAGATATACAAACTACCAATATGTACATGAAAAGAGGCTTAGCATCATTAGTGATTAGGGAAATGTAAATCAAAGCCACTCGCATTCATTAAGACAGCTATAAGAAAAAGATGACCAATAACAAGTATTGGTGAAGGTATAGAGAAATTGGAACCCTCATTACATTGCTGGTGGGATTGTAAAATGGTGCATCCACTTTGGAACACCATCTGGCATTTCCTCAAATAGTTAAACATTAAGTTAGTACATGACCCAGCAATTCTGCACCCAAGTAAATATACAGAAAAAAAAAATTTTTTTTGAAGTCCACACAGAAGCTTGTACATGAATGTTCATAGCAGCATTATTCATAATTGCCAGGAGTAGAAACAACACAAATGTGCATCAGCAAATAAAGGTAATGTGGTTTATTTATACACTGCAATATTATATACAGTTGTCAAACAGAATGAAGTACTGATACACGCTACAACACGGGTGAACCTTGAAAACACTGTGCTAAGTGAAAAAAATCAGACACTCAAAGCCACATATTGTAAGAATCCACGTATGTGAAATGTCCATAATAGCCAAATCCATAGACAGAGAATAGATTAGGGGTTGCCAGGGGTCAGGCCAGCAGGGAATGGGCAGTGACTGCTAATGAGTACGGGGTTTCTTTTTGAGTTGATGAAAATATTCTAAAATTAGATAGTGGTGGTAGTTCCATTACTTGCTGAGTGTGCTATAAATCACTGAGTTGTGTACATAAAAAGGGTGAATTTTATGGTATGTGAATTATATCTCAATTTTTAAAAGATTTAAAAAATACAAATACTGTATTAATAAGAAACTGGACTAATCCAAAAATTTGAACTGCAGTATCACAGAGCGACAAACTGCTTTTTTTTTTTTTTTAAGAAAAAAGTATATTTAATCATACTGCTTTCTAGCAAAAACAGTTTGGTTTTTTTGACCGTTACTACATTTTAGAATTTTATTTATTTATTTTTATTTTATTTATTCACTGTGCCAGGTCGTTGTTGCTTTGCAAGGGCTTTCTCCAGTTGTGGCGAGTGGGGTTTACTCTTTGGGACAGTGCATGAACTTCTCATTGCAGCGGCTTCTCTTGCTGTGGAGCACAGGCTCTTGGCCCATAGGCTGCGGTAGTTGCAGCACATGAGCTCAGTAGTTGTGCTGCAGGGGCTGAGCTTCTCCGTGGCACGTGGGATCTTTCCAGACCAGGGATTGAAACTGTGTTCCCTGCATTGGCAGGTGGACCCCTATCCACTGTACCACAAGGCAAGGCCTGTACTGTTACTAAGTAAAATGTAATTTAAAAATACCTTTAAAATAGTGTAATCTTTATCTTACCCTTTAAATTTTAATGCTGGCCTATTTCATAGAGAACATAAAATAGTAGTGCAGGAGTATAGAGATAAAATTTCTAAATGGTAAATACATACAGATTGGATTTTTTATTGGAGTACACTTGCTTTATGATGTTGTATTCTTTTCTGCTGTAGCTATGTGTACACATATACCCCCCCTTGAGCCCCCACCCCACCCCTCTAGGCCACCAGAGAGCAGCAAGCTGAGCTCGCTGTGCATTAGAGCAGCCTCCCACTAGCTAGCCATTTCACACATCGCGGTGTATGTATGCTGGTGATACTCTCCCAGTTCCACCCCACCCCCCCAATCCCCCCTGCCATATATTGGATATTAATGCACACAGTTTTTATTGATGTGGGGCACAATCAACAAAATTACAGATCACTGCTTTGGCATCCTGTCAGATGACAGGAAAAAAAAACACAAAAAAACAGGGAAATGGATGTAAGAAAAGCAGCAAGAGGTACTGACATATCAAATTTTCGTTTATATTAAGAATACCAAAGGAATTTTTATATATGATTAAAATAAAAACTAATCTGAAAGTCTCTATTAGAAAGTTCTCTGAAATTATCATTTCAACTCATTTCAATTCTTCATCATATGGTAGTAATTTGGTATTAAGCAAATTTCCATTCTGTGTTGCTCCACAGAAGAGGGTCACACCTTATATACTGTGTACCAAGAATACATTCTTGGAGAATGATAACATTACAGTTCTTTCTTCACTCATGTCCCTGACTGCTAGCCAGGCATTGGCAAGCTTTACCCATTTGGTGGGTACCGCAGACGCTGTCTGGTCCAGCGTCCGACTTCTTTTCTCTGCTTGCCCTGGAAAAAGACAGTGGTGTCCCTGTAGTCTGTGATCTGTCTCTTCAAATGTTCGCCTGACCTCATTATCCAGAACACTCTATAAATGTAGTCTGCTACACAGCCCTGAGTCTGTGAAGGAGCAGAAAACTGCCTTGGAAGTGACAAAGCAAAATAGAATGATGTCTAGCCAGGCTTGGAAAATACAGTTGCCAGGTTGTTATTGGTTTAAAGAAAACGCCTGAGCAATGTGCTGGCCACCTCCTTCTGTGCCTGAAACACTGCTGTGAACACTGTTATAGAAGCACCAGAAACTGAGGGGAAAGTCTGCCCCTTTGCTAGCATTCCTGCCCACTAGCTGTTCTCCAGGAAGTACTTTGTACTTTATGAGTGATCACAAGCCTCAGAGCACGGCTGCACCCATCTTCCCACGTTGCTAGCTAGTTGGCCTATAAAGCAAGTGTCTTTTCTTTCAGTAGGGCCACACTGTGGGAAGACTGATCAGGTAACTTGTGTTTGAATTTCTGGTCTTCCACCTGTTGACCTTGGAGAACCACTCGACTTCTCTGATCCTTGGTATTCTTATCTGTAAAATGGAGGCGAGGACAACTACTGCGTATGGCTGTTGTGCAGCTGAAATAAGAGAATACATCCAAAACCAGCACAGTATCTGACACAGAGGAGGTACTCAACAAGTGTTAGATTTCTTTTGTGCAAGTCAGGGGGACAGGATCTGGTGGTTCCTCCTTATCATCCCACAAGCGTTATGGTGACATTGTTAATGTTGCTTAGCCAAAAGACAGTCATGTACACTTCTTGACAGGAAACCATGATTTTTTTTTTAATGGTATTTGAGCTTGGATTCTCCTCAAGGCAGAGCCTGAGACAAGACTAGTGTGCACGTAGTACATGTTTATTTGGAAGGTGATTCTAGGGACTAGGAATGAGGGTCTGAGGAGAGTTGGGCAGAAAAGGAAGACAGGCCAATTGAAGAGTATGTTATCAAGGTCACTACTGTGGGCAATGGAGCTGGATTCCACAAGGACCTTCCACGAGGCATGCAGAATGCCCCTGAAGGATGAGACGCACTATCACTTCTCTGTTGGTCCTGTGTGGCCGTGGTTAGTTTGGGTTAGTCCCCCACCCTTCCAAGTTTTCCATGTCAGCCAGCCGATTTTTTTTTTAATACTGATTTATCTATCAGCTGCAGGGAGTCTTAGTTACAGCACAGGGCACCCTCAGTCTTTGTGGAGGCACACAGGATCTTTAGTTGAGGCATATGAACTCTTAGTTGCAGCATGTGGGGTCTGCTTCCCTGACCAGGGGTTCAATTCAGACCCCTGCATTGGGAGCTTGGAGTCTTAGCCACGGGACCACCAGGGGAGTCCCTCCATCAGCCTATTGAGTACACCCATGGGTGCCTTCCTGGGTGTTCACTGGAGGGACTGATGCTGAAGCTGAAGCTCCAGTACTTTGGCCACCTGATGCGCAGAGCTGACTCATTTGAAAAGACCTTGATGCTGGGAAAGATTGAGGGCAGGAGGAGAAGGGGACAACAGAGGATGAGATGGTTGGATGGCATCACCGAATCAATGGACATGGCTTTAGGTGGACTCCGGGAGTCAGTGACAGACAGGGAGGCCTGGCGTGCTGCGGTTCATGGGGTCGCAAAGAGTCAGACATGACTGAGCGACTGAACTGAACTGAATGGGTGCCTTCCTGTACCAAGGATTATTGGGGAGAACTGAGTCAAGGCCTGTGTGGAACGCCCACCCCAGCCAGGACTGGCTAGATAACTTGTGGGATTTCAGGGCAAAATGAAAAGGCTGGCTTCTTTGTTTAAAAATTATTGAGAATTTCAAGACACCAACAGAAGAGCACTAACCCAAGCCCTTCTAAACGAGACGTCCTGTGCAACTACATAGGTCCCGTGCCCCATGAACCCAGCCCTGACCCCATTTGGGGCTGGAATTAGGGACAAAGCCAAGTAAATGTGAGTGGAGGCACCATTGGTGCCAGAGGCAATGTGCCAAACTTGAGAGTTTGAACTAAAACTGGTCTAAGCCCATTGTGGCAATCTCATTTCCCTTCTAGAGTGATTAGGTTAAGGATGGTCATGTCCTGGCCAATAAAATGTAAGAGCATTAAAGGATAACACCGAAGGGTATTGGGTAAAGGGAAGTGAGCAAAGCAAAAGTGTTTCTTTTGCTCTTTCCTCTCTCCCTTCTGCCAGAGATACTGTCCTGTGAGAATATCATGCTGGGAGATGCAGCAGCCGTCTTGTAGCTATGAGGAGACATTGCAGCTACACTGAGCACCGGGTCCTTGGAAGACTCTGTTGAGTTTCTGGACCCGCTCTGGAACCACTACTTTAGGACTTACTCCTCAGTAACAATAAACATCCCATGAGTAAAGTCACAGTGCCCAGAAGCATTCCTAACTTCTATAACTCTGAAAAATGTACCTTCTCTTTTTGTCCATACATTTCCCACATTCTCTGAAGCAGAGTAAGGGCTTAATAATAATCTGTGGAATATGCTTTGATCAAGCCAGGGCAGATGAAGAATTAATTAAAGAAGTAAGTTGCTGCTTGCAGTTGAATGGGTAGAGGAAAGACAGCTCCAATTTACTTTCTCTATCTGAATTATCTGCATCTTTTGCCTCTGGCTACTTTCTAAATTTTACTTGCTGGGAAGAGTGATAAGAAGGGACAGGACAGTTGACTTCTCCAGGCCCTCACTGGTGGGAATTTAACCACCACTGGATCTTCTTTTCTAGGGTCAAGCTGTTTAAACTTTGTAGAAAACACTGCTGTATATCTGCCTGCCCTGAATTCCCTTCATCTGGTAGTGAATTCCATTTTATCTTAGAGAACTGTCCAGACTCTTAGCCTGCACTCCTGCTACCACTTTAGAATCAAGGTACCTGACCCTCCTATGACCAAGGTCTGGGCAACTAACCCAGAGGCCAATTAGACTTTCTCTCCAGGAAAGCTGAATCCCAAGGCAGTGCCCTGAACAGATTAATTCTTGTTGTCTAAATTTTGAGTGATCCAGGGTCCCTGTCCTTACTGCAGCTTATCCTTAAAGTCTGTGAGCAAGCCTATATTTTTTTTTCTCTCTTTCTTTTCTTTTGCCTGTTACCTGCAATTTCTACTGCACATCACCAAAGAATCAAAGAACCCAAACTTCAAACCCAGAATTTAAAGGAAATGGAAACCCTAAATGTAGATAACATTATCCAGCAGTGAAATATGTATAAGTGAAATCCCCTCCTTTTACATATTCTCTTACATTAGTGGAAAATCTATTTAGCAGCCTAATTGCAAAACTGGCTTCAATTATCTATCTTTCCATGTATTCATGTAACTCTGCAATGTGACTTGCTCACTCCTCCCACTAAAAGATGGAGTCTGTTTCCCCACTATTGAATATGGAATGGATTGGGTTTGTGATTTGCTCTGGACAACAGAATGTGGTCAAAGCAATGAAGCATCTGTTCAAAGGTTAGGCCTCAAAAGGCTGTGCTTGCTTCTGATCGATCTCCTGGGGCCCTGTGACTGCCATGTAAACAAGCCCAGGCTACTCTACTGTAGGATGAGAGGCCACATGGAGCAGAACTGATTGATTCCAGCCAGGCCCATCTTAGAGCAGAATGCCACTGACACTCAACCTATGAATAAGCCAGTCCAAAAATCAGAAAAGCTGCCTACAAGTCTACAAGTGCATGAGTGAGTCCATCCACAACCAGAAGAACCATTCAGATGATTAACAACCCCCGAGCAACAATAAATGGTCATTGTTTTAACCCACTGAGTTTTCAGAGAGTTTTTGTACAGTAATAGCTAATTGATACCACCTATAAATAAAGCATAAGGCACTGGATCGGTATTTAACCAATTATTATGTGCTTAATAAGTACCTAGCACTATGCTCATACATTAGTGCTTATTGAGATTCTCGTGGTAATCCTATCAGTTTATTTATTTGTTTGCTTATTTGTTTTAAAAATAATGTGGCCCCTCTCTACCTGCACATTCTAGAGAGGCAAACATTTAGACAGTCATAAGGACTATACTATCAAATGTTAATTAGAAAATTTATCTGATAACAGAATTTTTTTTTAAATCAGGCATTAGCACAGTCCATCATGTTGCCAAAATCAGAAGGAGATTCTGTTTTAACAAGGTGTTGTGAGTGATAACTGTGGATCTCGGGCCATGATTATTCCTACCATCTTTCTCCCTTCTCCATTTAGCACATGTCTGAAAAATTGAATTGAATATTTAATCTGCCAAGGGCAAGACTTATGGTTCTACTGAAGACTGGAGTAACTTCAGGTTTGTGAGCCAAACCACAAAACACCCTGAGTGCTACAGATTCAGAAAGCTTGAGTCAGCTCTGTGATCACTTTTGGAAAATTCTAAAACTGTCTATCCATGTAGAGCCAACATGTAACAAGGGGATTTGGTAGAAACAACTAGGTTTCAATGAAGCAATTCATTTCATGGACTGGAAGGATAGATTTCAGTAATGGGTGTGTTTGATTTTCTCAGGCTTTGAAATAATTTTTGAAAAGCTGTGTTTTAATCTGGTGCCTAAATCCAGTAGTTGTATAGGACAGTGGTTCATTTAAATATATGAAAAGTAGAAGTATATTTAACATAGGTCCATCATTTTTACTATACAAGGTATTTCCAACAAAATGGAATTTTGAAATCACTGCTGCTGCTGCTGCTGCTGCTGCTGCTGCTAAGTCGCTTCAGTCATGTCCGACTGTGTGACCCCATAGATGGCAGCCCACCAGACTCCCCGTCCCTGGGATTCTCCAGGTAAGAATACTGGAGTGGGTTGCCATTTCCTCCTCCAATGCATGAAAGTGAAAAGTGAAAGTGAAGTCGCTCAGTCATGTCCGACTCTTAGGGACCCCATGGACTGCAGCCCACCAGGCTCCTTCGTCCATGGGATTTTCCGGGCAAGAGTACTGGAGTGGGGTGCCATTGCCTTCTCCATGAAATATCACTAGTAACTTCAATTTGTGGTTCCAACAGGATTTAGAAAATGTTTTTGCTGATTCATTTGGAACAAAAGGTTTCCCCAAACACAATGAAAATCCACTTGTAAAATAGATTTTCCAGTGAAGAAACATATGATAGTGGTTCTATTTATAACTCAAAGCAAATTTCCAAGCTTCTTGATAAATCTGTTTTCTCTTTCATGACATCGTGAAAGACAATTGCAAAAGACACATGGAAAATGAAACAAAAGAAAAATTACTTAAGTCTGTCATTTAACACTGCCAATTTATTGTTGGCAAAATGCATTACTTTTTTAAAGTGATGCAGGAGGTGAGCTACTCAGACAACATAGAAGCTAAGAAACACTCAGCAAACTAAATAGTTCAGAGGTTTTCCATCTTGCCCCATGATATTTCCAAGTCGTCAGACAAATTTATATTTGTAATCAATGATTTTTTTCTAAATGTTTTATCTCTGAAAGAAGGAATAAATCAAACTGTAACAAAAATAAACTTTAGAGACTAAAATACTATTTGGGGCAAAATGTAAAATAAAATTAGCAATGATAAAGTTATCTAAGTGACACTGTGTTTTATTGGCCTGTGATAGGATGTTTCCAGGTTAGCAGGTCTAAATGTTCACTCCACCTAATCAAGACCAGTCTTTTCATGTTTTGTTTTCTTCCATATTTAGAAACAATTAAGCAAAACTCGAGGCTTCTCAGTGTAGCCTTAAGAAACTCAAATTATTCAGCCTTCCCAAAGTTCAGGTTTCAAAATAGGACTATTAAGGGAGGAGAAGCTAAATCTCTTCCAAATCCAATTACAATTTTACCTGATTATTGATCTCAGATTGCAAATGTTAAAGACATGGTTCACTCTCACTTCTTGCAGCTGGTTTTGTGTCACCCTTTAAGCTTCAGAGGAAACTTGAGGATGCCGAGAGTCCTGGACGTTTTGATTCTCTGTGTTTGTTGTCTTAGACTGCCTTGCTACATTTCATTTGCAAGCTTTTGATGTAGCAAAGTTTTGATCTTGATTTATGTGTCCTGAGCACTTTTTATCAAGATTGGAAAGGGAAGAGAAAAAAAAATAACTTCCTAGTTCTTCTCTGGAGGAATATAATTTCTTACAAGTATTTCTAAATGGGTCAAATGCATTTTATAAATCCATTTCATTCCCAAATGCTACTGTCATGTGACAGCATGTTCTCGGTTCTTTGTCTCATCACAACAAAGATTTGGAGTGACGGACATTAAAGCCCTCGGCGTGTCACAGCTCTGGGGTCTTGGGCAAACCGTGTTATAGCTCTTAGGCAAATCAGTGTTACAGCTCTATTCTATTTAGAAGATAGCAGGAGAATCCATCCTCGAAGTGTGAGGGCATGCCAACCCAAAGAACTGAAGGGAAGAGAGTGGAGGAGCACGTGGGAGAGGGGGAGAGAGAGAGAGGGAGAGAGAGGGAAAGAGCGCACGCATGCAGGAGAGGAAGAGAGAGGGAGAGAGAGCACACGCACGCGGGAGAGAAAGGAAGAGAAAGAGAGAAAGAAAGAAAGAGAGAGAGAGAGAGAGAGAGAGCGCGCGCGTTGGCTCCTCCTTTTATATGTTTTTGCCTCCACCTGGGCCTGCCCTATGCAAATTGGGCTTAGCCAGGAGTGCTGTTCGTTCTACCTGAAGTCTTCACTCTGGTCCTCGGACCTTCCTTGTTTTTTAGCCACCGCCATTTTGGACTCTGTTTCCCTATTCTACCTACCTAACACTATCTTTTGAGAAGATGTAAAACAGAAAGAGAGAAGAGGATATTCTTGGTTCTCAATCCCTTAGAAGCTTCTAGTTCTTGAGACATTTATTTCAATGTAATCTACTCATAAATGTACTTTTATTGTTTAGTATCAATGAATACTGGAAGGGGGAACTTTCCAGTGAGGATATTCTCAAAATCCTCAAGGAAACAAATTTAGATGGGAATAAAATCCACGAAACAAGAGAAAGTTTGAAACTAGGACATGCTAGAACTAGGATCAACTAGGAATGTTAAAATGAAAATATAGTATTGAAATAAAAATTGAATAGATGAGCTTCATATCAGCTTCCTTACTGCTGAAGAATGAATGGGTAAACCAGATGGTCAAAGTTTATCTCCCAGAATGAAGTTCAAAAAGATAAAGAGAATGAAAAGTTAAAGAAAAGTTCAAACAGAACACATCTATATATTTAGTACAGTGTCAGAAGCAGAGAATAGAAGAAATAGTGGAAAGATAATATTGAAGAGATACTAGGAAAAACAACCCAAAGCTAAAGGGGAAGAAATGAGCTCTCATATAGAAAATTCCTATCAAGTGAATAGGAAGATAATAATAACACACCTGTAGGCATATCATGTAAAATTCCAGAGTATCAGAGATAAAGTGAACATTCTAAAAGCTATCAGAGGGAAAAGACATAATAATACAAGAAAGGAATGACAATGAAATTATCAACAACACTGGAGATCATCAGTCAATATGCTAAAGGAAAATAATTTTGGACTCAGAATTCTATATCTAGCCCAGTGGAAAGACAAAATAGATATTTTAATACATACAAATATTTGAAAAATTTTAATTTACTATCCAAAGACTCTCACTGAAAAAACTACACTAGGGTGTACCCTTGCAAGCAAAAAAAAGTGAATCTAAAGGAAGCGTGCAAAAAGTCACAGTGAGCAAATAAATCAACAAAAACATAGTAGTAGATCAAAATGAATAATGTTTTAAAAATTATGTGTTTAAAAACAAGCTGGGACCAAAATTTCAGAAAGTAGTAACATGGAAGTTGGGAAGAATAGTGTAGAGAGAAATAACAGTAAGTCAAGTGTCTTTTTTTTTTGCTTGGAGAATAGAGATTTTGATTAAATTGTGTGTTTAAATAAAGTAACCACTTACATGCACACATGCATACACATATATAAAACAGTAGAAGTGGGAAATGTGGAAAAAAGAAAATGCAGTCAACACAATAAAAGATAGGACTAGAGAAGAAGAAATGGAAAAAAAAAAAAGGAGAGTCAAGAGAAAAAGACTTTGCCTTAGTGACACTGTCTGAACTCCTGGAATAAGCCTTCCCTGACTCTAGGTGCACTCCTGGACTTCTTACTTACTTGAGTCATTCAGTCACCTTTTTGGCTAAAATTAGATTAGATGGGTTTTTACCACATGAATTCATCCCAAAGCATCTTAATTAATTCAGCCTTCATATTCATCACCCATATTTTTGCTTCACTTGCCTTCCTTTTCATGCTGAATTAAATGCTCACACTTTACCACAGTGTGTTAAAATTTATTTTTGGAAACATACAGGATATAAATAATGAAAAAAATTCACCCATTGCTAGATTCCTCATTTCTCTGGCTTTTCAATATTTCGACTTTGCCATTCCCTAGCCCTGTAGAGAGATGCCATCTATTTTTCCATCTCAGAGTCTGGGACACACGATCTTTTGTTGGAAAAGGATTTTTTTAAAAAAAAAATCAACTTCTTCCACCAAAATTAAGCAAAAATGAAACACAAGTTATGCCATTTATACAGTATTTTCATACTCAGTTTGACCTGAGATGATAACTTGGGGACAATTAAATAGCCATAAAATAAATCAACCTCAGAGAGCTGATTTCCCAGGTCTAACGTTCCTCAGAATTCCAAGTAGAGTTTCTAATCAGTTTTATTCACATAGGAAAGTACTTCCAGTCATATTTATTTTCCTGCTGCACTCACAGGCCAGGATTTTCTCCTGACCATGCGCAAAATAAAAAATATCCCCTACCTGGATCACTCTTTCTTTGTTTATAGAGAACCTGAAAGGGAAAGTGTTAGTTGCTCAGAGGTGCCTGACTCTTTACAACCTCATGGACTGTAGCCCACCAGGCTCCTCCGTCCATGGAATTCTCCAGGCAAGATACTGGAGTGGGTAACCATTCCCATCTCTAGGGGATCTTCCTGACCCAGGGATTGAACCCAGGACTCCTGCACTGCAGGCAGATTCTTTACCGTCTGAGCTACCAGGGAAGCCCCTTGTGTATGAATTTATCACACTTTATTTGTCTGTTCATCAGCTGTTAGAGATATTTAGGTTGTTTCCACTTTGGGGCTATTATGAACAATGCTTCTATGAACATTCACTTAATATGTTTTGTGCAGACATACCATTCCAATTTTCAAGAAGCTTTTAGAGAAACTTCCAAACTATTCTCCAAGGTTACTGTACCATCTTATTATCCTACCATAATGTGAGTTTCAATTTCTGCACATCCTCACCTATACTTGCTATTGTCTTTTTGGTTATAGCCACTTAGTCTTTGTTAAGAGGTATTTCACCGTGGTTTTGATTTGTACTACCTAATGACACGTGCTGTTGAGCATGTTTCGGTGAACAATCAGACCGAAAGTAGTATAGGGATACAGCCGGGTCTCAGAAACAACTGGAGCCAGGGTCACAAATGCAGCCAAGACTCCCTCTCTCTTTCCTTATCACCTGCTCTGGTTTTCCTGGCAGGTGAGCTGAATGTTCGTCTCTTTCATCAGAGACAAACTTCTTCCACATGGCTCCTGTAAGTTCCTGCCATCAGACAGGTCCGGACTCCTTTTCTCAGGAAGCTCTGATTCATCTGCCTTGGGTCAGACACTCAGGACTAGATCAGTTAATAGTGAGCAGGAAATCAACCCAAGACAAAAACATGGCAGCTCCCAAAGGAATCACAGGACTGAAAAAGGAAGAGTGGTTCTCAAGAATGCCTGTGCGCATGCTCAGTTGCTTCAGTCGTGTCCAATTCTTTGAAACCCCATGGACTGTAGCCCACCAGGCTCCTCTGTCCATGGGATTTCCCAAGCAAGACTATTGGAGTGGGTTGCCATTTCCTTCTCCAGAGTACCTTCTTGACCTATGGATCAAACCCATGTCTCCTGCATTGGCAGGTAGATTCTTTACCACTGAGACACAAATTGGGAAATGTTATTTCCAGTAGAAAGAGGAGAAACTGATAATACGAAATACTATGTGTCCATGTCACTACTGACTTTAAAGAGCAAAAGGTACTAGATTTTTAGTCTCTAGAAGTTTTATAATGGCCTTTGGTCAAAAGCCTTAAAATTTTACTCACCTGAACTATTGCCAAATATAAAGGAATATGTAGTTATACTCTTACTGTATATTAGTGATATTCTTGATGTTGGTTGTCTACTTAAACAGCAATATTCTGGGGCTGATGTAACGTTATAACAAAGTTTTTGAAGGAAATGCTATTGCAATAAATGACAGCACTGTTCTGCTTGTGTCGCAACTTTCATTGACTTCACCAAAAAGGATTCTGATGAAACACTGAACTCATAGGTTACAGTCAGGCAGCCCGCAGGCCTGATTTCACTTTATAACATTTATTGTTTGACTCAGATGATAATTTTTTAAAGTTGCATTAGTCTCCTACACTAAAAAATCTGGAAACTTCACACAGAAATCTGAATTTTTACCTTCTCTTGGAAAATGAAAGGCACTGCCCTTCCACTCCCATTCCTCTGCACACATGTGTTTTGTAACCACTGATTCAATTTTTTTTCCATCTCTAGTTATCAACTGTCTCTGAGGAAGCATATATCAAGTTTCTAAGTCATAGTTACTCATGGCCTTGCTGACCTATAAGGTGACAGGACATAAATGAGGGTTTTGCTTCACAGCTGAATGAAACGAAAATCTCTTCCAAAAGTATTTAAAGCTTGCGATCATTTTACTTTCAGGCTCTTATATTATAGGAAGGAAAATTATAGAGACAACGTAAATTCTCTTCACAAAATCAGCAGTCTTTGTATTAATCCTTGGTCTTCTCTCAAAACAGACAACTCCTAGTTTTTATTACTTACTACTAATTATATTTATCTAATACTATTCTGTAGTTTCATTATCAATTGTCATAAACCACCTTTAGTAAATAAAATAAGTATACAATTGTGAAAGTGAAGTTGCTCAGTCGTGTCTGACTCTTTGCGATCCGTGGACTGTATGTAGCCCACCAAGCTCCTCCATCCATGGGATTCTCCAGGCAAGAATACTGGAGTGGGTTGCCATTTCCTTCTTCAGGGGATCTTCCCGACCCAGGGATTGAACCTAGGTCTCCCACATTGCAAGCAGACGCTTTAACCTCTGCACCACCAGGGAAGCCCAAAATATATAGTTATAATAACATAAATATAGTTAACAATACTGTATTTCATATTTGAATGTTGCTATGAGGGTATATCTTTAAAGTTCTCATCAAAAGAAAACAAGGTTTTGTAACTATGTAAGGTGATGGATGTTAAACTAAACTGTGGTGATCATTTTGCAATATATACAAATATGAAATCATATGTTGTACAACTGAAATCAATATATTGTTAAATGTCTCATAAGTTAAACAAAAAATCATTTTAGTTTGAAGTACGCTAAACAATTCTGGTTCTAATCTAAGGCCATCTGGTTGTCATCTTACTCTAATTGATGGCAGGAAGTTTATAATCTTGCCCTTTACCTTAATCAACCCAATGAAAGATGGCACTCTGTGTTATTAGCATTTCGATCCAGTTTCTTAAGACTCAAGAGGCTAAGGCATTGGGCCATCTTATCCGCTGACTGCTGCTATGCTACCCAGATCCCTCTGAGGAACGAGTAGTTTATTCCCTCAGATGTTGGGAGTGCTGCTGGAAGATGTCAGCCCCATTGAAGCCACCTTCCTCACAGCCATGTCTTCTCTGAGGGCAGTCCACACCTGAAGAATTCTTGGTGAGATATAAAATCCTGCCCCTCTTCTCCCAGTGTGGGATATCTAAAGGACCATTCCACCCCCAAGGCTCCCAAAGCCTTCAATGGGAGTTCAGCTTCTGTTTAATCTTGCTTCCCTGCGTCTTTCCACAGGCGTTGACCTCAATTTCCCTTTAGGAGCCCTTTGCACCCTAGTCTCCAGCTTGGAGCTGGCTTTGCGGAGGCCGTCTTGTGAAACTGTTAGCAAGAGGCTGGCTATGAATGAGGGTAGTGTTTCAGAGCGGAAGCGAAGAAACTAGGAGAGCTGAAGCACAGGATTCCTACATGGGAAACGAGGCAAAATAGCAAGTGGAGCAAGTTTCTGAAAGCCCAGCAGGAAAGTCTCCATTGATTCTCAACCAGAGCTCCCAGAGAGCAGAAACCAAGCAGTACTGGTTATTCTTCTCCTGTTTCCTATTAAAGTACTCATGAGCACAAGGAGAGAAGATGAAAAAGTCACACTGGCGTTACCAACTAGGAATGCTCCCCAGATATCTGCCAGATGTTAGGAAGGACGTTTTCATAGCAAAGCCTGGAATGACAAGCTAGGGGGATGTAACTTAGAGGGGTTCTAAGTAGGGAAAAGTGAGATGGTGAATACGGGCAGAACTACAGACTGCTAGAGATGACTGCCCCCATGAGGGCAGAGGAATCAATCCTGAAGATCAGAAGTCCTCTTTCGTAAGGACCTGGGGATCTATCCTTTAGAGTGGACAGATTCAGGATAAAAAGAAAACCGCAGGCTAACAAAGATGGGCTGGGTGGCTTGCCCATTCAGTCCTCCAGTCTGAGAGGCAAACAGAGGATTCCAACACTCACCGTTGCCCCATGATTACAGGCATCCACCAGAGCTGAATATAGTTCTCCCTTTTCAAGGATAATCAATATTTAAAATGTGGTAGGGGAAGCCTATGAAACATTATATAACATAAATGATAGAGAATTTGGCCCTTGAGGTTTTCAGAATAACATGTGTTTGGAAAATATTTCTATAGGAGACCTAATTGGTTTTAGAAACCATCAGCTTTGCACTCTGAATAAGATTAAGGAAAACATGGATGTTTGAAATAAAAGATAAACTATGAAATAGATATGATAACAAACTGATTTTTTTTTAAAGGAGCTAGTTGAGATGGAATCAGAAATCAAAAACTGTATCAGATGGGACCATTGTTAAAAAAAAAAAAGAAGTTAAAATATAATCACATAATTAGTCACACACTGACAGAGAAGAAAACTGAAGCAGTGATTTGGAGAATTAGCTTGAGAAGGAAGCATTAGAAAAAATACAGGGAAGTAACCTATTTTTTTCTGAGTAGTGTGATTTTCATCTGTTTATTTGTTCATTGTTTTCATCTGCGTTCTACCTAAAAGATCCACTGACTGGAAATTCAGAATTTATTCTCACTGTGCTCTCACCCCCTTGATTTTATAACTATCAATCAAACATCACTCTGTGACATCTGTTTTCCCCACCATGCACAAAAGAGAATGTTGAACTGTTATCTTCAGAATGGCCAATCAGCAGTGCCACCCCCCCTGGATATCTATTATCTTAACTCTACGGTTCTCAGAACACTGGGAGGGAGTGTTCTCAAGGTTACTCAAGATTAAAAACAAGGAAAATGGAAATGCTGAGAGTGAAAATGTGATAAATAGGTAGGGCAGAGACTAGATAATAATTCCAGATAAAAATTATTCCTAAGGTCCAAGGCAGAAAAAACCATAAGCAATAAATTAACAGAAACAGATTATTAAAAATTAATTAATTCATAGAAAACTTTGCTGATATGAAGATGTATTACAGTGCATGGAATTCAAGAGCCCATCATATACCCAAACGTGAAAGGTAAGAAAAAAGTGAACATCTAGACATGTCCTATTAAAATTTTCTTGTAGTTTCAAAAAATTTTAAAGTGTGCTACATATAGGAGAAAGACATAATGTACAAGAAAAACTGTGAGCATAAAATGAGCTGTATTCTTTACCTCTCATGCAGAGATGAAATCTTAGACAGGAAGGAGGGCTGCAGAAACAACAAGGGTGTCAAAGTTTGAACTATTAGAGTAATTGCTTGTCACAGCAAGTCCTGGGTCCAGGACTGGAGTTACACCCGCTATCTGGTAGTTTCTCAGGCTCCTTTGAGCTGCTCATCCTTTCCCTCTGCACTCTGCCAAGAATGAATGACCTTTCACCAATGCTGTTGTCAGCTAGTACACATTGTATCTCCACAATCAGGTTCAGTAAGGACCAGGCCACCACCAGGTTGACCATCCTGAACTCATCCGTCATCACCCCTTTGAGGCACCTGATCTGTTGGATCATCTGCAGTGAGTTTTCAGTTTGTGGCCATAAACAAGCACACTAGTTTGCTATTGCTGCTATAACAAATTAGTACACACTTGGTGGCTTAAGACAATTCAACTTCATTATTTTACAGTTTTGTGGATGCTGGAAGTCTGAGATGGGTTTCACTGGGATAAATCAAGGTGTCATGAGGGCTGCAGTCTCTTGCGGGCTCTATGGGAGAATCTGTTTTCCTGCTCTGTCCAGCTTCTCTAGGCTGCCCGCATCCCTTGGAACATGGCCCCCTTTTGTCTTCAAAACTGACAACAGTTGGCTGAGTTCTCACCACATTGCATCACTCTGACCTTCCCTTCTGCCTTCTTCTTCTACATTTAAGAACTCTTATGATTATATTGGGCCCACCTGAATAATCCAGGGTATACTCTCTTTCTTAAGGTTAATTTGTTAATAACCTTAGCTCTATCTGCTACCTTAATTCCCCTTTGCCATATGACCTAATGGGTTTTAGGAATTAGAACATAGCCATCTTTGGAGTTCCACTATTCTTTCTACTACAACAGGCTTCTCTGGTTTTGCTTCTGGCTACCTTAACTATGGGGCTTCCCAGATGGCTCGGTGGTAAAGAAAATGCCTGCCAATGCACGAGATGTGGGAGACTCGGGTTTGGTCCCTGGGTCAGGAAGATCCCCTGAGGGAGGAAATGGCAACCCACTCCAGTATTCTTGCCTGAAAAATCCCACTGACAGAGGACAGGCCACAGCCCATGGGGTGGCAAAGAGTTGGACACGACTCAGTGACTAAGCACGCACACCTTGACTATGCATCAGCACTTCCAGAGAAGATTGGTGATATAAAAAAGGTAAATGTTAACATTCATTTATAAGAGTTTGATGAAGGAGGGGGCAACGCATGGCTAAAATATAGAACTAAGATTAAATCAGATAAAACGTGTGAAATCCTCTACCCCAGACTTGACCCAGAACCTTTTGACTAAGTGGAATCTGAAGTTGATACCCTAGGTCCTTTCAAACCATGGCTCCTAGAGTTTGGTCCTTCATCCATTTTTACACAGGAGTCACTATTTCACAAAATTCTTGCTACCCTCTTTCTCTTTTCCTCCTCATCATCCTGAAAATATTTTTTTTAATTTCTCCTTTGGATACATTCAGCATGGAAAGACTGCCATGGACATTGTGTTTGCTTTATCACTGTGGACCAAGAGTCTGTAATCTTGATCATCACTTTTCTGGATTTTCTTTTGTGCTTCTCTGGTGGCTCAGATGGTAGAGAATCTGTCTGCAATCCTGGAGCCCCAGGTTCAATCCTTGGGTTGGGAAGATCCCCTGGAGAAGGGAATGGCAATCCATTCCAGGATGCTTGCCTGGAAAATTACATGGACAAAGGAGCCTGCTGGGCTACAGTCCACTGGGTTTCACAGTCAGACATGACTGAGCAACTAACATACATAGCAATGTATCAAAGTGGTTGTCTCTCTGTGGTCCTGCCAATTAAATGTTGTCAAACTTTTGCACTTTTGCCATCAGATAGGTGAGAAGTGATGCCAACATAGTTATAATTTTCACCTCTCTTATTCTGAATAAGTTTGACCATCTTATCATGTTTAAAGGTCATGGAAAATACATTTTAATTTCAATGTATTTGTTGCTTGTAGTATTTTCTTACTTTTTAAAGTTGGAGAGAACAGGATGGGTATGATTAGGTATGAAACCAGTTTATATTGAGCCAAAGGTAATGGCAAATATGTTTCTTAGAGAAAGACCTATGAAACTTTACTTGAAATATTGCATGGAAGAAACTATATCCATCAGATTTTATCATGAATTCATATGGTGAATTTCCTTACACTACACTGCTCTCACCAGAGTGCTCTTCTTTAGCTATGTATCAGATGCACAAACAGAATTTGATTTTGAAAAAGAAAAGAAATAGATGCTTTGACCCACTAATGGACATTTGGACCCAGAGACTCTGGAGTCCTGGTAGGTTATGTTTTTTTTGTTTGTTTGTTTTTAGTTTTCTGGAGGTACTTTATTTTGTTTCTTTCTTTGAACTGAGAAGATGATTCTGTGCAGAAGAATGTACTTGTTCAAGAATTATTTATTGGGTATCTTCCAACTGCCAGGGAATGAACTGGCTGGCAGGTACAAGGAACACAACTGTGATGAAACCAGACACAGCCTCTGTCCTCAGAGACTGGAAAAATATAAACCAAAGATACTGAATAGATTCACATGGAGTGTCACCAGTGCCCTGAAAGGACAGGGGGTTGAGATAGAGAAACAGGAAGGAATGCTTCTGGACAGTATGGTCAGGGATGATCTACCCGACGAGGGAACACTCAAGCTGATTTGCAGAAGCAAAATGGGCTTTTTGGGGCTGTGTAGTTAAACTTTTAAGGGCTACCGGAAACATCTGAACAGAATTCACATAAAGTCCTGTGCTCAGTGCCTGGTTCATAGCAAATGCCAGCTGCTATGATGATGATGCAAATGATTTTCTGCTCAGCCAGATCTTCTTCCCCTAAGGTCCATTTCTGACTGTTAGTTGCTCAGTTGTGTCCAACTCTTTATGACCCCATGGCCTGTAGGCTGCCAGGCTCATCTGTCCATGGAATTCTCCAGGCCAATATACTGGAGTGGGTAGCCATTCCCTTCTCCAGGGGATCTTCCTGACCCAGGGATCAAATCCAGGTCTCCTGCACTGCAGGCAGATTCTTTACTATCTGAGCCACTGACTAAACTACTGCATTAAACCTTCCTTAGTGAATCCAGCCCCCACACTCTTTTACTCACCAAATGTTTACGGGACCTCTACTGTCTGTCAGGCACCATCCTCAGCTCTCGGGGATACACTGGTAAAGTCCACTCGGCCTTCGAAGAACATATGTTAGAGCAGTAAACTAAATTTCTCAGTTTTCTTTTCCAGACTCAATAGGATTGCACACTCTTGGAGGGCACTGGACTTATCCTTTTTTTAATCCCTCCCCCCAGTTCCTGACATAAGCTAAGTGTTTTGTAAAGTGCTAGACTCAGTGACCTTTTAGCTGGTCCAATGTGCATCACCCTCTCAGTAGCCAAGGACTCTGAGACCTGTCAGTGCTATTAGGAGAAAGAAGAGAATAAGTGTGAAGTCTGACACATTAAGGGCCTGAAAACTATCTTTATGCCTGAAAAAAGGCCAACATCTCTACGACTACAGACTGATGAAAAGTTTGAAGTATGGTACCAAAACTCAGATCCTGCTGGCCTGGCCTTTAAACAAGTGATTGTTGTAAATGTGTTGATTTTGTTACTGTTGTTAACCAACTTAAAAAAAAATTTTTTTTTTCTTAAGAGAATATGTTCATCAATCCTGGAGAAGTTTCTGGATTCCTAATATGAACTAAAACCCTCCCTCCACTTTGCCCAGTATTACCCCACCAACCCACCACATGTATGTGTATCTACATCTATGTAGAATGTAACGTATTTACACACTATGTAGAGTCTATAATTTTATTCCAAATCTCCTATTTCCTCCAAGTGAGTGCTCTCCAGCATAAAAAACACCTATTATGCCAATAACTTATTGAGTTACAGTTCATTTAGTATGGGTTTGTTGTTACTATTGTTGAACACTAAGTCTTGTCTGACTCTTTGCCATCCCACAGACTGCAGCACACCAGGCTCCTCTGTCCTTCACTGTCTTCCACAGTTTGCTCAAATTCATGTCCATTGAGTTGGTAATGCTATCTAACCATCCTATCCTCTATCACCCCCTTCTCCTCCTGCCTTCAATCTTTCCCAGCATCAGGGCTCTTCACATCAGGTAGCCAAAGTATTGGAGCTTCAGCCTCAGCAACAGTTCTTCAGATGAATATTCAGGGTTGATTTCCTTTAGGATTGCCTGGTTTGATCTTGTAGTCCAAGGAATTCTCAAGAGTCTTCTTCAGCACCACAATGCAAAAGCATCTCTTCTTCAATTATGAGTTTAATATTAAATAATAGTTTAATATTAAATAATGCCCCTTTGGGTATGAACTTCAGGTAAACCACATATAATTATTTAGTGTAAGCGTACTTCATGCAATATTTGGAATATGTGTATTAATCACGCTTAGTTGTGTCTGATTCTTTGTGACCCCATGGACTGTAGCCTGCCAGGCTCCTCTGTCCACGGAATTCTCCAGGCAAGAAAACTGGAATGGCTTGCCATTTCCTTCTCCAGGGGAATCTTCCTGACCCAGGGATCAAACCCCGGTCTCCCACATTCCAGGCAGATTCTTTATCATCTGAGCCACCAGGGAAGCCCATTTGGAACATAGTTATATTAAAAAAATTATCCGTTTTTGTATGATATTCTAATTTAACTTGGTGCCCTGTATTTTTATTCACCAAATCAGGCAATCCTACTTGTTATAGGTCTTTACCTATGCTGTTTCTCATAACCCCTTAAAAAATTTTGCAAAGTAAGAATGCTAATTTTACAAATAAGGTACCTGATATTCAGAGAGAGACAGTAATATTAACACCCTCAAGATTATACTGGCATGTGGTAGAATTAGGATGTGAAGCTAAGTGTGTTCAAACATGAAGGCCCTGTTTTCATACTTCTCAAGAAAACCAGTAATTGTCACAACCGTTTTGTCCAGAGCTGAATAAAACTCGAGTTTTATAATGTGAGATTAAGGGACATGCTTTTGCAGTTCCCCAAACACAGCTCTTCACTGTGCTGAGACTTGGCACCACCTGCCCCTTCTCACCATGGGAGTGCTACACAGCCTCATGGCTCAGCTCAGAGGTTACCTCCCTGAGGAAGCTTCTTTGAGCATCAGAGCTGATCATTCTATGTATCTTCTTGGCACTTGTACAGTACATTGCAATGATCTTCTTAAGGGTCGGTCTCCCTCAGAAGGCCATGAGTTTCCTGAGGTGGGCACCATGTCATTTTTCCAGTGCCCAGCATGGAAATAGAGCTTCCGTAAATGCCCAAAGGCTGAAGCCCAAATCCTGGGCACCCAATTTATATAAATTCTGCCTAAAACACATATGAGATTACTGACTTGGTAGACAATGGATCTCCTGGTTGTTTTTGAAAAATGACATCAGAAAATGGAGATTAGAAACTTACTTAAATGAATAATGTGAATCTTTATAGAGGTACATTTATTCACTCCATAAGCTGTAAATGATTCTATTTGAATTGTTATAGTCCAACAGCTAAATATATGTTCATAATACAGTCTACTAAATTTCTACATTTTAAAGATCTTATGAAATATATTGATAGTGATTAGACATGTCCATAAACCATTTTTCAAGACTTTAATATCTTAGTTTTCTAAGGGTATTTTTTTCAACAACAAAAATAAATATAGCATTAGTGTAATAATAACAATAAAAGAAACTAACCTATCTGCTGCTGCTGCTACTAAGTCGCTTCAGTCGTGTCCGACTCTGTGCGACCCCACAGAGGGCAGCCCACCAGGCTCCTCTGTCCCTGGGATTCTCCAGGCAAGAATACTGGAGTGGGTTGCCATTTCCTTCTCCAACCTATCTAGATATAGACAAGAAAACTGTATCTGTTACTTTACTATTTAACTTGAGAAGAACCTTATCAATTACACTTTTTTTTAATGATCCTATTTTGCTGTCACCTTTGACATAGTTTTAAGCTGTTTTGTTGCACAATTATCTTGAATGGAACATCTAAGAATGAATCAGCTTTAGTTAACATTCATAAATATCTGAAAAAGCAGGAGGGAGGAGTAAAGCAAAGATTAGTCTCATTTCCGAGCTTGACAAGGTTCAAATTAGTCATTTAAAGAAGCCAGTTTTGTGTGAAAAATGAAGTCATTTTACGTGCTAAAGATACATGTGCTTGGCATATAAGGATGTTATTTCTGAATATATTCCCTTGAATATATTCCAGATCCTTTTAAAAAGGTCTTTTAAAAATGAATTATAATTGTGGTGAATATGGGGTTTCTTGATGTCATTTCTCCTTTGTGGACAGACTCAGTGATTTCTAAAGGCTCGCAATTACATTACTAAAAAGAAATACAGTACTCTTGTCCCTTGGCTGACCTGCTCGTCATCTCAAACTGAAACACATATTTAGTGCCAACAAAGTGCTACTTCACTGAGAACAGAAATACATCCATTCCCTCTGGTTTTGAGTTGGCCTAATACGTTCAGGTTCTGTAGCTCTTTTTCTGAAATATTCCAGACAAGAATAATGATGGGTTGATGCCCTTTCCAAAATGATATGTAAACACTATAAAAGGCATCTATTTATACTAGTCAATAAGTGTCTTAGGAATGATAGACAATCTCAAATTTAGATAATTTCTGTTAAGACAAATAATGACTAGACCCAAATGGCAACTCTTTGACAGAAGCCCATTCGGGAAAACCTTGAATTTATTCTTTTATGCTGAGGAAGTGCAACCTAGGGTGTGACTTCATGTACTGGACACAGCTTTATGTCACAAGGAATTCTGTCTAATGGTGGAATCCCAAACATCAACCATGCAGTCTAAGCAGCTCTTGGGAGCCGAAGCGAACTCCTACTAGGTCGACGGAGGTAAGCACACTGCTGGCTCTTCCTCTGTACACGTGGGGGAAGGAGAGAGGTGCAGATAACAGGTAAGAAGACTAACTGCAGAGTCAGACTGCTGGAATTTGTCTCCCAGACCTACGGCTTCCTGACCTTGGACAAGTTTGCTCTGAGCCTCGTTTCTTTCAACTATAAAAGAGAAAATGATAACAGTTATCTACCTCATAGATTACTGTGAGGATCAGTGAGACAGGTGGATGATTCAGCTCAAGGCCCAGCAATCTAAGCACATAATCTGTTCGTGCTTTCCTGCCTGTCAGAATGATGGAAATCAGTGGAACAGTCCACTGGCACGCAGGTAGACAACGTTTCAGCTTCTGACCACAACTTCCTCTGGATTGATTTCCATGAAAAATGTAAATCATATTTGAAAGGAGCGGAGATTACAAAGAGGAAGAGATGGCAGGGACTCAGGATTTTAAATGCCTCCATTCTTCCTGTTCTTTCCCCTTGGCCTCCTTTCCACCTTAGTTTCTTGAAGGAAACAAAAACGGATGCACAAAAAACAGGTCAGGAAAATACATGTTAAAAGACTTTGGCCTAAATCCCTATGCAGAGGAGAGTAATCTGAGCTGGCCTTTGGGGAACATCTGTTTCACGTGGCTAGAGGCAGGCCTAGGGCCTAAAAGCAAAGGAGCTCCTTGCAATCGTTTCCTCCCTAAGCCCATATGCAGGATTCTCTGGATGTGACTACTCTAACAGCATGGAAAGGTGGATGTGGGAAGAACAAGCAAGTCAGCAGAGAAGCAACACATTCAAGAGACCATGCATCCCTCACCTGGTGCTCACCTGGTCCAGGCTTTCTCAGCAGGTGAGTGTGAGCCCAAGGATTCCTGGCCCTAGATAAATACTCAATGAAGAGAGAGAAAAAGTCAGAAGACAATGTTATTCGCTCAGTCATGTCTGACTCTTTGTGATCCTATGGACTACAGCCCGCCAGGCTCCTCTATCTTTGGGATTTCCAAGAATACTGGAGCGGGTTGCCATTTCCTTCTCCAGGGAATCTTCCAGACGGAGGGATTGAACCTGGGTCTCCTGCATTGCAGGCGGATTCCTTACTATCTGAGCCACCAGAGAAGCCTCAGAAGACAGAGTCAAGCGCAATCAGCACACCTGGCTCAGAACTTTACCTTGTTCTATTCTCTTCATTTGTTCAGCTCCTATGATGTGCTGGGCACTTATTCCAGATGCTGAAACCCATGCATCCCAGTTTAGAAGTCAAGGATAACCAAAAAGAGCATTCAAGCCCTAGACCCTGTGCACCTCAAACTTGCCCTTTTCCTCAGAACTTAACTCCTTCCCTTCCTGTTAATGATTTTACCCTCTGCCTTGCAGCTTCCTGAGGACAGGGTGTGAAAGAGGGAAAGAGAGGGACCAGAAGACAGGTTTAAGGTTCCAGAGCTGGCAAATAACAGAGGATATCAAGAGAGGAGATATGTTTTTGATTGCTTTTCCTAGTTTCACTTTTATCAGCATCAAGGTCAAAAGCAGTGGTCCTGCTGATCCCAGTGGGTTCTGTTCTCCCAAAGCCTCTTTAGATTTTAACTCAAGACTCAAAGCCTTAGGCCTTCCGTCTCAGTTCCAAGTTATTACAAACCTCACATTTCTGTCACTGGACTGTCCTTTGGCCCCAAATAGAAAATTAAGTTTTGATCTTGATTGGGCTTGCACCAGACAGATGAGATTCAGGTAGATAGTCTGTACCTGTTTGCTTTAGGAAATGATTTGCCTGCTTGACATCCCAAGCAGGGAGATTTTCGTACAAGAGTAGCTGAGAGCAATAATAATCCACTCAAGTGTCATGAGCTGAGGTGAGGCCAGGTTCTAGAATCAACAAAAAGATGCTCCCCAGACACTTCCTTTCCAGACCAGTCCCAGTCATCGGCTATACTAATGTTGGCCCCCAAATGGAGCTGCAGAATCCATGGAAAGCTCAGGACAGACTCCACTAAATCATCATAGAGCCTGGTTTTTTTTTTTTTTTTTTTTTTTTGAGCTGCTCCTTAAGATTCCTATTCATTTATCCCCATGATCTACAAAAAATAAACTGACTTCTATTAACAAGCTTATATTTTAACTTGGGGAAACTGAAATTCAACTAACCAGGACACTTAGTATTTGAAAACAAAGAACAGAATTCAAAGAAGGTAAAAATCCTCCAGACTTCATGATATGTTTTCTTGTTTGTTCTATCACGAACATACTCTCTCTGGAATGCTCTTCATTTCCCAGGTGAGAATAAAAACGTGTAATGTGAAGAAGCTAAGTGACCCTCTTCAAGTCACATAGCTTGTCAGTTGCAGAGGTCACACTAGACCGCAGGACTGGACTTCTGTCTAGGGATTTTGTTTTGTTCTCAAACACATGAAAACCTTCCTATTGTACATAGACTAAAAATGTTCTAAATGAGATGGGAAATTAATTACTTACTGGTTAAAACAAAGGATTTCAAAAGATGGAAAAAACAAACTGGTACAGCCATTTCTAGAAGACATGGTCTAAGAGGAAGCAGTAGGCTGTAGCAGCTCAGGGAACAGGGGACAGTGGATTCAGGAATCAGGAGGACAATGCCTATGCCTACGAATGGCTTGATGATATACGAGATCCCCAACTATCTTTATGAGACATGGATTTGGCTGGGTATCTAGACTACGGCAACTGCAAAACCACTAAACAGATGTAAGGATAGAAACATTGAATAAAGGAAAAAAAAGGAAAAGAAGAAAAAGACATAAATAAACACAACCTCTATGCTAAACAAGAGTGCCAAAGACATTTCAAATGAAAACAAATCTAATTTAGAAAAGAAAAACGGAGGCGGTCCTAAGATGGCAGAGGACTAGGATGGGGAGACCACTTTCTCCTGGACAAATTCATCAAAAGAACATTTAAACACGGAGTAAATTCCACAAAACAACTTCTGAATGCCGGCAGAGGACATCAGGCATCCAGAAAAGCAGCCCATCATCTTCGAAAGGAGGTAGGAAAAAATATAAAAGACAAAAAAAGAGACAGAAGAGGTTGGGATGGAGCTCCATCCTGGGAAGAGATCCTTAAAAAGAGAGAAGTTTCCAAACACCAGGAAACACTCTCACTGCCGAGTCTGTGGCGAGCCTTGGAAGCACAGAGGGCAACATAACAGGGAGGAAAAACAAATAAATAATTATAACCGACAGATTACAAGCCCAACAGTAACTCCCCCAGCGGAGAAGCAGCACAGATGCCTGCACCCGCCACTAGCAAGTGGGGGCTGGGCAGGGAGGCTCCAGCTGCACTGCTTAGAGTAAGAATCTGGCCTGAATGCCCTGAGGGCAATCTGAATGAACTAACTTGGGCTAGCAAACCAGACTGTGGGATAGCTACCACGCAAAAAGCCCTAAGACACAGCCAGGCCCGTGCACAGAACAAAGGACTGAACAGAGCTAGCCGGCTGCAGACCATCCCCCTCTAGTGACAGGCAGCCAGAGCCGGAAGGGGGCAATCGCAGCCCCAGAGAAGCATTATCTACCAAACTGCAAGCAGGCTTCTTTGCTAAGACTTCTTGGGGTTCTGGACAGTCAACATCCGCCTGAGAAGGCGTGCTGGTTGTACACCCAAAAAACCAAACGGCAGGGACAGGGGAGGCGATAAGTCGCAGCGACCACGCTTGCCAAACACCTTACCACCTGAGCTGTTCGGACCTGGGAAGGGCACAAAATGCAGGCCCAACCGAGTCTGCGCCTCTGAGGCCTACCCGAGTGCCTGAACCTGAGTGGCTTAGACCTGGGAAGTGCATGCACCCAGGGCCGGCCTCAAACGGTTCCCAGTGGAGCAACCTAGAGCCTGAGCAGTGTGGGGAGGGAGGGTACATGCGCCGTGAGTGGGGCAGGCCCGGTGTGGCTGAGGCACTGCGAGAACACACCAGTGTTATTTGTTTGCAGCATCCCTCCCTCCCCAAAGCATGACTGAACAAGTGAGCCTAAAAAAGTGTCCACCACCGCCCCCTTTGTATCAGGGTGGAAATCAGACACTGAAGAGACCAGCAAACAGAAGAAGCTAAAACAGAGGGAACCGCCTTGGAAGTGACAGGTGCAACAGATTAAAACCCTGTCGTTAGTACCGACTACATAGGAAGAGGCCTATAGATCTTGAGAAATAAAAGCAGGATCAAGGAACTATCTGAAAATGAACTGACCCCACAATACCTACAACACCAGAGAAAGTCCTAGATATATTTTTACTATTTTTACGATCATTCTTTTTTTTTCAATTTTTAAAAAAATTTTCTAATTTGTAAGTCCTCTATTACTCCTTTAATTTTCACTTTTATAACCTACTATTACTTTGCAAAAAAAAAAAGACCCTATTTTTTAAAAGCAAACTTCATATATATATATATTTATAATTTTTGTGACTTTTTTTTCTCTTTTTTTTTCTTCTTTTCTTTAATATTGCATTTTTGAAATTCCAAACTCTACTCTAGATTTTTAATCTTTGCTTTTTGGTATATGTTATCAATTTTGTACCTTTAAGAACCCAATCTTCAGTACCCATTTTTACTTGGGAGCAAGATTACTGGCTTGACTGCTCTCTCCCCCTTTGGACTCTCCTTTTTCTCCACCAGGTCGCCTGTGTCTCCTCCCTACCCCCTCTCTTCTCTACCCAACTCTGAATTTCCGTGTGTTCCAGACGGTGGAGAACACTTAGGGAACTGATTACTGGCTGGATCTGTCTCTCTCCTTTTCATTCCCCACTTTTATCCTCCTGGCCACCTCTGTCTCCTTCTTCCCGCTTCTCTTCTCTGTATAACTCTGTTAACATCTCTGAGCAGTCCAGTTGTGGACTGCACATAAGGAAGTGATTACTGGCTAGCTTGCTCTCTCCTCTATTGATTCCACCTCATTCCTTCGGATCACCTCTAACTCCCTCCTCCCTCTTCTCTTCTCCATGTAACTCTGTGAACTTATCTGAACGTGAACGTGAACGTGAAGTCGCTCAGTCGTGTCCGACTCTTTGCAATCCCGTGGACTGTAGCCCACCAGGCTCCTGCGTCCATGGGATTCTCCAGGCAAGAGTACTGGAGTGGGTGTCCCTCAATGTGGAGAAACTTTTCATCTTTAACCTAAATGTTTTATCAATGGTGCTGTATAGAAGGAGAATTCTTGAGACTACTGTAAAAATAAGACTGAAAACCAGAAGCAGGAGGCTCAAGTCCAAACCCTGAGAACACCAGAGAACTCCTGACTCAAGGGAACATTAATTGACAAGAGCTCATCAAACGACTCCATACCTACACTGAAACCAAGCACCACCCAAGGGCCAACAAATTCCAGAGCAAGACATACCACGCAAATTCTCCAGCAACACAGGAACACAGCCCTGAGCTCCAATATACAGGCTGCCCAAAGTTACTCCAAAACCATTGACATCTCATAACTCATTACTGGACATTTCATTGCACTCCAGAGAGAAGAAATCCAGCTCCACCCACCAGAACACCGACACAAGCTTCCCTAACCAAGAAACCTTGACAAGCCACCTGTACAACCCCACCCACAGCAAGGAAACTCCACAATAAAGAGAACTCCACAAACTGCCAGAATACAGAAAGGACACCCCAAACTCAGCAATATAAACGTGATGAAGAGACATAGGAATGCCCAGCAGGTAAAGGAACAAGAGAAATGCCCACCAAACCAAACAAAAGAGGAAGAGATAGGGAATCTACCTGATAAAGAATTCTGAATAATTACAGTGAAAATGATCCAAAATCTTGAAATCAAAATGGAATCACAGATAAATAGCCTAGAGACAAGGATTGAGAAGATGCAAGAAAGGTTTAACAAGGACCTAGAAGAAATAAAAAAGACTCAATATATAATGAATAATGCAATAAATGAGATCAAAAACACTCTGGAGGCAACAAATAGTAGAATAACAGAGGCAGAAGATAGGATTAGTGAATTAGAAGATAGAATGGCAGAAATAAATGAATTAGAGAGGAAAAAAGAAAAACGAATTAAAAGAAATGAGGACAATCTCAGACCTCCAGGACAGTGCTAAACGCCCCAACATTCGAATCATAGGAGTCCCAGAAGAAGAAGCCAAAAAGAAAGACCATGAGAAAATACTTGAGGAGATAATAGTTGAAAACTTCCCTAAAATGGGGAAGGAAGTAATCACCCAAGTCCAAGGAACCCAGAGAGTCCCAAACAGGATAAACCCAAGATGAAACACCCCAAGACACATGTTAATCAAATTAACAAAGATAAACACAAAGAACAAATGTTAAAAGCAGCAAGGGAAAAACAACAAATAACACACAAGGGGATCTCCATAAGGATAACAGCTGATCTTTCAATAGAAACTCTTCAGGCCAGGAGGGATGGCAAGACATATGTAAAGTGATGAAAGAAAATAACCTACAGCTCAGATTACTATACCCAGCAAGGATCTCATTCAAATATGAAGGAGAAATCAAAAGCTTTACAGACAAACAAAAGCTGACAGAATTCAGCACCACCAAACCAGCTCTCCAACAAATGCTAAAGGATATTCTCTAGACAGAAAAGACAAAAAGGGTGTATAAACTCGAACCCAAAACAATAATGTAAATGGCAATGGGGTCATACTTATCAATAATTACCTTAAACGTAAATGGGTTGAATGCCCCAACCAAAAGACAAAGACTGACTGAATGGATACAAAAACAAGACCCCTATATATGTTGTCTACAAGAGACCCACCTCAAAACAGGGGACACATACAGACTGAAAGTGAAGGGCTGGAAAAAGATATTCCATGCAAATAGAGACCAAAAGAAAGCAGGAGTAGCAATACTCATATCAGATAAAATAGACTTTAAAACAAAGGCTGTGAAAAGAGACAAAGAAGGACACTACATAATGATCAAAGGATCAACCCAAGAAGAAGATATAACAATTATAAATATATATGCACCCAACATAGGAGCACCACAATACGTAAGACAAATGCTAACAAGTATGAAAGGGGAAATTAACAATAACACAGTAACAGTGGGAGACTTTAATACCCCACTCACACCTATGGACAGATCAACTAAACAGAAAATTAACAAGGAAACACAAGCTTTAAACGACACAATACACCAGGTAGACCTAATTGATATCTATAGGACAGTTCATCCCCAAACAACGAATTTCACCTTTTTCTCAAGTGCTCACGGAGCCTTCTCCAGGATAGATCACATCTTGGGCCATAAATCTAGCCTCGGTAAATTCAAAAAAATAAATAAATAAATCATTCCAAGCACCTTTTCTGACCACAGTGCAGTAAGACTAGATCTCAGTTGCAGGAGAAAAACTATTAAAAGTTGCAACATATGGAGGCTGAACAACACGCTGCTGAATATCCAACAAATCACAGAAGAAATCAAAAAAGAAATCAAAATATGCATAGAAACGAATGAAGATGGAAACACAACAACCCAAAACCTGTGGGACACTGTAAAAGCAGTGCTAAGGGAAAGTTCATAGCAATACAGGCATACCTCAAGAAACAAGAAAAAGGCAAATAACCTAACTCTACACCTAAAGCAACTAGAAAAGGAAGAAATGAAGAACCCCAGGGTTAGTAGAGGGAAAGAAATCTTAAAAATTAGGGCAGAAATAAATGCAAAAGAAACAAAAGAGACCATAGCAAAAATCAACAAAGCCAAAAGCTGGTTCTTTGAAAGGATAAATAAAATTGACAAACCATTAGTCAGACTCATCAAGAAGCAAAGAGAGAAAAATCAAACCAATACAATGAGAAATGAAAATGGAGAGATCACAACAGATAACACAGAAATACTAAGGATCATAAGAGACTACTATCAGCAATTATATGCCAATAAAATGGACAACATAGAAGAAATGGACAAATTCTTAGAGAAGTACAACTTTCCAAAACTGAACCAGGAAGAAATAGAAAATCTTAACAGACCTATCACAAAGCATGGAAATTGAAACTGTAATCAGAAATCTTCCAGCAAACAAAAGCCCAGGTCCAGATGTCTTCACAGCTGAATTCTATCACAAATTTAGAGAAGAGCTAACACCTATCCTACTCAAACTCTTCCAGAAAATTGCAGAGGAAGGTAAACTTCCAAACTCATTCTATGAGGCCACCATCACCCTAATACCAAAACCTGACAAAGATGCCACACAAAAAAAAAACTACAGGCCAATATCACTGATGAACATAGATGCAAAAATCCTTAACAAAATTCTAGCAATCAGAATCCAACAACACATTAAAAAGATCATACACCATGACCAAGTGGGCTTTATCCCAGGGATGCAAGGATTCTTCAATATCTGCAAATCAATCAATGTAATTCACCACAGTAACAAATTGAAAAATAAAAGCCATATGATTATCTCAATAGATGCAGAGAAAGCCTTTGACAAAATTCAACATCCATTTATGATAAAAACTCTCCAGAAGGCAGGAATAGAAGGAACATACCTCAACATAATAAAAGCTACATATGACAAACCCACAGCAAACATTATCCTCAATGGTGAAAAATTGAAAGCATTTTCCCTAAAGTCAGGAACAAGACAAGGGTGCCCACTTTCACCGCTACTATTCAACATAGTTTTGGAAGTTTTGGCCACAGCAATCAGAGCAGAAAAAGAAATAAAAGGAATCCAAATTGGAAAAGAAGAAGTAAAACTCTCACTCTTTGCAGATGACATGATCCTCTACATAGAAAACCCCAAAGACTCCACCAGAAAATTACTAGAGCTAATCAATGAATATAGTAAAGTTGCAGGATATAAAATCAACACACAGAAAATCCTTGCATTCCTATACACTAATAATGAGAAAATAGAAATTAAGGAAAGAATTCCATTCACCATTGCAACAAAAAGAATAAAATACTTAGGAATATATCTACCTAAAGAAACTAAAGACCTATATATAGAAAACTATAAAACACAGGTGAAAGAAATCAAAGAGGACACTAATAGATGGAGAAATATACCATGTTCATGGATCGGAAGAATCAATAGTGAAAATGAGTATACTAACCAGAGCAATTTAGATTCAATGCAATCCCTATCAAGCTACCAACAGTATTTTTCACAGAGCTAGAACAAATAATTTCACAATTTGTATGGAAATACAAAAAACCTTGAACAGCCATAGCAATCTTGAGAAAGAAGAATGGAACTGGAGGAATCAACCTGCCTGACTTCAGGCTCTACTACAAAGCCACAGTCATCAAGACAGTATGGTACTGGCACAAAGACAGAAATATAGATCAGTGGAACAAAATAGAAAGCCCAGAGATAAATCCACGCACCTATGGACACCTTATCTTTGACAAAGGAGACAAGAATATACAATGGGATTAAAGACAATCTCTTTAACAAGTGGTGCTGGGAAAACTGGTCAACCACCTGTAAAAGAATGAAACTAGATCACTTTCTAACACCGCACACAAAAATAAACTCAAAATGGATTAAAGATCTAAACGTAAGACCAGAAACTATAAAACTCCTAGGGGAGAACATAGGCAAAACACTCTCCGACAGGATCCTCTATGACCCGCCTCCCAGAATACTGGAAATAAAAGCAAAAATGAACAAATGGGACCTAATTAAACTTAAAAGCTTCTGCACAACAAAGGAAACTATAAGCAAGGTGAAAAGACAGCCTTCAGAATAGGAGAAAATAATAGCAAATGAAGCAACTGACAAACAACTAATCTCAAAAATATACAAGCAACTCCTGCAGCTCAATTCCAGAAAATAAATGACCCAATCAAGAAATGGGCCAAAGAACTAAATAGACATTTCTCCAAAGAAGACATACAGATGGCTAACAAACACATGAAAAGATAACATCACTCATTATCAGAGAAATGCAAATCAAAACCACAAAGAGGTACCATTTCACACCAGTCAGAATGGCTGCGATCCAAAAGTCTACAAGCAATAAATGCTGGAGAGGGTGTGGAGAAAAGGGAACCCTCTTACACTGTTGGTGGGAATACAAACTACTACAGCCACTATGGAGAACAGTGTGGAGATTCCTTAAAAAACTGGAAATAGAACTGCCTTATGACCCAGCAATCCCACTGCTGGGCATACACACCAAGGAAACCAGAATTGAAAGAGACACATGTACCCCAATGTTCATCACAGCACTGTTTATAATAGCCAGGACATGGAAGCAACCTAGATGTCCATCAGCAGATGAATGGATAAGAAAGCCATGGTACATATACACAATGGAGCATTATTCAGCCAATAAGAATACATTTGAATCAGTTCTAATGAGGTGGATGAAACTGGAGCCTATTATACAGAGTGAAGTAAGTCAGAAAGAAAAACACCAATACAGTATACTAACGCATATATATGGAATTTAGAAAGACGGTAATGATAACCCTGTATGCGAGACAGCAAAAGAGACACAGATGTATAGAACAGTCTTTTGGACTCTGTGGGAGAGGGAGAGGGTGGGATGATTTGGGAGAATGGCATTGAAACATGTATAATATCATATAAGTAACGAATCGCCAGTCCAGGTTCAATGCATGATACTGGATGCTTGGTGCTGGTGCACTGAGAAAACCCAGAGGGATGGTACAGGGAGGGAGGAGGGAGGGGGTTCAGGATGGGGAACACGTGTATACCTGTGGCAGATTCATGTTGATGTATGGCAAAACCAATACAATACTGTAAAGTAATTAACCTCCAGTTAAAATAAATAAATTTATATTTAACTTAAAAAAAGAAAAATGAACAATAAAATCCACAACAAGAACATGAATTCATCCTGGATAAAATTTAAAATAATTTTAAGTTACAGGATGACAAAAACTTTAAAATAGATATTTAGAATGCCCAAAGAGACAAACTGAAGGTTAACTTTCATTTTAAAATATAAAACAAAAAGAAATAAAACAGGTGAATATGAAAAATAACCACTTAGAAGTACTGGAAATTATTTAAGTAGTCTTGCAGTTTTTAAAAAGTAGCAATCAAATTAAAAAACAAAACAAAAAGACCTCACCATATTGGATAAACTCTAGGCTAGACAACACTAGTATGAAAATTAGAAAGCAGCATCGAGAGGCAAAGGGTTGAAAAATATATTAAAAGGCTGTGAAGAGACCTGGAGCATCAATTTACAGGTGAATAGATTGAAAGGATCCAACATACATCTAACAGGAGTTTCAGAAGAGGAACTCATTATTTCTTTTAACTCTTCCATAAATGCCCAGGAAGGGAGGAATAGCATCTCTCCCTCATTTGGCCAAGCCAGGTATATACTACCTGCACATATCCATTCAATCAAGTTGGCTAGGTGCTGTCAGTTTTTACCCACCCCAAATGCATGCAAATATTGCCAGAGGGCAGGATGCAGTGTAACCCAGGCCATTGGGGACATTTCTGATCCATTTAATACCACCTCCTCAAGCATCCTAAAAATGCAATACTAAAGCTGGAAATTTTTCCTTTCAATTTGGTTTTAAACCTGATGGCTAATGCTACTAATTCAGCAGAGGAATATTCCCGCTTAGTTGTTTTCAGCTCTTAAGGATCTCACCTCAATTATTTCCGATTCCTAGTGGCCTATGTTTTAGTTATGTCCTAAAACACAGGCCATTTAGTTATGACCCCACCTCTGGAGTCTCAATTCTCCTGCAAAATAATAGTCCTCATCTTTGAATGGGGCAGCCTATGGCTCTGCACTTTAACCATGTAAAAGGCAACCATTTCAATACGTTCTTCCCGTTGTTATTTTGATGTAGTGGCCCAGGTGGCAGAGCATGCTGTCCAGACATCCCTCCCTAAAGGCACTGCCTTTAGTCTTATCTAGTTTCCTGCTGAGCTGTAATTCCTTTTCTGTGCTAGTACTTAGAGCTCATAACAAAGCCATGTAACAACCAAGAGTTTGCTCATTTTTTCCCATTTTTGATTTCCCATTTCCGTTAATATATCTAGCTATTTGCCCTTTGGAGCCTTTTTCGCGTGTTCCTGTACTCACGCAATGCCTGGCGTTCCATAAACCTAGCCAGGTCACCCTCTGTGGAAGTAGCTCGCCAGCCTGGGATTTTCCCTGTGAACAATGGGCTTTCCCCTAGCATGGCCCCTTTACTCCTTCCTGCGTTGTTTCCAGTTTACTGCTTGGCTTGCCAATTATTGGAGGATGGAAGGAATGCAGTGTAAACAGAAGGCATCTTGAAAACAAAATGCCAGGCAGGCAGCTCTGTGTAATCAATGGGTCATTTTACTGTAGGGTAACTTACAGGGAGGGAAGGGATCAGGTGGATAATCCAGAAACGTTCACAGCTATACTCTACATCATTGGGAGACCACTGGGATAATTGTATAGTTAACCTAGGATATGAGGTAGGTACCTGGAAACAGGACAAGCGTTCCTAACTAAGATTCATGAATGGGTAACTAGTCTCCTGGGCACCAGGAATTCATCAGCAAAGGTTTTCATCATTGTCTGGGGACTAACAGAGCATAGAGGCCACCTGGTCCTGATCATTATTAAACAATACCTATTAACTATTAGATACAAAGCCCTTGATGACAGAAAAGTGGTTCACTGTATAGTTCTGGGTAGGGTCAGTGGAGGGAGAAACTGTAAGGGCCCAAGATGGCATCAGTTACGCTAACAACCATACAGGGATTAAGTTTTATTTTCAGATCCTCAGATTGGGAAATATTTTCGGGCAATATTAATATGTAACATGATTCTACTGACATACAATTGGTCATGTGGTGTTTGCTGTAAAACACATTGTTACTGCAATGATGGTTATTACATGATGGAGTGGGGCAGAGACCACAGACACGGCATGACACATGTGCAACTTTCAGCAAAGCCTTGCCTTTTTCATCCCCTAGAATTCCCCATCACGGATATCAGCCAAAGCCTCTGCCAGCTGCCACTGCTCAACGTGTGCTCAATGGGCCTGGCTTTATGGACTCCAGGGATGGGTCAAGGGCATGAGGCTAAGGAACTGCTTTAAAGAAGTGGAAGGGAAAATAAGTACAGAATATAACTGTAGTTACCATTATCCTGTAATTCATACAATTTAGAATCTTCAGTAAGGTCTGAATGTGTTATACATGGAAATGCTACAAATGCAGTTCTAAGGGATGGATTGTAACACAGCTACTAACCTGCCCCACCCTCCTGATTAACTCAGAAAGCCTTGTATACCAGGTGCATGGTAGTGAGCTGAGCCTGGAGATATAAACTGATTTGTCCTGGAAACGGTCACATACAAAGCTCTGCTTAGACTTCTGTCTTCTTCCCATTTCCTGCTAAGCATACAACCTTTTTGACCTAAGCAATTATAGCTAATGGCTACAGAGAAGGACAGAGGGTGGCAGCATCTTCAAAAGCACTTTTTCCCCCAGTGGTGGGTAGTGTCGAGACTGAAGTGGTTTACAATCAGTTGCATTACTTAAAACAATCTGCATGCCAAAGTGCCCCAAACGAAAGAAGTCAAAATTCCACTGTTACCACTGATACAGCATTTGAATAGAGCATAGAGTGTAAAACAAAACAAAACAGCACTTTCATCCTCCATTTCAATTCCTTCATCTGCAAAACAGGCTTCATACTATGAACTTCATAGTCTATAATGAAGATTAAATGGAATAACAGGTAAAGTACTTCTATACAGTACTTGGCAGGTGTAGATATTTCCTGTACTCAAGAACAACTATTATTTCACACAAGTGATTTATATTTTAGATAACCCAGTTAACATCAAGTACATGGCTAAGTATTGAGAATTACAATGATTTTTCTCTTAAGACTAGCTTTACACATTCTGTTTGGGCAAATACAAACAAACGCATATACCTATATTGTACAACTGTGTTAGGCACTCAGTTGTGTCTGACACTTAGTGACCCCATGGGCTGTAGCCCACCAAGCTCCTCTGTCCATGGAATTCTCCAGACAAGAATACTGGAGTGGGTTGCCATTCCCTTCTCTATGGGATCTTCCCAACCCAGGGATTGAACCTGGGTCTCCCGCACTGCAAGCAGATTCTTAACCACCTGAGCCACCAGGGGAGCCTATCTGCAGTGGTCCTTTTTAAATACCCAGAGGAGCCATCCCACGTGGAAGGTCAGGAGGGGCGGCGGGAGGAGATGCCCCTTGTCCAAGCCAAGGAGCAGCGGCTGCATGGGCACAGGAGGGCCTAGAGGAGCCATCCCACGTGGACGGTCAGGAGGGGCGGCGGGAGGAGATGCCCCTCGTCCAAGGTAAGGAGCAGCAGCTGCACAGGCACAGGAGGGCCTAGAGGAGCCATCCCACATGGAAGGTCAGGAGGGGCGGCGGGAGGAGATGCCCCTCGTCCAAGGTAAGGAGCAGCGGCTGCACTTTGTTGGAGCAGCCGTGAAGAGATACCCCACGCCCAAGGTAAGAGAAACCCAAGTAAGATGGTCGGTGTTGCAAGAGGGCATCAGAGGGCAGACACACTGAAACCATACTCACAGAAAACTAGTCAATCTAATCACACTAGGACCACAGCTTTGTCTAACTCAATGAAACTAAGCCATGCCCGTGGGGCAACCCAAGACGGGCGGGTCATGGTGGAGAGGTCTGACAGAATGTGGTCCACTGCAGAAGGGAATGGCAAACCACTTCAGTATTCTTGCCTTGAGAACCCCATGAACAGTATGAAAAGGCAAAATGATAGGATACTGAAAGAGGAACTCCCCAGGTCATTAGGTGCCCAATATGCTACTGGAGATCAGTGGAGAAATAACTCCAGAAAGAATGAAGGGATGGACCCAAAGCAAAAAAAATATCCAGCTGTGGATGTGACTGGTGATAGAAGCAAGGTCCGATGATGTAAAGAGCAATATTGTATAGGAACCTGGAATGTCAGGTCCATGAATCAAGGCAAACTGGAAGTGGTCAAACAAGAGATGGCAAGAGTGAATATTGACATTCTAGGAGTCAGCAAACTAAAATGGACTGGAATGGGTGGATTTACTCAGATGACCATTATATCTACTACTGCGGGCAGGAATCTCTCAGAAGAAATGGAGTAGCTGTCACGGTCAACAAAAGAGTCCGAAATGCAGTTCTTGGATGCAATCTCAAAAACGACAGAATGATCTCTGTTTGTTTCCAAGGCAAACCATTCAATATCATAGTAATCCAAGTCTATGCCCCAACCAGTAACGCTGAAGAAGCTGAAAGTGATCGGTTCTATGAAGACCTACGATACCTTTTACACTAACACCCAAAAAAGATGTCCTTTTCATTATAGGGGACTGGAATGCAAAAGTAGGAAGTCAAGAAACACCTGGAGTAACAGGCAAATTTGGCCCTGGAATGCAGAATGAAGCAGGGCAAAGATTAATAGAGTTTTGCCAAGAAAATGCACTGGTCATAGCAAACACCCTCTTCCAACAACACAAGAGAAGACTCTACACATGGACATCACCAGATGATCAACACCGAAATCAGATTGATTATATTCTGTGCAGCCAAAGATGGAGAAGCTCTATACAGTCAACAAAAACAAGACCAGGAGCTGACTGTGGCTCAGATCATGAACTCCTTATTACCAAATTCAGACTTAAATTGAAGAAAGTAGGGAAAACCACTAGACCATTCAGGTATGACCTCAATCAAATCCCTTATGATTATACAGTGGAAGTGAGAAATAAATTTAAGGGCCTAGATCTGATCGATAGAGTGCCTGGTGAACTATGGACAGAGGTTTGTGCCACTGTACAGGAGACAGGGATCAAGACCATCCCCATGGAAAAGAAATGCAAAAAAGCAAAATGGCTGTCTGGGGAGGCCTTACAAATAGCTGTGAAAAGAAGAGAGGTGAAAAGCAAAGGAGAAAAGGAAAGATATAAACATCTGAATGCAGAGTTCCAAAGAACAGCAAGAAGAGATAAGAAAGCCTTCTTCAGTGATCAATGCAAAGAAATAGAGGAATGAACAGAATGGGAAAGACTAGAGATCTCTTCAAGAAAATAAGAGACACCAGGGGAACATATTGTGCAAAGATGGGCTCGATAAAGGACAGAAATGGTATGGACCTAACAGAAGCAGAAGATATTAAGAAGAGGTGGCAAGAATACACAGAAGAACTGTACAAAAAAGAGCTTCACGACCAAGATAATCACGATGGTGTGATCACTCATCTAGAGCCAGACATCTTGGAATGTGAAGTCAAGTGGCCTTAGAAAGCATCACTATGAACAAAGCTAGTGGAGGTGATGGCATTCCAGTGGAGCTATTTCAAATCCTGAAAGATAATGCTGTGAAAGTGCTGCACTCAATATGCCAGCAAATTTGGAAAACTCAGCAGTGGGCACAGGACTGGAAAAGGTCAGTTTTCATTCCAATCCCAAAGAAAGGCAATGCCAAAGAATGCTCAAACTACCATACAGTTGCACTCATCTCACATGCTAGTAAAGTAATGCTCAAAATTCTCCAAGCCAGGCTTCAGCAATATGTGAACCGTGAACTTTCTGATGCTCAAGCTGGTTTTAGAAAAGGCGGAGGAACCAGAGATCAAATTGCCAACATCCGCTGGATCATCAAAAAAGCAAGAGAGTTCCAGAAAAACATCTATTTCTGCTTTATTGACTATGCCAAAGCCTTTGACTGTGTGGATCACAATAAACTGTGGAAAATTCTGAAAGAGATGGGAATACCAGACCACTTGACCTGCCTCTTGAGAAATCTGTATGCAGGTCAGGAAGCAACAATTAGAACTGGACATGGAACAACAGACTGGTTTCAGATAGGAAAAGGAGTAAGTCAAGGCTGTATATTGTCACCCTGCTTATTTAACTTACATGCAGAGTACATCATGAGAAACACTGGACTGGAAGAAACACAAGCTGGAATCAAGATTGCCAGGAGAAATATCAATCACCTCAGATATGCAGATGACACCACCCTTATGGCAGAAAGTGAAGAGGAACTAAAAAGCCTCTTGATGAAAGTGAAAGTGGAGAGTGAAAAAGTTGGCTTAAAGCTCAACATTCAGCAAACGAAGACCATGGCATCCAGTCCCATCACTTCATGGGAAATAGATGGGGAAACAGTGGAAACAGTGTCAGACTATTTTTGGGGGCTCCAAAATCACTGCAGGTGGTGACCGCAGCCAGAAATTAAAAGACGCTTACTCCTCGGAAGAAAAGTTATGACCAACCTAGATAGCATATTCAAAAGCAGAGAGATTACTTTGTTGACTATGGTCCGTCTAGTCAAGGCTATGGTTTTTCCTGTGGTCATGTATAGATGTGAGAGTTGGACTGTGAAGAAGGCTGAGCACCGAAGAATTGATGCTTTTGAACTGTGGTGTTGGAGAAGACTCTTGAGAATCCCTTGGACTGCAAGGAGATCCAACCAGTCCATTTTAAAGGAGATCAACCCGGGGATTTCTTTGGAAGGAATGATGCTAAAGCTGAACCTCCAGTAGTTTGGCCACCTCATGGGAAGAGTTGGACTCATTGGAAAAGACTCTGATGCTGGGCGGGATTGGGGGCAGGAGCAGAAGGGGACGACAGAGGATGAGATGGCTGGATGGCATCAGTGACTCGATGGATGTGAGTCTGAGTGAACTCCGGGAGCTGGTGATGGACAGGGAGACCTAGCGTGCTGCGATTCATGGGGTCGCAAAGAGTCGGACATGACTGAGCGACTGAACTGAACTGAACCAAAGAGCTTTTAGACTTGTCTTTAAAAAAAAAAAAAGTCTTTTGAAGCTCATGCAGGCCCACTGGGTAGAGAACTGTCTTCTAGTCATAATTGTTTTTTTGTTTTTTTAAGAGTTAGGCTGATAGCAGCTAGACTTGAAAAGGAAGTTCTATTTAACTGCCTACCTCCAGCAGTGACTGAGGCAAAAACTAGTAACATGGTCTGAAAAAGTCCCATAATGCTCTACTCCATTTCCCTTCCTAGAAACACCTGAAGTATTGCAACCAGAGTCAATTGGATTTAGAATCCCAGCTACTTCTTATTTCCTATCTCCATCTGGGAGCTTCACGCATTGTTTTTCTCAGCAAGGAAAAGGCAGATCGTTTCTCATTTCTTCAGACTTCTGCCCAAGGATTTCAGTATTTCTCCTCAGACTCTTCTCAGTCATCTAGTACTGAAGTAGCAAACAAAGTTATGAAACGCAATTGTAACTTCCCACCATGGATAGAACTTAGGAGGCTACACAGCTCTACCTATAATAGTCAAATTAGGAAACCAGGCCCTCACCAAGTCTCCATGATGCAAAGAGTGACAGATAATTTCAAGGAGTAATGCTGCAAACAGAAGGAAAAAAAGCACTTTTTTTGTCTTCCAAAGACTAGTCTTAGCTTCTCAGGAAAGCAAGGAAAAGAAAAAAACTTGTAAGAAAAAGAAACTAAGGGCTGCTCAAACGAAGAGAAACTATAGCTAGAGCATGATTGATGTTCTTCCTATCTCCAATTAGGCATGTTTTATCAACAGAACGCTCTCATCTGTGTGTATCCAAAGATATGGTTCACAAGTACACATTTTTATAATTTACATCAAAGGTGTTTTTTTTTTTTCCAGGATAAGATTGTTCACTGAAAAAGTTTCTAAAAGCACCCAAATTATCAACGTTCAGAACCAAAATTGGTAGAATGAACTCTAATGAAAAACACAATCAATAAATCCCAACTTAATTCTCCATATTGTTTGTTGTTGTTTAGTTGCTAAGTCATGTTCGACTCTTTTGCAGCCCCATAGACCAGCCCGCCAGGCTCTTCTACTCATAGGATTTCCCAGGGAAGAACGCTAGAGTGGGTTGTCATTTCCTTCTCCAGGGGATCTTCCCGAACCAGAGACTGAACCCATGTCTCCTGCATTGGCAGGCAGATTCTTTACCACTGGGAACCCCAATTTTCACATTAGCTACTTCATAAATAATGTAAAATATGTTAGCAAAATGTTCTCATTATATACTAGGAGTCCTATTAAACTTTGAAGGCTATCATTCTCATGAATAATTATTTGTTCTGCCAGTGCAACAAACAGAAGTGTGAATATAAACTGTTTGGCTCTAAAGAATGGTTTAGCATCTGGGAACAGTACATGGATGATGTTAAATTGAGACCAGTTTTAGACATAATATATTTAAGAATCCTTCTATCTTAAAATGTATTACTCCAGTAATGATAAAATGAAGTTTGAAAGTTAAGTGCCTCCTAATCTGCCAGGTATGAAGCCCAAACTACAATTCTTTTAACTAGAATAATATGACATCTTTCTTCCTGCTGTGGAATTTTCTCAAAAAAACTCACTCCTTTTTCTTCTCTTTCTCCTCACACACATACACATACACCAATTAAAAAATAGCTTAATAGACTGATGTGCAGGTGCTTAAGGGTAGGTTAAGCTGATAGGTGAGTGGAAGGAAATGCTTAAGTAAGTGAGAGAAAAAGAATAGAGAACTCAGTGATCTGTTATTCTATGAGAGTTAAGTGACTGGGTAAGTTCAGGAGAAGAGCTAGAAAAAAGGCAAATTACATTGTAATGCAAATATTTATTTTCAGTTTACATTTGGCAGAATAGTCCAAATTCCAAGGATCATTAATGAACTGTATGAAATACCACCTTAAAGAAATACATTCCAAAAATTTATATTTACAAATTCTTGTTTGGTTGTATGTAACTCTCAGATATTTAAGGTCATGCATCAATTCTGCAGTTTACAAAAGGAAAGCACTCAAAGATATAAAATTCGACTTTTGCCTGAAAAAAATGAAGCTCCTTTTCCTTTACAAGTTGAACTCTGCTTTCAGTGTTAAAACTAAGATCAAGATTATATACAAAGACAGTTTCAAGTGCAGGAGTATGTGCTGGAGAGCAGAAACTTCCAAATGATAAAATGACTATAAAAAGAGTAAAGACAAACGCACTGCACACATCAAGTTGTAGACTACAGACAGAAAAATGACTAATGTTCACAGGCTATTTATTAATTGACCAAAATCTCAGAACCGATAGTGATTACATTTTGGCTTAACTGACTAAAGTGGTCACCTATCATGAATGAATTATTGTTGGCCAAAGGTTATTTCTCAACATTCAACTTTTTATATATCCTATCCTAGATAAGACCTTTTGGTTTTAGCATAAGATTCTTCAGTTTCAGGTATTTCCTAAGTGAGAATAATAGCACCAGAATAATGTCACAGCCTCTGTAACATTAACGAAAATGGACCATACTTACCCTCTATCCTGAAATAGTTTACATACCAAAGACTACAATGATAACTATGTGGTTCTACTTAACAATAAATAAATTACACAATTTCTATAAAACTTCAATAGTCTATGAAAACTTCATGAATCCAATTATTTAATGTTCCAGACATCAAGTAAATTTGTTGTAAGGTCTTTTAAGATAACCCCCTTGAAAGAAAAACTAGGCTTATTCAGCTTTAACACGCTCACAGTCTAAGTCTAGTCTTTGTACATAAAAAGTACATGACTCATGAAATGATATTGTTGATTTGTGATAAATGATCAAAAAGTCTTGAAAAACAAATACAGCAATTAAATCAATTATTCAAGAATGATACACACAGTGAAGTCCTTTTTATAGAAAAGTTTAAATTCCCAAAATACTATGAAATTTCAGAGTCAAGCATGCAGTAGAATGGTGAATACTGAACTTCATGTTGGTGGTTACCTTACAGGCAGGCAGTGAGGGAAAAGCATCAGGCAGACATATGAAAGTCTTCAATTCTTCTTATTTGATCTAAACCAAATGATATAATGTTAATTTTGATAAACAGTATGATGGGTATGAATGCTCATTATACTGTTCTCTTCTTGTCTGCCTTAGATGAATTCTTAAAAAAGAAAATGATTAACATCCGACCTTTGTAGGAATAATCAGCAGTGTATTGATGCATCAGTAGTATTTATTGGCTAAGCATCTATTCTGTGAACATCACTCAGTTGAAGATCAATGATCTACAGATCAATGATCTGTGCATTTTTATAATTTCAATATACAGTTGTAACATTTTATTTAGATTTTGAACAAAACAGATTTCCATTCTTAATAAGTAAAAACCTAAGGAATTTTTTATTCTTTAATTGGAGGAAAATTGCTTTACAATGTTGTGTTGGTTTCTGCCATACAACAATGCAATTCAGCCATAATTTCATATATATATATTTACTTTTGTCTTGAGCCTTCCTCCCCAGAAATTTTTATTGGAAGAAAATGTCCTTATATTGCCTGATTAGTCAAAGCTGTCTGAAATGCTATCCTTTTACCATCAATTACTGATTGTGTAATTAAAAGACGCTTACTCCTTGGAAGGAAAGTTATGACCAACCTAGACAGCGTATTAAAAAGCAGAGCCATTACTTTGCCAACAAAGGTCTGTCTAGTCAAGACTATGGTTTTTCCAGTGGTGATGTATGGATGTGAGAGTTGGACTATAAAGAAAGCTGAGCGCAGAAGAATTGATGCTTTTGAACTGTGGTGTTGGAGAAGACTCTTGAGAATCCCTTGGACTGCAAGGAGATTCAACCAGTCCATCCCAAAGGAGATCAGTCCTGGGTGTTCATTGGAAGGACTGATGTTGAAGCTGAAACTCCAATATTTTGGCCACCTGATGCGAAGAGCTGACTCATTGGAAGAGACCCTGATGCTGGGAAAGACTGAGGGCAGGAGGAGAAGGGACAACAGAGAATGAGATGGTTGGATGGCATCACCGACTCAATGGACATGGGTTTGGGTGGGCTCCAGGAGTTGGTGATGGACAGGGAGGCCTGGTGTGCTGCAGTTCATGGGGTTGCAAAGAGTTGGACACAACTGAACAAATGAACTGAACTGAACTGACTGTGTATCAATATGGAAAGCAGAAAAAAAAAAAAAACTGGTAGAAAAGTTATAAGAATTATGTTTATTATTATAGAAACTACTTATATGACATTTGATAGAACTCAGAAATATTGCTTTGAAATCGGTTCATATCTGTGAAAGGTCTTCCCTTGTGGCTCAGATGGTAAAGAATCTGCCTGTAATGTGGAGGACCCGGATTCAATCCCTGGGTCGGGAAGATCCCCTGGAGGAGGGAATGGCAACCCACTCCAGCATTCTTGCCTGGAGAATCCCATGGACAGAGGAGCCTGGTGGGCTACAGTCCATGAGGTCACAAAGAGTCAGACATGACTGACTAAGCAGCAGCATATGTGAAACTGAAAGCCCACCAGTATGAAGTCAGTCTTTACAAAAATAAAGAACAAAAAAGAAATTAAATCCTCAAAAGCTGTATCTCACATAACAGTAAAATATACAAACACAAGCGAAGTGACAACTTTTTAAAACACATAAAGCAATGGATTTAAGTGTGATTCTATTCTTCTGCCTTGTTGCTAATGGTCCTCTTTGTTCTTCCAGTTATATATGTGAAACAGGTATGATAATAATTAAATAACGGCCTTTCAAGACTTACTAAGAGGGTAAAAGGAATTACTGAAATCGTGTTCAAATACTTTATAAATACTCTTAACAAAGATATTTTAATTACACTTTTGTCTTCCTTCAGTGAAGGTGTTCTTTTAAATCATACTGTTTCTTAATATTGTTTCAAATTCTCAACTAGAGATGTTAATTTCTTCCAAAGTGATGCTCCCAGTGAATCTTAACAGCTCTGATTAAGAAGATAATACTAGAACTGTGCTACCTGAGGAAAAAAGAAAGGACGGCAGCACAACTGGTAAGGTTCCTAGACTTAGTCCAGTCACGTTACGGATTGTCCAACTGACAAAATATTTTGTTACTCCAAAACTTCTGTGCATCATTCTGAAATCATGTTCTATCTCAGTGTGAGATCTCTTACATAAATAGAATTTAATTTCTGTAAATATATGTAGTACCAGTTATCTCTGAACAGATTTCCCATGAGAGCTGCTTCGGTGAAAAATCATTTCTTACATATCCATGTCCAGACTCAAAAAGAAACATTTTTCTTTGAAAAAACAGAAATATCCAAGAAATGTTAAAGCTTTCTGTACTCAGGGACTGCCCACCTATTCTAAGCATAGAATCACTCCCTGGAGATTGCTGATGAATTAAAAATGTTTGGCAGTCACTCATAGCTCATCAGATGTGTTCACCTTTGGTAGTTCACATTCTTCACTGGTATGACAACTCTGAAGGATGTCCTTATAGTGGTTCTTCAGATCTTCATACAAAGAAACAGTTTCTTGTGAGTGAGCCAATGGTAACACTTTTTCATTCAGTAACAACTGCACTCGGAATTCTTCTTTAGGAGTCTTAGCATTTTTACAATGGTAAAGCACAAATATCAGGTTTGAAGCATAAGGTACGATGTGACCACTTCGGAACTTCCGATGCATTTGCTCCTTGTAATTGTAAGCTGTTAGGGGTTCCTTGTCTTTGAAGTAGCCCATGAGAGAAAGCAGTGGAAGAAGGGTCTCTGCATGGCCAAACTGGAGGATGACTGGAGAGGAAACTGGTTGAGAACTTCAAAAAGAAATAAAGAAAAAGGTACATATAAAACATTTTCTACATACATAGTAATTTAACATAAAAACCACACTTAGAATTAATTAACTTTCTCATCTTTTAAAAATCTTTATATAAACAACAGTATTGCTAAATTCTGTGTGGCAGAGAACTGAACTTAAAGCACTAAACTTACATTTTAAAAATTTGGATCACTGCATATTGTAAATCTATCTAAAACACGCACATTTTTCTTTAAGCTTAAAGAGAGCTGAGTCTTTACTGCTAGATAAGGGAACTTCAAGTTGATATGGATTTCAAAACTGTGTTGCCTTTCTGTGAATGAATCTGAGCACCTGGCCTTTAGTAAATATTGATTACTCTCTGGAGCTCGTCTGAATGAATTTCAAATGTTATTTCATCTTTAGGGAATTAGGACACTATTCAGTAAATTTCTTGGTTAAAACCAAGTCTGAACAGTGAATGGTAATGCATATAATTCTTCAATGTTTTATGAGACCTGACTTGGTCACCAAATGTGGGAGAGTCACAAAAAAGGTAATGACACAACCTATTCTAGCTGATAAACTACGTCTGTGGTTGGGAATGGAGTTTATACACTGCCAGAAACAATAGCTTTCAACACATGAGCTAGGTCACCTTTTAATTTCCTTTCAAGTTTTCTATGATTTTTCTCTGATAAAGACTTCTCCCAAAAGTAGCAGCAGGGCTTCCCTGGTGGCTCAGTGGTAAAGAATCGACCTGCCAATGCAGGACATGGGTTAGATCCCTGAACTGGGCAAGATTTCACAGGCTGCAGAGCAACAAAGCCAGGGTGCCACAACTACTGAGCCTGTGCTCTAGAGCCTAGAAGCCACCACCACTGAGACCACCGGCCACAGCTACTGGAGCCTGTGTGCCCTGGGGCCTGTGCCCTGCAACAAGAGAAGCCTCCACACTGCAACGAAAGAACAGTCCCTACTTGATGCAACTTGAGGAAAGCCTGAGCAGCAAAGAAGACCTAGCTCAGCCAAAAATAGAGAAATAATTTTTCAAAAACAGCAGCAAATGACTATTTCCCCTTTTCTCCAACTTTTATAAAAAGACTATGGCTTTTGTTCTCAAATATAATTTGTAAGCCTATTCAAACACAAAATCCAAGGAAGACAGGATATATGTATACGTGAGGCTGATTCACTTTGTTGTATAGCAGAGACTAACACAACACTGTAAAACAACTGTACTCAATTAAAAAAAAAACAACCTCTATTCAAACACAGTTAACCAAGCATTAGGTTACATATTTTCTGGGAGGAGAGCAATATTTGCAGCAGTTTCTGAAGCCTCCTGATTCCTCACATAAAAATAGATGGAGCAAATGGATAGCAGATCCAAAACCCAAGGGAAACAGTCACAACTATTTTATTATTTCTACCAAATCTTTGAAACGCCACGTGCACTTTACACTTACAGCAATCTCAATTCAGACCAGCCCCATTTTCAGGTGCTGAATAACCACATGTGGCTGGTGGGCTACTGTGTGGAAAAGCGTACAATAGGCAGTGGAGTAAACAGACTTACCTACATACTTGGGTTCAAAAGTCAATCAAAGAGAAAATAGGAAACAAAAAGATAAAAGACAAACAACAAAAACACATATGAAACAAAAAAAAAACGTGTGCTGGGGGAAGGCGACAGACCAACAGGGTACAAACGATGAGTTCAAAGTCCTATTAACTTCATACATACGAGCTACAGAAGAAATTAAATCTAGACTGTTACCCATATTTAAGTTTCAAACCAAGATTCCTTAGATTTATATAAAGTGCAATAAATTCCATTTTCTCTTTTGACTGACTACTTTCAGTCACATATTAAAATCAGCTACTTTTGAGAAGAAAGTTGAGAAAAACTGTGCTTTAAAAATCCTTATTGGGAGTTTTATGGGAAATCAAGCTTATATATAATTAGATTCACACAGGAAGCCAACTCAACAAAAATAAATGACTGTTTTGTGCCATATGATGCATCTAAATTAAAGAAAATATTTTAGAATTTCAAGAAATTTTCAACAGAAAGGAAAAACACAATTTAAAAAATAAGTGCCCTAAATATTATCTTATTACAGATCAATCTCCATTACAAAAGGATGAAATATATAAAAAAACAGTATTTTTAAAGGTCTGGTTAAATCCATAAATACAACAGTGATAATGAAAGATAAGGGAGACTACATATTAGAGGGTCAAAACTAACGTAGCCTTCCTCAAAACAATGTAAAAAACTAAAATCATCAGCTTACTTAGAGATTAAAAGTGCTTGCAGAAAATAGTAAGCAACTTATAATTCTTTGTAGGTTACATATTTTTATAATAATGCCAAATATAAGGAGAAATGAGCACCATTTCACTCATAATTATTTTTTGCCTACCTTTACCCTTTGTGCCTTAGGGTCGTGCACACAGAGCAGATGCTGTTGCTACTTCAGAAAAAGAAGTTGGCTGATGTCCCTTGTATTTACACACAAAAAGCACTGGAAAAAATGGATGTGCCTAATTTTCTGCAACATAGTAATTATACTTTATGCCTTGAATTCAGTTTGCTGAGTAATAAAGAGTGTATGGAACTACTTTTTTATTATAGCACAAAGAGAATATGTCAAAAAATGACAATTTTTTAACTTCAGGGAGACTGTATCTAGGTCAAATGTTTCAACTCCAATGAATAAGTAATAGCTATCTGGAACACTGTACTGAAGTTGTATCCAGATACAATGGATACAATTTCCTAAACACTTTTTTCTTTAGAGATGAACATCTTTGCCTTGCCAACCAATCTCCCCCTCTTTATCTCTCATTTCCCAGACATAATTAAAATCACTTTGCCCATTTCTAAGATACCTAATTACAAAATACAGCACTAGTTTGTTTCAGGATGGTACCTGACTTCTTGTTTTTTTGATAGCAATATCACCCCTTGTTAGATGTGTAACAAACACAAACATATGTACGTATGTATGTGTATGTATGTATCATATAATCACTCAAAACAAATTACCACTTTAAGAAATATGTGTAAATCATTCCTAAATGTATGTACACAAATCTTTATTGAACACAGAATAAGAAGGTACTTCATTGGTTTAGTTTGTGTGTTCTGTGTGCTAAGTTGTGTCTGACTCTCTGCGACCCCACTGACTATAGCCTGCCAGGCTCCTCTGTCCATAGAATTCTCCAGGCAAGAATAATGGAGTTGCCACGCTCTCCTTCAGGGGATCTTCCCAACCCAGGGATTGAACCCAGGTCTCCAGGATTGCAGGTGGATTCTTCACCATCTGAGGTACCAGGGAAGCCTTGGTTTGGTTTATATCTTTTTTAAAAGTGCCAAGGAACAGTATTAAAAATCTGGCTTAGATAAATTTTATCTCATAGAGAAAGAGCTTTTTTATTTTATAAAAAATAGAAAAGAATGCCTTATGAAACTTTGTAAAATATGCTACTATCAACATGAACATAAACAAAAACTCTAAAGTGTCTAAAATTATCTTTAACCACCTCCATATTTTCATATTGTTCATGGGGTTCTCAAGGCAAGAATACTGAAGTGGTTTGTCATTCCCTTCTCCAGGGGACCATGACTTGTCAGAACTCTCCACCACGACCCGTCCCTCTTGGGTGGCCCTACATAGTTTCATTGAGTTAGACAAGGCTGTGGTCCATGTGATCAGATAGGTTAGTTTTCTGTGATTTTTCATTCTGTCTGCCCTCTGATGGAGAAGGATAAGAGGCTTATGGAAGCTTCCTGATGGGAGAGACTGACTGAGGGGGAAACTGGGTCTTGTTCTGATGGGTGGGGCCATCCTCAGTAAATCTTTAATCCAATTTTCTGTTGATGGGCGGGCCTGTGTTCCCCTCCTGTGGTTTGACCTGAGGCCAAACTATGGTGGAGGTAAGGAAGATAACGGTGACCTCCTTCAAAAGTTCCCATGCATACACAGCTGCACTCACTGCCCCCAGAATGCAGCAGGCCACAGCTGACCCATGCCTCTGCCAGAGACTCCTGGACACTCATGGGCAAGTCTGGGTCAGCCTCTTGTGGAGTCACTGCTCCTTTCTCTTGGGTCTTGGTGCACACAAGCTCTTGTTTGTGCCCTCCAAGAGTGTGTTTCCCCAGTCCTGTGTAAGTCCTGGCGCCTCCTTGGTGGGGTTAATGGCAACCTTCTTCAGGAGGGCTGATGCCATATCCAGGTCTATTGCATCCAGAGCCCGTGCCCCTGTGGCAGTCCACTGCTGACCCATGACTCCATAGGAGGTATGAGCTCAAACACACTTCTGCCTCAGGCTCTGGGGGTCTCTGGGTCCTGGTGCGCACAAGGATCTCTGGCAGGTATGGGGTTTGATCCTAGACACGATTTCGCCCCTTCTACCATCTTCCTGGGGCTTCTCCTTTGCTCTGGGATGGGGTATCTTTCCTTGGTGGGATCCAACATTTGATGCTTTGAATTGATGCTTTTGAATTGAGGTGTTGGAAAAGACTCTTGAGAGTCCATTGGACTGCAAAGAGATCCAACCAGTCCATCCTAAAGGAAGTCAGCCCTGAATATTCATTGGAAGGACTGATGCTGAAGCTGAAACTCCAATACTATGGCCACCTGATGCAAAGAACTGACTCACTGGAAAAGACCCTGATGCTGGGAAAGATTGAGGGCAGGAGAAGGGGATGACAGAGGATGAGACGGTTGAATGGCATCACCAACTCAATGGACCTGAGTATGAATAAACTCTGGGAGTTGGTAATGGACAGGGAAGCCTGGCGTGCTGCAGTCCATGGGGTCGCAAATAGTCGGACATGACTGAGTGACTGAACTGAACTGAACCTCCATATTTTAAATAATTCTAAAACTCTTTCTTCTTGATTTTATTTCAAAATAAATTCAGAGCTCACAAAATTTATAGGTTGGATTTTAAGGGTAAGAAGCAGAATTTAACACATTCCTAAGTAAGTTACAAGATTAAAAAAAAAAAAAGTTAGGTATTTTTTGCATTAACTCAAAAAGTATTCCCAACAGATAAAAGCTCAGCATATAAATCACGAGACTCAAACAAAACTTTTTCTTCACTATTTGTTTTTCTTAGCTGGAATTCAACTTGGTAATCCTTAACGGTTCAAGTGCTAAAACTAGAATAAATGTAATTCTTCATGTAATCTTAAAGGCTCCCTAAAATAGCAGAAGTAAAACATCTGACTCATGAGGTACATAATTCAAAAGAACTTACCTAATAATTTTTCAGTCCTCTTAGACTACATACTTCAAATCAAGGGCCTATTTACAGCTAAGAATGTGAGAACGCTTTTCTTCACTTATAAACAATGACTAAACAATATGTGGATCTCATATTTTGGCCTTCCCAGTGTCTCTGTGGTAAAGAACCTGCCTGCCAACGCAGGAGCCAGAGACGTGAATTTGATCCCTGGGTTGGAAAGATCCCCTTGTGGAGGAAATGGCAACCCACTCCAGTATTTCTGCCTCACGCACATGCATGTAAGCAATATATAAACTGATTTCTACTTTATTGTTTGAAGCTCAATTGCGAAAACTCTGGGTATTAAAAAAAATAGAACTTTCAGTTTTCAGTCTGTAAGGAGCTTAGAAAGTGCTGTTCTGCCCTAACAGCAAAGAGCCAAACAAAATGAAAACGGTTCATCTTAGATCCATTGGAGAGGTGAGGTCACAGGTCAAACTGCTGCCCACTATACTGGAGACAGGGAGACACAGAGAACCACAATTTACAGGAGCAGACACCTCCACAGGAACCTATGCCAGGGTCAGAAAACTTAAAACTGAAAATTGACAAACTGCTAGAGGCTTGGTGTAGACAAGAGTAAGAGTTAAAAATTTCAGGGGACCAGTCATAGGGGATGTGAACTCTTCCAGATCCTCACAGTGAATCCCCTCTAAGCTATCTGCTAAAAACTGATTTACTTCTTTAAGTACAAGCCCAACTGCTGTTTGAAAGAACCAGAACCCCACTTCTTAAATATATCCAAGTTTCAAGGATGCCATGAGAAATTTTCTGGGTTTTATTCCCAAGCTTATTTAAAGCAAAGTTGGTTTATGATTAAGTCCAAAACACTGGCACCAGCCAATGGGTTACAGTGTGTGTGTGCCGTGTGTGTGTGTGTGCCGTGTGTGTGTGTGTGTGTGTGCCAATGGGTTACAGAGTGTGTGTGTGTGTGCGCGCCAACGGGTTACAGTGTGTGTGTGTGTGTGTGTGTGCGCCAATGGGCTACAGTGTGTGTGTGTGTGTGCCAGGGGGTTACAGTGTGTGTGTATACCAATGGGTTACAGTGTGTGTGTGTGTGTGTGTGTGTGTGTGCACCAATGGGTCACAGTGTGTGTGTATGTGTGTGTGTGCACCAATGGGTTACAGTGTGTGTGTGTGTGTGTGTGTGTGTGCGTGTGTCTGCCTGCCTGTCTAGGGGCTGGAGGGTTAGAAACACCAGAAAAAACAAGAGAACATAATGCATGGGAAGACAACAGGGGAAAGAATGTGTGGAAAAAAAAAAAATCACTTCTCAATTTATTCAATTCCTAATGTAAGGCCACATAATTTTGTCAGAAAATTGCAGAGCATAAAGACTGCTACATTCCATTCTACCTGTGGTCCCATATAGTTTTCTTTGTATCATATGGCCTTTCAATAAACAGAGTTGGGAGGTTCAGGATGCCATGACAGAAAGAACTAGCTTTTTACCTTCAACTAAAAACTGCAGTCTTTTGGTAGGAAGATGTAAAATTTTTTTAAAGGAGGAACTGCCAAGGCAATCAGTAATGACATGTATTCAATACTCACTGCATCTATAGTTTTATAATTATTGGGGACATGAAACCATTTGAAAATCTAAAGGAGTGAGACTTCATCCCAGAGAAATGCTCAAACCCATAAAAACTTGAATACGGTTTTGGGAATTCAGACTCTACACATCCTAAGAACCCCTCTGCTGTATATTACAGTCTGACGTCCTGAGGAGCAGTGCATCTACAATCCTGTTCCACACTAGCTCTTATCTCCCGCATCATGTGTGTTTCAGAGAAGTCGGATAATTTTGTCCTAATGAGCTCTACATTTAAAATGTCTAAATAGATTAATTTACATTTAAATTTATACACAACACCAAATTAAGGAAAATCCAGATAGTTTATAATCTGCTGTGAACATTTCTATTTTTCTTGAATCGTGTAGTTTCTGTTCTTTACATTCTGACTGCATACTCCAATCCTCCAACATAGACTTCTATTAGTCAGTCACATCTCTCATATTAACTATATCCCTGACTTGTAACGCTATTCTTTAGGACTTGCAGCACAATGTCTCAAAAAAAAAAAAAAAAAAAAGAACAAAAGGCATCTAATGTACCTTTAATGTACCTTTCTGCCCTATCCCTCTGATAAAAATGTGTTAAATTTGAGATATCACATTTTTCAAAAAGTGACAAAACCACTTTTAACAGAGGTTCATTTTAGCTTTAAAAATTAAAAACATTAGAAAATGGACACTATCAATACAAATACAAGAAAACAACTGAATAACTTACATGAATTATATGTAGAAATACACAGTTGGAATTCTAATATTTTAGAGTTGAGGAATCTGGTCATGACTTCTCATTTTAGAAATAGGGAAAGGACAAGTGAATTACCTAATGTTATCTAGCAAGTAAGACTGCAGTTCTCCAAATTTCAGCCCTCTTTTTACTTACGTAAGTTGGTAAGGAGATTTTATTAAATCTTCCATTAAAAAGAAAAGTTAAATTGAAGTCTAAAATAACGTTGTTAAATGAGGTTTGATAACTATGCATGTATACATGTGTTCAAAGTAGATAAAAGACCCAGGAAAGAGTTCAACCAGAAAAACAACTAATAACTGCATGTTTTCTCCTAAATGTACTCAGCTTAGGTTTTTCTAAGCTCTCAGTTCATGTTTCACACTCGAGTAATGTTACACAAAGTGTATTTTTAAACATGATCTGAGAATATCAAATAGAGCTTTAGACTTGTGTAATTCCCACAATTATGTAAGTGCACAAATAAGCAACATGAACTGCCAGATATGTGAGAGGCTCTGGGAAGAAAATTACAAGGAAAAAGAATTTAATCCTATTTTACATCTGATTGAACCATCAGCTCCAATGTGGCATTTGGAAAAGTATCAAATTTGACATTTTAACACAAATACAGAATGAAATGATTCAAGTGTAAAGTTTTTTCCTCAAGAAAAATACACAGAAATAACTTTTGCTTTCATCCAAGATGTAGTAACAGGGACTGGATTTACCTTCCTGCCTTAAACTACTATAAAGCTAAACAAAAGATATGAAAAGGCAGTTTCCAGATATTCAACAATAGTGAGAATAAGAGTGAGCGGAGGCAAATCCCCACAGCTCTTCCATCTTAACTGCCTAGTTTCCAGGCTGCAGCACAGGGCACGGGAACCCAAACAGAGTACATCAATCTTCCTGAGAGATGAGATAGAACCGGAAATTCATCGAGGCCCAACTGACTAGAATCTACAGGCTAGCACACCAGAGAAGAGAGATGTGCAGTGACTCCTCCCAAGATGTCAGCTAGTACTCATCAGATCACTGTCTGTGAGAAAGCTATCCAAATCCAGGCAAAAAGCACCGAACACAAAGAATAGGAAAGAATCCCCAAAGCTAACACAAGGCCAGGAATAGTTCGTGTTCACACAAGCCATTACAGGAAAATCTCAAAATATACAGGGTACCAAATAGATGCTCAGGAGGAATTGACTCAAAAGTGTTGCAAAATTAGCCCATAAAAGACATTATTATAAAAACAGAAAAGGCAAACCACAGTTTAGGAGAATATACTTGTAAAGTATAAATCTGAGAAAATCTCTGTATCTAGAATATACATTAAAGAACTCTAAAGCAACAATAATAAAAATGATAAATAACCCAATTAAAAAATGGCAAAAGATTTGAACACTTAACCAAAGTAAACACAAGGATGGTAACTAACCTCAGTAACACTAGTTGTATGGCTGTTAGCATAACTGGTACTATCTTGAGCCCTTAACAGCTTTTGCTGTCTCTGCCAGGGCTGTAATGTGTAGTACTGAATCACTTCTCAGATAATCATGATGGTGTGATCACTCACCGAGAGCCAGACATCCTGGAATGTGAAGTCAAGTGGGCCTTAGAAAGCATCACTACAAACGAAGCTAGTGGAGGTGATGGCATTCCAGTAGAGCTATTTCAAATCCTGAAAGACGATGCTTTGAAAGTGCTGCACTCAATATGCCAGCAAATTTGAAAAACTCAACAGTGGCCACAGGACTGGAAAAGGTCAGTTTTCATTCCAATCCCAAAGAAAGGCATGCCAAAGAATCCTCAAACCACTGCACAATCACACTCATCTCACACGCTAGTAAAGTAATGCTTAAAATTCTCCAAGCCAGGCTTCAGCAATACGGGAACCGTGAACTTCCTGATGTTCAAGCTGGTTTCAGAAAAGGGAGAGGAAACAGAGGTCAAGTTGCCAACATCCACTGGATCATGGAAAAAGCAAGAGAGTTCCAGAAAAACATCTCTTTCTGCTTTATTGACTATGCCAAAGCCTTTGACTGTGTGGATCACAATCAACTGTGGAAAATTCTGAAAGAGATGAGAATACCAGACCACCTGACCTACCTCTTGAGAAACCTGTATGCAGGTCAGGAAGCAACAGTTAAAACTGGACATGGGACAACAGAGTGGTTCCAAATAGGAAAAGGGGTACATCAAGGCTGTATATTGTCACCCTGCTTATTTAACTTCTTTGCAGAGTACATCATGAGAAATGCTGGGCTGGAAGAAACACAAGCTGGAATCAAGATTGCCGGGAGAAATATCAATAACCTGAGATATGCAGATGACACCACCCTTATGGCAGAAAGTGAAGAACTAAAGAGCCTCTTGATGAAAGTGGAAAAGGAGAGTCAAAAAGCTGGCTTAAAGCTCAACATTCAGAAAACGAAGATCATGGCATCTGGTCCCATCACTTCATGGGAAATAGATGGGGCAACAGTGGAAACAGTGTCAGACTTTATTTTTCTGGGCTCCAAAATCACTGTAGATGGTGACTGCAGCCATGAAATTAAAAGATGCTTACTCCTTGGAAGGAAAGTTATGACCAACCTAGATAGCATATTAAAAAGCAGAGACATTACTTTGTTGACCTTTGTCAACAAAGCTCCGTCTAGTCAAGGCTATGGTTTTTCCAGTGATCATGTATGGATGCGAGAGTTGGACTATAAAGAAAGCTGAGTGCAGAAGAACTGATGCTTTTGAACTGTGGTGTTAGACAAGACTCTTCAGAGTCCCTGGGACTGCAAGGAGATCCAACCAGTTCATCCTAAAAGAGATCAGTCCTGGGTGTTCACTGGAAGGACTGACGTTGAGCTGAAACTCCAATACTTTGGCCACCTGATACGAAGAACTGACTCAGTGGAAAAGACCTTGATGCTGGGAAAGACTGAGGGCAGGAAGAGAAGGGGGCGAAAGAGGATGAGATGGCTGGATGGCATCATCAAGTCAATGGAAATGAGTTTGAGCAAACTCCAGGAGACAGTGAAGGACAGGGAAGCCTGGCGTGCTGCAGTTCATAGTGATGCAAAGAGTCAGACATGACTGAGCGACTGAACAACAAGTGAAATACTAAATGAAAAGGAATAAATGACTGACACCATCGCAGCACTCCGGATCCGGGCTCTGAAGGGCTTCCCTCATAGCTCAGTTGGTAAAGAATCTGCCTGCAATGCGGGAGACCTGGGTTCAATCCCTGGGTTGGGAAGATCCTCGAGAAGGAAATGGCAATCCACTCCAGTATTCTTGCCTGGAGAATCCCATGGACAGAGGAGCCTGGTGGGCTACAGTCCATGGGGCCACAAGAGTCAGACACGACTTAGTGACTAAACCACGAAACCACTCAAAACACAAATGAATCTTATAACCATTACGCTACGTGAAAGAAGCCAAACCCCTAAAAAAGTACACATACATCCCATAAGGTTCCATCATATAAAATTCTAGAAAATACAAAATAATCTATAGTGACACAAAGTGGATCAGCCTGGGAATGAGGGGTGGGAACTATATTAGAAAGAGTCACAAAGAAATGTTTGCATGCAATGGGTAGTTCATTATCTCGATTATGGTGACAGTTTCATGGCTGTATAAATAGGTAAAACCTTATCAAGTTGTATACTTTAAATATGTGCTGTTTATTTCACATCAATTATACTTCATAAAGTTAAGTGTTAAGGGTTGATATGACCAACCTCAAAGACTCCTGCTCCCATAAAGGCTTTACCAACCCCGAACGGTTCAAATCAATCCTTCAGTATTGTTTTTTACCTGTTTTAGTGCTGTTATATAGATATGCTCCAAAATAGGACATGAGTGCCTTGAGACAATAATTTAAATGTCTTCATCTTTGTATATACCTTCCATTGCCTAATATTTTGATAGAATAGTTCATGAAAAATACAAATATAAAATATTCTGTTAAAACATTATTATTATACCACACTGGTGTGTGACATTAGTAGTGGAGGAGGCTATGTCTGTGAGGGAAGGGATAGACTGTGGGAACTTTGTATTTCCACCCATTTTTGTTGTAAACCTAAAAGTGCTCTAAAAAATAAAGTCTATTAGTTTTGGGGTTTTAAAACCTATTATTCTCTATAATTAGCTGTATTGAATTTGAGTAGAAGTAAAACTAAAATCAGGGAAGCACTTAGGAGGTAACTGCTAAAATAAAAAAGAGAGACGGTATTAGTTTGATATGAGTTGAGGTGGAAGCAGTGGGGGTGAAGAAAAGTAAAAGAACTTGATGTGAAGAAAATACAACAACAAAATACCACATTATGGTGAGTAGATGTAGAAGGTGAGGGAGACAGAGTCAAGAATAATACACAGGTTTGCGGCTTAGAGGCCCCGGAGGATAAATGACTGCCGAACTGTGGATGTTCCTTCATCATACACTAAGCGCCGACTGCATCACAGGCATGCTCTAGACACTGAGGACAGGCCAGGGAAATAAAGTTCTAGCCATCACAGATCTACCGTCCACTGGAAGTCAAGACATGTCTTTCCAAAAGACAAATGGACAGCTGAATTTGAATTCAAAGCACAGCCAGGCTAGTTATATTAACTTTTACCTTATTTTAGCCAGTATCTTTCAACAACTAGCACTAGAAGAGTCTGTGGTACCTAGTTAAACTGATGGAACAATAACTTCAGAACAGTAACAAGTTCTGAGAATTTAGAATCTGCATACACTTCTAAGAACTTCAAAAGACAAAGCTCACTCCTTACAATGGGCTAAGTAATTACTTGGTGCCACTATACTTTTATTTCAATACTGCCATCTTAGGTTAACACGTGGAACTACACAATCTTAAAAAGCCATACCCTTATTCAATAGTGAATGAAAAGGTTGAAAAAAGATTAATGAGAGCTATTAAATGACTGTAACATATATTTACAATAATTAATTTGCATATCTGAGAATATCCCTGACAAAATGGAAGATCTCACGAGGTAAGCAATTACATAGTTCAGAATATAAACCTTTCTTTGAAAAAGCAGGAAGTGACTTACTGAATCTCAATTAAAAATAAAAATATATTAACAGACAATGGGGAATGGGAAAGTAGAATAAAATGCAGATAAATCTTACTTATTCAAGTTTAACCTGCTTTTCTAACCACAGCTGTTTAAACAGCAATAGCTGTTCAAATTTGCTTAAATACTAAAGTTACTGGTTTTAACTTTAATCCCATGACTGTAGTGATCGTTTAAGAAGGAAAATAAGGTCAAGATCCTAGTAAGTGTCAAGGACCATGGATCTGGAGGACTGGTTGTATTTAACCAAAATGTTGATAATTATCAATTAACATTATTTACAATCTCCAATTTTTCTGTGAAGTAAAATCACACTATTAGAATTATGTTGAAAAGTATTCAGAAACATTGAAGAATATCTTTGATTTAACATTACTATAACAAGATAACAACAAAAAAAGATCACAACCTGTGTACACAGTACCATCTCAATATGGGGTGGAGGAGGGATGGAGAAAGCAAAAATAGCCTCAGAACTCTAGAAATGAGTGAAGACATTTCTTCAGATAATATTAAGGATAAATATTGTTTCTCTATATATGTATACAAATACATATATAAACACACAGTATAAACTCTAAATGCAAATTCAAAAAAGTCATGAAGTAAAAATAATATTTTGATAAAACAGTTCATAAAAAATATAAATATTAAATATTCTGTTAAAACATTATTATTATACCACACTGGTGTGTGAAATTAGTAGGGGAGGAGGCTATGTCTGTGAGGGAAGGGATAGATTATGGGAACTTTGTATTTCCACCCATTTTTGTTGTAAACCTAAAAGTGCTCTAAAAAACAAAGTCTATCAGTTTTGGGGTTTTAAAACCTATTATTCTCTCTGTACTGAGCATATATTGGTTTTCTTGAGAAGTATCCTAAATTTTGGCACTGCTAATAAAATTGGTTAGTATCACTCTGTTTTCTGGAAAGCAATCTGACAGAAGTCTCTAAATTCAATTTTTCCCCTTTACCTGTTTAAGATTTCATCTTGATACAGTTAAACAAATTTTAAAATCCCTAATCAGTCTTTTAGTATAGAGAAAACCGTACCTGAAAAGTATCTGCCAGTTTCTTCACAATAAGTGCTGACTTTCTTTCCTTAGCTAGAAAAGGAGGCAGTGGCCAAAAAAATTTTGTCTTACAAGGTCAGATTCTCCTTCCTTTAACTTTTATACTGTTTTACCCAGTCTCCTGCATTGTAGGCAGATTCTTTCCCAACTGAACCACGAGGGAATAACCATACTATTTTACAATCTTACATAAATAGCTATATCACAACCCATGGCTTTTTTATACATTTCTATTTTCTCTATATTGTTAACAGTCACAAGTGCAATGACTTTGTCCAGCTCATAGGATACTGCCTGACACATATCACAGTAGATGTTTAAAATACTGTTGAATGAACCTTCTTTTCAATTCACAAATACAAGAGTAATCCTTCAAAAGGAGTAAAAATGTTCTCTATCTTGCTGATGGAAAGGGAATTAATTTAAGGAATGAGCTCAAGAACACAAAAATCTGAAGCGGTTAAGTACTAGAAAGTATTTGTTTCTAATATTTGAATAATCATGGCGGCAGGGGGAGAAAAGGTATGTGAATGACAAAGATATTAAGGACATGTTTTGACCAGAGAGCTCTCACATAGAGTAACAATACCATATCTGTATCCTACATTATACTAAGTGTTTTAATAGAAATTATCTCACTTGATTAACAACCCTGTGAGGACAATAATTCTCCTTTTCAGAAGTGAGGGATCTGCAGCATCAATAAAGTAGAACCAGGACTCAAAACCAAATCTAAGCGTCTGCCTACTACATCCCATGGCTTCTCTATTACTGCATCTCATTCAACAACACATCCATGACATGAAAATTAGTCTCATTAGCGTCTGAGTAGATAAAAAAACATAACTAGCTATTACCTAACATAATGGAATAGTCAGTCCATTGCAATTTTTTTTCCCCGCTATACTTTACTTGTGGGTAAGATAAGCAAAGCATAACAAAATAAATTAAACCTGGAATTTCATTTTAATATAAATCACATATAAGGTGTATGTTCAAAAAGATTCTTCTTAAACAATTTTACTTTCCCACCAAAAATGCATAAGGTTTCCAATTGCTCCACATCTTATCAACACTTCAGAAAAATTAAAAAATTTTTTTTCTTATTTTAGCCAGTGAATAGGAAAAATACTTTTAGTCCTTTCCTCCTATGTTTCTCGTTTCCTCTCACATTCCTAATGTTTCTGACCCTTCTGGTTACCGTATGTGCAGGGTTTTTCCCACACTAGGCAATACTCCGTGACACCAGATGGCTGTTCTACGCGTTATCTCCCACAGGCTACGGGCTCAGTCCCACGAGACTGCCCCCTACTTCAGGTGCCAACTCTAAGTAGTAGGTCTTCACCTAGGTCACCCACAGCTTCTATCCGATATGGCTACAGATAGAAGGCTCTCATGATCCCCTCAGGTTTAATTTGCTAGAGTGGCTCACAGAAGTCCGGAAAATACTTACTTGCACTTACCAGTTTACTATAAAAGGGTATGATAAAAGACGCAGATGAACATCCAGATGGAAAAGGTGTACAGGGAAAGGTAAGCGGGAAGGAGCACAGAGCTCCCATGCCCTCTCCAGACATGCCTCTTTCTCAGTTCCTCTACTTGTTCACCACCCCAGAAGTCCTGTGAACCTCGCAGGCATCACTGATCATTAACTCCATTTCCAGCCCTTCTCCCTTCTCAAGAGAACTGTGGGGAATGGTGGTGGTGTTTGGGGGAAGGGGGAGGATGAGGCTGAAAATCCCAAGCTTCTAATCACGGCTTGTTAGTTCCAGTTAACAGCCATCATCCTGGAGCCATCCAGTCATCTCATTAGAACAAAAGATGCTCTTACCACCTGAGACAGTACAATGGTTTCAGGAGCCCAATGTCAAGAACCTGGGGCAGAGACCAAAATATATATTTTTTCTCTTATTTTACAGCCAACTTAGGGGTATTAGTGGTATTTCATTGTGATTTTGGAGAAGGCAATGGCAACCCACTCCAGTATACTTGCCTGGAAAATAACATGGATGGAGGAGCCTGGTAGACTGCAGTCCATGGGGTTGCTAAGAGTCGGACATGACTGAGTGACTTCACTTTCACTTTTCATTTTCATGCATTGGAGAAGGAAATGGCAACCCACTCCAGTGTTCTTGCCTGGAGAATCCCAGGGAAGGGGGAGCCTGGTGGGCTGCCATCTATGGGGTCGCACAGAGTTGGACACAACTGAAGCGACTTAGCAGCAGCAGCATTGTGATTTTAATATCTAATGATATTATCAAATAGTTTATTAGTATCTTTTCACATGCTTATTTGCCATCCATATATCTTTCTTTAGTAAAGTATCTGTTCAGATTTTTGCCCCTTTTCAAAACTGGATTATGTGTCACCTTATCAGTGAGATATAAATTTTTTAATATATTTTGGATTCAAATCCTTAATCCCATGTATATGGTTTGCAACTATTTTCTCCAAGTCTGTTGCCTGTCTTCTCAGTTTCCAAACAGTGCTTTTTGAAGCACAAAGATTTTTAATTTTGATGAAGTTCATTTCAATTTTTTAAAATGGATTATGCATTTGTTTCTGTATCCTAGCAATCATTGCCTAATCCAAGATGGTGAAGACTTACTACTATGTTTTCTTGTTAAGAGTTTCATAGTTATAGCTTTTAAATCCAGGTCATTGATCCTACATTTTGTTTGTTTCTTTTTAAAAATTATAGTACAACTATACTAGTTTCAAGTGTATAACAGTGATTCAATATTTTTAAAGATTATACTCTAAATTATTACAAAATAATGGCTATGTTTTCCTGTGCTGCACAATATATCCTTGCTGCTTGATTCTACATTTTCTTCTAGAAGTTTTCTAATTGTAGATTTTATACAACTCTATAATCCATTTTTCTGTATTGTGTGGGGAAGGGTCTGAGTGTCATTTTTTTTAACATATGGGTATGCAACTGTTCCAGCACCATTTGTTGAAAGGACACCAATACATTCCCTTGGCATCTGTGCAAAAAACTGAGCATATATATATCAGAATGTGTTTCTTGACTTGATTATATTGATCCATTTGTCTATGGCTACGACTTTATAATGAGGTTTAAAGCCAGGCGTGTATTAAGTCCTTTTGCTTTTTCAAAGTTGTTTTAGCTCTTCTAGATCCTCCGCATTTCTGCATAGATTTTAGGATAAGCTTCTCAGTTTCTACAGAGAGATGCACTGCAGTTATGACAGGGACTGCAGTCAGTCTACAGATGATCAATCTGAATCTTCCAATCTATAAAGATAGTATATCTCTGGATTTATCTGGGTTATCTTTAATTTCTCTCTGTAATGCTTTGTAGTTTTCAGTGTACAGAAACACTCATTTTTTAAAATACCAACGATAAATTTCTTACTTAAGCTTGGAATCTGGTAACAAGTTTTAACAGCAAATTTTGCAGAAGTTATTTACGAATCTTTCAGACACAATTTTAAGTTTGCCATACCTCACATTCATCAATGAGATAAACATTAATAAAAAACAGCAAAGATCTGTTATTTCATAAAGTTTAAGGGTTTTAAAACATTCATAAAACCAAGTAGGAAAGAAATTAATACCGATCTGAAAGAGGGAACTTGCCTTGACTATTTTGTTTCTGCTGCCAAAAAAGTGTTTGGTTGCAGAAACTAAGTACAGCTCTTTCTCCACTTATGGTGGGGTTACATCTCAATAAACACTTCATTAAACTGAAAACATCCAGTCAGAAACCTACCCAACAGCATAGCTTAACCTTTGGCTGTTGTTCAATTGCTCAGTCGTGTCTGACTCTTTGTGACTCCATGAACCGCAGCACCCCAGGCTTCCCTGTCCTGCTATTTCCTGGAATTTGCTCAAATCTACCCTACTTTAAATGTGTTCAAAATGCTAACATTAGCCTACAGTTGAGCAGAATTACCTAAGACAACGCCTACTTTATAATAAAGTGCTGAATATTTCACATTAAACACTGTACTGAAAGTGAAATACAGCATGGCTGTATGGGTCTGAAATGGTTCTAAGAATACTGGCAGTGTTTGGCTTGTGACTGCATTACTGACGGAGATGCAGCTGACAGAGCTCCAGCAGACTGCCGACGCCCAGCAGGATGAGAGAGCATCATACTGCAGATAGCCAGCCTGGGAAAAGTACAGCTTCTACTGAATGTGTATCATTTTTGCGCCATCATAAAGTCAAAAACTTTTAAGTGGAACCATCATCATAAATCATGAATTAGGAACCACGTATACTAAACCTGGTTTTCTTCCCTAACTCCCATCTAACCCAAGGAAATATCACAAACTAAAGTCACCCACACACACACACACAATTTCTCTCTATATCTGTATGTATATAAAACTTAGTACCACAAACTCAATCAAATGTACCATCTTCAGTCTTTCTGTCACAATCTTTTACGAAAAAATTTTCATTTCCAACTGTGAATATAAAAGCTTTCATGGAGTCATATTTGTCAAACAGTTTAGATTCTATCAAAGGTTCAAATTATGAAAAGTATTTTTAAACTTTGAGATGTATGAATGTTAAAGAGACTTTTTGATGAGAAATTCTCATTTAAAATAAAAACTTAGAAAAATTCTAACCAGAAATCATGTACAATTTTACTATTTAAAATATAGCAAAAATTAGAAACTACCCAAACGCTCAGTGACAAGATGATATAAACTATGGTATTTATTTACTGAATAATGAACATTACTGAATACTGTACTCTAGTAAAAACGAATAAACTATAGTATATGTAAGATGATAAATATTATAAATGTAATGTTGGAGGGGGAAAGAAACAATCCCAAAACACAGTAAGCATATGTCTCCAAGCAAAACTAAGCATGTCATTTGGGCACGGATACATTCATAATAAAAAAAATTTTACAGAGACTATGGAATAATATGAACCAAATGGGGAATAGTCTGCAAAGGGGATAGGAAGTAAATAGGGCCAGGGGAGAGTGGAAAATGAAATCACAGAGAAGTACATAAATAGACAAATGCAAATTATTACTAATGTTCCAGTTCTTGGGTTGAATGGAGGGTGTACATGCTTTATAACTTACATAGGTCATCTAATTCTTTTGTAAGTATAATTATTTTCTAAAAACATAAAAGCAAAATCTACTTTTAAGAATCACCCATTATAAAACATTTTCCAGAAGCTTAACTGGGCTTTAATCCTGTTTTTAAAAGTTTTTAAAAGTTTTTACCATTGTTTCTGTTTAACTGCTTTGTCCAAGTGCTGAAAGATATCCTGAAACAGGGTGCAGCTGGATCGACTGTTAATAGTATATCCATATCCTCTTTTCCAATATTGTTTCAGATCATTTAAATATTCTAAAACCTAAAAATAAACATTTCAAAAATCATTACATTTTTATTACTATAACAGATTTTCTGATTTAATAATGATCTCTCATAAAAGGTTACATTGTTTAATCACTATTCTACAAAAAGCACAGGAGAATCTTAGCAGTTACAAAGTTTTTATTTACCATTTCAAGTATTTAAGGGTGAGACCCAGAGATTTATGCTGAGACACAAACCTGAATGGGAATGTAGAGACTGACATGCAAGAGCAAGTCAGTGATATTCACAGCCAACAATCCCAGCATCCTTGACAGTTCAGGAGAGTGGGATAAAGACAGGTACATGCTCCCTTCTCCTCTAAAATTATATTAAGATGATAGCAAAGATAGATACAGAAAAAAGAAAACATACATAGAAAAATATTCATTATAGCACAGAAAGTTGCTCACAGTGAGTCAGGAATTTTAAAGAATTTTAGGAAGGTAGAAACCAGATAGAAAATGAGTTACTTTGGTTCAAGTAACCAAAAACAGTAATAAAAATAGCAAAAAAAGTAGACCAAGATTATGGAAAATTGGTATTAGAAGGAATGTATTAATATATTAAAACATTCTAAAGGACAAACTGGCAAAAGACACACATCTCTAAGACCTAGTAATTCCATTTATTATAATAATCACAGAGGAACATGAGAGACAACGTACAAGAATATCTTAGAATAGCAATGCTTATAGGAACCAAAAAAAAAAAATCCTGGAAATACCTAAACTTCATTAAGAGGTAGATAATTAAACTATAATATACACATACTATGGATACTATAGGATTATTTATAGATCTACATGAACTGATGTGGAAAGATCTCCAAGACATAATGCTGAATGAGAAGAGCTGGTTAAGAATAATAAATACTTGTTGGCCTCACCACAGGCAAATCAGACCACTAACTACTGTTAAAGTGTGCAAGCATGCTCAGCTGCTCGGTCATGTCGGACTCTTTGTGACCCTGGGACTGTAGCCCACCAAGCTCCTCTGTCCATGGGATTATCTCAGCAAGAATACTGAAGATGCCATTTCATCTTTCAGGGGATCTTCTCTACCTAGGGATCAAACCTGTGTCTCCTGCGGCTCCTGCACTGGCAGGTGGATTTTTTACCACTGAGCCACCTGGGAAGCCCATTTTAGTGTGATGCGGCAATATCAGGCATTTCTGAACCTGTCATGGCCAGAGTATTCTTACCCTACTGGACTTTTTTTATGTAGCCCAGTGTATGTTGTTTAACTATTGTTGGTAAAGAGAGAAGAGCAAGATGAAGGGAAGGATGGGGCACAGATACGTATAGAAGATGGTCATATGTGAGACAGTGAGAAAGGCCTGGAACAGATCCTTCTCTTACAGCTCTCAGAGGAGACCAGTCCTGCTGACATCTTAAGTGTGGACTAGTAGTGGAATATATTAATCTTCTTTTTTCATTTTCCTGAGAAGTAATCGAAAGCTATAATTTATGCAGTTATTTTCAATGTTTGGAGCCTTATGCCTTTCAGAGATCTATTTAAAATGCTGGGTCTCTTTCATTTGGAGTTTTGAAATCTTGGACACATTCCATAATTTAGCTGAGATTTACTGCATTATCTGCTCAGAGTTCCAACACCTCCTCAGAACTGTGCAAAGTCCTCAAAAATGCCCTTAGCACACAGACACTGTTCAATAAATGCCAATTTTTGTGTGAATTTCTGTATTTTTGTAAAAGACATTTGTTAAAGGAAAAAAGTAGAATAAATACAGTACAATACCATTTACTACCAAAATACACACATACGTTAAAAGATTGAGAAGTACACATCAAACTGACAAGAATGGTAGATTTTCTGTGGAGAGCTCTTAACTTGGAGTCGGTGATTCAGGTAGCCTTTATCTGAATGTGAAAACTTGTATTCACGTATCATTTGGTCTAACACCAAAAGTAGAGGATAAAAAGGTGCAATCCAAAAGAGGTACAAGAGAAGACTATATAGCTGTTATGAGCCATTCTTCCCAGAAAAGTCCCTAAAGAAATTAAGTGCTAGCTGTAAGTTTAAAAGCAAGAGCAAGGACAGGCCAGTGCCATGCACTAAAAACAAAGCTCAACAAATACTAAAAGCCAAAGTGAAATTGCTCAGTCATGTCCAACTCTCTGCGATCCCGTGGACTCTAGCCTACAAGGCTCCTCTGTCCACGGGATTCTCCAGGCAAGAATACTGGAGTGGGTTGCTAAAGAGGTAATTAAATAAAGAAGTTAACAAAAGGACAAAGTAAAAGTTTGTTTAGTGAAAATAAAAAGAATTAGACAAAGTTTTGCCAAATCTTTTCAAGAAATGAAACAAAAATAGTATCAGAAATGAAAAGAAGAGGCACTCTGAAACTGACACAGGGAAAAGAATGTCGGGCAGAATGCAGCATCTTGCTGAGTCAAGGAGTCGGTGCTCAGAGTTTACTAAGTCTGAAGTGACCGGAATTAGCAGGTTAGAGAAGAGAAGAAGAAGCTACGCAGAAAAAGAACTCCAAAAATCATGGCGGTGGGGGGGGGGGCGGGGGGAATCCCCTTGATTATGTTGCTAATGTTATGGGATTTGTAAGCTGATCAATTGCAGAGCTAGCACAAGGCTAGGAGATATTCACGTTCCAAGCACCTTAAATAGAGAGTTTCCACAGACACCAAGAGATCCAGAATTTCAATCTGGACGCCAAAGGGTCATATTTTAATAGTAAAGACGTGTATAAGTAAATTCTTGTGTCGGAGTTTTTTAAGGTCAGGTCTAGAGTATGAAACTCAGGAAGAATGAAGCTTCAAGAGGATTAAACTGATCCACAAGTAACTTAACTGCAGAAGAAAATAAAATTCAACACTTAAAAGACAAAATCCAGGTATTCAACACTGTAACATTCACAGTGTCCATTATCTAATAATTACTAGAAATACATGAAGAAATAAGAAACATAACATTAACTAGGAGAAAAATCAGTCAATAAAAGAATCTATCATAAGAAAAAAGGAATACAAGCACAATTCAATACTAGAAAATGTACTAATGTAATTAACTATGCTAGAAGATTAAAGAAGAAAAAATAATCATCTTCCTAGATGCCAGAAATTCAGCACGTCCTTAATTTTAAAAACAATAAACAAATAGAAAGTTTTAGTAGACAAGAAACAGAAATTTCCTTAATTTGGTAAGGATAACTACTGGTGACTATGCCAAACATATTTTATAATGAAAAACTGAACGTGCTCTTAACTAGAAAATATAAAGATATATCTGCTCTCTTCTCTCAGAAATCACTCTAAAAAACAAGAATCAGAAAGAGAAAGGCAAATGCTCCTTTCAAAGAGATTAGAAATCCTCTGTACCCTGAGCCACCACCATAAATGAGGACGGACTGCCAAATGCAGTAAAGATCAAACACAACACCTCAGATAAAACCAGCAGAAGACAGATCCTCGAAGCACATGGTAACTTGCGGACGCAAATCCAGCAATCCTGGCTCGAAACAATGACGTCTAACAGGAGCCTCCCTGGACAGTCTGTAACACCATTACAGGAAACATACTGACCATCCACCTCTACATGAAGTGTTCTGCAAAGAATCTCAGAGAAAAACATTTTAAATTGTAAGGAACACTACTTATCTCTGAACCAACAGGCTCATCCCTATTGGCCACTTGAGAAGTAAAAGCTGAACTCATTGCAAAGATGAGTAATTTAAAAAGTGCTAGTGTCTATACAAACATATAAATTAAAAACAAGACAGCTACACAGATAAAACAGCCAGAAAAAAAGCCCCCTCACCCTAGAAATTCTACAGAGCAGATGAAAACTATAATTAAATATAGTATCATGAATTCTAAAGACTTAAGAAAATAAAATAATCATTTAAGAAAGAGAGTACAAAATGAGGAAAAAAAAGATGTGGGAAGAAGCCTAAAGACAGGTTTCCAGATAGGTTCCAGATATACACTGGAACAGCTCCAAAAATAGTTTGGCTTCTACAAAGAAGCCATATGAATGAAGAGGAAAGAAAGGGAATACCAACTAGGCAGGCAGAAACTGTAGATGAATTACTGCCATCACCAGATAGAGCACAGAACTCAATATGTTATGAAAATTTTATAAACGAATAGGTATTGGAAATCCATTCATCCTCTCTGAACTTTGGAAATCCATTCACCCTATAAAAAGAAGAATTTGGATTATATTAGCTCTACAATCCTTTACAGCAGTAAAATTTGCTGATGGGTTAAGTAGGTTTTTAAACGGGTGGATCTAGAAATCAAATCACAATGAAGAATGTTTCCCAGAGTTTTATGAACACAAACTATTTACAAACAGACAGGTCCTATCTGAACAATTAATCTTTGTTAAGAAAATTATGAGATAGTCCAAGACACTTAATGTCCCCTACTCTTTTTTGAAAAGCTGCTTCAAATAACAATGAAAACCATGCAAAGAAGGCAAAGAAACTCCAAAAGTAATACATACCTTTGCATCATCTATGTCAAAAACATCACACCAAGGAGATTTAACACCTTTAATTGCCAGGTCAAAGGAACAGGTGAAAAAAGCTACCTGAATTAAATCTGAGAAAAAAAAAGAGTAAAATATGTGGGTTACTATTTTATGCAGTTTTCCAAAGGCTGAATATCTACAGAATGTCAAGGACTTACTACATAAAACATAGTCTGATTCTGTTAATTCTAGAGGGTTGGAAGAGGGGAGATAAAGTTATAAAAGGTTTTAATCCCCAACTTGAAAATTAGCAATAACAAGGGACATTTATTGAACAGTTCTTTAAACTACACAACAATTTACTTTAACTATTAAGAAGAAAGTACAGAGAAGGATATAAAAAAACAGAGAAGAAAAAGGGCAGAGTAAGTGAGGAGTTAGGAGGAAGGTGAAACAAAGGGTCAAGAAGGAGAGAAAGAGGGAAAAATCATACTATGAGACCTGACTCTGCCACTAATTATCTTGGGTAACTCATTCTAGGCTCCCTGGATCTCAACGCAAAATAGGAAAAACATTTACCCTTTTGTTAAGCAACAGTAAAGAATATATAATTAATATATCTATAACACATAAAGGCTACCCATGTTCAATGAGAAAAAACAGAATAATCCAACAGAACATGGCCAAGGTTTATAAAGAGGCAATTCACAGTAGGAATGAAATAACTAATAAGCATATGAAAGGATGTTCAACCTTACAAGTAACCAAAGAAACACAAAATAAAGCTAGCTATCATCTTTCGTTAATCAAAATGACTAATAATATCCACTATTGGCTGAATTAGGGGAAATGAGCATTCTCATATATTGCTGATATAAGTTTTCCTACACTTTCAGAGAACAATTTGGTAGTATACGTCAAGATGTAAAATATTCATGCTCCTTAATCCAATAAGTCTACCTATATTTATCTTATAAACTCTCAAGTGCAAAAAGCAGACTATAAGGATGTTCACTGTTGCATTATTTGAAAGAGTTAAAAACTATGAAAAACTTCAGTAGAAAAGTAATTTCCTATACAAAGAATCTGGACTGTATTAGCTTCAGCCTCTCTGACCAGTAAAACTTAATGATGGGGTAAATAACTTTTAACTAGTATTGACCTAAAAATGTATCATATATATTTTTGAAATAACACAATTAAAAAAAAAATTACGCAGCTACATTCTAAATAAGAATAAACTACAAAAAATACATTCAACTTCACCTTTCTATGTAAAAAAAGAAAAGGTATTTAAATAGCTAACGTATTTTTGAGCAGCTACTCTGTGCCAGGTACTGTGTTAATGCTTTGCATGAATAAATCTAATATAATCCTTCCAATAATCCTATGAGGCAGGTACAATTCCTATATCTGTTTTACACAGAAAGAAACCATGACATAGTTATTAAGGAACTTGTGATGTATAAAGATCAGAGAGTTATTCAAAAATATAACACAGTCAAGAATCAAACGCAAACAGTTCAATTCCAGAACCCATGATTTTAACCATTATGCTAATACTGCCTCCAAAAAGTTGCTCTCACCCAATCAGTAAAACACAAATTTGTTGTTGTTTTCAGTTGCTAAGTTGTGTCTTACTCTTCTGTAACCCCACAGACCATATCCCACCAGGCTCTTCTGTCCATGGGATTCCCCAAGCAAGAACACTGGAGAAGGTTGCCATTTCCTTCTCCAGGGGATCTTCCCGACCCAGGGATCAAACTCATGTTTCCTACATTGACAGGCAGATTCTTTACCAATGATCCACCAGAGAAGTCCAAAACACAAAAATCCTTGTCAATTCAGAGACTAGAAACAGTTAAAAAAAAACAAAAACCTTAATCTTAAATGTCCACTAACAGAATAATGGCTAGATACTGGTAGTTATATAATGCAATCCTATACATAAGTGTAAATGTAGAACTAGAATTACATGCATTAAATAAAAAAATACAAAGTTGAATTAAAATCAGATTTCAGACTGATATCATAGTTTGACATCATTCCTAGAAGTTTAAAAATCTGCAAATTATATTCCATTTAGGTACATAAATATAAACATTAAAATCCGGCATGGGATGACTTAAATGCTCAATTCATAACAACAGTTACCTATGGGGAGAAAAGGAAAGGAATGAAATCCTGGAGAGGGCCTAAGGACCCTCAATTTATTTAAAGCAACTAACTGAAGCATAATTTTAAAATCTGATCAAACTAAGTTGTGGGTATATAGATACTCATTATATTTATTATTATCTATGTACTTGATTTCCCAAATAAGTAATTTTTAAAGCTCTGCAAATGACTCCAATGCATAGCCAGTTGAAGAAAGAGAAAAAAACTCAATTTTAAATGCTATTAGGCATCTTCACTTTTCTGATCCTTTGGCATTCCAGGTGGTGCAGTAGTAAAGAATCTGCCTGCCAAGGCAGGAACTGCAGGAGACTGGGGTTTGATTTCTGGGTTGGGAAAACCCTCTGGAGGAGGGCATGGTAATCCACTCCAGTAATCCTGCCCAGAGAATTCCATGGACAGAGGAGCTTGGCGGCCTACAGTCCACGGTGTCACAAAGAGTCAGATGTGACTGAGCATGCACTCACAAAAAGCATTTAGATACCAGATCAACAGATGCTAGTCTACTTAATTTGTTCCCAACATCTCCTACTTCTAGTCCTTGGAAATTTATTCACACTATAAAGAAATCACACTCTATATATAGATTGGTCAGTATCTGCTGTATGGATTACACATTCCTAGAAAACAGGGGAAATTTTTTAATTATTCTTCTTAATTTCTCATTGCTAGGTGAGCATGTATCCTGGTTTTCCACATGGTCTCCCAGCACAATTATTAATAGTGTTTCCTTTTACCCAGGTTGCATGATAAATTGCAACCAACCAATCCACTGCAACAGCTTATGACCGATATGTCTATTCACTTTCTCAAAATCTCTAGGACAAAAGCCTCAAAGGGAAAATAAAAAATCACACTTCTTTTCTAAAACTTTAACCCTTTCAAACATTAACATCTACTTAAAAGCTAAAGAATTTTTTATATGATTTTCCATTTGTATTACTTTCAGTTCAGTTCAGTTCAGTCACTCAGCCACGTTTGACTCTTTGCAACCCCATGAATCACAGCACACCAGGCCTCCCTGTCCATCACCAACTCCTGAAGTTCACTCAGACTCATGTCCACTGAGTCGGTGATGCCATCCAGCCATCTCATCCTCTGTCGTCCCCTTCTCCTCCTGCCCCCAATCCCTCCCAGCATCAGAGTCTTTTCCAGGGAGTCAACTCTTCGCATGAGGTGGCCAAAGTACTGGAGTTTCACCTTTAGCATCATTCCTTCCAAAGAAATCCCAGGGCTGATCTCCTTCAGAACGGACTGGTTGGATCTCCTTGCAGTCCAAGGGACTCTCAAGAGCCTTCTCCAACACCACAGTTCAAAAGCATCAATTCTTCGGAGCTCAGCTTTTTTCACAGTCCAACTCTCACATCCATACATGACTACTGGAAAAACCACAGCCTTGACTAGACGGACTTTAGTCAGCAAAGTAATGTCTCTGCTTTTGAATATGCTATCTAGGTTGGTCATAACTTTTCTTCCAATGTGTAAGCGTCTTTTAATTTCATGGCTGCAATCGCCATCTGCAGTGATTTTAGGAGATAATTCAGAAAAGATAATTTCTAAATAATGCTTGGGGTTGAAGTTTCATATAACTTTGCCCTCAAAAAAAAAAAAAAATCCAGTCTATGTCAAGAATTTTGTGTATTAACTTACATAAAACTCAAAGCAAAATCTGAACCTAAAAATAGTAAGCATGAGAAATAGAATCTTCTTGACCTAGAATACATTATTTTCTCAATGTAAAATCAATTGTGGTCCTTTAAAAGGAATAGCTTTATGCTTCCATATTTTTCCGTATTTACAGTTTAAAAATCACTTAAATTATTTCAGAGTTCAAATGCAACATAATAGGCACATTACCTGCATTTAAGTTGTTGACTGGCACTTGCAAAATATCTGCAACTTTTTTTAAAATGTTCTGCATTTCTGGTCCAGTTTTGAACGCTTCTACATGATAAAGAGCAGTAGCATTCCTTTCCACTTGAGTTAAAAACTTCTCACAATGATCAAAGAACCTCATTAATTTATCATTAATTCTTGGAGGTCCACACTCCATATCTGAAAGGAGAAAAAAATACTGTGTGTATACATGTGTGTACATATATATATATATATATACACACACACATATCCATTGATAGGAATGACAATTTCAAATTATTGAAAATTTTGTTTCAAGTATAAAAAGGAACACTAAAAACCTATTCACACCTCAACATATCTGAAATAAGTAAACACACTGCTTATGAAAGACATGGAGCAAACCATTTCCCGCTTGTAAAGATTGTTAATTCATAAGAGGATGAAAAAGAGACGCTAAAAAGGACTAATGAAACAGAGAACATCAAAGGTAAAATAAAATGTTAGAGCAATACTACAGTATGAAATAAACTGAAATGAATGTTTTCTTAAAAAAATAAAAAATGATTTGACATGAATGTCATAAGAAGTACAAAAATGTATTACATAGGTCCTGTTTCTATCAGGCATAGAAAATTTGAGAAATTAAACAAAAAATTAGCAAAGCTTCTAATAACAAGGTGAGAGAGAATTCAAGATAGACTCTGTTTTACCACTTTAATCCAAAGTCTAAATAAAGAGTATTTTATTTTCTCAATTAACTTTCTCAAATCTGTGTTACTTTACAAAAAGACTGCTTTGGACAAAAACTATTGACAACAACACAAGATATATTAAAGTTTCAGGTATTACGTATTTCATTGTGCTAGATGTTTCTGATTTGGTTTATTTTCTATTTGGAACTCCTACATAACTTTCCATTTGTAATTTTACGTTACATTATTTCCCCAATTAAGGAACAAATACACACTAGAAAAGCATTCACAATCATGCTCCAATTATTGGGGTGCCTTTTAAGTTTTCTCAATCATATTTAAAATACACAGATTTTCAGTCATCATTTCTGCAAAAATTTACTATGACAAAAACACAAGTACATAACATTGTTTCTGTAATTAAAATGAGAAAATTATGTCTTGTTATACCATTTTGTTTTGGATGTGTCTGTGAAAATATCTCTATGTATGTGTGTGTATTCATTCCAAATCCTGAAATAAATAATTAAGCCCACTGAATTGGCAACTGGATTACAGTTCTTAAGAAACATCTTGACTAAGAAAATAAGTCATCTTTATCATCTTTTTCTGTGGCCTCAAAATTTCCTAAGTGGATCTGGATAATTCACCCCTGCTATTATCTAATAACTGCTGTTCTTTAAACAGAAACAAAGGCATTGTTCTATTTCTGTAAGAATACAAAATCCAATTCAGTGGCTTCCCTCCAAAGCCCAGATGTACAAAACAGGCAAAACAATTGTCTGTAGATAATAATAATGCAGCTAAGCAAAAGGTTTAATCTCTGAGACTGAAAATGGTGAGGGGCAGCTTACCCTGAACTATTCTGACCCAGGGCTGGCAAAAGCTAATGCTCACAATGCCATTTAAGGGCAAAAATCCATTCATCCCAGAAGGTCCAGTAGTTCCTTTCTGGTGTACACTAGTGTATACCAACATTCAGCTAATTTTAAAAAATTGTGGGAAATTTTTCACCCATATTAATGGAAAAAAGTCTAGCTATTTAATTCAAAAGCACAATTCAACAAGTGACTAAACACCAGTCAGCAAAATAAGTTACCCAAAGAGCAGTAACATGACAGTGTCAACGGAAGAACCTCTTGGAGACGGCTGCTGAAGAGAGGATGCTATTTGAGAAATGACAAACCAGTCTACTTCTAATTTATTTTTCACTTGGGCTTTTTAAAGCTAAACGATGCCTCACCTTAACTTTTACCTTAAAGCTGATCAAGAAGTATTAACACTTGTTCATCTTTCTGGCACAACAATGTCATGTTTTCATTCTTATCCTTAAGTTATAGGACAAATGGAAGTTGTAGATGCAGTGCAACGGTTAAAAAGATCAAGTTCTAAATCATTTTCCCTGGGTCCATACCTAGTTGTCTGAAATTAGAAAAATTATTGTTTCTATGTCTCAACCTCCTCACCTGTTAAGATGGGCAAAAATGCCATCAACTTCAGAGAGCTGTTGTAAAGAGTATGTGAAATAAGTGTGAGGCATGCCTGGCACACAGCAAGCATTAAGTGTTTGTTATTATTATTGTTGTTGTCTATGACTATTAAAACACTTTCTAAGGAAAAAAGCATCATTCCAGAGAAAACATAAGGCCTGGATTCTGGGCCTGACTCTTAGTCCTTAAACTAAGAAAGGACAATCAGGCAAGGGATACTCTTGGGCTCAGCACCATGACCTGTGAAATAAGAGCAATGCTAGATGATCTCCCAAACTTTGCAAAAGCATAAGTAATGGAATAAATTAGTAAAGTACTGTGCTATGACCACGGACCACAGCTACAAAGAGAGTAACTCTACAGTACATGCAACAAAAGAGAAAAAAGCAGAGGGGTAAAGAAAATCTGAGAGCTGCTTCCTAAGATAGATTGTAGGTCTAGAACTGATATCTGAAAAAGTTAATGAAAAAAATAAAACAAAATCCAAATAGTATCTGAGGTAAAGCCTGAGGAAAAAACTCATAGATTGTATTAAATTAAAAAAAAAAAAAAAAAAAAAAAGGTGTGCCCAACTGTAGAACTCGCTGTCAGAGAGAGAGGAAAGGGACAAGGGTTGGTGCTCAGAGAGAGAAATTCATTTTGGGAATGGATGATCAAAAACTGCCCTGGCCTGTCTCCTTTACTACTGGATCCCCCAACGTCTACTACAGCTTCCTGTACGTAGAAGGTAACCAAATTCATCCCTGATGAAAGAATAAATGAACATTATGTATGAGACGGGAGAGAGTCAAGTGCTGAACATCCCAAAGGATGGGCGCGGGGTGGGCGGAGAAGGACGGGGGACTGGGGTCAGAGGGAAGTGAGGAGAGGCTGGAGTCGGGGAAGTCCAGGATCTGGGGGCGGCCCAGGGTGGTCACCTGCGGCGTCGGGTGGCGGTAACCCCGGGTGGTAGTGCTGCCAGAGCCCTTGCAGGAAGGCGGCGCCGCTGTCCACGCAGCGGTGCTTGGAGCTGGTGACTAGCTGCAGGCGGCCGTAGTTCTCTCTGCTGAAGAGGGCTGGGAAAAGGGAGGCCAGGCGCAGGGCCAGCTGTCGCATGTCCTGCCGCCCCTTCTCCACCAGCTGCCCGTCCATCCAGTCAGCGTACCACAGCGGCCAGTCGGCCAGCGCGGCGCCCAGGTCGCCGCGGCCGGCAGCGCGAGTCCGGTCATCCTCGGCCCCGCGGGCCTGCAGCAGCCCGTGCAGCTGCCGCAGCTTGCGGATCTGTTTGGTCGTCGGGTAGCGGGTGCCATGGCGGATGAGGGCGACCAGTTGCACCGGGGTGCAGGTCTCCTCTAACAACTCCGGGTCCCGCCGCGGCGCTTCAGGGTCCGGCAGCAGCCCGGGGTTGACATCCTCATAGCGAGTCTTGGTGCCGAAGTAGGGGCTGAGCGCGGAGACCACACTGTTCTCCGGCTCCAGGAGGGAGCAGCGAGAGAGCGACGAGAGCAGCGCCACAGCCAGGGCCGCGACGGGCGTTGCGCAGACCCTGACGAGGCTGCACGGGCCGCGGTGCATGGTGCGCTGCGACCCGCGGAGGGTGACGTACCGGCTGGGTCCCCGACTTCCGGCTCCGGTGGGCAGGGGGCGGGCCTGAAGGGCGCTTCCGGCCGGTGCCCCTGGGATTCCCTGAGAGTCCTCAGCACTCCGGCTCTGAAGAGGTAGCTGTGCCTTGCAGAGCACCGAGAGGACAGGCGGGATGCAACGAGAAGCCCAGCGGACCCGTGGCTCAGGTGAAGCCGGCAGAAATCTCCGAGGAGTTTTGGAGACCTGTGGCTAAGGTGGAGCCTGCATCTCCTGGCCCTGGAACGTGAGCGAGTTTCCTCATAGCTGGCGCCTCAGGGACTGACTCGAAGACTCCCACGCTGTTTTCATTCTCTTGGCTGTGAATGAACCCGGATTCAGGCTTAGTCTCCAAAGCTGCCAAAACAGGACACGTTTTAACAGCTGACTCTTGTGTCATCATTCTTAATATTGTACTCTGTTTTTCAAAATGTAGTTTGAACCAGCTGCATCAAATCTGCCTGAAGCCTTTGATGAAAATGTAGATTCGTGGATGCTGCCCCAAAATACCTCCTAAGCGCAAGGTTTTCCCGCGTTTGAGTTGCCCTTTTACAGCAGGCAGAGAAGAACCTGGAAAGAGGCTCAGTCCTCCAGGAAATGTAATTCCTGAACCTTTGGTACTTTTTTGACATGGAGCGTCAAAGCTGACATCAGCGAGACAGCATCCCAGAAGTATTGGCTTGATAACTAAGGTTTAGTCCCTAGAGACAGCAATCCTGACAACTCGGGTTCGTTGAGTCATGGCCCAACAAATTTACTCCATTATTAAGTATGAGCTAATCTTTGTGAAGCAAACGAGGTCTGTATTTACCGCCACTTTGAGTCCAGACTCTTCCTCCCACATAATTACATACTCAAATCAACCCCTAGGTTTTTTGTAGGTTATTGCTCAGAATCTCACTCCAGAAATCATAAATCTGACCAGTACCTTGGTTTCTCTACTTGTTAGTCTCTCAGTTGTGTCTGACTCTCTGCAATCCCATGGTCTGTGCCCTGCCAGGCTCCTCTGTTCATGGAATTCTCCAGGCGAGAATATTGGAGTGGGTTGCCATTTCCTTCTCCAGAGGATCTTCCCAGGGATCAAACCCAGGTCACTTGCATTGCAGGAAGATTCTTTACCATCTGAGCCACCAGACTCTGTCCTTTTCCACTTGAATCCTAGTTTATATGCCAGCTAGGAAAGAGTATTACAGAAATTATGTATCTTTGCTCAGTTGCTTCAGTCGTGTCTGACTATTCGCACCTCTGTGGACTGCAACCTGCCAGGTTTCTCAGTCCATGGGGTTCTCTAGGCAAGAATACTGGAGTGAGTTGCCATGTGCTTCTTCAGGGGGTCTTCCTGACCTAGGGATTAAACCCATGTCTTTGGCATTGCAGGTGGATTCTTTACTGACTGAGCCACCAGGGAAGCCCAAAGAAGTCATAGAATGATCCAAATAGGAGGAAGTTTGGGTTATGTTTTTCTAAGTGTAGCTTTTCCTTCAAAGACCCTTTTGGTAAGTGTTTTTTTGGTAATTGCTCTTGGTAAGTCCATCTCTAGCTTTATTCATTTTATCCATAAAAGTGCCCCTCCAGTCCAGAAACGTGTACCTGTGAACATTAAGCAGTAAGGAAAATGCTGTAAAATCAAGAGTAGATTCCAACTTGAATGCTTCAAAATTTTAAGAACCATGACAGGTTACCATTTTTAGAATATATTCTTTTTTGTTATACCATATTTTGGAATGTTAGTGCCTGAATACTTATGTCAGTGATATTTCACAGGGCTATGCTCAAATTAATGTTAACGAACATCTAATCTTTCTTAATAGACTTCCTTAAAAAAAATTTTTTTTTATTGGTGTGTAGTTGATTTACAATGTTGTGTTAGTTTCAGATGTATAGCAAAATGAATCAGCTATACATGTATCTACTCTTTTAGATCCTTTTTCCATATAGGCCATTACAGAGTATTGAATAGAGTTCACCGTGGTGTACAGTTCACTTCAGTTCAGTCGCTCAGTCATGTCCGACTCTTTGCGACCCCATGAATCGCAGCACGCAAGGCCTCGCTATCCATTACCATCTCCCAGAATTCACTCAGACTCACGTCCATCGAGTCCATGATGCCATCCAGCCATCTCATCCTCTGTCGTCCCCTTCTCCTCCTGCCCCCAATCCCTCCCAGCATCAGAGTCTTTTCCAATGAGTCAACTCTTCACAAGAGGTGGCCAAAGTACTGGAGTTTCACCTTTAGCATCATTCCTTCAAAGAAATCCCAGGGCTGATCTCCTTCAGAATGGACTGGTTGGATCTCCTTGCAGTCCAAGGGACTCTCAAGAGTCTTTTCCAACACCACAGTTCAAAAGCATCAATTCTTCAGTGCTCAGCCTTCTTCACAGTCCAACTCTCACATCCATACATGACCACAGGAAAAACCATAGCCTTGACTAGACGGACCTTAGTCGGCAAAGTAATGCCTCTGCTTTTGAATATACTATCTAGATTGGTCATAACTTTCCTTCCAAGGAGTAAGCGTCTTTCAATTTCATGGCTGCAGTCACCATCTGCAGTGATTTTGGAGCCCCCCCAAAAATAAAGTCTGACACTGTTTCCACTGTTTCCCCATCTATTTCCCATGAAGTAATGGGACCGGATGCCATGATCTTCGTTTTCTGAATGTTGAGCTTTAAGCAACTTTTTCACTCTCCTCTTTCACTTTCATCAAGAGGCTTTTTAGCTCCTCTTCACTTTCTGCCATATGGGTGGTGTCATGTGCATATCTGAGGTTATTGATGTTTCTCCCAGCAATCTTGATTCCAGCTTGTGTTTCTTTCAGTCCAGCGTTTCTCATGATGTACTCTGCACAGAAGTTAAATAAGCAGGGTGACAATATACAGCCTTGAAGTACTCCTTTTCCTATTTGGAACCAGTCTGTTGTTCCATGTCCAGTTCTAACTGTTGCTTCCTGACCTGCATACAGATTTCTCAAGAGGCAGGTCAAGTGGTCTGGTATTCCCATCTCTTTCAGAATTTTCCACAGTTTATTGTGATCCACACAGTCAAAGGCTTTGGCATAGTCATAAAGCAGAAATACATGTTTTTCTGGAACTCTCTTGCTTTTTCCATGATCCAGCAGATGTTGGCAATTTGATCTCTGGCTCCTCTGCCTTTTCTAAAACCAGCTTGAACATCAGGGAGTTCATGGTTCACATATTGCTGAAGCCTGGCTTGGAGTATTTTGAGCATTACTAGCATGTGAGATGAATGCAATTGTGCGGTAGTTTGAGCATTCTTTGGCATTGCCTTTCTTTGGGATTGGAATGAAAACTGACCTTTTCCAGTCCTGTGGCCACTGCTGAGTTTTCCAAACTTGCTGTCATATTGAGTGCAGCACTTTCACAGCATCCTCTTTCAGGATTTGAAACAGCTCAACTGGAATTCCATCACCTCCACTAGCTTTGTTCATAGTGATACTTTCTAAGGCCCACTTGACTTCACATTCCAAGATGTTTGGCTCTAGATGAGTGATCACATCATCATGATTATCTTGGTCGTGAAGATCTTTTTTGTACAGTTCTTCCATGTATTCTTGCCACCTCTTCTTAATATCTTCTGCTTCTGTTAGGTCCATACCATTTCTGTCCTTTATCGAGCCCATCTTTGCATGAAATGTTCCCTTGGTATCTCTAATTTTCTTGAAGAGATCTCTAGTCTTTCCCATTCTGTTGTCTTCCTTTATTTCTTTGCATTGATCACGGAAGAAGGCTTTCTTATCTCTTCTTGCTATTCTTTGGAACTCTGCATTCAGATGCTTATATCTTTCCTTTTCTCCTCTGCTTTTTGCCTCTTTCCTTTTCACAGCTATTTGTAAGGCCTCCCCAGACAGCCATTTTGCTTTTTTGCTTTTCTTTTCCATGGGGATGGTCTTGATTCCTGTCTCCTGTACAATGTCACGAACCTCATTCCATAGTTCATCAGGCACTCTATCTATCAGATCTAGACCCTTAAATCTATTTCTCACTTCCACTGTATAATCATAAGGGATTTGATTGAGGTCATACCTGAATGGTCTAGCGGTTTTCCCTGCTTTCTTCAATTTGAGTCTGAATTTGGCAATAAGGAGTTCATGATCTGAGCCACAGTCAGCTCCTGGTCTTGTTTTTGTTGACTGTATAGAGCTTCTCCATCTTTGGCTGCCAAGAATATAATCCATCTGATTTTGGTATTGACCATCTGGTGATGTCCATGTGTAGGGTCTTCTCTTGTGTTGTTGGAAGAGGGTGTTTGCTATGACCAGTGCATTTTCTTGGCAAAACTCTATTCGTCTTTGCCCTGCTTCATTCCACATTCCAAGGCCAAATTTGCCTGTTACTCCAGGTGTTTCTTGACTGCCTACTTTTGCATTCCAGTCCCCTAGAATGAAAAGGACATCTTTTTTGGGTGTTACTTCTAAAAGATCTTGTAGGTCTTCATAAAACCGTTCAACTTCAGTTTCTTCAGCATTACTGGTTGGGGCATAGACTTGGATAACTGTGATATTGAATGGTTTGCCTTGGAGACGAACAGAGATCATTCTGTCGTTTTTGAGATTGCATCCAAGTACTGCATTTTGGACTCTTCTGTTGACCATGATGGCTACTCCATTTCTTCTGAGGGATTCCTGCCTGCAGCAGTAGATATAATGGTCATCTGAGTTAAATCCACACATTCCAGTCCATTTTAGTTCGCTGATTCCTAGAATGTCGACAGTCACCCTTGCCATTTCCTGTTTGACCACTTCCAATTTGCCTTGATTCATGGACCTGACATTCCAGGTTCCTATACAATATTGCTCTTTACAGTATCGGATCTTGCTTCTATCGCCAGTCACATCCACAACTGGGTATTGTTTTTGGTTTGGCTCCGTCCCTTCATTCTTTCTGGAGTTATTTCTCCATTGATCTCCAGCAGCACATTGGGCACCTACTGACCTGGGGAGTTCCTCTTTTGGTATCCTATCATTTTGCCTTTTCATACTGTTCATGGGGTTCTCAAGGCAAGAATATTGAAGTGGCTTGCCATTCCCTTCTCCAGTGGACCACATTCTGTTAGTCCTCTCCACCATGACCCACCCATCTTGGGTTGCCCCGCGGGCCTGGCTTGGTTTCACTGAGTTAGACAAGGCTGTGGTCCTAGTGTGATTAGATTGACTAGAACAGTAGGTCCTTGTTAGTTACAGTTCATTAAGCAAACATTTGTGCCAGATGCATCTCACTATGTTTTACTTAATACATAGTGTATTTTACTTAATAAAATACATACATTTTATTATGTATTTACTTTATACATACATGCATTTAATAATTACCTCAGGCTTCCCTGGTGGTCCAGTGGTTAAGAATCTGCCTGCCAATGCAGGGAACAGGGATTCGATCCTTGTTCAGGGAAGACTTCACATACTGCAGAGCAGCTAAGCCTGTGCACCTAAAGTCCTTGCTCTGCAAGGAGAAGCCCACACCCTCTGCAACTAGAGAAAGCCCAAGTGCAGCAATGAAGACCCAGTGCAATGATAAATAAATAAATAATGATCACGTCTCATGACCAATCTTTTGAGTCCTCAGGAGCTACGAAATCCTAACAGCATCACTCCTTCCTAATGCAACAGTCTTTAGAGAACTTGTTTAACTTCAAAAACACTAGATTTGCCCCAGCTTGATTTTATTTTTTCTTTCTCTAATTATTCATCTGTTCATTTATGCTGATTATATACTTACATAAACCAATTCCAATTATTTTTGATGTCAAGCCAGAATGGCAAATGATAAAATAGAATTAACTTCATGTTAATATTTTTGCCGTCGTGTTTTTGGCTAGGAAAATCTAGCATGACGAGAACAGAAATTTCATAAGCTTTGTATCCAGACTCCAGCTCAGTGACTCATTAACCTTGGGAAATTACCTACGTTCTCTGAGGCTTGGTTTCCTTATCTGAAAGTAGGAATATTAGAACCTGTACTGCAGGAATTCTTTGAGAATAGAAGATGATTAAAGCCTACAGACTGCTATGAATTATATTTTTACCATAAATAATGTTCAATGTTGTTGTCATTCCTGTGCTGAGATGCTTAGTTCTCTGGCAACTGTGCAGTATAAACTTTCATCTTAAAGTGAATGACCTCCACAGACAAGACACACATCAAAGATCATTTCATAACTTTTCTTAAAAAAAAAAAATCCACTCATCTCACCTAAAGACTGGATGATTTCCCTTCCCACATAAGAGGCTGTGGGCATGGCAGCAATGTATTTGACAAATCTACCACAACACAAGAGATGAAATGGAAAATTCATGGTTCTGCTTCCTTGAGGAGATGGAAGAGGGCGGAACCAAGAGCACAGGCAGAGAATTCAATTTGGACCAAAAGGAGAGGAGACTTTATCTTCTGAGGGAAGATTGGAAGGATGGATACACAGTTGGATACATTTGTTAGTCTAGCAGCAGAGAATTCATGGATTTCAAGCCTGGTGATCTCACCTTCTTCAGTGACATAGGAGGCAAAATTGTCTGAAGAGATCGGGGAATGGGAATTAAGTCCCATGGAATGTGGAAATGGCTTAGATTTGTAGTGAAGAGAAAAGGGAAAATAACCAGAAGTTTGGGTTGTTAGCTCTGAGACAACCCAAATGAAAGACTCGAATTGCATGTGGCTATACAATTTTATCCAGAAGTCAACATTATCTGTTGTGTCAGAGTGGAAAAAAACAAACAAACCTGAATTCTATTGTTCTACATTATTCTAATTTGTCTTAAGTAGAACTTCTTTTCTAATCAATCCACTACATTAAAGAATAAGTTATTTGTCAGATTATTCATAGGACTTTTGAAACAATAAAGTAATTACACTCTTAAGATTACATGATGACATATATTTAGTATTTTACATTACAGCTACCTACTATACTTTTAAAGGCGTTATTAAAATATTTTCCTGGTGGTCCAGTGTTTAAGATTCTGTGCTTCCAAAGCAGGGGGTGAGGGCTTGATCCCTTGAGGAACTAAGATCCCACATGCTCTAGGTGTAGGCCCCCCCCCCAACAAAAGTTATGAAAGATGGCTTTCTGGTGAAGTAAAGATAAAGAAAAAGCTAAATTCTTTGTGGAAAAGGATAGTCTCTGCAAGGACAGTATATACTAAGAACATGATTTCTAAAGTCAGAATTCCTGGCTTTTAAAATTCCAGCTCCATCACTTAATATCTGTGATATCTTAAATAAATTAAACTTTTGCCTCAATTTTTTTCTGTAAACTGAGGAAAGTAATTATCTCATGGGATTGTCCAGAAGATTAAATGAAACAGTTTACATAAATGCTATATTAGTTCCTGGCCCCAAATAAGTATCAGATACTTTTAGCAAACAAAATTAAAATGTTTATTATTGCTTCTCCTTTAACCAAGTAAATTGACAAGTAACCAGTTTTTCATAAATATCATCTATTATCTCACAGCTATGTCAAGCAACTTACCTTGTGCCTTTGCCAAGAAAGTTTTGTCTAGTATCTCCGTGCCCTGCTGTTTCATCCTTCCTTTGCCAGTTATGGATTTGGCTCTTACTTGCTTTTTACTGTGAAAGAAGAGGACAACAGAAGAGGTGTCCATGCTTCAACCACAGTGCCTTCAACTTTGCTTGAATATAGAGGCTGCAAGGATCACAAGCTCCACAGACTGCAGGATAGCTTTGCTCCAAAGGAGCGCATCGCCATATTGTTCTCCAGCATAGCAAAGCTAATGTGAATTGTTTAAGTTGTTTCAACTGATGAATTAGAACTGAACCACACAGCAAAAATGGAAGTGACTTGCTGTTTTACTTTCTCTATTATACCCTGCTAAGGGAGTTATTTGGCAGTGACAAAGCTTCTCTTCTGGTGTTCTACTGTCAAAATCCTAGGATTTTGATTTTGGGAATTTTCCGCTCCCATCAAATACTGGTTCTGAATCTACAGAACTATTTGAGAAATCAGATACAAAACTATCAGAAGTTTAAATTACCAATATTCTTTTTATCCTTTTCTACTCCCATTAATAGCAGGAACCTGTAGCTTTTCACTTTCTAGTCCTGTTCTGTAACAAGTTTCAACATACCAGAAGCATAATTCCCTCCAGAAGTCTCCTCCATCCAAAATATTGATATATTGCTTCCCAGGTGGCACCAGTGGTAAAGAACCCGCTTACAGGAGACATAAAAGACACTAGGTCAGGAAGATCCCCTGGAGGAGGGCAAAGCCACTCACTCCAGTATTCTTGCCTGGAGAATTCCACAGACAGAGGAGCCTGGCAGGCTGCAGTCCACGGGGTCAAAAAGAGTCTGACATTCTTCTCCCTTATATTTTTTAAGAACAAGTACAGACAATAGCAATTGTATTTTAACATTTTTTTCTGAAATGTTAGTTTTCCAAAATTGAAAAATATTTTTGACCTGTGGGATCTTTTAGACAATTGGTCAGCTGACTCTGAAACCATGAGTGTTTTGTTGTTGTTGTTGTTTTATCGTTCCAAACAATGGGGAACTTCCAGAACAAAAGTTTATTAGTTCATCAGGAAGGCAGTTTTTTTACTTAGTCCATTAATGGCAGGTTCATTTTTTTTCTCACTAGCTTAGGCAGTAACCAGTCTTCTGTTAGTTCTTGTTCACTGGTTTGTTGTAGCATAAACTCATCTTGTTGTTTTGCTTATATTATGTATCAGTAAATATTAAAACCCAGTTAGTACTTAAGCTAGAAAAGCCATGTAGGCATCACTGGACCCACACACTTGGTTGCAGCTACTTTAGTAAATAGGGTGGATCACGTGCCAATTGAAGCAACTATTATGGTTCCACAAACACCACCTCTCATTATCCCACTCAACTTTTCTTGTCTTACATCTTACACTGCATTGTAAGGCATCTTATACTTCCCTGATTCTGTACTCCAAGAGTAAGTAGTTGTTGCTAAATCATTCACTGCTTAATACTTTAGATGCAGGGGGTATGGTGAAACCTTTTTTGATTCCCAAATATTTATTTCATATATTATATAAAGCATACTGTCAACAAATATTTGTTTTAAGGGTGTATGAATGAATAAATGAAAATAGAACAGGCAGTATGGGAAGCTAAAATAAGATAGCTTTGCATCTGTTCAGTGTATTTCCCCAGCTATCCCCTGGCATATGAAGAATAATATTTATATCATGTTTGGGTGTGGAAATCAAAAGGTTAGATGCCTTACCTAAAGTCATCCAACAAGCATTTGGTAGAACCAGTTCTAGAGTGTGATTGATGGAAACAGAGCTATACTTAATACCTATCATATTCCTGACAAATGAACAGTGACTGTGAAGAGTGTCACTTATAGCTGAGGCTAAAAAATAAATTTTACACATAGTATAATACTATAGTTGTTGGGCTTCCCTGGTGGCTCAGCAGTAAAGAATCCACCTGCAATGCAGGAGACACAGATTCGATCCCTGGGTCAGTAAGAGCACCTGCAGAAGAAAATGGCAACCCATTCTCATATTCTTGTCTGGAAAATCCCATGGACAGAGGTGCCTGGTGGGCGACAGTCCATGGGGTCACAAGAGTCAAACACGACTTAGCAACTAAACCACCACCACCACTAGAGCAGTTACTATTGGCTAAATATGCAACAGTTAGTCCCCATATGTTCTTGGAATTAATGTGCAGGTAGTTGCCTCTCAGGAAATTAAACTAGTCCCACCTCAGGAAAAACATCCTGACTGGTTTAAACTAATCCTGGTAACTCTATTTTTCTTAACGATTTTAGTTTAAGAAGAACGTATGATTCAGTTCCAGCCACTGAGATATGAAGGTCAGTCTACTGGGAAGTTTCTGGGAAAGTTTTTTTGGGTCTAAGAAAGAATTAAATGATGGAGTGATGATCAGTCAATGGTCAATGGATTGGAGGTTCTATTGAATCAGAGGAATATTGCAGTTGGCACAGTGAAATATTCTGGAAGGAAAGAAAATGGTATTTAGTGAATGAAATGCTTAATGGGTATTTTGGAGGTGGTACAGTGGTTGTTATTGGTTAATTGAGACATTTTAGAATATGAGATTAAGAAAGCTTAACCAAGGTAATTTATAGAATACAAATCTTTAATTTTTTATTTTTTCATTTATTTTTTATATTAATTTATTTATTTTAATTGGAGGTTAATTACTTTACAATATTATATTGGTTTTACCATACATCAACATGAATCCGCCACAGGTATACACATGTTCCCCATCCTGAACCCCCCTCCCTCCTCCCTCCCCTTACCATCACTATGGTCGTCCCAAATCTTTTTTTTTTTTTTAATAGAAAGTAACTACCTGAGGGCATTTTATTGGTGCTTTTGAATGTAAGTAGGTCACAGAGGAGGACAAGATTTGGGATTTGTGGCACTCTCATCACACTGGTGCACCTGCTCACCGGGGTGGGGAGCTCACATCCTATTTGTGGCGATGTTGAGGCTGCAGGAAAACCTGAAGCTTGAAGATTATAACAGAGTTCAGTTCAGTTCAGTTCAGTCGCTCAGTCGTGTCCGACTCTTTCGACCCCATGAATCACAGCACGCCCGGCATCCCTGTCCATCACCATCTCCTGGAATTCACTCAGACTCAGGTCCATCAAGTCAGTGATGCCATCCAGACATCTCATCCTCTGTCATCCCCTTCTCCTCCTGCCCCCAATCCCTCCCAGCATCAGAGTCTTTTCCAATGAGTCAACTCTTCGCATGAGGTGGCCAAAGTACTGGAGCTTCAGCTTTAGCATCATTCCTTCCAAAGAAATCCCAGGGTTGATCTCCTTCAGAATGGACTGGTTGGATCTCTGAGTAGCTGAAGCAAAACTAAGGACAGTGAGGTTAAGAGAACTTTGAAACGATACATAATAATGACACAGTCTAGTCTAAATGTATTTGATCTGAGCCAAAGGGTAAACTAGAATGTGATTGGGTGGTCACAGTATTTACCAAGGATATTCCCAGCTTGCTGTGATATTTGATAATATCTTCCTCAATTCCAACTATTGTGGTAGGTTTATACCCTGGAAAATTCATCAGACATTCTGATAACAACTGGAATATCTTTTCCAATCTCACCAGTAGCAGATCTTTGATGATATTCTTCAGGTTGCAAAGAATTCTTTTTTAAAAAAAAAAATTCCTATTTGAGGTAAGACTGACATGCCAAAAGCTATGGTTTCTCCTTGTTGATCTATCTTGCTCTCCCTTTTGCCATAGCAAACTGAATAGAACACGTCGTATGAGAGAAAAAAAAATATTGGCTGCTCATTAATACATTAAAACCTAGCTTACTTTGGCTATAGTGATAAGAAATAGAAAGAAATTGACAGAGAAAAATACTGAGACAGAGACTGATTTTATATTACCTCAAATTGCAAAATATCTGTGCTAAAACTGAAGTCACTAAGAACATGAGAAGCCAGTGTCAGGTAGGAAAAACCTTAAATGTGCTAAGAAAAATTGCCAATCTAAAACTCTATTCAAAAATCACTTATTTTAAAAGAATAAAGCCCTGGAAAGTGACATCATGAAACTGATGATGTAGGAGACAGCAGCTTCCTTTTCATTCCTCAACAAAGATCAATTCCCTTTCATCTTTTTGTCACTTCCACTGTAAAGTCATAAGGGATTTCCAAATTCATCATTTTGTAAATATTAACAATGTCCCAAATCTTTTAAAAGTAAGGAGGTTAAAAAAAATGAGAGGTCAAGAAATTTTGAATCAAAACTTTTGTTCCTGTTTCTAAATTCTGTTCTTATTGGACTTAAGCCCCAGTAGCGTCTCACCTTCCAGTAGCCTGTGCACCTCACTGCCCACCCCACCCCTAAAAACCCCCACCTAACTCAGCAACAGTTCCATGAATGTTATTAAAGTATTTTACATAGACATTTTATTTTTAATGGATGCCATTGAAGGTTGGAAAGATGAAAAAGATCAGCAGCACAAAGATGGAAATAATTTAAAATATAATCTTAAAAACTTTCATTCCTAAAATGAGAGAGATACGCTCAAGGAAGAGGCAAATGCGCTGGACACTAGCATGTCTGAAGATAACCAGACCTGCTACATCATCTTGCTACCAGAAAGGAGCCAGCTTGAAAACAAAGCTAAAGCAATGAGATCACACAGAAGAAAATGAAAAGAACCTGTCTCAGATGATGCTAATGAGCCGATGGATTAAACCTGGAGTATATGTACTATGAGCTTCTTGTCATCTAAGGTGATAAATGCCTTTACCGTTTAAACCAATGTTTCATTATTTTCTGTAGAAGGCCTCCTAATTGGGGTAAGTATTGATATCTATTAACCGCACTTAACCACTTAGGATGTCCTTTCATACTTTTCTTGATTTCCCTTAAGTCATCTACTGAGAATAACAGAAAATCATAGATGGTGATTGTCTGATTACAACCCATTAGATATGACTTTGGGTCTCTGAATGATCACAGTTAACAAAACATAGGAAACACTGGGAAAATTAGGAAGTGAGTGGGTAGGATGAGATACCTGGTGATGGAGGTGATCCTGGTCAGGTAAAGTGAAATGTGAGCTAAGTGGGAGATGCAAATGAAAACAGAGAGAAGGCAACCATTCTTTTTTCTGGGTGGGAGGGGGCAGTATTCAAATCTTTACTTATTTTTTAATTTAATTTTTATTTTATGTTGGCATATAGTTGGTTTACAATGTTGTGTTAGTTTCAGGTGTACAGCAAAGTGAATCAGTTATACATATATTTATTCTTTTCAGATTCCTTTCCCATATAGATTATTACATAATATTGAGTAGAAGTCCCTGTGCTGTACACTAGATCCTTGTTGATTTTCTTTTTTATACATATTTGTGTGTGTAAATTAATCCCAGACTCCTAATTTATCCCTTGCCTCTACGTTTCCTGCTTTGGTAACCATAAGTCTGTTTTTGAAGTCAATGAGTCTGTTTCTCTTTTGCCAATAAGTTCATTTGTATCATTTGTTTTAGATTTCACATATAAGCAACATCATATGATATTTGTCTTTCTATGTCTCACTTACTTCACTTAAAGTATGATAATCTCTAGGTCCATCCATGTTGCTGCAAATGGCATTATTTCATTCTTTTCTATGACTTAGTAATATTCCATTGTATATGTGTACCACATCTTGTTTATTCAATCCTCTGTCGATGGACATGTAGTTTGCCTCCAAATCTGAGCTATTGTAAATAGTGCTATAATGAACATTAAGGTGCATACATCTTTATGAATTATGGTATTCTCCAGATATATGCTCAGAAGTGGGATCGCTGGACCTACGGTAGCTCTATTTTTAGCTTTTTAAGGAACCTCCATACAGTCCTCCATAGTGGCTGTATGAATTTACATTTCCAGCAACAGTGTAGGTTTCCTTTCTTCCACATCTTCTCCAGCATTTATTGTTTGTAGATTTTTTTTGATAATGGTAATTCTGACTGATATGAGGTAATACTTCATTATAGTTTGGATTTGTATTTCTCTAATAAGTAGTGAGAAGAAAATGACAACCCACTGGAGAAGGAAATGGTAATCCACTCAAGTATTCTTGCCTGCGAAACGAAATCCCATGGTTGGAGAAGCCTGGCAGGCTATGCTCCATGGGGTTGGAGAGAGTCAGACATGACTTAGTGAATAAATACTAACAATAATAAGTGATGTTGAGCTTCTTTTCATGTGCTTTTTGGCCATCTGTATGTCTTTTTTGGAGAAATGTCTGTTTAGGTCTTCTGCCAATTTTTTGATTGGGTTATTTTTTGATGTTGAACTGCATGAACTGTTTGTATATTTTGGAGATTAAGCCCCTTGCTTCATTTGCAAATATTTTCTCTCATTCTGACGGTTGTCTGTTTCATTTATGATTTTCTTTGCTATGCAAAGAAAAAGTTTAGTTAGTTCCCATTTGCTTATTTTTGTTTTTATTTTCATTACTCTAGGAGTAATGGATCAAAAAGACCCTGTTGTGGTTTATGTCAGAGAGTTTTCTGCCTATGTTTTCTTCTAAGAGTTTTATAATGTTCAGCCTTACATTTAAGTCTTTAATCCATTTTGAGTTTAGTTTTGTGTACAGTTTTACAGAATTTTCTAATTTCATTCTTTTACATATAGCTGTCCAGTTTTCCCAGGATCAATTATTCAAGAGACTATCTTTTCACCATTGTATATTCTTGCCTTTTTGGTCATAGATTAATTAACCAGAGGTGTATGGGTTTATTTCTGGTCTCTCTAACCTGTCCCATTGATATATATTTCTGGTGGTTTTCTTTTTTCTGGTGCCAGTATCATACTCTTTTAATTACTATAGCTTTGTAGTATAGTCTGAAACCAGGGAGCCTGATTGCTCCAGCATTGTTTTTCTTTCTCGGGATTGCTTTGGCTATTTGAAGTCTTTCATGTTTCTGTACAAATTTTTGAGTTTTTGTTCTAGTTCTTTTCAAATTCCATTGGTAATTTGATAGCAATTGCATTAAATCTGTACATTGCCTTGGGTAGTATAGTCATTTTGACACTACTGATTCTACCAGTTCAAGAACATGGTATATCTTTCCATCTGTTTGTGTCATCTTTGATTTCTTTCATCAGTATCTTATAGTTTTCAGAGTACAGGTCTTCTGTCTTTTCAGATAGGTTTCTTCCTAGGTATTTTATGCTTTTTGATTCAATGGTAAACGAGATTGTTTCCTTAATTTCCTTTCCTGATCTTTCATTGTAGTATATCAGGAATACAAGAGATTTCTGTATATTAATTTTGTGTCCTGCAACTTTACTGAATTTATTGACTATCTCTAATAGTTTTCTGGTAGCATTCTAATTTAGATCCCTTTTATTTCTTTTTCTTTTCTGATTTCTTTGACTAGGACTTCCAAAACTATGTTGAATAAAAGTGGTGAGAATGGAAATCCTTGTCTTGTTTTTGATCTTAGATGAAATGCTTTCAGCTTTTCACTGTTTAAAATGATATTAGCTGTGGGTTTGTCATACGTGGCAGAAGGCGACTATTCTGAGTAGAGCCAGTCTTAGGGACATAGGAGCCATATGTTTGGGGGAGAGTTGTGAAACCCATATTATAGTAGTGGCATCAACCCATGTTCTTCTCTCCAGGAAGAAGTCAATGTTCATGGTATATAAGAGAATGCTTGTCATGCTTGTTTTCTTCAGAAACAGACCAAGTTCGGATGTGTCTCATGATAACATGATGGTCTAAAAATGAGAGGCTTGATTTTAGTTTTTCCTGTAAACATCCCAGAGGCCCATGGTACTACCTTCTTTCAGCCTGACACAAGTCTCATAAACTAGAAGATAGCTTAACATTCAAAGTATGGTAGTTTTCCCTCATTACTTTTGCCCTTTTCTAAATATGGTATCTTCATAATGATATAGTAATATTCTTTTGCAAATTATATGAGAGCTGTTAACATGGATTTAAACAGTAAATCTAACAAATAGGTTGGTCTTTGCCTGATGACTCAGAGATTATTATTTATTCTTCCATTTTAGGCATTTTAGAAAAAATTAATTCCTGCATATGTTATATTCAATTGAATTTGAAGCCATAAAGAGGAAAGAAATAATAAGAACTGGAGTAGAAATAAATGAAATGGAGACTAAAAAAGCAATAGAGAGGCTCAATGAAGCCAAAAATTGATTGAAAGAAAAAAAACAACAAATTGACCAATCTAAAGATTAAGAAAAAAGAGAAAATACTCAAATTCTAAAATCAGAAATTAAATAGGGGATATTATCACTGACTTTACAGGAATAAAAAGTATTATAACAAACATGGGAGTGGGTAGCCAATCCCTTCTCCAGGGGATCTTCCCAACCCGGGGATTGAACCTGAGTCTCCCACATTGCAGGTATATTCTTTATCATCTGAGACACCAGGGAAGCCCCTATAACAAACACACAAACTACCAAAACTAACTAAAGAAGAAATAGAAAATCTGAATAGACCTATAACAAATAAGGAGATTGGATTAGCAGCTGGAAATCTCGCAACACAGAAAAGCCTAGGACCACATAACTGCACTGGTGAATTCTACAAACATTTAAAGAATTAACATGATTACTTCTCAAACTCTTCCAATATTTAGAAGAGGAAAGAATACTTATTAACTCATTTTATGAAGTTATCATTATCCTGATACTAAAGCTAGTGAAAAAGACACTACAAGAAAACTATGGGCCAATATTCTTTGTGAATGTAGATACAAAATTCTTCAATAAAATGCTAGCAAATAGAATTCAGCAGCATGTTAAAAAGATCACACACCTTAACCAAGGGGGATTTATCCCAGAAATGCAAGTGTAGTTCAACATACAAAAGTCAATCAGTATAATTCACCACATTAATAGAATAAAGGAGGAGAACCATATGTCCATCTCAATTGATGCTGAAAAAGCATTTGACAAATCCAGCTTTTCTTCATGAGAAAAACCCTTATTAAACTAGGGATAGAAGGGAACTGTCTCTACATGACAAAGGCTATATATAATGAACTCCCAGGTAACATCATTCTCAAGGGAAAAAGACTGAAAACTGTTCTGCTAATATCTGTGCTTGGTGTTTGAAAGTCAAACATTCAGAAACCTTAAATGTTCTTGAAGAAGAATATATTTTCTTAAAGTTTCTGGGGGGGTGGGGTGGGGAAATGTTCCCCTCTGTATTAAAACTTCTTCATGGACTTCCCTGGCGATCCAGTGGTAAGAACCCATCTGCCAGTGCAGGTGACACAGGATTCAATCCCTGCTCTGGGAAGATTTCACATACTGAGGGGCAGCTGAGCCTGTGTGCCACAGCTGCTCTCTAGAGTCTGTGCTCCGCAACATGAGAAGCCAGCACAATGAGAAGGCTGCCCTCTGCAGCTAGAGAGGAGCCCCTACTCTCCATAACTAGAGAAAGCCAGTGCGCAGCAGCGAAGATCCACTACAACCAAAAATAAATAAATGAAAAATGTTTTTAAAAGGGAGAAACTTCTTTATAATGAACACTGTTACATTGTACATTAGGTAAAAGTATTACTTATTGAAGTTCTTAAATAATTGCTATTGTTCCTATAACTGGAGTAGTTGATGTGTATTTTATATATATACAGTTTGCAAACAATAGGAAATCTAGAGGACTGGGTTACTTATTATCCTCTCTTTTACATGTGAATACAATAAAACATTTTTAAAGAAGTTTAAAAATTTTAAAGAGAATATATAAAAACATTTGATGATTTGGGATATAGATAAGGAATGGCTGCTTGTTTTTTAAAGGCATTTCTAGATTCTTAATATTTGGGCCAATTACTGTGACAGAATTTCTGCCCTCAAACCAAATCCCAATGATAAGATATCTATTCTTCACATGAGCAACGACTGAAGTACGTAGGATTAAACAAAATATTCATGTCTGTTATAGGATTAAGAAAGTGAGGAAAATGTAAAGTGATAATGTGCTAGTTACCTCGGAGTGGTTGGTTCGGATATGATGATACAACAGAATTGAAACAGAAAGGGACAGTGTCAGGCCCAAGATAAATATGTCAGGAGCTGAAAACTGCTTTGAATTTTTATCCTAAAGATAGAAATAACATTCTTACGATAAATTGAACACTAAAGATTAATAAATATGTATTACATCGATTTTGCTTGTTGACACATATGTTTATTTGTTTGACAAACAGTTATTGAGTAGCTATGTGGTAGTTTTTAGGCCTCAATTAATCCAAAGCAAAATTGTGAAGTCTGAAGCTTCATTTCAGTCATTTTGCCTCTTTATACTATGCTCCTTTTGGATCCTTCAGCCTTCCTTTTCCTCCTTCAGGTTTAAAAACTAATAACATTAAGACTCTGGTGACAGGAATGACAGGGCTCCTTAGGATGAAAGATGATTGTGTTCAGAGGAAAGAAAAGTATGTGTTTAGGAGCAAAGCTCTACCACATTGTTAAATTCTACTATTAATATCTGTGGATAGACAGAATTAGGAGGCACATTATATTCTTTTTGCTTTCTATTGTAATGTTATGCCTTGCTTTCATAATATATGAAAAAAAGTACATATAAGAAAAGTAACAACAAAAAATGTGTTAAAATTTTTTTCTACCATTTCAGTTTTTTTTCTTTCTAATTCATTTTTAGTCCATCAGGCATACTTTGCTTGTTTGGCAATGTTCTTTAAAATGTTTAAAAACTTCTGCAAATCGATCAACACTAAATGTTCTGAAGTACTACAGACATTATAAATTTTATGCATCATGTAAACGTGAAGCTTGGTATGAGGCAATGAACATTTTGAGTTGTTTTAAAATTTAAGTATTGGACATTTAGAGTGCTCTCAACTTGACACTATTAGTGATGAGTTGAACAAATATAACTAGTTACTATGTTTAATCAAATATTTGACTAAATCATTGCTTTTCTTTGGGATCTTGAAGGATATAATATAGTATGAAGGAAAAGATTAAAGTAGATTAGGATGTGACCATGCACAGCTAAAACAGTACTTTGTCATTTTCCTTTTTTCCCATTTTTGAAGGTGGTTGATATCCACTTTTTCTCTTTCTTTTTCCCTCTCTTTCTTTCAGCTTATGAAGATTCCTAGTACAAACAAGAGGAGAGTTACCTGCAAATATACAAACTATAGATCCACTGGGTCTGCCTGTTGCAGATGACTCTCACATTGTCTGATATTCTTTTTCTTTTTTCCTCAGTTTCTTTGTTGATACCTTAATATTGCAAGCCTGCTCCATTAACCTTCTTACATTTTCCTCTGCCTTGTATCTCTGAATAACTTAATTTTTGTAATAGTTGAAGAATTATTGCTTTACAATATTGTATTAGTTTCTGCTGTACAACAGTGTGAATCAGCCATATGTGTACATATATTCCCTCCTTCTTGAGCCTCCCTCCTATTCTGCCATCTCTAATTGACTCTAGAAAGCTGAGCTCTGAAGAACTTTTAAGTACCTTCAAATTCAGCTTACAGAAAATCTCGCTTTTAGGGCTTTAGGAGAGCCAAGGCTACATGAAAGACCATGTTCAATCCTTCACAAAGCAGTAAGTCAATGATAGGGAAGACAGGCAGAGTGGGGACTTGACAGTCAAAGGAGTGAGAAACCACTGGGGGTCATACATATGAGCTTCCAGATTCAGATCAGAAAAGTGATTGTGCAGGTCCAGTGACTGCCCTTGACAGTCTCTCTAACTGATAGAATTTGCACTGATGGTCTTCAAAGCTGTTCTTGAAGTCTCATAAACAGTCATTCCTGATTTTCACCAAAACACAGAGTACTGTTCCTCTGGCATATGCAGCAGTGATACGGCAGCAAGAAAAAAACTGTTCTTGATGAATGTCTTCATCATAGAGTAGGCCTTGCAGATCTTATAGAGCAATTCCTGGCCATGTCCTCTGGTATCTTTAATGATATGCAAGAAATGTATGATGACTATCACTCTCCTGGGCTTAGTTCACTGTGATAAGAAATTGATATCTATCCAGCATTGCCCGGTTGTCATGGCAGCCTGCTAATCATTACCTCTTCCTTCAATGCTTCAGGAACTCCACTCTTTCCCACAGCAGATAGCCCTTTCTGTCGTGCACCAACGTTATTGTACCATCTTCCTAACAATTCTCCCCAGAATATAGGATCGTCTCAGGACCGTCCTTAGACATACCACCTGTCACACTTAAGAGTTCATTATCACTCTCCTCTTCTGCTTCATCCTCCTGCGGTGACACTGGACCCCATCCACCAACAGGAGTGATTGGTTCCTCCTTCTCTGACTTGCACTGTCAACTTACCACCTCATATATTTCCTGAATTGGTATGGCTTTTCCCCTCAGGCTGTTCCAACCTTGTGAAAAAGTAAAAGGGTTTCTCCTAAAATGCCACAAACACTCTTTTGCAGGGTACACATGTACAGCTGTCTCCAGCTGAAAATAGATAGCCTCCACTGCCTCCGTGACTACCATATCCTTTGCCACAGTCATATATACTTGTTTATCTTTTGGAGTTTCTTCATTAAGTGCCAAAGTATTGATGCATTGCTATTCCACATGCCAGTGATAATATAAGCTCTCCCATCATAGCTCTTTCCCATGGATTCCATCTCCAGTAAATAAATGTCATAGTTCTTCATGCTTCAGCCTAGGCTTAATAAGATTCCAAAACATCTTTCAATAGCTAATTCTTTGTTAGAAAGTTGCTACACTGTAATCGCAACCTTCTTTTCTATTCCCTGTTTAAATTTGACAGTATTTTTTAAAGTGTTATATTAGTATGAAAGATTATAAAATAGGGAGTGAAAGTCTTCCTCTCTCTGATCTTCCCTATTCAAATTTCCAAAGGTAAAACCATTGTTTCTTATATAGCCCGACATTTGCTATTAGAATGCAAACATGTATATCTATATGATCCGTATGTGTATATATGTGTATATGTACACATACACACACAGAGGATCAAACTAAACTAACTTTTCTTTAGCTTACTTTTTCACCCAAAAATGTATCTTAGGCATTTTTCCATGGAAATGCATTTTTTAGTGGTTCCATAGCATTTTATCTTATGGCTGTACCATAATTTACTTAATGAGTCCTCTCATGATGACATTAGATGGTTTCCTGTTATATACTATGTCAAGCAATGTTGCAGTAATCATGCATACTTGTATATGAGTTTATATGTAAGAAAATTTTCTAAAAATGGAATTTCTAAGTCAACAAGTATTTTGCTATCAGTAGATGTTATCAACTTGTTCTTTAAAAATGTAATACCAGTTTATACTACCCCCAACAGTTGATGGGAATGTCTTGTTTCCCTTCCCTCTGGCCTACACTGAGCATCATCAGTCTTCTTAATCTCCAGTGTATAAGATGAAAAATGATATCCTACTTCTGGCTTTTGTTTTGTTTTGTTTTGTTAGAAGTGCCAGTGTGAGGAAAGTCTTAGTGATTGATGGAACCATACAATAATAAGTAAAGTACAATGACAGAATGTGTTAAACTAAAACTACCAATGCGAGCCATAAAGAGCAATCTTTACTGTGGCAGTCCAGTGCAGCCACAGAAGAAGCACTTTTGCTTACCACCATGCTTATAAAATCCACCTCTGGGCCCATACTTCGATGTCTATGTCATTCTGTTCTAGAGGAAACAGGTTTTTGAGGATAGTTAATGTCATGTCCTGCAGCAGGAAAAAAAATGAGAAGCATCCAGAAATTCCTTTTCTTCTTTAAAGAAAGTCAGGATGTTCTTGGGATCATTAGAGGGAACTCTAAACAAGCAAAACAGGCCCGTTTAAGGATATTCCCGTAACCAGGTTGAGTCAATTTGATAATAAAAATTATAAGAATCATGTTAAATTAGAACTCACTGAATTTTTAAAAGACCGTGAGTTTCTAATGATACCCCAAAGGAAAATTTATACAAAGTATAAAAATGATAGTTGTAATATAAAAAGATGAATAGAATAGATTATGCCTAGCTTCTGTTAATTCTAATAAGTAGGAAAATCCTTATTATATATTATAATACTAATATTATAATAACACTATGCATATATACATATGTAGATTAATGAAATGTAAAGAAGAGTCCAGAAATAGGCATGTATATGAGATCAGTTGATTTTCAACAAATATGTAAATCAATAGGGAAGGCATAGTCTTCTTAACAAATGGTACCACTGGTTCTATTGGATATCCATACACAAAAATGATGAACTTTTACATCATACCATGTATTAGTTTTCTATGCTTCCATAACAAATCACCACAAATTTAGTAGCTAAGAAAATCCACAAATTTATCATTTCATAGTTTTATAGGTCAGAGGTCAAACATGGTCCTCACTGAACTAAAAGCAAGGTGTTGAAAGAGTTATGTTTCTTTCTGGGGTATTTAGGGAAAAATCTGTTTCCCCAGTGTTTCTAGCTTCTAGATATTGCCCACATTTCTTGGCTCATGGTCTCTTTCCTCTGTCTCTTTTTTTAAAGGTTTTTTTTTTAATTTGAAGTATTTTTAAAGTCTTTGTTGAATTTGTTACAATATAGCTTCCGCTTTATGTTTTGGTTTTTTGGCCCCGAGGCATGTGGAATCTTAGCTCCCTGACCAGAGATCGAACCCACACCCCTTGCATTGGAAGATGAGGTCTTAACCACTGAACCAACAGGGAAGTCCCTCCTCTGTCTTTAAAGCCAGCAAAGTTTCATTTCTCTTGACCCTCTTCAATTTTTACATCTCCCTCTGACCGTAGACAGAGGACACCTGTAATTAGATTGGGCCCACCAAGATAATCCAGGGTACTTTCCCCAGGTCTGTAACCTTAATTACATCTGCAAGTGTCCTTTGCTATGTAAGTGACTTCAGTTCAAAGTATCTGCCAAAGTGGATATTTTTGATCCTCTTGACTAATTTTAGAGTATGTCTTTCAATGTGAGGTAGTGGGTCTGATTGAATAGGGCAAACTTCAGGATAGGCAAACGGTAGGATTGTTGATAAGGTGAGGCAAGGATTATGAAGACATACTTGAAGGGTAAAGCCGTCTGAATAGTCATTTGAGTGATCTCTTGTTCTGGAAAGGGAGCTATTTACACTGATGAAGGCTGTGTGAGTAGTCTTTTGTTCAGATCTATAGATTTTCAGGACATTCTTAAAACAAACAAAAAAATTATTTGTAACTTTATTTTCTGGGGCAAGAATTTCCTAGAATACAGTCATGCTAATGAAAACAGTTCTTAGCTTTTTAAAGCTATGTTGCTTTCAGTTGTTTCAGCTTCAATCATATCCTCTATAAGATTCATCTCATCCCTTTCATTTAGAAGTCATCTTTTTCCATTTTGTTATTCAATACCTGTATCTCTGTGTTTTTTTAAACATTAACTAAAAAAATACATGAGGTTAGATTATTTACACCTAGTATTCACATTCACACATAGATATCCCACACCTGTACTAGAACATGTAGAGGGCTTAAAACAGTGCCCACATAGAATAAGTGCTCATTAAATGTTTCCTAATAATTATCCCTCACTACAACAAAACATATCAGTAAACTGCCAGTTTTCTCAAAGATCAACTCCCTTGTTGTCTTATATATTTTCTATACATCATTATGCTAAAAAAGTTTCTTTTTTTCCATTTTGAAGCATGCATACATCCATATAGGCAATGCTGGCACATTCCTGTATGTATTCCAGTCTAGGTTTGTGCAAGGGACATCCTTAACTAACTTAAGTGCACCTCATCAATGTGGTGGTTACACATTGCAAAAAATATAATTGCAAGGTACAGGGTCTTCAGGCAAAAACAAAACCCTACTCCATCATTCTCAGGCTCTCTAGTCTACTACTGCCTGAACTTACTCCTGAGGAAACATATCAGAAGTCAGTTTCCTGGCCCTTTCCAAGAGATATTTGAACGAATGGTTAGACAACTATTGGGTTTGTGTTGAATGGGTTCTTGTAACAGTCTGCATTTACCTTTATAACATTTACCACCCTTTGAACTTAAGCTCTATGAGGGCAGGGATTTTTTATCAGTTTTGTACATTGCTGTAATCCCAGTGCCTGACACAGAGATAGATCTTCAATAAATATCTGTCAATAAATCCCTGGGTTGGGAAGATCCCTTGGAGTAGGAAATGGAAACCCACTCCAGTCTTCTGGCCTGGAAAATTGCATGGACAGAGCAGCCTGGTGGGCCAGGGGGTTCATGGGGCCACAATGAGTCAGATATGCCTGGGAGACTGAGCACACACATGCACACAATCATTCAATATAGCCCCCATCTGCTAGAACCAAATGGTTTGCTTATCTCAATAATGTGCATTCAAAACACCCACTTCTGTCTTGCCCTTGCAGAGGAAACTATTTTCTGTTTTGAATGACTCCAAAATATGTAGAAATATACATGTTTTCCTCTTCTCCTACTTCTTTTATAAATTGGTGTTGACTTTTTTGTTTTTATTAATAGTTTGGAATCTATAATAAAAATCAAAATGCTGACAAGGTCTGTCTCTGATAACAAGTATTTCAGATAGCTCAGAGAATAAAACTACCCTGCATTACATTAAAATTCATGTCTTGGAAAATTATATAATGTGGTTGGCTGGAGATGAAGATAATTTATAAATTTATTTTGTTGATGCATATTCCATGATCATAACTTTTCTAAAATTAAATCTGAATGTATAACAATTTAAAACACCTTAATGCTAAGCCTTGTCACTTGAGTTAGTGACTTTTATCAAACTAGAGCTCTAAAATTACCGAGCATCATTTATCCCAATGATGTAACACATCAATGGCTTACTTTGTATCATTTATTTTTATAATTTATCCTTCATGAAAAATATTACCAAAGGTGTTTACCATAAAAGTGAATGAAACTTAAAGACAAAAATAATAAAATTTGAATTAAAGAGAAACGATTCAGAGGATGGGAACAATTGATAAATTAAGAGTGAATGAGGGGATTATAGAAACATCTTATAATGTTCAATTATTGACCCTCTGTAAAGCCAAAACAAAGGTCAACAAAGGTCCATCTAGTCAAGGCTATGGATTTTCCAGTGGTCATGTATGGATGTGAGAGTTGGACTATAAAGAAAGCTCAGTGCTGAAGAATTGATGCTTTTGAACTGTGGCATTGGAGAAGACTCTTGAGAGCCCCTTGAACTGCAAGGAGATCCAACCGGTCCATCCTAAAGGAGATCAGTCCTGTGTGTTCATTGGATGGATTGATGTTGAGGCTGAAACTCCAATACTTTGGCCACCTCATGCGAAGAGCTGACTCATTTGAAAAGACCCTGATATTGGGAAAGATTGAGGGCATGAGGAGAAGGGGACGATGAGGATGAGATGGTTCGATGGCATCACCGACTCAATGGACATGGGTTTGAGTAGACTCTGGGAGTTGGTGATGGACAGGGAAGCCTAGCGTACTGCGTTTCATGGGGTCGCAAAGAGTCGGACACAACTGAGTGACTGAACTGAAAGCCGAAACTCATTCTACATAAGTAAAAAAGTGGTTACATTATTCACATAGCTACATTCTGGGATATGAGTAAAGTTGGAAGTCACTATGGTGAAAGATGAGCATTCCAGAGCAAGAATATTATTAAAGTTCTCTAGAGTAGAAATGTTAGGATGGTCTCATAGAAAGAGGGTATAGGATATTTTAATTGTTGTTGATGATTTCCACTAAGATAGGCTACATATATGGCTATAGGCTTTTAATCACAGATAATAGAATTAGGGAAAACTTCAAGTAATTAATTTACTCCTCTTTCACCTCTGAAACAGCCCATCAGTATACAGTGCAAATATTACAAATGTAAAATTAAAAAGAGATACTGTAACCCCTTTCCGTAACCTACGCTTTAGGGGTATCCAACCTTTTTCTTCATTTTCTATTTCTAGAGGATTACACTTCTGAAATGTCTTTAGAATTCTCCATCTCTTTATTTTTTCATTACTACTGTTCTTGTCATCTTTCACAGAGACTAATCAGGTAGCTTCCTAAATGGTATCTCTGTATCTAGGTTTTCTCCTCTTCAGTATATCTTCCATCTTTCTGCTATTTACATTTCTAAGTAAATAGATAATCACATTACTTCTCAATTCACCCACATCTGTTGGCATATCACAACTTAAATTTTAAAAAGCTCCAAAATACTTAATATCACATTTGATCTGACTCAATCAATTCTTCCAGATTCATTTAGTAACCAGTTCCCGTCCCTTACCACATTGAAATGGACAATATTGTTTAAACTTTTGGTACTTTATGTTTTCAAGGCATTTCAACTTCTTCTGCCTGAAATGTTCTCTCCCCAATCCTTTCTCCTCTTTTTTGCTTGCAGAGATTTTGCTGTTCCATCACAGAATCTTAAATGTCATCTCCTATGTGAAGCTTTCTCAGGTCCTCATTCTCAGACAGAACTGTTACTTCCTCTTGACAGCTATGATTCTTCGTTTAACCTCCACCATAGCACTTAGCAGTGTGAATTTAAATGAGACAAAGTCTCTCAAACTCTTAAATAAGGAATGGAACAGAATCATAGGTTTATTGCTATTTTAAATATAAAGGAACAAGAAGGACGTTATGAAGCGCTTCATGCTTAGTGAAGAAATCCTGCAAGCATTTATACTTTTCATAAAAAAGCAGCCAATTTAAATGTTATTTGAGCAAGAAGTTATTACATAAGTCTACCAATCATAATTACAGAAATCTGACAACTATAAGGTCCCTTTCACAGGATATAGCAATATACTGAGAATTGAAGTATCTTAAAAGACTCTTCTTTTAAACAGAGGAAGGTTAAAGTACATTATGTAGTTTGTACAGGGGCTTCATGGTGGCTCAGATGGTAAAGAATCTGCCTGCAGTGTAGGAGACCCAGGTTTGATCATGGGGTTGGGAAGATCCCCTGGAGAAGGGAATGGATACCCATGGTAGTATTCTTGCCCAGAGAATTCCATGGACAGAGAAGCTTTGCAGGGTTGCAAAGAGTTGAATGTAACTGAGCAACTAACACTTTCACTTTCACAGGTCTTCACATTGGATAAGAGATAGGAGTGATGTTTTTGTGGATGTCCTAAATTCTTTACTTCATCAGAACTGGCCTTACAATATGGGATAATGTGTGCTCTTTTGCATATCAAGGGAATATTTTCTTCTTTTCTTCCTGAGAGTCTTATTGTGAGAAGCATTATCAAACTCATTAGATTAGTTAGAGACTAAAAGGAGACTTGAGCATCTTAAAACTTACAATATGGCAAAGAAGAGATCAGGATAGATGTTTAATAAATGGGATATTAGGCATATAATATTTTGCTTCCATATCAGAGTTTATTCTGCATGGCATTAGAACATCTTAAAGATTGGTTGTCAGGGAATGTTTAATAGGAGGATTCCTACATGCTGTTTCTCATAAATCCTCTGTTCCTTATCAGTTTCTGTTGCCAGATACCAGTGGAATGGCAAGCCGCTCCCAGGACTGAGGTCATAGGATGAGACAGGCTTGAATCTCCTTCAGTAAACATTCTCCTTACAACAAAACTGCTTAGTCTCGATCCTCTTTCTTGAGATATGGATTGTCTCCTGACCTGGTGACCATTATTAATCCCTTGTTCCCTTGCTAATGGTTGCTGTACATTTGGTTTCCTGATCTTTATCATTGTCGAAAGAAATTTCTTGTACAACAGCCTATATATACTCACAGAAAGATCATTAAAACACCTTTGCTCCATCAGAGACTGGGTCCCCGTGCCTCTCTCTCTCTCTCTCTCTCTCTCTCTCTCTCTCTCTCTCCAGCTCTCTCTTTCACTTTCTTATCATCGACTCTGGACCACCAGGTTCTGGTCCATTAAAGAACCCCAACAATTGGTCCTTAATATTATTTGAACTAATACATTCCATCCCTAACATAAGGAGGTTATTTAAGTATTAGAATGTTTTGAGTGGTATAACCAATATATTCCCTTGTCTGCCAAAGAGGAAAGAAAGTATAATCATCTTTCTATTAGTAGAGTCTCCAATGTAATATAAGATCACAGGACTGATCCAAAGTGAATATCTAGCATATTTCCTGGAAAAAGCTCAGATTTACTATGAAATTCAGGGAACAGAACTCAAGAGACTTCATCCTAACCCTATGTTTCTTAGTTGAGCAGCCTTCATTATGTTTAAGCACTCTTCAGATTAGGAAGTATATTAAAGACAGGTTCAAAATGGAGATTCTCATACTAAGCTAAGCCCCCATATCACCAAACCCAGACTTAAAGAAGCCAGTATATGTCTGGCACCCACATATACCCAATGAGTTCAGAGAAATTGCTTAAGTCTGGAGTCTCCCAATTTAGAGTCTTACTAGTCCAAGGTAGCGTCCCAAACCTAACATCTTTCTCTTCATTTATTAGAACTTGGTGATTCTTCCTGCTCTCAGGATTCTGCCAGCTGACTGGCTAATGTGATAAATTGAACTAATGCTGCTATTTATCTGAAGTAATATTTGCACTTGTACTGAGGTGCAATACATGATTTATGTGGGAAATACAAGGACCAGTAGAGACCTTTAATATTGGGGGGAAAAAAGCTGTCTTGGGATCCTTAAACTCCTAGCTTACTCTTTATTCTGAACTTGCATCAACTCAGAGTCTAAAGAGGAACCTTTATGTTTCCTCAGAATTTCTTTTTGTAGGTATTACTTGAAGTGATAGAGTTTCTGTAATTTTTTCTTACCGACCATGCACAGGTCAAGTAGCTCATATGTAGACTTTGCAGTGTAAACAATCCAGTGTAAGGCTATGAAGGACTTGGTTACCACAGACACTTAGCAACTGAAATTTGGTCAGTCTTCAGCAACCAGCTCAAACTGAAATAATTTACAGGTGACAAGCAATGCATGATGGATGGCAGAGAAAGTGAATCCATTTGAAACTTTCCTATTTCCATTTTAAGAACAACCTTGGAAAAGAATGAAACCTCAGTACTAAGCACTTAAAAGTGAAGAGGAAGAGTGGTTCAATCTTTATTTCAGCCAGTGACGTACATGAAAAGTCAGGAAGAAGCCTTGGTCCTTTAACTGGTATATGTTTGAATTGTATCTTCCAAACCATACAAGGTTCAGAGGGGATTAAGGGGTTGGGGTGTGGCTCCTTCATCCTCTTCAACCTGCCCTCAGCACTTTAAGGGGCATGATTCCTTCAGTCTGTCAAGATCCATTCGCTTTGTACACTTCCCCTTCTCCCTCCACTCTGCTTTACAGCTCCTGAGTTTCTTTAACCCAGTGACTCTCAATCCATACTAGACATTAGAATCCCCTAAGGTGTTTTTCAAATTTATTAATACCTAGGCCCCACACCTGGAGGGTCTGATTCCTTTGTTCTGGGGTAAGGTCATGGGCATCTTTTTTTCCCCCTTAAATTTCCACCAAGGCAATGCACAGTCTAGGTTGAGGACCACTGCCCACTTCTGCTCCTTTCACCCTGGGTCCCACTTCTTTATCCTGCTAACCTTGCTAGTCACTCAGTGCCATCAGGTTCCATTACAGGTGGAATGAGAGTCACTGGACATTTATAATGGAGTAGTTTCAATGTCATTATATTTCCCATTTTGACTAGAAAGACTAGACAGACCTCCTCTCAGCGTGTCTTCTCTTCATCATTATGCTGAATGAAAAGTGTTAGTCACTCAGTCGTGTCTGAGCCTAGGGACTGTAGCCTGCTAGGTTCCTCTGTCCGTGGAATTCTCCAGGCAAGAATACTGGAGTCGGTAGCCATCCCTTTCTCCAGGGGGTCTTCCCAACCCAGGGATCAAACCCAGGTCTCCTGCACTGAGATTCTTTACCATCTGGGCCACCGAGGAAGCCCTATTGAGCTGAAACTGCACCATCTCTTTTACTACCTTGAGTTGCTCGACCAAATGTACCTGCTTATTATCCTTGCCTCAGTACATGCCGGTCATAGCCTTTGAATCTGATCCTGTGCTAACTCAACAAGTATATTTCTGGGCCAAGAAAATGTTCCTTCATTTAGTCCTTTGTAATTTTCCTATGAATTTTGAAAGGATAACATTGACTTTTTGTTCTATAATTAAGAAACTGAAGCTCAGCAGCAGTACAAAGTTCGCTTGTTTACATGTCTATACACATCTGAATTTTAGCTACTGGATTTACAGCCTTTGGATGGCCCTTAAAATAAGTTTAATTTGTAAATTCTTCTCTAGTGCACTCCAGAGCTCCCTCAGTTGCTAGCAACAGCCCTTCAGATTATAAAACACTGAGGAGTTTCTTCAGACATAATCATCAAAAATTTAAATATTTAACAGGCTATTGGTTACTTATCTTTGTTATTGTTGTCATTATATAGTTCTTGCTCCTTTATTTACTGAATTTAGCTTTTAAACCTTGTTGAATTATTTTAGCCCTGCCATCCATATTGAACCTGGGCTAATTTGTTGAAATAGTATCCTGTTATCTTAAGAAGAGAATTGTTAGATGCAAACTAGGAAAGTTAACTTGGTGTTCATTGTACCCATCAAAGAAAAGCTCTTTTTTTCCTCTGTCATAAAGTAATATGCTATATTTCAGGGCCAAATCTTTAAATTAATATAAAGTTCTTTGGATTTTGTATTTGGAAATACACAATCAGGTCTGCTGGAGTAGGCTTTTGGTGCAAGTAGTAGAAAAAAGGACTTCTTGGTGGCTTAGTGGTAAAGAATTTGCCTACAATGCAGGAGGCACAGGAGACAGGGTTCAATCCCTGGGTCAGGAAGACCCCCTGGAGGAGGGCATGGCAACTGACTCCAGTATTTTTGCCTGGAGAATTCCATGAACAGAAGAGCCTGGTGGGCTGCAGTCCATAGGGTTGCAAAGAGTCAAACACAACTGAAGCAACTGAGCACAGCACAGTAGGAAAAAAATCCTCTTGCTTGTACTAAGTGAACTCAGTCAAGTTATTTAACTTCTTTAGGCTTTGGTTTCCTCATTTATAAATGGGATAATATTAGCCATCTTGAAGGATTGTTGGGAAAATTAAAGTTAAGGAGTATTTATAAAGTACATGGTATTTAGCAGGATAAATAAATGAAATCTAATGTTATTGTTTATATCCAAAAATAATAATGCAAGTTCATATTAGAAACTTTTAATTATTTAAATTATTTTATCTATGCATGCTTGCATGCTAAGTTGGTTCAGTCGTGTCCAACTCTTTGGGACTCTATGGACTGTTGCCCCCTAGGATCCTCTGTCCACAGGATTCTCTAGGCAGGCATATTGGAGTGGGTTACCATGTCCTCTTCCGGCGGACCTTCCTAACTTAGGGATCAAACCCATGTCTCTTATATCTCCTGCTTTGGCAGGTGGATTCTTTACCACTAGCACCACCTGGGAAACCCTATTTTATTTGTAGTATACATCAAAGGTAGTTTTGCCTAGACATTTTTTCACTTTTCTCCTGATGTTAAGTAGAGTTCCAAAACCTAAGCAGCAAAACAACACTAAGGGAACATAGTGTACCTCTAACCTTTTATCAGTTTCTGGAAGACAATCCAGAACATGAACAGAAGAGCCTGGTGGGCTACATACAGTCCATAGGGTTGCAAAGAGTCAAGCACAACTGAAGCAACTGAGCACAGCACAGTACCAATCCCTTTCTTACCTTAAGGCCTTTCTGTTTCCATTCCCCTTTAACCTGGAAACCTTTTACTCAAACTGTTTACATGGCTGATTTCTTATCTTTTGGTTGTAAGCTTAATAACACCTCCTAAGAGAGGCCCTTCCTTATCACCTTAGCTAAATTGGGCCCTCCCTTCCACTAGTCACTATTACAGTATCTTATTTCCTTCAGAGAGCTTGTTGCAATCTGAATTACTTAATTGTTTTGTTTACTTGATTACTATCTGTCTCTCCCACTAAGCTCCAGGAGGTGAAGGGCTATGTCTATCTTGAGGAACATTGAAGACCCACTACTTAGTGTATGTTGAAAAGCTAGTAAACATTTGCTGAAACAATTGATTAGTAAGCACTGTTCAAGTCCTCTATTTTCCTTCTTTTTTAAAAGAAATTTTCTTTTTAGTTGAAGTATAGTTGAATTTCAGTGTTGTGGGAGGTTTCTGCCTTTTTTACATTTATTTTTTATTGAAGTACAGTTGAATTACAATGTCAAGTCCTCTACTTTATAGATGAGGCAGGTGAGATTAAAATGTGACTAATGTAACAGAAATAGGATAGCCAAGCTTCCGAGAGTCATTCCAGGGCTCTGCCCAGTGTGTTAAATCCTGTGTCCCTGGACAATACTACCACAATATTGGTAAGCTCTCCTTTTCCAGCTTCATATTCCATCCTCTTGATCCAGCACCCTTGGGATCTGCTTCCAGGCTTATTCCCTGGATTCCTGCTGGTAAATATCAACCAGATCCAGCAGATCCTTTGCCATATATTTCTCTCTTCCCTTAATAGACCCTGCACTTCCCCAGGTGGATCATACTAAAATGTGAGTCTAGAATTAGCTGGTAAGAGAGAAATAAGATGAATTCTGAGCAGGGCCAGTGTTATTTTATAAGACACTTGACTAATTTGAAGCTTCTATATAGGTTTTCAAGCAAAGAGAAATTTTTCCTGTCTTCCAACAAGACAGAGGGCCATCCCTGTAGGGCCAGAGGGTGTTCAGGGGCAACTGAGTAATCAAGGTCCTAGCAGAGGGGCATGCCCCTCACTATGCCTTGGATAAGAACACTCACTAGCTGGGACCTGGGACAAGTCGGTAGGAAGGTCAGTCATGTGAGCAGGATGTAGGTGAAGCAGTGGATGTACCGAGAACAAAACAACCACCTTGAGTGGACTGACCGTACAAACAGGTATCTGCATCCCAAGTTTCACAGTCTCACTCCTTTCTTACCACGGCCCTGATTTTGACTGTGGGCCCTTGCCCAGGCCGAGAATCCACCTTCTCTGACGTTCTGCCACTGTGAATTAAGGTATATGCCTGGTTTTCAGCTTAATCTGCCCTCTGGTTGCCAGTGCTGAGGATCTCTTTAAAAGTTGCCAACAAGACCCTTTGACTCACATTGGGATTTCAGTTGGTGCTTAATAGCTCTGTTCCTGTCATCTATACTGCTCAGTACATCAGTGGTGCTAAGCGACAGCCTCCCAATTTCACAGTCTTTCAAGCCAGCCTTTTCCTGTATTGTCAAACACTAGATGCAAATACTAGATACATGACCACCTCTTAGAAAACAGGAAAGGAGACTCAGTTCAGTTCAGTTCAGTCTCTCAGTCGTGTCCGACTCTGAGACCCCATGGACTGCAGCACATCAGGCCTCCCTGTCCATCAGCAACTCCCGGAGCTTATACTCAAACTCATGTCCATTGAGTTGGTGTTGCCATATAACCATCTCATCCTCTGCTGTCCCCTTCTCCTCCGCCTTCAATCTTTCCTAGCATCAGGGTTTTTACCAGTGAGTCAGCTCTTAGCATCAGGTGGCCAGAGTATTGGAGTTTCAGCTTTAGTATCATTCCTTTCAATGAATATCCAGGACTGATTTCCTTACAATTGACTGGTTGGATTTCTTTGCAGTCCAAGGTACTTTCAAGAGTCTTCTCCAACACCACAGTTCAAAAGCATCAATTCTTCAGCACTCAGCTTTCTTTATAGTCCAACTCTCACATCCATACATGACTACTGGAAAAACCATAGCCTTGACTAGGACTTTATTGGCAAAGTAATATCTCTGCTTTTTAATATGCTGTCTAAGTTGGTCATTGGAAAAGGAAATGGCAACCCACTCCAGTACTCTTGCCTGGAAAATCCCATGGATGGAGGAGCGTGGTAGGCTACAGTCCATGGGGTTGCAAAGAGTCGGACATGACTGAGAAACTTCACTTTCTTTCTTTCTTTCTTTCTTTCTAGGTTGGTCATAACTTTTCTTCCAAAGAGCAAGTGTCTTTTAATTTCATGGCTGCAGTCACCATCTGCAGTGATTTTGGAGCCCCCCCCAAAAATAGTCTGTCACTGTTTCCATTGTTTACCCATTTATTTTCCATGAAGTGATGGGACCAGAGGCCATGATCTTGGTTTTCTGAATGTTGAGTTTTAAGCCAACTTTGGCACTCTCTTTCACCTTCATCAAGAGGCTCTTTAGTTCTTCTTCACTTTCTGCCATAAGGGTGGTGTCATCTGCATATCTGAGGTGATTGATATTTCTCCCGGCAATCTTGATTCCAGCTTGTATCTCTTCCAGTCCAGCATTTCTCATGATGTACTCTGCATATAAGTTAAGCAGGGTGAAAATATACAGCCTTGACGTACTCCTTTCCTGATTTGGAACCAGTCTGTTGTTCCAAGTCCAGTTCTAACTGTTGTGTCTTGACCTGAATACAGATTTCTCAGGAGGCAGGTCAGGTGGTCTGGTATTCCCATCTCTTTCAGAATTTTCCACAGTTGATTGTGATCCACACAGTCAAAGGCTTTGGCGTAGTCAATAAAGCAGAAATAGATGTTTATCTGGAATGCTCTTGCTTTTTCCATGATCCAATTTGATCTCTGATTCCTCTGCCTTTTCTAACTCCAGCTTGAACATCTGGAAGTTCATGGTTCACATACTGTTGAAGCCTGGCTTGGAGAATTTTGAGCATTACTTTGCTAGCATGTGAGATGAGTGCAATTGTGCGGTAGTTTGAGCATTCTTTGGCATTGCCTTTCTTTGGGATTGGAATGAAAACTGACCTTTTCCAGTCTTGTGGCCACTGCTGGCTTTTCCAAATGTGCTGGCATATTGAGTGCAGCACTTTCACAGCATCATCTTTCAAGATTTGAAATAGCTCCACTGGAATTCCATCACCTCCACTAGCTTTGTTCGTAGTGATGCTTTCTAAGGCTCACTTGACTCCACATTCCAGGATGTCTGGTTCTAGGTGAGTGATCACACCATCGTGGTTATCTAGGTCATGAAGATCCTTTTGTATAGTTCTTCTGTGTATCCTTGCCACCTCTTCTTAGTATTCTGCTTCTGTTAGGTCCACACCATTTCTGCCCTTGATTGTATGCATCTTTGCATGAAATGTTCCCTTGGTATCTCTAATTTTCTTGAAGAGATCTCTAGTCTTTCCCATTCTGTTCTTTTCCTCTATTTCTTTGCATTGATCACTAAGGAAGGCTTTCTTGTCTCTTCTTGCTATTCTTTGGAACTCTGCATTCAAATAGGTATATCTTTCCTTTTCTCCTTTGCTTTTCACTTCTCTTCTTTTCATAGCTATTCATAAGGCCTCCTCAGACAACCATTTTGCCTTTTTGCCTTTCTTTTTCTTGGGGATGGTCTTGATCACTGCCTCCTGTATAATGTCACAAACCTCTGTCCATAGTTTTCAGGCACTCTGTCTATCATATCTAATCCTGTTTATTACTTCCACTGTATAATCCTAAGCGATTTGATTTAGGTCATACCCGAATGGTTTAGTGGTTTGCCCTACTTTCTTCAATTTAAGTCTGAATTTGGCAATAAGGAGTTCATGATCTGAGGAAAGGAGATCTCCAGGAAAGGAGACTAGAATAAGCAAAGCAAAAACATGGTAATTAAAAAAAGAAAGTAAGTGGAAAAATGAGACCTAACTGAAGTAACTAACTAGGGAAACCTCCATGAAGTTGCTCAGTCATGTTCAACCCTTTGCGACACCATGGACTGTAGCCCACGAGGCTCCTCCACCCGTGGGATTTTCTAGGCAAGAATACTGGAGTGGGTTGCCATTTCCTTCTCCAGGGGATCTTCCCAACCAGGGGATTGAACCCTGGTCTCCTGCATTGTGGGCAGACACTTTACCGTCTGAGCCACCAGAGAATCCCTCCATAGGGAGGTTTAAAAAAAGTGTTTAAGAGGATTGTGTGGATAATTGTTTTCAGTCAAATAAACTAATTCTCAGTCGTGAAAGATAAGAAGGACTCCAGCACTAAAAGGGCTGTAATGACCCTGAGAGAAGATAAGAAAATCCCTGTGCATGGGCCCTGGGTACTAGACAGCAGGTGGTGCTATCAGCTTGCATAGCAAGGTTGCTCCCCAGAGCGGCAATTCAGTGAAGAAGGAAGCTGAAGTGTAAAAGAACCATTCACCAGCATGGGACTTTTCCAGCTGAGTATTCATAACTTGAGTATTATATATATTTCAGTATTTAAGACCTCACCTAACACTTCCATATCCAGTATATCAACCGATACTTAGCTAGTGTTAACTAGTGTTAATAATATGCCTCCACTGACCAAAAGGAATTTTGGAATGAAATAAACCTAATAACTAGTGCCATCATTCAAAAACATTTTGTAAAATCACCATATATCTATAAAATTTTTCAACTATCTCTTGATAATCATTCAATTGAAAATCAAATATATTTTGTGTCAATTCTCAATATTTAAGACAAATATTTTAATTTTGTTTTTATTACATTTTACTTTTGTTTAATCACTAAAATTGTGATACAATATTTCACCATTGTTAAAGATGGAGAGCATTTCAGTAACTTAATAGATTAAATAAATATTTGCTGGCCAGTCTAGAAAACCAAACAACTATTTAAAGATGAGGAAAAAATGCACCACAATAAACAACCGAATATTGGAAATAGTTCCTGATTACCATTTTTATATATACATTTTATAGAAATACTTGATTATTTCAATTCTCTATGTGTATTAGAGATCACATTTTAATAGATTGGTTTAAATTTATGTGTATAAAAATTAAAAGGAAAAAGTTGTCTTTCTGGCTGGTGAAATTAACTATGTTTTCCAAATAATCTAGAATGTATTATTAATTAGCTTTGGCTTGGGTTTTGTTTTTTAAATTAGACCAATATGTTTAAGATTGGACCAGCATTGTCATGAAGCATGTAAAATTCAACTGTCAAGCAATATCTTAATCTATTTATCATGCGCCCTTACAAGGAACACTATGAGCAATTCTAGGTACTTATGATCACTTGACAGTGCCTCCTCTTGAAAGAATAAAAGAACGGTAACATGAAAAGTAAAATATTTTGCCATTATAAATTTGGTAATGAAATGCGATGAAGGGAGATTATATTTTGCATTTAAGAAAGATTATAGGCTATGGAGGATAACTCTGGAAAAAGAAGTTTAATGATGAAAAGAAATATGAATTGTTTTAGAGATACAGTAGGGGTTAAAAGCACGAGAAGCAGGACAGGCAGAAGCTGAGGACAGACATGAGTGAATTTCCTTGCTTTCAGGATGACGGATGTCCAAGACAGACAACATCTCCATCCAGGACAAGGGAGCCACTCAAGCTGGGATAAGAAATCTAGCTCTAAAGAGAATCGTTTTACTCATGGAACAGAAAGGAAGACTTGGGATCTATTGCTCTTTATCTCAAAGTACCTGGGAGGAATACCATTAGAGTTAGAATAAATGTATAAATAAAGGATGAATCACACAGACAATCTAAAACTAAGAGTCATACCTATAGATGGAGAAGGCAATGGCACCCGACTCCAGTACTCTTGCCTGGAAAATCCTGAGGGCGGAGGAGCCTGAAGGCTGCAGTCCATGGGGTCGCAAAGAGTCAGACACAACTGAGCGACTTCACTTTCACTTTTCACTTTCATGCATTGGAGAAGGAAATGGCAACCCACTCCAGTGTTCTTGCCTGGAGAATCCCAGGGACGGGGGAGCCTGGTGGGCTGCCGTCTATGGGGTCGCACAGAGTCGGACACGACTGAAGCGATTTAGCAGCAGCAGCAGTAGCAGCATACCTATGGAATTCCTATATACATATTATTATTATTTGCTAAGCTAATGTGAAAAATGGGATAATGTCTATGATTATGTGCACTATATTTGTATGTATGGAATACGGTACTTTGTTAGTCCTGGACTGGACCCATAAGGCAAAGAGGTTTACAACACTGGAAGAGAAGACTGGAGAAAAAGGGATATGGAAAGTCTTAAGGTCTTTGTTGCTTGCTGGGATATACATTAAACAGGGGGTACTGGCATTAAGAGCACAGAGCTTCAGGGAGTTATTAACACTGAGAGCGAAACACATGCCCACAGGAAGAGTTCACTAAGAATGTCCACCCTGAGAAAACTGCAGGACAATAATTTTCACAGTCAAAGTAACTTTCCTTCTGCACTTTAGGGGCTCTATTATAGAAAAAGAAGCTGAAGAAGAAGGAAAAGAGAAAAGATTATAGTCTAGAGGTTTGGGAGGAGGAACTCTAAGCCAGCATTTCACCAAGTCCTATACTATCTCTTTCAGAATTTTCCACAGTTTATTGTGATCCACACAGTCAAAGGCTTTGGCATAGTCAATAAAACAGAAATAGATATTTTTTCTGGAACTCTCTTGGTTTTTCCATGATCCAACGGATGTTGGCAATTTGATCTCTGGTTCCTCTGCCTTTTATAAAACCAGCTTGAACATCAGGAAGTTCACGGTTCACGTATTGCTGAAGCCTGGCTTGGAGAATTTTGAGCATTACTTTACTAGCATGTGAGATGAGTGCAATTGTGCGGTAGTTTGAGCATTCTTTGGCATTGCCTTTCTTTGGGATTGGAATGAAAGCTGCCCTTTTCCAGTCCTGTGGCCACTGCTGAGTTTTCCAAATTTGTTGGCATATTGAGTGCAGCACTTTCACAGCATCATCTTTCAGGATTTGAAATAGCTCCACTGGAATGCCATCACCTCCACTAGCTTTGTTCATAGTGATGCTTTCTAAGGCCCACTTGACTCCACATTCCAGGATGTCTGGCTCTAGGTGCGTGATCACACCATCATGATTATCTGGGTCATGAAGATCTTTTTTTGTACAGTTCTTCTGTGTATTCTTGCCACCTCTTCTTAATATCTTCTGCTTCTGTTATGTCCATACCATTTCTGTCCTTTATCGAGCCCATCTTTGCATGAAATGTTCCCTTGGTATCTCTAATTTTCTTGAAGAGATCTCTAGTCTTTCCCATTCTGTTCTTTTCCTCTATTTCCTTGCATTGATTGCTGAGGAAGGCTTTCTCATCTCTCCTGAAGGCCGAAACTCCAATATTTTGGCCACCTCATGTGAAGAGTTGAGTCATTGGAAAAGACCCTGATGCTGGGAGGGATTGGGGGCAGGAGGAGAAGGGGACAACAGAGGATGAGATGGCTGGATGGCATCACCATCCACTCGATGCACATGAGTTTGGGTGAACTCCGGGAGTTGCTGATGGACAGGAAGGCCTGGCATGCTGGGATTCATGGGGTCACAAAGAGTCAGACACGACTGAGAGACTGAACTGAACTGTACTATCTCATTACCGCCACTTTTTAAAATCTCAGTGGGTAGAAAATTACTTAAATGGTGGGAGCATCATGAGCAAATACAATTGGGAGATTATTATCGCCATCTGTGGTATTGTATATGGTGGTGTGCTCAGTTATGTATGACTCTTGGCTGCCCCAGGGACAGTAGTTGGCCAGACTCCTCTGTCCGTGGAATTTTTCAGGCAAGAATACTGGTTTGAGTTGCCATTTCCTACTCCAAGGAATCTTCCTGACCCAGGACTGATTTCACATCTCTTGCATCTCTTGCATTGGTAGGCAGATTCTTTACCACTATGTCACCTGGGAAGCCTACCATGTGAGAAGGATGATAGTGGCCGCCATCCGTCAACCAAGAAAACTGATGAGGGCAGTAGGAAATTGCTTTGGGGGACAGCCTGCACATTGGGACTCACTGATGTGAAAGGTAGAGATCCGCGGGCATGATCGAAATCCAGGCAGCCATGAAAGGTGTGGACAAAGAGACGTATTCTACTAACGAAATGCCAGGATAAGCCGAAGGGGCACCCCTAGAAGTTTAAAAATGTTTTTGAGTAACTAAGATGAAGACAGTAAAATTTGAAAATTCCTTACCTTAGGTAGTAGTGCAGGTTGGAAATGTGTATTTATTTAGTGCCGATTATGTGATAAGCACTGGGAATAAAGTCAGTCCTTGCTCTCAAAAGGCTCATGGTCTAAATGAGAAGATAAATGTTAAAAACAATCCCACAAGTGTTTAGCTCAGTTGTGAGAAATCAGGAAAACAAAATTGGACATTGTGATATGAAAGAAAATCTTTATAAAATATAACAAGATCCTAAATACATTGCCATTGATTATCATATTAAAAGGTTTTAATGTCTTTGATTTTCTTTAGTTTCCAGGTTTACAAGAAGTAGATGGTGTGTGGACTTTTCAGATAAAAGCAATGTTTTGGTATAGATTTATCACTTATTATGTTCTCTTTTCCCTTAAAAAGGATTATTATCAGGCAGAGAATTTAGGACAGAGGAGCTGAAAAATATTTATTAGTCTCAGGAATAAGGCTATTATTCCAATTGCAAGGTTTCATTACAGACACTGAAATAGAATTAAAGACAGTTAACAATATCTATAAAACCAAAGATGCTGCTTACTTAGCTGGACCCAATCAACATTTGTTACCATTATTTTAGTTTTTCTTCATGTAGATAGGTACTTTATTTCTTAGAAGAAATCAATGTCCATAACAAAAATATTACTTAATTGGGAAATGGTTTTATTTAAATCAGTATTTTCTGATTATTGAACATTTCACATGAATAAATTAATCTTTATGCACATGATGGCTTATCTGAAATAGTTTCCCAATTCTTAAAAATTTCAAAGGCATCTTTTTTACCATAAAAGACTAAAGGCATTTGCTATACATTAGCAGAATAGGAAAATTAATCTTAACCTAAGCAAAAGCTAAAGTATAATTAAGTGAATAAAGAAAAATGTGACATTTGCCCATGAACTCTTCCTTCCAGTAATGTATCTAGTTTAAGAAATCCTAAAAAAAAATAAAAAAATAAAAAAATTTTAAAAAAATTAAAAAAAAAGAAATCCTAAGACCAGAATAAGACAGAAGTATTAGAAGATACTAGGTTTCTCTTACTAGTAACTGTTGTGTGCATGCGTGCTAAGTCACTTCAGTTGTGTCCAATCCTTTTTGACCTATGGACTGTAGTGAGCCAGGCTCTTCTGTCCATGGGATTCTCCAGGCAGGAAATACTTGAGTGAGTTGCCATTTCTTCCTCCAGGAGATCTTCCCAACCCAGGGACTGAACCCACATTGCTTACGTCTCCTGCATGACAAGCAGTTACTTTACCAATAGCACCACCTGGGAAAACCACTAGTTATTATCAACTATTAGGAAATGAATGTATCTTTTATCTGTGGCTTTTTCAAAATCTATACTAAAAGAGAGTGAAAAATTTGGCTTAAAATTCAACATAAAAAAACTAAGATAGTGGCATCTGGTCCCATCACTTCATGGCAAATAGATGGGGAAACACTGGAAACAGTGACAGACTTTATTTTGGGGGGCTCCAAAATCACTGCCGATGGTGACTACAGCCATGAAATTAAAAGATGCTTACTCCTTGGAAGGAAAGTTATAACCAACCTAGAGAGCATATTAAAAAGCAGAGACATTCCTTTGCCAACAAAAGTCCATCTAGTCAAAGCTATGGTTTCACCAGTAGTCATGTATATGAGAGTTGGACTGTGAAAAAAGTTGAGCACTGAAGAACTGATGCTTTTGAACTGTGGTGTTGGAGAAGACTCTTGAGAGTCCCTTGGACTGCAAGGAGATCCAACCAGTCCATCCTAAAGGAAATCAATCCTGAACATTCATTGGAAGGAGTGATGCTGAAGCTGAAACTCCAATACCTTGGCCACCTGATGGGAAGAACCGACTCATTTGAAAAGATTCTGATGCTGGGAAAGATTGAAGGAGGGAGGAGAAGGGAAATACAGAGGAGGAGATTGTTGGATGGCATCACGGGCTTGATGGGCATGAGTTTGAGTAAACTCCAGGAGTTGGTGATGGACAGGGAAGCCTGGCGTGCTGCAGTCCATGGGGTCGCAAAGAGTCAGATATGACTGAGCCACTGAACTGAACTGAACTGAACTCCTGCACTGCAAGAGGATTCTTTGCTAGCTGAGTTACCATGCCATGTAGGGCCACCGAAGATGGACAGGTCGTGATGGAGAGGTCTGACAAAACGCGGCCCACTGGAGAAGGGAATGGCACGCCACTTCAGTATTCTTGCCTTGAGAATCCCCTGAACAGTATGAAAAGGCAAAAAGATAGGAAACTGAATGATTAACGCCCCAGGTCGGTAGGTGCCCAATGTGCTACTGGAGAACAGTGGAGAAATAACTCCAGAAAGAATGAAGAGATGGAGCCAAAGCAAAAACAACACCCAGTTGTGTATGTGACTGGTGATGGAAGTAAAGTCCGATGCTGTAAAGAACAATATTGTATAGGAAGCTGGAATATTAGGTCCGTGAATCAAGGTAAATTGGAACTGGTCAAAGATGAGATGGCAAGAGTGAACATCGATATTTTAAAATCAGTAAACTAAAATGGACTGGAATGGTAAATTTAACTCAGATGACAATTATTTCTACTACTATGGGTAAGAATCCCTTAGAAGAAATGAAGTAGCCCTCATAGTCAATAGAAGAGTCCAAAACGCAGTACTTGGATGCTATCTCAAAAATGACAGAATGATCTCTGTTTGTTTCCAAGGCAAACCATTCAATATCACAGCAATCCAAGTCTATGCCTCAACCAGTAATACTGAAAAAGCTGAATTTGAACAGTTTTATTAAGACCTACAAGATATTATAGAACTGGCACCCCAAAAGAGATGTCCTTTTAATTATAGAGAATTGGAATGCAAAAGTAGGAAGTCAAGGGATACCTGGAGTAACAGGCAAATTTGCCCTTGGAGTACAAAACGAAGCAGGGCAGAGGCTAATAGAGTTTTGCCAAGAGAACACACTGGTCATAGCAAACACCCTCTTCCAACAACACAGGAGAAGACTCTACACATGGACATCATCAGATGGTCAATACTGAAATAAGCTTGATTGTATTCTTGCAGCCAAAGATGGAGAACCTCTATACAGTCAGCAAAAACAAGACTGGGAGCTGACTGTGGCTCAGATCATGAACTCCTTATTGCCAAATTCACACTTAAATTGAAGAAAGTAGGGAAAACCACTAAACCATTCAGGTATGACCTAAATCAAATCCTTTACAATGGAAGAGACAAACAGATTCAAGGGATTAGATATGATAGACAGAGTGCCTGAAGAACTATGGACGAAGGTTCACGTACAGGAGGCAGTGATCAAGACCATCCCCAAGAAAAAGAAATGCAAAAAAGGTTGTCTGAGGAGGCCTTATAAATAGCTATGAAAAGAAGAGAAGTGAAAAGCAAAGGAGAAAAGGAAAGATACACCTATTTGAATGCAGAGTTCCAAAGAATAGCAAGGAGAGACAAGAAAGCCTTCCTTAGTGATCAATGCAAAGAAATAGAGGAAAAGAACAGAATGGGAAAGACTAGAGATCTCTTCAAGAAAATTAGAGATACCAAGGGAATATTTCATGCAAAGATGCATACAATCAAGGGCAGAAATGGTGTGGACCTAACAGAAGCAGAATACTAAGAAAAGGTGGCAAAAATACACAGAAGAACTATACAAAAAAAGATCTTCATGACCCAGATAACCACGATGGTGTGATCACTCACCTAGAACAAGATATCCTGGAATGTGAAGTCAAGTGGGCCTTAGAAAGCATCACTACGAACAAAGCTAGTAGAGGTGATGAAATTCCAGTTGAACTATTTCAGATCCTCAAAGATGATGCTGTGAAAGTGTTGCACTCAATATGCCAGCAAATTTGGAAAACTCAGCGGTGGCCACAGGACTGGAAAAGGTCAGTGTTCATTCCAATCTCAAAGAAAGGCAATGCCAAAGAATGCTCATCCTACCACACAATTGCACTCATCTCACACACTAGCAAAGTAATGTTCAAAATTCTTCAAGCCAGGCTTCAATAGTGTGAACCATGAACTTCCAGATGTTCAAGCTGGTTTTATAAAGGCAGAGGAACCAGAGATCAAATTGCCAACATCTGCTGGATGATCGAAAAAGCAAGAGAGTTCCAGAAAAACATCTACTTCTGCTTTATTGACTATGCCAAAGCCTTTGATTTGTGTGGATCACAATCAACTGTGGAAAATTCTGAAAGAGATGGGCATACCAGACCACCTGACCTGCCTCCTGAGAAATCTGTATGCAGGTCAGGAAGCAACAGTTAGAACTGAACCTGGAACAACAAACTGGTTCCAAATCAGGAAAGGAATACATCAAGGCTGTATATTGTCATGCTGATTATTTAACTTCTGTGCAGAGTACATCATGAGAAACACTGGGCTGGATGAAGCACAAGCTGGAATCAAGATTGCCGGGAGAAATATCAATAACCTCAGATATGCAGATGACACCACCCTTATGGCAGAAAGTGAAGAAGAACTAAAGAGCCTCTTGACGAAGGTGAAAGTGGAGAGTGAAAAAGTTGGCTTAAAACTCAACATTCAGAAAACCAAGACTATGGCATCTGGTCCCATCACTTCATGGCAAATAAATGAGGAAACAGTTGAAACCGTTTTAACAGACTTTTATTTTGGGGGACTGCAAAATCACTGCAGCCATGAAATTAAAAGACTCTTGCTCCTTGGAAGAAAAGCTATTACCAACCTAGACAGAATATTAAAAAGTGGAGACATTACTTTGCCAAAAAAGGTCTGTCTAGTCAAGGCTATGGTTTTTCCAGTAGTAATATATGGATGCGAGAGTTGGACTATAAAGAAAGCTGAGTGCCGAAGAAATGATGTTTTTGAACTGTGGTGTTGGAGAAGACTCTTGAAAGTACCTTGGACTGCAAAGAGATCCAACCAGTCAATCATAAGGAAATCAATCCTTGGTGTTCATTGAAAGAGTCAGTGCTGAAGTTGAAAGTCCAATACTTTGGCCACCTGATGTGAAGAGCTGACTCATTGGAAAAGACCCTGATGCTGGGAAGGATTGAAGGTGGGAGGAGAAGGGGATGGCAGAGGATGAGATGGTTCAATGGCCTCACTGACTCGATGGACATGAGCTTGAGTAAGCTCCAGTAGTTGGTGATGGACAGGGAAGCCTGGCGTGCTGCAGTCCATGGGGTCTCAAAGAGTTGGACACGACTGATTGTCTGAACTGAACTGAACTGATGGGCTCTAGGATGTGAAGGCTCTGTAGTTGTAGCACATGGTCTTAATTGCCCTGTGGCTTGTAGAATCTTTCCGGACCAGGGATCATACTCAAGTCCCCTGCAACTGGCAGGCGATTTCTTAACCCTGGACCACCAGGAAAGCCCAGGTCCTATCTTCAGATGCTTTGACTCCATCATTTGTCTCACTAAACCAGTGGTTCTCAACTTGGTCTACACTTTAGAATCCCCTAGCAATTCCTTTTCCATTCCAAGATTCAATACAGGAAATGAAAGAGAACCAGTTTCAATGAACTAAGAGTAACAATTTTTACTAAAAAAAAAACAAAAACAAAAACAGAAAAACCCAAAGATTTCCCTAGTGGGAAGTCAGGTTTGAAAACAAACACTTTACAATCTTTCTATTCAAAGTACCCTATGTACTAACAGCATTTTTATTACCCGGGAGCTTGTTAGAAATGCAGAATCCCAGTCCCCATCTATGAATTAGATCTGCATTTTAACAAGATTCACAGGCGATTCATAAGCCCATTGAAGTTTCTGTTTATTTTGTTCTGTGCTGTGCTTTGTCGCTCAGTCATGTCTGACTCTTTGCTACCCTATGGGCTGTAGCCTACCAGGCTCCTCTGTCCATGGGGATTCTCCAGGTGAGAGTACTGGAGCGGGTTGCCATTACCTCCTTCAGGGAATCTTTCCAACCCAAGGATCAAACCCAGTCTCCTGCATTGCAGGCAGATGCTTTACCGTCGCAGCCACCAGGGAAATCCTATTTTTTGTTAGTTTTTATCCATTCATTTCATTTCATACAAATAGGCAAGCATATAAAGAAGCCCTCATATAGCTGACATTTTGTCCTGTGCCTTAAGATGAAGACGACAATGAAAAGAAAATAAGAGATAGATGCAATACCCTTTTGTGGTCTTTCTAGACTTTATTCATATACTTCCTTTCCCAGAGATGAGGTTGTTCTGGATGTTTTTATATCTTCATTGTATCTCTTCCTATTGCTTGGTGCTTCCACATTATTTCTCTTTAATTTCTAATTTGTATGTTCATTTAACATTCTATATTGAGAATACCCATGCTGATAGATATAAAACCAATGAAATTATTTACTATAGTTTCGTAGTCTACCATGTGAACATACCATACATTATATAATTCATTCTGTATTTTAAATTAATCATTAATCCAAAAATTCAAAAGGTTTTTCATTTTTCACAGTTGCAGTGTTAAATAAACATTTTACTCTGGCTTTCTTTATAACCTATGGAAGTGCCTCAATAGGTCATATATCTACAAGTAGATTTTCAACTTTTGCAATTTTATGAAACTACTCCAAACCCATTGTGCAAATAGCATAGCCACCAAATCCCAACATTCTGACCAACATTTTGTATTGTCTACATTTTTTTTCTCATGTGGAATAAGTGATATATAACATATGTGTTGGTTTGCATTTCTGTGATTATAGGCATAATTGATAAAAATTTGTTTAGTAACTCTTTAGTTTTGCTTTTCTGCCAAATATTAATCAAATTCTTAGTCCATTTTCTAACATATAAGTATTTATAACTAAAAACTCAATTTGCTTAGTTCTACAAATTCTGATATATTGTGTTTTCAGTTTTATTCAGTTAAAAAGAATTTCTAAGTTTTTAAGACTTCTTTTTCTTAAGGTGTACAATGGAATGTTGACACATGTGTGCATGTGTGCTAAGTCTCTTTAGCTGTGTTCAACTCCTTGAGACCCTGTGGACTGTAGCCTGCTAGGATCCTCTGTCCATGGGATTCTCCAGGCAAGAATACTGGAGTCAGCTGCCACTTCATTCTCCAGGGCATCTTCCCGACCCAAGGATCAAACCCAAGTCTCTAACCCGTATGCAGGTCAGGAAGCAACAGTTAGACTGAACATGGAACAACAGACTGGTTCCAAATAGGAAAAGGAGTACGTCAAGACTGTATATTGTCACCCTGCTTATTTAACTTATATGCAGAGTACATCATGAGAAACGCTGGGCTGGAGGAAGCACAAGCTGGAATCAAGATTGCTGGAAGAAATATCAATAACCTCAGATATGCAGATGATACCACCCTTATGGCAGAAAGTGAAGAGGAACTAAAGAGCCTCTTGATGAAAGTGAAAGAGGAGAGTGAAAAAGTTGGCTTAAAACTCAACATTCAGAAAACTAAGATCATGGCATCTGGTCCCATCACTTCATGGCAGATAGATGGGGAAACAATGGAAACTGTCAGACTTTATTTTTCTAGGCTCCAAAACCACTGTAGATGGTGATTGCAGCCATGAAATCAAAAGACGCTTACTTTTTGGAAGAAAAGTTATGACCAACCTAGATAGCATATTCAAAAGCAGAGACGTTACTTTGCCAACAAAGGTTCGTCTAGTCAAAGTTTTTCCAGTGGTCATGTATGGATGTGAGAGTTGGACTATAAAGAAAGCTGAGCGCTGAAGAATTGATGCTTTTGAACTGTGGTGTTGGAGAAGACTCTTGAGAGTCCCTTGGACTGCAAGGAGATCCAACCAGTCCATCCTAAAGGAGATCAATCCTGGGTGTTCTTTGGAAGGACTGATGCTGAGGCTGAAACTCCAATACTTTGGCCACCTGATGCGAAGAGCTGACTCGTTGGAAAAGACCCTGATGCTGGGAGGGATTGGGGGTAGGAGGAGAAGGGGACGACAGAGGATGAGATGGTCGGATGGCATCATCACCTCGATGGACATGGGTTTGGGTGGACTCCGGGAGCTGTGATGAACAGGGAGGCCTGGCGTGCTACAGTTCATGGGATCACAAAGAGTCGGACACGACCGAGCGACTGAACTGAACTGAACTGAATGTCTCCTGCATTGGCAGGCGAGTTCTTTGATGTGAAATTATCACCACCGTATAGCTAATAAGCATAGCTGAGTCACAGTTATCATTTTCTTTCTTTTTTGTGTGGTGAGAACACTTAAGACCCTCTTAGCCCATTTTAAGTATACAATACAGTATTGTTAACTATAGCCACATTGTTGTACATTAGAACTTACTTATCTTGTATAACTGAAATTTTGTGCTCTTTGACCAATATCTTCCCACGTCCCCCTTCCCACCAAGTATGCCAACAATGGCAACCATTATTTTACTCTCTGCTTCTCTGAGTTTGACAATTCTAAGTTGCACATAAAAGTGAGATCGTGAAATATCTGTCTTTCTGTGTCTAGCTTATTTTCCTTGGATGATGTCTTTTACCTTCATCCAGGTTGTCACAAGTGGCAAGATCTCCTTTTTAAAGCTTGAATGATAGTCCATGAATATACATACCACATTTTCTTCATCCATTCATCTGTTGATGAACATTTGGGCTGTTTTCAATTCTTAACTTTTTGTAAATAATGTGGCAATGAACATGGAGATGTAAATACCTCTTTGAGATAAAAATCTCATTTGCCTTGGATATATAACCCAAAGTAGAATTCCTAGACAATATGGTAGTTCTAGTTTTAATTTTTGAAGAACCTTATTACTGTTTTCCATAATGGATATATCAATTAACATTTCCACCAGCAGTGTACAAATCGTAACCAACATTTATCTTCAGTCTCTTTGCTAGTAGAAATTCTAACAGGTATGAGGTGATAATTCATTGTGGTTTTGATTTATGTTTCCCTGATGATTAGTGACATTGAGCACCTTTTCATATATCTGTTGGCCATTTGTATGTTTCCCTTAAACACGAAGTCTTTTCAGGTCCATTGTCTGCTTTTTAACTGGGTTGCTTGACTTTTTGCTGTTGATCTGTATGAATTCCTTAAATGTTTTAGATTTTAACTCTTTATCAGACAAATGGTTTGTAAGTATTATCTCCCATTCCACAGGTTGCCTTTTTACTCAGTTAATTGTTTCCTTTGCTATGCAGTCCCACTTGTCTATTTTTGCTTTTCTTTTCTTTGCTTTTGGTATCATAGCCAAAATAATTATTGCCCAGACCAATGTCAATATGTTTTCCCTGTGTTTTCTTCTCAGAATTTTGTGGATTCAAGTTTTACATTGTATTTAATCCATTTTGAGTTGACTTTTGTATGTAGTGTGAGATAAGGATCCAATTTCACCCTTCTGTTTGTGGATACCCAGTTTTTCCTACACTATTTGTTAATATTAAAGTGTTTCTTTCTGCTCCTGCCTATCCTTCACATACCTCTTCTCTTTCCTAAGAAGGGTCAGGGGGGAGACAAGAATCCAAGAATTAGGAGAAATGATTGTACCCCCATGTGCACTGATGGCCACCACTGCAGAAAGCAGAATGCATGCTATCCCATCCCTTCAGGCTGGAATGCAGGTATCGCTGTCCCGCTTGACCCTTGTCCCAGTGGCCACTTTATTATGGTGCCAATCTTAATGATGATATCGCCCACCCTAGTCCACTGCTGGTCAAAGCTCCCTTCTGAATACTGCCCTCAGAGGTAGACCAGTTCACCCTGCGACTAGGCCATGATACTCATTGGTTTAGTTCATCATGTGGGGCTCTATACCCATGTATCATGATTCCTATCCAGGTACCTATGCCCACTTGGTGACTGGTGTCTCCAGTGATTCAGTGCAGTGCTCTGGGCCACCATTAAAAGTGCCTATGAAGTTTTTGTCCTTTGGACTGGCATCACTAGCTTTCTCCACATTGCAGATAACACATGTCTGCCAAGAAGGGGAAATGAGAGAGGATATGGGCTTATGCAGAAATTAGACAAGGGCAAAGGGGTGTGGGGCTAGGAAACACTTCTTCTGAGAGTTTCCTAAGAGAAAACTCATCTTGGTTATATTCAAACATGAAGTATAAAGCACAACAGAAAAGCAGAACAGTGGGGATTTAGAAGACGTGTGTCTTGTCCTAGTTCCCTGTGTGACCTTGGGAAAGTCAACCAGGACCCTCAGTTTCCCTCTTATTAGAATGATGGATAAAAATATTTGCAAAACCTGTCTCCAAGTTCTAGTCAAGTTCAAAGAGATAATATTTGGAATGAGGCTTTGAAATCTTTAAAATGTAGTATTAATACCAATAATATTTAGCATCATGGTAAGAAAAAAGATAATCTATGCCAAAACTGGCCTCAAAAAAAATCACACCTGCTTACCCATGAATTGCTTTTGCATATTATAAGGTCAAGAGTAAACTTGAAGACTGGTCTAGATTAAAAATTAACAATGCTTTATTAGAAAGTGATATACAGCTTCTACCTTGTAGGGGAAATTGAGGCCATCCAGAAAGAATAAAATGTTTACTACAGGGGGGAAAAGGCATTTTGTTCTAAAAGCATACAATAAAATTATCCACATCTTATTTTCTCAAACATCTATGCAATTATTCAGATCCTAAATACAGGAGGTTTTTGTATTTCACAATGTACCTTTCTGTCTACATAGATCTGAAGCAAAATCAACACCATATACATACAGTATAATGGCTTTGTTGATTTGGCTAAATTAGCTGAAGGCATTGTTGACTTCATCATTAAAATTCACTTCTCAAAGTTTCTTAGCTTTATTGACTCTTCCATCAATTCTTCCTTAGTTCTATCCTCATTCTTTTTCTCTTGTCTCTTTCAATTTCCTATCTATAATGTTCCAAAATAATTATCATAAAAATTTTAGAGAGATGATGAAGCTTTTTTTATTGGAAAGAGGCAAACCTTCCAAACTCACTCTCAGCTCGTCACCACAGCACCTAGAATATTGAATAGAAATTTGTATCTTGAGAGTGCCTCAATGCTTAAGCATGCAGAACAGATGTTTCATTTCGCAAGTTTTCCCAATCTATTATACATGATATCTCTATTTGTGTGAGAGGAACACAGCTTTGGGGAATAGTCCTTTCCATTTTTCTCCCCAGCAAGCTGGTGCATGGAAATGGGCTGTTGAGTCAGCTTCTAGTCTTCTCAGGAGAGGAGATTTTTCTAGTGCTGATTATTTCCTTACAAGGACATCAAGGGGAAACAAGCGCAGTACCATGCTCTTACCTCTGCACATGTCACTTCCCTACCCAGAATGCATTTAGTTGGATGCACCTATCTTGCAAGGCATGACTTCATTTCACATCTTTTGTGAAACTGATGAACCTGACTTGGAGTGATAGCTCTTTCTTCAAACAACTAAACAGTATCTGTTGGTGTTACTGTTTTCACCATCATCATCAGCAGTGTTAAAGGGAAAAGCATGATATTGCCTAGAAAAATATTATCTTCACCTCTTCCTGTTGCACTGTTAGCTCTGTGATTACAGAGACCATTCTTATCACTCTTTGCCACCCCTCACAATAGTTAGCACAGTGCTTTCACATGATTAGTATTTAAAAGAGATTGTTTAGTTAACTATGTAAAATGGCCTTGCTAACTTTGGTCTGGCATTAAAGTTGGAAGAGAGGCGGAAGAATAAATAAGAAACAAAAACCCATCCTGAAAGCTAGTAGGACAAAGAAGGGTAAGGAATATTATAAGAAAAACACAAAAATATGAATCAGATAACTTTCAGGTCTGAAGGTCTGGTTCCTCTCCTGGTCTAGACCCCTCACCCACCTCTGTTTCTCTTCATTCTCTTTCTTCCCTTCAGTGGTTTTCCAGACAACCATGAATTAGTCTCCTAATTTCACATTCTTAGGATATCCAAACCACTTATTCTCAGACACTGCCGGTAGGTGGGCAAATTGATATAACCCGGAATGGAAAGCACCTGGGGAGTATACATTAAGAGTTCTAAAAATGTTCATACCTGTTGTCTCTGTAATTCCACTTCTGTGACTGTATCCTAGCTGTGAACAAAGATGTGCACCTTCACGTTTTCAGTACAGCTTTATTTACACAGAGATGGGAACCGTCCAACAGTTTTGCACCAGCAGAAAAGGTGAAGAAATTATGATACACACCTCTTGATGGAATGATTATTAACAAGTTATTTTAAATTATATCTTAAAAGCATTTCAACCTATTCTATTTTTTAAATTAAGATACAATGAAGTTGATTTTTTTGTGACCAGTTCTATGAATATTAGCATCTATATAGATTTATATAACTACCACCAAAATCAAGATAAGAAACAGTTTGATCACCCCAAAAAACTCCTTGTGCTCTTCTTTTGTTATCACACCCTATGTTTGCCTCCCCACCCGTTCCTGACAACCAATACTGTTTCTGTATTTATAGTTTTGTCTTTTCAGAAAAGTCATATAAATGGATTCAGTGGTATGCGCTTCAGTCCTTTGGGACTGGCTTCCTTCACTTCAGTATGACTTTGAGGTTCATCATTATTGCTGCACACGTCGATAGTTCTTTTCCTTTTTACTGATGAGTAGTATTCAAATGCAATGTAGCATAGTTTATTTATTTACCCATTGAAGGACATTTGGGTCATTTTGTGTTCAGTAGTGAATAGAGCAACTATACACATTAATGTACAAGATTTTGTGTGAATATAAGTTATTATTTCTCTAGGGTAAATACTTCAGAGAAGGCAATGGCAACTCACTCCAGTACTCTTGCCTGGAAAATCCCATGGATGGAGGAGCCTGGTAGGCTGCAGTCCATGGGGTTGCTAAGAGTCGGGCACAACTGAGCGACTTCACTTTCACTTTTCACTTTCATGCATTGGAGAAGGAAATGGCAACCCACTCCAGTGTTCTTGCCTGGAGAATCCCAGGGACGGGGGAGCCTGGTGGGTTGCCATCTATGGGGTCGCACAGAGTCGGACACGACTGAAGCGACTTAGCAGCAGCAGCAGCAGGGTAAATACTTAGGAGTGGGATTACTGGGTCATGTATTAAGGACTAACTTCATGAGAAGTTGTCAATCTGTTTTCTAGAGTTAAAGGCATTTTTAATCATAAGGAGAAGTGCTGATGTTATAAATGAGAAAGCAGAAAATGAAATTGTATATACATTATAAAATAGTGCTCAGAGGTCCCAGTTCCTCTATTAACTATAAATATCTAGTCTTGTCCACTGAACTTCCTCCCTAGTTTTTTCTTATATTATAGATGCAGAGCGATCAAGTCAGAACGGCTTCCAGTATCTCTGAAGCTTGTCTCTGTGATGAGAGGGTTCCACTTCCTGCCTCTGGGTTGTCCATCTTGCTGTGCTACCCCCAACTTGAAGGCTGCGCTTCTGAAAGCTTCCTCAGAACCACTGACTTCAGCTGTTCTTTCACCTTATTCACCAGGAGAGCTCCTGCTGCTTCTCTGCTGGTAACACCTCTGGTAACACCAGAGGTAACACCTCTCCTTCGGTCATTCGCAGGCATGGGGAAGTGAGGCAGAGGCGGCAGGGGGACAACCTACCCCTGCTCCCTCTATCACTGTCTTGCTGACACTAGGCTTGCGCCTCGCTCACAGTGTTTTCTCCCGGGGGCTAATGAGCCTCCCTCCATTCCAGGCTCCGGGAGGAACATAAGACTATCAGGTAGGTCTGTGCGTGAGTGAAGTCCACAGTGGATCACAGATGGAGGTCTCTCGCCCCGGACTGCCTCCCATGGTTGAAATCAGTAGGCCTGTTTCAGCATCCAAGACCAGAAAGAAGCTGCTGGGCAGTCTCTGGCAGCACACCACAGACCTCTAGGGGGCAGTGTGGTCTCACACCACATATTTATCTCTGCAGTGCAACTGGCTCTCAGCTCTGGTGGCTCAGATGGTAAAGCGTCTGTCTACACTGCGGGAGACCCGGGTTTGATCCCTGGGTTGGGAAGATCCCTTGGAGAAGGAAATGGCAATCCACTCCAGGACTATTGCCTGGAAAATCCCATGGACAGAGGAGCCTGGTAGGCTACAGTCCATGGGGTCGCAAAGAGTCGGACACGACTGAGCGACTTCACCTCATTTCACTTCACTTCTTCAGTCGCTCAGTCGTGTCTGACTCTTTGCGACCCCATGAATCGCAGCACGCCAGACCTCCCTGTCCATCACCAGCTCCCGGAGTTCACTCAGACTCACGTCCATCGAGCCAGTGATGCCATCCAGCCATCTCATCCTTGGTCGTCCCCTTCTCCTCCTGCCCCCAATCCCTCCCAGCATCAGAGTCTTCCAATGAGTCAACTCTTCTCATGAGGTGGCCAAAGTACTGGAATTTCATCTTTAGCATCATTCCTTCCAAAGAAATCCCAGGGCTGATCTCCTTCAGAATGGACTGGTTGGATCTCCTTGCAGTCCAAGGGACTCTCAAGAGTCTTCTCCAACACCACAGTTCAAAAGCATCAATTCTTCAGCGCTCAGCCTTCTTCACAGTCCAACTCTCACGTCCATACATGACCACTGGAAAAACCATAGCCTTGACTAGAGGGACCTTTGTTGGCAAAGTAGTGTCTCTGCTTTTCAACATGCTATCTAGGTCGGTCATAACTTTTCTTCCAAGGAGTAAGCGTCTTTTTATTTCATGGCTGCAATCACCATCTGCAGTGATTTTGGAGCCCAGAAAAATAAAGTCTGACACTGTTTCTACTGTTTCCCCATCTATTTCCCATGAAGTGATGGGACCAGATGCCATGATCTTCGTTTTCTGAATGTTGAGCTTTAAGCAACTTTTTCACTATCCACTTTCACTTTCATCAAGAGGCTTTTTCCTCTTCACTTTCTGCCATAAGGGTGGTGTCATCTGCATATCTGAGGTTATTGATATTTCTCCCAGCAATCTTGATTCCAGCTTGTGTTTCTTCCAGCCCAGCGTTTCTCATGATGTACTCTGCATATAAGTTAAATAAGCAGGGTGACAATATACAGCCTTGACATACTCCTTTTCCTATTTGGAACCAGTCTGTTGTTCCATGTCCAGTTCTAACTGTTGCTTCCTGACCTGCATACAGATTTCTCAGGAGGCAAGGTCAGGTGGTCTGGTATTCCCATCCCTTTCAGAATTTGCCACAGTTGATTGTGATCCACACAGTCAAAGGCTTTGACATAGTCAATAAAGCAGAAATAGATGTTTTTCTGGAACTCTCTTGCTTTTTCCATGATCCAGCGGATGTTGGCAATTTGATCTCTGGTTCCTCTGCCTTTTCTAAAACCATCTTGAACATCGGGAAGTTCACGGTTCCTGTATCACTAAAGCTTGGCTTGGAGAATTTTGACCATTACTTTGCTAGCATGTGAGATGAGTGCAATTGTGCAGTAGTTTGAGCATTCTTTGGCATTGCCTTTCTTTGGGATTGGAATGAAAACTGACCTTTTCCAGTCCTGTGGTCACTGCTGAGTTTTCCAAATTTGCTGACATATTGAGTGCACCACTTTGACAGCATCATCTTTCAGGATTTGAAATAGCTCAACTGGAATGCCATCACCTCCATTAGCTTTGTTCATAGTGATGCTTTCTAAGGCCCACTTGACTTCACATTCCAGGATGTCTGGCTCTAGATGAGTGATCACACCATCGTGATTGTTTTGGTCGTGAAGATCTTTTTTGTACAGTTCTCACCCGGCCAAATTATCACTGCACCAGAATTTTCCAAATTATTTAATGAGGATGTACTACTTTTATAAATGAGAAAAAAATAATAATAATAATCTGAATAAATCACAGAGTTATTTAAACATGAAAGCAAAATACTCATAGAAGGCATTACCTGAAGTGTAAAATTAAGTTCCATTTTTAGCTTGCTGTCTAGACTATCACTTTAACTTTTCTCATGATTCAAAGCCCAAAGTTAAGTTGCTAGATTACATGACTCTTGTTTTAAATTTTCTATATTAAAATGGCATTGACCACCTAGTTTTTAAAATGTTTATTTACTTGTTTGCCTGTGTGGGGTCTTAGTTGTGGCATGCACAACTTACACGTGTCGGGTCTTCGCTGCGTCATGCGGGCTCTTTCATTGCCACTCCTGGGCTCTGTAATTGTGGTGTGCGAGTTTGCTTGCCCTGCAGCATGTAGGATCTTAAGTTCCTGGGGCAGAGATTGAAACTGAGTCCTTTGCATTGCAAGGCAGATTCTTAACCACTGGACCACCGGGGAAGTTCCTGACCACCTATTTTTAAAGCTTCTAAAATAATTTCAGTAGTAAGCTTTTTGGGAAAATGGAGAGTAATGCTTTTCCCGAGATAGCAGAGAACTGAAGAGATAGATATTAGTTCTTACAAGAACATCTATGTAAAAATGCAAAATAAACTTTTAAAAAATATTATTGAAGTATAGTTGTTATATTGGTATAATAAGTTACAGGTGTACACTATATTGATTTGCAATTTTTAATGGTTATGCTCCGTTTATAGTTACTGTAAAATTATAAAATATTGTGTTGTACAATATACGCTTGTAACTTAATTTGTAACTAATAGTTTGTGCCTTTCAATCTCCTACCCTTATATTGTCCCTCCCCTCATCCTTCTCCCCACTGGTAATCACTAATTTGTTCTCTATATCTGTGAGTCTGCTTATTTTTTCTTATATTCACTAGTTTGTTTTACTTTTTAAATTCACATGTAAGTGACATCATACAGTATTTGTCTTTCTCATCTAAATGAAATGTAAAATATTCTAATAATTGAAAAGATAATGCTACCAGTTTGTCCGCATAAGAGCATGAGTTTTGAGTCTTTTGCATTGAGCTGTTCAACTTAAATGAGTTCACCCACCTCCTTCCTGTGACCACTCCTTCTTTCCCGTTGCTAGTGGTAAAGGGAACATGCCGATTTATCAGTTGTATGGCCCGGGAGAAATAGGCTGTACAGAGTCACGGGTTGACTATAAAGATAACATGATATAAATATATAAAAATATGAATATCTGACATAAAGTCAGATTCAGAAACCAAGCCATCAGAATAACACTATTCATTCACCAGATATTTCCAGAAAGACCTCTATTTGCCAAGTCCAAGTACTGTTCCGGGTGCTGGAATATGGTGGGAAATTACATAGACAAGACTCCTTCTCTCACATAGTTCACACTCTGGGCATGAGTAGGAGACAGCAACAAAAAGAAGAGTATTTCTTTGAGAATTAAAATAGGAAAGAAACTGACTTGCAGGGACTACTTTGTATTGGGGGATCAGGGAAGGCCTTTTGGAGGAGTAGTATTTTAGATGAAATCTGAGTGATAAGGAGCTAGTGTTGCACATAACAGGTTTGAGGGAATGCTCCAGGGAAAGGAAACACCTGATACAAAGGCTGGAGCATATTGAATGGATTTAAGAAACAGAATTAGGCAAGAGTGGCTAGAGTAGAGCACCCAAGGAAGAAGATGAAATCAGAAAGGTAGGCGAGAGTCTACTCAACTAAGTCTTGTGGGCCAAGAAAAGGAATTTGAATTTTATTTTAGTCCATTGAGAGATGTGGGGAATTTCACACCGAGGAATGAAATGGTCTCATGTAGTCTTTTTAAATTCACTCTTACTACCATTAGGAGGGCAAGCTGGGGAACATGGAGATTATTATTATCATTTTAATTAAAATATACTTGATTTACAATGTTGTGTTACTTTCTGGTTTTCAGAAAAGTGATTCAGTTATACATACATACATACATACATATATATATATATACACACACCTATTCTTTTTTCATATTTTTTTCTATTGTGGTTTATTACAGCATATTGAACATAATTCTCTGTGCTACACAGTAGGACCTTGTTGTTTATCCATTCTATATATAATAGTTTGCCATCTACTAACACCAGACTCCCAATCCTTCTCTCCTCCACCCTCTCCACTTTGGCAATCATGAGTCTGTTCTCTATGTTTGTGAGTATGTTTCTATTTTGTATATATGTTCAGTTCAGTTCAAATCAGTCGTGTCCAACTCTTTGTGACCCCATGGACTGCAGCACACCAGGCCTCCCTGTCCATCACCAACTCCTGGAGTTTACTCAAACTCATGTCCATTGAGTCGGTGATGTCATCGAACCATCTCATTTTCGGTTGTCCCCTTCTTCTCCTGCCTTCAATCTTTCCCAGCATCAGGGAGTCAGTTTCAAATGAGTCAGTTCTTCGCATCAGGTGGCCAAGGTATTGGAGTTTCAGCTTCCACATCAGTCCTTCCAATGAACACTCAGGACTGATCTCTTTTAGGATGGACTGGTTGGATCTCCTTGCAGTCCAAGGGACTCTCAAGAGTCTTCTCCAACGCCACAGTTCAAAAGCATCAATTCTTCAGTGCTCAGCTTTCTATAAAGTCCACCTCTCACATCAATACATGACTACTGGAAAAACCATAGCCTTGACTAGACATAACTTTGTTGGCAAAGTAATGTCTCTGCTTTTGAATAGGCTATCTAGGTTGGTCATAACTTTCCTGCCAAGGAGTAAGCGTCTTTTAATTTCATCGTTTCATGGCTGCAGTCACCATCTGCAGTGATTTTGGATTCTCCAAAGCCAGGCTTCAACAATATGTAAACCATGAACTTCCAGTATATATGTTCATTTGTATCTTATTTTAGGTACCACATAAAAGTGATATCATATGGTATTTCTCTTTTTCCTTTTTTTTAAATTTTATTTTTTTATTGAAGTATAGTTGACTTACAATGTTGTGTTAATTTCAGGTGTAAAGCAAAGTGATTTGGTGTTTTTTATATATATATATTATATATATATATTATATATATAATATATATATATTCTTTTTCAGATTTTTTTCCTTTGTAGATTATTATAAAATATTGAGTATAGTTCCCTGTGCTTTGTAATCAATCCTTGTTGGTTATCTATTTCATATATGATAGTATACACATGTTAATTCAAACTCCTAATTTTTCCCTCCTCCTCTTTTACCTTTGGTAACCATAAGTTTTCTGTGTCTTCAAGTCTATTTCCATTTTGTATGTAAGTTCATTTATATCATTTTTTTTATATTACACATATAAGCAATATGTGCTATTTTTCTTTCTTTGCTTGGCTTACTTCACTTAGTATGTTAGTCTCTAGGTTTATCCATGTTGCTGAAAGTGACATTCTTTCATTCTTTTTATGGCTGAGTAGTATTCCATTATATATATATATCTCACCCCTTCTTTATACATTCACCTTGATGGACATTGTAGTTGCTTCCATGTCTTGGCTATTGCAAATAGTGCTGCAATGAACATTGGGGTGCATGTAGTTTTTAAATTAGAGTTTCCTCCAGGTATATGCCTAGGGCTGGGATTGCTAGATCATATGGTAGCTCTATTTTTAGTTTTTTAAGGAACCTTCCTACTGTTTGCCATAGGGACTATACAAATTTACATTTCCAATAGTGTAGGAAGATTCACTTCTCTATATATCCTCTCTAGCATTTGTTATTTGTAGACTCTTTAATGATGGCTATCCTGACCAGTATGAGTAGGTACCTCATTGTAATTTTGATTTGCATTTCTCTAATAATTAGCAGTGTTGAGCATCTTTTAATGGCTCTGTTGGTCATCTGTATGTCATCCTTGGAGAAATGTCTATTTAGGTCCTCCACCCATTTTTAAAATTTTTATTTATTTTAAATTAATAAAAATTAAATTAATAAAATTAAATTAGGAGGGTTATCTTCTTTTTGCCTTTTCATACTGTTCATGGGGTTCTCAAGGCAAGTATACTGGAGTGGTTTGTCATTCCCTCCTCCAGTGGAATACATTTTGTCAGAACTCTCCCCTATGACCTGTCCATCTTGGGCGGCCCTGCATAGCATGGCCCATAGCTTCATTGAGTGATGCAAGCCCCTTCACCATGACAAGGCTGTGGTCCATGATCTCCTAATCCATTGGTTTTCTTTTCATTTTGTTTATAGTTTCTTTTGCTGTGAAAAATCTTATAAGTCAGATTATGTCCTATTTGTTTGTGCTTTTATATCTATTTCCTTGGGAGACTGATCTAAGAAAACATTGCTATGATTTACGTCAGAGAATGTTTTGCTTGTGTTTTCTTCTAGAAGTTTTATGGTATCATGTCTTATAAATAAGTCTCTAAGTCATTTTGAGTTTATTTTTGTGTATGGTGTGAGGGAGTGTTCTAACTTCATTGATTTACATGTGGCTGTCCAGCTTTCCCAACACAACTTGCTGAAGAGGTTATTTTTTCTCCATTGTATATTCTTGCCTCCTTTGTCAAAGATTAATTGACCTTAAGTATGTAGGTTTATTTCTGGGCTCTGTATTCTGTTCCCTTGATCCATATGTCTATTTTTGTGCCAATACCATGCTGTTTCGCTTACCATTACTCTGGTAATCTCTGAATTTTGGGATGGTGATATCTCCAGCTTTCTTCTTTTTCCTCAGGGTTGCTTTGGAAATTCTGGGTCTTCTATGGGTCTATATAAATTTTAGGATTATTTGTTCTAGTTCTGTAAAAAATGTCATGAGTAATTTGGTAATGATTGCATTAAATCTGTAGGTTGCTTTGGGTAGTGTAACTATTTTAACAATATTAATTCAATATTAATTCTTCCAACCCAAGAGCATGAGATATCTTTCACTTTCTTTGAATCATCTTCAATTTCCTTTATCGATGTTTTATAGTTCTCAGCATATGTTTTCACCTTCCTGGTCGGGTTTATTCCTAAGTACTTAATTTTTTTTGATGCAATTTTAAAAAGGATTTTTTTTTTTTACTTTCCCTTTTTGATATTTCATTATTAGTGTGAAGAAATGCAACAGATATTTGTATGTTCATCTTGTATTCTGCTACCTTGCTGAAGTTGTTGACTAGTTCTAGTAGTTTTTGTGCAGAGTCTTTAGGGTTTTCTATATATAGTATCATGCTATCTGCATATAATGACAGTTTAATTTCTTCCCTTTCAATTTGGATCCCTTTTATTTCTTTTTCTTGCTGTAATCAGGACTTCTAATATTATGTTTAATAAAAGGGTGAGAGTGGCTCTCCTTATCTTGTTCCAGATTTTAGTGAGAAGACTTTCAGCTTTTCACTGTTGAGTATTATGTGGGCTGTGGGTTTGTCATAGATAGCTTTTATTATGTTGAGAAAAGGAGTATGGGGATTATTTAAGCAGATCTCACATAACTAAGGCTAGAGGTGATTAAGATTTAGAGCAAGAGTGTATCGGTAAAGGGAGAGTAAAGAGTCACTAAAGTTTTCAGAGATGGAGCTGCTAGAATCAATTGATTTATTACATATATATGGTGGGGTATGGGGAGAGGTGGTGAGTCAAAGGACTACTCCTAGATTTTTTAGTTTAAACAAGTAACAGGGTGGTAGTTCCATTTCCTGAGATGAGAAGATTGACGAGGGCATGTTCCAGAGGGAAAATTTGGTGTTGAACATGTGGGCGAGCCTACTAGCCAAGGCTTTGGGTGACTTCAGGCCTGTCTCTCTGCAGCTGCTGGTCGGAAGGGTATGCTCAGACTGGCAAGCATTCTTCTGAGTAAGCTGATCTGACTGAAGTTTTATCCAGAAGGGGATATCTAAGTTCAGCAACCTGTCACACCAACAGAGAAGTGTTTCCTAAGGTGATCAATAAATAAGCTTCCAGAAAGAGTAGCTCCTCAAAGTGGCTTAATTTCAACCAGGTGGCTATTACTCATTTGACTCCCACTTCTTGGCAGAGCTTTCTGATTTTTTTAAAAGTGATTTAGGGTTGTATCTTATATATATTCACATGAATTGAAATCACATATATAATGTGAATTCCAAATACTTATTTTAATATTTCAATATCCCTGAAAGTTAAAAAAGTGAAGCTTTACGTTTCCATAGAGAGAGCACATATGTTTGAAAATAAGAAGTCTGAAATGAATAAGAATGACAAAATTGTAAACAGCTCTTAAAAGCATATTTTTAGCACCCCAAATCTTAAAATGTAAATAATGCTTTAGTCCTTAACTCCCAAGCTAGAGAATTTTCTGTGTTTGAAGAATTTTGAAGTGATACATTTGCTTATAAACATTTTGAATAATCATAGTCCTTAATTGTACTTACCTCCTCTTCATCATGGTAAGTGTCTTTGTTAATCACTACAAAGATCCTTTTAGTGGAAATGCTCCCATAGATTCAGTTTCCTTTTGGGGAATTAGACCTTCCTACTTCAGCAAGTTCTTTCCAGTTCTTTCCATATTGGAGTCTTCAGGGAAAGTAATATTCTCTTGAAAGTTGAGAAAAAGTGAAAGTGAAGTCGCTCAGTTGTGTCCGACTCTTTGCGACCCCGTGGACTGTGTAGCCCACCAGGCTCCTCTGTCCATGGGATTCTCCAGGCAAGAATATTGGAGTGGGTTGCCATTTCCTTCTCCAGGGGATCTTCCCGACCCAGGGATCAAACCCAGGTCTCCTGCCAGGTCTCCTGCATTGCAGGCAGACGCTTTAACCTCTGAGCCACCAGGGAAGCCATACCCTTGAAGGGGTAGAAGGTTTGGGAGCATGGGAGTTGGACCCAGCAGCCGAAGTCTTATAACATATTTGAAATCTCTAAAGCAAATGCTCAGGGAGGGTCTATCCAGGCATCAACTTCACCTCCTACTTATTTCCCCAGGGTCGCCCACAAGTTCCTCTGTAGAGGGCTTCCTCTGCACAATTCTCTGATTAGTTGATAGTGAGGTAAGAGGGTAATATTTCAGGAATCTCAGTCATCAACCTTCTGGTACTAACTAGTCTGAAGTCTACCTGCTTGCGATGAGCCATTTTCATCTGGTGAAAGTCTGGTCTCCATAAAAATAACTTAGGAATGTGCATCAGACATTATTATCCATGTCCTTCAGGTAGAAACTAAAGGTCCCGTGACTCTGCTGTATGGCTGTTTTATTGTTTAAATTGTTATCAATTTTGCGCCCAACTGCTATTTGTCTCTGTGTATTCTCACTCTTCTGAATGTTAACCCTTGAGTCAGACTTTCTGAAATTCAGGGAAGGATCATAAGACTGATTTTTTTCTTTAAGCAAGAGGTGGGGAACACAAAAAGGGTCTGTTGTGAAGAAAACCTGTCTGGGGATTGCTCGGTTTCAGTGCCACCACTGCTGTCCATGAGCTAACCCAGACATCCAACATCAGCAACTTGTCTGGATCTGAAACTCCTCAAGTCTCAAAGTCCTTTCACAGTCTGTGTCTGCTCCCTGCCCTTGCTCCTGTCCACACCACTGCAGATGTCCTCCTGTCTTTCAGTTGGCAACTCTCCCCAGGGAAGACTGGCTACAGGACAGGAGCCAGTCTCCCCTGCTGCCCCTTCTATGCTTCTCTGCAAGAGGAGCTCTTTATCCTGTGAAGATTTTTCTGCCAGGCATTAGAGGGAAACAGACCTGGGATAATAAAAAGCGAACAAGTACTTTAAAAGGTTTTGAAAGATAAAATTTTCAAAGCTGTGTTTTTCATCTTTATTTCTCAACCTTTTTGAGATGTTTGCATAGAATCATCTCTTTTTCTTATGTACCTACTGTTGGGTAAAAAATACTGTCAGAATCTTTCAGTTATGTAGAATAGTAATAGAAAAAAATTATTGAGCAATTACTGTGTGCTTGGCACCATAATACATCTTGGTACAAAATTATCTCATTTAATCCTCACAACATCTCAGTGAGTTTGATGCTGTCAGTCTTCCTTTCTCCTTCCTTTACAGAGGAGAAAACTGGGGCCCAGAAACTAAATATACTCCGCAATATACTTACTTACACAGCTAGTAAGTTGAGGGTTCTAAATTTAAACTACAATTTATCTACTTTGAGAATTCAGATTTTCAACCACTGTAAAACATCTCTAATACATGCAGAAGGCTTATAGGTGCTATCTTCTGAAATTTCCAATAGTTGCTGCCATATGTTAATCCACTGAACAAATGTTTTATTGTATATCATTAATGTAACAGGTAATACTCTAACCACTGAAAAAATAGTGAGCAAACAAAAATGGCCCTTGCACTCACAGAACATGCTTCTTCTTAAAATCAAATTCCTGCAATCAGGATCAATAGACTTTAAAAGATGTATATATAACCTGTAACCAAGAATTCCATTTCCAAAAATGAAAATAATCTCAAATAGATAAAAATAATTATACATAGAGATGTTCATCAGAACACTATTTGTAATAGTTACAAGTGGAAATAACTGATATGTCCAATAGAGGAGGAATCATTAGGCAAAGTTATGGCACTTTCATACGTTAGAATATAATAGTCACTCAGAATAATGTTTTCAGAAAGTTTTTGTATTATGAACAAACACTTAAATTATCATGTTAAGTGAGAAAAGCAAACTACAAAATAATTTTTTTAGTATGCTTTTATGTAAAATAATATGTATATGATATTATTTAGAGCAAACCACATGATATTAGCATTTCTGTAGGTCAAAGGATCATGTCGCAGTAATTTCTTGATGGGAAAAATATCTGAAATCAAATAATCTAAAATATTAATGGTTATTATTCTTTGGTGGTAAGATGATCAGGAATTTTCATTCTCTTCCTTATACTTTTCAGTATTTTCCTATTTTCAACATTATACATATTTTACATTTCTAATAAAAAAAGTATTATATAACAAAAAGAGAACAAATGTTCCTCTTTTGTCCACTTTACTAAATCATAATGCTAAATGCACTCTGGTTGAGTACCTATAATCCATCATGTCAGTAACTGTAGCAAATGTAGCAATGAACTGTAATTCTATTTTATACACGTTGCAGTAGAGATTCAGCCTAGAGTGATGTTTCAGGATAGCAGTCTGAGGCAGGGAACTGGTTCAGATAAAATAAATGCTAAACTGTCCACACTTCATGGTAATGGGAAACAACTGTTTTATACTGACTGTCTTAGTGATAGGTTTCTAGGACCCCACTTATAACATTTCTAAAAAAGCCAACTGAGTTTCTTATATATATATATAGTTGAAGTATAGTTGACTTACAATGTTTCAGGTGCACAGCAAGGTCATTCACTTATACTTATATATAGTTGAAATATAGTTGACTTACAATGTTTCAGGTGCACAGCAAGGTCATTCAGTTATACGTATACACATGTATTATTTTTCAGATTATTTTCCACTATGAGTTATTACAAGATATTGTCTATAGTTCCCTGTGCAATACAGTAAAGTTTTGTTGCTTGCCGCATATCTATTTTTCTGAATTCTTATTGATGATTTCAAATACTTCCAGAGAATTTTTGAAAAAAAAAATGTATAACCAAAGAAAAGTATGTTATAAAGTTCTAGCTCTTGTGGATATTGGGGAGAAATTTTATATGCTGGAAAGATTTTTTTTTTAATGGATGATGTGAAATAACTTATCAGCCTGTCATCAGTTAGTGCTGATGAACAGTCACATCTGTTATTATAGTCAGGAACATTAAATGTTTAAATAAGACAGGTCATCCTTTTCAAAATTTAATATAACTGCTCTTTCTACTGGAGAAGAAAATGGCAACTCACTCCAGTATTCTTGCCTGGAGAATCCCAGGGACAGAGGAGCCTGGTGGGCTGCTATCTATGGGGTTGCACAGAGTTGGACACGACTGAAGCGACTTAGCAGCAGCAGCAACAGCTCTTTCTACATTTAAACTTTTACCTCTGAAAAATATATATGTACATTTTAGTGAGTGCTTACTATGTACCAGGCACTCTGTTGAGACAAGGTATAGATTATTGAACAAGACTGACAAGTCTCTTAACAGCTTAGTGACAGAGACACACAAACATGCAAATAAATGCAAAATTATTCATTATGAGTCATATGTGTATATATATATATAATTTTCTATGTGTCACTGAAGCCCTCATAAGGAAATGAAGATCCAAAGAAGCAGTTGGAGTTGAATACTTGTATACTGAGCTGCACTGAGTAGTGAGTTGTGAAAATGTGATAATGCTGAGGGGGCTTGAGCTGGGGTTGTTAATAGTAGAGAAGTGACTAGGAAGATGAGGGTTATTTATAAGGTTTGTAGAGATTCCTCTCAACCACAGTCCCCCTTCCCAGCACTGGTCAATTGCTGACTGTAAACAAGCCCAGCAAGGTGATGACCCAGGGTGAGGTGATGCAGCTGAAGCCATCCATGAAGGGTCTGACAGCTGAGGATACTCTGCCAAAAGCTTTCCCAGCAGCTACGGGATAAGGGAATCTGAGAGGCACATCCTAACATCCATCACAGTGACAAAGCTACAGCTGCTGCAATTTCTACTGTGCTTTGTTGCTTACACTCACATTTGAAGAAAATGAATTTGACTAACAGGTTGGTAAAAATAAATATGTAATTTCTTAATGCCAGCAAATTCACGGACCCCCTACATGGACTCAGGTTAAGAAAAATTTTGAGTGAGAAAGGGGCTCTGTATTCAGAGGGGCTGTTCAGGCTCTGTGGCTTGCTGCACCAAAGCAAGGCTATCTTGTACTGTAGGAAAAAATGAGCCTGCTTTCCTGAGCTAGAATGATACCTATTGACAAAGAAAGTCAGACACTCGAGATTGAAGTCTTTGAGGGAGAGACATAGAAACTGAGATGCAGTTATTTGAATTTGCTTTAGAGTTCCAGATTTTAATCCCCCATGAGACGGAAATATACCTCCATTTTTGATGTCCAAGAAACACCCCTGCATTTTTTAAGGGTTTAATTTTTTTTAGATTAGTTTCAGGTTCAGAAAAAATTGAAAGCAAAGTACAGAGATTTTCCATATACCTCCTGTCCCCACATGAGCATAGCCTCCTCCAGTTTCAGAGTGGTCCAAAACCAGAGTGGTCCGTTTGTTACAACTGATGAATCTATACTGACAAATCATAATCACCTAGTAGTTTACCACATTATCATCCATAGTTTACATTATGGTTCACTCTTCGTGTTGTACATTCTATGGATTTGGATGTATGTGTAACGACACGTAGCCATCATTATGGTATCATACAAAATATTTTCACTGCCCTAAAAGCCCTTGTTTTCCACCTATCCATCCTTCCCCAGCACCCCTGATCTTTCTACTGTCTGCGTAGTTTTACCATTTGCACACTTTTCCACAGTGTCATTTGTTGGAATCATGCAGTATGTAGCCTTTTCAGATTGCCTGCTTTTACTTAGTAGTATGCATTTAAACTTCCTCCATATCTTTTTCATTTCTTTTTAGCATCCCTGTTTCTTTATAATGAATTTTTTTGGTCTCATAAGATAATTTAAGTAGGTATCTACTGCTTCCAAGCTAAAGTACCCTGTTGGAAAACAAGAGATACTTTTTTTTTTTTTTTTCCTGGCTGCACTGAGAGGCTTGTAGGATCTTAGTTCCCTGACCAGGGATTGTACTTGGGCCCTGTCAGTGAAAGCATCAAGTCCTAACTGCTGGACTATCAGGGAATTCCCCACAAAAAGATATTTTTAACATTCCTTTCCCCAAATTCTTGTAATCTGCAGGAGTTCAGGATGAGGAGCATCTGGCAACAAATATGGGATTGGGAACTGTCACAGCATTGGTGCTAAGGTGTGTCAAGTAAGGCTCTGAAATCTCCATGGAAACATTGACTTTCTCATTGGAAGGCCTTGCTATATTCTATAACCCACCTATAAAAGTGACTTCTGTTTTAATATACTGTGATAGACTTCAACATTTTCTTGACTGCCACCCTTTAAACTGGGTATAAAGATAGCTATTATATTTTTTTAATTTGACAGAGCAAGGCAGACAATAATGAAATAGTATTCATAAAGCAGCAATCTTTATTTTTAAAATCCAAAGGCAGTCAATAATGTGATCTATGTACTTTGCCATTATGATGACATATAGCATATAAAATGTTAAGTATGTCTAATATTTATTTCATTTCAATCACATCAGTCTGTCATTACATAATAAATCAAAAAGAAAGTCTACCAACAACAGCCCCACAAGCATTTCCTATTGAACTACTCTTCGCTTTTTTCATGTAGCCTCAAAACATGAAAATTGCCTCTCAATTAGCATAGCTATTCACACATTATTTCCACCACTGACAGAAAAATGCCACTGTAACAGTTGCTGAATAGTTTTTTATGCAAAACTGATGTTAGTGACAGATTTTTAAGCATGTAATTTGTCTTAGCACATGTGTCATTTTATTTGTAAAAACTCCTAGGACTAAAAAATGCAGTTTCAAAAGTTATTTATTTTGTCTCCTTGCAGGGTAGAATAGATATAAACTAATCAACCAACAGATCTGTGTGGTGGTCTGTTAGGCTCAGAATCATACCACCATCACAGAGGGGAAATAAAAGCTATTTCCATTATATCCCACCCCCTATGTCAGGAGGAAGTGAAGAATAAATATACAAAATGGACATAGGGTTGTCCATGGATATCCATAGGGATTAGTTCCAGGACCCCCGAAGATACTTAAGTCTACGGATGCTCAAATCCCTTATATGAAATGGTATAGTATTTGCATGGAACCTAGCATATCAATCTGTATACTTTAAATCATCTCTGGATTACTTATAATACTGAATACAATGTAATAACTATATAAATAGTTAAAAACACAATGTAAATATTATGTAAATAGTTGCCAGCATGTGGCAAATTCAAGTTTTGCTTTGGGAAGTTTCTGGAATTTTTTTTCAAATATTTTCCTTCTACAGTGGGCTGAATCTGCTATTTTGGAACCTATGGGTATGGAGGACCAACTGTACTAGGATTTGATTTGATTATTTGAGTTGATGATGCAGCATTTTATAAATGGGAGCAAATTCCTAAAAAAATTACTCTGCCAGCCCAGTTCAGCCCAGGTCTCCCCCTACCAGTTTTAAACCATTGAGTTGTCTGACTGCTAGATCCAAAGGGAGTGTCTTTCGTGGGCTAGCTTTAGCCAGCCCCAGCAGAGGAATATCCAACTCCTTTGAAACATTTCAATCTAGCCTCTGTCCTAGGCACACAAGACCCAGTAATATGTTATGTTTCTTAAAGAACTCACAATCAAGTATAGAAAAAAAAGATTATTAGGAAAACGAAAGATTAAATCTTCTAATTGATGTGAAAGCAGAAAAGGAGTTGTGTAACCAACCTCTGGCCAAAGTGAACAGGGAACCAGCTTTGGTCAGAGGTATAAGAAAGCTATTGTGCAGAACCCAAAAGGCATGTAATGGGTTAAAAAGGAAACTAAAAGTAGAGCAAAGATGGATTGTCTAACTTCCCTTGATTCTACTTGCCCCTGAGAAGAGAACAACCACCATTCACTCCTTGGGGCCAGTCAAACTGTGTTTACCCTTGAGGTAACCTTCCTCAGTACTCTCAGGAGAACCAGGAGACCAGACACACTTGCGGCCCTTTAATTCCTGCCTCTGCCAGAGCTTTAGTCAGAGATCTGGGATTGCACCAAGTTTTTTCCTTTGTACTGCTAACACAAATTGATCATAACATTTTTGAAAATTCACATTGACTAGATACTACATTTATTTATTGATTTATTCATCTGTGAAATGGGGATAGCTACAGTATCTGCTTCAGAGTTGTTTTAAGGTTAAAGATTTTGTATATTTATGGGTACACATGCATATACTCTTCATATATATATTGTATATGTTCTTTACAACAATGCCTGCACATAGTAAAGACTATCATGTGTTAACCGTTGTTTTGCTATATTTGAAATATACTTAATTTTAGCTTTTAGCAACCTAAATTATTGTGTCTTAGGATATTGAATTAGTCTATGTCCAAAGTGAGCTTCACGTGAATATTTGCATTAACCAAGAATATGGGAAACTGTGTTTCTGGACCACATGCTTTTCAGTCCACAGAGTGGGATTTATCATTTTACCCAGGCATTAGACTTGCTTATGTCAAAATTCATTACACTTCGCTCAGTCGAAGGTGTCATTTCCTGAAGCATCTTATACCATAGTTTTTTCCAAACTGATTCTTTATGAGATCTAAATCACCACTGGGGCGGTGGGGGGGGCGGGGGAAGGAAATAGGAAAAAAAGTCAGGTTGCATCACACATGGTAATCTAAGTTGTTTTGTGTAATTTCAGTTTTGTGTGTGTCAGTATGTCCAGGATCACAAACCCTGCAGTTTTTTCTTTTCTCTCAAAGGTAACCAAAGTCCTGCTTTTTCTACAAGTTGCTATACCAGTGCCTTTCAAACATTTTCTACAAAAATCATCTATAAAAATTTATGTTCTGGTTCATGGGCAGGGCTCAAGAGTGCATTTCTAACAAGCTCATGATGGTGATTTAGTCACTAAGCCATGTCCAACTCTGTGACCCTGTGGACTGTAGCCTGTCAAGTTCCTCTGTCCATGGAATTCTCCAGCAAGAATATTGGAGTGGGTTGCCATTCCCTTCTCCAGGGGATCTTCCTGATCCAGGAATTGAACCCCAGTCTCCCACATTGCAGGCAGATTCTTTACCATCTGAGCCACTAGGGAAGCCCAACAAGACCATAGGTGATACCAATGCTTCTTGTCCATGGACTACACTTCCAGGCCAGCTGCACACTAGAATCATCTTTGTGATTCCTGGTCTGTATTCCCCACCCAGTAGCCTCTTGGACCTCATCTACACTTGCTTTTCATACAATGTCCTACTGGGGCTGCTCCGGTCCTCTTGCTTTTCTCAGTGCACAGGTATGGTCCTCCTCCCTGGCTTCACCCTGTTCTTCTCTCTGCCTGAACATTCCTCCTTTGAATGGCTCACTACTGTACTTCCTGTGGGTCTTTGCTTCAGTGTTATCTTCTCAGTGCGATCTTCCCTGTTTGACACTGACTCTGCTTCTACCCCAGCATTCCCTCTTCCCTGCTTGATTTTCTGTTAGTCTCATCTCCATCAACATACTTCGTATTCCTTTAAAAAAATTATTTATTGTTTTTTTTTCCCCCTTCATTAGACTGAAAACTCTATGAGAATAGAGATTTTGGTCTGTTTTTATCCTCTGATCTCTCTCCAGCACCTAGCACAGAGTACGTGGCACATATTTTTTTAAGAGTTAAAATATTTATTAGTTTTTAACTTTTCCTTTTTTGTTGGCTAAGCCCCCAAATGGCAAGCATCTTAATTGTTTTCTCACCCTTATATGTAATGTGCAGTTCCTTGTAGTCATGTGTGATAGCTAATGTTGGGCTTTCTATTATCTGTATTAAATTTTTTATTAAGTTTTAAATTAATTTCTCTGTTAATTTTTTGTTGATTCTTTCCGGTAACCTTATTTCTGGGCCCATCCTCTTTTGCTTGTGTAGTGTTTAGCCTACACAAGGAGGAATGAGTCTCTTTAAGATGCTGTGTGTAACAAGGCAGCTTACTAGAGATCTTCTCTAGACATTGGAGATAATTATCAAGTTAATGAGTGATCCAGACCAGAACTATATATAATACTGGAAAGAAACTTTAACCCAGGATTTTTACAAGATGGCTGCTTTAGTCTGTTTAGGCTGCTGTAACAAGAATACCATAAACTGAGTGGCTTAAACAATAAACATTTATTTCTCACAGTTCTGGAATCTGAGAAGTCCAAGATCCAGGCACCAGCAGATTCAATGTCTGGTAGGGACAAGCTTCCTGATTCATAGACAGCTGTCTTTTCTCTGTGTTCTCCATGGCAGAAACTGATAAGAGAGCTCTGTGCAGTCTCTTTTGAGGGCATTAATCCCATTTTTGGGAGCCCCACCCTCATGACCTAATCACCTCCAAAGCCCCTCCTCCTAGTATCATCACATTGCGGGTTAGAACTTCAACGCGTGAGTTTTGGGAGGACACAAGCATCCGGTCCGTAACAATGACTAAAGGATTTATCAATAATTACTCTATCTTTGGCTATGATGTAGTGAGAGAATTATATCCAATTTACCAGGAATTATACAAAACAAGTAGGAGATTCTGATGTAAGTAGTTTTCTCTCCTGTTCACTGTGGATCTGCTGTAGGAAATTATTTGTGGAAGAAGGCAAGTTGTAAAATCATCTTTCTCTGTCTCATTTTTAAGGAAACCCTTAGCCTGGTGAAGCTGGAAGGGTGGATTTCTGTTCACATACTTTTCAGTCTGGCACTCTCTTCTGTCGTTCTCGTTCTTCTTTTGTTTGGTTGCTTTGGGTTCTCACTGCTGTGCGCAGGCTCTCTCTGGCTGCAGCAGGCAGGGCTCTCTTCGTTGTGTTTCACAGGCTGCTCACTGCAGTGGCTTCTCTTGTTGAGCAGCACAGGTGTGCCGGCTTCAGTCGTTGCAGCACACGGGCCCAGCAGTTGCGGCTCCCTGGCTCTTAGTAGTAGTGGTGATCAGACTTGGTTTCTCTGAGTGTAGAATCTTCCTGGACCAGGGATTGAACCTGTGTCCCCTGCATTGTCAGGCAGGTTCCCATCCACTGTACCTCCAGGGAAGTCCTATTCTTCTTTTTTGACTATGCCCATGTTCTATGTCGAGGTAATAATTTCCCAATTGCAGGAAGTTCTCCATCCTTACCCATTCAAAGCTCATTCTCCTCATGGTGTTTTCTCTTTCATGATGCATGCTCTGTGAAATGACTGCTACGGATTTCTCATTACCTGAGAGTAGGCTTCACTTTGTTTTCACTTTATTCTCTTCAAATACTCTCCCTGCTGTTAAGTGCTATCTATCTACCTTCTTCCTTGGTTGCTTGTCATGAAGGGATTAATCCTTCTTGTGTTTGGGATCAGGATTCAGAGTGACTTCCAAATTGGAAGTGGGATTTAGAAAAAAAAAGTTCTCTGCATGGCACTTCATGGGGGTGTAGGGTTGGAGGGCACTGGGATACTGGTCCAGATCTCTCTTCAGGAAAGACATTCTGCTTTAGGAAAGACTAAGTCTCTTTCCTTACTTTGCCAGCAAAGGTCCATCTAGTCAAAGCTATGGTTTTTCCAGTGGTCATGTATGGATGTGAGAGTTGGACCATAAAGAAAGCTGAGTGCCAAAGAATTGATGCTTTTGAACTGCAGTGTTGGAGAAGACTCTTGAGAGTCCCTTGGACTGCAAGGAGATCCAACTAGTCCATCCTAAAGGAGATCAATCTTGAGTATTCTTTGGAAGGACTGATGATGAAGCTGAAACTCTAATACCTTGGCCACCTGATGTGAAGAACTGACTCATTTGAAAAGACCCTGATGCTGGGAAGGATTGAAGGTGGAAGAAGGGGACAACAGAGGATGGCATGGTTGGATGGCATCACCGACTCGATGGACATGAGTTTGAGTAAGCTCTGGGAGTTGGTGATGGACAGAGAAGCCTGGCGTGCTGCAGTCCATGGGGTCGCAAAGAGCTGGACATGACTGAGCTGACTGACTGACTAAAATCTCATTAGGACTTATTCTCCTAGCCGCTAGGAGTGCTTCTGGAAAAATGCCCTCTGGGTTGACCCCCTTGGGTCTGAGCTGAAACACGCCCCTTGCCTGAGGTCATGCTTCCTGCTGGCGGCCCACATCCAGTGGCTAATGGACTAGACGTATGAAGGTTTGGCCCTCTTGCCCTGCCAAGTGACCTGTGAAGTCATAATCTCATTTTCAGAACTCCCCACAGGATCAGTGCAGGCTTTATTTGAGACTGAATTAATAACTGGACTTCTGTCTCTGTCCCACTGGCTCCCCTCTCTTCCCTTGCCACATGCTAATCTCCATCTCAGAGTGGGCTCCTCAGAGAGCTCAGCTCTGCAGTGTACTGCTCTATATCCTTCCTGATGTCTTTCCCAACGATTTCCACCCTGACAGCCCTGGAAACGGGAGAGCTGAGCAAATAATCAAGAAAGTGACACAAGCATAAGGGAGAATAGGCCGAGCTCAGTATGGGGACTGAAGACTGAGCTATGGGAAGTAATGTTAGCCACAAGGCAGAGGTCTGTCTACTAGAACCAGGGTAAAGATGAAGGTTGAAATAGCAATAGCTTTAGTATTGAGTAAGCTTGTTAAACATCCTCTGGCTGGGGTCAGGATTCATCTCAGAGTCTGGGGAGCTTGAAGCGTATAAAGGTGCAGTAAGAGAAGAAAGGATATTTGGAGCCTAGAATCTGGTCAGCGTGTTAAATGTAGAGACAGGAAATTAGGCAAGTTAGTCAGCATTTACATACTCACACTGCTGCTTTTGGGAAAAGAATCGAGCTTAAGGAGCAGTATATATTTTATTTGCTCCACTTTTCAAGGATTGCCCAGCAAAATTAAAGAGTAATTTTTTTTTACCACACCGTTCAGCTTTCTGGGTCTTAGTTCCCTGACTGGGGATTGAACCCAGGCCACAGCAGTGAAAGTGCAGAGTCCTAATCACTGGACTGCCAGGGAATCCTCCCAAAGACTAATTTTCTTATTTAAAATTCTCTAATAGATTCCTTGCATTCATTCTCCATAGCATACCTTACGTATGGGTAACAAATCTCTAGGAAACCCAATGAAAATGTGAAATATAAATAGGACATCTATATTTATGAGCACAGGAAGGAAGTGTCAGCCAAAGATAGGAAACAGAAAAGGGATGTTAGGGTCTAGAAAAGAGCATCTAGACAAGTCTGGTGACTTTGTTTAGTTTCTTCAGGATTGGAGAATCTGCATTTTGAGCAAATCCGGCAGATGGTGCTGCTCCAGCAAAGAGCAGAAAAATCATTTTGTTTCCTAAGATGCAATTTATCCTGTTTACAGTTCTGAACTGATAAGATTTTTGCCATAGTAAAATTTGAATCTTGTGTCTTCAGCTGTTAATATATATACAAAAGCTTGTGTTCAACAATAGTTGCCCACCTGGGTCATTCTTACGTCATATAGGGGGTTTATCTACAAGGCTCCCGATTTTCTCTTGCTATTTCCTGCTACAACGAGAGGTTCTTCAGTCAGTCCTGCAGTCATTGCTGCCACCATCACTTGCTCTCCACTGTGTGCTTGCAAGGAAGCACTCCAAAATCTATCTCCAAAAATGCCGCTGTTAATGCTTTCTCTGCCTCTGTAGATATTTCTAACTTCAGATAAATTCACCTTGGGGAGTGAAGTTTCAACACATAAATGTGGGGGAGATGTAATTCAGTCCATAGCACTCACTAACTACAAATGAGCTTAATATCAAGATGTGTCAGTAATGGCAAAATGCAGGTACTATCATATATATTTTTGTCAGATGGAATACCCATTATCCTTGAGTCTAAACTTAACATGTTGAAACAAACAAATGAAATTTTCTGTTTCTTTCTAGAATGATTACAGATTTTTAGCCACCAAGTGGTTTCCTTCTTTGTTTGTTTTCCAACTTAAAAAAATTTCAAACCTACAGAAAAGTTGAAAGAATAATACACCCATATATAGACTCACCTTTTTGCCACATTCTCTTACATCCCAATCATAGCCTCTTAACTTGGATTGCATCTTAAAGAACATTTGAGTCAACTCTCGCCTCTTACACAAAATCAGTTCAAGGGGTCCTCCAGCCTCTACTTCTAGATCCCTGATGGTGGGTCTTTGAGCCACCCGTCTTTGAGCCAGCCCCATCTGTTTTTGGAGGCCTCTTGTTGCCACTAAGTTTGTCTTAGAATAAACCAAAACCTGGCCTTCCGTAACGTACCTCTGCTGGGCTTTATATAACGCCTTTCGCCAGACAAACTAATTCTAGTTCTTTTCTCACATGACAGCTTTAAAACATTTGAAGGCGCTTCTCATGTCGTCTTCCTTACTCTGCGGGAAGAAGGACTTACCAGTCCTGATTTCTTCATCCATGTTTCATTTGGAGTGGTAAAGAGACCTTACTTGCTTTGGTAGTAGGTTCATGTATTTACAAAGTGTCACTCAAAGTTGACAAGACCAATAAGGCTTCTTTATTTCTCTAAGGGATGTGATTTTCCTCACTGACTGTGCCAGGTGACTCAGTTTCCTTGAAGTGTGTGGACATCGAGAGTCCTCAAGACCACCTTCAATTTCAATAATTCATTAGAATATTTGTAGAACTCACTCAACATTGTTATACTCATGATGATGGTTTATTACAGCAAACGTTTACAGATTGAAATTGACCAAGGAAAGCAATGCCTGGGGTCTGAGTCCAGGAGAGTTCCAAACACAAACCTTCCAATTGCCATCTCCCAGAGGAGTCTCTGACAGGGCTAACTTCTCCCAGCAGTGACATATAACAATCCGCACAGAGTGTTGTCAGCCAGGGACGCTCACTTGAGCCACAGCAACCACTGTTTTTACTGGGGTTCAGTCCCATAGGTATGAATGACCACCTGCATCTTAGTTCACGGTTTTTGCTGGGGTTCAGTCCCATAGGTATGAATGACCACCTGCATCTTAGTTCACGGTTTTTGCTGGGGTTCAGTCCCATAGGTATGAATGACCACCTGCATCTTAGTTCACGGTTTTTGCTGGGGTTCAGTCCCATAGATATGAATGACCACCTGCATCTTAGTTCACTGTTTTTACTGGGGTTCAGTCCCATAGGTATGAATGACCACCTGCATCTTAGTTCACAGTTTTTGCTGGGGTTCAGTCCCATAGGTATGATTGACCACCTGCATCTTAGTTCACGGTTTTTGCTGGGGTTCAGTCCCATAGGTATGAATGACCACCTGCATCTTAGTTCACGGTTTTTGCTGGGGTTCAGTCCCATAGATATGAATGACCACCTGCATCTTAGTTCACTGTTTTTACGGGGGTTCAGTCCCATAGATATGAATGACCACCTGCATCTTAGTTCACTGTTTTTGCTGGGGTTCAGTCCCATAGATATGAATGACCACCTGCATCTTAGTTCACGGTTTTTGCTGGGGTTCAGTCCCATAGGTATGAATGACCACCTGCATCTTAGTTCACGGTTTTTACGGGGGTTCAGTCCCATAGGTATGAATGACCACCTGCATCTTAGTTCACTGTTTTTACGGGGGTTCAGTCCCATAGATATGAATGACCACCTGCATCTTAGTTCACGGTTTTTACTGGGGTTCAGTCCCATAGGTATGAATGACCACCTGCATCTTAGTTCACGGTTTTTGCTGGGGTTCAGTCCCATAGGTATGAATGACCACCTGCATCTTAGTTCACGGTTTTTGCTGGGGTTCAGTCCCATAGATATGAATGACCACCTGCATCTTAGTTCACGGTTTTTGCTGGGGTTCAGTCCCATAGGTATGAATGACCACCTGCATCTTAGTTCACGGTTTTTGCTGGGGTTCAGTCCCATAGGTATGAATGACCACCTGCATCTTAGTTCACGGTTTTTGCTGGGGTTCAGTCCCACAGATATGAATGACCACCTGCATCTTAGTTCACTGTTTTTGCTGGGGTTCAGTCCCATAAGTATGATTGACCACCTGCATCTTAGTTCACTGTTTTTACTGGGGTTCAGTCCCATAGATATGAATGACCACCTGCATCTTAGTTCACGGTTTTTGCTGGGGTTCAGTCCCATAGGTATGAATGACCACCTGCATCTTAGTTCACGGTTTTTGCTGGGGTTCAGTCCCATAGGTATGATTGACCACCTGCATCTTAGTTCACGGTTTTTGCTGGGGTTCAGTCCCATAGGTATGAATGACCACCTGCATCTTAGTTCACGGTTTTTGCTGGAGTTCAGTCCCATAGGTATGAATGACCACCTGCATCTTAGTTCACGGTTTTTGCTGGGGTTCAGTCCCATAGGTATGATTGACCACCTGCATCTTAGTTTCCAGCCTCTCCAGAGGTTGTGCTGATGGGGTGGCCCAAAGCCCCAACCATAAATCACATTGTTAGCATAGATTATCTTGTGCGCCCCTAAGGCTCCCAGGGCAAACAGACACTCTTATCAGACAGGACATTCCAATGATTTAGGTATTACCTCCCAGAGTAAAGGCCAGATTTTTCTTGGGGCAAAATTATTTTCCAAACAGGGGAGGTGAGCCATTTTTTCAGTTTCCTCTCTATTCATTTCCCACTTCTCTGTCAGCATGGTATCGGACATCTGCACCCCATTATGACAAGAGAGATGGGCTTTCGTCCAAGTACAGGTCCTCTTCTGACCTGTGCCTCTGCATCAGGGCAGCTGATCAGGTTTCTGGAGTCTTAGAATGATGCTTCCCTAAGTTCAATGTTGTTCTTTGGTTCAGTTAGACCCACTCCACCCTATATCTGTCAGGAGCACAGACCCTAAGGAAACAGGAGGGAAGGGAGCAGGGCACATTTAAAAGAATAGCATAGCCTGAGGACACAACATATACTGATTAGAACCAAATGGCCCCAAGATGGCAGACAAGTCAACTTTGACTAGATTTGATCCTCAGTATCAGTTCAGTTCAGTTCAGTCACTCAGTCGTGTCTGACTCTTTGCGACCCCATGAATCGCAGCACGCCAGGCCTCCCTGTCCATCACCAACTCCCGGAGTTCACTCAGATTCACGTTCATCAAGTTAGTGATGCCATCCAGCCATCTCATCCTCTGTCGTCCCTTTCTCCTCCTACCCCCAATCCCTCCCAGCATCAGAGTCTGTTCCAATGAGTCAACTCTTACATGAGGTGGCCAAAGTACTGGAGCTTCAGCTTTAGCATCATTCCTTCCAAAGAAATCCCAGGGCTGATCTCCTTCAGAATGGACTGGTTGGATCTCCTTGCAGTCCAAGGGACTCTCAAGAGTCTTCTCCAACACCAAACTTCAAAAGCATCAATTCTTCAGCGCTCAGCTTTCTTCACAGTCCAACTCTCACATCCATACATGACCACAGGAAAAACCATAGCCTTGACTAGATGGACCTTAGTTGGCAAAGTAATGTCCCTGCTTTTGCATATGCTATCTAGGTTGGCCATAACTTTTCTTCCAAGGAGTAAGCATCTTTTAATTTCATGGCTGCAGTCACCATCTGCAGTGATTTTGGAGCCCACAAAAATGAAGTCTGACACTGTTTCCACTGTTTCCCCATCTATTTCCCATGAAGTGATGGGACCAGATGCCATGATCTTAGTTTTCTGAATGTTGAGCTTTAAGCCAACTTTTTCACTCTCCTCTTTCACTTTCATCAAGACGCTTTTTAGTTCCTCTTCACTTTTACCCTCATTGTAACACATCAGCAAGCTAAATGCCATACCCAGAGGCACCATGACAGCTCCAAGGCTGACCATCAAAGACCAGAAAGTGGGTGGTGACCCAGTTCCTGGAAATCTCTGCCCTTTCCCCAAAATGGTCGGAATAATCCTCCCATTCATTAGCCTATGAAATTAGCCAGCCCATAGAAACTAACCACACCACATTTTATAGCCACACTTATCCTTTGCGACAGTCTGCACTCTTTATCTGTGGTGTGTGTTTCTCTCTAAATAAATCCACTTCTTACCTATCACTTTGTCTCTCACTGAATTCTTTCTGCTGTGAGACATCAAGAGCCTGAGCTTCAATAGGTCCTGAACCAGGCATGTGATCTCAGTTGGAAGACTGTGGGGTTTGGCTGAGTTCGAGTCCTGGCCACGTGGGTTAGCATCCCAAGCTGGGTTTTGACCAGGCTTGAGTTCTGGCACATGGGCTCAAGTCCCAATCTAAGGTGAACAGTTTCATCAAGTATCAGTCAGGACTTCTCTCTGACCTCTGACTGAGAGGCATCTCCCCTCTAGCCTCAATTTTAGGGTATGTCACACCTAACCCTGAGGCCCTACCATAGCTGTTCTCAAGGCTGCCAGTTCTGTTACTTGCCATGTCTCCCACAGGGTATTGTGGGAATTCGTGGAACTCTGACACTGAAGAGCCAAAGCAGGTATGGAAAGGGGCACACAGGTCCTGTCTCTGCTGAACTGTAACACCTTGCCATCTTCATTGTCCTGTGGTAGTTCTGTATGGTGAGGACATTCTATATGGCAGTTCCCTCTCAGTCCTAAACAAATTGTGGTACAGTTCCCTCTGCCTCCGACTCTGGCTCTCTACCAGCTTATGTTTTGTCTCTCCTTCCATCCTATTCCAGGCTGTGACCTTGAGGGTGCATAATGTTGTTGTTTAGTTGCTAAGTTGTCTCTGACTCTTTGCGACCCCATGGGCTGTAGCATGCCAGGCTTCCCTGTCCTTCATTATCTCCCAGACTTTGTTCAAACTCATGTCCATCAAGCCAGTGATGCCATCCAACCATCTCATCTTCTGTTGCCCCCTTTTCCTCTTGCCCTCAATCTTTCCCAGCTTTGGGGTCTTTTGCAGTGATTTTGCTTTTCACATCAAGTAGCCAAAGTATTGGAGCTTCAGGTTCAGCATAAGTCCTTCCAATGAATATTCAGGGTTGATTTCCTTCAGGATTGACCGGTTTGATCTCTTTGCTGTCCAAGGGACTCTCAAGAATCTTCTCCAGCACCACAATTTGAAAGCATCAATTCTTTAGTGCTCATCCTTCTTTAAGGAGAAGGCAATGGCAACCCACTCCAGTACTCTTGCCTAGAAAATCCCATGGATGGAGGAGCCTGGTAGGCTGCAGTCCATGGGGTTGCTAAGAGTTGGGCACGACTGAGCGACTTCACTTTCACTTTCTACTTTCATGCATTGGAGAAGGAAATGGCAACCCACTCCAGCATTCTTGCCTGGAGAATCCCAGGGATGGGGGAACCTGGTGGGCTGCCATCTATGGGGTCGCACAGAGTTGGACACGACTGAAGTGACTTAGCAGCAGCAGCAGCTTTCTTTATGGTCCAACTCTCACATCCATACATGCCTACTGGAAAAACCATATCTTTGACTATATGTACCTTTGTTGGCAAAGTGACGTTTCTGGTTTTCAATATGCTGTCTAGGTTTGGCATAGCTTTCCTTCCAAGGAGAAAGTGTCTTTTAATTTCACGGCTGCATTCACCATCTGCAGTGATTTTGGAGCCCATGAAAATAAAATCTGTCACTTATTCCACTTTTTCCCCATGAAGTGATGGGACTGGATGCCATGATCTTAGTTTTTGAATGTTAAGTTTTGAGTCAGCTTTTTTACTCTCCTCTTTCACCCTCATTAGGAGGCTTTTTAGTTCCTCTTCATTTTCTGGCATTAGAATGAAATCAATCTGCATATCTGAGGTTCTTGTTACCCCGGCCATCTTGATTCCAGCTTGAGATTCATCCAGCCCAACATTTCACATGATGTACTCTGCATATAATTTAAATAAGCAGGGTGACAATATACAGGAGGCATAATGCTTGTCCTTTTTCCTGTTATGGTTTTCTCTTTGTTTTCGTTTTTCCCCACAACCCATCAGGCTAAAAGGAGGAATTCACTCACATCATATTTTCCTCTATTCTGATTAAGGATTTCCTCAGGTATGAAAACATAGCTCTACTAGTGGAATGGCTGTAGGGAACCTTATTTATAAAGGAAAGTAAAGAGAAATATTTTCAGAATATTATCTCAATTATACTTGTATAAAAGAGTTGGGCAACACTGAGAGCCTGGAGTCACAAAAATAGGCAAACCTCTTTCCCATTTCCTTCCCTTTTTTCCATCTTCCTTATTGTCTGAAGTGATTACAAATAGCTTTGCAACTGAAAGGTCATGGTTTTGGAATCAGAGGCAATTCATGATTCCCTAGATTATCACTTTTCGTGGTGATGAGTAGCTTTTATTTATTTGAATACTATATACCAACCTTTCTGCAGACTTCATTTAATTCTCCAACGTGCTATCATTATACCCATCTTACAGAGACTCAGAGAAGTTAAGTTATCCCAACTCTTATAGCTAGTGAGTCGTGTCACTGAAGTTTAAGCCCAGCATCACTGACTACAGGGACATGCACTGATTAACCACCACTCCGAACTACCTATCCATGAGGCTTTCACATTTCTCCTTTCTTTGTTATCACCACATGAGGGCTTCCAGTAAAGCACAATTGCACTCCCAATTTTACAAGCTTCCCAGGATCCCTTGGTGATAGAGTGGTAAGTGTGGTATTTAAAACCTGGTCTGGTGTTGGCAAGCACCCCGACAATGATGCTGGGATTGCTGAGGGAATCTGCCACTTGGGATTCTGTCTTTCTAATCGCTTCTTAAGGGAACTTGTAATGAATCTAATTGGAAGCATCAACTTGATTCCCTATAGGACTATGTCACACAAAATAGTTAGCAGGAAAGGTACTAAAATCAGTAAATGAGCAAGAGAGAGAGAGGAGAAAGTTGAAAACATAGAGCTAAGGGGAGGAGGGCCGGCAGGACATTGATTTTGTAGCTCAGAAGGGAAATGTTAGCACTTTTTGATTACTGCTATATTTGCAAAAGCAACTTATGGTTTGGGTATGGGAACTTTGGGTACATATTTCCCTTTGACATTTGGTAAATGAAGCTATGGGAATTGCCATGAATGCTGATTAAAAATGTGTAGCGGTGATATGTTCAAAGGACAGCACTGCTGGCAGACTTCAGGCCATACAGAGAAGCTAGGCTATGTGACTGTGATCAAGATTGTCCTCAAGCCTCTGTTCACTTACCCATTAAAGAGTTGAGCTGGGCTTGAAGGATGGGTAGAAATGATGGGGCTAGACATTATAGGTGAAGTCAATACTAAGCAGAGACCTAAAGATGGGAAAATATGGCAGATATTTGGGCCATGAGTGTTTCCTTTAGCCAGAGTTTCAGATGGAAAAGAGAAAGAGAGAGACAAACTCCTAACGATGGAGTGGGATCAAATTGTGTAATGTTGACAGTGAGGGTCCCCGGAATAATTCTCGGTGTAAACTTTCACTGCTGTACTCAGACAAAGCTATATGCAGTAACACTGCAGTAACATTGAGAATGTCTGGGCGTAGAAACAGCAGTGATGTTCTGAGCCTGGGTGGGACAGAAGGAGAACTTTATACTTGCTCCTTCATTGGCTACTCATAACAGGACAGTCCTTCAGTCAACCCTTGCCTCATGATTGTCCCACATATGCTTATCACAAATGCAATTAATAATTTGATTATTCCTAGATACAACATGTAGAGGAATAATATTTTAAAATTTTGCTAAAAGTATCTTCATTCTTACTAATTCATTTTAACCTATAGTCCTTCCTCAGCTAGAATTAGACAGTGAGGCAGAGACGTCTCCTCAGGGGGTGGACTGAAAGGGGGAGATAGAAATGAGCCTTGGTTTAAATTAACATTTCTAGAGAGATAACCCTGAACATTCTTTTATAAAGAATAATGTTGTCAGGATGGTGGTAGCAGTGGTCAGACTGCAGAGTTTAGAGAGTGACTCAGAAGTAGAGGTGATATTGTCAGTGAAGGTAGAAGAGAAAAAGGTAGGTCATTAAATAATCTTGGAGAACTCTGGAGAAGAGCGTGAAGTTATACAAGGAGGTAATTTATGTGCAAACTAAAGGAGAAGGCAGTAAGAATTGAAATGTATTAAACTACTAGGCTTAAAGCATAGTCTTACCTAAGGAACTGATTAGGCTCCCAGAAGGGTTGGGAAGCTACAAACCAATCTAGATATACTTCCCAGTTTTCTTAGGGCCATCCATGTTAAAGGTAAAAAATTAAAATCAAGTGCATTTCCATCTCTGTTTTTCTTTCTTTGAAGCATCTTAAAATTCACTTCTTTAATATCTCCTCATGTCAAAAAATCTCTGCCTCGGAGGAAATAGTTCCTCAATTTTTTCCAACATGTCATCTCTTAAAGCAAAAACAACAAAAGCCTAAAATTCATTTTGTCATAGGTTTAATAAGTCAATCATCTAGATGTTCAGTCTGCATGAAATCAAATGTACAGATGGACTGAACTGTTAAATGAAATTTTCCATCCCATAAATGTCTAGTTTGTATCCTGCCATCTCCATGGAATCATCATCACCTCTATGAATTCATAATAGTGGTTGCTTCTCCGAGCTCCCAGATCTCTTTTCTCTGAGTCATGCATTCTAGATGGTAGTCTGAGAAGCATCTTTAAATCCATATATATGTGTGTGTGTGTGTGTGTGTGTGTGTACACACACACAGAGGCACATTCTAAATTCGTTTTTCCTCCTTTTGGCACAAGGCATTTGTATAGTAATTCCTTTTTCTCTTTAAGATGTAAGTATATATAATTTTTTTTTTTTTTTCTTTTTCCAAGCAACTCTAGCTGGGAGCACAAAAAAATTTCCTGATTCAATATTATTCTAACTCATTTCCTTCAGGGTATGACTGTTCCTTTTTAACAACAACCACTACCATTATTATTGTTATAAGAATAATGAAGAAGATCTTAAAATGCTAATATCCTTGGGAGGGCTTTTATTAGAAAGAACATTTCTATTAAGGAACAAATAAACAATACAGATTTGATTTCTTTTTAGAGGTAAGATTTGAGAGGGGAGGCTATCAGCTCTGACAAGAAGAGGAGAAGCAGGGGAAAAAAAGGCTCAAAGCAACTGATTAGGCTCCCAGAAGCGTAGGGAAACTACAAACCAATCTACATTTACTTCCAAGTTTTGCTTAGGGCCATGCATGTTAAAGGTAAACATGAAAACTGAGTGCATTTCTATCTGTTTTTCTTTCTTTAAATTTGAAATTCAGGTTATCAGATATCTTCATGAATGTGACACTGTTTTCCTTTCACTGCTGTACTCAAAGCTATATTTATGGTCTGTCCATGCATTGGAAGAAATTGAGTTTAAAATGATTTTCAGGGATATTATAAAATGTGTTGACTGCTCTGAAAAAAAACAAAACAAAACAAACAAAGTAACTCTGAACAATGCCCGTGGAAAACGGCTTTCTACTATTAAAAAAAAAATTATTTGCTTACAAAGAAATATTTCTTTTTAAATTTGGAAACTGTGTCACAGATTTAGTGCTATGCTTAGCTTATTGTTCCTAAAAATAGTGAACTGTTAGCAAATTCATTAATTACGGTCATGTGTTTAACAATATCTGTTTGTTTAAAATGAGACTTCTTGTATTCATTACTGCCTATTTCATAAAACAGTTCTGTCCTTTAACTGCACAAGCATGCAGTAAATTATAGTCTTGAAATTCCCTGCTAGAGGTCTAATTTAGGTCAATGCTGAGATAATTGTGCTTCACAACTTAGCCACAACAGAATCCTGATGAATTTGTAAAAAAGCCTCCATACATTGAGAATACTGTCTCAGATGATGGGCATTAAAATGACCAGTACATTTAGGCAACCAGTGCCTTTTAAAAACCCTAGGTGAATAGTGATAGCTAATAGAACTGAAGCAATGAGGATTAGAAGTTTAAAGAAATGTTTTGATCAATCAGTTTCCGTAAGGACCGACACCTAAGGACTGCCTGTTCTAATTCTTGTGGAGCATCTCTAATAATAAAGCCACTCATTTAAATCTTGACTCTGGACCTTGTCTATAAATATTTTAAAGCTGATGCCTAAATTCCTTTTCCAGAGTTTTGATTTTATTGGTGTGGGTGCAGCTAGACCTCAAGATTTTTATGAGTTTCCAAATGATGGGGAAAAGTAGCAAGGTTGGGAACTTTAAAGGTTTACAGCTCCACAGGTTTGACGGCAACCTGACAACAGCTGATCATTTCCTTTTATGCCTAGTAATTCCGTTTCGGGAAGCCAGTGTATGGTGATGTCTCTCTAGAAAATAATATCCAAATTTGGACCTTTCTTGGACTCACTGAATGAGAATTTTTGAAAGTGGGCCCCCTGGCATGTATACTTCTCACATCTCCCCAAGCGGTTCTGATGTTCAGTCAATAATGCACATGAAAACTACAGGCAGAAATGGGCATCGTTGACTGTATATTAGCACCGCCTGGGGAGATGTGAGAGGCAGGCCCTCCCCGGTGGCTCAGTGGGCAGAGGGTCTGCCTGCAGTGCAGGACAACCGTGTCCCATCTCTGGCTTGGGAAGATCCCCTGGAGAAGGAAATGGCAACCCACTCCAGTATTCTTGCCTGGAGAATTCCATGGACAGAGGAGCCTGGCAGGCTACAGTCCATGGGGTCACAAAGAGTCGGACAGGACTGAGTGACAAACACTTTTGTTGAATAACAACTTATTATTTATATGACATGTATAATAGACTTATTATACATATAGATGTTGTAACACGTGTAGAATAGGCTTCTTGATCTAACAATAGCATCTGAGAGGTAAATCCTAATACCTGGGCAAACTGCACCAAGTAAAGGAAAGTGGCATCGTGAATACATTTTAACAGTTTTCTTACCTAAACATGAATGTCTGTCACCCAGGTGCCAATATCAGAATTTTTTTGATAGCTGTAGGGTGTCTACTACTTATTGTGGGTTACTTCAGGCTGCTTACTTGAGGGAAAGTGCCATTTCTCTGTTAAAATCTACCCCTTGTTAACACTATGAAGTTCTTGTTTGGTGGCTCCCCTGCTGGGAAAGGTTTTATTTTCTCTCAAGTAAGCCACACCTTGCCTGCTCTTCTGTGCCTCTGGTCTTGAATATTCTTTCTGCAGTGGGGCAGGGGTCCCTGCTATCTTCACTGTCCCCCCATCGGCCTCAGGACTTCTCTTTCAGTTAATACCCTTTTGATTTGTGGCACAATTTCATTCATAGGCTTCCTTTGGTTAACTAAAGGTTTAAATTCCTTTTTAAAGGAAATTTATTAAAGTATAGCTTACTCCTTGGAAGAAAAGTTATGACCAACCTAGATAGCATATTCAAAAGCAGAGACATTACTTTGCCGATTAAGGTCCGTCTAGTCAAGGCTATGGTTTTTCCTGTGGTCATGTATGGATGTGAGAGTTGGACTGTGAAGAAGGCTGAGCGCCGAAGAATGGATGCTTTTGAAGTTTGTTGTTGGAGAAGACTCTTGAGAGTCCCTTGGACTGCAGGGAGATCCAACCAGTCCATTCTGAAGGAGATCAACCCTGGGATTTCTTTGGAGGGAATGATGCTGAAGCTGAAACTCCAGTACTTTGGCCACCTCATGCAAAGAGTTGACTCATTGGAAAAGACTCTGATGCTGGGAGGGATTGGGGGCAGTAGGAGAAAGGGACGACCGAGGATGAGATGGCTGGATGGCATCACGGACTCGATGGACATGAGTCTGAGTGAACTCCAGGAGATGGTGATGAACAGGGAGGCCTGGTGTGCTGCGATTCATGGGGTCGCAAAGAGTCGGACGCGACTGAGCGACTGAACTGAACTGATAGTTGATTTACAATGTTGTGTTCATTTTTGCTATACAGCAAAGTGATTCAGTTATACACAGATATATATATGTACATTTTCTAAAATATTCTTCTCCATTATGAGTTTTGAATATAGTTCCCTGTGTTATACAGTAGAACCCTGCTGTTTATCCATCCTATATATAATAGTTTGCATCTGCTAACCCAAAACTCCCAGTCCTTCCCTCCCCTTCCCCCTCCCCTTTGCAACCGCCAGTTCTCTGTTTCTGTCTCATATATATATATGTTCATTTGTGTCATATTTTAGATTCCACATATAAGTGATATCATACGGTATTTATCTATCTGACTTCGCTTAGTATGATAATATCTAGGTCCATCTATAGGGTCGCAAAGACACAACTGAAGCAACTGAACATTCACACAGGCACAGGCCTCTCATAAAATAAAATCACTGGCGTGGAGAAATTTTGCCTATCACATTTTACTTTATCAGAAATGATGTATTAGGGACATAGAGCTATCTGTAAATAGCAAAGCTTCTGTCTAGAATAACTGTTGCCATTGTAGAGTCTATCCATATTTTCTCTTGACTTGTATTATTAACCAAAAGGAAATGTATCCTTCTCCCTAGGCTCAGTACTTATCATATAGCCGCTCTAGTCAAGACTGTGGTACTGGCAGAGGAATAGACTTGTAGATTGACGGAACGGAACAGAAAGACCCAGAGTTCGGCTCACACAAATGTGCACAAATGATGTTTTGACGTTGATGCAAAAGAAGTCCCATGGAGTAAAGACAGCATTTTGAACAAATGATGTTGAACAATTTATAGGGGGAAAAAAATGAACCTTGACCCCAAACTCACATTTTACAGAAAAATTAACTCAAAATGGTTTATAAAAGTTAAATGTAGAAAAGAAAACTATAAAACTTTTAGTAAAACACATAGGAGAAATTCTTCATGATCTTGGACTAGGCAGAGTTATACTTGACACCAAAAGCATGATTCATAAAAGGAAAAAAATTAGACTTCATCACAGTTAGAAACTTTTGCTCTGCAAGACTCTGTTAAGAGGATGAAAAACAAGTTGCAGAATGGCAAAAGGTATTTCCAAACCACATATTCAACAAAAAGGACTAGTATCTGGAATATAAAAGGGAACTCTCAAACCTAACATTAAAATCTAACAATCTAATTAGAAAAGACATGAAGAAACTCTGCACCAAAGAGCATATTCGAAAGGCAAGTAAGCACACAAAAGGATGCTTGGCTCATTAGTCATTGCTGCTGCTAAGTCACTTCAGTCGTGTCCGACTCTGTGCAACCCTGTAGACGGCAGCCCACCAGGCTCCCCCGTCCCTGGGATTCTCCAGGCAAGAACACTGGAGTGAGTTGCCATTTCCTTCTCCAATGCATGAAAGTGAAAAGTGAAAGTGAAGTCGCTCAGTCGTGTCCGACTCTTAGTGACCCCATGGATTGCAGCCTACCAGGCTCCTCCGTCCATAGGATTTTCCAGGCAAGAGTACTGGATTGGGGTGCCATTGCCTTCTCCGCATTAGTCATTAGGAAAGGGCAAATTAAAACCACAGCAAGGTATTACCACATACCTATCAGAATGCTGCTGCTGCTAAGTCACTTCAGTCGTGTCTGACTCTTTTTGACCCCAAGGACTGTAGCCCACCAGGCTCCTCTGTCCATGGGATTCTCCTGGCAAGCATAGTGGAGTGGTTGCCATGCCCTCCTCCAGGGGATCTTCCTGACTCAGGGATCAAACCTGTGTCTCTTATGTCTCCTGCATTGACAGGCAGGTTCTTTATCACTAGTGCCATCTGGCAAGTCCATACCTATCAGCATGCTGCTGCTGCTGCTGCTAGGTCACTTCAGTCATGTCCGACTCTATGCGACCCCATAGATGGCAGCCCACCAGGCTCCCCCGTCCCTGGGATTCTGCAGGCAAGAACACTGGAGTGGGTTGCCATTTCCTTCTCCAGTGCATGAAAGTGAAAAGTCAAAGTGAAGTCGCTCAGTCGTGTCCGACTCTTGGCGACCCCATGGACTGCAGCCTACCAGGCTCTTCTGTCCATGGGATTTTCCAGGCAAGAGTACTGGAGTGCGGTGCCATTGCCTTCACCTATCAGCATAGTTTAAATTAAAAAAAAAAATAGTGACATTACTTGCTGATGAGAATGAGGAAAAACTGGATCATTCATTCTTCAATGTTGGGAATGTAAAATGGTACAGGCACTCTGGAACAACATGATAGTTTCTTTATGAATGACAGATTCTACACATTAATATCATAGAACACAACAATTACAATGTTGAGATTTCATCCCAGAAAAATAAAGACTTACATTCAGATGAATGTTTAGCAGCTCCATTTATAATCTTTAAACACTGGAAACAACCTACATGTCCTCTAATGTATGAGTGGTTTAGCTGTGATACATTCGTACCATGGACTACTGCTACTCAGTGAAAAAGGGAACAAACTATTGATATATGCAGCAACCTTTATGAATCTCCAGGTAATTATGCTGAGAGGAAAAGGGCAATCCCAAAAGGTTAAATACTGTGTGATTCCATTCTATAACATTGTTGAAAATGACAAGATTACAGGCATGACAGAAGTATAGAGATTACATTAATGATCACCAGGATTTGGGAGGATATGGGAGAATTTGCATGGCTATCAAAGGGCAACAGGAAGGATCGTTATGGTGTTAAAAATATTCTGTACTTGACTGTATCAGTGACAGTATCTTGGCTGTGATATTGTATTATATCAATAGTTTTGCAACATATGACCATTGGGGAAAACTGCATAAAGGGGAAATAGGATCTCTCTTATTTCTTACAACTTTATGGATATCTATAATTATTTCAAAATGAAGCTTCTTAAAAATAATAATAGCCAAATATTACTATACCACCTCTTTTCAGTAACTTCACCATTGTTGTAAGGTAAATAAAAATGCTTCCTGGTGCTTGATTAGTACTGTGTGGTCTAGCCCAGTGATTCCCAGCCCTGGAAGCCTGTTAGAATTACCTATGGAGCTTATAAAATATACTGATGCCTGGACCCTCCTCCAGCTCAATTAGATCTGGATCTCTAGGGGTAATAGACACTAATTCATGTTTTGTTTGATTGAAGTCTGTCTCAAGACTTCCCTGGTGGTCCAGTGGCTAAGACTCTGAGCTCCCAATGCAGGGGGCCCAGGTTCGATCCCTGGTCAGAGAACTAGATCCCACATGCTGCAAAATAAGACCCAGCACAGCCAAAATAAAGAAGTATTTTAAAAAATTAAAAAATTATTAAGGGATAAATTTGGGACTTTCCTGGCAGTCCGGTGTCTAAGACTCTTCACTCCCAAGGCAGGGGGCCCAGGTTCTAACCCTAGTCAGGGAGCTAGATTGTACTTGCCTCAACTGTTCACGTGCCACAACTAAGAGATCAGCATGCTGCAACTAAGACCCAGCACAGCCAAATAAATAAATAATTTTTAAAAATTAAAAAAAAAAAGTCTAACTTGCCACCAGACCATAGGCTCCATGAGGGCAGGAACCAGCCCTGTTTTTGTTGTCCATTGTACCTCCAGCTCCCAAAGCAGTGTCCGCCAGCTAGAAAGTGCTGGTAAACACATGTGATGAGAAATGAAAGAATGAATGAAGGGAGGGGAAACATAAGTATCCTCCTCCCCTTCTTTACTGCCTCTCTGAAGCCACAGAAAGAGAGAAAGAAGGGATAAAGTGCCTTCCCTTGTCTCACCCTAGCTTTCCAGAGCATCATTACAAAACTGCAGTAGAGATCACAGCATTGCTCCTAGAGAGATCTAGCCCAGAAGAACAAAATCCAAAAATGATGATGGTGCCTCCTCCTTCACACTCAATCAACAAATTTAATGAAAGTGAAACAGAAGCTGACAAGGAGGCTGAAATGACACATAGTCTTACTCATGCAGAAATAATGAAAAACATTTTAAACGCAGCTAAAAAAAATAAAGGCACTGACAAAGAAATGAAAAAAGATTTTAGGGACAGAGAAAAGCTGGGGGAAAGGAGGCTTCCAGCCTCACAACCTAGTAAGCACATTTACAGAACGTCTTTCTTGTGTGCTGCTCATCAAGCCAGCTTGGTTCACTTAATTTTCATGAGCAAGTGCAAGGATGCTGATAGACACTGAAGATAGCAAATTCCAAGGTATTCTTGAGGTTTATGCTGATTTTCTCCTATTGCCGCCCCCCCAACCCCCAGCATCTATGTCAACATTTCTAGTGAGACCACAATAATTAATGTTTTAAACTATTGCCTTGAGACATCGCAAATTCTGGAATTTTATAAAAATCTTGGTGCACAAATCTGCAAACACTATTGTGTGGGAAATATAACTTTAGTTTTGGTAACTCCATTTAATCTCCATTTCTATACCACCATCACCACCACCACCACTGCCCATTCTCCCTAGTTGATGGAAAACCTACCTTTTTATTTTTTGAAGGGTCAATGTTTTTCAAATGCTCCCTGGAATCATCAAGGTTTAGAGTGGTAGAGGGACTTCCCTGGTGGCTCAGAGGTAAAGATTGCACCGGACAATGTAAGAAATGTGCATTTGATCCCTGGGTCAGGAAGATCCCCTGGAGAAGGAAATGGCAACCCAGTCCAGTATTCCTGCCTGAGAAATCCCATGGGCAGAGGAGCATGGCAGGCGATAGTCCCTGGGTTTGCAAGAGTTGGACACGGCTTAGTGACTAGGCAACAACAACAGGGTGGGAGAGCGTCGTGGGGGTTGTGGGTGTACGGGCTCCTGAGCTCCCTTTCCATGCTGGTGGAAGGGGCAAGGTCCGTGGTGTCTGGCAGCTCCACTCTTTGGACCCATGGTTTAGACTTTGGAATCTTTATTGGGTTGCTTACATTCCCAGCTGTCCAGGTATCTCTGTGGCCCTTCCTTCTTTCTTCCTGACAGCTGTGCTGGAAAGCTGATGAAGCACCCTTCTCTCTCTTTTCTCTTCTCCTTCCATCCAAACAAAATCTCTTTCTAGTTTGGGGTGAAAAGAAACCCCATCAATTTCCTTCCCTGTTTCTGGCTGAGATGCCTTGTCTCAGTCTACCGGGACTCAAACTTCTGTAAACAAAAGTCGGGAAGTCTCATGGTCTCTTTCTTTCCTCAACAAAGGCTGTGAAGGTAGATCTGCTCAAGTAGGGGTTGGATGGAAGGGGATGGAAAAGAAGGAAAAGGGGACCTACAGTTAAAGAAGATAATTATCTCAAAATATCATCTTAAAACAAAAACATTTATTACACACTTACACAGTGTTCTAGATATTGCTTTGTATGGATTATCAAGTAATCCTCATAACCCAGAAATAAGTTATTATTCCCTGGTGGCTCAGATGGTAAAGAATCCGCCTGCAATGTGGGAGACCTGGGGTCGATCCTGGGTTGGGAGGATTCCCTGGAGCAGAGCATGGTAATCCACTCCAGTATTCTAGCTTGGAGAATCCCATGGACACATGAGCCTGGCAGACTACCGTCCATGGGGTCACAAAGAGTTGTACACAACTGAGCAACTAAGCACAAGCACAAGAACCCACATCGTACAGGTGAGGAAAATGTGTCTCCAGGAGGTTTAGTCTCCTGCACAATGTCACACAGTGGCAGGGCTAGAGCACAAACTTGGCTTCTGATTCCAAAGCCCATTGCCTCTGGCTCTGCTCCAGTGTCTGGTTTCTGGTTCATGACACATGTCCCAGAAGGAATTTCTGCTTCAGATTGGTCCCATCACGTCATGGGAAATAGACGGGGAAACAGTGTCAGACTTTATTTTTGGGCTCCAAAATCACTGCAGATGGTGATTGCAGCCATGAAATTAAAAGATGCTTACTCCTTGGAAGGAAAGTTATGACCAACCTAGACAGCATATTCAAAAGCAGAGACATTACTTTGCCAACAAAGGTCCATCTAGTCAAGGCTATGGTTTTTCCAGTGGTCATGTATGGATGTGAGAGTTGGACTGTGACGAAAGCTGAGCGCTGAAGAATTGATGCTTTTGAACTGTGGTGTTGGAGAAGACTCTTGAGAGTCCCTTGGACTGCAAGGACATCCAACCAGTCCATTCTGAAGGAGATCAGCCCTGGGTGTTCTTTGGAAGGAATGATGCTAAGGCTGAAACTCCAGTACTTTGGCCACCTCATGCGAAGAGTTGACTCACTGGAAAAGACTGATGCTGGGAGGGATTGGGGGCAGGAGGAGAAGGGGACGACCGAGGATGAGATGGCTGGATGGCATCACGGACTCGATGGACGTGAGTTTGAGTGAACTCTGGGAGTTGGTCATGGACAGGGAGGCCTGGCGTGCTGCAATTCATGGGGTCACAGACAGTTGGACACGACTGAGCGACTGAACTGAACTGAACTGAACTAAGGGCTGATCCAGCAGACGCTAGCTAGAGTACATGCCAAGGGCTCATCTGAGTTACTTCATTTTTTCCAATCAGGTTTTCTTGGAAACTTCCCCTTTGTTCTTTTTCTAGATGCACACCATGCCCCGCTTTCCAAGGGTACTTGGTGAGTGTTTGAATGGTTAGGCTCAGCAGTACCATAGGAGGGGGCCACCATCCCATGTTGCAACAGGTAACAGAAGTATGTCCATACATCTCAAGCTTCTATATTAAGAAGCCTTCTAAAGGACTTCCCTGGTGGTACAGTGGATAGGAATCTGCCTGCCAGTGCAGGGGATAGGGGTTCGATCCCTGGTCCGGGAAGATTCCACATGCCACAGAGCAACTAAGCCTGCGTGCCACACCTACTGAAGCCCACTCGCCCTAGGGCCCGCAAGCTACAACTACTGAGCCCATGTGCTGCAACTAACGCGCCTAGAGCCCATGCTCTGCAACAAGAGAAGCCCCCACAAAGAGAAGCCTGTGCAGCGCAACCAGAAAGTAGCCCCGCTCACCGCAACTAGAGAAAGTTCATTGCAGCGACAAAGACCCAGCACAATGAAAACTAAATACACAGTTTAAAAAGAAGTCTTGTAAAGAACTATTCCATTTAATGGTAGAATATGCACCATGCTCTGAATCAGACAGAGCAGCTCCAAAGCACTGAGGGGTTTTAGCTCATAGAGAAGTCTATTACATCCATCTTGAGACGAATAAGGGGCTTTAAATGATTAGCTTGCCCAACAGGCAAGTGTGTTAAACACATACACACACACACACAATTGTCATGTTAACTTTGTTTTGGCCCCAAGGAATAATAGACCATAATAGTGGTATGTAGCTACCACAGTCTTTAGAACTACTATTCTTAGTGTCTTCGAGATAGCTCAACCAAAAATACAGATGGGTCACCAAAGTATCTGCACTGAAAACAGGAAAAATGATTAGGTTGGTGGAGGGGAGGGGAGACACACAAAAAAGTGAGGGAATATAAAGTGAGAAAATAATATAAATAATTATTATAGAAAGACACATTGAAATTTGTGAATTTACTGAGTTTTGTCCTTTTAAATTTCCCCATTCCATGAAGCCTCCTTTGGTTCAGATGTGATTATTGATCCTCTACCTTTTTTATCTACATGGTCTCTTTCAATCACACTCAAAGCCCTGTGGAGAGTTAATATCATCCTTCGTGTAGACACAAGAGAATGTGGCTCCAGGAGGTTAATGAATATTTAGGCAGGACTTGGGGATCAGGAAATTATTTTTCTCTCTTTCTATTATATCAAAGTGACTCTAGGAGGTTCTTAAAGAGTGAATTTAGAGCTTTGAGGAAGAGACCACATATTAACCACATAATGCCTGTCCATTTTGCCTGTATGTAAAGTTGACCTGGGCCAGAAGTAGAAAGCATTATATTTGTAATGTCAGGAGCTTCTCTTCCCTTTGGCATTTGAAAATAAATACTGTAAAGCAGTGGTGCACACTGAGAGCTTTACAAAATCTTGATGCCTGAATTGCACATCAGACCACTTAAATCAGAATCTGTTGGGCGCGGATTCCAGGTAGCAGGTGTTTCTCTTCCGCATTCACAGTTGAGAACCAGGGTTCTCAAACTTGCATGTGCATCAGAATCACCTGCAAGGCTTGTTAAATACCTGGTTGCTGGGACTCATCCCTAGAATTTCCATCAGTAGTTGGGGGGTAGGGTCCAAGATCATGCATTTCTAATCAGTTCCCAGGTGATCAGGAAGGTGAGCTGAAGGAAAAGTAAAACTGCTCTGAGCTTCTCTTCTTCCCCCCTAGGATATTACAAGGGGCTTACGTCTCAGTCTCCTCCATGACTTCCCACATGATGACTGGACAAGAACGCTAGAACATCATCATTTGACAGGTAAATGCTAAGTGGCCTATGAGCAGCAGAAGCATTTTGAAATAAATTACACAAGAATCCCATTAGGCTTTGAGTGGATTCTAAGAAGTTGTCACAATTTTCAGTAAGAGAACAAATATTTTTCAAAGGAAATTCACCATAGTTAAATTTAGTTATGTCCCTCCTTCTACCAACATTTCTTCTTCTTCTTTTTAAAAATTCCTTCCTATAACTGGTCTTTATTATTCTTCACGAAGTCAAGTTATAAAGTTTCTGGAGCTAGAACTCAAGGGAGAAGCATAAATTTTCAGTCTATAAGGTTGCCAGATTTAGCCATTAATATATATATACCCCAGGACATTCAGTTAAACTTGAATTTCAGACAAATGATGAATAATTGTAAGATGTAAGTATGTTTCATTCATTGTTTGAGAATCTTGAGGATGGGGCAGATATTAGGATGAGAATAACGTATGTGCCTGCTTTGGAGAAACAGAACATATTCCATCTGTTTCTATTTATGAATAGACAGAAACGACCCTCAGACTTGTCCATCAAGAGCTGAACAATCATTGGCTGATTTAATTCAATATGGATACTTAAGGTATAAACATAGTATATAAAATTGCTGAGTGACATGAAAGAAGGATGCTTGATAACTCGAGAGCCCAAGAATTTTCTTTTCTGTTACTTCATTTTTGTTACTGTCTAAAGCAGTGGTTCCCAACTGAGGATGATTCCAACCTCCACCTCTACCCAGGGGACACTTGGGAGTGTCTGGAGACATTTCTGGCTGTCACAGTTGGGAGGGGCAGTGCTACTGGCTTCTAGTTGGTTGAGGCCTGGGATACTGCTAAATATTCTATGATATACTGGACAGCCTCCCACAGTAAAGTATTTTCTTGTCCAAAATGTCCACAGAGCCAAGGTTGAGAAAGCCTAGTCTAGATCACAGTGCACAGTATTTAACAAATCTTTTGTTAAGTTACTCCAGATATGTCTTCCAGGTGTCAATTTGGCAGAGAGAATGTCCTCAATTTGCTGTACTATAAAGGTAATTGTAGAAGAATTTTTATATGCTCCTTTAACATTTTACAGAACAAAGGAGGTGCTGTGGAGGTTCCAGAAAAAGTGCTAGTCCTCAATTGCTGCTGTTCTCTCTAGCATGTCCTAGATTTGAAGCCTTTGAAGAGTTTGGGTAGAACCTACGAAATCCAAGTGATTGCACTATGTAAATCTCTCCCTTAGTGTGAGAGAGAGAATTTTATTCTCAACCCTCCAATTAGTTCTGGCCATTCAGGACTTGTTTACAAATGATAGTTGGAGGAGTCACTGACCCAGTACATAGTCATTATTTTCTGTACTACAGCTGTGGCCGTAATCATTCTCTTTAGAAGGCAGATGATTGCTAAATACAACAACAAACATTCTTAATACCTTGACAGTATCTGATATTTTCATTCTGTTTACTGCTAATTAGTTATAAGACAGTTAATATATTCTTATTAAAGATCTAATTAACTTCTGTGAAACCCATGGGGAGCAAAGAGGAGGTGGTTTATATTATTCCCATTTTAAGAGGTGATAATCAAGCCTTGCCTGGAGTTACACACTGACTATTTAAAAAACTGGGAGCAAATTACAACTCTTGACAATTGTGATGTGTCTGTCAGTGCAGCATTCTGTTGATAGTACTGATTCATCAGACCCTGGTTAGTGCCCAGTCATAAATGTCTAATTTCAAAATCCTTTTTAGATGCACACCGCAGATTGTGAAGAGTGGTTGCTAATTAGAGAGCAATAACGCAAGGACATTGCCATGCCTAGTGGTTTACCCTTTTTAAACAAAAACACAGTAACAGAAAAGTAAAAAGGAGAAAAGTGTAAAAGCTCAAGAAATACTATGGGCTACCTGATGCTCACTCCTGTGCTAGGTACTATGGAAGATTAAAAATAAATATATATCATCAATATGCTATTTAATAGGTGAGCTGTAACTCAAAACTTATCTGCAGGAAACATACAGAGAATTGTTAAAGATACAATGTAACTTAAGTAAATGCCAAAATGTGTAAATAGGAGATTTCTATGTCCTAGAAGGGAAAGAAGCTTTTATGAAAAAGGTAGACTTGGAGATGGGTTTTGAAATATTAGTAAGACTGGTTCTAGTGGACAGTAGGAATCTGGGGAAGGGAAAGAAGATTCAGTTAGACAAATGGGATAATGAATATGGGTTGTCGTTGTTCAGTTGCTCAGTTGTGTCCAACTCTTTGTGGTTCCATGGACTGCAGCACACCATCCTTCCCTGGCCTTCATTATCTCCTGGAGTTTGCTCAAACTCATGTCCATTGAGTTGATGATGCCATCCAACCATCTCATTCCCCTTCTCCTCCTGCCTTCAATCCTTCCCAGCATCAGGGTCTTTTCCAATGAGTCTGCTCCTCATATCAGGTGGCCAAATTACTGGAGCGTCAACTTCAACATCAGTCCTTCTAATGAATATTCAGGGTTTATTTCCTTTAGGATTGACTGGTTTGATTTTGCCCTCCAAGGGACCCTCACGAGGTTTCTCCAGCACCAAAGGCATCAATTCTAATGAATATGGGTAGAGTGAGTCTTGCTACTCTTTGGAAGAGAAAAATTTGGGAGCTCTCAAGTGGTCATTTCCTTCTTTGTAAACTGAAGGTGTTACCCTACAACTGGGTTTGCTTCTTGGTGGGTGTTGAAACAAAAGACACAAGACAAAGATAGGGAGAAGGAACAACTTACTACTTGCAGCAAGTAAGAAGAACCCCAAGGATCTTTCCCAAAGCAATGTCTCTCTAACAGCAAATTGGGGAAGTTTTAAGTTAAGGATACCTGCATATTCCAGGTATCTTCCCAGGTGACAGAGTGATAAAGAATCTGCCTGCCAATGCAGGAGAGGCAGGAGACTCAGGTTCAATCTCGGGAAGAGCCCCTGAGGAAAGGGCAACCCACTCCAGCATCCTTGTCTGGGAAATACCATGGACAGAGGAGCTTGGCTGGCTGCAGTCCATGGTGTCACAAAGAGTCAGACACGACTGAGTGACGAAGCACACAGCACACAGCATGTCAAGAAAGCCACACCTGGTTTTCCTTCTCCCGGGACTTCCTCCCTTATCTACTTGCTGCTGCTGCTGCTAAGTCGCTTCAGTCTGACTCTGTGCGACTCCATAGACGGCAGCCCACGAGGCTCCCCCGTCCCTGGGATTCTCTAGGCAAGAACACTGGAGTGGGTTGCCATTTCCTTCTCCAATGCATGAAAGTGAAAAGTGAAAGTGAAGTTGCTCAGTCATGTCCGACTCTTCGCGACCCCATGGACTACAGCCTACCAGGCTCCTCCGTCCATGGGATTTTCCAGGCAAGAGTACTGGAGTGGGGTGCCATCACCTTCTCCAACCTTATCTACTTGGAAAGATGGAAAAACCCATAGTGTGAGGGGAGAGAGTAAATAGAGGGAAACAGAAAAGGAAACAGAGGGAGACTTCCTGGGTTCCTGTCAATAGTCCAATTCCTGGTTCTGATCTCTGTCTGAGCCTCAGCTGCATCCCTGATACACCTCAGTGTCTTCAAATAAATTCCAGCTTTTTGTTGACCAGGGAGAGAACCCAAGCAGTCATAGAAGCCAGGAATCCTAGCCACAGGCATAGGAAAAGGCCCAGACAGAGGTTACCAGATCGAAGCCTCAGGATAAACACTTGGAATCAGCCCTGCTGTGTGCATCTGGTTCTTCTGATCTGGTCAAACTTGTTTTGGAAACTGGGCCGTGGGTTGGCCAGATGATGACCTTGAAAAAGGCCTCTAATGCCGGAGTCTAGCTCCAGCAGCCAGGGATTCAACCTGAAGGGGTGAGCGGTGTCGGCAAGAAACTGAGGCAGCGTCTCATTTTTCTTGGACTGCCTGTTTATTTCAAGCTTATGATTCTCTTTTATACTTTTACAAAAGCATAGGTCAGAGGTTTGATATTTTTAGTTCCAATTGACCCAGATTTATTTTTCTCCAAAAATCACTGTTGCCCCTCAAAAGGAGTTTCTTCCTCAGCGATTCTATCTACTTTTTCTCATGTGTCCTTGTGAATACACTGTAACTCATACTAATGTCTGGGCTGCATACCACATTCCTCAGTTTATTTCTTATCTTTCGAAGTCCTGTTTGCCCCTAGTATCCTAAGCTCACTATTTCTAAGAAAGGGCTTCTAGCTATCAGTTCAGTTCAGTTCAGTCGCTCAGTTGTGTCCAACTCTTTGCGACCCCATGAATCGCAGCACACCAGGCCTCCCTGTCCATCACCAACTCCTGGAGTTCACTCAGACTCACGTCCATCGAGTTAGTGATGCCATCCAGCCATCTCAGCCTCAGTCGTCCCCTTCTCCTGGCCCCAATCCCTCCCAGCATCAAAGTCTTTTCCAATGAGTCAACTCTTTGCATGAGGTGGCCAAAGTACTGGAGTTTCACTTTAGCATCATTCGTTCCAAAGAAATCCCAGGGTTGATCTCCTTCAGAATGGGCTGATTGGATCTCCTTGCAGTCCAAGGGACTCTCAAGAGTCTTCTCCAACACCACAGTTCAAAAGCATCAATTCTTCGGTGCTCAGCCTTCTTCACAGTCCAACTCTCACATCGATACATGACTACTGGAAAAACCATAACCTTGACTAGATGGACCTTAAAGTTGGCTTAAAGCTCAACATTCAGAAAACAAAGATCATGGCATCTGGTCCCATCACTTCATGGGAAATAGATGGGGAAACAGTAGAAACAGTGTCAGACTTTATTTTGGGGGGCTCAAAAATCACTGCAGATGGCGACTGCAGCCATGAAATTAAAAGACGCTTACTCCTTGGAAGAAAAGTTATGACCAACCTAGATAGTATATTCAAAAGCAGAGACATTACTTTGCCGACTAAGGTCCATCTAGTCAAGGCTATGGTTTTTCCAGTCGTCACGTATGGATGTGAGTGATGGACTGTGAAGAAGGCTGAGTGCTGAAGAACTGATGTTTTTGAACTGGGGTGTTGGAGAAGACTCTTGAGAGTTCCTTGGACTGCAAGGAGATCCATCCAGTCCATTCTAAAGGAGATTACTCCTGGGTGTTCATTGGAAGGACTGATGCTAAAGCTGCAACTCCAATACTTTGGTCACCTCATGTGATGGGTTGACTCATTGGAAAAGACCCTGATGCTGGGAGGGATTGGGGACAGGAGGAGAAGGGGATGACAGAGGATGAGATGGCTGGATGGCATCACGGACTCGATGGACATGAGTCTGAGTGAACTCCGGGAGTTGGTGGACAGGGAGGCCTGGCATGCTGCAATTCATGGAGTCGCAAAGAGTCGGACACGACTGAGCGACTGAACTGAATTGAAGTATTTACTCTTAATACTAATTTAAAAGATATTTTAATGACAGATTGTGATTTGGAGGTGATTCATTTTTATTTCATTGTTGTCTTGACAACAATGTAATTTATGATATTCTATGTACTTGAGAATTCTAAAATTTTACGACCAAGCAACTTAGCAGCAGCAGCAGCAGTATGCTGTTTACTTAAATTTTGAATAGAAAAATACACTGGTAAAACTCATGTTTTACCCAAACTAGTGTTGAGTGGACTGGGAGAAGGACAATTATTTGTTTTCCTTAATTTTTTTCTTCTTATTTTGGTTACAAATGGTAGTGACTTAACAACCAGGACTACACTGAATATCAAGGAGGATCATCTCAAGTATTTCTTAAAATCATCTCATCTAGAATTTATTTTCACTGCTTTTCAATTTCTTATTTTCCCTAGTTTATTATAGCTCTTTCTCTTTGAATTAGCTTATGAAATTGGAACAAATTGGAAATAGTTTTACACTTGCTTTTTTTCCATGTGTTATATATATATATATAGTCTTAAAATTATTCATGGAAAGGAATTTAGAATGCTTTTTATTATGAAACATTTCAAACATAGGAAAATCAAGAATTAAGGAAAAAAATTACAAGTATCACCCTAGTAAAAGCACTTACAAACAAAAACCACTACCATTTTATAAAACTCAGTTCAGCTTTCACTCCAGTACTCTTGCCTGGAAAATCCCATGGACAGAGGAGCCTGGTGCTGCAGTCCCTGGGGTCACTGCGAGTTGGATACGACTGAGCAGCTTCGATTTCACTTTTCACTTTCATCATTGGAGAAGGAAATGGCAAACCACTCCAGTGTTCTTGCCTGTAGAATCCCAGGGACGGGGGAGACTGGTGGGCTGCCGTCTATGGGGTCACCCAGAGTTGGACACGACTGAAGTGACTTAGCAGCAGCAGCAACAGCAGTAGTTCAGCTTTACATTGTGGGTGGGGCACTTTTGACTGGTTCCAAATCAAGTAAGGAGTATGTCAAGACTGTATATTGTCACTCTGCTTATTTAATTTACATGCAAAGTACATCATTTGAAATGCTGGACTGGATGAAGCACAAGCTGGAAACAAGATTGCTGGGAGAAATATCAATAACCTCAGATATGCAGATGACACCACCCTTATGGCAGAAAATGAAGAAGAACTAAAGAGGCTCTTGTTGAAAGTGAAAGAGGAGAGTGAAAAAGTTGGCTTAAAACTCAACATTCAGAAAACTAAGATCACGGCATCCAGTCCCATCACTTCAGGGCAAATAGATGGGGAAACAAGGAAACAGTGACAGAGTTTTTTGGGCTCCAAAATCACTGCAGATGGTGATTGCAGCTAGGAAATTAAAAGACGCTTGCTCCTTGGAAGAAAAGTTATGACTGACCTAGACAGTATATTAAAAAGCAGAGACATTACTTTGTCAACAAAGGTCCATCTAATCCAAGCCATTGTTTTACCAGTAGTCATGTATGGATGTGAGAGTTTGACTATAAAGAAAGCTGAGCGCCGAAGAATTGATGCGTTTAATTGTGGTGTTGGATAAGACTCTTGAGAGTCTCTTGGACAGCAAGGAGATCCAACTAGTCCATCCTAAAGGAAATTAGTCCTGAATATTTGTTGGAAGGGCTGATGTTGAAGCTGAAACTCCAATACTTTGGCCACCTGATGGGAAGAACTGACTCACTGGAAAAGACTCTGATGCTGGGAAAGATTGAAGGCAGGAGGGGAAAGGGACAGCAGAGCATGAGATGGTTGGATGGCATCATCAGCTAAATGGACCTGAGTTTGAGTAAGCTTCCAGAGTTGGTGATGGACAGGGAAGCCTGGTGTGCTGCTGTCCATGGGGTCGCAGAGTCGGACACGACTGAGCAACTGAACTGAACTGAAAGACTCCTTGACACATGTCAACACCATCTGCTTCCTTGAATGGCATTTTCTATAAGTCCAAAGTCTGGCCATTCTGCATAAACAGCACTTCAGAGAAATCAGCCAGCAGTTTTCTGGCACTTCCTCAGTTTGAAAAATTTACATCACAAGAAAGCAAGCCTTTCTTGGACTTCTTTGGTGTAAACTGATGAAAATATTCAGTAGGGCTACTATGACTCAAAGAGCTTTGCCCTCTGTACATCCAAAAGATGTTGCTGAACTGAATTGCAGTTTTTATTTTAAACCCCTACGTGACAAATGTACTTCTAAAAATCTCCTTGAAAGAGCAGTATAGTGACATAACAGTGAAGCAGCCAGAGTGAAGGGTGCGATTAAACGCCGGCACTGGGTCACACTCTCCCAGTTCACCCTCTTCTGGGGCAAAATTTCAATGCCTCATTTATAAAGTGAGGAGCCCTAAAATTTAGTTGAAATAAAGCAGTATAATGTTCACCAGAACCAGCTGGAGGGCTTAACTGAGGTGGCAGGATACCTCCTCTCCCCCAGTAGTATTTCTGATTCAAAACGCTGGAGGTCTAGCATTTCGCATTTCTAACAAATTCTCGGGTGATGGCGACTCATCTGGTCCTAAGGCCACAGGGACCCCAAGTGGTTCGTGGCAGGACATCAATAAAGGTTCACTATTCCAGCTGTGCACCGGCAGGGGCCCGGGGATATTACATCTCAGGGACAGCGATGGCCTCTGTCCAGATGTTCCCAGCGACCCACCACGTCTCCGCAGGGAACAGATCAGAACAGGGAAGCAGCTAGAGCAACGGCTTCACTGCCTTACAGAAGGGGGCCCCTTTCTCCAACTTGCGCCTCTGGGAAAAAGCACAGGCCATCCACCCCCGGAGTCCTGCCCTCTCGATTTCACAACCGTTTGTTTTTAGCCCTCGCGGGAGCCTGTCCTCTCAGAAACCTAGGGCCAGAGCCCGGAATCCAGCGCCCTCGGGCGGGGCGGAGGCAGGTGCGGAGCAGAAGCTGGAGCCCGGCGTGAGGGCGTGGCGGGGAGCCGAGCTCTCTGCTCCCATCCTGCCAACTCTCCGGTCCGTCCCGACTGCCCACCGACCGAGGGCCCGGCGGAAGATGGCTGCCCGGAGCGCCGCGGACAGTCACGTGTCACGGCGATACCGCCGCACGCCCCCTCCCCCGCTCGCCGAGTCCCGGACCCCGAGGGTCGCGCAGCCCTAGGCTGCCTCTCCGCCACCCGGGTGCCGAGCGGTACAGACAGAAGGGAAGATCCCACTGCAGAAAGCCGAGAGCTCGCCCGGGCATCCGCTCCCCGGGCGCAGGGGTCCGGCTCTAGCAGCCGGAAAAACCCTTCCTTCGAGCGACCTGCACCAGGTCGGGCCTCTGGGCATGCGCAATGCTCCGGCCCGCGTGCGCCGGCTCTCCAGCTTTTTCCCGCAGCTCCATCGGGTCGGCAGGAGGTGGGGCCGGGAAGGGGCGGGCCCGAGTCTGCCCCCTCCAATTGAAGGTACTCCAGGCCTTGCTCGCCTTCGCTCCCTGTTTTTGGGCAGTCTGTGAATAGAGGTTTGAAAATGAACCGTAGAGTGTGAGGTCCGCTATTTAAGTTTTGTTTGTTTGTTTTTATGATCAATCACGAGTTAATTCCAAGTGCTGTACTCCTAGGCTCGGTGGGAAAGAGAATCCTCGGGCAACCAGCAAACTCGTGCCTGCGAACCGGGTCTCCAGGAGGCCGAGTTTGCGTTCTCTGCTCTGACCGGCTACAGCTCTTCAATTCTGGTTTTGCTCCAAGGGGAATACTGTCCCCACGCGTAAAAGCTGGCTTCCGTCCGGCCTCACTAAACGGCCCCCGAAAAATGTGCAAGCAAGGCCTCTCTCCTCGGTGGAGAAAACGCCCGCCTCCCGAATTTTCAGCTACTTGAAAATGAAATAACAGGGTGCCAAGCCTCGCTTGCCCCTAGGTGCGCAGTCTGGCCGGAGTCCTGCTGGGTCCGGGGACGAGCTCCCTGCAGACCCCGCCCGCCTGCCCCGCCCTCCCAGCTGCCGCGAACACCCGGAGGAGCGGATTTGCGTAGCGCCGGCAGCTGGGCCGGCTCGGGCAGCGGACTGGGCATGCTCGGCAGCCCGGGAGGCTCGCAGTGGCTAGTCGGAAGCGTTCGCACCAGCTAGGCAGTGGCCGGGGCAGCGGCGGCGGCAGCGAGGGGCAGCACGGGAGCGGGAAGGGCCGGCCAGGGAAGGCTGCTCTCTCCTAGCGCCCGACGAGCCGGACAGAGAGCGCAATCCGGGTACGGAGCCCCAACGCTGCCCTGCCCCGGATTTCATTCCGCGGCTGGGGGCTCGGCGAGCGGAATTCCGGCGGCTGCCGCGACTCCGGTGCAAGTGAGTCGGGCGGCGGGAGAGAGCCGATCGCTGGGGAGCAGATCGGACACCCACCTCCGGGGCCTGGCTTGACGCCAGGAAAGGTGTGCCGGCAACCCCGGGGCGAGGGGGCGTGAGCGCAGCCGGCTCAGTGCCTGGCGAGTACCTGGCTGGCACTCCCCCCGCGCCGCCGCTCGGGGGGCGGGGGGGCGGTCCCGCAGCTGTTCTCGGGGCCACGAGGGGGCGGGCCGCCTGCGGGGCTCCCGGACCTAGTTGGGGCGGGGAGAAAGGCGGGGGCGTCAGCGGGCACCTTTTTCAGAGGTCCTGCGTGCGGTCTGGAAGGCTGCCTAGTGTCGGTTTGGGGCGAGCGGACTGTGGCGGGGCCGAAGAACCTTCGGACAGTGGCGGGCGGGGGTCGGGAGACCCGCAGATCCGACCCCAAATCACGGCCCTACCCCCATCTGGTGGCGGCGTGACAGTTGGTACCTCTGGGTCCGATCGCAGCTGGCAAGGCACTGTGAGTTTCGGGGTACCTCCGCGCCACCCCCCCTCCCCCGCTCGATGTCCGTGGATAACATAACAGGTGGGACCCCTTTCGCTGAGCAGCGAGTCTCCCTCCACAGAGCGCTTAACAGCCTCCAGGTTTGGGAGCGGCTCTGACACCCGGCGGGGCTGCCCCCACGCTTGAGGGTGCTTAGGGGTAAGGCCTTGGAGGAGCCATCAGCCAGCCTGGAGCTGGACATTCTTTCCAGGACGCGGCTTTTCCCGTGAAGGGTCTCCGCGATTCCGAGGCGACTTGTCAAGGGCAGGGCAGCGACAGCAGGGCTGTTTCTCCCACCTTCTTAGCCCAGGCTCGGGCTTTCTGCTTCCTCTGGTGGGTCTGGTACGGTGTCCTGGTCCGCTAACGGAGGCACACTGGAAGCTTCTTGTTAAAGCTTGTTTCCGTCTCCGGAGCTTCGAGTAAAATTCGGGATGAGGCTTGCCAGGCAGGGCCAGAGGGAGTGAAGAGAATCCTTCCAGGAGCTTCTCAGATGTTTCATTTCACCTTCAGACAGTAGCGACTTCAGCGGTACACTCTTACGACACGAAGAGTGACGACTGCTTTTCTGAAGAGGAAGTTTATTTTCTGTGTTATCGGGCCTGCTTACTATTCTAGCTCCGTTGACATTTACCTTCCCGGGCCTTCGGAGCTGTTTGGACAGGTCATTTTGCTTGCGGGCTATTTTCCGTGCAGACTTGGGGGTGTTTTGGGGTTGGCTCCCTGGGTGTGGAAGTGGCGGGTGCCAATCATGGTGTGCTGTGAACTCCCCACGCTTCCTGGCACCGGGGGTTGAACATTCGGGGAGCTGGGGACCGAGCGGGCAGAAAGAGAGGAGTGGGACTAGTGACGTAGCAGCGGTGGGAGTTGCCTGGGGCTGCCCAGACAGAGCGAGGTTGGTTGGCTGTTTTGGCTGGTGCGGAAAGGGAGAGGGCTGGGCGTTTCATTGGTCCGGGGAGTAAGGTGTTCACGGGAGAAGCCGGGCGGGGGATGGGTCCCCGTCTGGTCAGTGCTCCAAGGGAAGCCCAGGGATGTTTAGTGATTCAGCAGGTGGCAACTTTCCAGCCCTGAAGCCATACCTTGGCCAAGCAAGCCAGCGGCAGCTGCTTGTGCCTGCTGTCAGAAGCGCCAGCTTCTGGGGAATCTCCAGGAGACTTCTGCCTGTAGCAACTGACTTTGCTTATCTTGCTTTTTGTGTATGACAGGAGGCCTTGGTCTTTTGGGTTCCTTCCCCGCCTCTCTTCAAGTGTGTAGCATGTTTTCGAACCTCTCCAGCTCTGTGACCCTCTGAATAGCAGGAAGTGGCACCTGCCACCACGCACAGTTTATTAGTTAATGTGCAGCAAAAGATAGCAATATGTAAAGCAGAGGAATAGTCTGTTCCTTCTGTTTCTGCTTCAGAGATCAGAAATTTACGTTTTTGGTTAAATAGTAGGGTCTATCCCTGCAACTCTTCATTGCTGCAGTGAGCTGTTTCAAATAGCAGAAAGCGTGAACAGATTAATTAAAGGAATTGATACATTGACATTAAAAGGACACCATTATTAAAACAGTGTCTTAATCATTTGAGGATCTCTAGCATCTTGCACAGTGCCTAACTCAATAAATGTTTATTCGACTGAAATTTAAAGAATTTTTCATAATAAAAGCTTGTTGGTAAGTTTTGACACTTAAAGAACTTTGTATGTTTTCAAATGTCAGAGTTGCCTATGTTGACCTTAGACATTCAATTTTAGCTTGAAGCCTCAACCCTTTTACTTTTTCCAGGTAAGGCCCCTTAATTTGCAGATTGTGACATATCCTGCAGGTCAGCTGAAAAAACAGGCAGGCGTGTTTTGCTAACTTATCTCATGAAAATCTTGAAGACTCCTACATATAACTGTTATACTTTTTTTTTTTTAACCTAGAAAATGGTCTAATTGCATATCAAAACACTTTATTTACAAAACTTTATTTTGTACAAAACGTTTCAGGACAACTGTAGAGTTCCGAAGCATTTATTATCACGTTACCAGTGAAAAGTGCTGCCATAGAAAAGACAAAACAGTGTTTGGAAAATAAAAGTTCTCACTTATTTGCTCGGGGGTAATTGGCCCCATCTTTGAGGGCAGCTGGAGTGTTTGTCCAGTTCTTTCTGTGTTTTACCTTTGCTATTCTGTTCTTTCCTCCAGTTGTTAAGCTGTTTCTTCTTCCCCTAAAGACATACTTTCCTGGCATGGACTTGCTGACTTAAAGCTGCTTCATTTTCTGACCTAAAGCTGCTGCATTTTCTCACATAAATTCTATTAACAATGACCTTTATTTTTTAATTGTCCCATACACTTTCCCACCACTTCATATGATAAATTGTTCGATGGTCCTTTTAAAAATGGGGAATGGTGGCGTTGGTGGGGGATGTGGGGGAAGGGGACATGACAGAATATAGTTGGCTCTTTGCCTCTTTTGGATGATCTCTGTAGCCACAGCAACCTCTTCTGGAAGGACTGTTAAAGTATGCCCAGTCTTAAAGATTTTGGACTTTCTGTTCAGGCTCTTGGTAGGGAATATCAATGGTCACTTATCCTCTCCTACCACATCCTATCCCAGGAGTTGGTGATGGACAGGGAAGTCCGGCTGCAGTCCATAGGGTTGCAAAGAGTCGGACACAACTGAGCAACTGAACTGAACCACATCCCAAGAATTTTGACTGTAAAGTATGTCACTTTAATAAGCTACCCGATTGCCAGAGGACCATATTTCGTATCAGCTCATTTAGACAGGGGAGTTGGGAAGCAGCACTGGACATGGGGGAGGCACGGGTACAGAAAGGGGAAAAGAACAGTGAGTGGGGTCGGGGAGATGGCTTGGTTTTGTAACTGTGACTTCTGGTTTCAGTAAAGCAGAATCAAGTGTCTGATCAGTGTGTGTCGCTCAGTCTGTGCTGGAGTGCTCTGCTGCCCTCTCTAGTATTCTTCCCTCCGCCAGTGAGCACACCACACACACATTGCCTCAGACAAATTCACAGACCCACACATGCGCAGACGTAGTGACAAGAGGCACAGACATGGATGTAGACACGTGTATCTTTTGCCAAAAGCTGAGCATCCCCACTTCTTTTTAAAACCAATATGTCACACAGGTAAAGCCCAGGGCTCAGTAGCAGGCTGAATTTGGGGGATCTGAAATCACCCTAATCATGTATTTCAGAAAGATTCCCCTTCTCTCTTTCCATGGCAAGCTGATCTGTCCCGCTTAACCCGCAAAGCTGCTGGGGGCTTTCACTGAAGCAAACATTAAAGGTAAATGTGGTTTTCACCATTTAGACTTTCTGGTGCTGGGGTTGAGGTAACATTCCTCGATTTGGGGCACCAGATCTCCCTGAACAAAGCCCCTTTCTTGTTTTATATTTTTCCTTCTTTCCCAGTCTCATTCCCTCTTTGTCAGAGGAACTTCCTCTCTCGCATTGGTGTTCTCGGGTATGTCTGCACCCTTGTTAAAGGTGTTGTGTGCATGTTTTTAGTTTAGGTAAGTAGTGCTGTGCTACTACAGTTTCATTCAGTTGCCTTCCCATTCAGTATTAAAACTTTTATTATGGAAAGTTTCAGACATTCATAAAAGTTGAAAGAATTTCGTTTAGCAGTTTATTTGCTCCCTGTGGTTAGCATAGGTTTATCCAGTGCCTGGCTGTCGTTGCTACTTGGTATGGCTGGCCTGCTACATACCCACTAATCTCACCATTTTTCTAATTATGTACGCTTAGCTCCCCTCCATTCTTGCTACCATGAGCAAAGCTGTGATGAAGGAATATCCTGGAGCATCTCTCGATGATACCTGTGAGACTATCTAGGGTAGTGGTTCTTACAGTGGTCCACACCCAGCAGCATCAGCCTCACCTGGGAAGATATAATCAGGATCTAACCTAGACCTCTTGAATCAGAAACCCTGGGGACAGACACTATCAGTTTGTGTTTTAGAGCAAGTCGTGGGCGTGCTGCAGTCTCAGAGTCTGAAAGGATCTCAAAGAGTCAGGCTCGACTTAGTGACTGAACAGCAAACAAGCCTGGAGACTGGTACCTAGGAAAGTTTGAAGACCACTGCTCTAAGTGTATGTACCCAGGAGTGGGAAGGCTGGGTTAAAGAGAACAAACCCCTATTTTTACCAAGTTAGTCTCCAGTGTGGCTGGATTGGCTGACACTCTCACTGCAGTGCGTGAAGGATTCCTGATTCACCACATCCTCTCTAGTGGTTGATATTAACCGTCTTTCTAATTTTTTCAGTACTTGATGGCTATAAAGTGGCTCCTTATTGTTGTAATGTGAATTTAGGTTATTAGTGAATGTAAGCACCTTTTAATGTATTTGTTAGTTATTACAATTTCTTTGACTTTAGTCTGTTTTTCTAATGTGTTGATTTGCAGATGTCTTACATATTTTGGATATTAATTATCAGTGGTCTGTTCAGTTCACTCGCTCAGTTGTGTCCGACTATTTGCCACCCCATGGACTGGAGCACGTCAGGCACCCCAAGCATGTCAGGCTTCTCTGTCTATCAGCAACTCTCAGAGCTTGCTCAAACTCATGTCTGTCGAGTCGGTGATACCATCCAACCATCTCATCCTCAGTTTTCCCCTTCTCCTCTTGCCTTCAATCTTTCCCAGCATCAGGGTCTTTTCCAGTGAGTCAGTTCTTCCCATCAGGTGGCCAAAGTATTGGAGTTTCAGCTTTGGCATCAGTTCTTCCAATGAATATTCAGGACTGATTTCCTTTAGGATTGACTGGTTTGATCTCCTTGTAGTCCAAGGGACTCTGAAGAGTTTTCTTCAATACCACGGTTCAAAAGCATCAATTATTCAACACTCAGCTTTCTGTATAGTTCAACTCGCACATCCATACATGACTCCTGGAAAAACCATAGCTTTGACTGGACAGAATTTGTCGGAAATGTCTCTGCTTTTTAATATACTGTCTAGGTTTGTCATAGCTTTTCTTCCAAGGCGCAAGCGTCTTTTAATTTCATGGCTGCGTCACCATTTGCAGTGATTTTGGAGCCCAAGAAAATAAAGTCTGTCACTGTTTCCATTGTTTCCCCATCTATTTGCCATGAAGTGATGGAACTGGATGCCATGATCTTAGTTTTTTGAATGTTGAGTTTTAAGCCAGCTTTTTCACTCTCCTTTTTTACTTTCATCAAGAGGCTCTTTAGTTCCTCTTTGCTTTCTGCTATAAGGGTTGTGTCATCTGCATATCTGATGTTATTGATATTTCTCCCTCCAATCTTGATCCCAGCTTGTGCTTCATCCAGTCGGCATTTTGCATGATGTGCTCCGCATAGAAGTTAAATAAGCAGGGTGACAACATACAGCCTTGACGTACTCCTTTCCCAATTTGGAACCAGTCTGTTGTTCCATGTCTAGTTCTAACTGTTGCTTCTTGAAATTTTTAGTGGTAATTTCAGACATTTAAAATTCTGATACAGCCCAATGCCATTACTTTTTGCCTTTTTCACAGTAAGAGTCTTAAGATGTTCTTCCTTACCCCAAGTTACAAATATATTCTATAGTTTCTTATCAACTTCCTACTTTTACCTTCACAATGATAGCTGTGATCTGTCTGAGGTTTGTCTTAATACATGGTATAAGGAAGGAATCCGGTGTTATTTTTTTTCTTTCCATTTTGTGAGCCTGCTACTGCTAAGTCACTTCAGTCGTGTCTGACTCTGTGACCCCATAGACGGCAGCCCACCAGGCTCCTCCGTCCACGGGATTTTCCAGGCAAGAGTACTGGAGTGGGGTGCCATCGCTGTCTCCATTTTGTGAGCCAGTTTCCCCCAAATCATAAACTGCATCCCTGGTATTTTAGGGATAAATGCGGAGCTGCCTCTATCATCCATCAGATTCCCTTATGTCTGTTTTTTTCTACTTTATTGAGGTATAATCTATGTATGGTAAACTTCACTTGTACATTTAAAGTGTACAGTCTAATGATTTTTCCTTTTTGGCCTTGGCCACATCTCATGCTGTGTGGAACTTCCTCAACAAGGGGTGGAGCCTGCACCCTCTGCTGGGGGAGCGTGGAGTCTTAACCACTCGACCACCAGAAAGTGAAAGTGTTAGTTGCTCAGAGGTGTCCAGCTCTTTGTGACCTGGTGGACTGTAATCCGCCAGGCTCCTCTGTCCTTGGAATTCTCCAGGCAGGAATACTGGAGTGGGTAGCCATTCCCTTCTCTAGGGGATCTTCCTGACCCCGGGATCGAACCTGGGTCTCCTGCACTGCAGGCAGATTCTTTACCATCTGAGGCTCTAGGGAAGCCCCCAGTTTGATGAATTTTGACAGGATGTGTACCTCTGAAACCACCACAGTCAAGATCCAGACCATTTCCCTCACACTAAAACTTCTGATTTGCCTTTCATCTCACTTTTTTCTCCAGACTCAGGAGGCAACCACTGGTTTGCTTTCTGCCACAAACAGGTTCGTTTGCATTTTCAGATTTTCAGATTCTTCACAGGGTTTAAGTTCTCTATTCTGTCCCAGTCATCTGTCTATTTCTGTGCCAGATTATTTTTATTATTATCGCTCTGCAGTGTCTTACATGTCAGAGCTTGTTTATTTGTGGACCTTTCCTCTTCCATATACATTTTGGAATGCTTATCAAATTCTTAACAACATCTTAGAAGTGCAGTGACATTGCGTTGAATGTATAGTCTAACATAGGGGACAATTGACACCTCTTCCTTCTTAGCTGTAATGCTGTCCATGAACATAGTGGTCCCTTCTTTTTCTAATGACATTCAATTGAGCTTAAATTTTCTCTGTCATAAGATTTTGTTTTAAAACAAAAGTAATGTATTGTTTTGAGGAGAATTTGAACCTGGACTTCTTAGTCTGGACTTTAGAGGAAGGCAGAGGGTATGGGCTTGGGGGACAGGTCTGGCTTCAATCTCCGTTCTCCATTCACTTGCCTTCAGTGACACTGGGCAAGTTCTCTCCTTTGGTGGCCCCAGGCTTCTCCTTCCTCAGGCTGGATGCCAGCAGCCTCCTCCCCAAGGCTGCTGAGCTGCTGAGGGCTTTAAATGAGATAATGTAGGAGAGGCAGGGAGTACAACTTTGAAACATTTGCTGGCTAGTGAATGTTGGTGTCAGATATCTCCTGTGAGTGAAAGTCGCTCTGTCATGTCTGACTCTTTGTGACCCCATAGACTGTACTTACAGTCCATGGAATTCTCCAGGCCAGAATACTAGAGTGGATAGCCTTTTCCTTCTCCAGGGGATCTTCCCAACAAAGGGACCCAATCCAGGTCTCTCGCATTGCAGGTGGATTCTTTACCAGCTGAGCCACCAGGGAAGCCCAATACCTCCCCTAGTGCTGGCTTTAAATAGCACAGACTTTATACTTCTACTTCTTAGGGACTGATAATAAAGAAGTGTCAGAAAAGCAAAGTGAACAAGCCTACTACAAGCCTACTTGTAACGCTCTCCAAGTCTACTCATGTAAGCCCATGTTTCTACCTAGTTGTGTGGGGTTTCACCGACTGGGGAAGAAAAGACCCATTCATAAGACACAGTGAGGGGCTTCCCTATTGGTCCAGTGCTTGGGGCTTTCCCTTCCTGTGCAGAGGTGGGGATTTGATCCGTGGTCTGGGAGCTAAGATCTTACATGCCTTGTGGCTAAAAAACCAAAACATAAAACAGAAGCAATGTTGTAACAAATTCAATAAAGACTTTACAAATGGTCCATATCAAAAATCTTAAAAAAAAAAAAAAACAATTAGGGAACTCTATGTGACAGATGGCTTATAATCAAGGTTAAGTGGTATGGTGCCAGGGGAGTAAGGAGTAGGGAGAAATGCTGCTCGGTGAGGAGTGGTTTTTTTATTCAATTTTAAAATTTCAGTTCAGTTCAGTTTAGTTGCTCAGTCGTGTCCGACTCTTTGCAACCCCATGAACCACAGCATGCCAGGCCTCCCTGTCCATCACCGACTCCCAGAGTCCACCCAAACCCATGTCCATTGAGTCGGTGATGCCATCCAACCATCTCATCCTCTGTCGTCCCCTTCTCCTCCTGCCCTCAATCTTTCCCAGCATCAGGGTCTTTTCAAATGAGTCAGCTCTTCGCATCCGGTGGCTAAAGTACTGGAGTTTCAGCTTCAACATCAGTCCTTCCAATGAACACCCAGGACTGATCTCCTTTAGGATGGACTGGTTGGATCTCCTTGCAGTCCGAGGGACTCTCAAGAGTCTTCTCCAACACCACAGTTCAAAAGCATCAATTCTTTTGCACTCAGCTTTCTTTATAGTCCAACTCTTACATCAATACATGACTACTGGAAAAACCATAGCCTTGACTAGGCGGACCTTTGTTGGCAAAGTAATGTCTCTGCTTTTGAATATGCTGTCTAGGTTGGTCATAACTTTTCTTCCAAGGAGCAAGCGTCTTTTAAATTTAAGTATAGTTAATTTACAATGTTGTGTTAGTTTCAAGTGTACAGCAAAGAGATTCAATTATACACATACACATGCATATATTCTTTTTCAGATTCTTCTCCATTATATGTTGTTGTTCTATATATCGGCCCCTGTGCTGTACAGAACGTCCTTGTTTACTTACTTTATATATAGCAACGTGTGTATGTTAATCCTAAACTCCTAATTGGTCATCTACTTCCCCACCCGTCCCCCTCCTGCTACCCCCTCTGGTAACCATGAGTTTGTACCTACATCTGTGAGTCTATTTCTGTTTTGTAAGTAAGTTCTTTTGTGTCATTTTTTCAGATTCCACATATAATTGATGTTACATGATGTTTGTCTTACCTCATGGAAGACAAATATCTGACTTACCTCTCAGCACGTCTAGGTCCATCTGTGTGTGCTCAGTTGCTTCATCGTGTCCGACTCTTTGCAACCCCCGTGGACTATAGCCTGGCAGGCTGCTCTGTCCATGGGATTCTCCAGGCAAGAATGCTGGAGTGGGTTCCCATGCCCTCCTTTAGGGGATCTTCCCAACCCAGGGATCGAACTCGTGTCTCCTGCATTGCAGGCGGATTCGTTACAGCCGAGCCACTGGATAAGCCCCTATGTCCATTCACGTTGCTGCCAATGGCATTATTCCCTTCTTTTTTATGGCTGATTATATATATATATATATGGTGTATGTATGTATACACCACATCTTCTTTATCCATTTACCTCTCAGTGAACATTTAGTTTGCTTCCGTATCTTGGCTGTTGTAAATAGTGCTATGATGAACATTGGAGTGCATATATCTTTTCAAATTAGATAGATATGATGTTTATATGCCCAGGATATGCCAGATATATGTCCAGGATGTGCCAGATATTTGCTCAGGATTAGGATTGCAGGATCATATAATAACTGTTTTTACTTTCTTAAGGAATCTCCATACTGTTGTTGTCCGTAGTCACTATCAATTTACATTCCCACCAGCAGTGTAGGAGGATTCCTTTTTTTCTGCACCCTCTCCAGCATCTGTAATTTGTAGACTTTTTAATGATGACCATTCTGACTGGTGTGAGGTGATACCTTATTGTAGTTTTGATTTTCATTTCTTTAATAGTTAGCAATGTTGAGCATCTTTTCATGTGCCTGTTGGCCATATATATGTCTTCTTTGAAGAAATGTCTATTTAGGTTTTCTGCCTGTGTTTTGATAGGGATCTTTTTTTTTTTTTTTTTGCTATTACGCTGTATGAGCTGTTTGTGTATTTTGGAAATTAAGCCCTTGTTGGTAACATTGTTTGCAAATATTTTTCTCCTAGCTTGTAGGTTGCCTTTTCATTTTGTTTATGGTTTCCTTTGCTGTGCAAAAGCTTAGAAGTTTAATTAGATTCCAGTTGTTTATTTTTGTTTTTATTTCTATGATTCTAGGAGACAGATCCAAAAACGGATATTGCTGTGATTTATGTCAAAGAGTGTTCTGCCTGTGTTCCCCTCTAGGAGTTTTATTTACATTTAGGTCTTAAGTTCATTTTGAGGTTATTTTTGTATATAACGTTAGTGTATGTTCTGATTTCATTCTCTTGCATGTAGCTGTCCAGTCTGTAAGAGTTTTGACTTGACTTGAGTAGGATTAGATTACAGGGTAGTGAAGGGGCCTGAGAAACGAAGTGTAATTAGCATTTCTGTCTAGGGTTTTGGGAGCCTGGTATTGAACCTCATGACAGTAGATTTTGTGCCTAAATATAAGTGTCTTAAAAATCATTCTTTGAAATCAGTGGTAAGTGACTAGTATTGCCTAGGTAACTAACAGCTCTCTGTCATTTAATATAGAGGTTAAGAGCACTGTTTCTGGGTTTAGGTCTTGGCCTTACTATCTAGGAGCTATGGAACCTTAGGCAAGTTATGGAAGCCTTCCATGCCTCAGTTTCCCTATCCCTCACTGTTGGGTCTCATAACAGCAGGTACCTCAGAGGTTGAGGACTGTGTAAACCTTTGTCAGGTGCTTAGTTCCTGGCAGAAGGTAATCACAATATAAATGCTGTTCTTATGACTACTGTTGTTAATGTTCATTGCCTTCCTCTCGTATCTCGCTTTGAGGTGTGTGAGGCCTTACGCTCCAGAGTTGTTGGATGTCCAGAAAGACTGCTGGAGGCACAGTCCTGTAGAGAGAATTTTTTTTTTCCCCCCTGCAGATTGCCGGGCATATAGTGGGAACTTAGGTTGTAGGCTGAGCAAGTAAATGCATGGTAGACTGTGAAGCCAGGCCCTGTCTCTCAGGCACTGTCTTTTAGTCCTGAATGTCTTCAGTCAGGTGATTGAACCCGGGTCTCCTGCATTGCAGGCAGATTCTTCACCGTCTGAGCCACCAGGGAAGCCCCTTGGGAATAGCAGAGACTTGCAGTTCAGGACAAGCAAGTCATGGCAAATATTATAGGCGAGTCCAACAGATAAAGGAGAGGGATGCTATTTTATAGAGAAAAAAGGAGAAAGTTAGAAGGGTAGTTGTGAAGGAAAGTCCATTGGAAAAAGGTGAGCGTTCAGGGTGATGATATTCTTGCACTCACTGAGTCGCTGGGGTGTAGTTGACATCCTATGAGGAGATGCAATGTTCATCTTTTCCTGTTGGGGCATGTAAGGTTTTCCTTTATTAATTTTCACATTAGCATGCTAGAAGCAGGTTTTATTTTGCTGTATTCCTATTTTGATTCGACCTTTTAGCAAAGGTATAGTAATTATAGGGATTCAGACTTGTTGAAGATGAACTGTGTGCCAGACCCTGTGTAAGCCCTTGACTCTTGTGACAAGCCTGTAAGATGACTGTTAATATTATCATCCCCTTTTAGAGGTGAGTGTGGAGGGTAAGTGCTGTTGGTATGGCGCCATTATAATTACGTAGAATTGGGAAACACAACGTTAGCCTAGCAGGGCAATCCCATGACCTTGGAGGTTTATCAGCCTACACTGATGGTTCTCAGATTTCAGCACATATTAGAATCACCTGGAGGCTTGTTAAAGCGCTTGTGCTGGGTCCACCTCCACCAGAGTTTTGGAGGCAAACATCGATAGCTTGGGCTGGGACCTCATAGTTTACATGTCTAACATGTTCCCAGAGCATGCTGATGCTACTGGCCTGGGACCACTCTGAGAACCACTTCCATAATCAATACTCACATAAGTGAAGAGTCAGCTGCTCTTACTTCTACTTACAGTCAGGTGAGACGATTGCAGATTCAGAAATTTTAAATACTGTCCACCTCATGACATAAAAACTGAACTCACATGGCCCAGTTTATCTAGGCCAGCAGAGGGATGTCTGAGCCAGGCCAGGGCAGTGGAGAAAATGCTTTCTGTCCTTGCCAGTGTCTTCTGATATGGGTTAGATGGATGAGGACCCAGGGTGGAGAGGAAATTTGGAAATGCGAGTTAAGGCTTAATATTCGAAGCGAGAAGTGCCATCTAGGGCATTCCATCTTAGGAAGATACCTGATTTGTTTTTATTTTGTTATTTTCCACCCTCCCCACTCCCTGCCATAGGCACAAAAAGGCTTGGTGTCCGTTGTTTTAACCCTTTGGGAAACTTTACGCATGGAGAAATTAAAAATGCATGACGGTGCATAACCTGATAGGAGAGAGATAGATTATCTTATTTGATGGGATTAATTGTAGTAGTTTGTAGGAAAGCACTTAAAAAGAAGGGCTGCACCCGTCTCCAGTTGTGAGGTAAAATAGTCACATTGTGTCCAAATTTAGCTCCCACATGGGAAGCCCTCACCAAATGCATGATCCACTGTTATTCCAGATGAAGTTTTCTGTTTTGCAATTAAAAAAGAGTGCATTTCCCTCATCTCAGCAATGTTATACATGAAACTGAGGAATCAGAACATTTTCAGACTGAAAGCTTTTGTAGGAGAGGGTGTCTTAGGATCACCTCAGAGAAGGACATGCAGGTGAACTGGGAGAAGTGTTCCAGGTTTTTCCCTGTGCTAGTTGTCGGGCTTTCCTGTGGCCCCAGTAGCTGGGGTTAGCTTGTTTGCTTGGTGAGGTGACGTGGCAGGGCAGAGGATGGGAGAGGGCCAAGCGAAGACTGGGGAGGCCAGACAGGCCTGTGCACATAGGCCAGGTGGTGGAGGGTGACCATGTGCTGGGGGTCAGCCATGGGCCAGACCCCTGTTGGGCCTTGAGATGCAGAAATGCGCGAGATGGGGTCTGGGTTCCTAAGGGGCTCATGGGGGAGACAGGCACATCTGCAGATAAAGCCGCCACCAAGTGGTGGGCAGCTGCCCACCAAGCCCCCGGGGTGGGGCAGAAGAGCTGGACAGGGAGGTGGCCCACTCCTGGTTCCCCATGTGCCAGAGCACGTGAGAGGCTGACACCACAGGGTGGCACAGATGGACCCAGATCTGGTATAGTTTGGTTTTGTTTCCTTTTGTTTTTGTGATTTCCATTTTAAGTGAGGGGATTTTGACTGCAGAGGGCCCGCAGACACTGTAAGAATCCAGATCTGGGAGTGCCCTTCAGAACCACCCAGGAGGTCAGGGGGCGGGTGCCAGATGACTGTCTTTGCAAATGTGGCTAATTTTTAGCTATTTCCTAGGAACATAAAACCTGCAGAAGATGAATGGCTTTCTATCTTTAAGGTATATCAGCTTTTAAAAGGAAGATTCTTCATTAAAAGCAAGGTTCTGTGAAATTAAGGTTCCCTTAATTTCTGGCAAAGTGCTAAATTCCAGTTTCAGTTCTGTTTTCGGTGGTTTGCTTCTCACTTTCCTTGTTCTCCCTTCTCTCTCCCCCTCCTCTCCTTAATGCCTTTACAGATACCCTGCCAGCCAGGGCATGCCTGCCCACACTATGACCTTGGTGAACTTGGGCCTCAGCTTCCTTATCTGTAAGTGGAGAGCTTGGATTAGCTGACTGCTAGTCACCTGGTCCCCACATCTGTGAGTCCTGTCACTGGGGGACACCTGAAAGTGACTGGTGAAGCCCCTTTCATCAGTCGTTTATTATTCTATTAGTAAAATAAGTTATTTCAGAACTGCCTTCCCGGATCCTATTGGTTGTGCATCCAAACCACTTTATAGGAACAGCAGTAAGCGGTTGATGCTCCATTGTCGTATTTTACAGCTTGTGATCCATATCCCTTCTGGCAGACTGTCTGAGCTAAAGGGGCAAAATGTGCAGCTTTCAGTGTTTGATTCACGGGCCCACTGTGTGAATCCGAGAAGGATGTTATAACAAATGTTACCTAAGGACAAATGCTGTGGGATGTTACCGTTAATCTCAGGTTATGGGATGGGGTGGGGCGGGATGGGGGCTGGTTGGATGATACTCAGGTTAGGAATGGAACTCCCAAGGGTCATAGGTCAAGTGATGTTTGGGGGTGGAAGGAAGAAGTCCCAGGAGCTGAGAGGTAGAGAGAGTCACGAAGACTGTCCCCTGAGGAAGAGGGGAGGGTTGGCCGAAGGGCTCCCCCTTCCAGCTGCGGGGGACAGTAGCAGAGGCCAGAGGTATCAAAAAGGGGAGAGAAAAAGCAGCTGGAAGGGAGAGGTGCTTTTACCCTCCCTGCAAACATAGGCTGAGGGTTTGCCTGAGGCCAGTCTGAAAAAGGGGGCCTGAGGCCAGAAGGGCAGAGTCTTTTTCTCTGAGGGAAACCAAGAGGAATGGGCAGGCTGGGTGAGTGGAGGAGTGGAGGAAAGCCTCTGGCTGGCCTGTTGGGTATCCTGAGAGAAACATTTTGTCCTAAGAGAAAATCCGTGGCCTTCAGCCTGAGACAGGCTGCTGCAGTCACCTGAGACCAGGAGAGGGCAAGAGGGGACAGGTGCTGTCCTTTTGAGGCGTGGACCTTCTCCTGTGGGAAATGGCAGTAATAGGCACTGCGTCACAGAGTTGTCACCTGAGGCCCTTGGTGCATGCAGGAGGGTGTGGGGGCCTGCTTCCTGGTTGTGAGGTGACGTGGGCAGTGGTGGCAGGGGGTTACTGTCTGAGGGGGGCTGCCCTGCCGGTGCGTTGACCATTCACTTGAGTAGGGGGTCCCTGAGGGAGACTGAGAGCTGGTGCCCTGGGACTGCCCATCTGTCCCCAGCTCAGTGGCCATGAGCTGCTGGGATTTTTTACCTTGTGGCCTGTCATCCGATCCCTTGCTTTTCTTCCCCGTCTTATCCCAGAGCCTGTCCCTGTTCCCCATGTTTGACCCCAGTCTCCTCGCCCTAAGGCCCCAGGTGCACAGGATGGCCCATGTATGTCACGGCCTCTGTGGGAGCCTGCGTGGCGGCCTCAGTCTCTCATATAGGCCTTCAGACTCACTGGGACCAGCATCTCTGGCTTGGACGAGGCTGAGGATACAGGTGAGACCAAAGTCTCCGTGTGCGTGGAGTGTTCTTGGTGACGGGGCGAACCCCACAGTCAAGTCAGCAAGTGTGAGGCCTGGCAGCGGGTCAGGAGCCAAAGCCTTCCTGTGCTGTGTAAGGGCTCTGTGCCCCATCAGAGGGGGGGTCGTTTGGCTTCTGCTGTCCTGCCACTCTTTGTGCAGTGATACCTGAGTTCCTTTGAAAGGCCCTGGAGAGATAACAGCAGTTGTGCCCGGCTGACTTCCAGGTTTCCAAGGGGCCCTGGACATGGTGGACTTTCCCCTCCCTCTGATTTTAGAGACAGAGACAGGGTAGCATGAACACCTCAGGAGTATCTCAGGCCTCTTTTTGGCCATTGGTTTGAAGACCCAATCAGTGGTTCAGCGGTTCTTATTGGCGTCCATAGATGAATTTCAGGAAGCCACTTAAATCCGATTTGTCATTCTGGGTGTGCATTTTTCTGGCGAGAGTGTCAAAAGCTTTCATTAAATCCACCGGGAAGAGCTCTGAAAGGTTTATTTTTATGAAAGTGGATGAAAAGATAGAATTGGGCCATTGAGGGCTTCTCCTTATTGCCGTCTGTCCCCCTTTTAGAGGAACTAATGAGATGTGATTTGCCTAAAGCGGGGAGGCAGACACAGGCTGAGAGCCTCAGTACAGTTATCTGGGACTTGACATTGCTATGTCTTATGGTGGGAATGCATTCAGTTATTCCTCGGAGAGAAAAGAAGCAAAAGATGAGGCTAGCATCGTGGAAGACCAGCCAACTACTGGGAGAGGGGTAGGGGAGGCGTGTGTGATGCTACAGTGTGGTTTTGTCCTCCACTGAGCAGAAGGCTGAGGCTCGGGAGGAGAGCAGACCACTTGAGCAGATGCTGCTTCTCAGATTTCTGGGTCTGATGGGTACACAGCTCTAGAGAGGACACTGTTGGACTTTGGCTGTTGATGTCAACGTCTCCTGTCTTAGGAGACTCCGCTGCTTGAGACTTCCACAGTAGTTGACCCAAATAATAGAGTTCATGACAGTTGGCCCTCAAGATGAGGGTAACTTGTAAGAGGAAAGGCATTAATACTGAGTTATTTGATTCAGCGATTCTACTCGAGGGGTTTATTTTAAGAAATAGTGAAGACCACTATTTATCACAGAGATGTTTGTCATAGTGAACGGTTAAAAAGCTAGTATACAACAGTTTGGGGTTGGTTAAGCAAATGACGTATATCCAAATAATGGACTACTTGGCAACCCTTAGAAAGAAGATTATCAGAGGAATATTTGTAGAAAGTTTTCCAAAACACATTGTTATGTATAATGAGTTCTATACAGCATTCGTGAGACACACACTCTTCAGAAAACGCTGGTTGGGTGCCTACTATGAGCCAGGAGCCCGGCCGGGTGCTGGTGGTCCAGGGATAAACTAGGCAGATATGGTTCCCTCTCTTTAACCAGCATATAGTATCCTAGCAAAATAGTCAAGCCATATCGACTCTCTCATTAAGTTTTATAAATACTCAGAAGAGGACTATAAAAACAGTGACTCCTTAACAGGCACGATCAACCACCTGTGAAGTCAGATTCTGTCTGTTATACCCGTTACTGGCCACATCCTTGACCTGAAATCTCTGATTTTCTGGCGAGCTTGAGGTAAGTCACTGAGATAGTTTACTGATAACGCCTTCTTGTTAAACCATCTTCCCTTCTCCACTGCAGTGTGAGGCTCTGTGGGTGAAAGGCTGGTGAAGGCACCGTCACGCGGCGAGTGGGGCGCATCCCTGCTCTCCCTTCTGGCTTTGTTCTCGGTGCTCAGGTTGTCACAAGCCCGGCCAGCAGCTCACCTGGAATCGCCTCTTGTTCACCGTCGTCTCTCGTGGGCCCCACCTCATTCTGACTCGGGCCCCTGACTTGCTGTCGTCTGTGGTGTTCGCCACCATGTGGAGGAGTGCTTCATTCTTAGAAATCACCTAGTTTCAATCCCTTCTTGGAGCCTGGCGAAGCCTGGACTGGAACCTGTGCGTCCTGACTCCCAGATGGGCATCTTTTCGACGAGGCAGTAGTGTGGCTGCTCCCAGTCACCCAGGGACAGCTCTTCCAAGCAGGTCTGCACCCAGCACCGGCCTGCATTTCAAATTGGTGGCCCCACGAAGCTTCAGGAAAGCTTGATTCCTTCAAAGGCAAACGGGCAGCAGATTTCTTGAGGAAGAGGAATTGAATCACTGCGTCTGGTAGTGTGGCTACCTGTCCCAGTATTGAGACCCAGTCACACTGTCATTTGGTGGGCATGTGAAAGGGCTGCATTCTTGGCCAAACTCTGGGAGCTTCTACTGTGTGCGAGCAGGCCAGCTCCTGGGATCCACACAGGAAGGCATGTGGGTCTCTGTTGCAGGGGTCCCTCTCCAGACAAGAGTAGTCGAGATGGGCCTGACGACCACGCACTTGAGTGGATAAGATGCCCATCAGGGAGTCAGGACGCACAGGTCCCAGTCCAGGCTTCACCAGGCTCCAAGAAGGGATTGAAACTAGGTGATTTCTAAGAATGAAGCACTCCTCCACGTGGTGGCAAACACCACAGACGACAGCAAGTCAGGCGCCCAAGTCAGAATGAGGCAGGGCCCATGTGACGAAATGCGGTGACATGGACTCTTAGCAGTTAGGGCTAAAATGTTCAGGAAGGCAATCCCTGGGAAGGGTGGCTTTGAGGGCAGGATCACTAGGGGCACAGCTAATATCAGAGTCCATGTGAAGGTGACTGCTGGAGGCAGGGGGCGGCCTGTGCTGGCTGTTCAAGGCTGCTTGGCACTTACTTGCCTTTTAACCTAAGTTTGGCTTCTCTTCTTAGAAAAACTTTTTCACCTTCTCCTCCTCTCCGCATCTTAGCCTGTTCCTTCCCTTTCTCCCTGACTCCTTTTGTGCTTCTTCCATTTAGAAAATATATAAGCAGAAAGAATATCCTTCATTATCCCATGACCCAGAGATAACTATTAATACTGTTATTTGGATGTGTTTCCCTCCCATTTTGTCTGTAAATACTAGATGTGCACATTGAATAAACATTTTGACCAAATGCCCAAGGATGGAAATGTTTAAATATCACTGTTTCTAAAATTGACTTCTGAAATATGGACTATAAATCTGAAATTTTATAAATGTTATTAACAATGCTAATATGAAAAATTATAACAGAGTTTGACATTATGCCACAAGAACTTCATTTTTCAGCATGTATGATCAGTGTTGTGAACATTTTTGAACCTGGGTAGATGTTGACTTTCGAAGAAGGCGATAGCATCCCACTCCAGTACTCTTGCCTGGAAAATCCCATGGATGGAAACGCCTGGTAGGCTACAGTCCATGGGGTCGCGAAGAGTCGGACACGACTGAGGCACCTCACTTTCACTTTTCACTTTCATGCATTGGAGAAGGAAATGGCAACCCACTCCAGTGTTCTTGCCTGGAGGATCCCAGGGACGGGGGAGCCTGGTGGGCTGCCGTCTATGGGGTCGCACAGAGTCGGACACGACTGAAGTGACTTAGCAGCAGCAGCAGATGTTGACTTTCAGCTGAGGTGGAGGAGGTAGAAGCAAGGCTTTTATTCATTTATTTTGTTATTTATTTGGTTTGGCTTTTGAATTGCTTTTTATTATCTTGGCTAGCTGTCCATCTAAGATGCTGTAAGGTGTAGTTTGTATCCAACTTACTGAACTTTTGAGCAATGACTGGCATTTCCTCCTTAACTCCTGGACGTAAAGATTTCCTTGGTGATATCACAGTTTCCTTTGAAGTTATCCCTCACCCTGGCTTAGTGTGGTACGCAGAGGAGAATATGTCTGGATGATCTCAGAAGCAGAAATAAAATCTTAAATACATTTTCCTTTGATATTTTGGCCTGTGATTGCCGCTTCCCACAGCCAGCTGAGAGCATAGGGCATCCCTAAGCCTGGGCTCTGGAAGTGTGGCAGTGGAGCAATGTAATTGGCTTTTAAGATAACAAAGCTGTTTTCCAAATCTCCATCTGCATCTCAGCTTTCACTACCTGCACACCAATTTCAGCATCTCCCCTGGGGAAGAATGACAAAAGAATCTTTACGGAGGTAACATGTGAGAAATGTTTGCTCCTTCAAGGCAGCTCAGTTCCCAACAATCGACTGCTTTGCCTACAAGCAACCCTGGGTTGTCAGCAAGCAGGCTCTTTGATATTGTTAGTAAGTGTCCTGTGTCAATGCTGTTATCTGCAAAGTGCAGTGTTAGAATTTCCTTCTATGCAAACAGCCTTTTCACATATGTAATAACCAGCCTTCCCATCCCGTCTTGGAACATCTTGTGTAAGTACATGACAGAATCCCTTGGGCGTCACATGGTTTGCCTTTGGATGGAGGAGTGTTTTCTTCTGAGGTATGCTTCTGGAATGCTCACCAGCATTTGGAAATGAGTCTTTGGATGTTAACAGAAACTGTCCGAAGGATGTGCCTTGTTCCTATTGCTGATGCTGCCGTGCTGATGTGTAACCTCAGTGGCTGATCACATGCGTGTTCACGAATGCCAGGAATGATGTTTGAAGAAAGCATTCTGCTCTTTGGCCTTCTACGTGAAAATCAAAAATGGCAGTTCAGCCAAGAATGGTAACTGGAGACAATTGCATTGGATCCTCAAATAAGCAGAAATATATGTATCTATATTGTATTTGTATAGGTCTAAAATATATTTCTAAGATGTGACTAAGCAAATCTATCGTTTGCTTTTAAAAAATACAAACATCTTTTATTTATTATTCTGTTTTATGGTAAAATATACATAACTTAAAATTTGCCATTTTAACCATTTTTGAGTGTACAATTCAGTGGCGTTAAGGACATTCACGCTGATGCACAACCAATACCACCATCTGTCTTCAGAATGTTTTCATCATCCCAGGCTGAACCTTTGTGCCCATTAAATAATAACTTTCCATGCCCTCCCCCCTCTATCCTCTGGCACCGCTATTCTACTTGCTCTATGAATTTGACTATTCCAGGTACCTCATATAAGTGAACTAATACAGTATTTGTCCTTATATGTGGCTTATTTCATGTAGCATGTTTTCAGCATTCACCCATACTGTAGCATATATGAGAATTTACTTTCTTTTTAAGGCTTAATAGTATCCTATTGTATGTAGACACTGTACTTTTCTGTTTGTCTGTTGGTGGACGCTGGGATTGCTTCTGGGATGTTGCTTCTACCTTTTGGTGTGAATAATGCTGCTGCTGTGAATTTCTTGGAGTGAATCATCTTTAAATAGACTTTAAAAAAGGAAAGGAAAATCTGTGCCATTTTGTGATCAGTTTTATTAGAGGGCTACCACGGCCAAGTTTGGTCCAGGAAATGCCTCCCTCACAGACATGAAAAACCCCCAAGTACTTTCAACAGTGTTCAGCTGAAAGCTTTAGTATTTGCCTGAGGTCGAGAGAGCAGTTTCATACCACTTCTGAGCGGTCTCATCAGCGAACTTGGCAGCAACCTTGAGTGAGGCCTGTCAGGGTTCTTGGAAAACAGCCTGATGTTTTCATACCTTTTGCCCTGCTAGCTTTGCCTGTCAGTACCTCAAGAGGGAAACATCTGGCAGTAGCCCTGCTTCCTCAGCTCAGTCGTAGCTGCTAAGTCTCATCTGAACCCTTTCTGGATATATAGATAGGGTTTATGTAAGGGGTTTGCTCTTCAGTGAGCCTGCCTCTCTGTCTGGAGGGGAGCTCAGGGTCTGGGCTGCCGGCTGTGTGTATCCCACAAGGCCTCTTAATTTAAACTTACGTATTTTTTCAAATCAGTGTGGTAGGGTACGTCTGGTGGAGAATATAGGGCGGCATTCTCTCCCCTGACTCCATTCGGTGGGCCCCTGGCTTAGTGGTGTCTGCTCATCCTGCAATGACAGCTGAGATAATTTCTGGAGAAGTCGGAAATTGAGGTTAGTCCTGTTTTGTGGAAAAAGAAGTGAGATGTTTTGTACTTTGCAGGCTAGATAACAGTTAACTGTAATTAACCATGGTTTAAATGAGGCTGGTCAAGTCTGTTTGCTTATCCTGCTCATGTTTTCTCAAGACAAATGATATATCTGAACCCTGTCCATGAGTTTACTGATAGCATTGTGGATTTAAAAAATATATATTTATTTTGTTTTATTTATTTGGCTGTACTGGGCCTCAGTTGTGGCACTCAAGATGTTTCCTTTTTTTTTTTTTTTCCAGTCGTGACATGGGAACTCTTACCTGTGCCTTGTGGGATCTGGTTCCCTGATCAGTGATCAAACCCAGGTCGCCTGCATTGGGAGTCTAGAGTCTTGGCCGCTGGGCCACCGGGGAGATCCTAGCATTGTGAATGATAGTTTTATACTAAAGGTCTGTTTCCTTACTGCATGCTCTTTCTTTTTTAATTTTTGTCATTTCTCCTGGTCTTTTTAGTGATACATATGTGTATAGATTTGTAGAGTTGTGGAATAGATTTTGAAAGGTCGCTCAGTTTTCATAGGTGATCTCTGAAATGAAATAACGTACATGTTTAATCCTAAGTCATATAATTTTTATATGCAAAAGAGACTGATGGTCTCTTTTGCCCATTATTCAAATATTCTACTTCAAAGAATAACTGTAATACTGGCTGAATTAATTTTTTGATTCAAATACAAGTTTTAATTAGGGATGTATCTTTAGGAAAAAAAGATAATTGGGGTCTTTTTGTATGATTAAAATTTTGAGTGTGGCTCACTTACCTGGCAGTTTGTCAGGTAACTCGGCAAAAGCTTCTTTATCTTCCTTCTTGACTGTCAGGGAGCTCCTTTCTTTCATTTCCTTTTCCTCCTTTGGTTCTTGGGGACTCCGTGTATTCCTGTTCCCTGATCTTCCCGATTGTTCCTTCTCCGACTCCTTCCCTATTGCCTCTGCCTGACCTGTATGTATGTGTCCGTGTTTCCTGAGGTTGGACCCTCGAGTCTCCTTGCTCAGCAGCCTGGCCTATGCAGATTCCTGCAAGGGGCCACTTCCCTTTCTCAGAGGTGGGATGGAGGAGGTTGGGGTCCACCTGGTAGAAGGGGCTCTGGTTCCTTATTGTTTGGGACGTGTGGTCAGAGTAGTTTAGGTCCTGCTACCCAGCCTGTGTGGGAAGAAGTGACGGAGAAAGTGCAGACCTGTTTGTACCAAGGTCTCTATTTTAGGAGTAAATTTATTGATATATAGATTAAATTTGATCGTTGCATTTTCTAATTTGTATTTCATTTCCAGACTTGTTAATGCGACTATTACTGGAATAAACAGCGGCCTGTATTTCAAATTTAATGCTATTCTTAATTTTTGAGAATTCAGTAAATAATAAAATCTCAGCCTGCTCACAAAGGCTCTGGTTTGTCTTATTCCTCTATTGACATGTAGAGGGTGAGTTTTGTACACTGTCCACAGTAAGAAATGTTTAAAGATAGATAGTATTAGAAAGTGACTTTAAGAATTCATTTTTTTCCTCTCATCGATTTATTGCCTGTTGCGTCTTTAAGATCCGTTTAGATGTTATGGCTGTTTAAAATAGTTACACGATATTTCTTTTATGACATTAGAGGATTGTACAGTTGAGCTCTTTACTACTCAATTTTGTTTATTACTTTGAGTTAACATTTGGAGGTACTATTTCTGACGCTGTATACTTCAAGACTGTAGTTTCTTGGATTTTTTTTTTTTTTAATTTACTAAACTGCCTGGTGGAGATTTTCTTTATCAGATTCACTCATTTGTGGAGCCCAGATGTTTATGAAAAATGAAAGGAAGGGAATATCGACTGTTGGAGGGCACACAGCACAGTGCAATGAAAGTAAAATCAGGGCTTTTGAGTCTTGGCAGAGATGGGTTTGGGTGCCTGCTCAGCCATCCCTGACAGCAGGATGTTGATCTAATGACCTGAATTATTTGAATCTTAATTGTCACATCTGTAAAATGGGGACAGTAAGGCTCATCTCACAGAGTCATGATGGGATCGGGCCTGTGAACGCCCAGCACATCACGGATGTAGAGTTAATGGTAGTGATTGATTATAGCACTTCCTCTCCTGAGGCCAAAATGTACTAGAAAGTGATTATAGTTTTCTGTTGTTTTCTTTTATCATTTACCATTTTAGAGGATATGGAGGTAGAAATGAGGAAAGTCTAGAGTGACTTGAGAACCTCATTTTATTGTTGGAAATAAATTCATATCAGTGCATTTCTTTCTTTCCCCTGATTGCTTCTTTCCCCCACCCTGTGAAAGACGGTGTTAAAAATAAAACAAGTTACAGTAAGATTTTCTCTGTGTAGAACCTTTGTAAATGAATCAGTCTGACTAACTAGTTCCTTCCCCAGGGAGTAGAGGCTTTTCACTTATTTTTTCCTCATTTTAAATTTGTTTAATATGAAAATATTTTGAACAACTAGAAAACAGAATAATATAATGAATCCAGCCCTCAATTTTGTTGGATGTTTGTTTGATGTGTTTTGGTGTACATATTATTATTATTATTTTAAATATCCTATCTCCACTGGTCTATAAGTTCAGAGACCTTACTGTCCGGTGCCTAAGACAGTGCTAGGTGAGGGACAGGCTCCAGATAAGCTCTGTGCATCCTTCTGCAGGGCCTGGACCTCTCTTCTTCTCAGAGGTAACACTGGCACAGATAGGAGAGCAAGGAGGAGGAGAAATACCATGCTGGGTTCAGCCAGTGACACAAATATGTGTAACGTGAGGACCACCCTCGAGGATTTTAGTGCCATGATGTAAGATAGGACAGTTGAATTCAGAAATAGCTCCTAAAGAAATCAGAACATTCTCCCTGCGTTTGCTGAGCCACAGAGTAGCTGGTTATCAGAAGTAACTGTTGGGATGAGCTTTAAGGAGCGTGGGGAACATGCTAAGGAGCATGAGGATGGGGCTGGACTCTGTAGGCTGACAGGACAGTTGGGCCTGAGCTCAGCAGTGGGAACAGTGTCTCCAGGGACTGGAAGGAGGTAGTTCCGGCCTGGACTCTGTTATCAGAAAGGAGGGGCAAAAGAAGAGTCACATGTCCACGGAGCAAGACTGTTGCGCTCTTATTACGTGTAAGTCGGATGACTAGGCCCTTAATGAGGCAGTGTAGTATTCTAGGTGAAAAACTGACTTGCTGGAAGCATACGGTCCAGGATTAAGGCGAAGTCCCCTCTTTTGCTAACTGTGTGGCCTGAGGTAAGCCACTTAACCTCTCTGAGCATCAAGTCTGATGTGAGGGCTGTTCCTATTTTGGCTACTGAAGGTAAGAACACCGAACTGAGTTCTTGGCCAGACATTCCATCTTGCCTAGACGTTCCATCTTGTCTGTGGGAATTCAAAATAGGTAAATGTTGAAGAGTGTGACTTTTTGATTGGTCACAAATGTACAGAGTGACCTCAGATACGTGAAGGCATGTATAAAACGACTACAAAGTGAACTCACCTTGCCCGCCAAGTCTGTACTTCTCTAGTATCTTGTGAAAAGACCATCCTCTTCCAAGTCATTAAGACAGAACCAGGGAGGCATCAACAATTCCTGCCCTGCTACCCCTGTGTCCCTCCAGCCCCAAAGCAAGGTCCCTTTACCTCCTTACCAGCTCTTGTGTTCCTCTGTGTTCCCACGGCCTCGTTGCTGCTCGCCTGGATTTCTATACGTACAGCCCTCCACCTCCTGCCCTGTCTTCATTCCATTCTCCCAAACGTTGTCACAGTCCTCTTCCTCACCTGCCAGGGTCGCCGTGTGCGTCCTGCTTAAATATGTCCCTGGTTCCCATTGCCCTCAGGAGACAGCCTGAGCGTGAGTCTCCCCTGATGGCCCCTTGTCATCCTCTCAGGTATGAGAGGGTCCCTTCCTCAGTGGGTCCTGCTTCCATGCCTTCTGCCCACTCCGAATGCCTTTCCCCTGCTTGACTCATCTCATTTATTCTCATGTTTGAAGACTTAACTCAGAGTCAAGGGAGGAGCCCTGCCCTCCTCACCCACTCTGTGGTCTGGGCTGGGGTTTCCCCTACACCTGCCTCCGTTATGCCACCAAGCGCACTGGCTTGTGATGGGCTACTTAGCTGTTTCCAGAGTGAACACGCTTGAGAGCACAGCCTGTTTTGTTAAAACAAACAAAAAAAAGCAAAACCCTCATGCTTCTTTGTGCCTAGCCTGGTGTCTGACACATTGAAGGTTCTCAAAAAAGATTAGTGAAATATGCACGGATGAGAAATTAGTTTTTTATCTTCCTCAAACCAGGAGGACTGAAGCTGGGTAACCAAAGCGTTCTTCCTCCCCACCTTTCTGCCTGTATCCATTCCAGCATCTGCTCAACAGCCAGCTGTGACGGAGGAGAAGCATATGGTTGACTTGAAAGAGGCAGCTGGGATGTGACTGTGTGTGAAATATACTCACCTGCCCTCCCACCCCACCCCACACAGGATGGCAGTCCTGACACCTCATTCTTGTCTTTCTATTTGTGGTCTCCTTAAGTGCCTCTGCAGACATGATCTCATCCGGTGCGAGGGGCTGTAGCCTGGTTACTGGATGGGAGCACGCAGTGATGATGACCCCTTCTTTGTAGATGCAGAAAGGGCGATAAGGAGTGAACAAATTTGCCCAAAGTTAGTGAGTCGTTAGTGATGGAAGGGCTTCCCCAGTGGTCAAATGGTAAAGAATCCGCCTGCAATGTGGGAGACCCAGGTTTGATCGCTGGGTCAGGAAGGTGCCCTGGAGAAGGGAATGGCTACCCATTCCACTCTGCTTGCCTGGAGAATTCCATGGGCAGAGAAGCCTGGTGGGCTTCATGAGATCTCAGAGTCGGACACGATTGAGCGACTTTCACTTCACTTTAGTGGTGGAAGAGACCAGATTTTGAGCTGAAGTCATTTGCTCTTTCTCCTCTTTTATAACTGGTAGAACTGGGTTGTATCAGATTGATGTTTTCACCTATAATCATTAAAAAGGAAGATTGGCTGAAGAGGTAGGGTTCTGAGGCCTGTTCTGGGCAGGAATGAAGAAGTTGCCTCGTTTCAGTTGGTCAGTTTGGGAATATGATTCAATTCAAACAATTTTCCTGCTTCACAACCCAATAAAGTAACAACAATAAAATCTTAGTCCTTTTTAAGGTGTACTCTTGACATTCTACTAAATCCTTTAAAAGTACTTTTTAAATTTTCCTATTCCGAAATTCTGGCGTCGTTGCATAAACTTATGCAGCACAAGAAAATGGCTTGCTAGCATTCAACAGTCACATTGTCGATTTCCAGGAATATCTAAATTTTGAAAATTGCAGCCTCTGAAGTGGGCTATTGCAAGGGAACCACGCCTACATGTTTAAATTAAACTTTGGGCTTCTGACAGCCAAGATGAAGGTAGAATGAGATTGAAAATGCAAGGGTAAAACAATTAGGACACAAGATAAATTCAGACAAGGAGCAAGCCTTGTGTGGTAGTCTTTTACTTTGTTGGGGGACAGGGGGTTGGACACTCACTCTGTTGATCTCTGACAGAGCTGTCTAGTTTTGTTGTCTTGTCAGTCCTCATTCTTAACTCTTTCAACATTTGGTCGCTGAGCTGTTCCAGCTCCCCGCTACATTCACCCGCGTGCGCCTCTCTTCTCCTCCTCCTACTTGCAAACAGTGGTAATCTCAGGCTCCTCCGGTCCCTTGCCGGCTATTGGTTACTTCTACCACCATCACTCCACCATCCACACCCATCTGTGGTTGTCTCATTATTTTGGTCCCTGATGGTGTTTGTGTGGGTGCATGGCCGTTTTTCTGTATCTGGATATCTTTACTTATTTTTCCTGCTGTCTTCCCAGACTTGGTAGCTTAAAAACAAGCTGACTTTGCAGTGTTTGTGGTGGAATGAACCTTTAAGATCATTTGCCTTGTCCCATGCTAGAATTAAAAGGCTCAGGGAGGAGATGTGGCTTGTGTAATTTGACAGTCCTCAGTTAGTGTAACCAGGCTAGAACCCCTCAGAGCTTCTGTGTTGACCCCTCCTCGCACATTGGCCCTCCGTGGTCTCCTGAACCATCGCTGTTCCCTCTGCGAGGAGCTGCAGAACTATTTGGCTTTCACGTGTCCCCTCCATCACCACAAACCAAGTGTCAAGTATCCATTCACCAGGACCTACCGGTTCTTTCTTATCGGTAAGAATTTCTATTGTAACAATTTCATTCTTTAATAATGAAAAAAAATTACCAGTAGTGAAGTTCTCTTTTTTGGAGCGTGTAGATCTACGAGTTTTAACACATGCCTATAAACAGAGTAGAGAATAACCCAGCACCTCTCAAACTCCCTGGTGCTGCTTGCCTCTTTGTAGTTAAACCTTCCTCCTCCCCCTGGCAACACTGAACTGTTCTCTGTCACCATAGTTTTGCCTTTTCCAGAAAGTCCTGTAAGTGGGACTGTGTAGTGTCTATCCCTTTGAGACTCGCTCTTTTCACTTAGCATAATGCATTTGGGATTCATGCATATTGCTGTGTGTATCAATCACTTGTCCCTTTTTATTAGTAAGTGGTATTCCACAATATAGGTATGGCACTGTGTGTGTTTACTCATCATGCCAGCAGAGTGTGAGAATCCTAGTTGCTCTGAGTTTTTGTCAGCATTTTATATTGCCAGATTTTAAAATTTAGCTATTTTGATAGATGTATAATGGTCTCATATTGTGATTTTAATTTGCATTTATTTCTTTAATGATTAATTATGTTGACCATCTTTTCATGTGTGTATTTGCTGCCTGTTAGGTATATCTGTTTATCTGTTATCCTTTATGATGTTTGTTTGACCCACATCAGTATCACATCCCTATTCCATCTGGCTATTGTGCCTGACTTTCTATGTCAGCATTATTGCCCAGGTACACAGTACATTCCAAGGTCAAGGCCTGAGCTTGGAACTTTATATACATAATCTCATTTTACCCTTATAAAACCCTTGTGAGGTAAGTGGTGTCTTCTGTTTTTATGATGCAGAGCCTGTGTTCAGTAGATATTTGTTGAATGTATGTATGCTATAAGCCATTATTATACTCATTGACAAGTTCAGTGACTTTGGGCCAGTCATTTCACCTCTGAGTTGGTTTTCTTATCTGTTTAATAGGGATCTATATCGCAGTATTTTCTCTCAGGGTTATTGAGCAAAGGGTTTCTTTCTTTCTTTCTTTTTTTTTTTAAGATTTTTTTTTAGGGTTGCCCTGGAGGTCAAGTGGTTAAGAATCTGCCTTGCAATGAAGGAGACACTGGTTTGATCCCTGGTCTGGGAAGATGCCACATGCCACAGGGCAGCTAAGCCCTTGTGCCACAACTACTGAGCTGGCGCTCTAGAGCCCGTGCTTCACAACAAGAGATGCCACTGCAACCAGAGAGCAGCCCCCTGCTCAGTGCAACTAGAGAAAGCCTGCACACAGCAATGAAGACCCAGGGCAGCCTAAATACACGAATAAAAATTTAAAAAGCAAAAATAAAAACCACTTTATAAAAAAAAAATAGGGAAAAAAATTACTTATTTATTTCTTTGGCTGCTCCGGGTCTTAGCTGCAGCGTGTGGGATCCTTGATCTTCACTGTGGCGGGTGGGATCTCTAGCTGTGGTATGGGAGATCTGTTATAGTTTCCTGACCAGGGATTGAACGCGGGCCCCCCCTGCATTGGGAGTTTTAGCCACGGACCACCAGGGAAGTCCCCATGAGCAAAGGTTTTAAAGAAGAATGTAGAAGGTTGTCCATGGCATATATTGAGAAACCATTAGCAGTGGCCGCTTCTGTTATTCTCTTCAAACACTTCATGGTGTACTGAGGCTGTTTCTGCCCCTTGCTGGCTACCTTCCTTTGGAAAATTGCCCCTTAGCAAGTCTCCTCCTCCACTCTGAATCAAATATTAGAACCAACACAAGACTGAGCCTTTTGATTTTAAGAAATATGTTACTCTGGTAGCTCTGTGTAGTGACTCACTGCAACGTGGCTAAAGTACTGGAGTTTCAGCTTCAACATCAGTCCTTCCAATGAATATTCAGGACTCATTTCCTTGACTAGCCTTGACTAGACAGACCTTTGTTGGCAAAGTAACGTCTCTGCTTTTTAATATGCTGTCTACATTGGTCATAACTTTTCTTCCAAGGAGCAAGCGTCTTTTAATTTCCTGGCTGCAGTCACCATCTGCAGTGATTTTGGAGCCCCAAATCTTCATAGTAACCCTTTAAAATAAAAGCCCCATTTTACAGATGAAAACGTTGTGTGCAGTGGCCGTTTGACTTGCACAGTGTGACCGCTCGATCTTTGACCATGCTCACTGCTCTTACTGGAGGCCACTCTGCCTCAGTGCCTGCCATCAAGCCATGACAGCTGCTGCCTGCCGGGTGCCGAGAAAGCTGGCACACCTTCTCCCTCTGTGGCATCTGTTTTCTTCATGGGGGCTGTTCCTAAGACCCATGGCCAACAATTGTCTCCCCCAAGCCCTGGGACCAGGTACTTTTATTTTGTCCAGAAAGTCCACAGTAGAAAGAACATGAGCTTTAAGTCAGAGACAAGGTTCAAGTGGTATCTCAACCATTGTCTTTATTGCCTATGTGACTGTGGCCAAGTTATGTAAACTCCTAGAGCGTAGATTTCTTCAGCTGTCAAATAGGAATAATACATGCTGGTGGAGATGTGGGGACAGAAACAACACAAGAAAGCACTTAGCAAGCGCGTGGCGCATTGTTGATGCTTTGCAACTGGTAGCTGCAGTTATTGTCACCATCGCAGGCAGGGCCTTCTAGCTAGTCTTAGGAGGCTGAAAAAGCTGTTGAGAGTAGTGGTTAGAATGTGGATTCTGTGGTAAACCAGCTTCAAATCCTTGTTCTACCACTCATCAGCTGTGTGCTGTGCACAACCTAATTGCTTTCTATGCCTCGGTTTCTGCCATCTGTGAAATGGGTGTAGCAATAGCTGCTACCTCACAGGGAGAAATGATTGTAAAGAGACAAGAACTGGAAAGAGGTTGAGTTGAAACAACCCCATTTTGGTCACTAACACCATTGTTTCTTTCAGTGACATGATAAGAGCCTCCTTGAAATTTACAGTAACTTTTCTTCTCTCCTGGCAACCCACTCCAGTATTCATGTCTGGAAAATCCCATGGACCGAGGAGCCTGGTGGGCTACAGTCCATGGGGTCTCAAAGAGTCGGACACGACTGAGTGACTTCACTTTCTTCTTCCTGCCCAGATTGAAAGAATTTCTCGTTTTTTAAATTTAATGCCAACAGAAATGTTTGATACTATGATTTTACTGGAAATACAGATTAAATTGTCACAAAATTATTATCTCCACCTAAGACATTGAAATAACTAAACCTAAATAGAATGTCTTTTTGTCTAGAGAATACCTAAGAGTTTTTAGGTGACTATATAAAAACACAGGCAACTCGGTATTAAAAAAAAAAAAAGACAGCAGCAATACACTATTTCTTTGAAATGATTCGACTCCTCAGCTTTAAACTTGAATTTGGCTGGATTGCATGTGAGTTAATTTTTTTCCCCTTCAAGTTGACAGTAGTAAGCAGGGACCATAGCTGTGAGTCCACCAGGAAGAAGACAACCTCTGAATTCAACATAGGTCTAGAAATCCAGTGTGGGCAGTGTGTGGTGCCGGCTGGGTCTGCATCAGTATTCCGAAGTCTGTCCTATGACTAATATGTTCCAGCTGTCTGGGTCACTACTTTGGAGTACTGTTTATTTGTAGCGGCGATGCTGCAAATAGGAAAAGCTTTCCCTTTTGTTGGTTGAAAGCTTTGCTGGTGATTAGCAAAACAAGCAAGCCTCTTATATGGAGAGAGACAGGAAGGGTGGCTAAATAGTCAATTGTGGCAGCTACTTTGGAAAACGATCTGGCATTTCTGAGAAGCTGAACGTATGTGATCCCAAGCCCTGCTCTCTTCTTCTAGGGATACGCCCTGCAGAAACTCTTGCTGTGTGCACCAGGGGACGAGCACTAGAATCTAAATGGCAGCATTATTCTTAATAGCGAAAACTGAACAATCCCCAGATGATCCTCAGCAGTAGAATAGAGCGGTAAATTGTGGGTAGAGTCACACAGTGAGAACAATATGGTGGTGAAAAATCAGCTACAGTCACATGAGTCAAGAGGGATGAATCTCAAAATCAAAATCTCAAGAGGCGAGTCTGAATACAGTCCTGGTTTCCTTTGTATAACAATTAAAACCAGGCAGAACACAACAATATATTGAGAATACAGATGTGATAAAACCATGAGAGGAGCAAAGGAGTAAGTCAGAATTCAGGCTAGTGGGTTATCTCTGATGGGGAGAATCGAGGGTGCGGAGCAGAGAGGATCTTGAGTAACACACCAGGATGTGTGGTATAGATGGGATTGTATGTATCTAGACTTCATCTTACATGTACCTAGATCTGGCAGCGATCTGGGGCTCCTGAGTTTGAAGAGAATACTCTGAAACAGAGACCATTAGGAGTTTTCTGGGTGTACTGTGATGTTAAAATCCCCGCCAGCTTGACACGTTCTCCCAAGGCCATCTTTAAGGAAAGAGAGAGATTGCAGCCCTTGCTCCCTTCCTCCACATGTCAGGGTGTAACTAGAAATGAACTAGGCAGGTAAGGGTAGGTGTTTTAGCTTAAAAATTCATGCAACGATTGCGTTCAACTTCATAATGCACATGTGTTTCATAATTAGCAGTGTTAGTATCACGGATTCATGTACTCATCCTTCCTTCCCCCAAATCTGCGAGTAAAGTTGTTGTTTCCAAAGGTGCGTCATGTTTTTTCCCTTGGTTTAGTGTTGCTCTTCTTGGTCAGTATTCCTGGGCTCCAAGTGCTCTTGTCTGTGGGCCGTGGAATCGCATCCTATCTTTTTTGTGAGCCTCAACATCCCTGTGAACAGGTTTTCCAACCCACAGGAGGGGTGGCTGCTTGGGGAGGTTCTCTCAGCTTTTAATCAGGCTAGTGAGTGGAGGAGGCGGGACTGAACTCCAGGGGAGGGGGCCCTTGACTTTTGTACACCAGCACCGTCACATGGCAGACCTTGTGACCTCTAAACCTTAGTGTGTTGCCTGTAGCATTTTGGTGACCAGCAGGTGACGGGCCACTTGAGGCTGTCACGGAGGGCTACTACCTTCTCCCCAGCAGTAGTTTTGACACTCTTTCCATCTTTATTGGCAGAACAGTCAGTGTCTGTGCCGTTGTATTTTACTATATTTTGCCTTTTATAAAAAATGAATGGAAAAATCCTCAACAGCGAGTGGTAATTGTCTATTGTTGTGGCAGAGATGAAAATTACCTGGGGTGCCATGTGAGGCTTGTTTTACTTCCTCTGGCCAATAGTGTGCCCTCTGGAAAAAGAAGGGAGAAAAATGAAATATACATATATATATATAAATGTCAAAAATACATTAAAGGTTATTGTGTTTCAAAGGGAAGTATAATTACTATCAGTAATTGGTGATCATGAGTACAATATTGATGGTACTATTAAGAATGATTATTAATAGACACTCTTAGGGTGGGTGTGCCCTTCATCCACCCCACTCCCTCTTCCCCACCCCCTACCCCCCACAGTGCCGTGTGGCTGTGCTCTTTGGTCGTTTGGCATTGAGGTTGGGTTCAGATGTTGCTGTGTGGAGGGTGGAGTGGGGAGGGTGGGGACAGCCTGCACAGTGAGATAAGCCCTGAGCTTGGGGTCAGAAGATCCAAGCGGCAGTTTCATGTCTGGTATGTCTAATTGAATGCCCTGTATCATCTCTGACCCTAATCTGCCTTCTCTGGAGCATTCAGGAAACACCCCTTGCCTCACAGGGCTGTGGCAAGATCAAATGTAATAGATAATGTGAGGTGTGGTGGAGGCATCGGGTCTGTGACCGGCAGGCCCGTGGGCCACCCTGCCCAGGGAGCACAGTGGTCGAGGGAGCATGTGTTGTAGTGTGCAGTAATAGACTGGTCCTGGATGCCTTTCCTGGGAGGGACGTTGCCTGGAGGTGTGGCCAGTCTGGTGTGGTTCTGCGAGGTAAGTAAGTGCCTTCCAAGTGTAGCCTCAGAATACCAAGTCAGAGTCAAGTTCAGGTCCTTAATAAAGCCTCAGTTTTTGTTCCAGTGGAGTTTGGGCTACATCACTGCCCTGAAATTTATGTGAATTAAAAGAAATTACTGAGGAATTCCTTTGTTCCAGAAGTCCCTTGAGTGGGTGAGGCCAGTGGTTGTTCCCTGCATTCAATTTGTGATGGGATCGTTTTTCTCTGCTTTCACATTTCTCCTTGCCTAAAAAATAATTACAACAGTATTTTAATCTACAGGCTCGACACAGATTAAGAACATTGTGTCAACTGAAATAGCATTAACTTAATAAAAATCACTGATGGTAACATGCTGTTTTGCTTCTTCTTGCAGGATGAGGACAGCATGAACATCCCTAGGTGTGCCTCTGGGCAGATTTAGCCATTCGCTTTTGATTAGAAGAAAGAAGGCCACCCACTTGAAAGGTGAGCAAAGATTTCCATGTGTCTTTTTATTACAAAATATTTCAAACTTACTGAAGAGTTAAAGGATGAGCAGCAAGTTTTGTGTGTCCACGACCTACATTTAACATGTTAGCATTTTGCCATATTGTGTGTGTGTTCCGGTTTCCACATTTTCCTGCTGAAACATGTGACAGTAAGTTGAAGAGATCATGATGTTTTTATCCTAGATTCTTGGGGATGCAGTTCCTAAAATTAAGGATATTCTCTCCTGAGAGGCATTTTAGAACATGCATAAACTCTATGGCAGAATCATTTAGTTAAGTACAATTACATTTAGGCAATGATTTGCTTAATGGGCAGACCTGTAATATGAATTTGTTTGATATGAAAAACATCTGAATATAAAGAATTGGAATTTGCACTCTGCATGTGCCCTGTGTAGCAGAGGATTCCTGTGCTTTCTCTGTTCCTGGTAACGTGCCAGTCTGCCCCACTGTGGCTGATGTTTGTTCTCAGATCAGGGGATTGGATTACTGCTCTTCCTCCTTCCTAATCAGCCTTCACATGTAGACCAGTCTCTGTGATTTAATGTGATCAAAGGTCTTAACTGATTTTTGAAAACCGAAACTTACAGGAGAATATGAAAAGAACATGAGTGGTAATGTCTAGTTGAGTTTCAGTTCAGTCGCTCAGTTGTGTCCGACTCTTTGCAATCCCATGGACTGCAGCACGCCAGACTTCCCCATCCATCACCAACTCCTGCAGCCTGCTCAAACTCATGTCCACCGAGTCGGTGATGCCACTGAGGTACTAGTTGAGGTTAGTGTAGTAAAATCAACATTAGACAGAGTCAGAATGATTCCCAGCCCTGTAATTTGACTACCTGCATTGAAACTTTACTTGCGTTCTTAGAGATGTGTGTTCTGTTCTGATTACAGTTATATCAAGGCCAGTTACACAACTGTTCATTACAATTCTGTGTAATTCTTGCAAGGTGGCTGTTGGCTATTCTACATTCTAATCTCAGTTACGTTCCATTTATGGTATCTTCTTCAAGTAGTCCCTGAGTATTGAAGCATTTCTTCATAGATGTTTATGAACTGGAGTTAACTATTCAGAGCATTATTTTAAAAGAAGTATATTTAAGCGAGCCACTTAGAGTGGTGGAGTCCTTTTTAATATTCTCACTTCTCATTTAAAACAGAAAGTTAGTGATAGCAGTAAAGTTTCTGAAGGGCACTAACATTTTGAAGGAGCTTAGACTGGAATTACAGATATCTCAGAATGATCTCGTTGGCTTTCTCACTGTCTGGTTATGTTTTGAGATGATGAGAAGGATGGTTGGGGCTCCATATGAGGCAAGAGGCTCTGAAGGATGATGGAAGGGGAAGCCTTATGGGGCTCTGTGTGGGGCCTTCATATGGCTCTCTGGACCACTTCCAAGTGGTGGCATGTTTTTATTTTATTTTTTAAGCTTTTTATTGAAATAGAACATATATGCAAGAAAATATGCATAATGTACGTGTATAGTTCAATGCAGCTTTCAGACTAAGCTCACTTATGTCACCAGAAGCCAGACCAAGAAATAACACTTTTACCACAGCCTCATGCCTCCTCTTGACACTTGATACTGGACATGACCTACTCGGTGGGGAATTACTCTCTTGACTTCTAAGAGCATAAATTAGTTTTGCTTGTTTTTCTTTGTGTGTGTGTGTGTGTGTGTGTGCGCGTGTGAGAGATATAACATGATTATATAATGCAGATTGTATTCTTCCGGGTCCAACCTTCTTCAGTCAACAATGCATGACAGAGATACCTGCATATTGTTGCATTTAGTTGTAGATGGATCATTTTCATTGCTGGAGAGCATTCCATTTGTGAATTCAGCAGTTTATTCCTTCAGTTAGTTGCTGGTGATTGGGGGAGGGCACTCTGAAGCCTTAACCAAGGTTTTATCCTCATTGTGGTCATGGTTGAGATGTCCTGAGTTGTCCAACCTCTACCTGGCTTTGCTGTGATGTGAAGGAGAAATCCTGGGAGCAGATGCAAGGTTGAGACACAGTTGGAAAGAGTGGTGTTTCAGGCCTGTGATGAGTCCTGTTCTTTTTCCTGTGACTCACTGCATCCCTTTTCTCTTTGCACTCCATTGGCATGTGTTTTGTCCAGCCTTTTGTCAGCCATTAGAACTTTTCCTGCAGCCCCTCCTAGGAGACCATGACTGTATCAAACACTAGGCAGTCAGTAAGTATTTGAAGTCCATTGGATGTTGACATTATAGATGAAGCGTGCAGAGTTGACAGTCATGGGCTTGCTCTTGAGGAGCCTATGTTGTGGTTATGGATTCACAGTTATGGATATGGGCCACATTCCTGGAAACCAGTTGTGCTATAAAGTTTAGGATGTAAACTCAGAGGCTTGCATGGGACTGGCTTACATCATGATGGAAATTAATAGGGAGCAGGGTTGCTCAGTAAGGAGTGATGGAGCTATGAGGAATGATTATATATGCCCTGCCCAATTTTTGACCCAACAAAACATGTCTGGCTGAATTTAGCAAGTCCACCAATGTCCAGCCTTTAGAAATAGAGTGTTCACTGTAAGGAAGTGGTTCTCATGCGATTTGAATGATTTTCTAGCCAAATTCTGTTTTTATAGATAAAGTTTTATTTGAACACAGCACAATCATGCTCATTTGTGAACATATTGTCTATGACCATTTTTGTGTTACAACAGCAAAATTGAATCGTTGTGAAAGAGATTGGAATATCTGCAGCAGTGACCATGTGGCCCACAATGGCTGGGATGTTTACCATCTGGCCCTTTGCATAAAAGTTTGCCACCTTCTGCTTTACTTCATCAAAGCAAGAACACAGTAACAGTAACCTCTCTAGGCTTCCCCGGTGGCACTAGTGGTAAAAGCCTGCCTGCCAGGGCAGGAGACAGAAGAGGCGTACGTGGGTTCGAGCCCTAGATCTGGAAGGTCCCCTGGAGAAGGAAACAGCAACCCATTTCAGCATTCTTGCCTAGAGAATCCTGTGGACAAGACGAGCCTGGTGGGCTACAGTCCATAGGGCTGCAAAGAGTCAGACACGGCCGAAGCAACTTAGCACGTGTGCAGAGGTGTGAAATAGTCTTTATTCGTTTATTTTTTATTTTGGTGGCACTGGGTCTTCACTGCAGCATGCAGGCTCCTGAGTGGACTTTCTCTAGTTGCACAGGGCCTTCTCTATTTGTGGCTCGAGGGCTCAGTTGCCCCGTGGCATGTGGGAATCTTAATTTCCCCACCAGGGATCAAGCCCATGTCCCTTGCACTGGAAGATGGATTCTTAACCATTGGACCACCAGGGAAGTCCTTTAATGCCTTTATGGATTCATTTATTTATGCAACATACAATATACTTGCAAAGTGCCTATTGTATGCCAGGTGTAAAATGGTGATAGATATGATTCTGGGCCCTGTGGACTTTATAGAAACCCCTATGAATTTAAAATTCCATTGTAGGATTGTGCTTTTTGTGGAAAAAAAAAATGTATTATGGAAATAGCTTTACTAAATCCTCAATTTTAAATTAATGTGTTGGCTATTTTTGCTAACTTTATACATTTGATGAACACATTCTATGTAAACTAATGGTTAACTCCATTTTAAAAAAGTATGTAGTTTGACATCATATAAGCAATTATGTATTTAAAGATCCTACTTGTTTACATGTGATAACAAAGATGGTGTGAAAGCAGACTGTCTGCATAGGGCTGTGAGCTTTGAAGAGCTCCCCAAAGCAAGCCAAGCCAACCTTCAATCTTAGGTAATGATAATAATAAAAAATAAACCTCAAAGGGAAGAACCACATACAGGGTAATAAAGTTTGGAATGTAGTTAAACAGATTAATCTGTCTTTGTTGGTATGCTTATCTATTTGTTTATTCGAGACTGTTAAATTTGTCTCTTCTTAATAGGAGCAGGTGGTGCTAGTGGTATAGAATATGCCTGCCAACATGGAGGCTTAAGAGACCTGGGTTCGATCTCTGGCTCGGGAAGATGCCCTGGAGGAGGTCATGGCATCGCATTCCAGTATTCTTGCCTAGAGAATTCCATGGACAGGGGAGCCTGGTGGTCTGTGGTCCATGGGTTCACAGAGAGTTGGACATGACTAAAACGACTTGGCACACTGGCACACATAGAAGGTGATGCAATGAACACAGAAAAGAGGGAAATACTTAAAAATTTTCTCCAGGGAATGTGAAAAGTGAAAGTCACTCAGTCGTGTCCGACTCTTGAGACCCCATGGACTATATAGTCCATGGAATTTTCCAGGCCAGAATACTGGAGTGGGTAGCCATTCCCTTCTCCAGAGCATCTTCCCAATCCAGGGATTGAACCCAGGTCTCCCACACTGTGGGTGGATTCTTTACCAGCTAAATCACAAGGGAAGCCCAAGAATACTGCAGTGGGTAGCCTGTTCCTTCTCCAGGGGATATTCCTGACCCAGGAATCGAACCAGGGTCTCCTGCATTGCGGGCAGATTGTTTACCAACTGAACTGTCAAGGAAGCCCGAGGAATGTGAATCTGGTTTTTAACATCATTTTCACTGAATTAGTGTTTTCATATATGCTCATGTATGTTTTATGGGCAGATACTTGCACAGGTGACTGACCTGTTATCCAGCTGTAACACATAGTTATTTAGCTATGTGTACTAAGTTTGAGTGAACTCCGGGAGTTGGTGATGGACAGGGAGACCTGGCATGCTGCAATTCATGGGGTCGCAAAGAGTCGGACACGACTGAGCGACCAAACTGAACTGAACTAATCAAAAGAAAATGCACAGTGTCCTGACAGTGTCTACTCATTGTCTTAGGGGCCATCTGATGTGAGGTAGCATGTGTGATTTGGGTGACCAATGGTGCTTTCCTCTGAAATCTAATTATAAGAATTTGTCTGAAGGAACTATAGGGAAGGAATGTTAACTGGTGCAATGAATAATTTCATGAATGTGATTAAAACTCCATACTGGTTTCTTCTGTTACCAAAATCAATAAATAAGGCTAAGGTTTCATTTCTCTTCTTTACAAGGAAGAAATGATGTATACCCATACATAACTTTCTGTTGTGTTTAAAATGTTTTTAAAAAATCAACCCTGTTCTTCATTTTAGTAGTTTTTTGTAATGGTTTGGATTTAGGGGTAACTGAAAAATCAGAAGACCAAGAAGAAAGAAATATCACAGTTATTCTCCTTACAGAGCTGGAAACTCCAGAGTTAATTGTTTTAGTTAAAAATAAATTTTTATGAAACAAATTTGATGATAGGCCAAGTCACTTGAAATATGGCACTAAAAAAAAAAAACCAAAAAAACCCTGGATCTTCTATTCTACATAATATGGAGTTATTTTGTCAGGAACTCCAGCTTCAGGAGTGTTTAATTTGTCAAGGCTAGCTAATTAAAATTTACATTCTCAGTCTCTCAAGTTTTATTTTCAGAGCAGGAAAGGACTGAAGTGTTGCTGAATATAGCTTGATAGAATGAAACATGTTTTAGAAAGAGATCAGGATGATTCTCTTGGTTAAAGTAACAGAAAACCCAGTTCAAACTATCTTAAGTAAAAAAAAATTGATTGGTTCAGGCAGTTGAAAGCCTTGAGATGAATCTGGCTTCAGGAAGCACTAGACTGGGGATCCAGACAATGTCAGGAGGGAGGCAATGTCAGGAGGGAGGCTCGTTCTTGGCTGAATGTTCTTGGGCTACAGGTGAGACCTCCAGCATCTTCAGGCGCCGTCATGACAGGGACAATAAGACACTGCAGGGGCAATACTCTTGGCCTGGTGCTTAGCACTAGCCCGGTCCCTGTGGGTAGGGACACTGGCCTCTCCTGGTTGGATTGCCCGGGTCATGTGCTTCACACCTAGCGTCTGAGATCAGCACCTCTTCAGCTGAAGATGAAGCATTAATGACAGTGGAAAATGTCATTACCAGAACTATAGAAATCAGGGAGGGTCAGTGGATGCTGGGAGGCAAAATAATAATAGTAATAATCATAATAATAATTGTATCTTTTTATGGTTTGCAAAGCAAACCATTCAGGTATATTCTGTTTTTAAAAATTTTTTAATTGGAGGATACTTGCTTTACAGTGCTGTGTTGGTTTCTGCCATATATACAACAACGTGAATCAGCCATAAATATATGGGTGTATTCTCTTGTTTGACCTGAAAGAAGTGTCAGGGAAGCAGGATAAAGAAATGATTAAGAACATGGATCCTGGGGCCAGACTGCATGGGGTCAATTATTAGCCACATAAGATTTTGACAAATACTTACTCTCTCTTTGCCCTAGTCTTTTCAACTGTGCAGTGTGGAGTAAAGGTATCCACCGTATAGGGTTCTGGGAAGGATTAAATTAATGGGTATTTGTGGGGCATTTAGAATATTACCCGATGCAGGCTGGCCCTCTGTCTCTTGCTTTTCTCGTTGATCTTTGAGACAAACTTGCCAGCAGACTGACGGGTGGGCTTGCAGAAGTCGAGTCACATGGCCTATGGGGGAAGCACCAGCAGCAGTCAGGCATCCTGGCTGCGTCCTGAGCTGCACAGTCACCTCTGTGTAATGATTGTGGTGCATTTGGATTAATAATAAGTCAAAGAGGCAGTGAGGTAAGAACTTCTAGAGTAAGCCTGCTGTTTGGAAGTATCTACAGGTACAAGCAGGGTGGTGTTACATATTCTATTTGCAAGCCGATCTTTAGCTTCTCAGGTATAGAGTGCCCCCAGGGATATTTAGGGGACATTCGTACTGGCATTGTTTCATTCTGGTGGGTGCAAGCTTGGCACAATTAGCCGTATCCAGAGTTGGCACTCATTTGGGAAATGTTTGCTGATTGCTTAATCAGATCCAGTAATTCTAAGCTTTTGGGCTTCCCAGGTGGCTCAGTGGTAATGAATCCGCCTGCAAATGCAGGAGACGCAGGGTTCACAGGTTCAGTCTCTGGGTCAGGAAGATGCCCTGGAGGAGGAAATGGCAACCCACTCCCGTATTCTTGCCTGGGAAATCCCATGGACAGAGGAGCCTGGCGGGCTACAGTCCGTGGAGTCACAAAAGGGTCAGCCACAACTGAGCACACGAGAGCATATAATTCTGAGCTTTAGAGGAACCACTTGTGTGGTTGGGAGGTGATTTGAACCCATCAGTATGGTGTGAGGATGTAACTTCCGACAGAGGCTCTGACCACCCCTAGACTGCTTCCAAGGCCTTTAACCATTTCTGTCTAGAAGAAGAAACCATTTTCTTCATTAAGAATGCTTTCCCTTAACAGTGAGGTTTTGTGGGGAAATTACTCAGATGACTTAATGCAGGAGGCCTTGCCCTGGGGACTCAGCTTTGGCATGACCCAGACACTGGAGGATCATGTTGCTTTCTGAGGATATAGACAATGATTTCTTTGTACTGACTGTGGACTCAAGACACTGTGTCACTGTGGATGACCTATAACTGACCCACCCTAACCCCAATATGCAGCTACGCATGCAAGAAACAAATTAGCAGAAACCATAAGTTTTCCTCTCCCTACAGCGCTTTTGAGGAAAAAGGGTGCAATTCAGCATTCCCCAAGCTTGCTTCATGGGCAGACCCACATGGGCAGACTTCCCCGCAAGACAGACTCTGCCCTGCAGTGAGTGACGTGTCCTCCCCCGCTGTTGTTGTGCCTGGTATGTGGGAGGCACTCAGATATTTCTTGAATGAACAAACCTCTTTGAACTGTGCCTTTGTCTTCATTTTCAGTTTCTCTTGACAAGAACTCGTTTACCATGTAGACGTCTCCAGGAGTTTCTTCTGAGTCCTCCATTACCTTCTGTGTGAACTCACTGCATTATGTTGTTTCTTTAATAAGGGGTGGTGTTTTGAGTATTGATTCTAACACCTGCTTTTTACCATTACACTCCAGATAACACCACCTATTCAGAGAGTAAAGGGATTAGCTAGTAATTCTATAGAAATGACCCTTGGTTTGCCAAATGCTTGTGGGAATCATACAAAGTTCTTAGATTTAATCCCCCTTACTTTGTTCTTAGGTCCTTGGGAACGTTTCGTCTTGCTTAGTGGCCTGGGATTGAATACTAATAGATTCTTCATTGTCTTTAACCTGACCCATTTCATAGCTGAAAAATCAGGGGCAACCTTGTTTCCTGTAAGTCAACAACAAAAATAATAACGTTATTGTTCACTGTATGATGGGTACTGCCCTGAGTTCTTTTGTTGATTATTCTGTTTAATAGTCTCAACAACTCCATAACTATTATTTTATAGATGATGAAATGGAGGCACAGCCAGGATGTGGCTGAGTAGCCCCAGGCCTCCTTGCAGGGCTCATATCTGCTGCACTGCTTATTAGCCTCCAGGCCAGGGGCTCTCAACTGCCTGCATGTTGGAATCGCCCTTAGGGCTGTAAGAGCCCTCCGTGTCCAGGTATTGTTCTACTTCCTCTCCTAATGTTTTTATTTACTCGGTCTGGGGTCTTGGGTGAAAGTGCTGCGCACTCAGGACTGAGAACCTTTGAACCTGAGCAGTGGTTCTTAAAACGTTGTCCCCAGAACAGTAGCATTAGCCTCACCTGGTCACTTCTTAGTAGAACTTCGTAGGTCCCACCCACACCTACTGAGTTGAAACTCTAGGGGTGGCGTCTAGCCATCAATGTTTTGATGAGCTGTCTGTGTAATTCTTTTCCTTAAGTTATAAAAAACATAAACTTCACCAGCGTAACCTTTGTTGAATGTACAGTTCATTTGTGGTTCAGTCGCTCATACTGTGACTATCAGATACACCCTCTGCATGCTACCCTCTGCCCAGTTCTGCCTCTGCCCCTGTTATTCTGGGTCGCTGTCATCAAGCTGCTTAACTTCCTTGTGGTAGTTCTCTCCTCTGTATAAAGGAGGTAACCTCACTTGCAGAGTTTGGTAAACGTTAAATGATTAGACATTTTATATAAGCTGTCAGGTGGTGTACTAATGAAATATTAACATCTGTAATGAAATATTAGATGTCTCTTTTAAAAGTTTTATTGTTTTTTAGTTGCTCTGTCACGTCCGACTCCTTTGCGACCCAGTGGATTATAGCCCCCCGGGCTCCACTGTCCCTGGGATTTCCCAGGCAAGAATACTGGCTGCTGCTGCTGCTGGAGTGGGTTGCTATTTCCTTCTCCAGATTTTTAAAGTTTAGCTTTTGTTTTATTAAAGTTATGCAAGCTTGACTTTTAAAGGATCCGTGCAAGACCTCTTACCCCTTTATGTTCTTGCTCCCCCTCCACCCCCAGTTTATTTGGTGTTATCTTCTACTGTGTAAACAGCATTCACAGATATGCCGTATGGTCTGGTTTGATTGCCTTCTTTCCTGCACACACTTTTTTCTTGGATTTAATAATTGTCTTGTTTTTTAAATTTTTGTGCATTTCTCACTAAGTGAGGCACAAAGAGCCTTCCATGTGAATCTCTTCCAATATCTTAGGGTATTTTATCAACTTTATCTTATTGACACTCTCTCGCCTGAAGTCTTAGGCCCTGCCCCCATCTAGACTGCTTCCTCTCCAGGCCTGTTGTGCACCATGCCTTGAGATGGACTTTTCCTTCAACAGCGTTCTGGGGATTTCTCTTATCTTACTTCTGTTTGGGCCTCCCTGTTTTTCTCACTCCATTTTCTCTTCTTTCTTGGTTTATTCCCCTATTTTTGCAAACCACATGCTCTAGAATCTTCCACACAGGTTACCCAGGAGGTAAGTCTGTGAGTTGTTTTAGGTCTGAGAGCATCACATTTATGTTTAATATACAGACTGGCTGGTGTCCACCTGCCAATGCAGGAGACATAAGAGATGCGGGTTTGATTCCTGGGTTAAGAAGATCCCCTGGAGGAGGACATGGCAACCCACTCCAGTATTCTTGCATGGAGAATCCATGGACCCAGGAGCCTGGCGGACTACAGTCCATAGAGTTGCAGAGTTGGACAGGACTGAAGTGACTTAGCATGCACGCACACGCACTGGCTGGTGTAGACTTCCAGACTGGAAGTCTCTGAACCGCAGAATAGTGAGGGATTTCTCATTACCTTCTGACTTCCAGTGCTAGTGGTGAGAAGTCTAAGGGAGTCTAAGTCCCAGTCCTGGGCAGGCGACCAATCTTTCTGACTTTCTCTTGGACTTCTAGTTCTTCTCTTTATCGTCAGTGTTCTGAAATGTCATATAATATTCCTTGGTGGGGACGGTCCATTTTTGTTTATTGTACTGAGATCCGAATAGGCATTTTCAGGCTGGAAACTCACCTCTTTCATTTTAGGAATTTTCTTGAAGTCTGTCATTATTGACGTCCCCCTCTATTTTCTCTATTCTTTCCTTCTAGAATTCCTGTTAGATGTTGACTGACTTGTCCTGTGCTGTGATCTTTTCTTTCCCACCTCTGTTTTTAAGGTGTTGTCTTAAAATATTTCCTTAACTTTACTTTCTAGTCTATTAAATTTTTTCTGTTTGTTATGTTTTTGTTTTCTGACAGCTCTCTCTCTCTTCTTTTGGTTTGTTGTTCTCTGGTGCTTCTATTTGATAGAGTCTTAATGGCAACACAATCCAGTATTCTTGCCTGGAGAATTCCATAGACAGAAGAGCCTGGCAAGCTATAGTCCAAGGGGTCATAACGAGTCGGACATGACTGAGTGACTATTACTCATTCTTCTCTCAGCTATTCTCTTAGTTTTCCTAGGAGATTAATTATGCTTTGTTTTTTTCTTTTTTAAAGTTGTGTGTGTGTGTGTGTGTGTGTGTGTGCGCGCACCTCATTTGTGTCAAATTCCTTTTCTCCCCCGTTTGTTTCTGTCTTTCATGTTAGAGACTTTCTCTCCGTTCCTGGTGACTCCTGAGTGCAAGTTCAAGGTTAAGAATTCTTTCATTCATGCTCAGTCACGCAATCGTGTCTGACTCTTTGCAACCCCATGGACTGTAGCTCTCCAGGCTCCCCTGTTCATGGGATTTCCTGGGCAAAAATACTGGAGTGGGTAGCCATTTCCTTCTCCGGGGGATCGAACCCATGTCTCCTGTGTCTTGTGCCTTGCCAGTGGATTCTTTACCGGCTGAGCCATCGGGGAAACCCATCTGTAAGAATGGGGCTTCACACATTGGAAGATATGGCTTCTTTGGGTCTGCAAAATCAGTTGCCATTATCCAATTGATTCCTAGCTTTAAAAAGTTTAAAATTTAAATCTCTCTTGTTATCTCTGTCCTTGTGGGTTTATACCTTTGAAAAGCAATAAATGTTTGTATTGGGAGTTTAGGAGAGAGAGGAACTAAATATGTGTGTCTGTCCATAGTCTTTAACCAGAAGTCAGTATGGAAGTCTTAAGACAACTGCAGGGCAGGATTTATAGCATCGGTTATTTGGTCAGACACATACCTGCAGCGGTGAGTCTTAGCTGGTGTTCTTTTATTTTTAAGGCGTGATATATATTTAGATTGCTTCAGTAGAGATCTTGGCTTTCTTGTTAACATTGCAGCAGCTGCTTCATTTTCTTGGTTAAAGGCTTTTATTTCAGATGTAAAATACCAATAAATTTATACATAATTGGGCCTTAAGATAAAAAAACAATCCTTAAAAAAAATCCTTATTGATGTTTCTAACAGGAATTTTCCGAGGGTAAGCATCTAATCCTTAGATTAAAATGCAGCTGACACATTAAGCCTTCTTACATGAAAAGCCCAATAAATAGGCTTTAATGCCATTTGTCCTTGACCACCCACAAAGGGCACTGCCGCAGGCCAGAGAGATGGGACATAAGTACAGCATGGAGAGTGAGGCAGTGTTTGTGTTTGATGCTTCAACAAAGCATTCAAACTCAGATCATCAGAGAGTAGGTAAAAAACTAACCTTTATTCTGATAGCAGGTCTCTGCTAAAATCAAGCGGTTTTTGGAGTGTGGTGTGGTTCTTTTAATATAAGCCAACTAACTGACCTTGGGTTACTGGGTTATTTCCTGCTGTGCCCCTTGTGGTGATACGTCCAGTGGCTTTCTCTCCTCCCTGAGTGTTGGGTGTGTCCTGTGTCAAATACCCGTGCTTCTTTCCCGCTCGTTGGAACACAGCCCCTCAGAGGAATGGCTTGGTCACCCGGTGATAACTGAGATGGTAGTGCCTGGCCTGGTGGTGATTAGATAACAGTTCCTTTCAGAAGGCTTGCAGCTCGGCACACAGCAGCTCTTCAATAGCTCTAACTTCACCACTGGGAAAGGAAAAGAAAACATCTCTGCTTCCATGCTGATTGCTGTGGAAGCTTGCCCAAGAGCCTTCTTTTCGTGCTGGGCTGTGTGCAAAACCGAGAAATTGCTTTCTACTTAAAAGCACTGGCCTTTTATTACTCTACAAACCTTTGGGGAAATCAGATTCATATGTTTCCTAAGTTTAGGAAGTCCGTTACTCTGATTATTAAAGCTACTAACAATCTAGGGGTAATTTTAGTTATTGTCTTGAGGCTGAATTAAAATGAAAAGGAGCACAGGATGGTAGAGATGCCTGGTTGGTTGCTGTGTTTTTTTAAACAAGCAAATAGAAATAAATTATGAATTCTTGTCAGTTAGGAAGGGACCCGTTTTGTTAAACTAGCTACTTCTCTCTCTATATATACTTCGGTCTCCTTGCCCCTTAATATATACTGTAGCAACATGACCTCCTGGCACCGTGTCTTTTACTTCACAGGCAGAGGCTAGAGTTCTTAGTGCAAGAGGGAGTCTTGCAGGTGATGACAGGTTAGCTGCTCAGTGCCCAGCCTGAGGTTTATGCGTGTTGTCATCCTGGTTGATTATCAGCATTGCTGCCTCTGTCACACTTCCACTTTTAAGCTCTACCCCAGGCACGAGCAGAATATTTCCTTGGTTACTCTCAGCTTAATTGAGGCAGCCTGGGTTTTCTATTTTCTACATTCTGAGGGTCAGCAATGGAAAACAAACCTTTTTTGTTTTTCTTTAAATTAAAAGGAGAACTATGACTGTTCTTTGCAGACTCTGCCAGTTTCTGATCTTGCTAGAGCTATTTCACTCCCAGCGCTTAAAATCCCAGCTCTGTGCAGTATTTATAGATTCCTGAATAAAGAATCAAGGAAGAACCAAATATGTGTGGCTTCCAAGTGATTTCTATTATATCCCCTGTGACATTTTATTATTAAAATTCTGTTCTGTCACCAACATGATGTTGGCACTTAGTATGTGATAGTTATGGTTTGTATTCTTCAACAAACTTCTGTTGGCAGAGGTTGATCGCATACATACATTATAGTGTGATGTATAATATCAGAAAGGGAGGCTTGGGAGGGAGGGGACATGAGTGTACCTATGGCTCATTCTTGTTGATGTATGACAGAAATTCACAAAATTCTATAAAGCAAACATACTTCAATTAAAAAAATAAAGTGGAAAAAAGAAATGAAGGGTTAAATTTATAAGATAAATAATTTTGTGATTGAAAAAAATTATGAGATGGACTATAGTTTTGTCATTTGTGACTTGAGATTGCATGAATAGGCCCTCATCTGGGGCCTATTCTCAACCTCATCTGGTTGATAATTTTAACTACCCAGTTTCTCTATGGGAAAAATTGTTCTTCAAACAGTGTGAATGAAATATTCTATCCATTGTGGGACTCCCCCAGCTCTTGCAGGAGGATGAGAAGAAAGAGTGGCATTTATGGCTGTTTTGCTGAAGGGAGTGTGTTCCTCCAGCTACAGTGTAGAGGCTGCTGGGAGGACTGAGGAGTCAAGGGTGTCTAAAGAGGCTCTAAGATCAGATACTTGGTGAGGGGTTTCCGAGGTTGCTGGCTTTTCACGTAAGACCCAGATTTGATGCCTTTTGTGGAGGCCACGGTTATAAACTTGTTTGAGAGATTTTCTGTTGGGTCCATGACGAGGATGAACTGGCTGTGCTTCTGTTGAACGAAATTGGGTCTCATCTGCAGAGTGAGCTGCTTCAGCTCATCTATCACCCACCTTTCTGTGGGGTATCTCTGATCAGAAATTGGGGCTGATCCAAGTTAGGTGGTTGTGTTGGTGGGGTTACTGTCTCCCACTTGGGAGCTGTTGGAACCTTCTTTGATGATATGGTGTATAAGGGCCCAAATTTTGAATTAGATGAAACTGATCTGTGTGTGTATCCTAACGTCTTGGCTGTGCCCCTGGGAAAGTTACCTAACCTTCCTAAATCCCGATTTCCTCATCTTTTAAGATGGGGATGTTGTTTGCTTCAAGGTTATTTTAAGGATTAAATGAGATTTTACATATATATTTAGTACTAATTGTAAATATATTAATATATTTAATGTTTTTTGATGTCTTTATTTTTTATTAAAAAATTTTTTATTTTTACTTTATTTTACTTTACAATATTGTATTGGTTTTGCCATACATTGACATGAATCTGCCACGGGTGTACATGAGTTCCCAAACATGAACCCCCCTCCCACCTCCCACCCCATATCATCCCTCTGGATCATCCCTGTGCACCAGCCCCAAGCATCCTGTATCCTGCATCGAACATAGACTGGTGATTTGCTTCTTATATGATAGTATGCATGTTTCAGTGCCATTCTCCCAAATCATCCCACCCTCTCCCTCTCCCTCAGAGTCCAAAAGTCCGTTCTATACATCTGTGTCTCTTTTGCTGTCTCACATACAGGGTTATCATTACCATCTTTCTAAATTCCATATATATGTGTTAGTATACTGTATTGGTGTTTTTCTTTCTGGCTTACTTCACTCTGTATAATCGGCTCCAGTTTCATCCATCTCATTAGAACTGATTCACATGTATTCTTTTTAATGGCTGAGTAATACTCCGTTGTGTATATGTACCACAGCTTTCTTATCCATTCATCTGCTGGTGGACATCTAGGTTGTTTCCATGTCCTGGCTATTATAAACAGTGCTGCGATGAACATTGGGGTACATGTGTCTCTTTCAATTCTGGTTTCCTTGGTGTGTATGCCCAGCAGTGGGATTGCTGGGTCATATGGCAGTTCTATTTGCAATTTTTTAAGGAATCTCCACACTGTTCTCCATAGTGGCTGTACTAGTTTGCATTCCCACCAACAGTGTAAGAGGGTTCCCTTTTCTCCACACCCTCTCCAGCATTTATTGCTTGTAGACTTTTGGATCGCAGCCATTCTGACTGGTGTGAAATGGTACCTCATTGTGGTTTTGATTTGCATTTCTCTGGTAATGAGTGATGTTGAGCATCTTTTCATGTGTTTGTTAGCCATCTGTGTGTCTTCTTTGGAGAAATGTCTGTTTAGTTCTTTGGCCCATTTTTTGATTGGGTCTTTTATTTTTCTGGAATTGAGCTGCAGGAGTTGCTTGTATATTTTTGAGATTAGTTGTTTGTCAGTTGTTTCATTTTCTATTATCTTCTCCCATTCAGAAGGCTGTCTTTTCACTTTGCTTATAGTTTCCTTTGTTGTGCAGAAGCTTTTAATTTTAATTAGATCCCATTTGCTTATTTTTGCTTTTATTTCCAGTATTCTGGGAGGTGGGTCATAGAGGATCCTGCTGTGATGTATGTTGGAGAGTGTTTTTCCTATGTTCTCCTCTAGGAGTTTTATAGTTTCTGGTCTTACATTTAGATCTTTAATCCATTTTGAGTTTATTTTTGTGTATGGTGTTAGAAAGTGATCTCGTTTCATTCTTTCACAAGTGGTTGACCAGTTTTCCCAGCACCACTTGTTAAAGAGATTGTCTTTACTCTATTGTATATTCTTGCCTCCTTTGTTGAAGATAAGGTGTCCATATGTGTGTGGATTTATCTCAGGGCTTTCTATTTTGTTCCATTGATCTATATTTTTGTCTTTGTGCCAGTACCATACTGTCTTGATGACTGTGGCTTTGTAGTAGAGCCTGAAGTCAGGCAAGTTGATTCCTCTAGTTCCATTCTTCTTTCTCAAGATTGCTTTGGCTATTCGAGGTTTTTTGTATTTCCATACAAATTGTGAAATTATTTGTTCTAGCTCTGTGAAAAATACTGTTGGTAGCTTGATAGGGATTGCATTGAATCTGTAGATTGCTTTGGGTAGTATACTCATTTTCACTATATTGATTCTTCCGATCCATGAACATGGTATATTTCTCCATCTATTAGTGTCCTCTTTGATTTCTTTCATCAGTGTTTTATAGTTTTCTATATATAGGTCTTTAGTTTCTTTAGGTAGATATATTCTTAAGTATTTTATTCTTTTTGTTGCAATGGTGAATGGAATTTTTCCTTAATTTCTTTTCCTACTTTCTCATTATTAGTGTATAGGAATGCAAGGGATTTCTGTGTGTTGATTTTATATCCTGCAACTTTACTATATTCATTGATTAGCTCTAGTAATTTTCTGTAAATATGTAAAATATATATGTTTCTGTGTTAATATATAGATTTTTATATCTTATGTTATATATGTGCACATAGACATGTGTACTGTATTCACATATAGTAGTACCTGGCATGTATGTGCTAAATAAACAGAGGATGCTATTATCATTGTTGTCGTTCAGTCACTAAGTTGTGTCTGACTCTTTGTGACCCCATGGACCATAGCACACCAGGTGTCCCTGTCCTTCACTGTCTCCTGGAGTTTGCTCAAAGTCATTCTCTTAATATAATGTATTATATGCTGTGAAAAGAGAAGTTTTAGTTGCTGAGTTATTTCCAACTCTTTGCAACCCCAGGTTCCCGCCAGGTTCCTCTGTCCATGGAATTCTCCAGGCAAGAATACTGGAATAGGTAGCCATTCCCTTCTCCAGGGGATCTTCCCAACCCAGGGATCGAACCCAGTTCTCCTGCATTGCCGGCAGATTCTTCACAGTCTGAGCCACTGGGGAAGCCCTTACTGTGCTGTAGTTATGCTCAACCATTGTGATGTGCTGGGTACTGTATGTGACCCTCCTGGGCACCTCCCTTCTGGATGCAACAGTGCTCACTGTGGGGAAGTGGAAAAGGTGTCTGGTTTTGTTTTAATTGCATCCAGATTTGAATTTGCTTTTCTTAGTTCTTATTTTTCTGATTCTTCAGCTCTTGCCTTTCTTAATGTTCCCCATGTTCTCTTAAAATCTTAACTATCAAAATGGACATGATAATTCTCTGGGCAGGGAACATAGGCTGCCCAGGCACTGGCAAAGTGGCCTTATAAAGACGTGTTTCTTCATTGACTTTTTAAGGTTTATGTTTCCATCCACGAAGGCAGTTTGTTTGCAAAACAAGCAATTTATTAGGCAAGTGTTTGTTTTTCCGCTTTTCGTCAGTAATTTGATCCTTGGGTAGCAAGAGAAAAGTGGTGTTTGCAGTTGGACTCGAGAAAATTCTTGCTGGAGGCGGACCATTCTATCACTGCAGGATAGTAGACAGAAGTGGTTTCTTTTATCCTTTTTTGAAATAAAAAATTGAAGGGCCCACTATATGATGTCATTAGTAACCTAATAAGGAACTGTAGTTACTCTACAGTAGCACATAGACCTTGAACGTTATCTCTCATTTTGTTCATTGGGTCTTTATTCTCACTTTGGAAGAAAATTTCATGTGTGATATAGTGGTACTAGTTATACTTATGAGGGTCTGGGGTTATGCTGATGTTTTTTGGGATTATTAAAAAAATATATATATGTTCAGAAAATTTAAGGTCCACAAGGAGTAACGTTGGCAGAATTAACCTGAGGCTTAACAGCAGATTTACCAGAAGAAGGTTTCTGTTATGTTCAGTGATTTTGTGTAATTGAGCTCCAGTCCTTTATTACCTCTGCTACCGAGGGACCCAGAATCAAAGATGTTGCTTGTGTGACTTTTTCAGCAGGCGAGGAAGGCTGGTTCAAATAGTAAAGATCGTGCGAACACTACCTTCCATGTTCCCTGGACTTCCTTTAAGGGATGAGAAGCCCGAAGCCTTGAAACCATTTCCATTAGCCTTTATGGCCTCTTTCCCTTGGAAGGTTCACAGTGTGCAGTGCTTTGCCAGCACACACACAGCTGTTTTGGAAAATGTAACCAGACGTTCCTAGAAGGTCAGCGGAAGACCTTGAAAAAAGGCTGTGGAGAAGATTAGCCACAGTTTCCGCCCCTGTGGCAGACGCGGTGCCAGGTGGTGCCATCTTGTGGCTTTGTCACACCAGCCTTCCAAGGTGGGGATCGCTCCAGCTTCTTCACAGGGGACAGAAAGTCTCTGGGAGGTTCAGCCCAGGTTGTGTGTTGGTGGCTGAACCAGCATTGGCTCCAGGGCCATCCGACTCCAGAGTGCACAGTTTTAACTACCATGCTTTGTTGCCTCCTAGCTAGGAAAAAAATGTACTGTCTCCAAAACCTGGGTTCTTTCCACTGTACCATGTAGGCCCCATGCCCTGGCATCCTTACTATTCATCCCTTCCAAAAAAATAAAAAGCTTCCAATCCACACCATTTACTACATCTATAGGCATTCCAGGCAGTGCTTATAGCCCTCGCTTCTTTGGGACAAAGAAATACCACCTCAGTGTATTGTAGATTATTTTTCATTATTTATGTAGGGAAAAAGTAATTACAAGAGCATAAATGTGAGTTTGCATGTTGGTTTTTATAAACCAACCTTTACTTTTAGTAAAGGATTTTAGGAAAATGAGCCTATAGAGTATGAATCCTAGCATGTGGACGGCAGTGGTGGGAGAGCTGATGGGCTGGGTTTGGACAGATAAAGGAAGGGCATTTAGGCAGCTGCATGCCCTGGAGAGCAGGCAGTGAGGGCTCCTTGTGGCGCCCTCTGCCTCAAAAATAATGTTATTCTGTTCTGTTCCATTTCTGTTCCTTTGTTCATTCCTTCATTCTCTTTTTCATTCAAGCTTTCAAGCACTCACCAAGTGTTATTAAATAACTATTCAAACTCTTTGCGGTGCTATGTGTGAACTAAAGGTATGAGCAATTTTTGCCTGCCTCCTCTTAATGAGAGAAAAAGGAAATTTGGAAGAAAAAGAAATATGTACATGCAGCAGTTTGAAAATATTGCCCTGATAGCATCAGATGCTTTTTGCTCTTAAAAAAAGGATGTTTGATATATTAGAGAAATATGATGGTCAAGGCAAGAGTGTTTTAAAAGTCATGAGTTTCTTACCCCACCTGCTTTTTTTTCCTTCTAAACTTGACAGGTGTTTCCAGGCCCTTCCCTACACCTAAAGGGTGGTATATATATAAACCAGGGAGGCAGAATGTTTTGTCATTTCCTGAAAACAAATATTTAAGTACAAAATGTGATGCAATAAGAGATGCTGCTGCTGCTAAGTCACTTCAGTCGTGTCCGACTCTGTGCGACCCCATAGATGGCAGCTCACCAGGCTTCCCTGTCCCTTGGATTCTCCAGGCAAGAACACTGGAGTGGGTTGCCATTTCCTTCTCCAATGCATGAAAGTGAAAAGTGAAAGTGAAGTCGCTCAGTCGTGTCTGACTCCCAGCGACCCCATGGACTACAGCTCACCAGGCTCCTCCGTCCATGGGATTTTCCAGGCAAGAGTACTGGAATGGGGTGCCATGCAGTACTTTATAAATTAATATTTTCAGAAAGTCTAAAATCCAGGAAATGCTTCAAGTGGGAAAAATTTTGTTCTTCTTTTTCTCCCCCTTGTGGAAAACAGAAGTTTTGAAGCATCTGAATTACGTGTGTGTGTGTGTGTGTGTGTGTGTGTGTCTTTTTTAAAAGTTCACTTTATGGTGTATCTAAAACAAGAATCCACAGTGCCTCTTGGGACCAAGCAGGTAAAATAAATTTGCAAAGTGGATTTGATATTAAATGAAATATCAGAGCCTGGGCCCTGTGACACGTGGGAGAGCTGTCTGCCCCTTATTACTGGAGCAGAGGTGGATAGAACTCTCTCCATGTTGTCAGGTGGCAGCCCAGGTCAGGAATAGGGAACTGGATCTTACAATTTTCATAGATATACAGAGTTTTAAGTAACTGATAGAAAACCTGAAAAAACACCAACGCCATGTAGCTTAAACAAAACCTGCCTGTGGTTTGCATTTGACTCATAGGTCACCACTGAGGACCCTTTTAGTTTTATAGCACTAGAATATATTGTATGTAATAAGAGCTCACACAGTAATTACTTTGGTGTTTTACATTTAAAATAAAAATTTCAAACATTAATTACAAAATTTCCAGTTGAGTTTGAATTGAAATATCTCTATTTGTTATGAGTTTAGCTTTAATGCATAGCATAGTGCTTTGCACGTAGTAGGCCTTGGATAAAGATTTTTTAAATGATGTACAATGTGAGAGTTGGTCCATAAAGAAGGCTGAGTGCTAAAGAACTGGTGCTTTTGAATTGTGGTGCTGGAGAAGATTCTTGAGAGTCCCTTGGACTGCAAGGAAATCAAACCAGTCATTCCTAAAGGAAATCAACCCTGAATATTCACTGGAAGGACTGATACTGAAGCTGAAGCTCCAATACTTTAGCCACCTGATGTGAAGAGTCAGCTCATTGGAAAAGGCCCCGATACTGGGAAAGATTGAAGGCAAAAGGGGAAGGGGGTAGCAGAGGATGAGATGGTTGGATGGCATCACCGACTCAATGGACATGAGTTTGAGCAAACTCTGGTAGACAGTGAAGGACAGGGAATCCTGGCATACTGCAGTTCATGGGGTCACAAAGAGTCAGACATGACTTAGCTACTGAGCAGCAACAACAAACTGAACTGAACGCTATCGAGTTTAATAAGCTATCACCTTCCAGTTTCTAAGAATTGGCAAGAAATTTGAGAACAGAAGAAGCTGTCAATAGAATAAAACAAAGAAAATCAATTTGTTTTCCCTTGTAGTGTCCTCCATTGTGTCAAGAAAATAGAGCATCAGTTTTCAAAAATGAGGGTGCTGTTGTAAAGGTTATGCTGTGAAAGAGAGGAAGCAGAGCCATTGAATACCACTTTAGCAGCATGAATCTTTGGCTTGGTCTTATTTTCTGAGCCATCACTTCTCTGGTTTGGCTCCTTCTGATGTTTTATTTTTGTCATCCTCTTGCACTTCTCAATGCCAAAGGTCATCAGAATTTTCCCACTTCTGTCCGTGTGTTCTTGGTAGCAAATAAGAACTTAAGCAGAAAGAAGAAGGATACACTGAAAGGATATCCCACAGCTGCCAAAGGAGGCTGGGTTACCAGAAGCACAGCAAAACCCATAACCTAGAACAGTGACACCATGTGTTATGAACACCCAGTGAGGACATATGTGCTGGCTCCAGCCAGGCCCTGGATGCCCAGGCACTGTGGTGCCACTCTGCTCCATTCTCCTCTGACCCTGTCTCCTGGGGTCTCACTCCAGATCCAGGGTCCCGGCTGGAAGCATCTGACTGTCTAGGCCCCGGTGACGCATGTACACACCAGGTGCCAGGGATGGAGGGGAGCATGGCCTTTCTTTTCAGAGTCTCTGATGGGGTGGGCTCCCCTCCCACCAGTGCTCACTTATCGAGGAGGGCACCCCAACAGAGGAGATGCAGATGTTGGATGCCCACATGTGTTAATTTTTAAATCACCCCCAGAGGGAGAGGCTGGAGATGTGGAACCTCCCTAGAGATAAGTGAGTCAGATGTCCTGTCCTTTCTAGGACCTGGAACGTTGTGACCAAATGGAGGGTTCAGAGAGGTCACGCGACTTGCCCAGGATTTTTATGCTAGAGTTGGGTTAGATTTTAACCCATTTGTACTGGACTCCCAAACCCAGGCCTTTAACTACTTACTAATTCACTTCTTATCCAGATGTATCTTTCCTGAAACACCCATGGCAGCATTTAAAAATCCTTCCTCAGTCTCCAGGCTGAAAGATGCTGGTACTTTCTGTTCTGAGACGGCGTACTAGAAGTCAGTGCTGCTGCCCTGACATAGGTTACAATGTAATCTGCTTTGCAGCAGTAGGGAGTTCCCCAGTGTTGGTATAGATGCTTTTGGACACATGGTTGTATATACAAATGCCTGTGTGCAAGGGATCCCAGTCCAAAGATATCCTACCGAATTGAGAAGGACCATTTCTGCCCTTCAGCATGTACTTTAGGGGGAAGAGAAGGATATGGAACAATATATAAACACCTTGCTTAGTTCATAAAAATATGACAAAGGGAAAACTTTGGAGGGTAAAAAAATGTCGGAAGTCCATCTCGTAAAAGAAGAAAATCATTTATGCTCACCCTTCCCCCAGTGCTCCACGGGGGTGAAAAGAGTGGGTGCCAGGAAATAGGCGAGCCAGCCACGGACAGGCCGGGGCACAGACCAGTGGGAGCACTCAGGGTGTGTCCTCCCTGAAGTAGCCTTTTCCAATCTGCTTATCTGCCCTTGTTTCATTCTCTTCTCTATGATGTTTTTTTTTCCCCCCAGTGGATAAAACACTGGTTTATTGTAATCCATTAACGGTGGGTAATTCGGTAATTCCCATCTTCACATGTTCTCTTCTGCTCATAAAGTGCCGCACTGGCCAGCCCTACATTTGAGCTGTGGGGTTTGGCGAGCCGTGTAGACAATGGACGCTGCTCCCGGGTGTGTGGCCACCAGTGGGAACATCGCTTATAGTTCTGGTTGCCCCATGCGCTTGGTCAGATCAGCCAGCTGTCCATCGGGGATGTGTGATCCCAAGAGCTGGAGCCTGGTCTTCTTGTATAATTTTATATCTCAGGTGCCTTTTTAAAAAGCTGGACACTTTCATCAAAGTACATAAAACAAAGATGTTCACATGCGAACATGTTATCATCGCCCAGACCAAGAAAGCAACATTTTAGAAGCTCTCCTGTGCTCTTCCCAGTCACGACCCTGTCCCTTCCCACAGGGTGGCCTCCTTGTCCTAGTCACTTCCTTGCGGCCTGGGTTTGCCGTTGCACACTGCGCCAGGTCCTCTCTCCCACTCCATGTCTCTAACTGTGTCTCGCTGGGGGCCTCAGGAAAGCCAGGGCTCTGATGTGCGGACTCCAGGTGGCTGTGGTCTTGGGTGCCAGAGTGTTGCGTTCCTTTTGTGCTTTAATGTCACATAGGACACAGGTTATTGTGCTTGGCTGGAGGCCTGATGTGGCCCAAGGCCCTGAGTGATGCTGGCTTTTTTTTTCAGCCTGAGCTTCTCCAGCCCCTGTGGCACTTCCCCTGGTGAGGTGCCGGGTCTGGGAGCCATCATCCGTGTGCTTCTGGCATGGAGGGGTAGATTGTCAGTACCTTTGTTCCAAGGGATGCACAGGTGTAATCAGCAACCCTGCACCTGTGGGCTCCTGTAACTTAAACCCCAGTCACTAAGGGACTGATCGCATAGTAGACGAGTTCCATAAAAAGAGTTTCTTATAGAAGAGGATTTAACACGGTTTCCGGGATCGTGGTATTTCAGCAAGGTTCATTTTAACTGTGGTGTAATACATTCCTTTAGTTGGATTACCAGCCTCTCGGCATTATGTTTTTCCCAGTAGTCACAAGACTGCTTGGCCTGTGTATACAGGATGCCCTTCCTGTAGGCACGGTCTGTGAGTGTGGAAACTCGAGGGTCCCATCAGGCCAGAGAATGTTGGGTTCAGAAGCAGTGATCATCAGCCAGTCATCAGGCCCAGGTGGTCCACTGCACCCCTCCACACATTTGTAAGTGCCCCTGAGTGCTCAGTAGGAAGTTGGCATCCATGTATATAGTTCCCGAGTGAAGCTACTGCTCTGACGTTTTCAAGGCGATTGTTCAGTGCTAGGAATGATTTGCTGAGGCTGCCAGGAATTCTGTTGCTGTTTTGTTTTTTTTTCGACAGCACGGGCTAGAGCTCACCCAGTGAGGGCCACAGATCGGTGCTCAGATCAGGGGAGGGAAGTGTGTTTTGAAGGTGGATTTGGGAATCACGGGCAGATGCACAGGGAAAGGGGAGATCAGAGAAAACCCTTCTGTTCATCAGCAGTATGGACACAAAGTTTAGGCTATGATTTAAAAGAGATGTGACTTGGAGCAGTAGTTACCAGAGGGGAAGGGGTTTGGCGGGGGTGGGGCGGGTGGGTCAAATGGATAAAGGGGGTCAACTGTAAGGTGACGGATGGAAACTAAACCTCTGGCCGTGAGCACTCTGTAGTTTGTACAGAAGTTGAAATATAGTATATACATGAAACTTACATAATGTAATAAACCAGTGTCACCTCAATTTAAAAAATTAAAGAGATGTAACTTTGTTCTTGCATTCTCTATAGCGTTGTTTATCAAAGTGTGGTTTTCTGCCTGTGTACATGGCAGAGGAGGACAGGGGCATGTTTGTGTGTGCGAGGCATGCATGCAGGGAGTGTTAGGGGAAATGTGAATTCTTCAGCCCCAGAGCAGGCCCACCAAACCATAGTCTACTGGTATAGAGGGTGCGAGTCTGCATTTTAATCAGACACCGGGATTTTTGTGCACAGCAAAGTTCCTAGAATCTCTGATCTAGAAAGTGGTCATTTCATTCATTTATTTGGGTGAGGTGAGTTGGACTGAGGAGAGACTGGGACTTGAGAAAAGAAAGAAAAGAAAGAAAAGAAAGGGTGGGCCTCAGACTGTCGATCTGAAAAGGAGAAATGCATGTGAACTTGGGTGGGCTTTTCTGATCCCGGACGAGGATATGGTCTCTGATGGCTTGGAAGTGTTGCTTCAGTCTCTCCTTTCTTGTTTTGCCTGGTCGTGGAGGATGGGCAGACTGCTGGAGTCTTCAGTAGCGGGGTAGGGGAGGCCCATCTGAAATACTGTTGAGTGGAGACCAGCTTGTGAGCCTGGAAACTGTCTGTGGTTATATTTCCAGTTTCATTTATTCCAGAAGCAAATGTTTCTCTTGCATCCTTCTGCTTTTCAAGTTAGTTAATAACTCAGTTCTTCTGACATCAATGGAGAGCTGAATCTTCAAGAAGCATTTGAAGCACCATATGGATTTCTAGTTTGTTTTAGGTTGACCTTTAATTAAAGTCAGGGTTTGAAGTCAGGGTCTTGGTAGCTGCTTTAAATCTCACAGTGTTTGAAGATAAAAGATTAGTTACTTGTGACCAGCGTTGACCAACTACAAAAAACTGGCATGAATGTGACCAACTAAGCACTGGGCTGTCAGAATCATAGAGGGTCTGAGCTTTAAGGACCCCAGGAATCCTCTAATCTAGCAGCAAGATCTGGCTCCAGATGGCTTGTGCTCTGTCCTGGCTCTGCCAGCTGATGCAAACTTTGTAAGCTCATGCTTCTGTTTCCTCAGCTGTTAAATGGGGGTGATGATACCTGCTCATCGTGTTGTTGTGATGGGCTTCCAGTGAGCCGAGGTGTGCAGAATGCTTGACCAGTGTCCCGTGCACAGTAAACATTCACAGACTGTATCACAGATGGAAAAACAGACCCAGAGAAATGTTGATATGCCTGAGGTCAAATCCTTACTTCATATTTCAGAAACTAGGCCTTTTTTGCTCCAAGTCTTCTTTTGTTCCTATTGACTGTTTTAGTTTACTGGTTCTTAAACTATGATTTAGAAGTTTTTATCTGCCCAATGTAAGCACTAAATTGGGTGACACGCTGCTTAGCTCAGAGACTGTTCTTGAATAACAAGGCATGATCACAACACAAAGAGACACAGCAGGTCTCTTCCATCCCAGTGATTGTGGTCCCTTACTAAGTAATGCAGTCTTTGAAAACTGCTGTTAGGAAAACTGTGTAGCTGGATACAGAAACTATATGTGGATTTTGATCATAACTGGATAGAAACATGATAAGAAAAATGGGAGGAAATTCATGAATATGACATGCAAAGGAAATAGGGATACTGGGCCAAAGAGTATGATGCCTTTTTTTTAAAGTATTTTTATTTTTTTAGCATTAAAAATTTTGACATGTAGCTAATTTACAACACTGTGCTAGTTTTAGGTGTACCGCAAAAATGATTCAGCTATAATATATTCTTTTTCAGATTCTTTTCCACTATAGGTTATTCAGTTCAGTTCAGTTCAGTCGCTCAGCTGTGTTTGACTCTTTGCGATCCCGTGAATCGCAGCACGCCAGGCCTCCCTGTCCATCACCAACTCCCGGAGTTCACTCAGACTCACGTCCGTTGAGTCAGTGATGCCATCCAGCCATCTCATCCTCTGTCGTCCCCTTCTCCTCCTGCCCCCAGTCCCTCCCAGCATCAGAGTCTTTTCCAATGAGTCAACTCTTTGCATGAGGTGGCCAAAGTACTGGAGTTTCAGCTTCAGCATCATTCCTTCCAAAGAAATCCCCGGGCTGATCTCCTTCAGAATGGACTGGTTGGATCTCCTTGCAGTCCAAGGGACTCTCAAGAGTCTTCTCCAACACCACAGTTCAAAAGCATCCATTCTTCAGTGCTCAGCCTTCTTCACAGTCCAACTGTCACATCCATACAGTTACTAGATATTAAACACAGTTCTCTGTGCTACACAGCAAATTCTTGCTGCTTATCTATTTTATTTTATTTATTTTTTTCATTTCTGTTAAATTTTTATTTTTACTTTATTTTACTTTAGAATATTGTATTGGCTTTGCCATACATATATAGCAGTGTGCACATGTCCATCCCAAACTTAATCTTCCTGCTTCTCTGCCCCTCGGCACTGCCCGCCCTGCCCCAGCCTGCCACTGTTATCCTCTTTGGTCAATGCAAGCTTGCTCTCCCAAGTCTGTGAGTCTCTTTCTGTTTTGTAAATAAGTTCATTTGTATCATTTTTTTAGACTCCACATAAAAGTGTAGAGATCATATGGTATTTGTCCTCTGTCTGACTTACTTCCGTTAGATTAATAATCTATCTCTAGGTCTATCCATGTTGCTGCAAATGGTATTGTTTCATTCTTTTTTAAGACTGAATGGTATTCCATTGTATACATATTTACCATATCTTCTTTACCCATTTATCTTTCAGTGAATGTCTTGGCTATTGAAATAGTACTACATGAATATTGGGGTGCACGTGTCTTTTCAAATTAGAGGTTTTTTTCCAGATATATGGACAGGATTGGGATTGCAGGATCATGAGGTAGCTTTGTTTTTAGTTTCTTAAGGAACATCTATACTGTTCTCCATGGTGGCTGCACCAGTTTACGTTCCTACCAAGGAACCTGTAAACCTGTGTAGGAGGGTTCCCTTTTTCCCACATACTCTCCAGCATTTACTGTTTATAGATTTTTAAATGATGGCTGGTCTGATTGGTGCAAAATGTTACTTCATTGTAGTTTTGAACTGCATTCCTATAATAATTAACGATCTTGAGCATCTTTTCTTGTGCTTGTTGCTCAACTGGAGTATGAGCCTTTTATGGTTGTTGCCAGATCTTTTGCTGAAAGAATTAGGCCACCAGAAATTTGTGGAGAGGGCCTCTCGCCCTCCATTGATTTGACTTACACTTGTCGTTGTTAATATTCTTTCCTTGTTTTCTCAGTGCCTGGCATTAAGACTTGGTCATTGTATTGCTAGAATCAACAAGGAAAAATATAAAACAGTGCACACACACTTCCATACAAATGTATATGTATGAATGTATGTGTCTACAGTAAATTGAAGGAAAAATTGTGAAAGTTCCCACTAAGAATCACTTTCTTTCTGGGCTATTTATAGCTGCCTATTTCCTTTCTTCCGTCTTAACAAGCTTTCCTGTGTTTAAACAGAGATGTTAGATGCTTCCTCCAGCTTACATAGCTGACTTGAAGTTCCTTATGGTAGATTCAGTTAGATTAATAACTGAGAAGGATTTTGTTTTTAGGAGTTTCTAAGTGATGGGCCATACATTGAATCTAATCTTGTCCCTTCTGTAACTCCTAAGTGCCCCTTCCACGCTGTGGGTGTCTCCCCAGAGCTCGCTGTACGAGAAGCTTCGTTCTCCTCTGCTGGTGAAAATATTTCCTGTGTCCTTTTGGGCAGGATCAGCCTGCTGAAACTGCTGGTAATAGACAGATAGACAATGGCACCCCACTCCAGTACTCTTCCCAGAAAATCCCATGGACGGAGGAGCCTGGTAGGCTGCAGTCCATGGGGTCGTGAAGAGTCGGACACGACTGAGCGACTTCCCTTTCACTTTTCACTTTCATGCATTGGAGAAGGAAATGGCAACCCACTCCAGTGTTCTTGCCTGGAGAATCCCAGGGACGGGGGAGCCTGGTGGGCTGCCGTCTATGGGGTTGCACAGAGTCGGACACGACTGAAGCGACTTAGCAGCAGCAGCAGCAGCAGCAGACATTTACAACCACGAGCAAGTTACTTAATTTCTCTGGGACTCGGCTTCCTTAGCAGTTAAATGGGTTTACATCTAGAATATATCTGATAGACAGATCTCCCATATTCAGACATTAGGCCAAGATAACTACATTTAATCCTTTCTCTTTTCCACTTTCACTCCCAGACAAACAGCCTGTGTGTTTATCGTGTGTGACTGCCTTTGTGGACAGCAGAACAGATGTGGCAGCAGACACAGAATATGAGTGATTGCAGATGGCCTGGAGGGAGAGATATGGGCACACCTCTGGCAGCTGGATGGGAGAGGGCTTCGTGGGTATGCAGTCAGTGGACGGGACACTGTTGTTGCTTAAAGAAGCGACAGCAAGTAGCGGTAAAAGACTGTGGCAAATAAAGCAACGATTAGGAGTCTCCTTCGTCCAAGCCTTGTAGTTCCAGTAACAGGTCTTTGATCTGTGGCGTGTACTCCGTGGCGTGTTTGCCAGTCTCCTCCCTTAGCTTTTGTGGTCTGCTTTCGGTCAGATTTCTCTTTTCCAGGTGTTGTCTCAGTGGATCGTTGTGGGGCTGCCCTCAGTAGCATCCAGACCAATGCATACTTAGACTAAAGCAGTGACTGTTAGGTCCAAGGCCTTGAAATGTCATATCCTGGAACACTGACAGCATCCAGTTCTCCAATGAATCAAAAGATGCCAGCTGCCATTTTTCATCCTGGTGTTTTGGCTCATTCCAAGTTGCTTATCTGGGATATTTCAGGCATGAAATTTAAGCAGCCAGGAGTGACTTGTTTATTTTTTATGGCAAGAATGGGGAAGCTTCCATTCTGGGGAATTAGATTCAGCACATGAGGATAAAAGCTTGTGTGGTAACTTTAAGTAAAATGTTCTTATAATTTAAAAAATAGACAGGTAAGCAGTGATAATGATGGTGCTGATGATGGTGTTAATGAGAGTTCATTGAACCATTAGCATGTAAAACTTGCCAATCGTACTCTGAAATCATATGGTCCAGTTGAAGTAGCATGGAGGCAGGAAAGTGTAGTGGTTAATAGAATGGACCTGGAGCCAGAATCCATGTTTGTGTCTGGCTTTTCCCTGGTGGTTCAGATGGTAAAGGATCTGCCTGCAATGCAGAGACATAGGAGATGTAGGTTCAGTCCCTGGGTCGGGAAGATTCCCTGGAAAAGGGAATGGCAACCCACTCTAGTACTCTTGCCTGGAGAATCCTATGGACAGAGGAGCCTGGCAGGCTGTAGTCCATGGGGTTGCAAAGCATTGGACACGACTGAGTGACTTTCACACACTCGTTACTGCTTAGTAGCTGTGTGAAAACTAGCTTCGTTTCTCTGTGCCTGAGTTTCTTCTTATAAGATGGGGGTAGGTTTAATAATAGCACTTATCTCTTTGAGAGACTGTGAGGATTATATAAATAAATATATGTTAAGGCAGGAATAGTTTCTGTCATTGAGTATGTCTATGTTAGTTCCCTTTGTAACCTTTAATCTTGCAAACTCCCATACCCTCCCTCTGGCTTTTCCTGTTGGCCACCTGCCTACAGTTGGGAAGCATGTCCCCATGGGTTTCTCTTGTCTGTGGAGGCAATGAGTTCCCATGTTTGTACAGAGAATAGCCTTGAAATGTATAGTGTCTCTGGAGCAATGGACAGGCACACTCATTGCTTTTTATAAAAGATTTGGGTTCCCTAGGTTCATATAAAATCATTTCCTTCTCAAACGATAAAATTATTTTCCTGGTTGCCTTGGTTTGGTTTTGCTATTGAAATATTGTTATTATTATTTTTGCTAGTTTAGATTTTTAAATTAGAGTCTGATTTCTACAACAGTTGCATCTTTTCTTTGCATTTCTTCTGGTAAGCACATTTTCCTCATAAACATTTCCTCATTTTTATTAAAAATTTTACAATGTTTAAAGCATATCTAGCAACAAGCTAGTTAATTTGCTTAACCTCTCTTAAAGTACTTCCAGTGTGTTCTTATTGCTCTTTACTCATTATTATGGATGTCTAAAAATTATTGAATAAATAAGAAATACTGTTTAGTACATTTACAAAAAAAGTACCCTGTTTTTAATATTCAGATTCTAAAACATGTTTCTGAACATGATCCGATAATGTCTAAATGATGTTAATATTTGGGTCTTCCAGCAAGATTAACAGCACTATGTAGAACCAGGATTTGTCGATGGCATACTCTGTGTAGCTTATTAACATTGACTCTGTGAGACCGACTCAGCATTGGCAGCGGACGGGACTGAGAACACACACTGAGAACAGGGTAACAGCTGTAAGCAAGACCGGGTGATTGGATCGCGGCAGCTTCACTTCTACGTGCTCCTGGCCCAGTTCTGGAAAATGTTGGCCTTAACCTTCACCTCTGCACGTCAGCATTTCTGCTCCTCCTTTGGATTTGATGTCCTTGGATTCTAGGTTGATGGCTGAACAAGCGGGAGATTTATGATTCTTTCCTCCTATTTCTCAACTTATTTTTCTCAAGATTTGGAAGAACTGTACATTTTCCAAGAAATCCTAGATAGGAATTGCTGCAAGAAAGCATCGTTCCCATTTCACTCCAAAGGCACTCCTGGTGGTCACTGTGAGCCCACACCCCCTGAGCGTCAGCCCTCTCTGATTGCACCTCTTAGGAGTCTCGCCCTGCTCGCTGTGGTCCAGTCACCCTGGCCTCTGCTGGCCTCGGATGCACAGGCCTGTGCTCCTGTCCATCTGGAATACTCTTTCCCTGACCCGTTGGTCCTCTCCCCTTCCGTCGGGACAGGCTCACGTTTGCTGACCACGTAAATAAAGTAACCCAGCCCCCACCCCCCTTCCTGTCACCTCCCCGCCTTCTGTTTCTCCACGGTACTGACCACTTGTCTGATACCACTCTGGGTGGTCCTGAGGGGCAAAGATTGCTGGTGCGCCTGCTCCATCCTTGTGTCTGTCACATACGAGGGCCTCTATAAAGATCTGTCGAGTGAGAGGAAGGGATTCTTGGCAGTCTTGTAGGGAACAAATGGGATTGGTGACAGAGACGAGTAAGGAGGCTCTTATTGTGGTCACCCTGAAATTTGGTGATAGCCTAAAGCAAGGGGCTGGAGAGGAGAAGAGAGTCAGGAGACAGGGTGGCTAGGGTGGTGGATTCCACTTGGCAATGGAAAAGAGGGAAAAGGGAGCCATGTGGAATATTCCCTGCTACTAGCTTGGCAATAAAGTATACCAGAAAAAAACCCCTAAGCATTTCTTTTATAAAGCAAATTGTATTAATAGGATAAGGAATAAATTATTTCTGTAATTTGTGTTTATCTGAAATACAGTTTCTCAAAGACTGTAAGTAACCCTTGCTGAAATGCTGATTTTAATTTGAGGTCAAGTTTCCTAAAATGTTTTGAAAGCTAGCCATGCCAGGAGGTTTTGGCCTCTAGGGAATTTATAACTTTAGACAGAGAGGTTTTTCTATATCCGGGAGCTAAACTGGATTTTCTGAAGGTCTGAATACTTAATTAGCTTTTTGGTATCTTGAGTTAGTAACAGAATTAATGTTTCAAATTCGAAGTTTAGAGTTCTTTCTTTTAAGAACTATTTCCTTCTATAAAAATGGCCTCTGAGGCAAAGGCCTCAGCCACATCCTTTATTCCACTAGTTCCCCTCTGGATTTACCCCCAAGTTCCAGGAATTGGCATCTTATGGATGGCTGGAGTAAACAGCTTACTTGGAGGCCAGGCCTTGCCCTCTTTCTTTAAGGCCTGGATCAGGAAGATAGTGAATTTCATGAAAATGTCAGTTGATTCCACTTCATGTGTGTTTTGGAAATAGATAGAACATGACTGCTAAGGGAATTCTAAGTAACTTGGGTGAATTTAGAGTGATTCCAGATATTTGCTATTAATAATTTAAAAAAAAAGCAAAGTGGATGGCTGTGAGGTTCTTCACTGATTACAGTTCATCACCTTGTTCTTAGATACTTTAGCTTTCCTTTTGTTCTTCATGTCCCATATTGGAAGCTCTGCTCTCCGGAAAGCTGAGACGATGATGTGATGCTGGTGACGCTGCCGATGTCGCCCCGTGTTGGGGGGCTCTGCTTCTTCCCTGTGTGGTTGAAGGACCTGGGGACCTCGGGAGACCGCGTCACAGAAGGGAAGGGATCAGCCTAGAGACTGCAGTCATCTTCTAGCATGGAAATTCTGTATTCTAACTATAGTTATGGTAAGAAGAATGCAGTAGGTCTGCGTGTACTGATGTGGAAGACCGTCCGTGACATACTGTTCAGTGAAACAGCTTGTAGAGCATTTTGTGTGTCTAGAATAAGAAGCATGCATAGAGATCTAATCTATTAGCCACTGGGGGAGTCAGGGCAGGGATTTTCACTTCATTTATATTTCTTGGAACTACATTTTATTCACTCATATGACTTTTACAGTCTTAGAGGAAAGCAAGCAGATAGTGGTGCTGTGACTGCCTAATGGCCTGTGCTGGCGACAGCCTGGAGCCCTCTCTGGGGACCCCCGCGCCCCCACTCCATGGCCGCAGTGGCCTTGGGCTGAGCAGTGGCTGCCCGCTTGGAGCTTCCTTCTGGTTCCTCATACCTGCCAGCTGCAGCCACTTGCTCTCCATGACTGAGTCCACTGGCGTTTGGGTTTGCAACCTCTGTTTTAAAATTTTAAAATAAAGGAAGTGCTTCTTAAAAATCCCTAACTTTTAACCTTTTCAGTAGTTGAAGCTAACTTTCTTGAACTAGCAGACCTCACTGTTTCGGTGGTCCCCGATCGACAGACCAGGACAGCTTGGCTGTGTGTCTGCTGACGTGTATACTGTATGCTGTGCATCTGTGTGTCACCACCAAGCGGGTGCTGCTATCTCTCTGTCTTGAATGCGGTCAGAGATGTGACTTATTTTCAGTTTTCTCCCACAGCCCCAGTTCTGCCATAACTCGTTAGTGTGGCTGGTGCCTCTGTAGCTCCTCAGTTGTGAGGGGATGAACTGTGAGGGTGTAGAAATCAATGTAGATATTCTGAACTCCCACCGACTGTGCTCTGAGACTCCTCCTCTCTGTGCTTCTCGCTAAGTCCCTCTTTCTCTCTGCAGATCCCAGGAGTGACTCAAGATCCTTTAAGTTCTTCCAAGCCTAGTCCCGAGAGCTGACCCCAGCCCGGCTGTCTCCTTTATCACTCGTGGGGCAGACCATGGTGGACTGGCATTCAGGGGTGTGGTGGGGTGTGAAATTTGTTGGTTGTGTTGATGACACTTTTTTTGCGTCCTTGTCCCATGTGACCAGGCAGTTCTCTGTTCGTCTGTGGTCCGTTTCTTGTGCTCTATCAGTGGGTGCCCTCTCTACCTGGGACAGCCCCCAGAAGTTGAGGAGGCCCTTTTCCACCTTTGTTGGATATTCTTAGTTCCTGTGTCTTAAGGAGATCTTGATCAGTTTTCTTATGATATCTGTTGGTTTCTCATGCAAATTCAAGTCATCATGGCCCATCCTGCTTCACCAGAATTCTAGGAAATTTATAGATTAAGTTGCTTGAGCGATAATTTTTTTAAGAATTCTTGATTGTGACACTCAAAAGGAGAGTGAAGGTGGTATGATCTTTTTTTTTCTATATCTTTTTTCAGAAAATTCCTAGTTTCTTCCTACAGCCCTACTTTGACTCTTTTACTCTAAAGAATACTAAAGTACAGAACTAGTTTTAAAATACTAATTTTGCTAAGGATTCCTGCATTTGCATAGAAGTCTCTTAAAGGCTTTAGGAGTTGAAGTTCTGTGTCTCAAGCACCTGTGATCAATGGTGAGCCAATATTTATGATCAGGTACGTTGTATAGAAACTCCTAATTCACTCACGTAGGCTGGTCTCACTGTAGAACGTGACAGCAAGTGGTGCCTAGGTTGTGTGCAGAGAATAGTGGTAGATGGGGCGAGACCAAGAGGTGGAAGACATGCTGGGAGGACTTTTCTACATTACGCCACGACCCTTATCTCTTAGCTGTGTTCAAGGGCCTTGTGACATCCCTGTACTGGGGCCTATCAGAATCGTTCCATCTGTTGCTCTTAATGTAAGCATAACCACACATTAAGATAAAGACTAGCAAATTGAGCATCAGCAGCTTAATAATTAAGAAAATACGTCTTTGCTGGCTCTTTGAACTAACTAGTATAGATAGCCCCTACAAGAGAAATAGCTGTAGGCTTTGTAATGAACGACATGATTTTAATGCATGACACTAAGCACCTGTCTTAGAGCTATTAGCTGTCATAATTTATCAAGTCTCATGTTAAAAGCCATGATTCAGAGAGGCAAGCATGAACTTTTCCACTTGCCTTACCTTGCTGAGGTCATTTTAAATGTCCTAAGTTAGAAATTGGGTAAAGATATTTAGTTTGCCAAACTGAAAATAAAAGAATACGACATTTAGCTTGGAGTTGAAAGTAGATTTTTTTTGCCTCTAAGTTACAGTACTACTGTAATGTAATAATAGTAATTTTCATTTATTGAGTATTATATGCCAGAAAACTAAGTGCTTTTTATACATAATCTTATCTAATCCACAGAGCAACTCTATGAAGATAGTCCCATTTTACAGATGAGACAGCTGAGTTACAAAGAGGATAAATGCCTTGACTGAGGTCATATAATTAACTGGTAAATGTTAGAGCTGGCATTTGAACTGAGGTGGTTTAACCCAGGTCCAGATTCCTGACCACTGGCTCAACCTGTTTCCCTTAAATGGATGATGAAACCTCACTTTGTCATTGTTTGGTTGCTAAGTCATGTCTGACTCTTTTGCAACCCCATGGACTGTAGCCTGCCAGGTTCCTCTGTCCATGGAACTTTCCAGGCAAGAATACTGCAGTGGGTTGTCATTTCTTTCTCCAGGTGATCTTCCAGACCCAGAGGTCGAACCCATGTCTCCTGCATTGACAGGTGGATTCTTTACCACTGAGCCACCAGGAAAGCCTGGAAACCTCACTAGCTAAGGCTAACTGTGACCTATTGTGGACAGGGCTAATTTGACTTCACTTAGGAATGTTTAACCTCAGCAAAGAGCACAACATCGTGATAGGTGCTGTGGCTGTATTACTTTTCTATGGCTGCTGTAATGAATTACCACAAACTTAAACAACACACATTTATTTTCTTTCAGTTCTGGAGGCTAAAAATCCAAAATGCATTTCACTGGGCTGACCTCAAGGTGCTGCCAGGGCTGTGTTCCCCCCTGGAGGCCCCAGGAGATAGGCAGTCCCTTGGCCCTTCCAGCTGCTGGTGGCTGCTGACACTCCCTGGCTTGTGGCCTCTGTCCTCTGGTCTCTGCCTCCTGGTCATGTTTCCTTTCCTTCCGTCCACTGTGCGATCACCCTCTGCCTCTTTTTTATAAGGATACCTTTGTTTGCGTTTAGGGCCCATCCAGATAATTTTCCCATCTCAAGAACCTTTATCACACATGCAAAGTCTTTTTTTTTCCATTAAGGTAACATCGAAAGATTCTTGGGATTGAAACATAGATGTCTTTGGGTGGGGGAGCCTGCATTATTCAGCCACGGTGACAAACAGAAAGAATTAGAACTTTCAGTCCACCTTGTAGGAGTATGCTTAATTTCAACAATTTCCTAACTGTTCTGCAGGACACAGATGCTAAAAATGTGAAAAAAATTTCATGGTCTAACAGATTTGAGAGTTATTGTGTAATATATCCCTCTTTAAGGAGATTCACAGTGTACAATGAAGGCTTTGACAATTCCTAGGACAGAGGAAGTTGCTTAACTTAGTTGAACCCAGAATTCCTTAGACATAATTGATTAAGAAGCACTTCCTTTTAAGGGTACACCTATTAACATGCCATGATGTACTTCTAACACACTTTAGGAAGTATAGTACTAATAAGTAGGTACTAGTATTTATTACCTGCTAGTCTTTGGAAGGCATGGGGGAGTGTCTTTACTGACTTTGTGTTACTTAATAACTTAAACATACTTGGAATTGATTTGAAGGAACTACTCTGAACAAATACACAACACTGAATGATACCCTGATGATTTTTAATATTTTCATTGATATTGTGCCAGGTGAGTTACAAGGGTCCAGATGGAGTTACGATAAGGGAGGAATTTTTCTTGTGTGGAATGATCTGAAGACCCTTCCCAGAAAAGGGACCCTAATTCATCTAGCTGGAGGAGAAGCAGGGGTGCCTCCATGTAGGAGCAAAGAGCTTAGCCAAAGGAAGGAGGGCTCATCTGGAGAGAAGGGTCAGGGGGTCTGTGGATTATGCCTTGAATGTTAGTTTAAGTGTTTAGACTTGCTTCACTAGGCCAGGGTTTGACACACTAGATGTATGTATGCCCTGTGGGCCAGATCCAGTCCTGTGCTTATCTTTGTTGGAACACAGCCACGACGGTTTGTTTACCTATCTTCCGTGGCTGCTTCAGTGCTGCAGGGTAGGGTAGGCCTGCCCACCTTAAAATTCTTACTGCCTGGGCCTATACAGAAAAGGTATGCTGCTCCTGATATGGGCAAGGGGGGTGGCTATTGAAGGGCTCTGATCAGGAAGGCGTTATCCTCAGATTTGTGTGTTTGAAATCTTATCCTGACAACACTGTGGGGGATGGGTTGGGGAATAAAGACTAGAGAGGCTGACGAGCAAGGGGAGAGGAGAGAACAGAAAGAGACATTTTGCACGACAGCAGGGGAGATGGAGGAGCCAAAGATAATTTTTCAAAGCAGACTTTTAATTTTAGATTAGTTTCAGATTTAGAGAAAAGTTGCAAAGACAATACAGAGAGTTCCTGTATGTTCCCCCTGCTCAGTTTCCCCTGCTGCTAGCATCTTATATTCGTATGGTACATCTGTCATTAGCTAATGATTCAGTATTAATACTAAAGCCACATTCTATTCAAATTTCCTTAATTTTTTACATGATATATCCCTGTTCGGTCTCAATATCCCATTCAGGGTGTCATGTTACATCTAGTTGTCCTATCTCCTTAGATTCCCAGAGTGTTAGATTATGGTGGCTTTCAGATATTACTCATTTTTTATGACCTTGATAGCTTCAAAGAGTGCTATTTTTTCCAGGTATTTTATAGAATGTCCCTCATTTGGGATTTGTCTGATGCTTTTTCATGATTTGACTGGGTTATCCATTTTCATGGTGTCTACAGTACATAGTGTCAACATGTCTTACCACGGTTGATACTGACGTTGATCCCTTGACTGAGATAATGCTTGTCAAGTTTCCCCACTGTAAAGTTGCTTTTCGCCCACCTTTCCATCCTCTGTTCTTTGGCCAAAGGTAATTTTGAAATTTCTGGGCAAGACAGCACTGCCTCCGTTTCTGACTCACAAACTTCTACTACTTAAATGAAGACGGGAAAGGGGTAGGATCCTGGGAGGTGGCTGTCCATTTAGGGATTGAGCAGAAGTAAAAGTTGTCAAAGGATGCTGAGGAGGAGGGGTAAGAGAAGCAGGTGGCTAACTGGAGTGGTAAATAATACAGCCTCCCAGGTCGAGGAGTGTTTCAGAGCGGCAGAGTGGTCAGTATGCTCGGAAGTCAAGGAGGGCATTGTTTAGGGGCTGATAGCATAGGAGTCTGGCTGGACTGGAAGGTTGGGAAGGAAGTGCAGCAGGAAATAAGGGGGGGGGGGGTGCGGCTAGATGTCCAGCCTTGCAAACAAATAGCAAATAGAATTTGCCTCTGTGTTCAGGAGGAGGGCTGAGCAGAGTGGTGCCTTAGGATAATTAGTTTGGCAGCCCTATGCAGATTAGAGGGGTCAGAATTTGTAGTTGCTTCATTGGGAAGCTGTTAGAAACAGGTATCTGGAGAAATAGTGCAGAAATGTGGGACCCTTAAGGGACCGTTAGCCCATCACAGATTTTTGCATATACTAGGTTTTTTTTTTTCCCGTAATATGAAGAAAAAAAAGTGGAATTAGTGATTAAGCATTCTGCTTACAAACAGTAAGCTTAAACAACTAAAATATCAGGCTGTCTTAGGTCTTCCCTGGTGGTTTAGTGGTTAAGACTATGCTTCCATTGCAGGGGTGCAGGTTCCATCCCTAGTCCAGGAACTAAAATCCTGCATGCCATGTGGCATGGCCAAAAAAAAAAAAAGAAAGATACTGGTGGCCAGGTTTCTTTGTTCAGACAGGAGAGAGGTTGGAGCTGATGAAGATGGATGTGATTAGGAAGGTGCCTCAGCTAGCTAGACCAGCCTGTGATTTGTTATTTGCACTGGGTTTGTTGGTTCCTGGTTCTTCTAGTCACTGGCCATGCTTAACTGAAAAACAAACAAACAAAAACCAGATTGTCCTAAATACCTACCTGCCTTGTTGTAGTTATGTGTGCATCTCTCCTTTTCTTGGAGAAGAGTTAGAGATGAACTTGAGCTCCGCCCAGGTTGGAGCTCACACCATCCAAGTTAATGGGCTGACTCCAGTCAGTTTCATAATGATTTCCCGTGGAACTTCCTGCTTTATCCTCTTTTGGTGGTGGTTTTGTTTTAAAAGTTGTGATGCTTTCTGAGATAACTGATGGTGGAGAGAGACTGACTGAGCCACAGTCTTGCGGAGAGAATAAGCCTGGAAATACTGACTGTTCTCTGGTTGCTGGCATTTTGAACTTATCATTTATTTTGCATATAACTAGGACGATAAGTGCTCCTACACTTGAATCTACCTGTTTTATTAAAAGGGAAGCATACTCACTAAATTAGTGGTATGATCTGAACTTTTAAAAATCGCCCTATTACTCCTGATTCTGAAGTAGAGTCCTATTTTATTATTTAATTCAGCCAGCCTCAAATGCTGTGATTTGTGATTTGGTTCGATAGAAGCAGTGAGTAGCTCTCCTTCACCTTGTTTCTGCATCAGTCCTCTTTAGGTGAGAGTGAATGAATTTAATAAACCAGGTCATCCTCATTCACGTGACCACCTGCCCATATCTATCAACCAGGAGCCTCTGTTAGGCTCTTTTCGGAGCAGTGACACCCACTATGGGGTGGAAACAACATTTTGTTAAAGAGAACTTCCAAGATTTTTTTTTTTTTTAAATGAGAATAAAAATTCCTACCTCATGTGGTTCTTAGTAGGTCTAAGGGATGAGATTCAAGTGCCTTATGTTCTACGCAGTCTTGTTTTTTAAAATTCTGTCTCTGGATTTTGCTGCAATGGCGATGCCTTGTGTTTGTTGCTACAGAGTGCTCTTTATTTAGCAGGAAAATCGTATGATACAGATCCTCGAGAAAGGAAATCGTTTGATCTCCTCTCATCATCCAAACAACAAATCACCAATGAGGGACACACCAGCACTTCTTTCCAAATTCACTGCTTATAGGAACGGGAAAAAGAATTTTTAAAAGCACTGTTGAGGATGGCCATTTCCTCTGTGCTCCACTAAGGCCAGGAATCTCAAATATGCCAGGCACAGAGGGGCCCTGTGATTGCCTGTAACATTACAAAACTTCGCCTGTTGAGACAGGTTCCCAGTGTTCTTTCCACATGTGTTTCAGAGAAACAGCTGCCTTGGCATCCTCAAAGCTCATCACTTCCCCTTTGCTTGACTTCGGTAATATTGTACGCATCTTCGTAGAGCGACCACCCATGCCTCAGCTGCTTTCCTTTCATCTCCTTTTCCTCCTTTCAGACCAAACCTATGAAAATTTAGCCAGATTATTTACCAGCTGCAAATTGAAGGTGAAGGTGATTTCAATAGATCAAACACATAAATGGGAATAAATGGCACACACTTCTCAATTCCTTTTGGGCACATGAAGAGGGGTGGTTACCTCGGGTTCCCATCCTCAGGGTTTCCGGCATGTTTGGACACAGCTTACAGAACACGGGGCTGTGTGCTGCAGGCACCCAAGGTGTCATGCCAGCCCCTGCTTACACTTTCTCATTTTCCCTCTCCTTTACATTGTCAAAACCCTTCACCCTCTATAACCACAAGGTTGCATTTTAGTTTATTGTTGCACGAAGGGTCTATCTCAGGTTTACTTCATGGAGTTGAGGTTAGTTGGACCTGATACACTGGGTCTGTCTTAGCTTTTCAGTAAAAGCTTTTGATTTAATTTTCTGTTAAGGAAAGAACTGAAATGAGGATAAGCAAACTCTTAGTTGCAACTGAGAATCTAGCTTAGAGATGGGAACACAAATGAAGTGAAGAAGACTCTTCAACCGACTTGCCTTTGCTGCAGCAGGCTTGTGACATGGTTTGTAGAGTGTTTAGGTTTAGGGGTAGAAGTATGGGGTATAGAACTCCGGGTTCCCGTGTTAGAGACGGTGTTTGCAAGCGTAGATGCTGTGGTCCATCCCCTCCCTGTGTGACCTGCACACCTCACCTCTCCTTTCCGTGCTTCAGTTTCCTGACCCGTGAAATGGGACAATAAAAGTAACCCTCTCAGAGTTACTGCAAGGATTAATGGGTTAATTAGTAACTCTTCAGACACGTCCAGCATTCAGTAACTGTTATACGATATTGTTGTTTTATTATCACATTCCTACAAGTTACGTCAGCACATGTGAGTATAGCAGGTAAGCACAGCAGACATTTAGGAAATAGAGGCATCAGCACTTGTCCATCCAGGTGGGTCGTTTTCTTCCTCAGAATGGTCTCCGGTAGCAAGTGAGTCCTGATTGTGATGGTTCTGCCGGTGCAGGACGTTTTGGGGATGTATGCCCGGGGATTGCCTGGATGGTTCCTTTACTGGCTAGTTCCCTCTCACTTGAGTGAATGTAGGTCTGAATTTATTTATTTATTTTTAAAGTTAAAAGATATTTGGAATCAAGTCAAGTGAAACAATGATTTGCTTTAAAAACTTAACTGTAAAGTGTACTCACAAGCATGGTCATTGGACCACACTAAGTTTTTGGTGGCAACATGCAGATTATTTTGCTTTGGCTTTTGGGAGCCAAGGGGTTCCCTGGTAGCTCAGATGGTAAAGAATCTGCCTGCAATGCAGGAGACCCAGGTTTGATCTGTGGGTTGGGAAGATCCCCTGGGGGAGAGCATGGAAACCCACTCCAGTAGTCCTGCCTGGAGAATTCCATGGGCAGAAGAGCCTGGGGGGCTACAATCCATAGGATTGCAAAGAGTTGGACACAACTGAGTGACTTTTACTTTCACGTTTTCACTTTGGGAGCCAGTGTTTTATATCTACTTCTCGCTGAAGCAGCTACTTCATGCCTGGTTATTTTGCCCTCCCTTTCTCCTCTGAAGTAGAACATTACATCCCTGTTTCAATTTTGTTTCAGGGATTTACTCACCTGCAGGTTATATCCCTACAAAAACTCCTTTTTACTTGAATTTTTACCCCAAACCAACCCTTTTGTTCTCATGGTTAATATTTTTTTGTGACTGGATATAAAACATGTGTATCCACTTGCCTCGGCTTTTTAAAATAGCTTGATTGTCGGGCCTGCTGCAGGGATGTGCTGGAGCTACTGTCTCAGGCCCTCAGTCTCCTCCCCTCCGCACCCTCCCTCTCCCCACCGAGATTCCAAGTGATATGAAAATCAGCCTCAGCTTTAGAGTCACTCCTAAGTCAGGTTGCCAGTCCCGCTAAGAGTCAGTTTTTCCAGCAGCATGCTGTAGTGGAAAATACCTATTTGCTTTGAAACACTGAATGCTCTGCAGAAAGTCAACACTTGGTTTGCAGGAAGGTTTCGGTACTAACATAACTCCTCTGTGCTGTCTGGATGGTGGCAGATCATGTTAAAAACAGTAAAAACTAGGAGATTAGAAAAAACTTTATTCTCTTTCACAGTTGGCATTACATTGCAGTAACTAACCCCCCTTCCAAAAATATGCATGAATGTTTGCTGAAAAATAAAAACAAATTAACAAATAAAATTGAGACTTTCTGAACAATATATATCATTGTGATATATATGTATATAATTTATAGACAGCTAGCTTTTTATATTTTTATATGTTATATATAATATACATTATATATAATATGCATATGTATGGTTTTATACATTTTATGTATTAAATACATTTAGCTTTTCTGTTTTCTCACAAACTTTTCTTTATGGTCCTTAAAACAATTTTTTTTTAACCGCTTTACTTTGACTCATGCTATTCATAAATTCTTCCTCTTCTGACCTTTATTATTCACAGACAAAAAATATTTTTATGCATATTTTCTGCTTTAGCCTAGATGGATGAAGGCGTAGAAATTCTGGTTTCTCTGCTCTCTCTCTCTCAGTTCCCAGGTGTCTCACAAGCTATTCTTAAACAGATGTCCAAGAATTCAATGAGTGGCAGCACTTCAGAACAGTGGTTTGTAAATATGTGCATCAGATCTTTTTGAATTTCTAAAAATAATTTGGAGGGGAAGATGAAATGCACTTCTGGTCATTTTAGACACACGGAACCTGGAAGATTTTGTTTACGCACCTCTTTTGGATGAAGTGCAAGTCTTTGAAGAATGAAAAGCAGAAGTTATAGGGTGTGGTTGTCTTCAACTTTCTTTCCCACAAGGTCTAATTTGGTTGCTGGAACTTCGAAGCAGTGCCTTGAGAATCCAGTGTTAGTGGTGGTGGCTGTGGGAGGATTTTAAGAAAAAGTAACAGTTTCCACCAGAGTGATTTTAGGCAAAGGTGTGAGACAGGCAGACTTTTCCATGTCTAGGCACCAGCATCTTGAGCTTTTCCTAGTAAAACCTGTTTGCAGGGGAAAAAATCAGAAATTCTCTTTGAAGCGAAATAACTGTCAGTTTTAGTGCCTTCTTCCTAGGAGATTTGTATTTTATCAGAAAAGAAAATGTCAGTCGTCTTTTTTTTTTTTAAAGGTGGATGAGTCCTACAGTTGGTTCTAGTCATGACTTTCGGAGATGCTACTCTAGTTCTCTTGATTGAATTTGCAACAAGCCTTTTTATCCCCCCAAAGCTCCTGAGAGTGGATGGCTCTGTTACAGTTTCAAGGATCTTGGCCCCATCTCTTAGCCTTGAATCCAAGTCCAGCAACTTAAAACAGCTCTATGCGCTTGGAGTATGACAGATAACAGCAAGTAGAGCTAGGTGGTCCTCATTCACTGACTGGGGAGATGTTCTGGGAGGGGCTCGAGATGATCATAGAGGCCGAGCTCTGAAGTGTCAGTTAGTGCCCCTTATGAGGATGTCGTTAGGATTTATAAGGTATTTAATCTCCAGAGAAAGATAAAATTATGTTGGTGTGCCATACGTAAGAAGGCAGAAAAGTACAAAATCTTTAGGAAATATTTTCAACAACAGGAGTTTTCTTGTTGCTTGAATTAAGTTGTTATGAGATGTAAAAAAATTGCAGTTAAGTGCTGTAATTTAGAAAATCAGACACTTATATGATAACATTTCTGTTGCATTAAGTCTTTACAGGTGGTGTAGCATAACACTTATAAAATTTAACTAGATTGGAAAGGAAGACACACGATTGATATTTTTGGTCTTTTCTTCTTCTGTGCCTACAGACCCCCAGATTTTCAGATCTCAAATCTCTCTGAAGCTCTCCAGCTGTGGTTGGTCCAGCTGCCTTGCAGATTTTCCAGTTGAATGTGTTGAAAGCACTTTAATCACAGCTGCATCTTGGTCTTCTTTCCTCTTTATATTCTTTATATCAGGGGTCCTTAGCCTTCAGGGTCTAATGTCTGATGATCTGAGGTGGAGCTGATGTAACAGTAATAGAAATATAGTACACCATAAATGTAATGTGCTTGAATCGTCCCCAAACCAACCCCCAGTCTGTGGAAAAATTGTCTTCCACGGAACTGGTCCCTGGTGCCAAAAATGTTGGAGACCGCTGCTCTATATTCTTTCCCAAACCAAGTCACTATTGAGTCCATCTTCAAAAAGTGTCTGAAATCCACCTACTTCTCTCCAACTGTTTGCCACTCACCGGTTCTGGTCACTTGGGTCACCTCAGTCAACACACCTCTCTGTGTTTACTGGGACTCTTTCCCATCTTCTTGAAATGCAAATTTGCTCTTCCCACTTCCCCCAAAAAACCCAAGGCAAAGCAAAACCGGGGAACAGACAGGCATTACTCCGCTTTTCTGTAATGTCCCATCATCTCCCGCTGAAATTATGATCTCAGAGTCCTGTGTGACCTGGCAATAGCCCAGGCCTACACACCACCCCAGCCTACACACCACCCGCTGCCCCACCGTCAGTAATCCAGCCCTGACTGGCTTGGTTTCAGTTCCTCAGAAATAGCATTCACTTCCACTTTCCTCCCAGCCTTTTAAAATTTGGATGACTTCTATTTTTCTTCACCTCTTCCCTTAAAATGCCATCGTTGTTGTTTAGTTGCTAAATCACATCTGACTCTTTTGCGACGCCATGGACTGTAGGCCCACCAGGCTCCTCTGTCCATTGGATTTTCCAAGCAAGAATACTGGCATGGGTTGTCATTTCCTCCCCTAGGGGATCTTCCCAGCCCAGGGACTGACCCCGTGTCTCCTGCATCTCCTGCCTTGGCAGGTGGATTCTTTACCACTGAGCCACCTGGGCACCCCTTAACCTACCATCTTGTCAGGTAAAGCCCTAGGTTAGGTACCATCATCCTGCATCACACTGGTAGACTAAGTCCATCCCACTGGTAGACTTAGCACTCTTGGTATATCCCTGGTGCCCAGCGTAGAGTTTGGCATGCACTTAGTGGTATTTGTTCCGTGAAGGAAGGAAGTGATAGCTACAAACAGTTTAACTGCTTCTAACCCTTCCGAGGGGTGGCCTGTCTGGTCTGTGTGCACACTTGTTGTTGTTCAGTTGCTCAGTCATGTGTGACTCTTTGCGACCCCATGGGCCACAGCACGCCAGGCTTCCCTGTCCTTCACCATCTCCTGGAGTTCGCTCACACTCACGTCCACTGAGTCGGTGACGCCATCCCACCATTGCATCCACTGTCATCCCCCTTTCCTCCTGCCTTCAATCTTTTCCAGCATCAGGGTCTTTGCCAATGAAGAGGTGTGCACAGAGGTCTCCCCTTTTCTCACCTGTGCTCGAGGCAGACATTGCTCATCCGCTATGGCTCCGTTCTCTCGGGCTGGCTCTCTTAGTTACTGTGTAGGCAGCTGTTTCTGGTCTGCTAGGCCATCTGAATTGGCAGGTGGCGCGAATCCTCTTTGCCGTTTCCAGTCTAGCAGGAAAAGATACCGCATTCCAGAAGTGTAGCTTCTTGTTCTGATCTTTAGACATCGGCGTGAACTCTTTATGCCTTAGTTTGCGTGTAGTCTGATGCAGGTAACAGATGGTTACCTAAGATAATCTTTCATGAAGATAGAGTAAGAAATACTGAAAAATTAGTAAAACTATCCAATTATAAGGTAATAAAATCACAATCAGTGTGCTTTGTATAACAAATACTCATCTTGTGATCAAGCACTTATGTGGAGAATAAAATATAAAATTTTTAATAGACATAAATACAAGTTTTAATAGCAAGATTGCCATATCTGTATACAAGTACATTACAACAGGGACTCTAATCTCAGAATGCAGTTGATCTCAGTTTTTTAAAAAAAATTATTTCTTTTTAATGGAAGGATAGCTTTACAATATTGTGTTGGTTTGTGCCATACATCAACATGAATCAGCCATCGGTATACATGTGTCCCCTCCCTCTTGAACCCTTCTCCCACCTGCCACCCCATCCCACCCCTCTAGGTTGTTACAGAGCCCTGGTTTGAGTTCCCTGAATCATACAGCAAATTCCCACTAAATTTTATGTATGCTAGTATATGTTTCCATGGTACTCTCAAGAGAAAACCCAGTATCATTCAGTTTTTATTTTGCTAGTAAAGAGTACATTTCAAGGTGATAGAAGGCAAAGTATCAAGGAAAAGCTGTTTTTTTCTCTAGTTTACTGTCATTCTGTGGCCATGTTTCATAAAGGATCCTCATGGATCATCGATATCAGGAACACCAGGGATAGATTAAATTACAGATTTCTGCACCCCTCAACTTAACTGAAGCAGAGTTTCTGAGGCCTGGAAATCTGTGTTTTAAATAAGTGTGAGCACCACAGCCTTACAATACCTAGCATACAGTACATCATTAATAAACATTGAACAGGATCTATAAAAGACGCCTCATTCACTGACCTTTTCAGTCTCACCTGAGTGTAACGGTGACATCAGACGACATATCACTGCCAACACCGTCTGGTAAAAGGTGAAGATATTGATGGTAGCCAAGGTTGAAATCAGTCAATGGCCTTATGCAAGCAGAGCACAGAAGATCAACAAGGGCATTGTTCCCAGAGGCTTAGACACACTTGTCCTCTGGGCACAAACCCAGTCCTTTGATCACAGCTGATGTGGGCAGAAAGAAACCAGGCAAGGCAAATTCGGGCCAGTTCTGCAGTGAAGGGTTTGTGCTTCTTGTCTAGGTCTCTGGAACAGCCCAGCAGGGTTAGGCTGGCAGTGGCCTTCCCCTTCAGCGGGGCTCCCTGATTTCCTGCCTTCCCTGAGAGCCCAGAATGCAAGGAGAAAACTCGCCCCGAGTCGGAAGGCAGAAACAATAACAGCATTTTAAAGGAGGCATTGCCAAGCACGTAGGATGTGGTTTACTTGCAGTAACTGGTGTAATCAGCTTCCCGGAGGGGGCAGTCCTCGGTGCTGGTGAGAAAGCGCGTCACAGCAAGCTTTCACCCTGGACTGGACCCCTTAGAGAGGCTGCAGCTCTCTCTCCCATGCCTGCAGCCTGCTTTGCACCTTTCACCTTCTTTGATCCCTCCACCCTTTATGGTGCTTAGAATTTGCATAATTCCATATCAGATTGATAATTGTTTTCTGTCATTTCCTAAGTGTTCATTCCATCTCTGCAAAAAGAAACAGATTCTTAATGAGTGATGGTGTCCTCTGCACCCTACCCCACGCCGCCCTCTCTACCCTAGTGTTTAGAAACCTGTAAGGACATTTATGGTTGTCGTGGTGATGAGGGATGAGTATCTTAGCACTGAACATCCAGAGGGTGTGGATGCTAAGTGTCCCCCAGGCCTTGGACGGTTGCACACAGTGAAGGATTGTCCTGTCTGGAATGCTAACGCACCCGCAAGAGAAACACGAGCCCTTTGGGTTTGCCCACGTCTTGTCCAGTGGTTGCTTGAGAACAGACCTAGCGTTTATCACCTGATGAATCTGCGCTACTTAATAGACGCAGTCTGGGCTAAATTGCATGCCGGGAAAATAAAGAAACAGTCGAAGCCATTTTTGTGACCGGCGGTTGTGCTCTGACAGCGGAGCTGTCACTCTTGGATTCTGCTTTACAGCATGGCCCTTCCCGACGGGACACTGTCGACTAGAGTTAGGACCCAGACCATGAGCCTGGGCTGCTGCCGCTGTTCCACTCAGGAGACACGCTGATGGAAAAGAAGCACCACTGTCTACTGCCCCACTGACACCTTGGTCTCACAAAAATAAACAGGGTGATGCTAAGCAAGCTGAATATTACATCATGAGATGGGGGTGGGGACAGGAGGTTCAATAGTTTCTCATGGACACCATCCTAGGTGAGTGCTCCTATCAGTCATTCAGCTAAAGCTATCAAAGAAATGACAGATGGACAAAGATTTAGGAACACAAAAGAGAGGGTGATATCAGCTCTTATTTTAAAAGACTAAGAGTTACACCAGAAAGCTTGTTGACCTAGGGATATCCCGTAGACCCTGGGATTTGAATATCGTGAAAACCGGATAATAATTAGACTAACAGTAGAGGCGACAGGAACAGACTGGGGAAAGGCAGCCACACGACGCCGAGAGAAATGCAGACGGAAATGACTCAGGGGGCCCGTTGTTCTTTCCAAGGGGCTCTGTGACCCAGGAGAAACAGAGTGTTCTTCCTTGGACTCAGTGAGCCTACTTCTAGGAGTAATTTCTAAGGAAGTGAGTAGAGCTTTGTTCAGAGACTTAGTTCAGAGTATGCGTAGTGAGCATTGTTTGAAACTGAACGCTGGAAGCCAGCCAGATAGGTGGCTTGGGTGAGTCTGTTATGATTCATCTGTGTAATGGAATATTCTGTAACCATGGCAATGGTATTGAAGAAAAATACTGACATGGGACAAAATGTATAAAAAATAGGCTGTCATAGAATATATAACGTTAACATTTTCAATAAAGAAATAAGTAAATATAAAGGGAAAGAACCTGGAAAGACATTAATCAAAATGTTCGCTTGGAGTATCTTTAAGTGGTTGAATTCCAAGTACCTGGAATTCTTTCTTGGGGCTTAAGTTCTTAAAAGGTTTAATTTGAACATGTGTAATTATTTTTGTGGTTAAATAGCTTAATGCAGGAAGTAAAAACATGATCAAATGTATTAAAAGGTGCTTTGTCAACCTGTTACCCAAATATTTCAATATTTAATCATTTTTAAGTCCAAACATTCCTGGTGGTTCTGAGGCGTATTAGTCCCTCATGTCTTATTCTGGATTAGTTAGCACAGAGGAAATGAGATGAGGGTTTTGATCACAAGGAATAAATGTGGGTGAAGGTCAGTTAAACACTGGGAAGAAAGAAGGGATATCAATGTTTTTGAGAGGAATATAGATAAATTAGGTCAAATACCTTAATAGTGACAGTATTTGCCCGGTTTGGGACTCTGCTCAGGAAATTCCCTCCTGATCCATCACACACTCATGTCTCCTAGGGTGGCTGGGAAACACCCACTAAATCTAGGCTTGACTCCCTTGCTCCCATGTGAGAGCCCTCCCAGGTCTCCAGGGCTATACGATTTCCAGCCCAAGACCTAGTCCATGGTAGGCTTCCAGTCCCAAGAGGGAGGCCACTGAGCTGTATGAGTGAATCAGTCCGTTAAGAATTTAGGTCTTATTTTGAGGAAATACTTTGCAGCAGCATTTCTTAGAATAGACTCAGTGGGACACTATTCCTATGAAAAGGCTCCATGGGGAAAAGTATAAAAGGAGGTGGGAGAAACCGGTTTGTGAGAGGAGACAGGTCGGCATGTCCACCAGCCCCAGGCCGTGATTCACATCTCATACTTAGTGTGTTGAGGCTCGGAGGTCTTACCTTAAAGACATCCTTTGGGTTTGGGTTAACCCTGAGTTTACTAAGTTTAGTTAGCTGTAGATTTTTTTTTTTCACATAAAGATTTTTACAACTATTTGGGTGAAGATGGATACCCTTGTATGTGAATCTAGGGTAGCCTTTTGTTGGGAGGATCCTCATTCTAGCTAAAGTTTAGAGCTGAGAGCTTTCAGCGAATGAGGCACTCAGGGAAATAAAGAGTCTTCTCCACCCGTGGCGTGTCCTCACTCTTCTGGAACAACACTGTAAAGTGAGGTCCAAGTTCACTTGATAATAAGAAGTGTCTGTCTAGCTTAGTGATCTTCATAGTCTAGCATTGCGTTTTTGTTAAAATCTCGAATGACAGAGGTTGGCACGAAATACTTAGTAATGTTAGTGCCTGGTCCCTCTCTTCTGATTTCCCTTCAGTGAGTCTCTACTGGGCTTCCCAGGTGGCTCAGTTGTAAAGAATCCCCCTGCCAGTGCAGGAGATGTGAGTTCAGTACCTGAGTCGGGAAAATCCCCAGGAGAAGAGAATGGCTACCCACTCCAGTATTCTTGCCTGGAGAATTCTCACGGACAGAGGAGCCTGGTGGGCTACAGTCCATGGGGGCGCAGTGGAGCCTGCAGGAGTGAACGGCTTAGCCACACACACGAGTATACATTACTATGTGAAGCTCCCCTTCCCTCAAAGTTTTATTAATAAGACAGTGGGTATATAGTTCTTCCAAGCCATTTCCTCTTGAAAAGAACAGGGTAGAAAGGCTGCTAACGCAGTCTGTAGAGGAAGGGTCCCTGGTTGCCGCACCTGACACCTCTCTGCTCTCCCACGCTGGAGGGAGGAGTCCTGGAGAACAGAGGGGCTTGTGAGCCAGAGGTGATTCCTGCTGGAAAGTCCGAGAGGGAGAGTCAGATGGAGCTGGTGCTTGCAGGCCCACGGCCACCTACTCTTGCTGCTGTGGTTCTGTTGGGGCTGGAACACGGAAGCAACTTTCTAAGTCTGAGGGGTCAGCGGGGCTCACCCTGAGATAAGAGTTTGATTTCTTAAACTCCATTATAGGGCCCCACACGGGAGACCGGAGACATAGAAAGATAGTGTAGAAAAGAGGTATTTTCAGTAAAAATTGTTCGTGTGTACTCAACTCACTCAGTGATGTCCAACTCTTTGTGACCTTATGGGCTGTCCATGGAATTTTCCAGGCAAGAATCTTGGAGTGGGGTGCCATTTCCTTCTCCAGGGCATCTTTTTAATCCTGAGATCAAGCCTACATCTTTTGTAAGAGTCTCCTGCATTGGCAGGCGGATTTTCTTTACCACCGTGCCACTTGGGAATTGGCTCTGATTAAAAAAAACTCTTTAGACCCTTTAGGAGAGTGCTCATCTTGTGAAAACGTGGCCAGTAACATGTAGAAAATCTGCAGACGTGCAAGTAGTGATAACTCTGGGCAGTACCTTTTTTCTTTTTCTTTTTTGACATGAGCGAGAGCCTTAGTGAGTCAGCTCAAGCCAAACCAGACCTCTGGGAGGTTCACTGGGGCTCAGGCCCCTCTGAGGCTCATCATGGAACCACAGGCTCCCTTCCTCCTGCCCTGCAGTCCCCACCTTCATGGTTCAAAGCTCAGTAAAGTCCTCCTGTGGTACAGGTAACAGGAAGTGGGCCAACAATGGGTTTTGACCCAGGGGATTAAAATGTTCAACTCTTCTGAGTTCAGCAAGAGCAAACAGTTTGTCCTGTTTTCATCAAATGAGACCCCTCTGGGAAATGAATTAAAAGGAAAGTATTCCTGAAAAATAAACCTTTAATTAAAACTTTGTTACTGGCACCTCTAGTAAAACCAAGTGGAACGCATTACCCACAAGGCGATTTTAGATAAGAAAATAAACATCTAAAAGCCTCTTCCTTTCTTTAATAATTCTACATTGATTTGGTTCCTGTCACAAATGTGGAAAAACAAGATAAATGATACCCGTATGATTCTATTTTCTGGCTCCTGAGAATACTTAAAGCGTAGTAGACTCATTTAATTCTGTAGCTGGAATGAACTTTAGAAAGTCGGTTTTTGCAGAACATCAGGGTATAGATTAAAGATAACAAGGACACTAAATTCCCAGGGACCTAACTCTTGAGTCACACTCATGTTGGTAAAGGGATGGAAAGGAGCATGAATATCATTCCTGCCAAGTGACAGATGGGACAAAACCTCCCCCTCCCCAAAGTGATGTTTTCACTGCGGTGTTCCAAACCGGAACCTCCTTTTCTTATTTTTTTTTTTAGCCACAGTGTACGCATGTGGGATCTTAGTTCCCCAATGAGGAATAGAACTCGTGCCCTCTTCAGTGGAAATGTGGAATCTCAACCACTGGACCACTAGGGAAGTCCCCAGGCACCTCTTCCTAAGAAATGTTTGACATATTTCTTATGAATAGCCAGGGCACAAATAAAAAGAGTGGACACCTTAAAAAACTGAATGTGTTGTCTTTAATGGCGAAAATGGTTCATTCAGCTATGTCTGCATGCCTACCATGAGCTGGAAACTGTTCTAATTGCTATGATAAGCAAAGAAGGAAGGCACAAAAACATTATTTTGTCAATTTACATGGTATATTTTGCCTATTGCTTTTCTGTGTATACATATTTGTATGTTATCTTATAAGGATATATTTGTATCCTGTTTTCCTCATTTAATATAATATCTTAGGCATTTCTGCACGATTATAATTTTTAAAGTCTGCATAGTATTCTGTTTTGTGTCTGTTTCACAATTTCTTAAGCCATTTTCCTGTTGATCAATTAGAAATGTTTGAATTTTAGTAGTGAAAACAGGGATAAACATTGATGTATAAAAGTTTATACTCATTTCTAATTATTTTCTTAAGATAGGTTCAAACTGGAACTGCATCAAATGATATGAGCTTTTTTAAGGCCCTTGGTACATGATGCCAAATGCTTTCTTGAATGGGAGAAAGTATTCATTTCACTTTATCTTCATAGCATGTTTCTTTCTTTCTTTCTTTCTTTTTTTTTTAGTGCTGCTACATTGGAAAGCGTTTTGGGTATTGGACTTTCCTAGAAGGTCTTGTTTCGGGGACCAACTTCTCTGTGACACCTTCCTGCACAAGGTGTTTTCCGTCATCTTATTTAGTACTTTGGTGGTGCTAGTGGTAAAGAACCTGCCTTCCAGTGCAGCGGACGTAAGAGACACGGGCTTGAGCCCTGAGTCGGGAAGATCCCCTGGAAGAGGGCATGGCAACCCACTCCAGTATTCATGCCTGGAGAATCCCACGGACAGAGGAGCCTGGCAGGCTATAGTCCAAGGGGTTGCAAAGAGTCAGACATGACTGAAGTGACTTAGCATGAACACCCACATTTAGTACTTTTAAACTTGGTAGAAAGAAAAGGTATTTATTTTGATATTATCAGTGCCTCCCTGAGCACCTTCTTTGAAGTACACTTTAATATGAGACTCATAGTAAAAATATAAGGAACCATGTAACACTGCTTCTTCATGTATTAGATAAGCCATTGTTTAAAAAAAAGATTCTGTTTCTCAGCACCTAAGGGGAAAGGCCCTTTTCTAATCTTCCTTTGATCATAATTTTGTGGCCTGCCGCATTTCCCCTTTTGCTCTGGCTATTAGGACTGTAGAAATTTTACTGTTCAAGAACACCAGCAACATTATCTTGTAATTGGAAAACCAACTTCTTTTTTCACTTCATTCCTTTATATCTGTGACTTCCAAGTACATATGTATCTTTTATTGAATGTCATCCCAAATGTTTCTTGCAGATGGGTAGCATGTCAATAATTCAATAAAATGAACTGCTAACGATGAGGTGATGATTTTAGATAAAGAAATCATTTGGCTTGTATCTTTAAGATTTTTGGACAGAAAATTACATACAGTTTTAATTGGGTATAAGAAAGCTAGTAATTTGGGAGGAAACATTAGGGCCAGAAAATTCTGATACAGCTTTTATAAGGACTCAAATTGTGTATCTATTTTAGCAACCTGTATTATATTTGCAACCAGTATTATGGTATGGCTGATCATTAATTGAGAAACTTCGTATTAAACTAGCATATATTAATGTGCAGTCTCTCCTGGGGATGTGATGATGTTTGAAGAGCATGGTGACTATTTAAAGTACTTAGTATATAAACAAACTGTGCTGCTTTTTTGCTTTAAAGAAAAATGAGAATTGGACGCGGAAATTGCGAAGGACTTTGAGGAAAGAAAGATCCTTCCTCATATGTGGGACTGAAACGCTCAGCGGGCTTAGTCATGCCTTCCTTTGCACCCTTCCGCACTCAGCTCCCTTTGCCAAAAGCTCTAATTATACGGTGTTGTAATTATTTGTTTACAGTCTGTGTTTCTATTAAAATCTAGTTGGCCCAGCCTTGTTCTTCATTGTGTCAACTGTGACCAAGCACAGTGCTAGCTATAAATTTTTAATGTATATGATTCATGTTTCTGAAACAGCAGGTTAGAAGGCACATTTTAGGTCAGTAAGTATCTCAAAATATTGGTAAATATTTTGAATAGTCAAGAGGAGTTGGGAGGCATGTTTTTTGCCCCCAGTGTGTTCCTTCAAAAAAAAAAAAAATCATAAAATCTACTTTCCTGAAATCCCCTATTTCTTTATTTTTTTTAATAAAAAATTTTTTTTGATGTGGACCATTTTTTAAGTCTTTATTAAATCTGTTACAATGTTGTTTATGTTTTGGCTTTTTGGGCATGAGGTATATGGGGTCTTTGCTCCCAAATCAGGAATTGAACCCTCACCGCACACTGGAAGGTGAAGTCTTAACTACTGGATCACAGGGAAGTCCCAATCCCACATTTCTTAGAAGTATTCAGTTGCAAGCAGCATTTTGGCGCTGAGGCCTGCTTGAACGGGCTAAGTGATCCTTCCTGGGCAGCCCTTCTCACCAATTCTCCCCTACATTTTTTTTTTTGTGGCCTTGGAGTGGTTTGTGGGTTCTTTGTTCCCTGACTCTAAATTGAATCTGGTCCCTCAGCAGTGGAAGTTTGGAGTCCTAACCACTGGACCGCCAAGGAATTCCCTCCCCTACAGTTTTATATTTTTCTGGGTGTGAACATCACCCTTATTTATTGGAGTCCTGTGATCTACCCGTCCATGTATTGTGCCGAGGATACAGTGGTGACCAAAATGTGAACTCTGTGGTCAAAGATGGAATTCATATACTGGAAGTTTTAGAAGCAGACTCAAGTCTTAGAATACATACAGTGAACTTCCCTGCTGCCTTCATTTTTGTTTTTGTTGTTGTTGTGGACGAGTTGACACATGGAGAACCACAAATAAGTTTGCGAGTCACTGGTTTGACTGTTTGTGGTAAGGATCCTCTGCCATAGACAAAATGAGAAAAGGATATTTCACCTCACCTTTCCATCTGTATCCTTACCCCAAACACATACTTGGCGCGGTGCTGTCAGTGTTCATTTTCACAGCATCCCTGCTCTAGAACCCAGTTTGTTCTTGGGTGGAAATCTAGTAGCTTCTGGAGAGCCATTAAGTGTAAGTGAAAATCACTCACTCATATCTGACTCTTTGTAACCCCATGTACTATACAGTCCATGGAATTCTCCAGGCCAGAGTACTGAAGTGGGTAGCCTTTCCCTTCTCCAGGGGATCTTCCCAACCCAGGGAAGATCTCCCACATTGCAGGCGGATTCTTTACCCACTAAGCCACCAGGGAAGTCCAAGAATACTGGAGTGGGTAGTCTATCCCCTCTCCAGGGAATCTTCCCAACCCAGGAATTGAACCAGGGTCTCCTGCATTGCAGGGGGATTCTTTACCAGCTAAGCTACCAGGGAAGCCCTAGCAATTTGTAAATCCTCTCACCGATCTTGTTCCCAAGGGCCATAATGACTAAATTGGGTGATAGGATGAGATCCGTGGTAGTCTGTCACTTTAATGGGAGACATATCCTGACTTTGCAGTGACTTGGAAGTCTTCCTTAAAGCACAGAACACATCTTGGGGATGGGAGCTTGTTTGCACTGAATGTTTAAAATTCTGGGGGGTGCCAAAGAAATGCTCAGTGGAGGGACTGCCTGATTTTGAAATTGCCAACCTGGTTGCCTCACTGGTAAGTCTCCTTCAATTTTTAGCAGCAGTCTCCACTGCTTATTGTGGAGCCCATCATTAACCAGCGAGAGGCTCAGAATCCTCACCTGTAAAACTGGGATGATTTGTACTGAAGAATTTATTTACAGGGAAACAGTGGAGAGACAGACATAGAGAATAGACTTATGGACATGGGGAGAGGGGAGGAGAGGGTGAGATGTATGGAAAGAGTAACATGGAAACTTACATTATCATATGTAAGATAGAGAGCCAACAGGAATTTGCTGTATGGCTCAGGAAACTCAAACAGGGGCTCTGTATCAACCTAGAGGGGTGGGATGGGGAGGGCAATGGGAGGAAGGTTCAAAGAGGGGGATATATGTATACCTATGACTGATCCATGTTGAGGTTTGACAGAAAACAACAAAATTCTGTAAAGCAGTTACCCTTCAATAAAAAAATAAATGAAAAAATAAAAAATTGGGATCGTTTGATGAACGTCTGAGTGGTTTTGAAGACTGAGTAACATCTGTGAAGTGACTGAGAACAGAGTCTGCCCTTAGTACACACCAGCCTCTCTTATCTCTTAACGTGGAAGACTTTTCTTATTCCCTAGCATTTAGAAACACGGGTTTATAGTATTTTTAAGTTACAGCGGTTCATATTTATTAATAATGAATCCACAGTGTATTTCCGGTACCATAGATTGAATTCTTCTTGATTTATAAACTGATATTATCTAGCTGTTGAGATTTTCCCATGTGGCTTAGGACAGTGTTGAAGCAAATCTGCAATTATTTAATTAATGAATATTATTATTTTACTTGTACAGTCCTCAGTACTAAGTACGAGAATGAAGTCCTCTATATAAGTTATATCACTTACTGCTTACAGTGAAGATGCTGAAGCACACAGAAAGGTCAAGTGATTTGTTCAAGGCCAGATTGGAGGGTTCTGAGCGCTCCTCTTTCCCTTTAGTACGTGTTAAACCACTGAGAAGCGGGTCCCTCGGAGTGGCAGATGTCAGTGCTTTGTGCCTGGCTTTCAGTCTGGGTTGGAATCATGTGCCTGACCGTGTCATTCCGTAGTTAAAAGGACTCATGCTCGGTGTTAGGCGTAGAGCTAGCGCAGCTCACTCATGAGCACTGCACTTTACTTATGTTCCTGCTGGGCCCTTCCTGTAGTCCGTCCTCTCTCTAGTTCTTAGTGGCCTTGGAGGAAGCAGTATAGCTAGTGGTTAAGAGCCCAAGGCTCCGAAATTGGACAGCCTGGAATTAAATCCAAGCTCTGCCAGTTATAAGCATGTCAGCTAGAGCAAGTTACTTATTTCTGTGTCTCAGATTCTCATCCATAAATTGAAGATAATAAATAGTATTTAAAGAGTTGTTGTGAGGATTAATAGAGTATACACACACACACACGGGCTTCCCAGGTGGCTGGCTCAGTGATAAAGAATCCACCTGCCAAACAGGGGATGCAGGTTCAGTCTCTGGGTTGGGAAGATCCCCTGGAGAAGGAACTGTCAACCTACTCCAGTATTCTGCCCTGGGAAATCCTGCCGGGGTCCAGCCCCAGTGGATCCAGGGAATTCAAAGGGGGGACGGAGTCGGCGTCTTAGAAAGGACTATTTAATTAGAAAAGAGAGATTAGGAAAGAATGGTGTAGTAGGAAAATTAGTGGAGAAAAGATGCTGAATAACTTGGTTTACGTGGAAAGCTAATAAAGTCTCAAGACAAGAAACTTGCACCACCTACGTAGGCCACCAGCGCCTGCTTGACTAGCGGAGGGTGCCCCGCCTTGGGCTCCCTCTCACGTGGGTCTTAGAAGCCAGGGCAAATAAGTAGACATGGCGAGCCTCCACGCTCCAGATGGGAATTCAGCCAGAAAAGAAGAGAAGGAGAAAAGACCACACAGGGGAAACCAGTCTTTCCAGTGACTGGCCCATCCCTTATTGTCTGGGAAAGCTTTTTATACTTTTGGTTGTACATAGAGATCAATGGATAATACAAGGTTATGCAGTGTCAGCAGCCCTGACTCTTATTGAGACCAGGCTTTCTCTCTGCATACCTAGCTGTATACAGAAGTCTTAGGTGATTTACATCATCTTCTGGCCAGGAGGCCTATTAGCATTTTATGGCCCTTTTCTGATAAGGGTCCGTCAACCAGAAAACTTATTTGCCTTAAAAGTGTTGTTCTTACTAAAGTCTGGTGCCACTCTCAGAAAGCACTAATTAAGGTTACATTCTTACATAGCAAGGACACAACAATTTATAACAAGGAAAAGGAGTACAGTGATTTATAACAAAGAGAAAATTCATTAACTCAAAAGTCTACTATTGCTAACATCAAAACTACTATATTCCTTTTTCTATATCCCAATTACATTGATTAATATCCTCCAGGTGCCTAAAAGATAAAGAATATGGAGGCCTGGCAGCAGTCATTGACTCAACAATGAAAACCCATCACCAATATAATTCTTAGCTCTTTAGAAAAGGCTCTATATCTTTAAGATGTTTTAAGCTGTGTGCCTCTTGTGGTTGAGGGGCTGTAAACAATCACAAGTTGTAAAAGTCTCTAACTGTCAGGCAAGTTAGAGAGCCATCAGAGGGGTTTGAGCTGAAACACTCCTTTTATATGCAGGAGACTGTTAACTGGAGCTCTAAGTTAACTCTTTCCAGAGAAAGGTGGTCGGGGATAGCCCCCTGTTATGTCAGAAGAGTGGAAAGCACAGTACAATAAAGCAGGCAGACTCTGGTTTTGGGGGTAGATGCTCAGGAAAATCCAGGGGTACCCCTGAGGCCTGATCCCAGCCTTTGGCTTTTGCCAGGCCCCCTTCCTCATGACCTTTGCCACGCGCGGGATTCCCCATGCTGGCTCCCAGCAAAATCCCATGGACAGAGGACCCTGGTGGGGTATAGTCCATGGGGTCGCAAAAGAGTCAGACACATGTAGCCACTAAACGATCACACGCACACACACACACACACACACAGTACACAGTACTTGAGGTGCTTAGAACAGTTCCTGGCACATAGTGAGTATTCTGCAGTGTTTGCAGTTGATAATAAGATGATGGTGTTCTTTGGGCATATCTTGGGCCATGTCATTTTTGTCTTCATATCCTGCACAAGGTCTGCCCCAGTGTCTACGTGTGGTGGGCATTCCATAACGGTCTATTGATGAAATGGATGGATGTGGCTGGGCGGAATGCTTGAATGCATGACCAGTTCTTTTTTACCCTGAAGTAGTATTTGCCTCATTGAGATAAGGTCTCTGTTTAGTTTCTGATTCAAGATTGAATAATTAGAAGTTGACCCAGACAAGTTAAAATTATTTGTCAATTATAAATAGTTATTAAGTGCTTCCGGTGGGGTGGGCACAGGGTAAATATTTTATGATTAACTTACACAGCCTTTCAAGAGCCTTGTGAAGCAGGTACTATCCCATTTTACAGATAGTAAGTTTCATGTTGCATTGCGTTGTGCACGTTTAGTTGTGTCTGACTCTTTGAGACCTTATGGGCTGTAGCCCGCCAGGCTCCTCTGTCCATGGGATTTTTCAGACAAGAATACTGGAGTGGGTTGCCATTTCTTCCTCCAGGGGACCTTCCTGACCCAGGGATTGAACCTCTGCCTCTTGGACTGGCATCTGGCTCCTTTACCACTGAGCCACTTGGGGAGCATTCACTTTTACCCCTGTAGTTAAGAGGTAGGACTTTGAATCAGGGGAAACTGTGAAGCCCACATCACCAACAGAGCTGTCATCTGAGCTCTGAGATGTGTGACCTTTAGCCTAGAGTAAAGCACTCATAGACAGTTGTATTATCTGTTATTATTACAGCTTCTCTGAGGCAGAATCATAAACACCAGTACTACGTGAGTACAAGTGTGAGAGCCCTGGATATTTGGTGTTGATCATATCATAGCAAGCATGTCATGGGTGTACAAACTACATATTCCTTTGTTGAAAATTCTGGCTTTGGGGAAAGTCTTCATATTGAAGCTTAAATTTTAGTACTTAAGTTTAAAATTATTTTCTATATGATGTCTTTGCTGGAAATGGAAAAATGCTGTCCATGGCTCTCAGTAGTGCTTAAAATGAGTTAAGTGTGGAGTTGTCTTCATTTTCTCTTTCCTAGGTTAAACTCTTTCTTTGAGTTCCATACTTTTCATCCCTGTGGATTTCATTTACCTTTGGTTCTTTTCAGTTTTCCCCAGAAGTATTAAGAGCCCAGCATTAGTCACTCTGAGCCTGGCTGATATTTATTATGACCTGAGGTAGTATATCCTCCTTCACAGTCAAAGTCTGCGAGGTGACGATGCCTCTCCTGTGTGGGGAGAAGACACCTCCTCTGTGTGAGGCTATACACAGTACTGAAACACTGGTTGGAAAGATCCGCTGGAGAAGGAAATGGCAACCCATTCCTGTATTCTTGCCTGGAAAATTCCGTGATCAGAGGAGCCTGGTGGGCTACAGTCCATGGGGTCATAAAGAGTCGGACACGACTGAGCTCACACACACACAATGTGCGTCTCCAGTATGGAGAACATATACTTGAGAAGCAGAAAGAGGTCATTCCACATTCTGCCTGGCACACTGTATGGAAAGCTGTGTGTGTGTATACATGTGTGCAAACATGTGTGTGTGCACACGTGCTGTCAGCACAATTCTGCTGGCTTGTACCGGGAAAGGCCTATTCTCCATTTTCCTGAATGGCAAACTCCTCTTTGCTCACAGTATGTGAGATGAAAATATTATTCTTGTTGCCAATTTCCTTTTGATTAGTTTTGTATCTAGGGCTGCAAGTTTTCCTTTGGACTATTTTTTTTTTCTGATTATTTTCTCACCAGTGGTTAGGAATAGAATTGGAAGGAGGCCAGGAAATGACTTATCTGAAAAGGAGTCTTCTCCCCACCCCTAAGTACATGCACGTAAATAGGAAGAAAAATGAACAGCAACTAACTTTTGATTCCTTGGCTGGATTATAGTGTTTTATTGTGCCACTTAGAAGAAGAGTTATGGAAATATATGTCAGAGTGATAGCCAGCTGGCTATCTGAAGTGAGTATCAGCTTTCTGGAAGCAGTAGAGACATTTTCCTGTCATTTTATTGCATTTTTTTAGAATTGCCTGACTGCTAGAGAGTGTTTTTCTTGCCACAGTGCTGCAATAAAAGTAAACACATACATTTCTAAGAAACAGATTATTAGAGAGTTTCTTTGAAGTGTTTAAATAAAGAGCATTTGTTATATGCTCCAAGCGTTTGATTTTTAACTCTTCCCAATGGAGCAGCCTCGTGCCTCTCAGACATCACTTAGCACTGAAGGAATCTAGAGAAATTGAGAGGCAGCTGGTGCTGGACCTGCCCTTCTCTGGTAAACTAGAGACCTGGGTGACACACGAGGCAGTTACTGTCAGTCCCAGCAACACAGGCAGCCAGGACTTTGATCCGTGAGAGAAGAGTCGCATGAAGTGAGACCCACATTTGCCCTAATTTTCTGCCAGAGCACATTCCCTGTTATGTGCTTTCCTTGGTCTGAGTACCAGGAGTGGAAGCATATGATAGCCTGGTGGTCTCCAGAATTCAGGGCTGTTGAAGAGGCTGAAGTTTGTATGGCAGGCTGCTGGGGAGGAGGGAGCTATGAGAGGGGAACGCAGAAGCTGAGATGTGTATCCATACAGGTTGAGACCTAGTAGAGAGCAGCTTCTCCGAGTGGGAAAGAGAACGGCCCAGGCAGGGGTCACGCAGTGTGGAGAGAAATGGAGAGTTCTGGGTTAGCCAGGGTGGAGGGACCTCATTGAGCACCTTAACCGTTCCCTTGAGACACCAGGAAGACCACGCCTAGGGGTTAAGGGTCATGCACTAGGACTGAGGATATAACTCACAGACCCATCTTAACCAAGTATAAAACCAAGCCTGACAGAACCGAGAGGGTCTGCCAGGGACTTAGCTGCCATCAGCTGCCCCGAGCGTGTTGTAGCCAAGGTGGTGAAGTCCAGGCCAGGCAAGGGTCACCAATGAATGCTAAATCTAAGGGGAAATTTGATGAAGGCAAGAGGTTTGCACGGTCTGAAGACATCTCTCCACAGGTTACTTATTATAAGGGAAAAAAATAATTTTTCTGGGGAGAAACTGGACAGCACTTTGGCTCAGTGATCGAAATTTGTATTGCCAGGGAGGGGCACATAGACTTCACATACTTTCAGCTCTGACACCAGGAGAAGAAAACATCACCTCTGTCGTTTTCTGGCTGATAATGCATAAGGTGAATTGAATCATGAGGACATGTCAGACAAGTCAAAATGGAAAGGTTTTGTTAAGAAAAGGAAAGTGAAAGTTGCTCAGTCGTGTCCGACTCTTTGTGACCCTATGGACTATACAGTCCATGAAATTCTTCAGGCCAACTAGAGTGGGTAGCCTTTCCCTTCTCCAGGGGATCTTCCCAACACAGGGATTAAATGCGGGTCTCCCGCATTGGAGGCAGACGCTTTAACCTCTGAGCCACCAGGCCATATCATTTCTGTTCTTTATTGTGCCCATCTTTAAGGAGTCATAGAGCATTCCAATTCTGACTCTGATGCTTGCTGGCTGAAGGGTCACTGGAAAGTTCCTTAACCTTGGGATATTCAGCCACTGCATTTTACAATAATATTTGCCTAGCCTCAATATCTTACAACTTCAATGAGAAAATGCATGTGAAACCTTTTTGTAAATAATAATGGTTTCTTCTACAAACATAAAATTACTATTAATAGTTTAGTTAAATATGAAAATTGCCTTGGACCAAGGTAAAGACTTTCCTTAATTCAGGTGGCCTTTCTTCCTTTTAAATGTCAAGAATGACTATACAAGAGTGGGTTTTTTTTTCCCCCCCCTTGGACCTTTTTGTTCCTTCTGATTGCCTCGTTTCTAATTCCCTGCCTTTATTATTCTAGGCAAAGCTGCAGTGACAAAAGGAATGGTGTAATTTCTGAATTTCAAGAACAGTGAAGTAGGAGATGGGAGAGAGCGCATAAAAGGACACGTAAGTCAAACTGAGTGTTTTCAAACGTCTGTTCTCAAACATCTCATGGATCTGAAGTTCCTCAGAATCTCTCCTGCTTAGTTCTGCAGTGGTCTGTGAGGCTCTGATGGATGGAGGGATCTTTCCGGTCTCCAGCCCCAGATCAAAATCAGCCAAGGAAAGGCCAGGGTGGTTTGCAGGAGGAAGGAGAAAGGTTTGAAGAGGCCACTTTACTCATTGGAGGCGAAAGGCAACATGGGTCAGGGTTGGAGAAACATGTAAAACAAAGGGCACCGGAAACGCTGTCTCTCTGAGTCACTGCGAGTGACAGGAAAGGGCCTTGCCAGATCAGAAAGCTTCAGGGAGGCCTGGGGCAGTCATCTCCTCTAATCAGAATTGCCTTGGGTTGCAACTCCTTATCCAGGAAGATTACATTTACCAGGTCTGCTCCTTTGGAGTTGAAGAGTCTAGGCCAGCGCTTCTCAGACGTGAGATTAAGAATTTGCCCTAGAACTAAATGTGGAAACTTCACTTCTTTTCAGAGAAAGTCTGTCTACCAAAAGTAAAAGTCAGTTGAACTAAACAGTGTTCTTTGTAGTGGTAGTTGACTTCCATTCTGGAGCATAATGTTACTATGTCCATATATATATCCAAACAAAAATTGCCTAGTTTTTAATCTTGATAAGAATAGTATATTGCATGTGATATTCTGCAGCTTTCATTTTTTTCACTCAGTTGTACTTTTAAGATTCACTTGTTGCATGTAATAGTAGTAAATGAATTTTTATTGTTAAATAAAATTCTACTCCAAAAATCTATCATAGTGTATCTGTTGCTCCATTTCCTTCCAACATTTGGTATTTTGTTGCCATTCTAATGAGTATAAAATAGTATATCATTGTGGTCTCAATTTACGCTTTCCAATGAATGGCGAGGTTGAGCAGTTGTTTTTTTAAGTGTCCTTTGGAGAGCAGAGTTTATGACTTTAATGTGGAGAAATTTTTCAGTCTTGAAGTCTTGTTTCTTTTTTTTTTTTTTGGTGTTGTTTTTTGAAAATAGTCTAGCAGCCTCACTTTCAATTGTGTTGTGGTTTCATTGCTCATCTTCATTCTTTTTGATTGAAGTTTTTGTTGATTTGTGTTCTCACATGTTATATCTTTACATGTTTACTTGGGTTCTTTTTCTAGTTCCTCTATTGAATAGTTACTCACTTGGAAGGTGGAATTGCTACTTTTAGAATAACTCCCAAGAACAGAGTCTATTTTCTGCTAAAGTATCCCTTTTCTTTTTGCCCAGAATCCTTGATATGTGGATCTCTGACTGAAGATGCCCTTCTTCCACATGTGGAGCACAGGAAATAGATATTTACTGCTGTGAATTAGAGGCATCATCTCTGTAGACTTCTGTAGACTTATATTCTGCATCCTCTTAATGGACATAGAAAGTAGTTTGAAGATTTTGGTCTCTAAAATGTTAAGTTGCCTTGTGCTTTGGCACATGGGGGAAAAATATTATTTCAAAATAGATGTCAACTGAGAGTGCTGATTTAATAGCTTTTTAATTCATTCTGCAACAGAAACATCATCTGTAGGCAATCATACCTTTTCAGAGACCACACAGATTTGATGGGAGTGTGTGCATTAGGATTTTGTGTTGACAGTGACATGTTAGACAGGTTTCTACTCTGCAGAATCTTTGTGCTTTGCAGGTTATAAATTGGATTTTTAATGCTAGTGTTATCATAGAGAAGGTAGGCACAGAAAACATCCCCAGGGAATGCTGAGCTCTGTGATGAGAGATTCTCCGAGGGGCTACCTCTTACTGGACCCATACCTTCACTTGGAAAATATAAATATCTTTTATTTATAAATGTCTTTTCCTCCCTTGGATAGCAAATTCTAGTGAGTGGTTACTTAGTACGTGTTCTTATTTGCTTGGTTATTGTTGGCTGTCGGTTCACGTACTACTGCCATTTTGGTTTGGTTGGCTGAACACTCCAGGAACTTTGCCTGGAGAGCTAGGAAAGAGATGAAGAAGTAGTGGAGAAGTTTACCAGGAATGGCCAGTGGGTCCCCGAGGAGGTCCTGCCCAGGCTTTGGGCTGGGGAGCCATCATTCACAAGCACAAACTGCTTGGATCTGAAAAGGGTCTGATTACCACTTCCCCCAGTTCTGTTGGCCTGGACTGGCCAGTTCATTTGATAGATCAGCAGCTGGCACTTTGAACCACCCAGTTCTCCTCTTTTAACTATAAATGTATCCCCTGGAGGACTGTGATTTGAGTCATTAGCATGATTTTAATACAGTTCACCTGAATGCAGTTTCTTTCCTTCTGCAAAATTGTGACTCCAGTTGTATCAAAATGGTGCAGAGAGAGAGCTCCAGAACGTGGTCTTTCAGGTGTCATTTTAGTGAGGGCATCAAAACTAGGGCTTGACAGGCATTGTCAGGATGAGTGACCATAAACCTGAGTTTGCTCACCAGGCCCCATTGTATGACCCAGAGCTGTGCTTTGCTTCACACTCACTGTACATCTTCCAGACTTTGGTCCTGATCGTGCTTTCTAGACCAAGAACAGTTCCTCACTGCTTTCTGACTCAGTCCTGGAATACTTGGCCATTTGTAACATTTTCCTCCTTTCTCACATGACATCATAAATTTGTATATTTCTAAAGAAGGTTCTGAAAAGTAGAATTGTTTTAAACACTTTCTTCTCCAACCTGCCCTCCTTGCTCCTCACCAGATTCACATCTGAATACTTGTTATAGTGCCCTTTGTCTGATGCCTTCAAACATACCCACAAAATAATTTCTGTTTGCCTTTGTCTCAGGCCAGGTGTTCGGGGTGGGAGGCATGATTTAGAGGGAGCCACGTTAGGTTCCTCAGTAGCCAGATGACCTGGCTTCAAGTTGAATGTCTACTTGAAGTCTGTATGACTTTGGTTAATCACTTAGCTTTTCTGTTTTCATTTTCCCACCTCATCTATTCATATGCTGGAGCAATTGTTCTCAAATGTTTTGGTTTACAGTTCAGTACAGTTCAGTCGCTCAGTCGTGTCCGACTCTTTGTGACCCCATGAACTGCAGCACGCCAGGCCTCCCTGTCCGTCACCAACTCCCGGAGTCTACCCAAACCCATGTCCATCGAGTCGATGATGCCATCCAACCATCTCATTCTCTGTCGTCCCCTTCTCCTCCTGCCCTCAGTCTTTCCCAGCATCAGGATCTTTCCCAGTGAGTCAGCTCTTCACATTAGGTGGCCAGAGTATTGGAGTTTCAGCTTCAATATCAGTCCTTCCAATGAACACCCAGGACTGATCTCCTTTAGGATGGACTGCTTGGATCTTCTTGCAGTCCAAGGGATTCTCAAGAGTCTTCTCCAACACCACAGTTCAAAAGCATCAGTTCTTCGGTGCTCAGCTTTCTTTATAGTCCAACTCTCACATCCGTACATGACTACTAGAAAAACCATAGCCTTGACTAGATGGACCTTTGTTGACAAAGTAACGTCTCTGCTTTTCAATATGCTGTCTAGGTTGGTCATAACTTTTCTTCCAAGGAGTAAGCATCTTTTAATTTCATGGCTACAGTCACCATCTGCGGTGATTTTGGAGCCCAGAAAAATAAAGTCAGCCACTGTTTCCACATCTATCTGCCATGAAGTGATGGGACTGGATGCCATGATCTTCGTTTTCTGAATGTTGAGTTTTAAGCCAACTTTTTCACTCTCCTCTTTAACTTTCATTAAGAGGCTCTTTAGTTCTTCTTCACTTTCTGCCATAAGGGTGGTGTCATCTGCATATCTGAGGTTATTCATATTTAAGGCCCCTTTATACTCTTTAAAAGTGATCGAGGGCCCCAAAAGGCTTTGCTTGTATGAGTTATAGCTAGCATTTGCGGCAGGCAGAGAAATAGCCCCCCAAAGATGTCTACTTCCTAATCCCCAGAACTGAGGCATATGTTTCTTTACCTGGCAAAAGAGACCACCAATGTGATTACATTAAGGATCTCGCAGTGCAGAGCTTATCCTGGATTAATCAGGAGAGCTGGTATAGTCAAAAGTCCTTATAGGGGAAAGGCAGTGTGCAGGTGGCCTCCAGAAACTGGAAGAGGCAAGGGACACATTCTCCTCTGGGTTCAGGAGGAGCTCAGCCCTGCCAACACCTCCATTTTAGCCCTGGAAGGCCTGTTTGTAGACTTCAGACGTCCAGAACTATAATTTATGTCATTTTAAGCTACCCATTTATAGTCATTTGTTATAGCAGCAATAGGAATCTAATGCAAATATTTTCTGTTAAAAATTAAAAGTGACAAATTTAAAAAATTTATTTAGACATAATAAACTCTTATAGGTTAGCATCAGTTACTTTTTTGGGGTGGAATAGCTAGTTTTCAATTGTTAGTGAGACAGCTACCATTGGTATACATTTTTAAATGTATAAATCTCTTTTAATGTCTGGCTTAATAGAAAGTACCTGGATTCTCAAATCAGCCTCTGCATTCAATTTGTTGTGGTATCACATGTCATGTAACCTCTGAAAAACTCCCCTGAATATACTCACAGAGAAAGGGCATTGAAAAGGCAAATACCATCTTAATATTATTATAAAAATAATTTTGGCCTCATGCCTTACCTATAACATAGGCCTCTTAGGAAGTACCCTACTTTGAGAACATCTGGGCTAGAACATAGCCACACAGCTATACCTAGCTGCCAAGAGTCTGAGAATTTCAGTTCTTATTCTAGGTGCCAGCTTTTAAAAGTGAGGGTTTAGAAAGGGACATTAAAGGACACTGATTATTATATATCAAAGTTTGATACCCATGGTAGGTAGACAGTTGCCAAAATGTTGGTTTCCTTTCTCCTTGTCCTCATATTAGCTAGGAAAAATGGGCATTCTGCTGAGACCACATCCTTTAGAAATACCTAGGATGGAACACAATGGTATGTAGGTGGAGTCATAACTACGTAGAATTGCATTTTTAGCATTTGTAGATTGATTATATGAAATATCTTTTGTTTGGTGCTCACAGACAGCATTTGATGCCTTGTTTGGGTCTTTTGAATTTAACAATGCACTTCCTTTCCTTGGGTAGGATTATAGTTGAAATTGAACTTCAGCCTAGCTTTGATTCAGAGTTGTCCATAAAGGGTTTGAAACTACAAGGGGAGTAACATTCCCTCCTGGTCATTTTGTAGATAGTTCCTCGTTCTCCCTGTCAGTATTCTTTTGCTGAAGAGTAACCCAGTTCCAGTTTCTGATGTGAAAGAGCAGTTAGGAATATTTGTGCAAAATAGCCTATAGTTTAAAAAAAAAAAAGGTATGTAAATACAGTAAAAACAGTTTGGAGTTAAGTGGCATGATTTTGAGCTTAATATAAAGCTTAATACTGATCTCATTAGTTGACGACATGTGTCTGATGTCTTTTTAGTACTGTCCTCATCTTTAAATTGATTGTTATAATAGCTTTTGGGTGAATAAGGACTTGGAAGATATTTTAACATCCCGAATATGGTTAGTTCAGCCTCTGGAGTGGGAGAATCCTTTGTACGTTTCACAGGGTTGACTGTCTATTTCCTGACTGAACTGATTGGAAACAAGTTTTGATTTGGGATGGGGGTGGGGGAGGAGAAGCAGCAGAATTTAGAGGCTCAGGCACTTGGGGAAAATGTGTACCTGATGTTTCCTTGGGGAAAATGTGTACTGACTGATGGGTACTGTGGGCCAAAAAAAACACAAAAACAAAACAAAACAAAAAAATGCTGCCTGTTGTTTTAGTAAAGGATTTAGAAAGGACTGTTGTGGCCATAAAGTCATCAACCACTGCAGCAGCCAGCCAGACCTTGCACCGTGAGGGGAGCTCAGGATGGAGAAAGACAGGCTGCTAACCATTCAGGCCATCAGCCACTTCAGCCACCTGGATGGTGCACTGTGAGGGGAGCTCAGGATGGAGAAAAACCCAAAACTGGCCCAAAACTGGATAGCTAAGATGCTTATCAAAGGAACCCAGACTCTTGCATCTTCCGCATACATAAATTAGCCTGAGATGTCTGGATTTTTTGATTAAGAGCAATCTTTTGATGTTTAACTATTTTTTTTTTCCCTGTAGGAAAAATTCCTGTATCTCCTGGCTCCTCCCTTATCTCTTGGAAAGAGTTTTTCAAAGCTATCTGCAAGACAGCAGTCCCTGGCTACAGTCCTTAGTAAGGTCTGCGAACAAACATAACTCTCCACTTTTGGGCTGTGCAGTTTTTTCAATTGACAGTACTCTGGGGCCAGAGGGTCACTGCAGTGTCTGGTGACAACTGTGAACTGGAGCTGGTCAGGGCGGTTTTACTCGCTTTGCTCTTTTCCCCAGTAGCCTCTGAAAACTACCTTGTGATTGTCAGTTTCTGCTCTACCCTATGGTGTACTGTGTTAGCAGGAATTGGATTGAAACCTTAGTTAAAACAGAGAGGGTGGAAGCAATTTTTTTGTGACTCCAACTTGAGGTACCACAAACTCCTGGTACTAAGCACCCTGGATCTTGGGTACTCAAAGTTTTTAGCAACTAGCATCATAATGGTAGCACTTATTACACATATATGAGCATAACAGAAAAAGTGTAAGTGAAACTGATAGGAAGGGTTGTCCCTATGTTAGTTTCTGAATACATTTCAGATCATCACTGGTGGTTCTCCAAGCAGGTCATCCCTAAAGACTTGCTAGGTGTTTCAGGAGGCAAAAGTGAGGTTGCCCGTAGCGCACTGCCCTCTTTAGGGGGTTTACAGTCACATCTACGTGGTGGCAGAGGTTAGGGTGCTGATTCAGTGAAAGTCTTAGTTAAAAGCCATGTGGTCATTCATTGCAGCAGCTAGCAATTTTGAAAACATGGGCTGGAATATTTTTCTGATGCTTTAAAATAAGAACAAAACAATTGTTTTAAGATTGCAAAACAATGAGTGTTTTGATTTGGCAGTACCTGCGTTGGCTAATCACTAAATGTAAACTATTTCTCTGAGCAAGAGGCTCCACTAGCCAAGAGCTGTGCCTTATTGTATTTTTTCCATCAGCTCTTTAGCAGGCCTGGGCCCAGGAGGCATTTCAGGCTTGTAGCCAGCCCTCCCAGGCCTTCAAACACACTCAGTTGCCTCTTTCACAGAGGGCCCCAGGGTGTTTTGGAAGCCACGTGTGACTTTAAGGAAAAGATTAGAAAGGGGCGGAAAAGCACGTACTACAAACTAGCTGCTTTTGGTGATTTTTTTCCTTTCACTCTCATTTCTGACTGATTTCCAGGCTGACTCCCACAGCAGCTGTTGCACGCACTTGCTCCTTTTTGAACTCCTGGCCTCCCCTAGCCCAGCCCACGGCAAATGCCCTCAGAAACGAAGTCCTGGAGGGACTTCTCTGGTGGTCCAGTGGTTAAGAATCTGCCTTCTGATGCAGAAGACACGGGTCCGATCCCTGGTCGGGGCGCTAAGATCCCACGTGCCATGGGACAATTAGGCCCCCACACCACAACTAGAGAGCCCGTGTGTTGCAGTAAAGGTCCCGTGTGCCGCAGATAAGACCCGATGCAGCCAAACAAATTAAATGGCTTTTAAAAAAGAAAGAAATGGAGCCGTGGGGACGGAGCCTGCCCTCTGCCTTCCTCCTCTCCACCACAGTCGAGCCGCCATTTTCCTGCAGGTGTCACGGCTGGGCTGGCCCTGAGCTTCATCGGGCGCAGGTGTGTCTTATGTCTCCCTTCCTCACACGTCTCCCTCATCCCATCCTGCCCTCTGTCAGCTGTCCAAGCATGCTTCTGTTACACTTAGCTACCCTCTTGTACGACTCTTGAAATGGGTCAACTGTCCGATGCCTCCAGTGGTGTCTTTCACATGCAGACTCATTCATTCCCTCAAAGCCACACTTCACACATTATAATCTGATAGACGTGCCTTGAATATTCAGAAAACATTTATGGACCACCTCCTGTGTACACAGCAGCTGTGTGCAGATGCCAGGAGATACAGAGATGACTCAGACCCTTTGTGCTGTTGGTGGAGAAGGGGACAGAAGTGTGGGAGCAAATCGTGAGAGATGACTTCTAGTAAAAACATGGGCCAGCTATAGTGAAGACACAAGGGGAGAGGGAGCAACTTGGTCCCAAAAGGTGTGTAAGTATGGGCCCCGAGACAGGAGAAGAGGGTCATAGCAGCCATCAGCCAGAAGCGGACTCACCCCCTTCCCAATGGGGTTCCACCGTGACTAGCCTAGAGCAGGGGGACACCTCTGTAATGAAAGGATCTCTAGTGGTGGATTTGGCTAACTGTGGCAGAGGGTGGGAAAGCAATTTGGGAGGCTGCAGCTATCCCAAAAGTAACAACATGTGTAGGCTTTGACCTAAGAAGGTGAATGGACCTTGGTACAGTTTCCCAGTGCTGGAGGACTTCCTTATATTCTTCCGCTTTAAGAATTTGTTGGTTATGTACTCACTGTTTAATGGCCCTGATACTTAGATGCTGTGTTTCTGTGGGAAGGCCTCATAAATACTGAGTTTCAGGATGAGCGTAGAGTGCAAAGACCTCCCAGTCCAAACCAGATCATTTTTACTTCTCATTCATGGATAGTACTTGCCCCAGTTTGTAACTGTGTGTATGTAAGTATCTCTCCACTCTTAAGTTCTTTTAGACATGAGATCTGTTGGTTTCCTTTTCAACCTTATGTCCATATTGCCTCCACTGGGCATAATAAGGAAAGAATGAACAGAGCAGACACCCAGCCTGGAAAGTGAACAGAAAAGTCAGCGGTGGGGTTTGCACAGTGAAGCCTGAGAATAGATAATTGACTTTTTTTTTTTCATTTTTTCAAATTGAAGTGTGGTTGATATACACAGGTGTACAACATAGTGATTCACAATTTGTAAAGGTTATACTCCATTTATAGTTATTATAAAATCAGTGGCTATATTCCCTTTGTTGTGTAGTATATCCTTGTAGCTTATTTTATACCTTAGACTTTGTACCTCTTAATCCCCTACATATCTTGCGCCTTCCCCCTCTTCGCTCTTCCCACTGGTGACCACCAGTTTGTTCTCTGAATCTGTGAGTCTTGTTTTTTTTTTCTTTTAAATTTTGGATAACAGAGTTCTAATTTGGTCAAGAAAAAAGGGCAGAAGAAAGTCCTCATTTACTGAAGTCCCTTCCAGCAGATGATGTTTACAGAACCAAAAATGTCTTTTCAAAATAGAATGTGCTTAATGGAACAGATATATATTCTGATTATAGTAGTGCTTATATAAATCTATACATGTGATGAAATACTATAGAACTGCACACAAAAGAAAGGGGTAGGAATTGAACATGTCAAAACAAAGGAAATCTTAGCAGGGTCTGTATTTTGGTTAACAGTATTGTACCAATGTCAAGTTCTTGCTTTTAATACTTTTATTATGGTTATGTAAGATAAGAGGTGCATACATGGGAGCTCTCCACTATTTTTGTAACTTCTGTACGAGTCTCAAAGTATTTTGGGAATTCCCTGGTGGTCCAATGGTTAAGACTCTGTGCTTTCACTGCTGAAGGGGAGAGTTCAATTCCTGGTTGGGGAACTAACCACAAGCTGTGTATCATGGCCCCAAAGAAGTTATTTAAAGGCAAATGAAAATAGATATTACCAAGTCCTGGCAAAGATACAGAACAGCTTGAACTCTCTTGCACTGCTAGTGGGAATGTAAAATGGTACAGCCACTTGGAAAACCTGGGTTGTTTTTGTTTTTTTTACAAAGTTAAATGTATACTTACCATGCAAGACAGCAGTTTTGCTCCTGGATACTTACCCAGAGACATAACCTCGGTTCACACAAAAACCTGTAGGCTAATATTTGCAACAGTGTTACTTATTTCATGTATTTAGTTTGGCTGCTTGCTGGAACTTCATTCCCTGACCAGGGGTTGAACCCAGGCCCCCAGCAGTGAAAGATCAGAGTTGTAACCGCTGGACCACCAGGGAGCTCCCAACAGCTTTATTTCTAATTGCCCATAACTTGAAAAGACTCACATGTCCTTCAACAAGAGAGTGGATAAGCAAACTGGGCATCAATGGAATATTACTCAGTACTAACAAAGAACAAACACAACTAACTGGATGAATCTCAAATGCATTATGTTATGTGAAAGAAGCCATGCTCAAAAAGATACATTCTCTGCATGATTCCATTTATATGACATTCTGGAAAAGGCAAAAGTGTAGGGTTAGAAAAAAGACCAGTGGTTTCCTGGGGCTGGGAACTGGGGAGAAGCTTGACTTACAAAGGGTATAGGGAACTTCTACCTGTATCTTAACTGTGTGATGATGACATGACTATATGTTTTGGTTGAAACTTATGGAACTGTTACCTGAAAAGGATGGATAACTGCATAAAAATTATACCCCAATAAATCTGACTTTAAGATGAAAACACCACCAACAACAAAAGTGAAGAATTAATGATATTCTTTAGCTTAATACTCATAAAGAGTTCAGTATCTGTCACTTGCCCATGATTGGATAAAGATTTGTGAAGTCATTGATTACAATGATGTCTTGTTCAAACACCAAAGTGTAGCCCTTTAGTGCTTTGGCCTGTAATTGAGCAATGAAAATAGCTATGACTGTAGAGACGGATGTTCCAATATTTTTAAACAGAATGCTTTTGGGAGATTAAAACAAAAGCTTCTGACTCTTGCTTTGGCAGATGCAGTCTTTAGTGTGTGAACATGTAGTCAATTGTTGCTCTGTCTCCTTTCCTGGCTTCTTTGCCCTTAGAACAGTCATTAATGGAGTAGACTTTCATGCATTTTTAGATTGTTTTAAATCTCAGCTATAACAACTGGGCTGTGATTTTTTCCCCCTCCTAGAATGGATGATTCAATATTGTATTGGGAAAAACCCAAGTTTCGATTTGGATGAGAAGGAAGGCTTATTTCATCACTATAGCCAGTATAATTTAAATATAACTCACAAATGTTGATAGCAGGAATTAGAAGATTCAGACTGAAAATTCAGTGGAGCTCTGAGGCAGTATCTCTTAATAACCACCGTCTTCTGTAAATCGAAGTCAAAATTTGATTTTGAAGGAAGATTTAACTCTGAACTCTTTGCTTGATTTGTGGGGTTGAAGGATATAACTTCTCCCTTTATGGAACAGATAGCTGGATAATGCATGTGAGATTGCAGCAGTCTTTTCCCAGTAGAAGACTCCTTGTTAATTTAAAACCGGGACTTACTAGGTTGGTTTGGATTTAATGCAATCCAGTATTTCAGTGGAGCAAACACTTAATCATTAACCACTTGTAATGCCTATTATGAGGGTTGGGTTTGCACAGCCAAATAAGCCGCAAGCCTTGTTTTCAAGGAGTTCAGCATCCAGCATGGCCACCTGAGCTGTGTGCAGCCCCCTTAAGTGCAGCTGCAGGAGAGACCCCCAAGGAGGAAGCCCTGACCTGGGACGCGTCACTTCAGGTGGGCCTTGTAAGCAGACTTTTGTTTGGTCCTGAAAGAGAGCGCTCCGTTCTTCAGGCAGAATGAGCCAAGTGCCAAATGAAAGCTTTTGTGATCAGGGACTCATAACATGGAAGCAGCGTAAAGAATTTCTTCTCTTCCTTCCCAGTTAAATAAGAGTTAAAGTCATAATATAAAAATTCAGACTAGAATATAGATAGATATAAATACCAGAAAGAATATATAAAATTATACTAGAAATACTGAAATACTAGAAGGATATAAAATTATAAGTAAATTACCCCTTTTATTCCTCTATTAGTTTCTATTGCTGGTATAATTAATTTTTACCACATTGTTACTGTTATGAAACAACACAAATTTATTATCTTAATGCTTCTTTAAGCCAGAAGCCCAATATGGCTCTCACTGGGTTAAAATCAGCATGCCTTGAGACTCTTGGCCTTTTCCAGGTTAGAATCAGCGTGTCTGAGATTTCTGAGAGGCTGCCACTATTCCTTGGCCTGTAGCCTCTTCCTCCATCTTCTTGCTGACATTTCAGTTCAGTTCTTTGTAGTCAAATCCAGGAAAGGGTTTCTGATTTTAAGGACCCATGTGATTAGATTGGGGCAGCCTGGATAATCCAGGATACTCTTCCCATGTCAAAATCCTTAATTTATCACATCTGCAGAGTTAGGTAACATGGTCACAGGTTCTGTCCACAAGATGTGGACATGGGGCCATTATTTTGTGCACTATATCTGCCTACCCTTATTCCTTTTATTCTCCCCACTGGTAAATTATCTGGATACCAAAGCTAGCATATACATAATGTATTTATTTATGAAAGTGAAAGTGTTAGTAACTCAGTTGTGTCTGACCCTTTGCAACCCCATGGACTGTAGCCTGCCAGGCTCCTCTGTCCACGGGGGATCTCCAGGCAAGAATACTGGAGTCAGTAGCCATGCCTTCCTCCAGGGGATCTTCCCCACCCAGGGATCATACCCTGGTCCCCTGTGTTGCAGGCAGATTCTTCACCTTCTGAGCCACCAGGGAAGCCCGTACCTTAAAGTGCTGTCCTTCTATGAGCGCTCACTGAACTGTCGTGTTTATTGCAAGTGCAATTCTAGTGAGCAGGTATTACTTTCTTTTGAAGATCACAATTAATGCTGGAGAGAGCATCTTTGGGCATAGATCTTGATATTCTTTTCCACACACATTCGTAAGGAAAATATGAATATATGTGGGTTGTTAATTTTGAAAGAAGATTGTAAGCGATTAATAAAAGGGGAGAAGAAAAGGAATATGTGATACTAACGGGAGTTCTCTGAAAGCACTGAAGAAGGAAATGAGCATTAATTTATGGTTCATTCTGTGCCATTCACCATGCCAGCAGATGACTTCCTTTTTCTCAGATCATGTTCCATGGTGTTACCAAGAGATCTGTTGTGAGCCCCAGTCTACTGATGAGGGAAATGAGCAGCAGAAGCTCACGTAACTTGGTCCAGGTTGCGGCTCCGGGATCCACATCACCCTGCCTCCCCGAAGACAATGGGGACCCCTTCAAGTTATACCCCCTACAGCTCAGTCCTCGGATGTGGGCAGCATACCAAGTGGTGACTCTTCTGACACCCTTAGATTCTTTGAATATTTGAGGTGCCCTCTTGTGCATTCTCACTTGCACTTAAAAGAAGATCTCAGGGAGTGAGTGACTGCAGTTTTAAATCTGGCATTGCTGCCACACAGCACCCTCCAGGGACTCGTGTGTTGTGACCAGTGGCTCTGGCTGGGCAGTGGGGGCTCCTGACAGTGGGTGACCTTCAGGACACTCAGAGAGTTGCCCTGATGGGTTCTGCTGTGGGGGCTGACGTGGGCTGCACCCTATCCTGGGCTGAGCTGGGGGTCCCTGTTGCCAGGGGACCACTGGTCTGGAGGCCTGGTTGGAACAGAAGTTCTCCTGGGACTCCCGCTGCGGGGTGTTCACAAGTTGGGGTTTGACCCTCCTGAGGATGGCATGAGGCCCGGTAGGGCTGCTTTTCAGAAGAGCTTCCAAACACCAAGCATGTGTAATTGCTGCCTCGGTCCAGCCTGGCAGGGCCCACGCTGTCTGGTAACCAGTATGATACCAGGCTGCTGGCTGTTGGCTGGCTCACCTGGGAAGAGGGCAGGGGCTTGGGTTCCATGGTACATTGACCTGGATGCAGTGATGGTTTTGCTTCTGGGGTCATAAAAATCAGGAGGCTGTTTCAGGGAACAGGTTCAGGTTCCCTGGTTCAGGTCTTATTCCTGAACTTGCTCTTATACAGAAAGAAGCGTGATCAGTGTGAGCAAAATTGTTTATCGCTTCTCCAGAGTGAACAGCATTTGATGAAGGAATGTCAGAACCGCTTCCTTTTCAGCCTGTTTAGCATGGCTCCAGCTGGCCTGGGCCCAGGGCCTCTGTGTTCCTGGGCTTCTGTCACTTAGAAGAGCTGCATGGTGGCAGGACACAAGGGGCTGCTTGTGTGCATTCCGACCAGTGGCAGCTGCAAGAGAAGAGAGTGATAAAGTCCTTCTGTTTTGCTTTTGCTCAACTCTAAAGGCTACTTTAGGATGTTTATAACATTACAGCACTCCTTAGGAAAGCTCGATTTGGGACATCTATTCTGAGGGTTTCAGGGATCTTTTGTGAGGAGAGGTAGTATCTGTCAGAAGGACAGTCCCACAGGGATGGAACTCTTGGCTGCCCCTAGCTGCCATCATGCTGTGTGATCTTGTGCCAGTCAGCCCCCGTCTCTGGTCCTGTAAGCTGGGGAACTGGGACGAGAACAGCCAAGTCACTCACACTCAGAACAGCACTCTGGACACACTTGGTACTAGAACACTGTGTCCCCACTGACACACTTAGCTGAGGATTTGGAGTCTGAAAGAGCTGCTTCTGATGCCTGGGTCGTGCCACTTAGACCTCCGTGAGCCTGAGCAAGTGACATTATTTCTTTGGTCTCCTTGATCAGATTGGGGATAAAGTCACTTCGATCATGGGATGGCTGCCAAGATTCAGTTCAGTTAAATGAGGCGGTGAGGGGGGAAGGCACTCTGCCAAGGGTCTAGTTCCTGGTCAAGACTGCCGGGAGAAACATCAGTCACCTCAGAGATGCAGATGGCACCTCCCTTATGGCGGAAGGTGAAGAGGAGCTAAAGAGCCTCTTGATGAAAGTGAAAGTGGAGAGTGAAAAAGTTGGCTTAAAGCTTGACATTCAGAAAACGAAGATCATGGCATCTGGTCCCATCACTTCATGGCAGATAGATGGGGAAACAGTGGAAACAGTGTCAGACTTTATTTTTTTTGGCTCCAAAATCACTGCAGATGGTGACGGCAGCCATGAAATTAAAAGACGCTTACTCCTTGGAAGAAAAGTTATGACCGACCTAGATAGCATATTCAAAAGCAGAGACATTACTTTGCCGACTAAGGTCCGTCTAGTCAAGGCTATGGTTTTTCCTGTGGTCACGTATGGATGTGAGAGTTGGACTGTGAAGAAAGCTGAGTGCCGAAGAATGGATGCTTTTGAACTGTGGTGTTGGAGAAGACTCTTGAGAGTCCCTTGGACTGCAAGGAGATCCAACCAGTCCATCCTAAAGGAGATCAACCCTGGGTGTTCTTTAGAAAGAATGACGCTAAAGCTGAAACTCCAGTGCTTTGGCCACCTCATGCCAAGAGTTGACTCATTGGAAAAGACTCTGATGCTGGGAGGGATTGGGGGCAGGAGAAGGGGACGACAGAGGATGAGATGGCTGGATGGCATCATGGACTCGATGGATGTGAGTTTGAGTGAACTCCGGGAGTTGGTGATGGACAGGGAGGCCTGGTGTCCTGCGATTCGTGGGAGGTCACAAAGAGTCGGACACGACTGAGCGACTGAACGGAACTGAACTGAGGGTGCAGCTCAGGGTAGCCGCCCACCATTAGCTGTCTGATATATGAGGGGCTTGTGACACTGTCCTTTTACTTCTTGTCACAGAGTGAGTGGCTCCCATTAGCTTTAATTAAAATGAAAAAATTCTGATAACTGTGAACCAGCGGGAAGTCCTTTTTCCCAGGGTTCTCTGTTCTTTCCTGTTACTTTAATTTGCTCCTTGAGGAGTCCTGTGTGGTCTGAGGAGTGGGCTCTGCTTAACTGGGCTTCCCTTTAGGAAGACAATTTTGTAACATGAAACAAAACTAAAAAAACAAACGTGATCCAGATGGCTGCACTCAGGACTTCTCAGTTTGCAACTTCATTATTCCAGCGTGGCCTTTTCATCGTTCCTAACTCTAGTCACGAGAAGACAGGTTTGTGAGGCATAGATGATGGGGTGGAAAAACGCAGCCCCACATTTTCCTTGAGAGAGAATACAAAGACATGTGAGGAAGAAGGCTTAACTTCCCAAATGTGTATTGAACTCCGCTATTTTTAAGGCATTTGGAGATGCAAAAAGGAATTCAACTGATGTGGCCCTTGTCGCCATAGAGACTAGTTTATGGGAACAGGGCAGCCATTAAATTACAGAAATAATGATTTACTTATAGTTGTGATGGTGCTGGGGGAAATGCAGGGTATAATAAGTGGGCAGGGTAGGACTGCACGTGATGGGAAGATCAGAAAGTCACCCTGGGGCAGTGGCTTCCAGTTTAAGGTCCGAAGGATGAGAGGAAAGTGTGCCAGGGGAGATGAGGACTGCGTCTCCCCAGACAGAAGGAGCACACCGGCAAAGGCAGAAAGAAGCGAGGCTTGTTAGAGAGACTGGAGGAAGGCCAAGGTGGCTCAGAAGCTGGTGCGCTCTGGGGACAAGGATGTGAGTGATTTGGAGAGGTAGGCAAGAGCTGGACTGTGCCATCAGGCCTGGGCATCCAGGATCCAGATTTTTTTTACTTCTAATTTTTATTTTATGTTAGAGTATAGTTGATTTACAGTGTTGTGTTAGTTTCAGGTATATAGGAAAGTGATTCAGCCATACTATGTATACATAAACGTTCTTCCTCAGATTCCCTTCCCATATAGGTCATTATAGAACATTGAGTGGAGTTTCCTGTGCTATAGGGTAGGTCCCTATTGATTATCTGTTTTATATATAGCAGTATGTATATGTTAACAGGATCCAGATTTTATTCCAAAGAGCAGGGGGAAGCATTGAACTAGAAAAGGGCCTTGATGTAACTGCATATGTGTTTCCAAGCGGTCACTCTGGTTTCTTACTGGAGCTTAGATTTTCGGGGATAGGAGCACAGAAAATATGGGGAGACCAGTTTGGAAGCTGCTGAAGCCATCCAGGTTTATTACGATGTCCTGTTCTCAAGTAGGGAATGGAGATGAGTATTTAGGAGGCGCAGCCCACAGGACCACCTTGATTGACGGGATGGGGAGATGCGAGGGAAGGGAAGGAGCCCCGTGCAGTTCCTGTCCTGAGCAGCTGGGAGAAGGGTGGTATCTGGGCAGATAGAAAATTTGGGGGGCTTGTGGTTCAGGCAGGGATGGACGAGTGTCTGCCGGACACAGTTCTCCTGCTTTGGGGATGCACTCCCCCTCGATGTTCATGGCTCGCCCTCCATTTCCCTGAGGCCTCTGCTCAGACAGCCCCTTGTTAGGGAGACCTTTGGAGACCACGGCAGCCGTCCTCCTGGTAGCACCTGTCACCATCTGGCAAACTGCTTATTTTCTTATTTCTTTAGAGTGTATATCCTCTTAAAAGGCTGTGAGCTCCTTAAAGGCGGAGTTTTTTGTCTGTTTTATTCTCTATTGTATATCCATAGCACCCAGAACAGTGCCCGGCATATAGGAGGCCCTCAATAAATACTCACTGAATGAATCAGGAGTCTTATTTCCATTCTGATTTTTTGTATCCTGTTCAAACTTGAGTGACTTCTAATTAACCCAAGCCCAGGAAGAGGCATAGGGACACTGTTCATTTGACATATCAAGTCTTTTTTTTTTTTTTTTTAATCTAGACAGGATGAGTAGAAAAATTTTCTTTTCTTTTTTTGTTTTTAGTGTTAGAAGTGATAGAAGAGGGCAGTTATGAAAATATTTGAACATCATACCTTTTTTTGTTCTTTACAAATCAGTATAAACATCTAGCCCTCCATCTGATATATTGTTCAGATTTGGGGGCTAAATTATAGCATTTTGTAATTCTTCTGAGCTTATTTTTCGGGGGGAGGTGTCGGTCATTGACTTTTTGATTACATCTTTTCCACTTGCTGGGGAAAGGTATGGAGACCAGGATCCAAACTTGCTTAAAGGTGAAATCAGAGGGCAGAACAGAATAAAAACCTTTTGTTAGAGCTATTGCTGGATCCCTGGATCTCTACATGGCTGATAATTTGAAAGTACTAGCAATTCGTACGGAGAAGGCAGCGGAAACCCACTCCAGTACTCTTGCCTGGAAAATCCCATGGATGGAGGAGCCTGGTAGGCTGCAGTCCGTGGGGTCGCTAAGAGTCGGGCACAACTGAGCGACTTCACTTTCACTTTTCACTTTCATGCATTGGAGAAGGAAATGGCAACCCACTCCAGTGTTCTTGCCTGGAGAATCCCGGGGACGGCGGAGCCTGGTGGGCTGCCGTCTATGGGGTCGCACAGAGTCGGACACGACTGGAGCGACTTAGCAGCAGCAGCAGCAATTCGTAAATAGTTTCCTAAATCGTTTTTACTTTGGGTTCTAAATCAGTTGCTACCACTTGTACTACCACTTGTAAACAATCTCTGCCTGTGAAAGAAGAGGTTGTATATGTAATGGTTAAGGGTGCGGCTGTTGGAGTCACACCTCTGTTTGATTCCCTCCCTACCCTCCCTCCCACCATCATTTGCTAGCTTGTAACTTTGCACAAGTTACTTAGGCTCTTTCTTTAAAATGGATATTACCAAAATCGTATTATTATTTGAGGAGTTAGAAGACAGATACTCATTATTGTTACCATTTATAAGCTTAACATGATTGATGGTATTATTAAATGGGATTTAAATGTAGAAGTATCTTAAAGAGAACTAAGTGTTATAGAGTATAATTGACTCAATTCAGTGTTCCCCAAACTTGGCAGAATGTAAGAATCTCCTTGAGGTGCTTGTGGAAAATAGAGCTTCTCAGGCCCCTCCCAGATTTACTGGCTCAATCCCAGAGGAGGAAGCCTGGGAGTTTTGCTAGGTGGGCAGCGCAGTGACACGGCCTGGAGCTTTGTGAGACTCTGCCGTGTCTGACTCTGTGACTCCATGGACCGTAGCCCACCAGGCTCCTCTGTCCATGGGGGTTCTCTAGGCTAGAATACTGGAGTGGGTTGCCATGCCCTCCTCCAGGGCATCGAACCCACGTCTCCTGCAGTGCAGGTGGAGACTGTCTTTTCTTTCTGATATTCTGTTTAGATTCTAGATGTGTGTTTATACTTGTCAGAATCTGTCCCAATTTTGAGATAGGAAACGTGTCACCATTTATATACGCTGTCTTATTCAGAATCTTCTCTCTAATCAAAGAAGACATAACATGCTTCTGGGTTCCAAGGAACACGAGAGGCTGTATAGCTGCAAATTAGCCATGTTAGTATAAGTTACTCAGCTTTCTTGGCTGCCTTTCTTTCTCATTACAAAACCTATCTGATCTTATTAATCAGCTCTGTGAAATATGCACAGGGACATGTCTAAGGATCTTGGCAGCCTTCTGTCCTCCAGAGTCTCTAAGGTCTCAGTTATTCCAGGCTGTCGAAGCGGCAGTGTCTGCGTGGAGGCGACCCCTGAGCTTTGTTCAGTGGAGGCCAAGCCTGAGGAGCTGCTCTTTGCTCCCCTGAGAGCTGGGAACCAGCAAGGAACGTTGCACTCCACTGCACTTAGGACAGTGTGTTCTTGATCAACTGTTCCGGAAAAACAGCATTTTATTGTTTTCACACAGCCTGCAAGTTCATTTCCCTTCTTTGGCCCGGGCAGTAATGAATCAGTGACAAAGGAAGATGAACATCTGAAACTTTTTACTCTCAAGGCTGAGCTTTCCGCAAACATCACAAGTGTAGTTTACACCTCCCTAAGGAATACAGGATTCTCATTGTCTCGAAGGTGGTACCTCCCTATGCCAGGTGGCGCTTGGGGTAGCTGTTTTCTCACAGGAGTCTATGAAGTGTGAAAGAAATTTCTTCTGGGACTTCCCTGCCAGTCCAGTGGTTAAGATTCCATGCTTCCAGTACAGGGGGTGTGGGCTCCATCCCTGATGGGAAACTGAGGTCTTCACCCAACGTGCCGCACAGCATGGACAAAAAAAGAAAAATTAGTAAAGAATTTTCTTCAACAGCCGTTATTCATATTGGTCATGGTTTCATATTGATAGTTTGATTTCAGGTTGGGCTTAACTGTATCTTTCTATTTTCATTATTGTGGGAGAAATTGATTTATGCTGAGAATCTTATTTGGATGATAAGTTCATTTTCTGACCTGTAACAAATCAATCCACTGTTTGTAGCTGTTGTTAAAATGGAAAAGTTGGCGTACATTTATGAATTTGCACATTGCTACTTCCTTAGAAAAAGCCTGTGAGGTGTTAAGGCCACCTACCTGGATGGAGGTAAAGTTGAGGATCTCGAGGTTGGTAGGAATAGGAAAGGCGTATCTTCTTTTCTTTTTCATCCTAATAGTCTCGCCTGACAAAACTTTCTATCTGCACAGTATTAAGTAACAGAATCCTGAAATTTTAGTGAATTTAAGAAGAGCTCATTCAGGAAATGTGGGCAGATCTTTGTCATTCTGTGGGCAGACCTGAAGGACTAAACCTTCCCAGTAGAAAAGGCAGGAGGCACGTCCGTGTGCAGGTGAGTTTTCCTTCTTCTGTCCTGTGGGCAGAGAAGAGGAAGCAGGCCTGAAGTGGGGACTCCCCTCAACTCCCTCAGGAGCTCGGTTATGGGATGAGTCTGGGCCTGCAGCTTTCTTTCCCAACTTCTCTTGCTGTTTCAGCTTTTTTTTTTCTTTTCTCATCTGAAATCATCTTTGTGTGGGGAGAGGTTGGAGGTGGAAATTAAGAGTCTTCTTTTTTACAAGGAGTAGAGATAATTACCCAGGTAAATGGTATTCTAATCAGCCATAGTCAGATTCCTATCTTGTCAGGTAAGAGGCGTTTCAGGGAGGAGGGAGTCTGTGGAAGGCCCTCCGGTCCTGTTGACAGGGAGGAGGCAAGGCCCAAGGCCTAAGCCAGGCATTTCTAAAGTGCTAATACAGCATGTAATAAAGACACTGTCTGCAAAGCCAGACCTCTGTTTAAGCAAATTAAAAACCAACCAACTCTGCCTTTCCTCCAGTGAATATACATATAAACAACAAAAATGGACAGTGATGCAAGACGTGCAATTTTAATTTTGTTAAATACCCCTACTTAAAATTGCAATTATTTTAATAACTATGTGTTATAATCTAAGAAATAGTCCTAAGGTTTTTTTTTTGGCTAGAGTTTTAATGGTACCATATATTTTAACATCTTACCACATTGTCTAACCTTGTAACATAGGAACCTGAGGTTCCTATCCTACCCTTTTTTTGAAAACTCCTGTGGTACTGAATAGAGAACAGAGCACCTTATAAGGACTTAGAGGCGACTTGTTGAATTGGATTGAAGCATGACTCAGTCCGTTTATGTAGGTGGAATTCTGCATTACTTGCTTGTGGGTGTTCACATATTCATGATGTTTATTTACAAGCTGTCTAAGCTAAAGAAATGCCTGCTAATTTTCTTAGTCTGTGTGTGAATCATATGGAATTGTCTCTGCAAATTAATTCCTTTAATTAACCCAGAGAAGAGGGAAAAATCAAACATCAAGTTTCATTAAGTGCTCTGCCTAGGGTAATTAAAACATGTAACGAAGTACCCTTGGATATAATACAAAATTTTGTATAAAATGTCTACAGTGAAAAGCTTTAAATAAGAATGGTAGTCAGTGGACAGGTTTCCTTCGTCCTCTCTATCCCTCAGTATTGAAGTGCAGGTCCCGGAGCCGTGCTGGAAATGGACAAGGAGAGGAGTTCCTCCATGTGAGCGAGGGGTGCAGGAATGAGGGGCACATTGAGGGAAGCAGAGATATTACTGCCAGCGCATAACATCGTGAGAAGATGACAAGGGATGAATGTGGCAAGGCTGGGCCACTCCTCCAGGATCCTGGATGTCCGGAGAGCATGGTGCTCTTTGGATTTTAAGCAGGAAGGAGCAAGATGCAATTTCTGCTTTTGACGGTTCTGCGCCTTTTTGGATCCTGGGCTCAAAGCCACAAGGGCGACACCAACTCAACGTACTCTTTCTCCACTCCTGCCTGCCTGTCTTGGCTTTATATCCTTAGAAGCCCTTGTGAGCAGGGTGCACAGTGTGTGCTTCATTTACTTGCCCATTGTCTGCCTTCCTAACTAGAATGTAAGCCTCCTGGGGGCAGGGATATAGCTGTTTTCCCCGTGCAGCATCTCCAGTACCACCACCACGCCCAGCAGGTGGCAGGTGCTCAGCAAGTAACTATTAACCAATCAAACGCAAGGGTTGGTTTCTGAAATTATTGTGTCATTGTTCTCCTCACAGATTTAATAATTGACTACAAAAGGAAAAAAAAAAGTTATAGTTCAGTGGGGAAACTGTAAACAAGGAGTCAAAATCCACCAGTAATGGCTTCCCATGCGGCGCTAGTAGTAAAGAACCTACCTGCCAGCACAGGAGATGTGAGAGACACAGGTTCGATCCCTGGGTCAGGAAGGTCCCCTGGAGGAGGGCATGGCAACCCACTCCAGTATTCCTGCCTGGAGATCCCATGGACAGAAGTGCCCGGTGGGCTGCAGTCCCTGGAGTCGCAGAGTCGGACACGACTGAAGCGACTGAGCAAGCGGGAACTCGCACGGTAAGAAATAGCGAGCGTCGCCCGTCTCTGGGTGGCACACCCCAGACAGGAATCCAGATCCAGTCATGAATAAGCACCAGAGAAGCCTAAATTGAAGGATGTTCTCTAAACACTATTGGCATATGTTTCTCAAAAATATCAGTGTCCTGAAAGACAAAAGCTGAAGAACTGTTTCTGTTTAAAGGAAACTAAAGAGGTCTAAGAGTTGAATGCATCTGTGATCCTATGCTGGGTGCTGGGAAAAGAAAACTTTTGTGAAGGACATTAGGGTATTTATGAAAGCAAAATATGCAAGGGGAGGGGGGACAAACTGTGAGCTAGAGTACTTCTGTGCCGCTGAACTCTGGGTAAATCATCAGGATTCAGAAGCGACGTCTCTGGGTGGCCTGAGCTGTGCCCCAGGCCCCAGGGCAGCAGATGAAAGATCTATAAGAGGAGGAGCCCTGGCGTGGGATTCTGGAGACCTGGCCCTGCGACTGAGCTGCTGGCCCGTGGCTTCTTCTAGAGATTGGGGTTCTGAGGCTGAGACTCTGGCCGTTACGTGACTTTGAACCTGAGCAGCAGACTTAGTTCTAGTGCTGAGAGCTTTAGGCAGGCAGAGGTGACAGGAACACCTACAGGTCAGCTGTGGCCACCTTGCGGGTGGGATTCACATTTCAAAAACCAATAAGGGAAGAAAAAATAAGCACAGTGACTTAATGGGGTATCTTGTTTGTTAGCACTGATGTTCTTATTCTTACTTGTCAATGTCTTCTTGGTGGTCAGATCATAGTGAAAACTCAGAGGGAGGTGGAGACACAGAGAAAAGCTTAGTATTCAAAATATGCAGCTTTGGGGAGAATGTATGGTCTTTTTGTCATTTAAAGTAGTGAAGCTAATTGCAGGGATTTATTTTATCGGGCAATAACTTCAGCCCAGTTCCTTCTACCTGACTCTCGTGATCACTGAGAGCCAGTGACAATACTCATTGACCATGAGCCTTTCTAGGATTAAAGAGTTTGTTGAAAAATCAGCTGAGATCACGCATTAAATCTTAAAACACCAAGGAAAGAGTTAAAAATTATATGCCCATCTGCATTAATTTTTGAAGTTAGAAAATAATTTTAAAACCGTTTCAAATAATAATGGTTGTGGACCCTGGTGGTCCAGTGGTCCAGTGGTTAAGACTACCTTCCAGCGCAGGGTGTGTGGGTTCAATCCCTGGCTGGGGAGCTGAGATCCCATATGTGTCTAGGCCAAAATACCAAAATATAAAAATCAAAAGAAATATTGTGACAAATTCAGTAAAGACTTTAAAAATTGACCACATCAAAAAATCTTTTAAAAAATTGAAAAAAGGTAACAATGGTTGAAACGGAATTTGCTGGTTTAAATCTGAGCTAATAAACTGCAATAAATGCCATTATCAGGGCATCCCAATGTTTTGAACCACTTGTTTGGGTGGGTGGGAGAAAGAGCCTAGTATGAGTTTGTATTAGCCAAGATGGAGAGATGAAGACCATCTAGAAATCTGAAGCCAGTAACATAATTAAGGTTTTGGAGTATTGTTTTACCTGACTATTTCTCAGTGGAGTATATAAAGAAAGTAATATGTCCAAATTTTAAGGAATAATTTAAAATACATTCATAATATTGATGGAACCCAAATCAGAACCCTTTATAGATATTAAAAGTGTTAATAAATGTAAAGTCCTTAGAATGCCTAATGTACATGTGCACACGCCCTGAGCTGTCTTGAAGCGTTTTGATGATGAATCTGTACCCTTTTGATTTGACTTTTATTTTAAAATTCATTTCTGTCTATTTGGCTTGCTTAAATTTGCAGTATGCATACATCATTTCCACCTGCCTTAGGTTCCCAAGTGTTTTGTATGTTACTGTAATTTATCAGTAAGGCAGTGGAAACATATCTAACTATAAGGGTTTATATGATTTCTAAGTCTTTCTCTCAGGTCCTGTGAATTTAAACAAGAATCCAGATGAAGATGTAAAGTGAAAAAATACTTAGAGATGGGACTTCCCTGGTGGTCGGGTGGCAGAGACGGCATATTCCGAATGCAAGGGGCCTGGATTCGATCTCTGATGGGGAACTAGATCCCACGTGCTGCAAGTGAAGATCCTGCATGCCACAGCTAAGACCTGACACAGTCAGATAGGATAAATAAATTCTAAAACATACCAGAGAGGCTTCAACAAGTAAAGTTTGTTTTTTCAAATATAGTGTGCAAATTTAGCCTGAGCCATACTTCAGAAGATAACCATTTGGCACTGACTCTTTAATTAAAAGAACAGAGAAGAACAACCTTATCTCACACTGTACTTCCACCTTTTTTCTCTAACTGGGTGAAGTATACTTTGAACTATGTGACAAGTTGTTGTTACTGCTTTTTCAAATTTTGGAAAGTACATTTTGGGGCTATGTTACTATTGCTTAGTTTCTGATATCCTGTCTTCACTGGAGAAGAATATTTATGTTTATATATTTATATATAAGAAAAATAGTATCTTGGCTACAGTGACGCCTTTGAGATTTGAGGAGTAGATGTATAAATTGTGTAGAACAATACCTGAATAAACGAGGAAAGGCTATGCATATATAAAAGGCAAAATAAAAGATCTTTTTGTGACTTACCTTTTAGTAAGTATTCTCAGTATTAGTATTACTACTAGTATTAGTAGTATTCCAGTAATAACAAAACCTTCCTGTTCCTCCTCCTCATATGTCGTTCATTTAGTGTCTGTTAGGTGCTAGGCACATGCTAATGTGTACTTTATACAATTCTGTGCCTCAGTTCTCCCACAACTGTAAGAAATGAGTATAGCTTCATTTTGCAGATGAGAAAACTAAGATTCAGAGATGGTACTTTCCGTACCTCAGAAAGGGCAGCTTCAGATTTTAATACAAGGTGGTTTTTGTGTCCAAAACTTTTTAAGTCTTAGATGTTTATTACAGTTACCTCTCAGAAGATGAATATTTAACACACTCACAAGAATCAGATTTGCTAACATTCTTAGTGAACTCTATAGGTGGAAAAAAAGTTAATTCGGTCAACCATTTTAGAGTTAAAAAAGTAAAGGTTTGCCATTAGGATGCTACTATCAAGAAAGAAGAAAGGAAAAAAATAATCCATGCAGAAATTAACAAGTGTTGACAAGTATGTGGAGAAATTGGATCTCTCATGATTGCTAGGAATGTAAAATGGTGCATCTGCTTTGGAAAACCATATGGTAGTTCCTTTAAAAAATTAAAAATAGGACTAACATATAATCTAGAAATCTCAGCTCTGGACATATACCCCCCAAAGAATTAAAAACAGGGTCTTGAAAAGATACTTGTACCCCCATGTTCATAGTAGCAATATTCCCAATAGCTGACAGGGAGAAGGCAATGGCACCCCACTCCAGTACTCTTGCCTGGAAAATCCCATGGACGGAGGAGCCTGGTGGGCTGCTGTCCATGGGGTTGCTAGGAGTCGGACACGACTGAGCAACTTCACTTTCACTTTTCACTTAAGATGCATTGGAGAAGGCAATGGCAACTCACTCCAGTGTTCTTACCTGGAGAATTCCAGGGATGGGGGAGCCTGGTGGGCTGCCGTCTATGGGGTCACACAGAGTTGGACACGACTGAAGTGACTTAGTAGCAGCAGCAGCAGCAGCAGCAGCAGAAGCAACCCAGATGTCTGTTGATGGGTGCATGGAAGACAAAATGTGATAGAGACTCACAATGGAATATTACTCATCCTTAAAAAGGAATGAGCTTCTGATACATGCAACAACATGGATGAACTTAAAGACATTATGCTAAGTGAGATAAGCTAGTTGAAGGAGGATAGACATATGATTTCACTTATATGCAGTACCTAGAGTGGTCAGAATTGTAGAGACAAGGTGGAAAGGTGGTTTCTAGGATCTGGAGGGAGGAAGGAATGGAGAGTTATTGCGTGGTGGAAATAGAGTTTCAGTCTGGGTTGATGAAAAAGTGCTGGAGATGGATGGTGGTAATGGTTGCACAATAATGTGAATGTTCTTAATGCCGCTAAACTTGACTTAGATGTGGTTAAGATGGTACATTTTATGTTAGGTGTATTATATCACAATTGAAAATAATAGTTTAAAAAAAGGTTGGGGGGAAGAGTGAGGTGACTGCCTGTGAACTCTTCCTTGTGAAGGATAAAAGGGATTTTTATCTTAGTCACATATATCGCAGGTTAAGTTATTCCAGCCCACCGTAACAGCATTCACTGGAAAAGCAAGGGTGGTGGAAAATCATGGAGATGTTGAGTTTTATTTCCCTAACCCCCAACTTGTTTGAGGTCTTCATTCCCTTCATCTTATCCAATGCAAAATGAGTTAGACTTTTCTTAGAAACTGAATTCTTTGGAGGGTGGTATCAGGAGCCTTTCACTCTGAGTACTTTAGCAGCAGCTTTCTCAGCCTGAGAGGAAGAGCCAGGGGCTCACATTCAAATAGATAAATGAGATGCTTCCAGAAGTGAAACTTGTAACCGAGAGTTACATACTCTTCAGTTAGGCCTAGTTTTAGATGGTAGATGGATGAATCATCTAGTCTGAGCAGGTCAACTGAACGATGTGGAATTTGACTAATATCTGGTTACCTTTAGGTTTATTGTTCAGAGTCTCACTGGTGCTATTCAATTCCAAAAGTTTAATGTGATGCAACAGTGAAGCTGGTTTTCCTGTCTTCCAGCTTTTTATGATTGTGAGAATGTAGTACTTGAAAAGAGGGGCCTGTGACATTTCTTGTTGGTTGACAGCTATGAGTGCAGGTGTCTCGTGGTGAATGGAGCTCAGTCTGGCACAGAATGGTCCTTATTTGGCATCTTCTTATTTATGGTGGGAAAAGTTTAATGAAGTATTGGGAGCATCTGGCACAGGCCTTTACCCTCTCTGGGAGGAGAGCAGTATGGGTGGAGCCAGAGTGCCCCGAGTTAAAGGGCTCCCTGGAGAGGTTTGCCACAAGGCTTCTGGACTTTTAGGAAGTGGGTGCTGTTACCACTTTTCACTGGGGAGAGGAGGGTAGATGTAACCAGGATGATTAAGTCCCTCCCTGCTTCTTTCCCTGTATTTATTTTTTAAACTTTCTATTTTATATTGGAGTATAGCCACTTAACAATGTCATGATAGTTTGAGGTGGAGAGCAAAGGGACCCTGCCATACATATCCATGTATCCATTCTTCCTGAAACTCCCCACTTTGAAGGCTACTTTTATTGCTGGATAGAAACTAGAATTAGGAATAGGGAATTAAGGAGACCAAACAGGAGGCTTCTGCAGGATTGTATCCAAAGGTGATGGCGATGATAGGAGCTGACACACACGGAGAGCCGTCTTGTGCCAAAAGCCCTGCTTGTCTTGCCCTCGCTCTGTGAGCTGTATGTAGGTCTGTGGCATTACTGGCACCATTTCCCAGATGACGAAATTCAGGAACAAAGAGACCGATCTTTTTTTTTTTTTCTTTAAGGTCACACAGCTTGTGTTGAATGGACCCAGGATGATGGGAACTAGGAGCTGGTAGAGAGGAGCTGTTTTCATTCTTCCAAAGCCATGTATCACCAAGAACATAGTGTAGGAAGGAGCAGAGACAGTTGATTGTGTTTAAACTGGGGTTTGGAAGCCATGGTGCATCCCTGACCATATCTCTTCCTTCTTGGGATAGATGACAGCTGTTGTCCAGGATCAACCAGGTTGGCCTGAGTTTGGGGGAGGAATGGGCCAGGTAGGGTTGTTGACTGGAGCTGTGTGCTCCCAGGTAGCTGGCTGCTTTTCCGGATGTGGCAGTGGTGGGTGCTGGACGAAGTGTGGGGTGCTGGCAGAGTACGCAGTGTGGTTCTGATCGATGAGTGAGCTCTCTGTGGATGTTTATTGATGTGAGCAGGTTCTGTCAGTCCCCTAGGCGTTCGGTTGCGAGATAACGAACAGTCAACAAGCCATGGAATGCTTTTTGTAATGCTTGCTTTATGGAAGACTGTGTTTGGCATTACAACCTGTTCCACAAGAGAGGCAGCAAGAAATTCAGAGGCATTTGAGTTATTTATACCAGAAAACAAACACGGTCTTTTCAAGTGTTTTACAGGCCTGTTTCTTACAGGCGTCTGTGGATATTGTTTATTTCATCCCTTAAAATTTAGGAAAGGTGGTTAGCAGTTTTATAGAGAAGCAGGGAACTGTAATTTTCCACTTTGTTTGTAAAAATCTACCTGCCTTGGTCATGCTTATTGCTTAATGTGTTGGCTTTAGTATTAAAGGAAAACTGACAGGTGGGGAGCATCTGCTCTTTTGCTTAAAAAAAACTTAAGTATATTGTTTCTTTTTTAAATTAAAAAATGAAATGCAAAAAATTCTCCTGATAGTCCTGTGGTTAGGACCTGGTGCTTTCACTCACAGGGCCTGGGTTCAATCCCTGGTCTGGAAACTAAAATCCTTAAAGCTACATGTTGTGGCTAAGCGCCCACTGCCCCTGAAACAAAACAAAACAAAAAAATTAAAAATAGGCACATGGTTTTAAAAAATTTCCTAAGCAACATAAAAGGATAAAAGAAATCCTCCTTTCACTCTAGTCCTCCCTTGCCTTTTCCAGAGATAGTTTCAGTTTTGGGGGGTGTATTTTTCTTATATGGGCTATGCAAATACAAACATATCCTGCATAATAAAAAACAATAGAATGGGAAAGACTAGAGATCTCTTCAGGAAAATTAGAGATACCAAGGGAACATTTCATGTAAAGATGGGCACAATAAAGGACAGAAATGGTATGGACCTAACAGAAGCAAAACATATTAAGAAGAGATGGCAAGAATACACAGAACTGTACAAAAAAGATCTTCATGACCCAGATAACCACGATGATATGATCACTCACCTAGAGGCAGACATCCAGGAGTGTGAAGTCAAGTGGGCCTTAGGAAACATCACAACCAACATAACTAATGGAGGTGATGAAGTTCCAGTTGAGCTATTTCAAATCCTCAAAGATGATGCTGTGAAAGCACTGCACTCAATATGCCAGCAAATTTGGAGCACTTAGCAGTGGCCACAGAACTGGAAAAGGTCACTTGTCATTCCAATCCCAAAGAAAGGCAATGCCAAAGAATGCTCAAACTACTGCACAATTGCACTCATTTCATACGCTAGCAAAGTAATGGTCAAATTCTCCAAGCCAGGCTTCAAGAGTACATGAACCATGAACTTCCAGATGTTCAAGCTGGATTTGGAAAAGGCAGAGGAACCAGAGATCAAATTGCCAACATCCGCTGGATCATGGAAGAAGTGAGAGAGTTCCAGAAAAACATCTATTTCTGCTTCATTGACTATGCCAAAGACTTTGACTGTGTGGATCACAACAAACTGTGGAAAATTTTTAAAGAGATGGGAATACCAGACTACCTAACTTGCCTCCTAAGAAATCTGTATGCAGGTCAAGACGTAACAGTTGGAATTGGACATGGAACAACAGACTGGTTCCAAATTGGGAAGGGAGTACGTCAAGACTGTATATTGTCAACCCTGCTTATTTAACTTATATGCAGAGTACATCATGAGAAATGCCTGACTGGATGAGGCACAAGCTGAAGTCAAGATTGCCAGGAGAAAAATCAATAACCTCAGATATGCAGATGACCACACCCTTACGGCAAAAAGTGAAGAAGAACTAAAGAGCCTCTTGATGAAAGTGAAAGAGGGGAGTGAAAAAGTTGGCTTAAAACTTAACATTCAGAAAAGTAAGATGATGGCATCTGGTCCCATCACTTCATGGCAAATAGATGGGGAAACAATGGAAACAGAGACTTTATTTTTGGGGGGCTCCTAAGTCACTGCAGGTGGTGACTGTGGCCAAGAAATTAAAAGACACTTGCTCCTTGGAAGAAAAACTATGACCAACCTAGATAGCATGTTAAAAAGCAGAGACATTACTTTGCCAACAAAGGTTTGTCTAGGCAAAGCTATGGTTTTTCCAGTAGTCATGTATGGATGTGAGAGTTGGACCATAAAGAAAGGTGAGCGTCAAAGTATCGATGCTTTTGAACTGTGGTGTTGGAGAAGACTCTTGAGAGTCCCTTGGACTACAAGGAGATCCAACCAATCCATCCTAAAGGAAATCAGTCCTGAATATTCATTGGAAGGATTGGTGCTAAAGCTAAAACTTCAATAGTTTAGCCAGCTGATGCTAAGAACTGACTCATTGGAAAAGACCCTGATGCTTGGAAGAATTGAAGGCAGAAGGAGAAGGGGACATCAGAGAATGAGATGGTTTGATGGCATCACCGACTTGATAGACGTGAGTTTGAGTAGGCTCCAGGAGTTGGTGATGGACGGGGAAGCCTGGTGTGGGGAAGTCCATGGGGTTGCAAAGTGTCGGACACGACTGAGCAACTGAACTGTATTACTGTAACTGTATCGTGCATAAATGTACACACTATTCAGTGCTTTGCTGTTTTCTTTGTGTAATATTATACTTTTTCAAGATGATTTTGTATCAGCACATATAAATCTATCCCGTTTGTTTTAATAGCTATATAGTTCCAATGAATGGAAGAACCAGAATTTATTTACCAGGCCCCATCGAAGACCTTGGGCTTCCCTGATGACTTGGTCAGTAAAGAATCTGCTTATAATGCAGGGCGTCCAGGTTTGATCTCTGGGTTGGGAAGATCCCCTGGAGAAGGGAATGGCAACCCACTCCAGTATTCTTGCCTGGAGAATTCCATGGGCAGAGGAGCCTGGCAGCCTACAGTCCATGGGGTCGCAGAGTTAGACATGACTAAGCAAGTAACATACTTTGAGCCCTTACTGCCTTTAGAACTAACCTGTGTCCTCACTATTTCTCACTGTGTGAGGATATGTATAGAATAAACTTCTCTGTCAACGTATAGTTAAATTTGAAATCTTAGAAGACTTACTCTTGGCCTTAGTGAAAGTAGAATTTGAACACCTATTGCATGAAAGATCAGTTATTTTGGAGAATTTTGCTTGATTAACATGGTTTTTAATCATGCCAGGGTAGCAGTTTTGAAAAGATGCTGATTAAATAGATCACATCTATTTAAACATTTACTTCAAAAAGTATTTCAATCAAATGGTATTTCAGGAAGATACAATTTAATCATTAATTAAGCCCTGCCCTTGACAGAATACAATCTAGATTCTGAGCCTGCAGCCTCCCCCGCCCCCCACCGCACCCCTCCATTAACATCGAAGAACTTAGAGTTAGTGAGCTTCAAGCTAGTGAGCACAGGGGCCATTCATGTTCCTGATGAGAAACCTCGTGATCCTGGAGTGTGGCCAGTGGCTGAGTGTCTGTTAAAGGGCCGTCGTCAGCTGCTGAGGAGCCTGCGTTTTATTGGAGCCAAAGGTCTGCGTTGCTGCTCTGCCGTTTCTCTGGGCTTGTGTGTCACCAGTTCCTGAGCCGTTTCTCTGCCAGCTTCATGCTTGTCCACCTGCCGAGTGGGCTGGGGGCTTGAACTTCTGATCAATGTTAAAGCATTTCTGCAAACGGTGTTTGTTATTTTTCACCATCTTTCCAAAATTTAATGTTATTCACAGCGTGTGAGGGGTTTAAAAAAGCTAATAATGGGTTTTTGTTTTTGTTTATGTTTAGATTTTTCAGTATTTGACCCTAGGTGTGGAACCTGGACTTTACCATTTAATCCTCTCAACTATTAATTATGTTTTGGGACACACCTGGAAACCTTGTGTAAGCTATGCCTCATTAGTCAATGCCATTAGTATGTCTTTAAAAAAAAACAAAAAACACTAGCATGCAGATTTGTTTTGAAGGACAATTTGCTGAAATGTCAGTTAATATCACTGAAGAACAAGCCCTACTTCTTTTTACTGATTGTTCCTGTTGGTGGTGATCTGAGATGGGTATGGTTACTAAGCTTTTGAAATTGTGTATATATTATAATAATAATATAATTGTGTTCTGTAGTATGGCCTTGAGCGGCCATGGAGTCGGAGTACCCATTGAACACCTGTTAATAATCAGCCCCGCACTAATAATAATAACTAACATGCCTTGAGCCACAGCTCATCAAAACCCTGCACTTTTTTTTTTTTTACTAAGTTTAATGGGTAAGGACAGTGAGGAGGTTAAGCTGAAACATACAAGGGCCTACCATTTATAGAGCCAGAATTAGAATGTGGGCAATTTACTCATGCTGTTTTATACGTTAGTCTACAAAAGAAACCTTTGAGGTTGGTAATTATATTCCTATTTTACCTTCAGGGAGCTTGAGGCTCAAAATTAAATGACTTTAACCACTGGTCATTCAAGGTTACAACTCCTGAGAGAACATGTGATCTGAAATGCAGATTCTTCCCTGTTGCTCACAGCTTTGATTTCAGGGAGGACCTCATGTGTGGGTCTGTCCCACATTCTCAGGATGTTTAGCATCCCTGGAGCCCACTCACTAAATTCCACTAGGGACCTCTATCACTGTGCCATCCAAAAATGTCCCCATGTGTGTCTACTGTTCCTATACTAGATGTCATACTTACATTTCTTAATTTCAAACTTGTCTCTTGTCATTATACTACATTGCCTCCCACGGCAATTTTTAAATCAACAGTAATCAAACTCAACTCTTGCTCATAATTTGGAATAGTTAGAATAATTGGAATAATTTTAATGCAGATCACTTGAGTACAAAATCACAGATGAGCGAGAGCATCTCCTCCAGATCCAGATCCTTATTTTATAGGTTAAACACACACACAGACATGCCCACAGACACACACGCACACACACCCTCTACCCATCCTGAAGCACAGTCACTCAGTCGTGTCTGACGCTTTGTGACCCCATGGACTTGAGCACGCCAGGCTTCCCTGCCCATCACGAACTCCTGGAGCCTACTCAAACTCATGTCCATCACATTGGTGATGCCATCCAACCATCTTACCCTCTGTCATCCCTTGCTCCTCCCGTCTTCATCCTTGCCAGCATCAGGGTCTTTTCAGATGAGTTGGTTCTTCGCATCAGGTGGCCAAAGTATTGGAGTTTCAGCTTCACAATCAGTCCTTCCAGTGAATATTCAGGACTGATTTCCTTTAGGATGGATTGATTGGATCTCCTTGCAGTCCAAGGGACTCTAAAGAGTCTTCTCTAACACCACAGTTCAAAAGAATCGATTCTTCGACGCTCAGCTTTCTTTCAACTCTCACATCCATACATGACTACTGGAAAAACCATAGCTTTGCCTAGACGGACCTTTGTTGGCAAAATAATGTCTCTGCTTTTTAATATGCTATCTAGGTTGGTCATAACTTTTCTTCCAAGGAGCAAGCGTCTGTTAATTTCCGGGATGCAGTCACCACCTCCAGTGATTTTGGAGCCCCCAAAATAAAGTGTCTCACTGTTTCCATTGTTTCCCCATCTATTTGCCATGAAGTGATGGGAATGCCATGATCTTCATTTTCTGAATGTTGAGTTTTAAGCCAACTTTTCACTCTTCTCTATCACTTTCATCAAGAGGCTCTTTAGTTTTGCTTCACTTTCTGCCATAAGTGTGGTGTCATCTGCATATCTGAAGTTACTGATATTTCTCCCAGCAATCTTGATTCCAGCTTGTGCTTCAGCCAGCCCGACATTTTGCATGATGTACTCTGCATATAAGTTAAATAAGCAGGGTAACAATATGTGGCCTTGATCTACTCCTTTCCCGATTTGGAACCAGTCTGTTATTCCATGTCCAGTTCCACTGTTTCTTCTTGGCCTACATACAGATTTCTCAGGAGGCAGGTCAGGTGGCCTCGTATTCCCATCTCTTGAAGAATTTTCCACAGTTGATTGTGAGCCACACAGTCAAAGGTTTTGGTGTAGTCAATAAAGCAAAAGTAGATGTTTTTCTGGAACTCTCTTGCTTTTTCGATGATCCAGAGTATGTTGGTAGTTTGATCTCTGGTTCCTCTGCCTTTTCTAAATCCAGCTGGAACATCTGGAAGTTCATGGTTCATGTACTGTTGAAGCCTGGCTTGGAGAATTTTGTGCCTTACTTTGCTAGCGTGTGAGATGAATGCAATTGTGCGGTAATTTGAGCATTCTTTGGCATTGCCTTTCTTTGGGATTGGAATAAAAAGTGACTTTTTCCAGTCCTGTGGCCATTGCTGAGTTTTCCAAATTTGCTGGCATATTGAGTGTAGCACTTTCACAGCATCATCTCTGAGGATTTGAAATAGCTCAGCTGGAATTCCATCACCTCCACTAGCTTTGTTCATAGTGATGCTTCCTAAGGCCCACTTGAATTCACATTCCAGGATGTCTGGTTCTAGGTGAGTGATCATGGTGGTTATCTGTCATGAAGGTGTTTTTTGTATAGTTCTTCTGTGTATTCTTGCCACCTCTTTTTAACATGTTCTGTTTCTGTTAGGTCCATCCCTTTCTGTCCTTTATTGTGCTCATTTTTGCATGAAGCACAGAGGTGGCAGGAAAGACTTTCTCAAAGTCAAAAGATACACTGGCAGCCTACTAGACTGAACCTCTATTTGTGGGGGGCTGATTGGCATTTCTTTGTATTATCAGTTTATTTCAGGCAAATGTGTTTGATTGAGCTGTGTTTATTTTCTAGTGAGTGTTTTTGACCTTTTAAAGGCCGACATTTGGACGGTTGATGTAGTTGAGTTGAAAAGGCAAGGCAAGAGACTGCAGTACAAGATTGTGGCTATTTTAGAGAAGTTATTTTGCAGATGGTTTTTTACAGTTTGAAAGGGAAAGGGGAAAAGGAAAGTCACTCAGTCGTGTCCGACTCTTAGTGACCTCATGGACTGCAGCCTACCAGGCTCCTCCGTCCATGGGATTTTCCAGGCAAGAGCACTGGAGTGGGGTGCCATCGCCTTCTCCATTACAGTTTGATAGTGCTGGCAAAACTGGACGCATCTGATGAGGCTTGTCACTGTTACCTTGGCAAATGTTTGTGCAAGCTCCCATCAGATTTAAGTGGAATAACAGGTAGGTTGAATAATCTCATATATATTAATCCTGATGGTTCTCATGGAGCAAAGAATTTTGGTGAAAGAAAGGTGTTATTGTTTGAGAACCTTCAGTTGTTCAAAAATTTGTTCAATGCCTATTGTGTGGCAGATAGAGGTTTTAATTTTCACAGATGAGGTGGGCATAGATTTTCCCTGTTGTTTGTGGTGCTGATTGTTTCCAAACCCTTTCTGTATCTTCAATAAAATACACCTTAAAAAAAAAATGACTTGCCTGCACCCACTGAGGCCACTATACAACTGTATTGTCTATCGTATAGGACCAGGGCTACAGATTAGTTCTGGTAAACGTCTTCGCCTGATAGTACCAGTCTCACTGATTTAAGTGTGTGCCTCTAGAATATCAAATGTGTTTTTGGGAACAGATTTAATGAGGAAGTTGATTCATTATGTGAGAGGGTCATCAGATGATCCTATCTTTTTAAAAAGCATTTCTAATCTCACAGAGTTCTTGGGCCTCAAATATGGATCTTGGTTAATCAGTTAAGTCACAGTGCTTGAAGAAACCATGACCAGTGCCTAATTGTCTTCTGATGAATGATGAGAGAGAATTTGCAGATGTTGGAATAAACTTGCTCCAAATACTCATATACAGATTTGAAGGCGATGAGGGATATGTGTTTCTTACTGACTGGAAACAAAAAAGTTCATTGAAACTGTTGACATCAACTTTTCATTCAGTTCAGTTCAGTTGCTCAGTGTGTCCAACTCTTTGCGACCCCATGAACCGCAGCACGCCAGGCCTTCCTGTCCATCTCCAACTCCCAGAGTTCACTCAAACTCACGTCCATTGAGTCCATGATGCCATCCAGCCATCTCATCCTCTGTCGTCCCTTTTTCCTCCTGCCCCCAATCGCTCCCAGCATCAGAGTCTTTTCCAATGAGTCAACTCTTTGCATGAGGTGGCCAAAGTACTGGAGTTTCAGCTTTAGCATCATTCCTTCCAAAGAACACCCAGGAGTGATCTTTAGAATGGACTGGTTGGATCTCCTTGCAGTCCAAGGGACTCTCAAGAGTCTTCTCCAACACCACAGTTCAAAAGCATCAATTCTTCGGCGCTCAGCTTTCTTCACAGTCCAATTCTCACATCCATACATGACCACAGGAAAAACCATAGCCTTGACTAGATGGACCTTTGTTGGCAAAGTAACGTCTCTGCTTTTGAATATGCTATCTAGGTTGGTCATAACTTTTCTTCCAAAGAGTAAGCGTCTTTTAATTTCATGGCTGCAGGCACCATCTGCAGTGATTTTGGAGCCCCAAAAAATAAAGTTTGAAACTGCTTTCACTGTTTCCCCATCTATTTCCCATGAAGTGATGGGACCAGATGCCGTGATCTTAGTTTTCTGAATGTTGAGCTTTAAGCCAACTTTTCCACTCTCCTCTTTCACATTCATCAAGAGGCTTTGTAGTTCCTCTTCACTTTCTGCCATAAGGGTGGTGTCATCTGCATATCTGAGGTTGTTGATATTTCTCCTGGCAATCTTGATTCCAGCTTGTGCTTCTTCCAGCCCAGCATTTCTCATGATGTACTCTGCATATAAGTTAAATAAGCAGGGTGACAATATACAGCCTTGACGTACTCCTTTTCCTATTTGGAACCAGTGTGTTGTTCCATGTCCAGTTCTAACTGTTGCTTCCTGACCTGCATATAGGTTTCTCAAGAGGCAGATCATTAGTGATTCAGAAATAATAGAAGTTGTTTTGAGATCACCCAAGTCATAGTAACAGGAACATAACTTTTCTCATTCTCATCTGCTTCCCCTTCGTCAGTATTATGATTATTAAGAGAGTAGGAACATGACTTGGAAACAGTCTGTTTGAATTAGTAACTCACTTGGCAGGCACGTCAACTGATTGAAGTTTTATGTCTCTTTTACTTTCATGAGGAAGAGATCACTGATTGGAGAGCTTGATATTGGAGATCTCTTTTAAAAAACAACATAAACAAACAAATAAACCAGCCCAGACTTACTGGCATCTCCTGGCATCATTACCCTGACTTGATAACATATGATTTGCATCCAGAGCTACAATGTATTACAATAATCACTGTTCTTAATGGTGACCTTTGCCTCATGATGATCATGTGAAACTGCATTCTGAGTATTCTTCTTTTGTCAAAAAATCAGGGAATAACCCCAGAAGTGTTTAAGGAGGTAGGAAAATATTTAGGATATAATGTGAGTGAAAACAAATAACAAAGTATTATGTATCTATATCCTCAATTTGATAAAGCCCAAAGGCATTTTCCAAAATGTTACAGTGAACCTGGGTAACTCTATAAAAAAATATTACTAGAAGTTGGGAGGAAATCCTGATTCTCCACCAAATGGTCAGGCAACCATCTCAAAATAGAGGTGGGACAGAGGGCTAAGATGTAGAAGAATATTTAATAGTTTAATAGTCTGGAAACATATCTACATGTTGTGACATGAAAAATTATTACAAAACAGTATGCATAGTCCTAAATTTGTGAAGTGAATGAATTTATAAGGTGAGAAGTAAAGAAAAGTGTATATAAAGATTATAGAAAATATACAAAGTTATTAAAAAATACACAAAATTTATGCAGGAAATAGAAAGCATTTACTTATGGGGTTTCCTCATAGTTGGTAAAGGACATGCCTGCAATGCAGGAGACCTGGGTTTGATTCCTGGGTTGGAAAGATCTCCTGGAGAAGGAAATGGCAACCTACTCCAGTATTCTTGCCTGGAGAATCCCTTGGACAGAGGAGCCTGGCAGGCTACAGTCCATGGGGTCGCAAAGAGTCAGACACAACTGAGCGACTAAACCACCACTATCTATCTGTCTGTCTGTCTATCTATCTATCTATCTATATATATATATATATATATAGTGGAATTCTCTAGGCCAGAATACTGGAGTTGGTAGACTGGTAAAGGAAAGTTTTAATTTATTTTTATTTTTTTGACCACACTGTACTTCATGTGGGGTCTTAGTTCCCCAAGATCTGCACCCCCTGCAAGGGAACAGAGTCTTACCCACTGTACCACTGGAGAAGTCCCCAAAGAAGGGTTTTTAAAAAGCAGAATTTGACTGACTTCTAAGCAGTGGGGGGCTGGGTGGATGGGGCCCTCAAAGGAAAGAGTAGTCCTTGAAAAGGAGGAGGAAAAGACCTTTTACATTAAGGGGGTCCCTGCACAGATCTGGGAATGACGTGAAGCTTGGTGTTTCATAGATGTGGTTTCAACAGCAGCAGTTTTACATATGCATGAAGTTTTAAGTGATTTCCTGAAGAGTTGTCAAGGCCTTCAGAAGTATGTTTCAATCACATTTTGTAAATTACATAAACTTATTTTAATTCTTAGTAGGACACTTGTGACTTACAAATTGTTGTGATTTTGGCTACATAAATGGTTAGTGGAAATACATTTTCATGCATCATATTTAGTTATATCAAGAAACTCCTAGTGACTCTCTGTTGATGGGTGTTTTCTTTTTTATAAATTTAGAAAAATGAATGATTCAATTACTTCCACTCACTGTTTCTGTAAAGTGGAATCATTCAGCCCTGTTTTCTGCTAATGTTTTTCTTTTAAGACAGTCTTATCAAGTGATGAGTAGAGAACCTTAAGTCCCCACTTTTGAGGAGTTTAAAGGTTGCCAAGAATTATTTTTTTAATTGCCTAAATATATGTGCCTTGCTTTGCTAATTTAGATGTGTACTTATTTAGCTCGGAAAATGAAAGGACAAGAGCAACAGATTACAACCAAAATTATTATTATTTTTTCTGAACAAATAGTGTTGCTTCACGTTGTAGGTTATGTGTCCCACTGGTCTTTATTGCATGGATCTGACTGTATTTTTATTTGTATTTTTCTTTGTCACACACACACATAGTCATATGATTTTCCATGTGAATTTATTTGGATTTTATTTACATTGTATCCATTAAGAAGTAGATGCATGATATGTATCTATGCAATTGGGATTCAAGGCTTGATACCCACTGAGGTACATAAAAGACCAAGAATGTAACTTGCTTTACTGATGAGATTGCTGTGACGTCATTTCCATTTGTCACTGTATTGCAAGAATCTGGCTCCCAAACAGCACAGACTAGTTATTCATAGCCTGGTAGGTTATACCACGACCAGTGGCTGTGAGTGACTGCAGACTCTCTTGTAGGTGTTTATAACAGAGTGATTTTAAAAATCATCATTGCTAAAGAGTAATTTTTAAAAAATTTAAAAAGTATTGAATGTAGGTATAAAATGACCATATATCATAGTTTTTGTCCAATTTATAGAATTAAAGAAGTATTTGAAAAACTGAATAAAAAAGCAGAAATGCTATAATAAATTTATTAATAGATAAATAAATTTTAACAGAACAATAAAATGTAACATTTGGGTCATCTTTCGTTTCAGGCAGGTCAAATTTTATTTGCATTGGTATGGATAAGAATTATTTGGAAGTACTGTCAGTTTTACAGAGTTGTAAATTAACAGTGGGTTAGAGATGGATTGCCCTGTTGACTCAGGAAATCCCCAGAAGGCCCTCTGGGTGATGTCTAACACTCAGTGAAGGGATAGGCCCCTAGGAAGTCTTTCGCTTGTTTCAAAGTCTTCAGTTCAGTTCAGTTGCTCAATAATATCTGACTCTTCGCAACCCCATGGACTGCAGCACACTAGGCCGCCCTGTCAATCACCAACTCCCGGGGTTTACTCAAACTCATGTCCATCGAGTTGGTGATGCTGTCCAACCATCTCATCCTCTGTTGTCCCCTTCTCCTCCCACCTTCAATCCTTGCCAGCATCAGAGTCTTTTCAAATGAGTCAGTTCTTCGCATCAGTTGGCCAAAGTACTAGAGTTTCAGCTTCACCATCAGTCCTTCCAGTGAACATTCAAGACTGATTTCCTTTAGGATGGACTGGTTGGATCTCCTTGCAGTCCATGGGACTCTCAAGAGTCTCCTCCAACACCACAGTTCAAAAGCATCAATTCTTTGGTGCTCAGCTTTCTTCATAGTCCAACTCTTCACATCCAAACATGACTACTGGAAAAACCATAGCTTTGACTAGATGGACCTTTGTTGGCAAAGTAATGTCTCTGCTTTTTAATATGCTATCTAGGTTGGTCATAACTTTTCTTCCAGGGAGCAAGCGTCTTTTAATTTCCTGGATGCAGTCACCATCTGCAGTGATTTTAGAGCCCCCCAAAATAAAGTCTGACACCATTTCCACTGTTTCCCCATCCATTTGCCATGAAGTGATGGGACCAGCTGCCATGATCTTAGTTTTCTGAATGTTGAGTTTAAGCCAACTTTTTCACTCTTTTCTTTCACTTTCATCAAAAGGCTCTTTAGTTCTTTTTCACTTTCTGCCATAAGGGTGGTGTCATCTCCATATCTCAAGTTATTGATATTATTGAAAGTCTTGGACATTTATAAAAATACTTTTCCAGCAGTTTCATTTGCTGAATGCTTATGATGAGATTAATGCTCTTTTATTAATAATGTGTTAAAAATTGCATGAATGAGAAGAATATTTAAGGTAGGTATTTGGATTTCCAGTGTCTTGTTTTGTTACTATTTTTCCTCCAAGCCCCACTTCACACAAGGAGAGTGTTGAAAATATTATGGTGAAGGTGGCCGCACCATCTTTCTAAATATTTCCACTAATGTACAAATTGAATAATACACTCTCTGCTTCTTAGTTTCTTTAAGGGAAAGGTAGGGCATTGTGGTATCATTTTATATGTTAAATGAAAAAATAGAGCAATTAAAAACAGTATAGACAGTTCTGGTGTTCTATATACATTTGACTAAAATGGGATAGCCTGGGAAGTGATGCATTTTTTCAATAATTTTATTTTTGGCTGGGTTGAGTCTCTGCTGCTGCTCTGGCTTTTCCCTAGTTGTGAGCAGGAGCAGCTGCCTAGTCGCGGCACACGGGCTTCTCATTGCGATGGTTTCCCTTCTTGCAGAGCACAGTCTCCAGGCGCGTGAGCCTCAGTAGACGGGACCAGCAGGCTCTCAAGCACAGACTCAATAGTTGTGGTGCACGGACTTAGATGCTCCATGGCTTGTGGTTCTTCCCAGATCAGGGACTGAACCAGCACCTCCTGCATCGGCAGGTGGATTGTTTATCACTGAGCCACCAGGGTAGCCCTTTATGTATGTGTAATTTTCTTTCTTTCGACTGTGCTGAGTATTCCTTGCTGGAAGTAATGGATTTTAAGTTTTTACAGAAACATTTGTTAGTTCCAATTATGAATTTAGTGGAATGAAAATTCATCACATGACAGCCCAGGTAGGAGAGAATGTTTTCCATCACTGCTTGAAAACTTTTTATCTCAAAGTACAGTTCTCCTTGTCTGAAAAGAGCAGGTTGATATACCAGAGGCTGCCTATACTGAGACTGTAAACAATACAAGAGGATTTATAGACTTTCTGATGAATTGACCTTATTTTATAGGTGTGAGACTTGAAGTCTAGCAGAAAGGTAAAGTTGAAAATAGTAAACCTGTGTTTATCCAAAAATTTGACCTCAGATTCCTTACTAAGTGCTATGAGCCGTTTGTTTCCCCCAGTTAGTCTAAAAGTGGGTGTTTTTATTCTAACTAAACACGTCAGTAGTAGGTCTTACATACACGTTTAATTTGGGTTTCTATCATAAGCTCTGTATTTTGGTAATTTTGGGGTTGCAAACACCAGGTGAGTTTCACTAAAGAAAAGGTAGAGGGTGAAGATGGAGATCAGGATGTGTCTAATCCCAGGAATTGAGTCAGGTTCAGCTCTCATTGACCCTGAGTGTCTCTCTTGACCTTTTACCCCAACTTCTAACTGGCAATTTCCTTTGGAGTTTCTTAATTCCAGTTTTTGAGGCAGAGCATCTTGATTGGCTAGGCCTGTCTTTCTAGCCAGTAAACAGAAGCTGAAAGTTCTTGGCCAGCCTATGAATGCCTAACAAAAAGCAGAATGCCTAACAGAAGCCTATGAATGATCTAACAGAAGATATTAAGAAGAGGTGGCAAGAACACACAGAAGAACTATGCAAATAACATCTTCATGACAAAGATAATCACGATGGTGTGATCACTCACCTAGAGCCAGACATCCTGGAATGCAAAGTCAAGTGGGCCTTAGAAAGCATAACTAAGAACAAAGCTAGTGGAGGTAATGGAATTCCAGTTGAGCTATTTCAAATCCTCAAAGATGATGCTGTGAAAGTGCCGCACTCAATATGCCAGCAAATTTGGAAGACGCAGCAGTGGCCACAGGACTGGAAAAGGTCAGTTTTCATTCCAATCCCAAAGAAAGGGAATGCCAAAGAATGCTCAAACTACCACACAATTGCACTCATCTCACACGCTAGTAAAGTAATGCTCAAAATTCTCCAAGCCAGGCTTCAACAGTATGTGAATCATGAACTTCCAGATGTTCAAGCTGGATTTAGAAAAGGCAGAGGAACCAGAGATCAAATTGCCAACATCTGCTGGATCAGCGAAAAAGCAAGAGAGTTCCAGAAAAACATCTACTTCTGCTTTATTGACTATGCCAAAGCCTTTGACTGTGTGGATCACAATAAACTGTGGAAAACTCTTCAAGAAATGGGAATACGAGGCCACTTGACCTGCCTCCTGAGAAATCTGTATGCAGGCCAAGCAACAGTTAAAACTGGACATGAAACAACAGACTGGTTCCAAATCGGGAAGGGAGTGCTTCAAGGTTGTATACTGTCACTCTGCTTATTTAACTTATTTGCAGAGTACATCATGAGAAACATTGGGCTGGATGAAGCACAAGCTGGAATCAGGATGGCTGGGAGAAATATCAATAACCTCAGATATGCAGATGACACCACCCTTATGGCAGAAAGTGAAGAGGAACTAAGGAGCCTCTTGATGAAAGTGAAAGTGGAGAGTGAAAAAGTTGGCTTAAAGCTCAACATTCAGAAAACTAAGATCATGGCATCTGGTCCCATCACTTCATGGCAAATAGATGGGGAGATAGTGGAAACAGTGTCAGACTTTATTTTGGGGGGCTCTAAAATCACTGTCAATGGTGACTGCAGCCATGAAATTAAAAGACGCTTACTTCTTGGAAGAAAAGTTATGACCAAGCTAGACAGCAGAGACATTACTTTGCCTACAGTGTTCCATCCAGTCAAGGCTATTGTTTTCTCAGTAGTCATGTATGGCTGTGAGAGTTGGACTGTAAAGAAATTTGAGCACTGAAGAAGTGATGCTTTTGAACTGTGGTGTTGGAGGAGACTCTTGAGAGTCCGTTGGGCTGCAAGGGTATCCAAGCAGCCCATCTTAAAGGAGATCAGTCCTGAATATTCATTGGAAGGACTGATGGTGAAGCTGAAACCTCAATACTTTGGCCACCTGATGCAAAGAACTGACTCATTTGAAAAGACTCTGATGCTGGGAAAGATTGAAGGTGGGAGGAGAAGGGGACGACAGAGGATGAGATGGTTGGAAGTCATCATCAAGTCAATGGACATGAGTTTGGGTAAACTCCGGGAGTTGGTGATGGACAGGGAAGCCTGGCGTGCTGCAGTCCATGGGATTGCAAAGAGGCGGACATGACTGAGCGAATGAACTGACGTAAACTGATGAATGCGGCTGTATGTTTCTCCAGGTCCAATTAGCTCGGGCTGCGTTTGGGGACTTGTAGCATATGATATAGAAGATGGCAGGTGAAGAGCAACTGAACCTGAGGGTGTGTTAGAATCCCCCAGAGATATTCATAGGACTGGGTGAACTAACTCGGTCATGTGTCTACTGAAAATTTCATTTCAGCAGATTAGTTGATTCTCAGTTTAAGAAACATTTCTCATAATCGCCTTTGGAATTTAATGTTTTAATCTGTTTCAACATTGAAGTTCATTTGGGATTTATTTTTAGTTCATCATATATTCTTATTAGGCAGCTATATTTTCTCTTTTTAGGAACATAAAAGACAGCTTTTGTGACTTGCAAAGTTTGTTATGGTAGCTTGGTTTGACAATTCATGCTGCATTTTGTTTTGAAGCTCTAACGTTACTTCAAAGTATTAAAAAGGAAGTTGTTAATAGAGAATTCTCACAGTTGTGAGTTCCTTTAATTTCCATTAAATATTTATTCTCAGTATCTGAAAAGAATCCAGAACCAAAAGGTAAAGCATTTTTAAACTATTTCATTTTAAAAATATCTCTTACATTGCTGACCTGTATATACTACATGTTTAGGATATGGCATAACGTCTGTGAGACTTTCTGACTAGTTAGGGACATAGATATGAGACTGTTTCAGAGGGAGGCTGCTTGTACAGTAATAGATTAGACATGGTTCAGATAATTTTTTAAAAGACATTTGTAGTTTCTGATCCTACTTTATTTGAAACTTTTTTGATAGTGATGCAAGATTGTAAAGTTGGTTTTACTGGAAGTTAAACTATAACAAAATACTACGTGGATGTAATTATCAATCTAGAATTTATTGGTGTACATATAATATTTTCAGAAAAATGTTCTTAAGAAAGAGCATGTGGACTATTCCTTCATTATTACAAATATGTTTATTTCTATTGTTTTCACTGAGCCCAAGGACAGACATGGACAAACAGTGTGAGGAGCAGGGTGGTGAAGGACATTATTGGGAATTGCAGAGGCCAACACTTAGCAATGAATAAATCTTATGAGGGTGGGTAGCAATCCAGTTTTTATTAAAATGACTAAATGTGAAAAGTAAAGGTCGGTGAACTAAGGTCTTAATAATAGAACTGAAAAGCTTAATTTGCTAAAATTGGTAACAGAGAAACATGATAGGTTTGGTTGGATGCTCTCCAGTGTTTGTCCTGCATACTGAGAGCATTATATGAACACTGGTCAGGTATGGCACTTACCCTCAAGGTGCTGTGATTAAATACATGTGAGGAAGGTTATGTTGGCACATCTATGGGTAGGGGTTTAATAACAACTCAAACCTGCCCCAGTAAAGTATAGACAGGGCATTGTTGATGGAGCCCTTGATAATAAGACCTGTGATTTTAGAAAGCCCTTTCTTCAATTTGTAGGTTTCTCAGTAAAAGTTCTTGGATCTTGAGACTCTTCTGAGGAGCCTGCAAAAGGTAAAATAGGGATTTAAAAGTGTTTGGAGGTACGAATGGGGAGTATCTGAAGATTTCATTATGTTGACTTATAAAAAGATCCCTACATGAGAGTTGGGAGTTACATTTTATTTGGGGTCAAACTGAGGACTGCAACTTAGGAAACTGCACCTCAGAAAGCTCTGAGAAACTGCTCCCAAGAGGTGGGCTGTGAGCTGGGTGAGGTCAATGTATGTGATTTTGGTGAAGGAGGGAGTTCACGCAGTCAAGCACTTATCTTACAAAAAGGTTTTCTGCTGATGTCACCATGGAAGGATTTAGTGCTTTTTCTAGATATGAGAAGATGCAAAGATTGGGCTCATAAATTCAGTTCCTGAAACTATTTAACTGTCTAAAGACCTGTTCCACCAGATTTCCTGGAGCACAAAATGCCTCATTCCTATTATCTATCCTGAACTCCCTTGAGGACGTGTCAAAGGTCAACAGCTGAAGCAGCGCAGGATTCTATCCCTGCAGAGGCAGAGGGCAGCCTTGGCCGGCACTAATTTGTCTTTGAGAGGACTCCCTCATGGTTATAAGTCCCACCCTGCTTTGGGAGGGATTTCATGACCATCTTGTCCCACAGCGCTAGGAAATCCCATTCCTAGATCTGGTGAAGATTTTGCTGATAGGCCTCTCAGTGTCCTGGACGAGGTCTTAATAGGTCAAAAGTACAAGTAACACAGCTGGCAGTATTATTAAAGTCATAAGTGAAAATTAAGCCAGAAACTTCCACTAGGTGCAGTCCAGTATATCCTTAGGTTGACTTAGTCTATTCTCTACCAATCTTTCTTTCTTTTTGGGAAGTTATGTATTGACATTGTTCATAAGGCTCCCAGCCCAATTTCCTAGTGTTACTAGGCTGATTTATCCTTAGTGTAATTTGAAAACTTAAATGACCACAGCCTGGTGTCAGCCACATAAATCCATCCCAGAGTTGTGGGGGGTTTTATTCCTTGGTTAAATTTTTGCTTATTGCTCTGATTGAGCTTGTGTAACTTTAGAGGAAAGTTCATATTATGGCCAGGGTCATGGCAGCTATTATTAATTGGCCAGGTAAGAGGAACACACCGAGGAATGGGATCCCACCAAGAGAAGCCTAAACAGAACTGAACTTTCTTTCTTCTAAATGAATTTCCTAAAGGCTATCCAATCACAGCTATGGAGTGGAGAGATCCACCTAGGTAGTTTAGAAGTACTAGACACAGGTAATTGGTCACAAACCCAATAACTGTATTACAGTTGGATTGAAAACTAGCGTAGGATTGTGTGCATGATAGAAAACATTTGCTTTATATGCAAAGGTCCAAGAAGTTGAGAAAGCATCATAAATTATCATACAAATCAGGTCCAGCATCTTGGGTAAGCTGCCTGCTTCTGCTGTTGTCTTCTTCTCATCCTGGTGTATTCTAGTTTCCTCTGTTTGAGTGTCATTTTAAGATGAGTTTGAGGTCATAGGCCAGTCTGTGTAGGGATCTTTAGAGCTGGGCACTAATTGGTCAATTTTCCTTCAGTTTCACTGTGCATGAACTACTTAAGAGTACTTGATAAAAAGTCCTTCCATCCAGATTGAAGACAGTCCTTTAAATTATGTCTTTTCCAGTACACATAATTTTCCTGTTGCAGGTCATGGGGCATCCGATCTTCATCCAAAGATTACTGAAATAAGCTTCAGAAACAAGCTTAGAATGTTCTTTAATTATTCATTTAAATTTTACATTAATATAACAGCAAAGAACTATCCAGGAAATGAGTCTTAATAGATCCAGACCTCCATTTACAAAACTGGAATTTAACATTCATTGAAACATCTTTTTTCCCCCCTAAAATTACCCTTGTTTTTACCAAATATAACCAAATTAAGACTAGTTTGTTTGTAAAATAAGTCTGATTTCAATAAACTTGGCCCAATCATTTATGTAACTGTAATTGATCATAGACCTTTTTATTTTTTTTGCTTTGCTGAAACTTTATAAAAGTTTCAGACTGAACTTTTAAAAAAAACCTCCCAGGCTAGGAAAGTGATACCTACCAGATCTAGGTGAATTCCTCCCTTCTCAAGATCTCTAAAATTTCTTGAGATTTTTGCACCTGTTATTGAGATAGCCTTCCTAATAATTTCTCTGATAAAGCTACTGGAAACATTACAGTTTCCCGTCTCTGGAGGGATCAGATAGAGAGAAAAGGGAAATGTTTCAATTCTGCTTACAAAGGTATAATTTTACCAAATTACTGTAAGTCATAATTAATTTGAGGGGAAGGGTTTTCCATATACCTGGAAAACACAGATTAAAACCAGTAATTTCTCAGACAGAAACTATATAAAAATTATAAGCATATTTACCAGTTCATTCAGTCCATTTGTTAATCTTTTATGAAGCCATCAGGTTTCCCATTAGAATCCTTTAATTTCTTACCCAGTCCAGCGTTTTGGTCTGAAAGTCAGAAACTTGCATTTATCCAAAAGGCTTTCCTATAAATCTTCTTGAAGAGGAAGAATTTTTACAAAAGCATCAGAATAAACCATAACTGTCTATAACGACAAAAAACTTAAGAAGTCATGTTTAAAATCTGATTACAACGCCACTGAGAAAAAGACGATTCCTGCTTTGACAACACCTTAAGACAGTAGCTAGACGTACGACTGAGAACATTCTACTGGGACATGTCAGAATTTTAGGAGCTCCAGATAATTCCTAGGATAGATATATTACTAAAATTTACCATACACTGTAACCTGAGGAGATTTATTACTCATTTGACAATTCTTTCCATGTAGTTCAACATATCAAATGAACCTAACTAGTTGAATATCTCTCTTGGGGATGTTTTAGGGACTCACTGAAGCCTCCCAAAGTTAGCTAGAGGTCAAAAGGGCTTCATTAGAATTTGATTTAGGAAGTTTTGTCAATAAATATCAAAAGGGTTAAAAACACTCAGTCAGGTAAGATCATGGGTCACTGTGAAACAATAGTTATTCACTTAACCAAAGTAACAATAAAAGATTTCAAAGGCAAACACAAAACAGATCACTTAGGTAACGAAGCTGAAAATCTGTTATCAAGGGTAATTCAACATCTGAAGAAAGCTTGTCTTCTTAACAGAGAGAAAAGCCAAATTCAAGTTTTGTATCGGCTTACTTTTAAATTCATTTATTCAATTAAATGTATTTTAAACTTAGTCAATCCAGACCACGCACAAAAATCTTTTCTCAGGATTCACTTTCCACAACCTTTTTATCACTTTCTTTCCTATTCAGAGACAGACACCTGTAAATCAGACCTACTTCCCTTTCTGTTAACAAAATGCAATGTCATTCCTCATACCTTCTTAACTAAAAACACACATCCTGCTTTTCTTAAGCAATCATGAACTGTCCTTTATATTAATATTCTATAGATTGGTGAACATAAATACCAGTGGTAATTTATAAAAACATTTGCTTATAGAGAACATCTCAGACTGGCACCAAACATATTCATTAGTAGTCCAAAATCTCTTTTGTTTCTCTGTGAGAGGAAGTTAGTGTTCAGTAATTAATGTTTCAGAATCTTATTTTATTTGGAAATGACCTGGCTATTCCATAAACTTTCATCATTTAGTTTAGCCCAACCCTAGAAATTAAGTTACCCAAATCTGGAGAGACTATTTTAGACAGACATTCCTAAAGCATAATTATTTTTAATAGAGTTTATCTAAAAGCTCATATGTCATTTACATTTTCTTTTCTTAGACGTTTCATTGCTCAAGTTACTTTCCTTGCTGACAAATTTAGAACAGATATAACAAGACATATTAAACCTAGGTACGATGAAATATTATACTTAATTGTAATGACTCTTAGACATATCTATATTAATTAGATCAACAAACATTAATACCAGGTATTAATTTCATATTGAATATTTCCCAGTTCACATGAACCTGAAATTCACTTAGATTAATTTCTCTTGTATTTAGAATTGTTTGATTTGTTGGCACTTACTTTTCTTTAGGCCAGTTAGATTAGAGCTCATTTACAAATTAACCTCAGCAATATTATCCAAAGACAAAGATATATACTAAGACATACATATATCCAGACAGACATAACAAGAGATCTCTCTTTATTTTCTAAACTTAGTCATGAATCAGATATCACAATATAAAACTCACTTATTGTAAATAACAGTTGGAATAAGAAAATTTTAAAAGGCTTTGTTCCCCTCCACCCCCCCACCCACCCTCAGTTTCAAAAATTGGAGATGGTCTCAGTTCAGTTTAGTAGCTCAGTCGTGTCCAACTCTCTGCAACCCCGTGAATCACAGCACACCAGGCCTCCCCGTCCATCACCAACTCCCGGAGTTTACCCAAACTCTTGTCCATCGAGTCGGTGATGCCATCCAGCCATCTCATCCTCTGTCGTCCCCTTCTCCTCCTGCCCCCAATCCCTCCCAGCATCAGGGTCTTTTCCAATGAGTCAACTCAGCATGAGGTGGCCAAAGTATTGGAGTTTCAGCTTCAGCATCAGTCCTTCCAATGAACACCCAGGACTGATCTCCTTTAGGATGGACTGGTTGGATCTCCTTGCAGTCCAAGGGACTCTCAAGAGTCTTTTCCAACACCACAGTTCAAAAGCATCAATTCTTCGGTGCTCAGCTTTCTTCACAGTCCAACTCTCACATCCATATATGACCACTGAAAAAACCGTAGCCTTGACTAGATGGACCTTTGTTGGGAAAGTAATGTCTTTGCTTTTTAATACGCTATCTAGGTTGGTCATAACTTTCCTTCCAAGGTGTAAGCGTCTTTTAATTTCATGGCTGCAATCACCATCTGCAGTGATTTTGGAGCCCCAAAAAATAAAGCCTGACACTGTTTCCACTGTTTCCCCATCTATTTCCCATGAAATGATGGGACCAGGTGCCATGATCTTAGTTTTCTGAATATTGAGCTTCTAGCCAACTTTTTCACTCTCCTCTTTCACTTTCATCAAGAGGCGTTTTAGTTCCTCTTCACTTTCTGCCATAAGGGTGGTGTCATCTGCATATCTGAGGTTATTGATATTTCTCCTGGCAATCTTGATTCCAGCTTGTGCTTCTTCCAGTCCAGCGTTTCTCATGATGTACTCTGCATAGAAGTTAAATAAGCAGTTGGTTTTCTGCAAAGAAGTTACTTTGTCATTTCCTCTTTTAGAAGCTTCTAGATACCAAAGTAAGCATTCTGTTCAATATGTTTGATCTTACAGCCAGCTTTTCTAACTGTGGTGCACAAAAATATCCGTTTTAGAATATCAACAAAAACCTGATATAGCCATTTTAGGTTGAGATCTCCTTTAGTATGATTTCTGCAACTAAATAGGTACTTGGAAGTATAAGTTTTGTATGTACATAACCCTGGCTGGGGTGTTAGTTAGAGGCTGGTTTCTGATGCCCCTTGTTTCTCTGTTTGGGAGGCTCTTTTTCCCATTTTAAGTTGAATTTTTATCACTGGATAAAATTTACTAGTGAAATTATGTGGTGGGCCAGTGTGATTTTTGTGAGCTTGACTTCTCTGGGAATCACCCCAGAGTCTATTCACCTGGTTTTACATGTCATGGTTTCTCCCTCTGGCAGTCGAAGACTACCTGTGGGTGCTCGGATCGCTGAATGGGTAAACAAGTGTTTTAATTAATAAGTGGGTTTCCCTATAGGGCCACTGCATGGTATGAAGACTTGGTCTCCACCACTCCTGCAAATTTCTCAGTCCCCTGAGAAAACCAGGACTGGCCAGGAGAAGTCTTGTCCCTTTTCTCTGGAGCTAACCTCTCATGCGATATGTTCACTTTTTTCCTGACAAATTCTATTATGGCAGCTGAATTGAGGAAAAGCATCAGGTCAGCCTCTTACCTTATACTCAACACAGACCAATCTCCTACAACTGAGCAACCTTGGTGTCTTTCAGCTGAGCCTCAGGTATTCCTCAATATCTTTGAATCAAACTCCACCCGCACCGCCCCCACCCCCACCCCGCCAGTACCTTTCCACTGGGTGGGTATTCCCCTGGTATCTTTCAGCCAAGCCCCACCTAGTATCTAGATGCTGAGTGGCTATGCCCCATTAAATTCTCTCCTTGTTTCCACATTTTAATAGACTGCTTATTTGTTAACCTGTCCTTTTCTTTGCAGTGAACTTGTTCTCTATTCGAATGCATTTTAGAGAGGAAAACGGAAAAGGAAAGGCCATTTGAGAGGCAAATTGGGCAGTTGCTAAACTCCCAGGGAAGTTAGTTAATGGACAGTCTTTTATATTTTGTGTTTTCTCTTGCACCTCAGCCAAGCAACTCAAAGAAAGAACTCTTGTGATTTACCCAAGAGAATCCAGATGGGTTGCAAATTGAGGCAGGCTTTGGGGAAGAGCTGAGAGGAGACATTCAGTTTATTCTTTGTGATATTATTTTAATCTGGAAAAGGTAAGGATGTCCTGCAGTGAAGGAGAGAATAAGGCTGGCCTCCTTGGTGGCTCAGATGATAAAGAATCTGCAATGCAGGTAGACCCAGGTTTGGTCCCTGGGTCGGGAAGATGCCCTGAAGGAGGGAGTGGCTACCTACTCCAGTATTCTTGCCTGGAGAATTCCATAGACGGGAGCCTGGCAGGCCATAGTCCATGAGGTCGGAAAGAGTTGGACACAACTGAGCAACTAAAATTTTTTTTTTTCTATTGAGTGTAGTTGAACCATGTTCTCCCTGGTGAAGAGTGCTGGTTCCAGCTGCTAGCAGGAGGAAGCCTTGCAATGTTTCCAGCAGGAGACTGCAACTTTCAGTCACCATGAACTAGACAGGATGCCTGGGGCTTTGCAACTGTAGTCTTAAGACTGTAAAGTTTCCTCTCCAAGTCAAGAAAGAAAGGAGAGTTTCAGTTAAACTGTGTTTACTGAGAGTTAGATATTAGAGGAAGAAAGCACTAACTCTGTACTTTGGATTCTCTTAAAATTAAGATTTAATTGGCATAACACGCTGTTTATGAGTGACAGTGAGGAAACTTTCAGTGGTTTTTAGTATTCTAATAAAGTGTAATTCTAACAGAAATTTTCATAAAAATAGAAAAATATAATTAAATCAATCTTGTGCTGTTATTGGTCTCTCTATGTTATTCAAGTCTAATTACACCGTCTTCCCCCTGAGAAGGAGCAACTGGATTATAATAGTAGTGTTTGGGACACAGCTGCCACAGAACGAAGCATGCCTGCTCCGATTTCTGTGCCTTATGTCCATGCGGACAGTGGCAGCTGGTTCCAGCATTGTCTCGCGGTGCTGTTTCCTAGGCAACCACTTCCTGTCACTCTAGCAAGCAGCCCCAAGGTGAACCATTGCCCTCTCTGATCTCAGGAGGTCATAAGCCTTGGAAGGACTGGCCCTCCTACCAATAGAAGCTTGTAAAGTGGGATTGTGCCAGGCCTTAGAGAATGCTGTGAACTCGTCTTTTCCTTCCTCAGACTTACTCCTCAGGATCATTCCTTTTTACTTTGAATCTTTTACTTCAGTGTGGTTTTTTCTTGGGACGAGGTCACCAGTAGTAAAAACACAAGAGTTTGAGTATTTCTCGACCAGAATTATTGTGAATAAGCAAAGGGTACCTTCCTCTGTCCCGCCTCCCCCCAGTATTCTTCTGAGTGTCACTGGGTTAATGTTTACAAAAATCCTTGCCCTACTATACTCTATAATTGAACATTTAGAGCTATGGCCATCCAAGTGTGATTTGGGTATTTTTTTTTTCTGCTTTAGTGTGCAAGGTGAACATAGTTAACTCTCTTCCTCACTAGTCTTAGGAAGAACTCACATCGTATCTTCTCAGCATGTGTCCGCTGTAATCAAGCCGCTGCCTTTACTATGCTTTCCCTGTGTTAGATCCCATATAAAGACAATCGCTGGAGAGCTCTCAGCTGCTTTAGCAGTTATCTAATCTATAAAAAGACTCCATCCAGACCTATTTTTGTTTCCTGTCCACAAGCCAGTGGCAAACAAGACACTTCCCCCCATCTCACAGAAGGAAGACATGTTAGTATTCTTTGCTTAGGACATATCAAAAACAACTTGAAACCAGAAAATAGTGAAATAATCATTAAATGATGTGGGATTGAAAAGCCAAATTTGGTTGCTTTCATCATTAAGCCCGAACTGTCCTGTGTCTGGGGCATTCGACACACTTGATTTGGGACCCTTTCCTACTTCCTCGCATCGTGATCTTGGACAAACTTGTGACTTTTGTCACAAGACAATTTTCTGACCTTGGACAAGTTAAATATATAGCCTGTTTGGGCCCAGTGTCTGCACTGGATTAGCTGGTGATGCTGACCGCTCCCCACTTGCAGGGTTCTTACGGGATTAAATGTGAAGGCATTTCATCATGTGTGGCAATCATAGTTATTGTCCTTGGCACATTATTTTGTATTTATCAGTGAGGATGCAAGAAGGCCTGGTCACACAGTCTGATAACAGGTTTTCTAGATATTTTATTTCCTCTCCCTCTCAAGGAGCGGAATACAAAGTTCCCGTTTTGAAGAGTGTTCCCTTCTTGGCCCCAGCTCTTTGAAAGTACTTATTACAGCATTAGATATTCATGGAGGTCTGGCATGTCATTTGAAGGTGACGTTCTCATAGGTTCTGGTAGTCACTTGCCTTCTGCGTCTGGGGCTTTCTCTGAGGGACACCTTGTTCAAGTCCCCCATACAGAGTGGCTAAAACAAATTAACATGTCAGAAATGTATACCTTGTGAAATTTAAGCATTACTTTTGAAACTTCCAGAGAAAGCAATGGCACCCCACTCCAGTACTCTTGCCTGGAAAATCCCGTGGGTGGAGGAGCCTGGTGGGCTGCAGTCCATGGGGTCGCTAAGAGTCGGACACGACTGAGCGACTTCCCTTTCACTTTTCACTTTCATGCATTGGAGAAGGAAATGGCAACCCACTCCAGTGTTCTTGCCTGGAGAATCCCAGAGACGGCGGAGCCTGGTGGGCTGCCGTCTCTGGGGTCGCACAGAGTCGGACACGACTGAAGCGACTTAGCAGCAGCAGCAGCAGTTTGAAACTTCTCCTTTGAGGTACAGAAGGATGAGTGGACCTGCTTTACAACCAAAAGAATCATTTAACTTTTTAGTAATTCAGAAGAAAGACTTCAGGGAATTTGAACTACTTGGTTCTTTTTCTTTTAATGATTCATGGGCAGGGATAACACAGCATATTCCACATCTCATGACAATGGCTTCTTTTCTGTGCACATTTTCCTTTTTGCTTTCGGTATCTCTAGCCCTGCATGCAAGCTGTAAAGAACAGCTTTGCATCACCTACTAACTGTTTAACTTTAGGCACTCTGCTTTGAGACTCAATATCCTTCCCTGTCTACAGGCAGATAAGATAGACTGTCTTCAGAGCAATCTGAAGATCAAATGAGATGACGCCTCAGTAACTTAGTGGAGCTTGTTGTTGCTGCTGCTAAGTCGCTTCCGTCGTGTCTGACTCTGTGCGACCCCACAGACGGCAGCCCACCAGGCTCCCCCGTCCCTGGGATTCTCCAGGCAAGAACACAGGAGTGGGTTGCCATTTCCTTCTCCAATGCATGAAAGTGAAAAGTCAAAGTGAAGTCGCTCAGTCGTGTCTGACCCTCAGCGACCCCATGGACTGCAGTCTTCCAGGCTCCTCCGTCCATGGGATTTTCCAGGCAAGAGTACTGGAGTGGGGTGCCATTGCCTCCAGTCGAGCTTGTTAGAAAGTGGTAAAGAACCCACCTGTCAATGCAGGAGACATGGGTTCAATCCCTGGGTCGGGAAGATCCCCTAGAGAAGGAAATGGCAACCTACTCCCATATTCTTGCCTGGAAAATCCAATGGACAGAGAAGCCTGGTGGGCTATGGTCCATGAGGTCAAAAGAGTCAGACATGACTTAGCAACTAAACAACAGCAACAACAGACTAACCCTACTAGTTTGGTAATTATCTTTATTTTATAGGTGTTTTTGTATCTATAGAAAGGAAACTCAAACTGCCTTGCCCTCTCCCCCTCTTTGCTCTGCTCCCACTTCCTGTATCTCACTCCCAGCAGTATACTTATCCTGGAGGACAGGAAGGAAGGCCCTTTTGTGCTATTTATATCACAAAACAGCTTCCGTTTCCTCCAGTCTCTGGAGACCTTGCAGGTTGATTCTACACAACCATGCAGCCAGTCAAACAGCCGTACAATCTTAGACACGTGAACATCTTTCTGAAATAGTATCTTCTTGCTGTCTCTGACTATTTGCTTCTCTCTTCCTAAAGCATTTTATTTTGGTTCACACCCAGAGATTCTTAGACTCTCAGAAAAACCCTTGATCCAACAGGCAAAACTAACATGGTATTTGAAGTCATCACAGTGGCGACCTTTGGGAGAGAGTGGTGGTTATGTGTATGTGTTCACTTTAGCAAAGTTAATCCACTCAAGATTGCTCTGCTTTTCTTGCAGTAGGAAATGGCAAGCCACTCCAGTATTCTTGCCTGGAAAATTCCATGGACAGAGGAACCTGGTGGGCTATAGCGCATGGGCTCGCGAAGAGTCAGACATGACTGAGCATACGCACTCACACAGGGTTTCTGTGCTTTTGTTTGTGTGTACATTAATGCAAATGCTTATTTTTTAAAAGGTAATTTTCCCCCTCTTTTTGCAGATGCTGTAATTCACATATGTATATTCACATATATATTTTCGAAGGGTTATATTTCATTTTTAGTTGAGAAAGTCTTTCATGAATGTCAGTGAGGGAACATTTCTACACCTTTAAGATGATGTGGGTTTAAGTCTGTTTATAAATTCTTTGACCACGTGTGCGTGGTTAGTTGCTCAGCTGTGTCCGACTCTTTGCAACCCCATGGACTGTAGCCCGCCAGGCTGCTCTGTCCATGGGATTCTCCAGGCAAGAATCCTGGAGTGGCTTGCCATTTCCTTCTCCAGGGGATCTTCCTGACCCAGGGATCAAACCTGCGTCTCCTTCATCTTCTCCTGCATTGCAGGTGGATTCTTTACCACTGAGCCACCCATAAACATATTTACATGGTCTACAGTTTCACTTGATATGCCATTTTTAAAAATTTATTTTATATATATATAGCTGATTTACAATGTTGTATTAATTTCTGCTGTCCAGCAAAGTGATTCAGTTATACATATATATATTCATTTTCACATTCTTTTCCATTATGGTTTATCACAGGATACTGAATATAAATATGTTGCTACCTTTTCCACTCCAGAGTTACAATTCTTACATTTTGAAAATATACTTTATTGCTTCTTTATCTTTGTTTATTGCTTCTTTATCTTTTCTTTATCACTGTTGTCTGCGGTTACTTAGCTGAATGGTGATAAGATAATTTATAAAATGTTGATATATGATTCTAAAACTCTTGTGAGAACTTCCCTGGTGGTCCAGTGGTTAAGAATCCACCACCAAATGCAGAGGACACGGGTTTCATCCCAGGTCCAGGAAGATTCCACATGCCACGGGGCAACTAAACCTGTGTTTCACAGTTGTCGAGCTCATGCACCACAACTACGGAAGCCCACACACTCTAGAGCCCACGCTCCTCAGAAGAAGCCACCACAATGAGAATGCATGCAGGCAACTAGGGACTAGCCCCGCGCCCCCCCTCCGCCCCCACCCGCACCGCCCCCCCCCCCCCCAAGCCATGCACAGCAACTGGAGAAAGCCTGTGCACAGCAGCAAAGACCCAGTGCAGCCCAAAGTAAAACAAATAAATACATAAGTTTAAAAAATAAAAAGAAAACTCACGTGATACCGTTAGATGCACTTGGATGCAATTTTTTATTGGCATTGACTTTACGTGCTTGCTTCTCCATGGCTTTGTATTGTAAAGTTTACTCTGAATACCATTACAGCTGGAAATTAGCTGGCAAGTGCAAAAGAATAATTTTTGCTATGGCAAGGAAACAAGAAGTAAATAGTTCAGTTCAGTTCAGTTGGTCAGTCGTGTCCGACTCTTTGTGACCCCATGAATTACAGCACGCCAGGCCTCCCTGTCCATCTCCAACTCCCGGAGCTCACTCAGACTCACATCCATCGAGTCCGTGATGCCATCCAGCCACCTCATCCTCGGTCGTCTCCTTCTCCTCCTGCCCCAATCCTTCCCAGCATCAAAGTCTTTTCCAATGAGTCAACTCTTCAGATGAGGTGGCCAAAGTACTGGAGTTTCACCTTTAGCATCATTCCTTCCAAAGAAATCCCAGGGCTGATCTCCTTCAGAATGGACTGGTTGGATCTCCTTGCAGTCCAAGGGACTCTCAAGAGTCTTCTCCAACACCACAGTTCAAAAGCATCAATTCTTCGGCGCTCAGCCTTCTTCACAGTCCAACTCTCACATCCATACATGACTACTGGAAAAACCATAGCCTTGACTAGACAGACCTTTGTTGGCAAAGTAATGTCTCTGCTTTTGAATATGCTATCTAGGTTGGTCATAACTTTGATTCCAAGGAGTAAGCGTCTTTTAATTTCATGGCTGCAGTCACCATCTGCAGTGATTTTGGAGCCCCAAAAATAAAGTCTGACACTGTTTCCACTGTTTCCCCATCTATTTCTCATGAAGTGATGGGACCAGATGCCATGATCTTCGTTTTCTGAATGTTGAGCTTTAAGCCAACTTTTTCACTCTCCTCTTTTACTTTCATCAAGAGGCTTTTTAGTTCCTTTTCACTTTCTGCCATAAAGGTGGTGTCATCTGCATATCTGAAGTTATTGATATTTCTCCCGGCAATCTTGATTCCAGCTTGTGATTCTTCCAGTCCAGCGTTTCTCATGATGTACTCTGCATAGAAGTTAAATAAGCAGGGTGACAATATACAGCCTTGACGTACTCCTTTTCCTATTTGGAACCAGTCTGTTGTTCCATGTCCAGTTCTAACTGTTGCTTCCTGACCTGCATACAGATTTCTCAAGAGGCAGGTCAGGTGGTCTGGTATTCCCATCTCTTTCAGAATTTTCCACAGTTGATTGTGATCCACACAGTCAAAGGCTTTGGCATAGTCAATAAAGCAGCAATAGATGTTTTTCTGGAACTCTCTTGCTTTTTCCATGATCCAGCAGATGTTGGCAATTTGATCTCTGGTTCCTCTGCCTTTTCTAAAACCAGCTTGAACATCAGGAAGTTCACGGTTCACGTATTGCTGAAGCCTGGCTTGGAGAATTTTGAGCATTACTTTACTAGCGTGGAGATGAGTGCAATTGTGCAGTAGTTTGAGCATTCTTTGGCATTGCCTTTCTTTTGGATTGGAATGAAAACTGACCTTTTCCAGTCCTGTGGCCACTGCTGAGTTTTCAAATTTGCTGGCATATTGAGTGCAGCACTTTCACAGCATCATCTTTCAGGATTTGAAATAGTTCCACTGGAATTCCATCACCTCCACTAGCTTTGTTTGTAGTGATGCTTTCTAAGGCCCACTTGACTTCACATTCCAGGATGTCTGGCTCTAGATTAGTGATCGCACCATCGTGATTATCTTGGTCATGAAGATCTTTTTTGTACAGTTCTTCTCTGTATTCTTGCCATCTCTTCTTAACATCTTCTGCTTCAGTTAGGTCTATACCATTTCTGTTCTTTATCGAGCCCATCTTTGCATGAAATGTTGCCTTGGTATCTCTAATAGTTACCCTGGATTTTATAAGTTTTTTTCCCGCCCTTATAAGCACCTCGTTACCAGAAGAATGTACTTTAATTTTCTTCCTATTTTCTTCTAGATTGGAAGACTGAGAAAGAGAAATAAGATGATTCAGGTAAATGGAATTAATTTCTTTATGTACCTTTTATGTTTAGTTTACATTTCTCATGTTTTCCCACAAAACAATTTTTGTGGTCAATTTCAATGTATAAGGGATGTTTTAGGGATATAGAAGTATTAGTCAAGTACATACTTAGGCCATTTAATTAATTTACTTACCCATGTGCATTTAATAAGAACATATTTATATGAAACATAATTTTGCAAGTAATAGTTTTTCCTACTTCAGGATAATTTCCTTCCAATTCTTTGCATACCATATTTGATGACAATGCCTTTATTATTAGAGTCATCTTTGAAGCATCCAGTACTATATATCAAGTATGTTATCATTTTACTTGTTGGTGATATAGCACTTTTGGAATTCATGTATGGTGCTGTAATTGGAAATTTTGTTCCAAGTCACAAGGATCTATTTGCATAATGTTAGAACAGTTACTATTTTCATTCTTTCTGTATAGATGAACATTGGAGATCTCCACTGTGTAATAGTTTGTAGATTTGCTCTGTTAAATATTCTTTCCTTCCTTCTTCCCTGTCTCCCTTCCATCCATTTATTCATTTATTTTACTTATTTTGTGGCAATTGCATGTACATTGTTGAAAGTTAAAATAGTATAGCCACTCTGTTCTTCTTATATCCCCATTGCTCCTTTATCCAAAGATAGTATCTTTCAACTCTTTTAGTTACATTTTCTGATACCCACCTTCCAATTTCTAAAGGGCATGATGTATGCTTTAAGTGCATTCACTGAATTTTTTTTAGTTTTAGACTTACACACTTGTTCTTCTGAGGATTCACCGCTCATACACAACTCCTTACCCTCAGTACTCAGCTACACTTCTTGTCTCATGCAGTCATGCCACAGTCTGTGGTTAAATACATATTTAGTGTTTGCTTTATTGTGACAGTATTTTTTTTTTATGACTGAATTTTTTGAGACTTATGTGGCTGTTTCTCAGGCCATTTTGTTTTCTAGTTGGTTGGTGTGAACTGTTTGATTTCTCTGGAGAATGTTTGACTCTTCTTTATCCCCAGAATTCTGAAATCCATATTGGAACATATGTCTTACAGTTTATCAATGTACTTGGTCCTTTCAATTCAGAAACTCATGTCCTCTAATTTAGAAATTTTTCTTTTACGGTTTCTTTGATCATTTCCTTTCCTATACCCTTTTCTCTATTTTCTGTGTTTGTTAGTTGGATATTTGGACTTACTGGCTTAATTTTTTAATTTTCTCATGTATATTTCTTAGCTATCTTCTAACTTTGTATTTTTTTCCCCCAAGAGGTTTTCTTAGTACTTTTTGAACTTTAATTTCTGCCAGCATATTTTTCAAATTTAATTTTTCATTGGCCTCTGAATATTTCATTTAAAAATGGGATCCTGGTCTTATCTCATGGAAATAATGTTTTCTGTTTTCACTTGAGAATATGAATTGAATTAGTTTGCTGTTGAGTAGTTTTTGCCTGCTCTTCATACTTTTCTTTTTTTAATCAGCTTGATCTGTGTTTCCTCTTTTTATCAGCTTGTTTTGGCCCCTGATTTTAATGTTAGAGGCTTTTCTCTAATGGTGAGACTTTAATATCCTGTTCATATTTGGGAGAGAGACTATATATAAAAAGTGGACTGGAAACTTGTTTCCCTAGTGGGCTTCACTATAGGTTTTTGGGGTAGGAACCCAGATGTTTGAGCTGCTGACTCCTAGATAACAGAATCTGCAAATCTTGTTTTCTTGGATCTTTCTGTTTCTCCGAAAGGTTCTCTTTTGTCCATCTTTTGGGGGATAAAGGCCTCCTGTGAGGATTTGGGTGAGCCCCATGGGGGAGGGGGCAGGAGGCCTCACCACCCAAGCCGATGAACATGAGCTCTCGATGTGTCTGTTGTGGCTCTCTAAGTCTGAAATCTTGCTATATCATCTTCTCCAGAGAGTAGACTACTTTCCGTCATGGAAGTAGGGATGGTTGGTCTGGCTCTACCAGCTGGGGAGAAGACCTGGGGTATTAACTACGTTTTCTGGTGGTTGTTTAAAATAACACAAGTTTATGACCTTGAAGTTCTGTAGGTCAGAAGTCTGACATGGGTCTTACTGGAGTAAAGTCAAGGTTGTCTACAGGGCTACATTCCTTTCTAGAGGAGAGTCCATTCCCTTGCTTTCCCAGCTTCTAGAGGCTGGCTGCACTCCTTGGCTCTCGGCCCACTCCCACGCCCTCCTTTAAAGGAGCAATACAGGTGAAATACATCTCATGTTGCGTTTCTTTGACCTCCTCTTCTGCTTCCCTCTTTCACTTTTGAGGACTCTTTATGATTATGTTGCCCTGGAGGATGGCATAGCAACACACTCAGTATTCTTACCTGGAGAATCCCCAGGGACAGAGCAGCCTGGTGGGCTACAGTCCATGGGGTTGCAAAGAGTCAGACATGACTGAGCGACTAAGCACGCAGCACGTGATTACACTGAACCCATCTAAATGAATCAGGATAATCTCCTTAATTTTTTTACGGGGGTAAAAATCACAATTTCAAATATGCTATCTTAACTTTTTCAATGTGTAATATAGTAGTGTTAAGTGTATTCACATAGTTACGAAACAGGTCTCTAATTTTTGCTCCTTGGAAAACTGAAACTCTATACCCATTAGTCAACTCTCCTTGCCCTAGCCTCTAGCAACTACTGTTCTATTTTCTGTTTAAAGAGTTTGACTACTTCAGTTGTCTCGTATAAGTGGAATCTTACAGGATTTACTTTTGTGATTGGCTTATTTTATTTAGTGTAGTACCCTCAATAGGAAAAGGAGTACGTCAAGGCTGTATATTGTCACCCTGCTTATGTAACTTCTATGCAGAGTACATCATGAGAAACGCTGGGCTGGAAGAAGCACAAGCTGGAATCAAGATTGCCGGGAGAAATATCAATAACTTCAGATATGCAGATGACACCACCCTTAGGGCAGAAAGTGAAGAGGAGCTAAAGAGCCTCTTGATGAAAGTGAAAGAGGAGAGTGAAAAAGTTGGCTTAAAGCTCAACATTCAGAAAACAAAGATCATGGCATCTGGTCCCATCACTTCATGAGAAATAGATGGGGAAACAGTGGAAACAGTGTCAGACTTTATTTTTTGGGGCTCCAAAATCACTGTAGATGGTGACTGCAGCCATGAAATTAAAAGATGGTTACTCCTTGGAAGAAAAGTTATGACCAACCTAGATAGCATGTTGAAAAGCAGACATTACTTTGCCAACAAAGGTCCATCTAGTCAAGGCTATGGTTTTTCCAGTGGTCATGTATAGATGTGAGAATTGGACTGTGAAGAAGGCTGAGCGCCGAAGAATTGATGCTTTTGAACTGTGGTGTTGGAGACGACTCTTGAGAGTCCCTTGGACTGCAAGGAGATCCAACCAGTCCATTCTGGAGGAGATCAGCCCTGGGATTTCTTTGGAAGGAATGATGCTAAAGGTGAAACTCCAGTACTTTGGCCACCTCATGCAAAGAGTTGACACATTGGAGAAGACCCTGATGCTGGGAGGGATTGGGGGCAGGAAGAGAAGGAGACAAGAGAGGATGAGATGGCTGGATGGCATCACGGACTCGATGGATGTGAGTCTGAGTGAACTCCGGGAGTTGGAGATGGACAGGGAGGCCTGGTATGCTGCGATTCATGGGGTCGCAAAGAGTCGGACATGACTGAGCAACTGAACTGAACCCTCAATCAAGGTTTATCCTTGTAGCATATGACAGGATTTCCTTTTTTTTAAATTGTTTTTAAAGAGTAAATAACATTTTATCTTTTGAACTTTTTATTTTGTATTGGAGTAGAGCCGGTTAACAATGCTGTGATAATTTCAGGTGAACAGTGAAGGGAGTCAGCCATACATGAACATGTATCCTTTCTCCCTCAAACCCCGCTCCCAACAACGCTGCCACATTAACATTTAGCAGAGTTCCATGTGTTTAAAAAAAAGTAAATAATGTTTTATTATATTTACATACCACATCTTCTTTATCCATGCATCTGTTGCCTCCTGGTTATTGTAAATAAAGCTGTAGTGCACAGGCTTGTGCAAATACCTCTTTGAGATCCTGCTTTCAGTTTTGGGCCTGGGGTAATAGACCTGGAAGTAGGATTGTTGGATCATGGGGTAGTTCAGTTTTAATTCTTTGTAGAACCTTCATGCTGTTGCCAGTAAAGAGGCTGCATTATTTTACATTCCTACCAACAGTGCACAGAAGGTTCCCTTTTCTCCATGCCAACACTTGCTATTTGGGTCTTGATAGCGGTCATCCTCACAGGTGTGAGATGGTATCTTATCTGGTTTTGATTTTCATTTCCCTCATGATTAATGATGTTGAGAATACTGTCATTAGCTTGTTGACTGTCTGTACATCTTCTTTGGAGAAATGTCTCTTCAGGTTTTGTACCCATTTTTTATTTGGGTTTTTTAGCTTTTCGTATTGAGTTGTAGAAATTCTTTATATATTATGGGCATCAATTTCTTATCACCAGTATAATTTGCAAATATTTTCTTCTGTTTCATTGGTTGCCATTTCACTCTGTTTCCTTTGCTTCACAGAAGTTTTTATGTTTGATACAGTCTCATTTGTCTCTTTTGAAAGCTTTTGTTGCCCATTTTTTTTGTGTATAGTCAAGAAATCATTGCCAAATCCAGGGTCATGAAGATTTTGCCCCATGTTTTCTTCTAGGAGGTTTATAGTTTCAGGTCTTACATTTAGGGTTTTAATCCATTTTGAGTTCATTTTTATTTAAAGTATAAAGTAAGGGTCCAACTGCCTTTTATACAGTCTGTCAGTCCATCTCCCTCTCCTCAGCACTTTACTCTCTTCTCCCTTGAACCAGAAGCTGCATTTCCTGAGCCTTTCTGGAGCCATCAAGGGGATTTTTGTTTTCTTCTAAGGCGGTGAGCTTGTAGCCTGCTTTCCCCTGCTCCACTCTGCTCAGCAGTCATCTCTGCCTTCAGCTTAGAAGTCTGGTGTCCTCACTGATTTTCTGTTCTCTTTGTCCTTATGGATTTATACCTTTTGTCCTCTTTGCTATAATTTTAATGGGATTCAGAAGGAAGTAAAGATAAACAGACATATTCCACTGGGCATCCATAACCCCCAAATCCATGTTGCTTTTTAAAGTGATATTTAAAATACTTTAAAAAAATGATAATTCACATTTGCTATTGTTAGATCCTACCTCTGAAAATAATTGTTCACTCTGTTTCTTTGATTCTTTTTATTAACCACTTTCTGTCAAGTGACCTATAAGCATCCAAGGATAGCATTAATTAAAGTTTATTTTCCCAAACCTTATTTCACTATTCAAAATAACAGATTTTTGTTCATGAAACTTAGTGAGGTCTTGAATATAAGGTGACACCCTATTTCCTGAGGTTTACTTTTTTTAGGTTCGGGGGAGCCCTTGATTTACCTTTAGGTGTTTACACTGCATTTTGGTCAAAAGATGGTGTTCTTGGGAATTCCCTGGCAGTCTAATGGTTCGGACTCTGTGCTTTCACTGCTGAGGGTGCGGGTTCAATCCCGGGTTGAAGAACTAAGATCGTGCAAGCCATTTGGCACACCCCTCCCTCCCCCTTGAAAACAGAAGATGATAATGTTCTTTTGTATAAATATATTTTTCTCTGAAGCTTTAATTGAACACTTTAAAGGTAATGGCAAGAGAGTCTTTCTGTTTGTTTTTAGTTAGTTTGTGACAGCTTTCTTTTGACTGTATTTGATTATTTGCAAAGGTAGCGATATTTCTTACAGATAGGATAGTGAAGTGAAGTCAGTCAGTCGTGCCCGACGCTTTACGACCCCGTGGTCAGTAGCCTGCACCAAGCTCCTCCATCTATGGGATTTTCCAGGCAAGAGTACTGGAGTGGGTTGCCATTTCCTTCCCCAGGGAATCTTCCCAACCCAGGGATAGAACCCAGGTCTCCCACATTGTAGGCAGACGCTTTACCATCTGAGTCACCAGGGAAGTCCACAGATAGGATAAAGATTGGTTAAAATGGGAGATTACTTAGTGTAACTAGGTCCTTAAGGACTATCACAGAATTAAGCCTGCTAGTTGGCTTAAGATAGGAAACCACTTTGGTCCATGTAAATCCCAAGGGTTTTTATCCTGGGGGTCCAGGGATAGGCTTCAAAGAGTTCAAGATCCTCCTGAAATTTGAGTGGTGGTATCCCCTGGAAAAGGGAATGGCAACCCACTCCAGTATTGTTGCCTGGAGAACTCCATGGACAGAGGAGCCTGGTGGGTTACAATCCGTGGTGTCACAAAGCATCAGACTTGACTGAGCAACTGACCCTTTCACTTCAGAACAGGCTTAGTTATCAGCAGATATCCCATGATGCAGGGCTTATGTGATCCTGAAAAGAGTTGAAAACCCACGTCTAATAGATTAATATAAAGAAAAGAAATAGAATGTTACTGATTAAATCTAACATGATCAAAATAGATGCCATTGGGTTCCACATTCTTTCACATGTACAAATCATCATCAGTGAGCGACTAAATGAACAACTTTCTTAGTTCTTTGTTGGGTGCAAAACATTATCTCCAGCTTCCTGATTATGCACCCACCCATTTATACATATGTAACTATAAAAAGTATCATTTACGAGGGTAATGTTTTAGCCTGGAGGAATGACCACCTTTTTATCAACCAACTTGTAAAGTGGGTAATTTAGTAATTGCCCTTTGTTTTCATAGTGAAACTGCTATGATTTGTGAATATCAGTTATTTGTTGACAATTGAAGATAACAGATAATATATAGAGGGAGAGATGCCTCTATTATAGAGGCATAGATAGAGGATTACAGACTTTAATCTTCAGTTAAAAAAAGATGAGATAGGTTTTACGTTATGCATATTTTATGACAATTTTTATAAAAAGCTTGAAAGAAAGAGGGAAAGAAACGAAAAGCTGGGAATGAGAAAATATGGGGGTGGGGGAAGGTCAGTTGTGAATTTTTTGTTTCCAGCCTGATACTTTAAAACTTATTTATGCTCTTGTTTACGGTGAAGTGTATTGATTGGTAAGATCTCTTTCCACATAGGAATTTCATGATTCCATTTTCAAAGTGATTAAGCTTAAATTGCTCTTCTATTCTAGGTACACCGTTAAGTTCCTTGGAATACACAAAAGTATCTGACTAGAAAGCTTATGAAATAGAAGACAAGATCCTGCCTCAGGAAGTGTACATGAGAATAATTTTAAAGGAGCCCAGCGATAAATGCAAAACAGTAGCTGTTGGAGGTATGTCGTGACGTAGAACCTGCATTGAACCCGCTGTGGTGCACTCTGCTATAGGAAGTCAAGTTCTCTGGGAACCTTCAGAGAGCAGAGCCTCAGTCTCTGGCCTCAAATACACTAGTGGCTGTTGTTCTCTGAACTTGACTGTGTGATAAGATGTGTTAACTTTTTCTCAAGCAGCTCTGATTCGGCCTCTGGAGCCCTTCCTATTGCTTGCAGACGATAAACAAAAAAGACAATATTTGACTCAGGACGTTTGAAAATGATAGTAAATTTCTAACCAGAAGCCTCACTGTCTTCTCTTATGAGAATGGGCCAGTCAGTATCAAAGCTCAATGAATGTGTCCTTTGAATCAGCTGTTACTTATTGGCTTTTTCTCTACCCTATGTGACATCAAGGCCATATCTGAGCCTGATTGGGTGGTGGCTGCATTGGATTCACTGCTAAGTCGCGTCAGTCATGTGCGACTCTGTGCGACCCCATAGACGGCAGCCCACCAGGCTCCCCCGTCGCTGAGATTCTCTCGGTGAGAACACTGGAGTGGGTTGCCATTTCCTTCTCCGTTGGATTCACTAGTCCTTTACTAGTCACTGACTTTGACCTGCTAGTCTCCTTGACTTCCCCAGCCAAGTTACAATGTTAAGTGGTAAACTTCATTTTCTTGCTCATAGCGACAATTCTTATCTCCGCTAAGTTTATCATCAGGGTCAGTGTCATTCATTATTTTGTATTTTGTGATTTTCAGTAGATGCCCATCTTTTGATTCACTGGCTCTTTTTTTTATGGCATAGCCTATGTCCTGTTGTAAATCACATTGATACTTTAGGGTTTTTTCCCCCGTCTGCCAATGTTGAATACTTTCAATGTACCCTGTGCCATGTAGTTTATTTCTTTAATCATCACACCATCATGAGAACATTAAACAAGTCCTGCTTTTCTAGATGACAGTGTTGAGGTTCCAAGTGGTTAAATAACTGGCTTCCTATTTCTGAGGGAGTAAAGGCAGACATGGGATTCAGCACTAGGCCTGTCTGTCCCGTTGTGCGCAATAAAGACAGCCTACCATGCTCTTTCCCCTTTTTCAAGCAGGGTTGGAAAAAGATCCAAATGTTTATGGAATTGTAACCTTCTGCTCTACCTTCTTCACAATTTTTTGTTACTTTTTCCCATTTCATGGTTTCTTATTTGGTGTATAATTATATTTATAGCATTAATTAGCAAATTAAAATCAAGTATTTTCTAACTTATAATTTTACTGAGAATATATTGTTGGTATGAGACATCATTAAAATATGTCCTCTTTCTAACAGAGGCTCTGATATCTTTGCTGGTGCATTCTGAATTGCTTATGAGGCCAGTGTAGGAGGTACAGGAAGGCTTCCCCAGCCGCTCAGGTGGTAAAGAATCTGCCTGCAATGCAGGAGACCCAGGTTCAATCTCTGGGTCAGGAAGATCCCTTGGAGAAGGAAATATCTACCCACTCTAGTATTCTTGTCCGAAGAATTCCATGGACAGAGGAGCCTGGAGAGCTACAGTTCATGGGGTCACAAACAGTCAGACAGGACTGAGTGGCTAACACTTCCACTTTCACTGGGAGTAAGAGTGGACCTTGATGCTTCTGATATAATCCTGTTGTGTCTCCAGCATTTGCACCAGTGCTCAGATACTTTCAATATAGTTATTGAAGATGATATAGATAAGGAATGATGAGATTTTGCTAGAAATCTTCTTGCATGGTTCACAAACTTGTTTCAGAGCCTGAATCCTTCAAAATATAGAACCATCTATTCAAGTGCTTAGTTTTGGCTCAGATGATTGTTTTGAAGTGTGTGTATAGCTTGGACATTGCCCTGAAAGATGTGTCTTAAGTTTAAGAATAAATCATCTCTATTTTTTTTTTTTGATCCCCAGTAGTGGGCTGCATGAGTTGAAAATGTGTATATTTAGACTTCTAAAATATTTTTATTAAATTAGCAGAGGCTCTGTATACTGAGAAGTATTTTGAACCTTCACTAAAATCCTGGGTGGGTTGGTGTGACAACCTTCTCTGAAAGATGGATAACCTGAAGCTTGTGACATTACAAAGCTTGTCCAAGCCCGTGCAGCTAGAGAATGGTGGAGTCAGAACCCGAACCTAGATTTGTCTGATTTCAAGGACTGTGCTTTGAACAATTACTCTGCCCCACTGATTACATGGTGGTGACATTCAGATTGCAAATGTGTCCAAGGATTTTTTTCCCGCTTTGTGTTAATACAAAGGCAGTCTTAAAACAAACAGTTAAATAGGCCTCATCCTCACAGCGGCAAAGGCTTCTGGATAGGCCTGGTGCAGTCACTGATGGGGTTACAGCCAGTTCTGTTGTGACGGGCTGAGAACTGGGAAGCGTGCCTCCCTGTTCCTGCGTGTCCTTTTCCACGCTGAGCCTATTACACTGCGTGTTGCATACTCACTCGCTGAGTCATGTTTGACTCTCCTGTGATTGCATGGACTCCAGCTGGCCAGGCTCCTCTGTCTGTGGGATTTCCCAGGAAAGATTACTGGAATGGGTTGCCATTCCCTTCTCTAGGGGATCTTCCCGACCCAGGGATCAAACCCACGTCTCCTGCTTGGTAGATGGACTCTTTACCACTGAGTCACCAGGGAAGCTGCCAGGAACAATTAGGCTTGGCTCACCTGAGCCCTGATGAGCAGCTGTTGCCTCCAGAGCAGGTGTGGCTGGAGTTTGGCTACACAGGCACACAGGTCTGACATCTGGATATGAGTCTCAAAATTTATGAAATATACAAACCTTGGAACTTCAGGTATATTGTGTCAATTTTACTAAAAGGGAAATTTCTTTTTGTTTTTAAATGTACTGTTTTCCTGATTCTAAGTAGAAAGTTTGGTAAGTATTAAGTTCAAACAACAACAAAAAAAGCTACCATTCGGAGGTAGCCACTGATAATATTTTGGTGTGGCTGCTTTAAGATTTTATTCTCAGGACTGTGTATACCTTGTAAACAGTTCAAAGTTAGAATTAAAGTTTTCTAGATCCATTTTTGCTCAGTATAACTTAAGTGTTTTCCCCATTTTTAAGTTTTCTTTTACATCATGCTAAAAAGTGGCAGCAGAGTATTCCATGCGGATAATAACATAAGTTATTCTATCCCATTATTAGGTAGACCTAATTCTCATTCAGTTCAGTTAATAGCCCTCCACTTTAGGACACTGGTAGGAAAGAAATATTAAAAGGAACAAGAACTCCATAAATGCCACTAGTTTTCATGATATCTTGTAAAATAACTAATGCCAGTTAAGAATATGATGAGAAAACCCACATCACTTCTTCTGACACATTATACAAAGAACCTGACTTGTGAATTTCCCATTACAAATGCATGAAGGAGGTAATGGAAATTCCCCATTGACCTGTAAAATTTGAAACCTCTTTTTTCTTTCATTGGGGTAACCCATCTATGACAGGTAACTTCAGTTTTTCCTGTGGTTACAAGAAACTTCTCAAATTCTGATTTGTAGAGAGTTTGGTCCTATGAGCTTCTTAAAGGTACTTGATGCTTCATATACTGGTTAGCTGAGCATTACTCCCTCGTTTTTTTTTTTTTTTTTTTGCCTAAATATTTTATAAGTGTTCAACACTAGGTCAGGCAGCTGTAGTGACCTGCAGAAACCTGAGTGATGCTGCTTTGCAATCTCTTAGACGTTCGCAGTACAAATATGGCTTCTCTTGAATTGAAGAGTTCTGTGCTTCTAGGAGTCGGAGTTCTGAAACAGAGAAAGTAATTATAACTGAGACGGGTCAGCATTTAATACATGCCTTCTATTCAGGGCGGCTTCCCACGTGGCACGGTGGTAAAGAATCCGCTGCTGATGTAGGAATCACAGATTCGATCCCCGGGTGGGGAAGATCCCACAGAGGAGGAAATGGCAACCCACTCCAGTATTCTTGTGTGAAAAATTCCATGGACAGAGGAGCCTGAAGGGGTCGCAAAGAGTCCAACATACCTGAGCATACACAATACTCAGAACAGGCTGACATGGAGGAGGGACTATACTGTATTGATGCTTATTATTCTTCTATAAAGATATCATTGTTAAATTAAATTATCATCATTATCATTATACCATCATCACCAAGCCAGTGTTTTTCAGACATGGTTCCTTATTGCCCCTGGGATTCCAAATATCCCTGGGGGTAGGTTACATGTGAGGGAGGAGGCAAGACTTTTGACCTCCAGCGGCTCTGCTTTTACATGTTTTATGTAGTGAACTTCCACAAACTTGTGTTTAAAGAAAGCTTTGTTTACTTCCTTGAGGAAGTAAAGACTGAGAATCACTGTGGCATAGAGAACCTGTAGAAGTAAAACCTACAGAAGTAAAAAACCTAAAAAGAAGTAAAACAGTCACAACAGTATTACTTCCAGTTTTTATCATGCCTATAATTCTCCTGTAGGGGCACAATCTGTCTTGGATTTGGTACTTAACCATAGGCCTTCCAGTTGGAATTCCTATAGACTGACCTGCTTTAGGACAATGGTTTCCCTAGAGGTGCCTTAGAAGTTCTAAGGTTAGGAGAGATGAAGTGATACCCTTACAGTCATTGGTGGTTGAAGGTAATCTTTGGTGAGGGGTCAGTGAAGGGTGCTCAGTGTAACGCCTGAAAGTTTAGCCCTAGGAGACTGGGTAGCCCCCAGTGTTCTGGTTGAGGTGGGTAGTACAAGGTTTTCTTGTCATCAGGCGATGTGGTAGTGAAATTGGGCCCGACATTCTGTGAAATCTTCATTATCTATTTCTAGCTTCTTTTAAAACTTTGTGGGTGGGCTGTCTTAAATTGAAGATGGATAGTAATGAGTCACAGAACGGAGGCTTCATGAATCAGGCACTTTAGTTATGTTTGTCTCACAGCTCAGTGGATTAAGTAAAGAATTTCCCTAAAGAACAGCTTAGTAATAGCTTTTAAAATGAAACTTTGCTTCTTTTCAAATTTTGCTTTATTGAGATATATTAAGTACACTTATTTTATGCTGATAATTCTAGGATTCCAAGTCTTTTCAGATCTGATTGCATTTGCCCATTTCATGTCGGTGCTCATTCATAGTATCTTGTTTCCTTGTGTTTATGATTTATTGACTGTGAGCTCATGTTCCTTGAAAATTTTATCTGTGCAAGTTCTTTGGAATCATGATTAAAAAGAGGTTTTTCCAGGGTTTGTTTATATTTGCTTCTGCCAGGTACCTCTAGGTACCATCAATCTGGATAGTCTTTAAGTTCTCTGCTTGGACTTTCTCAAAGCACATAGTATGAATTTAGACCACAAACCGCACGAGTAGTAGTTGTTGGCTATGAATTCTCAAGGGAGATTTTCCACCCAGACCACTGGTGTGCCTCACCCCACCCCCCCCCCCCCCCCCCCCCCCCAGACGCTGCTAGGGATAAAAAGCAGTTTCTCTTCTCTTATGTTGGAGCAAGTTTATTTCTCACTGCCCATATCCTGAGGGCCTAGATCTGTGAAGTTCCAGTTTTAAGATGGGATCTCTTTAAACTCATGAGCTTGAGTGATTCTGGTTTTATCTCCTCTCTTGCTCCATGTAATTGTTACCAGGGTTCTGGTTTTGATGCTTTCCTCAGTTCAGTTCAGTTCAGTCGCTCAGTTGTGTCCCACTCTTTGTGACCCCATGAATCACAGCACGCCAGGCCTCCCTGTCCATCACCAACTCCTGGAGTTCACTCAGACTCACGTCCACTGAGTCAGTGATGCCATCCGGCCATCTCATCCTCTGTCATCCCCTTCTCCTCCTGCCCCCAATCCCTCCCAGCATCAGGGTCTTTTCCAGTGAGTCAACTCTTCACATGAGGTGGCCAAAGTACTGGAGTTTCAGCTTCAGCATCAGTCCTTCCAATGAACACCCAGGACTGATCTCCTTTAGGATGGACTGGTTGGATCTCCTTGCAGTCCAAGGGACGTGCAAGAGTCTTTTCCAACACCACAGTTCAAAAGCATCAATTCTTCGGCGCTCCGCTTTCTTCACAGTCCAACTCTAACATCCGTCTATGACCACTGGAAAAACCATAGCCTTGACTAGATGGACTTTTGTTGCCAAAGTAATATCTCTGCTTTTTAATATGCTATCTAGGTTGGTCATAACTTTCCTTCCAAGGAGTAAGCGTCTTTTAATTTCATGGCTACAGTCACCATCTGCAGTGATTTTGGAGCCCCCCAAAATAAAGTCTGACACTGTTTCCACTGTTTCCCCATCTATCTGCCATGAAGTGATGGGACCGGATGCCATGATCTTTGTTTTCTGAATATTGAGCTTTAAGCCAACTTTTTCACTCTCCACTTTCACTTTCATCAAGAGGCTTTTTAGTTTCTCTTCACTTTCTGCCATAAGGGTGGTGTCATCTGCATATCTGAGGTTATTGATATTTCTCCTGGCAATCTTGATTCCAGCTTGTGCTTCTTCCAGCCCAGCGTTTCTCATGATATACTCTGCATAGAAGTTAAATAAGCAGGGTGACAATATACAGCCTTGACGTACTCCTTTTCCTATTTGGAACCAGTCTGTTGTTCCATGTCCAGTTCTAACTGTTGCTTTCTGACCTGCATACAGGTTTCTCAAGAGGCAGGTCAGATGGTCTGGTATTCCCATCTCTTTCAGAATTTTCCAGTTTATTGTGATCCACACCGTCAAAGGCTTTGGCATAGTCAATAAAGCAGCAATAGATGTTTTTCTGGAACTCTCTTGCTTTTTCCATGATCCAGCGGATGTTGGCAATTTGATCTCTGGTTCCTCTGCCTTTTCTAAAACCAGCTTGAACATCTGGAAGTTCATGGTTCATGTATTGCTGAAGCGTGGCTTGGAGAATTTTGAGCACTACTTTACTAGCATGTGAGTTGAGTGCAATTGTGTGGTAGTTTGAGCATTCTTTGGCATTGCCTTTCTTTGGGATTGGAATGAAAACTGACCTTTTCCAGTCCTGTGGCCACTGCTGAGTTTTCCAAATGTGCTGGCATATTGAGTGCAGCACTTTCACAGCATCATCTTTCCGGATTTGAAACAGCTCCACTGGGATCCCATCACCCCCACTAGCTTTGTTCGTAGTGGTACTTCCTTCCCGGCTTTTCTACTTTTACTGTCTCTCACTTTGTTGCCACTCTACAGGTACATTTAAAAAGATATTTTCTTCTTTATTGATCTCTAGGAGAGTACTTGAAGATATCTATTGTGTCATTTTGCAGAATTGAAAGAGATCTTTTTTTTTCCTGCTGTTAATAGGTACTTCTAATAGATGAGGTGGGAAGATATTTAGGGCAGAGCTCAAAAATGTGTTAAAAATTTAGATACAAGTCCAGCTTCCGCCACACCTTTTGAAGTCTGTTTATTTTAGTGTTGGCTGTGTTGGGTCTTTATTGCTGTGTGCAGGCTCTCTCTAGTTGCGCTGAGTAAGGGGCTGCTCTCCGGTTCTGGTGGGGAGGCTTCGCATTGCAGCGGTTTCCCTTGTTGCGGAGCATGGGCTCGTGTGGGCTTCAGTAGTTGTGGCAGGCGGACTTAGTTGCCCTGCAGCATGTGGAGTCTTCCTGAACCGGGGACGAACCCCATGTCCCCTGCACTGGCAGGCAGATTCTCAACTACTAGACCACCAGGGCAGCCCCAAACCTCCCCTTTTAATTGGAGTGTCTGCCATAGACAGTTGCACTAGGTCAGGATTGAAGTGGAGAATAATTCCTTTTAATATGCTGTCTGAGTTGGCAGCAACCTTGATGTCTTTGACTCATTACTGAGCTGAGATTTATTTTTGTTCCTTGGTTTGATTGATTAATTATTCGTCTAGTATTTTACCATATTATACAGTTAACTCCCCCGCTTCATGGGCGGTTATTTGCTGTATTTTTCTTATGTTATAGCTGCTAGTCTGCCATGGGTCTACATGGTGATGTCCTGAGAAACTCTGGTGTATGTTGGCTCATTTATTTAGTATTATTTTATTTGATTCTGAATTAGTGGAATTTTATTTGAAAGTGAAAGTAGTTGCAATTAATATAATATTAATAATAATTAATATGCCAGCAAAACAAAAAATAAATCAGTCTCAAGGAGAATTTCTTATGTTGTGGTTTAAATGTACAACATGTAGATCCGTGGAATCAGTTTAATTTGATAACTCAGCGGACTTATTAGTCTTTGACAACAAAATAGGAGGATAGCAAGAAACATTGCCATCTGATAGAAATATGTAATATGTACATGTGCCACTCACTAATCCATATGAATCACACACTCTGTTGTGAACTTTAATGCCTTTGTTTTCAGACCCCCATATAAGATTAATTTTGCAGAGAAGGCCCTGCTATTGGGGTTACTGATCTAACTAACGTACCTAGCCTTCCTTGGTCCATCCGTCAGTCTGCATTGCTATATCAGAACACAGTTTCCTGGAAACAGCCATATTTTGGGTATGACTTAAACTAATGAATACTTTTTTTGAGCATGTAGTATCAGTTCAGTTCAGTTCAGTTCAGTCGCTCAGTCATGTCCGACTGTTTGCAACCCCATGGACTGCAGCACGCTAGGTCTCCCTGTCTATCACCAACTCCCAGAGTTTACTCAAACTCATGTCCATTGAGTTGGTGATGCCATCCAACCATCTCATCCTCTGTCACCCCCTTCTCTTCCTGCCTTCAATCTTTCCCAGCATCAGGATCTTTTCAAATGAGTCAGCTCTTCGCATCAGGTGGCCGAAGTATTAGAGTTTCAGCTTTAGCATCAGTCCTTCCAATGAACACCCAAGACTGATCTCCTTTAGGATGGACTGGTTGGATCTCTTTGCAGTCCAAGGGACTCTCAAGAGTATTCTCCAACATCACAGTTTAAAAGTGTCAATTCTTTGGCACTCAGCTTTCTTTATAGTCCAATTCTCACATCCATACATGACTACTGGAAAAACCATAGCCTTAGACTAGATGGACCTTTGTTGGCAAAGTAACATCTCTGCTTTTTAATATGCTATCTAGGTTGGTCATAACTTTTCTTCCAAGGAATAAGCGTCTTTTAATTTCATGGCTGCAGTCACCATCTGCAGTGATTTTGCAGCCCCCCAAAATAAAGTCTGACACTGTTTCCACTGTTTCTCCATCTGTTTGCTGTGAAGTGATGGGACCGATGCCATGATCTTAGTTTTCTGAATGTTGAGCTTTAAGCCAACTTTTTCACTCTCCTCTTTCACTTTCATCAAGAGGCTCTTTAGTTCTTCACTTTCTGCCATAAGGGTGTGGTCATCTGCATATCTGAGGTTATTGATTTCTCCCAGCAATCTTGATTCCAGCTTGTTCTTCTTCCAGCCCAGCGTTTCTCATGATGTACTCTGCATATAAGTTAAGCAGGGTGATAATATACAGCCTTGAGATACTCCTTTTCCTATTTGGAACCAGTCTGTTGTTCCATGTCCAGTTCTAACTGTTGTTTCCTGACCTGCATACAGATTTCTCAAGAGGCAGGTCAGGTGGTCTGGTATTCCCATCTCTTTCAGAATTTTCTACAGTATGTAGTATGGTGATAAGCAAGTGTTAAATGGAATCAGTGTTGATTTAAATTGGAAGAAAGCTCAAGTTATGATGACTAGGGTAGGGATAACTATTGCCTGGAACATTTATGTATTTTGAGGTTATGAAAATTAGTATTGTGTTTTAAATATTTGCCATGGAAGGAATCAGAAACATATCCTGGTAAGCATGCCAGCTGGATTAATAGCATCATTTGTCAGCTGTACATTTACATAAGACCACCTTATGATTAGAAATTTTAAGATTAGTATTTCAGGGGCTTAGGAATGTTTATCTATTATGGTTTTTTTTGAGTAGCTGTGTTTGGAAGTTTTGATTTTGTAAAATGTGTTAGCTTAACAGATCTTCACATTTAGTTCTGAAAAAATGGCTGTTTGTTTATTTTAAAAATATTGTAGTGTTTACTTTGAATTGGAATTGGTGGAAATAGTATCTAAAGAGGAAACTGGTTTGCATCCCATGTTTCAAATATATTCAGACTTTCAAACTATTCAACCCAAAGAATCACTATTTATTATTTTTGCTCAAATTTTGGAACATAGAATTTTCCTAGTGTTTTCTTTTTCTCATCACAGTTATATTTTTCAGCAGAGTACATTTCTGAAAGTTATACCATTGATATTTTAAATAAGCAATACATTTAAATTGACAAGGAAAGTTCACTAATTTTAGATGAATTCTTAAGAAATCTTTTAATAAAATGAAGAAAGCTTTCTTGGTGTGAATAGGTCTTTCTCTCTTTTTTATGCAGAAGTTTTTAATCTTGAAACACTGTTCTGATATCTTTTTTAACATCACATTTGAAGATATGTGAGTATTTTTTGACCGCATATATTTATTGCTACCTGTGTTAATTTGGGAAAGAAACCATAATAGAAAGGAAAAAAAGATTATATAAGTAATAGCTCATTTCTAAAATTTTTTTTCTTCCTAAATATTTAATGGGAAAATGTCAATTATTAATGCAGTCACTTTCAAACTTCCACACAGTCAGAAAAACAACTGTTAAGACAAACATTTAAAGATATGCTTACAGTTCTAACATTCTCATGTTCCCTCCAAGAGGGACAGCTGATGACTGGGCACAGCTGTCATCACCTGAATTTGGTGTACTAGCTGTGATTTGAGTCCATATGTGTTATTTTTCTTTTTTTTGGTCAGAATGAAGAAAAATATTTTAAAAAACTCTTTTTGGATAAAACATTTGTTAATATAGGTGCTGTTTATGGCACTGTGAATTTGATATTAATTATGATGAAGCAACCCTGACACCCATTCTTAGAGTCGTGACCAGAGTGATTTACTGTGGGGTTTTCTGGTCAGTTTCAGTGAATTTCAGCGGCAATAAGAACCTAGTTTCTATTCTGGTGTCGTCTTTCTCTTGGAACCACTTTGTGAAGATGACTGAGAAGTTAGGGAAGAGCCTGAAAGTTTGGCAAGTAGGCTAAGTAGGCTAATCATTTTCCTCTGTATGGGCCTTTCCTTCTTTTTTGTATAAGAAAAGAATTATGTCTATAAAGAGTATAAGATTGTACTGAATTGATTCAAGTGACATTCAAAGGAAACATTCTTGTTCCAAATATGTTTGTGTATTTTGAATGAATTTTGAGAGCTACTATTGCTGCTAAGTCACTTCAGTTGTGTCCGACTCTGTGTGACCCCATGGATGGCAGCCCACCAGGCTCCCCCATCCCTGGGATTCTCCAGGCAAGAACACTGGAGTGGGTTGCCATTTCCTTCTCCAATGCATGAAAGTGAAAAGTCAAAGTGAAGTCGCTCAGTCGTGTCCGACCCTCAGCAACCCCATGGACTGCAGCCCACCAGACTCCTCCATCCATGAGATTTTCCAGGCAGGAGTACTGGAGTGGGGTGCCATTGCCTTCTCTGGAGAGCTACTGTTAGGGATGAACAAGTGTTTGGTAATTACTGAGTTCTCTGACTGGTAGGAGTGCTCTCCAGCAATAGTCTGGTCTCCTCTTATTTATAGCCTCTGTTTGGTAGCGCCACTTTCCCACTTTTATGGTTTCTTCCTCTTCACAGTGCTGGTTTGCACACGGTTCTCCTGGCCTTTCCACCTCATCACGTCTGCCTTCAAGTCCCAAAGCTACTTGGACTCACATCTCTGTTCATCCACTCAAACAATACACATTGATCACCTGCTCCCCAGTAGACAGAGTTCTAGGTACTGGGATACAGTACCTCTGAAGCAGACAGAGGCCATCTTCTCATTGCATGAGGGCAGGGAAAACAAAGAGCAGACAAACGTGTCAGGCAACGGCAAGTTTTAGGAAGAATAATAAAACCGGGAAAGGTTATGAAGTGGCGGTGAGAATGGCGTCTTCCATGTGGAGTGTTTGAGTGCTGATCCAGGGAACAAACCTCAGTCAAGGCGATCTGAGGGGATTGGGCTTCTGGCAGAAGAAACTGTGATTGCAAAGACCTTGAGGAGAGAGTGTGACCATGTAGACCAAGGGGCCGGGGTAGCTGTAGTGCAGTGTGCAAGGGGAGAGCTTTAAGAGTTTGGAGAGGTAGTCCTGGCCCAGCTCCCAACCTCTGTAGGCTCTGATGAAGAGGCTAACTTTTGCTCTGAGTGAGGTGAGAAGGTACCTGCAGTCTTAAGCAGAGAAGTGACTTATGATCTGACTTATACATGAAGTCCCTCTGGTTGCTGTGTGAAGATTATGCCTAGGGGACACAAGAAGATGCTTGCAGATCAGGTAGGAGGCTGTTGCCAAAGCCTAGGTCAAGAGGTGTAATTTTGGACCAGGGTGGAAGGAATAGTGGAGAGATAAGAAGTGGTGAGATTGCAGATATATTCCTGAAGGAAGCTCATCACATTTGGATACAGGGTTAGATGTGGGTTTGAAACAGAGGCATCCTGGATTTCTCCCAAGATTTTGACCTGAGTTGTTGCTAAGTTAAAGTTATTATTTACTGAGATGGGAGAAAAGTGCAGGAGGAAAATGTTGGAGTTATAGGGCAGGTGGGGAGTAAAGACTTTATTAGTTAAAATAGTTACCTTTTAGACATCTGAGTGAGAATATTGCATAGGCAGTTGGCTATTTGAACCTGGAGTTTAAAGAATCCAGCCCAGAAGTATCTTTTTACTTGAGAGCTGTCCTAGAAGAGATGGTATTTAAAAACCATGGGCTTGGATGAGAGCATCTAAAGTAGTTCTCAGAGTATAATAGTTCTCAAAGTATAATAGGGATCTGTGGGTTCCCTGGACCTCTATAAGGAGGTCTGCAGAGTTAAAACTTTTTGTAATAATACTGAATGTGCCGTTCAGTAGTGTTTTCCAGAGGCATGTGTGACGTCGCAGATTGAATGCTAACACAGATGTGGGAATCTGCTTTTTTCTGTTAAGCTAGGTGTGAGGAATATGTTTTAAAAATGTAAAATTATGCTATTCTTCTTACTAATGTATATATTTTTATTTTGGAAAATGTATTTCTATTGAAGTATGTTATTTATGTTGATTTGTAATGGGTTTATAGTTGCTTTTAGATGCATTAATATTTAAAAATTTTCTGTTTTCTAATGCAATAATTATCTATAGGTATCATGCTCATACACAAAAAATTTTTTGAGTTTCTTATTAATTTTTAAAGTGTAAAGGAGTCCTGAGACCAACACGTTTGAGAACTGCTGACTTAGAGAGCGAATGATAAGGAAGAGATCTGAGAATTGAAGGAACTTCTGGGCAGAACTCACAGAGATAAGAAAGAGCTCACAAAGGAGAGTGAGAAGAAACTGCTGGAAGGAAGGCAGACAGTGGAGTGTACGGTGTTCTGGGGACCAAGTAAAGAAAGCGTTTCAAATGCAAGCAACAGGCCAGCCTTGTAGCATGCTGCCAGTAGGTCATGTTAAATGAGAATTGAGAATCAACCATTGGCTTTGGCAATGTTGGAGGTCACCACTGATTTTGAAATGGGTAATTTCAATAGAGGGAATAGAAGTTGGCTCAGAGCAGAAGGGAAGGGATTGTATCACAATTCATGTCCTGAGGGTGAGAACTGACTCAGCCCATTGCTTCCTTTTGAGGCATAGTCTGACCAGCCTTCAGATTTACCTCCTATAAGCACCCACCTAAGGCAAACCAGCTGTGAGGTTGGAATGGAGGATGTGGGGAAGTGGTACATATTATCTAATCCCCTTTGCTGTGGAGATCATTTCCTTTAAAATGTATTGGGGTTCTTTCTTTCTTGGGTTAAAAAAAGGTTTGCCCTTCAAAAAGAATAACTGAATTTACTATTTTACTTCTTGTATATTATTGATCATTATTAGATATTATGGTTTTAGAGGGAAAGGAAGTGATGTATTTTCCCCCAGTGGGGAAATTTAAACTACCAATTTAAATTTAATTGCCAATTAAATTGGTAATTGTAAATTGCCAACTTCTATTCTATTTATTTATTTACACTTTGCAGTAATTTTTTCTTCCCTTTGACCGAGAACTCTTCAATAATAAGGTGGAAGTTTTTCATTTCCCTAGTAACTATCATCTTGTCTGGAATACAGTAGGAATTTAATAAATGTTTTAAAATAGTAAGATATTAGAACATTTGGATTTATGTTTCATAGTTTACTTTTTGACTCCTTTTTTCATTGTGCTGTTAAAAGTAAACTTTAAATTGTTAGTGGAGTAAATAGCTCAGTTGGTAAAGAATCCACCTGCAGTGTGGGAGACCTGGGTTTGATCCCTGGGTTAGGAAGATCCCCTGGAGAAGGGAAAGGCTACCCACTCCAGTATTCTGGCCTGGAGAATTCCATGGACTCTATAGTCCATGGGGTTGCAGAGTTGGACACAACTGGGCAACTTGTACTTTCACTTTTCACTTTCAAAGGGAAGACTTTTAATTCTACTAAGTTGGAGCAGATATCAAAAAGAGAATTTTGATAGGAATCAGATAATGGTTCTTTTTCCTTTGCTTTGTTTGGGTGTATATTTTAAAAAGCGGCGTGGAAATATACACTTTCTGGCTTTGAGGCTTTAGAAGTTGTCCCCAAAGATAATAAGAGAGATAGCTTTGACCTGTGAGAGACCATATCTCCTTCAGAACTAATTCCAAGGAAGTTGTTTGTGAACTTTTTTAAAATTTGGATATAATTTTGCATACTATACAATGTACAAATTTTGTCGTCTCTCTCAAGGTATAGAACATTTCCGTCACCCAGAAAATTCCCTTTTGCCATTTCGAGTCAGCTGTCCCATCCCAGAAGTAAACAGTAGTATGATTTGTATCAACAGAGCTTCAGTCGTGTCCAACCCTGTACAACCCCATAGATGGCAGCCCACCAGGCTCCCCCATCCCTGGGATTCTCCAGGCAAGAACACTGGAGTGGGTTGCCATTTCCTTCTCCAATTCATGAAAGTGAAAAATGACAGTGAAGTCGCTCAGTTGTGTCCGACCCTCAGCGACCCCATGGACTGCAGCCCACCAGGCTCCTCCATCCATGGGATTTTCCAGGCAAGAGTATTGGAGTGGGGTGCCATTGCCTTCTCCAACAGAGCTTAGTTTTGCCTATTCCAGAACTTTGTAGAGTTATACAGAGGGTACTTGCATGTCTGGCTGTGTTTGCTTCACTTAATGGTGTTTTGGAGAGTTCTGTTTGTTATGTGTATCAATGGGGGTTTCTTTATGTTGCTGAATAGTATTCCATCATATGAAGTTATCTGTTTATTGAAGGACATTTGGGTGGTTACAATTTTTGGCTATTATGACTATAACATAATTATACAAGTCTCTCTATGGACGTATGTTTTCATTGCTTTTGGATATACCCTTAGACGTGCATCACAGGATAAGTGTATGTTTAATTTTATAAAAAAATGTCAAACGTTTTCCCGAAGGGGTTATATAATTAAACATGCTCATCAGCAATGTATGAGAATCTCCAGTATGATCCAAGCCTTTGCCAGCACTTGCTATTGTCAGTCTTTTCAATATTAACACTCTAGTGGGTGTAATGTGATATCTTGTGGTTTCCTGATTCCCTTTATGATAATCATGTTCAAAAACTTTGCTTGTACTTATTGGCTGTTCCTGTGTCTTCTTTTATGAAGTATCTAGTAAAGTTGTTTTCTATTTTAAAAACTGGGTTTTGTGACTTCTACTCTTGACTTTTTATGCTTTTCAATTCTTTTAGTATTGATAATTATTCATGTATTCTAGGTACAAGTCTTTCGTCAGATATATGTACTGTAAAGATTTTTCAGATGGTGGTTGCATTTTCTTGATTGTTTTTTGATTCCATCAAAAAGGAGCAGTTTTAATTTTGATGCAGTCCAGTTTATCAGTGTTTTCTCTTATCCACGGTGCTTTGCCTAATAAGGCAGAAAAACATCTATTTCTACTTTATTGCCTATGCCAAAGCCTTTGACTGTGTGGATCACAATAAACTGTGGAAAATTCCGAAAGAGATGGGAATACCAGACCACCTGACCTGCCTCTTGAGAAATCTGTATGCAAGTCAGGAAGCAACAGTTAGAACTGGACATGGAACAACAGACTGGTTCCAAATAGGAAAAGGAGTACGTCAAGGCTGTATATTGTCACTGTGCTTTTTTAAATTATATGCAGAGTACATCATGAGAAATGCTGGGCTGGAAGAAGCACAAGCTGGAATCAAGATTGCCGGGAGAAATATCAATAACCTCAGATATGCAGATGACACCACCCTTATGGCAGAAAGTGAAGAGGAACTAAAAAGCCTCTTGATGAAAGTGAAAGAGGAGAGTGAAAGAGTTGGCTTAAAACTCAACATTCAGAAAACGAAGATCATGGCATCCAGTCCCATCACTTCATGAGAAATAGATGGGGAAACAGTGGAAACAGTGGCTGACTATTTTTTGGGCTCCAAAATCACTACAGATGGTGACTGCAGCCATGAAATTAAAAGACGCTTACTCCTTGGCAGGAAAGTTATGACCAACCTAGATAGCATATTAAAAAGCAGAGACATTACTTTGTCCACAAATGTCCATATAGTCAAGGCTATGGTTTCTCCAGTGGTCATGTATGGATGTGAGAGTTGGACTGTGAAGAAAGCTGAGCCCCGAAGAATTGATGCTTTTGAACTGTGGTGTTGGAAAAGACTCTTGAGAGTCCCTTGGACTGCAAGGAGTTCCAACCAGTCCATTCTAAAGGAGATCAGTCCCGGGTATTCATTGGACGGACTGATGTTGAAGCTGAAACTCCAATACTTTGGCCACCTGATGCGAAGAGCTGTCTGGAAAAAACCCTGATGCTGGGAAAGATTGAGGGCAGGAGGAGAAGGGGACGACAGAGGACGAGATGGTTGGATGGCATCATTGACTCAATGGACATAGGTTTGGGTGGACACCGGGAGTTGGTGATGGACAGGGAAGCCTGGCGTGCTGTGGTTCATGGGGTCGCAAAGAGCCGGACACAACTGAGTGACTGAACTGAACTGAACTGAATGTGCTTCACCTACTTAATGGTCACAAAGACATTCTCCTGTTTTCTTGCTTTATAGTTTTAGCTTTGGTTAGTTGTGGCTTAGTTGGTGAAGAATCTGCCTGTAATGCGGGAGACCTAGGTTTGATTCCTGGGTTGGGAAGATCCCCTGGAGAAGGAAAAGGCTACCCACTCCAGTATCCTGGCCTCAAGAATGCCACGGACTGTATAGTCCATGGGGTCACAGAGTCAAACACGACTGAGCTACTTTTACTTCACTTCACTTCAGTTCTATGTGAGATGTTGATGTCAAAATTCATTCTTCTTTCCATATGGATGACTATTTGTTCTTGTCTAATTTGTTGAAAAGACCATCCTTAAAGTGACTAATTATTTTGTCCTCCTGGAAAAAAAAAAAAACAAAAACCAGAAACAGTTGACCTTCTGTGCATTCCTCTATTCTGACTTCTATTCTCCTGCATTGTTCTATTCATCTGTCCTTATACCTTTCGGTATTCTGTTAAGGATTTTTGCAGATATATTTTCTGGGAGAAAGAGGCCTACAGTTTTACTCTCTTTGCCTGGTTTTTGTATTAAGGTTGTTTTGGTATATCCACCTGTTTATCTGTGTCTTTGCATTTAAAACACATCTGTTGCATTTAAAACACATCTTTCTTTGCATTTAAAAACCAGTGTTATTAATAGATGGGGATTATTTTTGATGTATTCTGGCATATCTGCCTTTTAATTGAAATGGTGTCTACTGTAATTATTGATATGGCTACTTTTATATATATCATTTTGTTGTTTCCTATTTGTCCCATCTTTTAAACTTTTTCTTAAATCCTGTAATTCCTATTCTCCCTTCTTGTTGTTTGGGCTTTCCTGATGGCTCAGGATGGTAAAGAATCCGCCTGCAATGCAGGAGACCTGGGTTTGATCCTTGGGTTGGGAAGATCCCCTGGAGGAGGGCATGGCAGCCCACTCCAGTATTCTTACCTGGAGAATCCCCATGAACAGAGGAGCTTGGTGGGCTATAGTCTATGGGTTCACAAACAGTCTGAGTGAATAAGCACAGCACAGCCTTCTTGTTATTTAGTTGAATATATTTTAATTTACACTTATTTTCTCAGATTTTCAGCTATACCATTATGCATAATTTTTGTAGTTTCTCTGCAGATTATTATTTACCCTTAATAAAAAGTCTTTGTTGAATTGATATTTTACTACTTTGTATAAAAATGTGAGAAACCTACAACATATGGTTTCATTTGCCCCTCCCCATCCATTGTACTATAGTCTTCATACATTTTACATGTGTTTGTTACAAACTGTATAATACAGTATTACAATTTTAATATAATATATTAAATATATATAAAATACTTCTATACATAAACTATATTTATATTTTACGCAGTATATCTAATAGGTGTATCTTAAGGAAATTATGAGAAGCAGTCTTTCTTTTTTTTTTTTTTTTTTTTTTATTTTTATTTTTTTTTTTATTTTTATTTTTTTATTTTTATTATTATTATTTTTTTTTTTTAATTTTAAAATCTTTAATTCTTACATGTGTTCCCAAACATGAACCCCCCTCCCACCTCCCTCCCCATAACATCTCTGTGGGTCATCCCCATGCACCAGCCCCAAGCATGCTGTATCCTGCGTCAGACATAGACTAGCGATTCAATTCTTACATGATAGTATACATGATAGAATGCCATTCTCCCATATCATCCCACCCTCTCCCTCTCCCTCTGAGTCCAAAAGTCCGTTATAGACAGCTGCGTCTTTTTCCTGTCTTGCATCCAGGGTCGTCATTGCCATCTTTCTAAATTCCGTATATATGTGTTAGTATACTGTATTGGTGTTTTTCTTTCTGGCTTACTTCACTCTGTATAATCGGCTCCAGTTTCGTCCATCTCATCAGAACTGATTCAAATGAATTCTTTTTAACGGCTGAGTAATACTCCATTGTGTATATGTACCACAGCTTTCTTATCCATTCATCTGCTGATGGACATCTAGGTTGTTTCCATGTCCTGGCTATTATAAACAGTGCTGCGATGAACATTGGGGTACATGTGTCTCTTTCAATTCTGGTTTCCTCGGTGTGTATGCCCAGCAGTGGGATTGCTGGGTCATAAGGGAGTTCTATTTGCAATTTTTTAAGGAATCTCCACACTGTTCTCCATAGTGGCTGTACTAGTTTGCATTCCCACCAACAGTGTAGGAGGGTTCCCTTTTCTCCACACCCTCTCCAGCATTTATTGCTTGCAGATTTTTGGATCGCAGCCATTCTGACTGGTGTGAAGTGGTACCTCATTGTGGTTTTGATTTGCATTTCTCTGATAATGAGTGATGTTGAGCATCTTTTCATGTGTTTGTTAGCCATCCGTATGTCTTCTTTGGAGATGTGTCTATTTAGTTCTTTGGCCCATTTTTTGATTGGGTCATTTATTTTTCTGGAATTGAGCTGCATAAGTTGCTTGTATATTTTTGAGATTAGTTGTTTGTCAGTTGCTTCATTTGCTATTATTTTCTCCCATTCAGAAGGCTGTCTTTTCACCTTGCTGATATTTTCCTTTGTTGTGCAGAAGCTTTTAATTTTAATTAGATCCCATTTGTTTATTTTTGCTTTTATTTCCAGAATTCTGGGGGGTGGATCATAGAGGATCCTGCTGTGATTTATGTCTGAGAGTGTTTTGCCTATGTTCTCCTCTAGGAGTTTTATAGTTTCTGGTCTTACATTTAGATCTTTAATCCATTTTGAGTTTATTTTTGTGTGTGGTGTTAGAAAGTGATCTAGTTTCATTCTTTTACAAGTGGTTGACCAGTTTTCCCAGCACCACTTGTTAAAGAGATTGTCTTTCCTCCATTGTATATTCTTGCCTCCTTTGTCAAAGATAAGGTGTCCATATGTGTGTGGATTTATCTCTGGGCTTTCTATTTTGTTCCATTGATCTATATGTCTGTCTTTGTGCCAGTACCATACTGTTTTGATGACTGTGGCTTTGTAGTAGAGCCTGAAGTCAGGCAAGTTGATTCCTCCAGTTCCATTCTTCTTTCTCAAGATTGCTTTGGCAATTCGAGGTTTTTTGTATTTCCATACAAATCTTGAAATTATTTGTTCTAGTTCTGTGAAAAATATGGCTGGTAGCTTGATAGGGATTGCATTGAATTTGTAAATTGCTTTGGGTAGTATACTCATTTTCACTATATTGATTCTTCCGATCCATGAACATGGTATATTTCTCCATCTATTAGTGTCCTCTTTGATTTCTTTCATCAGTGTTTTATAGTTTTCTGTATATAGGTCTTTAGTTTCTTTGGGTAGATATATTCCTAAGTATTTTATTCTTTTCGTTGCAATGGTGAATGGAATTGTTTCCTTAATTGCTTTTTCTACTTTCTCATTATTGGTGTATAGGAATGCAAGGGATTTCTGTGTGTTGATTTTATATCCTGCAACTTTACTATATTCATTGATGAGCTCTAGTAATTTTCTGGTGGAGTCTTTAGGGTTTTCTATGTAGAGGATCATGTCATCTGCAAACAGTGAGAGTTTTACTTCTTCTTTTCCAATTTGGATTCCTTTTATTTCTTTTTCTGCTCTGATTGCTGTGGCCAAAACTTCCAGAACTATGTTGAATAGTAGCGGTGAAAGTGGACACCCTTGTCTTGTTCCTGACTTTAGGGGAAATGCTTTCAATTTTTCACCATTGAGGATAATGTTTGCTGTGGGTTTGTCATATATAGCTTTTATTATGTTGAGGTATGTTCCTTCTATTCCTGCTTTCTGGAGAGTTTTAATCATAAATGGATGTTGAATTTTGTCAAAGGCCTTCTCTGCATCTATTGAGATAATCATATGGTTTTTATTTTTCAGTTTGTTAATGTGGTGAATTACATTGATTGATTTGCGGATATTGAAGAATCCTTGCATCCCTGGGATAAAGCCCACTTGGTCATGGTGTATGATCTTTTTAATGTGTTGTTGGATTCTGATTGCTAGAATTTTGTTGAGGATTTTTGCATCTATGTTCATCAGTGATATTGGCCTGTAGTTTTCTTTTTTTGTGACATCTTTGTCAGGTTTTGGTATTAGAGTGATGGTGGCCTCATAGAATGAGTTTGGAAGTTTACCTTCCTCTGCAATTTTCTGGAAGAGTTTGAGTAGGATAGGTGTTAGCTCTTCTCGAAATTTTTGGTAGAATTCAGCTGTGAAGCCGTCTGGACCTGGGCTTTTGTTTCCTGGAAGATTTCTGATTGCAGTTTCAATTTCCGTGCTTGTGATGGGTCTGTTAAGATTTTCTATTTCTTCCTGGTTCAGTTTTGGAAAATTGTACTTTTCTAAGAATTTGTCCATTTCTTCCATGTTGTCCATTTTATTGGCATACAACTGCTGATAGTAGTCTCTTATGATCCTTTGTATTTCTGTGTTGTCTGTTGTGATCTCTCCATTTTCATTTCTAATTTTATTGATTTGATTTTTCTCTCTTTGCTTCTTGATGAGTCTGGCTAATGGTTTGTCAATTTTATTTATCCTTTCAAAGAACCAGCTTTTGGCTTTGTTGATTTTTGCTATGGTCTCTTTTGTTTCTTTTGCATTTATTTCTGCCCTAATTTTTAAGATTTCTTTCCTTCTACTAACTCTGGGGTTCTCCAATTCTTCCTTTTCTAGTTGCTTTAGTTGTAGAGTTAGGTTATTTATTTGACTTTTTTCTTGTTTCTTGAGGTATGCCTGTATTGCTATGAACTTTCCTCTTAGCACTGCTTTTATAGTGTCCCACAGGTTTTGGGTTGTTGTGTTTTCATTTTCATTAGTTTCTATGCATATTTTGATTTCTTTTTTGATTTCTTCTATGATTTGTTGGTTATTCAGAAGTGTGTTGTTCAACCTCCATATGTTGGACTTTTTAGTATTTTTTCTCCTGTAATTGAGATCTAATCTTAATGCATTATGGTCAGAAAAGATGCTTGGAATGATTTCGATTTTTTTGAATTTATCAAGTTTAGATTTATGGCCCAGGATGTGATCTATCCTGGAGAAGGTTCCATGAGCACTTGAGAAAAAGGTGAAATTCATTGTTTTGGGGTGAAATGTCCTATAGATATCAATTAGGTCTAATTGATCTAATGTATCATTTAAAGTTTGCGTTTCTTTGTTAATTTTCTGTTTAGTTGATCTGTCCATAGGTGTGAGTGGGGTATTAAAGTCTCCCACTATTATTGTGTTATTGTTGATTTCCCCTTTCATACTTGTTAGCATTTGTCTTACATATTGCGGTGCTCCTATGTTGGGTGCATATATATTTATAATTGTTATATCTTCTTCTTGGATTGATCCTTTGATCATTATGTAGTGGCCTTCTTTGTCTCTTTTCACAGCCTTTGTTTTAAAGTCTATTTTATCGGATATGAGTATTGCCGCTCCTGCTTTCTTTTGGTCTCTATTTGCGTGGTATATCTTTTTCCAGCCCTTCACTTTCAGTCTGTATGTGTCCCTTGTTTTGAAGTGGGTCTCTTGTAAGCAGCATATAGAGGGGTCTTGTTTTTGTATCCATTCGGCCAGTCTTTGCCTTTTGGTTGGGGCGTTCAACCCATTTACGTTTAAGGTAATTATTGATAAGTATGATCCCGTTATCATTTACTTTATTGTTTTGGGTTCGGGTTTATACACCCTTTTCGTGTTTCCTGTCTAGAGAATATCCTTTAGAATTTGTTGGAGAGCTGGTTTGGTGGTGCTGAATTCTCTCAGCTTTTGCTTCTCTGTAAAGCTTTTGATTTCTCCTTCGTATTTGAATGAGATCCTTGCTGGGTACAGTAATCTGGGATGTAGGTTATTGTCTTTCATCACTTTAAGTATGTCTTGCCATTCCCTCCTGGCCTGAAGAGTTTCTATTGAAAGATCAGCTGTTATCCTTATGGGAATCCCCTTGTGTGTTATTTGTTGTTTTTCCCTTGCTGCTTTTAATATTTGTTCTTTGTGTTTGATCTTTGTTAATTTGATTAATATGTGTCTTGGGGTGTTTCGCCTTGGGTTTATCCTATTTGGAACTCTCTGTGTTTCTTGGACTTGGGTGGCAGTCTTTCATGTTTACCTATAAATTCACTATTTCCAAGGTTCTTCATTTCTTTCTGTTGCTTAAAATTTACATCGGTATCACTTCTCTTTAGCTTAAAGAGCTTTCTTTAGTATTTCTTGCAGTCAGATAGATTCTCTCCGTTTTTATTTATAGGGAGATTTAAGATTTTTCCTTTATTTTTGAGAGATAATTTTGTTGTCAATAGAATTCTAGGTTGACCATTTTTCCTCTGCTTTTCTTTCGGTGATTTGAAGATGCTGTTTTTCTGTGTTTTGTCCTCCTGTTTCTGATGAGCTGTCTGCCTTCATTCTTATTATTGTGTTCACTGTGTAATCGGTCCTTTTTTGGTTTTTTGCTTCTAAGAGTTTGTTGTTGTTACCTTTGGTTTCCATGACTACGTGAGGTTTTCTTGTGACTAGGATTTCTGCTTTGATATTGTGCTGTTTTTGCTCCATTTTGAAAACTGGCCTGTGTTTCTTTACACATTTTTTCCTGCCCCATTCTCTTTACTCTTCTGTAATGTTTACATGTTTAGACCACTTGATACTGCCCCGCAGATCACTGAAGTTCTTTTGAAAACATAGTTTTTTCCTCTGTACCTCAGCCTAGATTCTTTCTTTAAAGATTTTTTTTATATGGACCATTTTTAAAGTCTTTATTGAGTTTGTTACAATAATGTTTCTGTTTTATGTTTTGGTTTTTTGGCCACAAGACATGTGGAATCTTAGTTCCCTGACTGAACCTTCACCCCCTGTGCTGGAAGGCAGTCTCAACCCCTGGACCACCAGGGAAGTCCCAGCCTGAATTCTTTCTATTGATACACCTAAAATTCACCAGGCCTTTTTCTCTATTATGTTCAACTTGCTATTAATCTAATTCAGTATGTTTTTATTTCAGATATTGTAGATTTAAGTTCTAGATCTTCTTTTTTATTTTTACTTTTGCAGTTTCCGTATGTCTCCTGACATTTCCTATTTCTTTACCCAGTAAATCTATCTTTCTCTGTAAATTCTTTTAATATGTTTTGCATTGTTAGAGTCTTTGTCTTCTGATTCCGTTTTCTGGATTATTTGTAGGTCTGTTTCTGTGCACTGGTTCATCTTTAATTACGGAGTTGCATTTTCCATTTGCCTCAAATATCTATTAATTTTTCATTGTATGCTATAAATGGTAGATGCTACATTTTAACCATTGGGGATTCTGTTGTGTTCCCTAGAGAAGAGTTGAGTTTTGTGTAAAAAGTAGTTAAGTTGGGGATCGTCTTGAATGTTATACAGGCTCTTTTTTTATGCTATTTCCATTTTGCCTATATATCCCAGGAAATAGCCTATAGTCAGGATGTTCTTTTTTCTTAATCTGTGATGCTTTTGTGGCATCACAGAAAGGTATGAGGCCTTTACCAGGCCCCTGACACCTGGTACAACTTGAGCTTCAAACTCTGAGGTGGGCAGCTGTTAGAATTTGTCAGCTTTCTGAAAATTTTTCACCTGTTATTTTTTTCCTCTCTGGGATTCTGGAAGTCTTATAGTTCTGGGTGTAGCCAATAAGTGTAGAATTCATTTGCAAATTTGGGGCTCCACCCTCCATGACTTCCTCATTTGGTGGGATTTTTCTTAGTTTTTAGCTACCTTGGCTGACCTATATTCTAACCCATAAGGCTGTGGTTTGCTGCTTGAGTTCCATCTGCTGCAATATAAACCTCTTAATAAGCAGTACAAATGTAAATTATTACTCAGTGTAGCTCCCTTATTTAAGGGCTGTAGATTATCCACTTTTCGCCTGCTTTTGGTTATTTTTCAATGCCTTCAAAATTGCCTTTTATATTTGTTTATAATTGTTATTGGTTGGAGGGCAGTTCTGCTACCATAAAGCCAGTCTTTTAAACAGTTTGTTTTGTGTGGTTTATTTCAGTCATTTGTAAAGAGCTGTTGAATCTCATTTTCATCTGGAGTTTAAAAATACCTTGAAGTCATGCATAATGGATTAAACTTGTTATTGGCCAATAGAACATTGTTTAGACACAAGACAATATTTATGAAATGATTAGTATTTATGAAAAGAAATGTAACCTATAAAAGCATACTCTAAGATGGGAAATTGGATAATCTGTCTGATTTAGTCATAGGCTGGTGTTAGATAACCACAAGAATTCTAATGAAAGATACTTATTATATGTATTTAAAGACTCCAGTGTAAGCAATGGAAGTATATTTCAAGTAAGTACTTCAGCATTTCCAATGTCTGGCTGCCAATTTCTGACCTATATAAATGACCTTTAAGAAAGAAGATCTCACTTTTAAAGTTTTTTATCTGCTCCTATTGCATTTTGGTCACTAAAATTGGCTAGGTAAGTTAGTGCAGTTCTCAGAGTCCAAGACCAGAAAGAAATTAGGCCAACTTAAAATATATCATGCTCCAGGAAAAGTAAGGATGTAGTTAGAAACTGAAATTAACACCCTCAGCATTGGTACTATTTCGCTTTTGTCTGCTGATGCTCGCCATGGTAAACTGTATCATCATTATGGTATTGGTAGGAATGGGTGAACATTTAAGGAGGTCAGAAACTTTTTTTTTAAACTCTGTCCACAAAGCTGTGTTAAGTAATGCAGCATTGTCCTGTTTCACATTTTCGTTATGTATATTGTTTCTTTCAAACAACTTTGAAGTATTGTCTAATCATCAAGGATTTTTATTTTAAATGACTTAAAAAAATTCTTTTTAAAATGTGTGATCACTGTATAGAAAGACGAAAATACTAATAAATAAAAGGGAAAAAAATTAAATTAATCCAAATTCCTCTACCAGGTACGACTACTTTGGGGAGGGCATACATCCTTTTAGTTATTTTCCTGCTTTGGACTATACTCTTATGTATTTTATAACCCATTTTTCATACCCAAGTAGTTCGAGCAGTTCTATAGGCAGGTAAATGTTTGTACTTTTATGTATGTATGCTGTGTGTATGTATTTAAACATAAAGAAACTGTGCAGATATTTCTTTTAAATCTATCCTGCTAAATTCTTTGAATATGCTAGGGCCTAGGCTTGGAGAAGGAAATGGCAACCCACTCCAGTATTCTTGCCCGGAGGATCCCATGGACAGAGAAGCCTGGCGGGCTATAGTCCACGAGGTCGCAAAGAGTGGGACACGACTGAGCGAGTTCACAGGCTAATGAAAATTTTGTCATTAACTAAAACCACGTTTTCTTCCCTCCCCCCGCCCCAACCCCTCAAGCTTCTAAGAATGGGTAGCCTGCTCTGATTCTGTTTAAACGTAGGGGCAGTTTGCCTACGGGCACCTAGTCATAGCCTTCCCTCTTCCACTTTATCATATCGTACATTGCTGAGGCTGGGAAAGACCCAGAGTTGCCCTGTGAAGTCATGCATTGCTGATCATCACCAGCTGTATACTTAGTCACTCAGTGCAGGCTGTCAGGTTGAAATGCTCAAGCTTTCTATTGAATCAAGGTCTCATTTCCAGCTTTGTGCCCAGGTGTTGAAGAAGGCAGGTTTCTGGACTTTGTAGTCTAGAAGGGAAGCAGACATCAAGCTGGGAAGGAATTATAGGAGAGTAATGAAGTTCGGTGTCATTGAAGTGTATGGCAGGTGTTGACCTCCCTGGCATGTTTTTCTGGAGAAAAGGGTGTTTAAATAGACACCTAAATGAGGAACAAGATGTAGGTAGGGAAATGGGACAGGGAAAGTCAGGGAGAGTTTTCCAGGTGAAGGAACTGTCAGAGACATAAGCTAGGATTCATTCAGTTGCTTCTGTTGCCTCTCAGTTTTCTTTTGTATTTGTTTTTGAAACATTGGGATGATTTTTCCTATAATCATCCATGTAAAATATAGGGTAAGCCTGGACTTGTCCTGTGAATCATAATCAACACAGTATTTTACAGATTGGTTCTTTGCATGTGAATAACTTCGGATAAGCTATTACTGAACAAAGGCATCTCTCTGTCACCTGATCAGAAGGCCATGCTGAGTCCCCAGCAGACTCGGTACTCAGGGAATGGCAGCACTCAGGGCACCTGCTACCAGCAGAATGATTATGTTGTTCCCAGATTTTTTTCTGTTGGCTACAGCATCTTTCTTTTTGCTTCTTTAGTATGTCATAGGCTTCCTGTGGAGGCCAAGTGACTGTCCAGGCCAGGCGTTAGCAAACTAAAGCTGAACAGCCAAATTTGGCCGGAGACTAGTGTTCGTCAGTAGAGTTTTATTGGCATACAGCCATGCTCATTCATTTTCATGTTACTCATGGCTGCTTTTGGACTGTAATGGCAGAGCTGAATAATTTGAAAAGATATCCTATGCTGTGCAAAACCAAAAATATTGACTATTTGGTCCTTTATGGAAAATGCTCAAATTATCTGCATTAAAATCTATAGCACCCCCCTCATAATCAATATTACTGAATGAAAAAGCCTTTTAAAATGTATGTTTAAAATCCGACTTATTGCTTTGTGAAATTAAAGGAAAGATCAGATGATAACTCTAGAAACTAGAGACATTTTTATTCCTGTATGACAAAATTGTGGGTAGCATTTTTGTCACTGTACTTTCTATGGTAGAAATTGATGCAATTGATAAAAATACAGACTTGGCCAGGCTCAAGATAACATATATTATTGAAAAGTGTAACCTGTTTTGTGAAAATAATGTGACTACCAAGGCTAAGGAATTTTCCGTTACCTTGGATTAGGGTACAGCAGTAGAGAAGGTTACCTATGTGGTTTTGTCTGGAAAGGAGATGGTGGTTTGAGGTCCAACACAGAGAAGAAAGTGGAGGAATAGCCTTGTCTTTTAGACACCATGTGATACTGAGTTCAAGGAGTAGGTTCACTGATGACCCGCTCTGCAGATGCTTTGTCGAACTGTGTAGTTTATGTACTTGCATCTCTTTGAGGAGGGTTTTCTTTTACTTATTTTGTGAAAGAAATATTTACCTTTTTCACAAAGATCTTGTCACCCATTTCTGTTTTAAAAATTATTGCTGCCAGGGCTTGAGAGGATGGACAGCTGATTAATACCCTTGTTTCTCACCCAGTTTTGAGACTAATGGCTAGACCAACCAATGGGAGGTAGACAAGCACAAGTTTATTAGGACTGAAGCTGATTAGAGGACTGTGGCTAAGTGGGTTTTCTGGAATTTCACACTCAAGTGAGACCAGTTTCCCCTCATAGTGTTGGAGGGAGCAGCCTGGACTGCCCCCTAGCCTCATCTGTGGGCAGGCCAGCACTGAAAACAACTCAGGAGAGTCTGGGCCATGTTGTCCAGACCCTGCCCCCAGACCCACCTTTCACATGGTTCACTTCTCACCTGGGTGGGGAGGAAGCTGGGAGGAGACTGGACTGTCCGGCTAATGGAAAGTCCTCCACTTGGAAACTTGAAGCCTGGGGAGTGGAGGTTTCTGCTAAGGCTTCAGTTAAATGTGCCTCTTGAGGAATTGTGCCTGCCTTGTCGGTAACTCTATCTCAGTTTTATCTTCTGTAAAACTAGGATAACAATAGTAACATGCCTCATAGTGCTCTTGTCAAGATTAAATGAACCTGTGAAACATTTAGAAAAAGTCCCGCGTGTGGTAAACAGTTTGTTTTTACCTTGAGTAATATCAGTGTTTGTAATACTCTGTCAAAGCATTAACATGTAGTTAAAACAAGGGTTAAATCACTCCCTGCGAGGGTAATACCCATAGGGTGTAAGTTCATGCTGAGAGAAAACTGCTGGCTACCTAGAAGAAAATAAGACCTATTTCTTTTTTGTTTGTTTTAAACATGTATTTGTTCTTGGTGCTGAGAGGAAAAGATTAGGAAGGAGAATGTGGGATGAAAGACCTCTTTCTTTTAGGCCATGGAAAGTGTTCCCTAGTGAGACTTCTAGAAGGATACCACCTGTGGATGTTTAACCCCTTTATTTTGATAACTCCCGCTGTTGCCCTATAGGCAGGATTATTACACAGAAAAACAAGTTGATTTTTATTTTAAATATAGAAGTTTCTGGGGGAATAGGGAGCAGGCCGTTCAGTTCAGTTCAGTTCAGTTCAGTCGCTCAGTCGTGTCCGACTCTTTGCGACCCCATGAATTGCAGCACGCCAGGCCTCCCTGTCCGTCACCAACTCCCGGAGTTCACTCAAACTCACGTCCATCGAGTGGGTGATGCCATCCAGCCATCTCATCCTCTGTCGCCCCCTTTTCCTCCTGCCCCCAATCCCTTCCAGCATCAGAGTCTTTTCCAATGAGTCATTAAGTCTCCATTTTTAGTAGTCTACCAAAAGAAAAAAAAAAAAAGACCACTGGAAATCTTGGTCTCTACAGTGGCTCCTTGTTTACATGTGGCTACTTCTGTTGAAAATATTAATAAAGATTATTTAGGTCCAAATAGTTTCCTTTTATACAGCACCTGCTATGCCTATGCCAAAACGTCTGTGTAAAGAATACATCTGTGCAGTGAATCGGTGCATTTAGGAGTGGAGATTTATGAAGCAGTAGAATAAATGCACTTGCATAAGTGTTTTTTCTATGCCTCCTTTGATTTTCCTTTATACTTAGCATTCATCAAAAAAAAAAAAAAAAGGCAGAGCATTCATAAGAAAAGGCAATCTATTTTAGGGGCATCTCAGTTTACTTATCTGAATGGTCTAGTGGTTTTCCCTACTTTTTTCAATTAAAGTCTGAATTTGACAATAAGGAGTTCATGATCTGAGCCACAGTCAGTTCCTGGCCTTCTTTTTGCTGACTGTATAGAGCTTCTCCATCTTTGGCTGCAAAGAATATAATCAGTCTGATTTTGGTGTCGACCATCTGGTGATGTCCATGTGTAGAGTCTTCTCTTGTGTTGTTGGAAGAGGGTGTTTGCTATGACCTATGCTTTCTCTTGGCAGAACTCTATTAGCCTTTGCCCTGCTTCATTCTGTACTCCCAAGATCAAACTTGCCTGTAACTCCAGGTGTTCCTTGACTTTCTACTTTTGCATTCCAGTCCCCTATAAAGGGAACATTTCATGCAAAGATGGGTTCAATAAAGGACAGAAGTGGTAGGGACCTAACAGAAGCAGAAGATATTAAGAAGAGGTGGCAAGAATACACAGAAGAACTACACAAGATCTTCACCACCCAGATAATCACAATGGTGTGATCACTCACCTAGAGCCAGACATCCTGGAATGTGAAGTCAAGTGGGCCTTAGGAAGCATCACTACAAACAAAGCTAGTGGAGGTGATGGAATTCCAGTGGAGCTATTTCAAACCCTAAATGATGATGCTGTGAAAGTGCTGCACTCAATATGCCAGCAAGTTTGGAAAACTCAGCAGTGGCCACAGGACTGGAAAAGGTCAGTTTTCGTTCCAATTCCAAAGAAAGGAAATGCCAAAGAATGCTCAAACTATTGCACAATTGCATTCATCTCACACGCTAGTAAAGTAATGCTCAAAATTCTCCAAACCAGGCTTCAGCAATACGTGAACCATGAACTTCCAGCTGTTCAAGGTGGTTTTAGAAAAGGCAGAGGAACCAGAGATCAAGTTGCCAACATCCACTGTATCATCGAAAAAGCAAGAGAGTTCCAGAAAAACATCTCTTTCTGCTTTATTGACTATGCCAAAACCTTTGACTGTGTGGATCACAATAAACTGTGGAAAATTCTGAAAGAGATGGGAATACCAGACCACCTGACCTGCCTCTTGAGAAACCTATATACAGATCAGGAAGCAACAGTTAGAACTGGACATGGAACAACAGACTGGTTCCAAATAGGGAAAGGAGTACATCAAGGCTGTATACTGTCACCTTGCTTATTTAACTTATATGCAGAGTACATCATGAGAAACACTGAGCTGAATGAAGCACAAGCTGGAATCAAGATTGCCAGGAGAAATATCAATAACCGCAGATATGCAGATGACACCACCCTTATGGCAGAAAGTGAAGAAGAACTAAAAAGCCTCTTGATAAAAGTGAAAGTAAAGAGTGAAAAAGTTGGCTTAAAGCTCAACATTCAGAAAACTAAGATCATGGCATCTGGTCCCATCACTTCATGGGAAATTGATGAGGAAACACTGGAAACAGTGTCAGACTTTATTTTTGGGGGCTCCAAAATCACTGCAGATGGTGATTGCAGCCATGAAATTAAAAGATGCTTACTCCTTGGAAGGAAAGTTATGACCAACCTAGATGGCATATTAAAAAGCAGAGCTATTACTTTGCCAACAAAGTCCATCTAGTCAAGGCTATGGTTTTTCCAGTGGTCATGTATGGATGTGAGAGTTGGACTGTGAAGAAAGCTAAGCGCCGCAGAATTGATGCTTTTGAACTGTGGTGCTGGAGAAGACTCTTGAGAGTCCCTTGGACTGCAAGGAGATCCAACCAGTCCATTCTGAAGGAGATCAGCCCTAGGATTTCTTTGGAGGGAATGATGCTGAAGCTGAAACTCCAGTACGTTGGCCACCTGATGCGAAGAGTTGACCCATTGGAAAAGACCCTGATGCTGGGAGGGATTGAGGGCAGGAGGAGAAGGGGACGACAGAGGATGAGATGGCTGGATGGCATCACCGACTCGATGCACATGAGTTTGGGTGAACTCCGGGAGTTGCTGATGGACAGGGAGGCCTGGCGTGCTGCGATCATGGGGTCGCAGGGAGTTTGACACGACTGAGCCACTGAACTGAGCTGCACAGTTTACTTTAAAAATCCCATGCATTGCTTTCGAGAATGGATTGAACATTTAATGTTAATGTCTATTCAGTGTTATTTTTCCCTCTTGCCACAGATCTTAGTTTTTTTTTTTTTTTAACTTTTTACTTTGTATTGGGGTATAGCCCATCCTAAAGGAAATCAGTCCTAAATATGCTTTGTAAGGACTAATGCTGAAGCTGAAACTCCAATACTTTTGGCCACCTGATGCAAAGAATTGACTCCTTAGAAAAAACCCTGACGCTGGGAAAGATTGATGGCCGGAGGAGAAGGGGACAACAGAGGATGAGATGGTTGGATGGCATCACCGACTCGATGGACATGAGTTTGAGCAAGCTACGGGAGTTGGTGAAGGACAGGGAAGCCTGGTGTACTGCAGTCCATGGGCTTGCAGAATCGGACACAACTGAGTGATTGAACTGAACTGAACTGATAGCCCATTAGCAATGTCATCATAGTTTCAGCTGAACAGCAAAGGGACTCAGCCATACTTATACATGTATCCTTTCTCTCCCAAACTCCCCTCCCATCGAGGCTGCCACGTGACATTGAGTAGAGTTCCACGCGCTGTGGAGCAGGTCCTTATTGGTTATCCATTTGAAATATAGCAGTGTCTACACGTCGATCCCAAACTCCCTCACAGATCTTAGTTTTTACACGTCGGGGCTTTGTAGAGTCAGAGAAAGTTAGTCCCCATTTTGTTCCTCATGGAATGTTTGGTACCACTGATTGTATTATGTTTGGAGTTGAAGATAAGGTTTGGTAGCGTTAGGCTGTTCACTTGTGTTCGACTCTTTGCAATGCTGTGGACTGTAGCCCGCTAGGATCCTCTGTCCCTGGAATTCTCTAAGGAAGAATACTGGAGTGGGTAGCCATTTCCTTCTCCAGAGGATCTTCTCAACCCTGGGATTGAACCTGGGTCTTCTGCATTGCAGGATGGTTCTTTCCTGTCTGAGACACCAAGGAAGCCTCGAAGTTTGGTAGACGTGAGCACAAAGAGGCCTGGGAAACAGGAGGTCCAGGCTGTGCTGCTGGGTGATGCTGAGCACGTTTCCTCACGTCTCTGGGTCTATATGTCATTATCTGTCAACTCTGAGGCTAAGACAAAAAAACTAATGAGGATATTCCAGCATTCAAATGATGTGATCGTAGGATTTCCCTACCAGTTTCTGTGTGTAGCAAGATGGCCTATTTAGGTAAGAGATCTCTGGTTCAGTGAGTCATAGCTGTTTGCTCTGCCTGAGAATTGTTACTGGAATTAATTTGTAGAAGCTGTTAGGTATTTGCTCAGCAGATTTCAAACTACATGTTAGATTTTTTCAGGAGCCCATATTAGCAACTGGATGGAACTTTAGATGTTTGAATTTTTATTCTGTCTTCAAAAACACTGCTACAGAAAGTAGAAAGTCTCTAATGCGTCTCTCTAAATATGTGTTTTATAGTGTTTAGTTCATTATATCAGATTTAAGACACAATTTTACTGAAATTATTTATAGGTAGGGTCATAGTATAGCTCATAAGATGCTCAGAGTTGTTTTGCTGTTTCTTTTCGTCTTTTAATTAATTAAATTGAAGTATAGTTGATTTATAAGGTGTTAGTCTCTGGTGTACATCAAAGTGATTCAGTTTGTATATATGTGTCTGTATATATATATGGGCTTCCCTGTGGTTCAGAGGTAAAGAATTTGCCTACTAGTTCAGAAGATGCAGGCTAGATCCCTGGGTCAGGAAGATCCCCTGGAGAAGGAAATGGCAACCCACTTCAGTATTCTTGCCAGGGAAATGTCATGGACAAAGTAGCCTGGTGGGCTACAGTCCCTGGGGTTGCAAAGAATCTGGACATGACTTAGTTACTAAACAGCAACATTTTATATATATATATATATATATATATATATATATATATATACACACACACACACACACACACACATACATATTTTCTCAGATTCTTTTCCCTTACAGTTTATTATAGTCAATTATAGTCAATAATTCCCTGTGTTATACAGTAGGATCTTGTTTATCTGTTTTATTATATAGTAGTGTGCATCTGCTAATCCCAAACTCTTATTTATCCCCTTCCCACACCCCTTTCCCCTTTGGTAATCATAAGTCTGTTTTCTATGTCTGTGAGTCTGTTTCTGTTTGGTTTTTGTTTGTTTGTTTGTTTCTGTTTTGTAAGTAAGTTCATTTGCATCATTTGTTAGATTCCACTTATGAATGGTATCAGGTATGTCTTTTTTTTTGTCTGGCTTACTTGACTTCCTATGATAATCACTGGGTCCATGGATGTTGCTACCAATGACATTTAATTGTGTCAGTGTTTGGCATGTTAAATAGCCTTTGCAGGCCGGGCAGGGAACCTGACTGCCATTTATAAAACTGTTATTTCGTTGATAATTATAATCTACGTTGTCTTCCAAATGATTTAAAAAAAGGATGACAGGATGTGTGTGGTAAGAGAGGAAACTGAGGGTCTGAGTCAGAGGTAGTTGAATGGGAGGATGCATGCCAGTGTGATGGCAGGATCACTCTCCCAGGCCCTGGCCCCTGACCTTCTCCTTGCTTCCCCTCCTCTCTCAGAAGAACAAGTGGTTGCATCAGGAGCCTGTGCGAACTCCCTTCTATATTGGCTATGCATAGCTGCATGGTAGCACCACTACCAACTTCGTTGCTGAATTAGTGCATAAACCCTCTGGGACAGTTTCTGTGCATCAGGAGTGTGGCTGTGGTTTGTCTTGGTACTTGATAAGGCTCCAGCCAGGGTGTCAGCCAGGGTGTCAGCCAGGGCTGCTGTCTCATCTGAGGCTCGAATGTGGAGGGCTTTCTTCTGAGATCACGTAATCGATGGCAGAATTCAGTTTCTGGTGGGCTCTCAGTTGCTTATTCACTGACAGCTGGAGGCTGCCTTCCGCTGGCTCTCTCTATTGGCAGTCCACTCCTTGGCAGCTTGCTTCAGCCTTTCCCACAGAGAATCTTGCTGCAGAATGGACGTTACTGCCTCATGTGATATAACTACGTGCCTTGTCATTTTGGTCTTATTCACAAGTCCCACTTGCAGTCAAGGGAAGAGGGATTACACAAGCATGGATAATAAGAGATGGTGGTTATGGGGACTGGTTTGGAGTCTGGCCAGGAATATGACTTCTTTTTATCACTGCTTTCCTCTCTGGGTATTCTTCTACTTAACTTGGGGGCACAGTTCTTTTGTCTTATCCCTTCCTTCTGACCAGCATGGGGAATTCAGCACCCTGGTGGCCTTTCTTCAACTCTTTTCTTCTGAGGAGAGGTACCAGGAAACTCAGTCTTGATAAGAAACTCGCATGCTTTGGGGGCTCTCCTGTAACAGCTCCCACTTTGTGTGTGTGATGTGATTCCTGGCAGGTGTTTCTGAGTCATAATGCGGCTAACATAATGATTTAAAAGGCATCTTCTCAGCTTTTCTGTCTTCTATTCACTGTTGTCTTTAAACAAGTGCTGAAGCCCAAAGCTAGTTCGCTTTCCCAGGGCCATCCTTTTAGAATTCTTGCTATGACTATGTTTTAGATTTTAATTTAGAATCATTGGCCCTGTTAGCTGCCCATTTGTGTCATTTCGCTTATTACCCTCTTCTCTTCAGTCATCTTCACCGGGTTTCCTGCCTTTCTCTGGTCTGCTCCTGGGCTGTGACTTGGTCAGTCTCCAATTACCGCTCTTCCTCATTGCTGCGGAGATAGCATAGTATCGGGTTAAGAGCAAGGACTGAAGCCAGGCTCCCTGGTTTTGAGTCTCAGCTTTGCCATGTATTAGCTGAGGAATCTCGAGCACATGATGCAGTTTTGTTTCCAGGTGGCTGCTGTGAACTGTCCTGATTTTCTCACGGGCCAACACGCCTCTGCTCTCACTGTGCTCCCAAGACACGTGCACACATGCGAGAGTGACGTGTGTTCTACCGCTCACTGAAACTTTCAGTTCAGTTCAGTTCAGTTGCTCATTCGTGTCCGACTCTTTGAATCCGACTCCATGAATCGCAGCACGCCAGGCCTCCCTGTCCATCACCATCTCCCGGAGTTCACTCAGACTCATGTCCATCGAGTCCGTGATGCCATCCAGCCATCTCATCCTCGGTCGTCCCCTTCTCCTACTGCCCCCAAGCCCTCCCAGCATCAGAGTCTTTTCCAAAGAGTCAACTCTTCGCATGAGGTGGCCAAAGCACTGGAGTTTCAGCTTTAGCATCATTCCTTCCAAAGAAATCCCAGGGCTGATCTCCTTCAGAATGGACTGGTTGGATCTCCTTTAGATGAAGCCTTTTTTTCTGGTGAAGTAGGCCAAAACATTTCTGAGCTTATGAGGATACCTCTTTTTTTGGTTAGTGTTGCCTTGGAACCTGCAAACCTCCTAAAGAGGAGGATAGTTCACTGCTTCCAATAGCACAACACTTAATGAGCACTTGGTGTTTGCCATGAGCTTCGTAAAGCTGTGTGCAGGCAGTCTGTCTTTAGCCCATAAAGCAACAATGAGTTGTAGTGCTTCTGTGTTTCTCATTCTATTGATGAAGAAATAGAAAAGTGAAAGTTTAAGTCGCTCAGCCATGTCTGACTCTTTGCGACACCACAGTTTGTAGCCCATCAAGCTCCTCTGTCCATGGGGTTCTCTAGGCAGGAATACCGAGGCTCAGGGGAATTTAATGACACCCTCAAGGTCTTCAGGGTAGATAGGGGAGTGCAGTTCTCTGTGACTGCAAAGTACATGCTTTTAATAACGGAAGGACACCATCTGCCACAGAGAAAATCTAAGCACTTTTCATGAACTCTTTAGGAGAAAAGAGGCCAAAAATGCAAAGCAATCATGTCTTACGATACAAGTAAATTTCCTGTCTACTCCTGCTGTCTTAGTGCAAAGGCCATCCTCTAGCGTCTCAGGTCTCAAATGATCTTGGCTTTGATGCCCTCCAGTCACCTTCTACATTCGGGAAGTTTGGCCTCACCCTCGAAGATATAGTGGGTGTTCGAAAAGGTCTGTGTTCTTGTTAGCCAGATTCCTTCATGACTGTTGTAGAATCCTAACATTGTATGTGAGGTGTGATTAAGAAATGCTGGGTTTTTAACTATCCCACCCAAGATTTTACATATCCAGATTGTTCTCCGTAAGTGCCTCAGCTAAGTTAATTGATTCATTCTGGTGAAACTGCCATTGCACTGCATTCTCTTAAATGAACTTCGCCTCGACCACCTGGTAACTCCTTCCCCACCTCCAGCAGAGAGCACAGTGTCTTCTGCCAACTGCATAGTCCATAGCTGAAGTCACTTCTAATTCTTTCAGATAACCATGGTGGTGGCGAATGACCATCTTTGAGAAAGAATTTGATTCCTAGAACCTATTAAAATGCTTTCCATCATAGCAAAGAATGTGTTTTTGTTAAAAAGTCAGGAGCAACTAAACTGTAATGAGACATTTTCTTGTGTGTTTTGAAGGTCCAAGAAGAGTATGCAATTTTCTCTGAGCAGTCAGCATCACAGGAGCGAGTTCCAAAGAGATGAAGGGGATCAAGGAGTACTTTTTGTAGATAGAAAGTTCTGTTTAAACGTGGGTATTGCTTCACCTCTTGGCCTTTGTTTCCTTGAAAACATAGCTGATAAATTCTTACTATTGTTGATGAGGCTGTAATGCAAAGCTCACCTTGGAGATAAATAGGTGGCCTGCCAGTCTCAGTGTGGTTTTTATTCCCCACAAATGCCCGCCGAGTGCTTGGCATTATAATGCAAACCAGAAGAATTAACACTAGTGGAAGTGATTCTTTCCCTCTTTGAAAAATTTATCATCAAAAACAGAAACTTGCTACTGATACAAAGAATGCCAACAAATGTATAACTAGAACTTTTGGTCTGCATTGTTAGTAAAGGCTGCCAACGAAAATGGAGATGTTTATTTAACACTTCGTTAGGATCAAAATAGAAATGTTTCATGTTGCTGTCAAAAGTCTCACTTGAAACTCCTTCCAAAATGTTCACCTACAGAAAGAGTCTGAATTTAATGGACTCAATACCATAATTGCGTTGGTAGCTATGAATTTAATAGACTATCATGCTTGCACTAGCAAACACAATAATTATATTTGGGGGACATATTCTGTGGTGAACACTGTACATGTATTATCTCTAATTTGCACAACTACTCTCCAGGGGGATGTATTATTGTCCCCATTTTACAGACCTGGAAACTGAGGCTTAATAATTAAATTACTTTAAGACCACATTGCTGTTAAATAGCAAAGGGTAGAGTTCACGCTTATGTGTTTTAAGCTTACATCAAATCCTCTGCGTTTTCCATGCTTTTAAAAGGCTTCCATGCCAAGTGACCTGGACTATAAAGCTATGGCCAGCCTATGAGCAAGTTCCTCTGTGCTGGGTATAATCTATAAATCTTTGACTCTTCATTCCTTCCCTGCTATTTTTGTTGGTATTGCCAAGAACTAGGAAGTTTTCTGTATTGGTGTGGTGTTTTGCATTTCTCTCCCTTCTTTATGCACCTCTCACACACACACATACACACATACACCCTAATGGTCTGGATAACTTGGAGATTCTACCTGTTCTGTAACTGAGGTGAACTGTGTCTCATGGTACCTCAGTGCATGGAGCCATTTAATAATTAATATTATCTCCTGTCTCTGAACTTCTTTAACACTGAGGCTTCAAGGGAGGAAAGTTAACAGGTTCCTCTTTTATAAGTGTTGTCTACTTGGAGCCGTATGTTCTTCACATAAAATGAGCAGTCCTTGCGTTCTGCTTGGTAGAAGTGAGATGTTTTCATTTGGGCTGTAAGGTAAAGGGAAATTGGAACTTCATATCCCTTGTTGGTGGGCCCTAAAATGTTATGAAATTGAAAAACAGAAGTAAAAGACACTCTGATCACTTCCTTTCAGTAAAAGGGGGACAGTTTGCTGAGTGTAATCCATTCAGTTCAGTTGCTCAGTCATGTCCGACTCTTTGCGACCCCATAGACTGCAACACGCCAGGCCTCCCTGTCCATTGCCAACTCCTGGAGTTTACTCAAACTCATGTCAGTGATTCCATCCAACCATCTCATCCTCTGTCATCTCCTTCTCTCCTGCCTTCAGTCTTTCCCAGCATCAGGGTCTTTTCAAATGAGTCAGTTCTTCACATCAGGTGGCCAAAGTATTGGAGTTTCAGCATCAGTCCTTCCAATGAATGCTCAGGACTGATTTCCTTTAGGACGGACTGGTTGGATCTCCATGCAGTCCCAGGGACTCTCAAGATTCTTCTCCAACACCACAGTTCAAAAGTATCAATTATTTGGTGCTCAGCTTTCTTTATAGTCCAACTTTCACATCCATACATGACTACTGGAAAAACCAAGCTTTGACTAGGTGGAACTTTGTTGGCAAAGTAATGTCTTTGCTTTTTAGTATGCTGTCTAGGTTGGTCATAACTTTCCTTCCAAGAAGTAAGCATCTTTTAATTTCATGGCGGCAGTCACCATCTGCAGTGATTTTGGAGCCCCCAAAAGTAAAGTCTGCCACTGTTTCTCCATCTGTTTGTCATGAAGTGATGGGACCGGATGCCATGATCTTTGTTTTCTGAGTGTTGAGCTTTAAGCCAACTTTTTCACTTTTCTCTTTCACTTTCATCAAGAGGCTCTTTAGTTCTTTTTCAAATTCTGCCATAACAGTGGTGTCATCTGCACATCTGAGGTTGATATTTCTCCTGGCAATCTTGATTCCAGCTTGTGCTTCATTCAGCTCAGTGTTTCTCATGATGTACTCTGCATATAAGTTAAATAAGCAAGGTGACTGTGTACAGCCTTGATGTACTCCTGTTCCTATTTGGAACCAGTCTGTTGTTCCATGTGCAGTCCTAACTCTTGCTTCCTGACCTGCATACCGATTTCTCAGGAGGTCAGGTGGTCTGGTATTCCCATCTCTTTCAGAATTTTCCACAGTTGATTGTGATCCACACAGTCAAAGGCTTTGGCATAGTCAATAAAGCAGAAATAGATGTTTTTCTGGAACTCTTGCTTTTTCGATGACCCAAATGATGTTGGCAATTTAATCTCTGGTTCCTCTTGCTTTTCTAATTCCAGCTTGAACATCTGGAAGAACATGGTTCATGTACTGTTGAAGCCTGGCTTGGAGAATTTTGAGCATTATTTTGTTAGCATGTGAGATGAGTGCAATTGTGCGGTAGTTGGAGCATTCTTTGGCATTGCCTTTGTTTGGGATTGGAATGAAAACTGACCTTTTCCAGTCCTGTGGCCACTGCTGAGTTTTCCAAATTTGCTGGCATATTGAGTGCAGCACTTTCACAGCATCATCTTTTAGAATTTGAAATAGCTCAACTGGAATTCCATCACTTCCAATAGCTTTGTTTGTAGTGATGCTTCCTAAGGCCCACTTGACTCCACATTCCAGGATGTCTGGCTCTAGGTGAGTGATCACACCATCGTGATTATCTGGGTCATTAAGATCTTTTTGTATAGTTCTTCTGTGTATTCTTGCCACCTCTTCTTAATTTCTTCTGCTTCTGTTAGGACCATACCATTTATGTCCTTTATTGTGCCCATCTTTGCATGAAATGTTCCCTTGGTATCTCTCATTTTTTTTGAAGAGATCTCTAGTCTTTCCCATTGTATTGTTTTCCTCTATTTCTTTGCATTGATCACCGAGGAAGGCTTTCTTATCTCTTTTTGCTATTCTTTGGAACTCTGCATTCAAACAGGTATATCTTTCCTTTTCTTCTTTGCTTTTCACTTCTCTTCTTTTCATAGCGATTTATAAGGCCTCCTGAGACAACCATTTTGCCTTTATGCATTTCTTTTTCTTGGGGATCATCTTGATCCCTGCCTCCTGTACAATGTCATAAACCTCTGTCCACAGTTCTTCAGGCACTCTATCAGATCTAATCTCTTGAGTCTATATCTCACTTCCAGTGAATAATTGTAAGGGATTGTATGATTTAGGTCATACCTGATGGTTTTCCCTACTTTCCTCAATTTGAGTCTGAATTGGCAGCAAGGAGCTCACGATCTGAGCCACCGTCAGCGCCCGGTCTTCTGTTGTTGTTGCTGACAGTACAGAGCTTCTCCATCTTTGGCTGCAAAGAATATAAGCAGTCTCATTTCGGTGTTGGCCGTCTGGGGATGTCCATGTGCAGAGTCTTCTCTTGTGTTGTTGGAAGAGGGTGTTTGCTATGATCAGTGCGTTCTCTTAGCAAAACTCTATCAGCCTTTGCCCTCCTTCATTCTGTACTCCTAGGCCAAATTTGCCTCTTCCTCCAGGTATTCGTTGACTTCCTTCTTTGCATTCCAGTCCCCTATAATGAAAAGGACGTTTTTTGGGGGTGTTAGTTGTGGGTCTTCTGCATATCTGAGGTTATATCAATAACCTCAGATATGCAGATGACATCACCCTTATGACAGAAAGTGAAGAGGAGCTAAAAAGCCTCTTGATGAAAGTCAAAGAGAAGAGTGAAAAAGCTGGCTTAAAGCTCAACATTCAGAAAACTAAGATCATGGCATCTGGTCACATCACTTCATGGGAAATAGATGGGGAAACAGTGGCAACAGTGTCAGACTTTATTTTTGGGGGGCTCCTAAATAACTGCAGATGGTAATTGCAGCCATGAAATTAAAAGATGCTTACTCCTTGGAAGGAAAGTTATGACTAACCTAGACAGCATATTAAACAGCAGAGATATTACTTTGCCAACAAAGGTCTGTCTAGTCAAGGCTATGGTTTTTCCAGTAGTCATGTCTGGATGTGAGAGTTGGACTGTGAAGAGAGCTGAGCGCCAAAGAATTGATGCTTTTGAACTGTGGTGTTGGAGAAGGCTCTTGAGAGTCCCTTGGACTGCAAGGAGATCCAACCAGTCCATTCTAAAGGAGATCAGTCCTGGGTGTTCTTTGGAAGGACTGATGCTGAAGCTGAAACTCCAGTACGTTGGCCACCTCATGCGAAGAGTTGACTCATTGGAAGACTGATACTGGGAGGGATTGGGGGCAGGAGGAGAAGGGGACGACAGAGGATGAGATGGCTGGATGGCATCACTGACTCAGTGAACATGAGTTTGAGTGAACTCTGGGAGTTGGTTTTGGACAAGGAGATCTGGCGTGCTGCAGTTCATAGGGTCACAAAGAGTCGGACACAACTGAGTGACTGAACTGAACTGAACTGAACTGAACTGTAGGTCTTCAACCTTTTGAAGGAGGTCCCCATTATCTTCATTACCTCCACCATAGTTTGGCCCCCAGGCGTGTATAACAGGGAGGGAACACAGCCCCACCCATCAATAGAAAATTGGATTAAAGATTTACTGAGCTTGGCCCCACCCATCAGAATAAGACCCAGTTTCCCCCTCAGTCAGTCTCTCCCATCAGGAAGCTTTCATAAGAGTCTTATCCTTCTCCATCAGAGAACAGACAGACTGAAAACCAGAATCACAGAAAACTAACCAACTGATCACATCACTCACAGCCTTGTCTAACTCAGTAAAAGTATGAGCCTTGCTGTTTAGGGCTACCCAAGACCGACGGGTCATGGTGGAGAGCTCTGACAAAATGTAGTCCACTGGAGAAGGGAAAGGCAAATCACTTCAATATTCTTGCTTTGAGAACCTCATGAGCAGTATGAAAAGGCAAAAATGTAGGACAGTGAAAGATGAACTCCCGAGGTCGTTAGTTGCGCAAAATGCTCCTGGAGATCAGTGGAGAAATAACTCCCGAAAAAATGAAGAGATGGAGCCAAAGCGACAACACCCAGTTTTGCATGTGACTGGTGATGGAAGTAAGTGAAAGTGAAAGTTGCTCAGTCATGTCCGACTCTTTGCGACCCATGGACAATACAGTCCGTGGAATTCTCCAGGCCAGAATACTGGAGTGGCTAGCCTTTCCCTTCTCCAGGGGATCTTCCAAACCCACGGATCGAACCCAGGTTTCCCACATTGCAGGTGGATTCTTTACCAGCTGAGCCATGATGGAAGTAAAGTCTGATATTATTAAGAACAATATTGCATAGGAACCTGGAATGTTAGGTCCCTGAATCAAGGCAAATTGGAAGCAGTCAAACAGAAGATGGCAAGAGTGAACATCGACATTTTAGGAATCAGCAAACTAAAGTGGACTGGAATGGGTGAATTTAACTGAGATGACTCTTATATCTACTGCTATGGGCAAGAATTCCTTAGAAGAAATGGAGTAGCCATCAGAGTCAACAGAAGAGTCTGAGATCCAGTACTTGGATGCAGTCTCAAAAATGACAGAATGATCTCTGTTCGTTTCCAAGGCAAACCATTCAATATCACAGTAATCCAAGTCTATGCCTTCTCCAGTGTAATCCATTGGTCCACAAATTATATGGATCACCAATATCTGAACTGGAAGTATGGACAAACCAGCAAGTCTGAGGACGGAGTGTCCCTTGTTAGATTAAAGCATGCTTGACTTTGGCAAATCATGTCTTTTATTTTATTTAATCTGAACAACCACACAGTATGGTAGGGGCCATTTGATCCTCTTTCAGAAATAAAGAAATTGAGGCTGGGGAATGTGAATGGATTTTCCCAAGGTCATGTGACCAAAAAGTGGTAGGACTTTGAGCAAAGCTTTTATCTAGGCATTGTCCTTTGACAGATGGTGGTTTGGGTGGCCAAATCATTTATCTCTTCTATCTTGTAATCTTCAAACAGTTTGTGAAATAGAGCAACAATTCAAATGGGAATCAGCATAGGTAGTAACTTAATTATTGATAAAAGCAGGATTGGAAATCTCAGAAGTGTCATTTCCCTCTGTCTCTAAAACATGCATTGGACCCCAGTAACCCTAATGGAGTCATCCTAGTCCAGCACCTCTGCTGGAGAGAAGCCAACAGAGAGAGCTGGCTGGTCCTCCCAGAAACGGGCTGCTGTTGTCCTGTTTACTGTGGGGAAATTAGCTTGACTCCTGGTGTTGGAGAGAACTGGGGGGAGACCCTTGCTGCCCAGCTCAGTGTGGGGCCTCAGCACTAAACCAGTGGTTCCTCTAGACTTCCCAAGTGGTTGAAAGCAAAGTTGCTCAGTCGTGTCCAACTCTTTGCGACCCCATGGACTGTAGCTTACCAGTCTTCTCCGTCCATGGGATTTTTCAGGCAAGAGTACTGGCGTGGGTTGCCATTTCCTTCTCCAGGGGATCTTCCTGACCCAGGGATCGAACCCAGGTCTGCTGCACTGTAGCCAGATGCTTTACCCTCTGAGCCCCCAGGGAAGCCCAAGTGGTTAGTCACTCACTTTTGAGAAGGAAGAAGGGGTTCGGGGCAGGGGAGAGAAAGTGGCTTACGCTAATACTGCTTTCTTCCCAAGAGGCAGACTAAAAATTTCTTCCTGAAAACATAAGGGAGGGTATTTTAAAAGTCTTCACCCCAACCCCCCAACAGTAGAAATAGTGCTCTTTAGAGTTTTTTCTCTGGAGGTGATCTTCTGTGTTGTTCTCTGCTGCCTTTTTGATTTTGGAGAGAAAGGAAGAGACGACCATAGTTCTCTCTAAGTTATAAAGAATTGAGAAGACTAATGTGGTAGAAGCCGAGAAATGGACTTTACGAGACATCTGATCAGATTCGCTCTTCTCATGGCAGGTGGCGGAAATGCACACGAACAATGGGAGAAGCCGGTAACTTGTAGGAGGCCAAGATGACAAGAATTTTAAAAAATAATCAGTGAGTAAAATTTTGTTAGCTCTTTGGCATTCTTTTGACTACAGGGTGAATTTTCTGTAAGAAACAAAGTTAAAATAATAGCCCAATTCAATACCTTAAAAGTTTAAAAAATAAAATTTTGAAAAGTAAGTATCTGAGTATGTAAATACTTCAGAAATTTGGCGCCAGCATTTCAGAGATTGCTTTGCATTGTTCTTTCTTGGCAGACTGTCTCATTTTAAGTTGGGTGTGTCAGTTTGGTGGATAGAGTATAAATATTGAAAAAACTGAAAGGGGATCCCTCTTACATTAACCTTGGACTTAGCCTGTCTCAAATGCAGATCGTTCTTTCTTCCACTGTTTCCATGGGCCTTCTTTCTTACTCACTTTTTGTGGGTACATTTTGGAGGTAAATATGCAGAAACTTGGTGACTATGAAAAAATTGAGCTCTTTGTCTATTCCTCTTCAATGTACCTTTTTCTTTTAACACATGAGAGGCCATTAGAATTTGCAAATTATATGACAGTTCTACGTGATTGGTTTTGGTTTCATTATGGTAGTCACAATGTTGGTGAGTAGGTAGTTAGTGGGAAGATCATACGTTTTCGAGTCAGACATTCACACCCCTGACTCTGGCTATTGTGCTTTTTGTCATTACTCAGCCTCTCCACCTCAGCTGACTCATCAATATCCTGGATTTGATAATAGTTCTCATGAAATGAAAGACTATTAGGATAGTACTTTGTGCTGTGACTGTTACATTACAGGGCCACAGTAAAAGTAGTTACTTTCCATCCTTATATTTGCATCATGATTTATCGTTTACAAACCTTTATTTGGATTTAGGAGACTGACCAGCTCAACTTCCTGAGCTACTGTCAGGCAGTGGTGGGTAAACATTGCAGATATTGATATGCAAGTAAATGTTCAGAGTCAGCCCTGATTGGGGGGCAGGGGGCGGGCGGTGCTTTGTAGCGTTTGCCAATTTCTGTAGTGTGAACACTCCCACCATCGCTGATTTCATGCTCCCAGCAAGCATTACTGCCAGCAGAGTTGAGAAGTGATTGCAGGAGCACACCTTTATATGATTTCCTACCAACCAGGTGCAATAGTTGCAAAGAACATCAAAGATCATTGATCATAGTAAAACAGGAAATGATGTGTTTTGAGTACTTATGATCTTTGTTTCTAGTATAGTTTATTTTAATTGTTTTGGATAAGGCAATGGCACCCCACTCCAGTACTCTTGCCTGGAAAATCCCATGGACAGAGGAGCCTGGTAGGCTGCAATCCATGGGGTTGCTAACAGTCAGACACGACTGAGCGACTTCACTTTCATTTTTCACTTTCATGCATTGGAGAAGGAAATGGCAACCCACTCCAGTGTTCTTGCCTGGAAAATCCCAGGGACAGGGGAGCCTAGTGGGCTGCCATCTATGGACACGACTGAAGCGACTTAGCAGCAGCATTTTAAATGTATGTTTATATAATTTAGCATTTACTGATGGTGTGTTTAACAATCACCTTGCCCCAAATCCTGAGAATATGCAAGGTTTCAAGGGACTGATACATGAGCTGGCCTCAGCACACCAATGGTGGTAAGTTTCCTATTGTGAAGACATTTCCAAGCCAGAAATCTTCAATTATCTTTCTCAGCCCTAGTGGTAAGCGTTTGGTTTGGTTGATAAAAGCAAAATCTGCTTTTGAATCCATGCTAGGTAACCCAAGTTGTCATACCCCCACAGCTTCTGGCAAGAAGATATGTACAAAAGATCAATCCAGAATTTAGATCTGTTTTCTTAAGTGTGTGACTAGAGTGCTCATGTTATTAACTCAGCTTTGTAACTGGCCCCTGGCACCCCTCACTTCTGGCTTCTGAGTGATAGTGTGTGGAGATAAGTCAGACTGTTCCCTCTCTTTTGAACTTTTTCTTTCCCGTCTTTGTACTCCGGTGAGTCTGCATTTCCTCAGGTAGTGACACTTTGGGGACAAGCAGCCAAGGTGCCTCTTGACTAATGATGGCATGTAGCTTCGCTTTTGATCCAGAAATTAAGAAAAAGGAATTGTCTCCAGAGAGAACGAACCAAAACCAAAAACCTGAGCAGTTTAAAGTTCATACCGGCTGGATTAAGATCTTAGGGAGTAAAATGGAGAGAAGCAAGGAAACTGGATCAGATATCTCAGTGTTTCTTCTGGAAGCAATTTCTTCAGTCTTGTCACTTGCCCTTTAGAAGGGAACAATTGAAGCCTGAAATTGCTAAGTAACTGCTAAGATCGTGGTGCTTGTATTTATTTTAAATCTCACCCACCTAGTTCTCAAAACACATTCTTTATTGAACCTTCAAAAAAAAAATGCCTTGGCTATTTCAAAACCTTCGTTTATGTCAATTCCCTGAATCAGACTTACATAATCTTAAAACATGTATTTCCCTTATTTCTTCCTAAAACAATAGATATTTATATTTCCTACCAAGTCAGGATTGGACTTGGATTATTATAAAAGTAATTCTTGTCCTTTTGAAGAGGAAGCTCATGGATAGAAATCTGAGAGACTAATTTCTGGACTAAGAAATATTGACTTATATCTTAAGTTGCAAAAGGGTGTCTTTGGTAACTCTGAAAACAAACATGGGAATAATGATTAATAGAGAAATGTTCCCACAGATAAAATATCCTGACTGATAATTTCTCTCTCCAAAATGGACCCTATGCATCTTCCAAACATCCCCACAGTAGATTACTTTTTGATTAGAGCACTAGGTGTACAAATGTCAAATGTGCAGACTTTGTAGCCTTGCTTTATGCTCAAATCAACATACTCAGTAGTGTCTGGAGACTTGGGAGTCATGGGTCATTAGGACAGATTCCCTGCTGACTCAGATGGTTAAGAATCTGACTTGGGTTCCATCCCTGAGCTGGGAAGATACCCTAGAGAGGGGAACGGCTACCGACTCCCAGTTTTCTTACCTGGAAAATCCCAGGGACAGAGGAGCCTGGAGGGCTACAGTCCATGGGGTCACAAACAGCTGGACAGGACTGAATGACTAAGCAGCAGCAAAAATAAAACAGGCTTATTCCACTTATTCAAGAGTTGATAATCCAGTCTGAACCAAGAAAATGGTCATTTCAAAACAAGTGTGGTAAATGTTATGATAGATACATTAAATACTCAGGAAACAGACAAGACAGAGGAATTACCTGTGTGATTAAGAGTGGGCTGGGGTGGGGTGATCAGGAGCAGATGACATTTGAATTGGGTATTTAATGATTAATGCCTTTTAATTAAAATGCCTTTTTTAGGTTATGAAGTTAAACAATGCTAATTGGAAAGAGTGTTAAAATGTGAAAATTATTAAGATTGGAAAACTCATTATCACTACCCAGAGATACGATTAGGTATTTTGTGTGTGTGTATTTTGCATACTGTTCCTATGCCCAAATTAGATATTTTTCTCCCTAAAATGGATCATTATCAACATTACTTTGAAACCTGATTAGACTAATAATAAACTGAGACCACGCCAAATCAATAGATATAATCTACATCATTTTTGTTACTGTTTGATAGCATCCCATGTATATGTGATCTGTAATGTATTTAGCCATTTCCTTACTAGTGAGCATTTAGTTTGTTTTCAACTTTCCATTCTTTTAAAGCCCACTGCAATGAACGAACATCTTTGTGTATGCACTGTGGTACACTTAAACCAATTATTTGGACAGGATCTTTGAACAGAGTGTGTAGGGAATACGCTAGGTAGAACAAACAGTTTTTGAGCCAAGAGAGAGGTGGGAAAGGGAGATTCCATTCTGGGGAAAGGCCAGAATTGTAGTTTGGTTGAATGCAAAGAGAGAAGGCAGGTTGTGCTAATTAGGACCAGAGGTAGAAGACAGAGGTAGAAGCATCTTTGATGTTAAGTCCTTTATTCACTCTCAGTTGGGAGCCACGTGTGGAATCTCTATCATACTTGAAATGAAGACTGTCTTTAATTGCCCTTCATTTCTCTTGTTTGGGAAGAAATAAAAAAATAATAGTGCTGCCTTCTGAAACTTCTTGAGAGTCTTAAGAAACTGACCAGTCAGGAAGTAAACAAGTAAGAGAAGTCATGGGAAAGTACGTGTGTGTGCACAGAAAAAACTCAACTCGGGGAGCTTATGGTTTCGACAGGGGAAGAAAATATCATTAATAAACGTATTTTCTACTTAAGAAATTTAAACTATTTATGATTAAATTTAAAGATAATTTGGGAAAGATATAGGATAAGGGTTAAATATCATAACTTAATAATAATACGACTTTATATTTAGCAAGTACTTTTATTTCCTTATGAGTTTTAAATATATTGTTTTACTTAATCTCTCAACAACTGTCTTAGCAAGTGTCTAAGATTATCTCCATTTTGTGGGTGAAACTGAAGTCTCAAAGGCTGCTTCGGTGAGAGATCACGAGAACTGGGTTCCAGTTCAGGCGCCACTGGGGCCTTGGGCAAGTCCTGGGATTGCAGTAGGATGGTTGTCAGAATACAGTGAGACACACCGAGGAAACCAGAACTGAAAGAGACACGTGTGCCCCAGTGTTCATCGCAGCACTGTTTATAATAGCCAGGACATGGAAGCGACCTAGATGCCCATCAGCAGATGAATGGATAAGAAAGCTGTGGTACATATACACAATGGAGTATTACTCAGCCATTAAAAAGAATGCATTTGAATCAGTTCTAATGAGGTGGATGAAACTGGAGCCGATTATCCAGAGTGAAGTAAGCCAGAAAGAAAAACACCAATATAGTATACTAACACATATATATGGAATTTAGAAAGATGGCAATGATGACCCTGTATGCAAGACAGCAAAAGAGACACAGATGTGTATACTGGACTTTTGGACTCAGAGGGAGAGGGAGAGGGTGGGATGATTTGGGAGAATGGCATTGAAACATGTATACTATCATGTATGAAACGAATCGCCAGTCTATGTCCGATGCAGGATACAGCATGCTTGGGGCTGGTGCACAGGGATGACCCAGAGAGATGTTATGGGGAGAGAGGTGGGAGGGGGGTTCATGTTTGGGAATGCATGTACACCCGTGGTGGATTCATGTCAATGTATGGCAAAACCAATACAGTATTGTAAAGTAAAATAAAGTAAAAATAAAAATAAATAAATAAATAAATAAATGAGGGGAAAAAAAAAAAAAAGAATACAGTGAGACAATATCTGCACGCTTATGAGAACAGCGAAAAGCACCATAGAAATGAAGACTGCTTTTTATAATAGGACACCTTCTTCTCTCATTACTGAAGGGAAGAAAGCACTTCTCTAGCCGTTTTCCATTCCCTTTGCCGTAGGTTTCATTACCATCAAAACGTTTGCTGTTCCTTCCTACCCATGCTCCATCCTGTGGGAGGATTATGCTGTCACACCCACTGAGGGTTGAGCCCCATGGCTGTCTTGGCCCTTTGACTTGTAAATAACAATGGCATGTGCCATTTCCAGGCAGAAATGGAATCCAAATTGCCTGCTTCTACCATCTCTCTTCTCTCTTTGCATGAGATCAACCTTTCCCAGTTAGGGCTGCCACTTCTGCCTTGGTCCCAGAGGGAAAAGGACATGGAGCCCAGTCTCAGCTCACCTGCAGAGAACCAAACAGGAGTCAGAAATAAACCTTCCTCTGTTGTTGGCTTCTAAAATGTTGGCTTTACTTGTTACTGCAGCATAATTTAGCCTAAACAGATACACCCTTTTCACCCCTTAAGTACCACTCTCTCGCCCTTTTAGGACACACACAAATACACTGTACAGAGAGCACTGTTGTGAAGCTGAGAAACAGTGCTCCCCATCATCAATTGTATTACACTCCCTCTCCTGCATTGAAGAGGCCAACCTTCATCAGAGGTTATTGCTTTAAATAAGGTACTTAGGGTTGACCAACTTGACCCTTATCTTTTCTTTTCCTTCAAACATTTGTAGAACGTGTCCCATGTCAAAGTCTGGACATCTAGAGGTTTAAAAGATCCAAGCCTTGGTCCTGGTCTTTAGAAATCTTAAAAAGTCTGATGCAATCGGATGCTGTGTATCTAATGCAGGAGACACAAGTTTGATCCTTGGGTCAGGAAGATCCTCTGAGGAAGGAAATGGCAACCCATTCAAGTATTCTTGCCTGGAAACCCCCATGGACAGAAGAGCCTGGCAAGCTATAGTCCACGCCGTTGCAAAGAGTTGGACACGACTGAGCGACCGAACAACAGCAAATCCTAACGGCTATAAAAGAAGGCAATGTCGGGTGGTGAAGGAGAGGGCCACTTTGGTGAAGGTGTCTGTAGGTGTTCGTATAGGTGTCCCCGTTTTGTTGTATGCCATCCTTAAGACGTTCTTTAAGTATCGTTGCTTTCTTAGGTAAGCTTATCTTCCTTTCTCCATCTCTTCCTTAGCATGTATTTATTGTGCCATTTAATTGTACTACGTGCTAGGCTTCCTTATTCTCAGTATGTAGTTTTTAGTCAAACAGTTTATAGACTCGCTCACTGAGTGGGTGTGCCCTTTCTTTTTGACATATGGTGTAAACTCTTTGGGCTTCCCTGGTGGCTCAGCTGGTAAAGAATCCGCCTGCAATGCGGGAGACCTGGGCTCCATCCCTGGGTTGGGAAGATCCCCTGGAGGAGGAAATGGCTACCCACTCCATTATTCTTGCCTGGAGAATTCCATGGACAGAGGAGCCTGACAGGCCCCAGTCCATGGGATTGCAAACTCTTTAACTTCTTTACCTCCATTTTTCCCCACAACTGAAGTTGCTTAACACACTATTAAAACAAAACTATAGTCTTAATAACTGATTGACTCTTTTCTTTGGTTTTTCCCACTCTCAAGTTTTTAGTTCTTCTCACCATATGATATATGAAGTGAAGTTCATGGTTGTTAATCCATGTGCTCCTTTTTTTTCTTCTTCTTCGTATGGTATCTGATGTGCTTAAGGCTCTGCATGGGAGAACCAGTTTGTCTTGGCTTAGTAACACCTTACCTCAATTTGGAATCATTTCCAGATGACTTGTCATATTTCAGAGCACATGCCTAATAATGTGACTAATGACTAGTCCTGGCTTTGGATGATGGAGTAAAACCAGAAGCTTTTACAGGTCTGTGTGGCCAGCGGTTGCTAGGTTAAGACAGTGTACAATTGAGCCATCCCCTTGCTTTATGACTGAATTCAACTGTTTTCTATCATATTACTTCTGGCCATCTCTCGAGTTTGATTTCAAAAGGCATAACAAGGTTAATTTATTATTAAAGTCCCCTCTTGAATCAAGGGGTTTTAAACTTTTTGTCCAAGATGCACAGAAGGAAGGGATTGTCCACCTCCATCAGATGGGAAGGAACACTCAGGGACTTGCCATAGTTTATCACTAGTGGTCTGCTTTTAGGTCGGGTGATAGGTTTATGATTGTTGATTTTATTATTATTTTTCCTGACCAATATGTTAGATATATTCTCTTATATGTAATAAGTACTCCTTAACTAAACACATTTTTAAAAATGTGATATACAGCTAAAGTTGTAAAGAGCATCCATCACATTTATTTTGGCAGAACTGAGTCACCTCAGTTATTTCTGCAATTTTAATCTTTTTTAAAACACCTGTCTAAGTGCCCTCTTAAGATAGTGCCATCTTTTTTCAACAGGGCAAAACAAATTTTCTATGAAGATACTACCTATAGACCCTTAATTTTCAGACGATCTTCATGTCAATACCAGCATTTGTATAACTTGAAGTTTCCCCAGAGAAATATTTTTTGTTTTGCCACAGAGAAATACCTTTTCTTGGGAAGATACAGAAAGTTGATGTCTGGCTATTGACTATGACTGCCCACTAGTTCCTTCTCTTCTCTGCAGGGAAATCTAGATATTTACACAGAGTTGGACATGTTAGCTCAGCTCTCAGTCACCTGAACTAAAAGCCCACTCTTGTCTGGCTGCTATGGATATCGGACAGGATACCACCAGCTCTGGGGTCAGACATTCATAGCTTTGAAGCAGGCTGTGATACGTCTTCATGATTGACCTTAAGCTTCAAAACCTTCTCGAACGCTCAGTTTCCTCATGTGTTCAGTACAGTTGTTAATACCTGCCTTGCTGTACTGTGTACAGGTTAAATGTCAAGTGGTATGTGCACGATGGAAGCCACCATCATTACTAGATCCTCAGTAAATGAATTCAATTGCACATGTTTTTCTTGCTATAGGTGGACTTTCAAGTACATTTTCCTATAGGAACAATGTTATGAATGGGGTTTGAGTGTCGTATTAGAACTATTAACATTACACCTCAGATAAATCATGAGTTAAATAGGCCTTTAAAGACTCGCCAGAGAAGCCAGTCTCTCTACATCTGGTCTCTAGTGAAATGCATTTCAAGTGCCACAGAAGAGTTCATTAACTTTAGAGTTCATTAAACAACTCTCAGAATGTAATTTATTACCAGACTGAAGACTGTTTAGATAAGCTTTTGTGTTAGACTTGAAATGGAATTCCTTGATAGGTGCTGATGTTTCGGGGACAGATAAAGGAGCCCTCCTTTTTACTTCTGGGAAGTAAACACCTTCTGGAGAACTTAGTTGCTCTTTCCTCCAGTTCACCTGGGTGGTTCTAGCATAGATTAGTCAGTCATGGAACCTTGGCCCCTGGGGTGGCTACATGGCCCATGCTGACCAGTGTGAGTTTTTCTTCAGAACTTTTAAGATTATAACTATGGAATAGCCCCTCTTAGTGCCAGAGCTGGGAATTAAGTGGAAGAAGGCAGATTTTAGGAAGGGAGAGCGAAGCCAACCTGTAGAAGCAAAGATGTCCTCCTGTCCTGGTGGAGTCACAGTGAAATGGCCCTAGAGCCCAGCCACACCTGTGGCTTTCATGTTGCTAGCCCTGGCGGCTCAGCAGGTAAACAATCTATGTGCCATGCAGGAGACACAGGAGACGCGGGTTCAATCCCTGCATCGGGAAGATCCGCTGGAGGAGGAAATGGGCAACCTGCTCCAGTATTCTTGCCTGCAAAACCCCATGCACAGAGGAGCCTGGTGGGCTACAGTCTGTGGGGTTGCAAAGAGCTGGACATGACTGAGTGACTATCAGTCGCTCTATCTTTTGCCTCTGCTGCTTTAAGTGCCGTGTTACCTGCAAGTTAAAGAAAACTAATCTGGTTGTTTATATTTGGAATATTTAAGAAGTGTGTCTCTGTCATGAGCAGTTATAATAAATGTAACTGCATAGTAGGGCAGCTGATCTATCACAGCTCTTTTAGAACAATGGTAGTGTTTATTCTCATCTCATAAAAGGAGAACTGTATTAGCACTAATCAAAAGAGATGAGTGACTCTGTATGGATGAGAATGACTCTTGAATAGAGGCTTGCTCTAATGCAAATGTCATATACTTTTTTAATTTGAAACCACATAAGCAAATGGAAACTTATGATGGTTCTAACAGTTATATGTTGCCTCGGACAACTGCCATGTGCTAACTTTGATGCTTAGGAGCACTTTAAGGTAAACAGGTAAGATATTTCTATTTAAGGAGGAATTGGTCTTTGGTGAGATTGTCAAATATGTGTGTATGTGTTCCTTATTGGAAAGGGAAGATAGAAAGACTTAGTCCCTCTGTTCTTGTGAGTGGGTTAGTATTTGGGGAACTGAGATGGTATGTGCTGACACTCTTTTGTAAACTGTACTTCCTTTTAGGAAGTATCAGATTTGCTTTCTCAGTAGTGGCATTCTTTACTGTTGGAACATGTCGTAAAGAGCAAAGACTCACATCTGTCGCTTGGGTTCTGATTGCCAACTGGGCTGAACAGCTATAATATTTGTGTATTCTCGATGTGTCAGCAGTCAAAGTTTTTCTTTCTCCTTTGTGGCTGTTATATAACTCAAACACCATTATATCAACAACAGCTATTTATTCAGAATCTGCTAGATCCTGGGGAGACAAGGCCTCTGAAACATTGTCTCTGTCTCCAATGGACTTTTGTCATCGGAAAGAGAAAAGCCAGAGATTTCAAACAGAAGGAAGACACTTAGGCTCTCTAAGTTAGTTTTGAGATGGAGGTATTAAAGAATAAAGCTGTAGGCATTTGGAAGAGAGGAGAGTTCCCTGGGATTTGAACCAGTCAATAGGGTTCCAGAAAAGGAAGGGGTTGGAGAGGATCTGAAAGGTGGTAAGTTTTAAGGAGAGTGGGAGAGAGAGAGGCCATGCGTGGGCCCAGGTATGGAAGTGGTAGTGTGCCTGTTGCTTTAGGGGAACAAGAAGTAGGCTGGTGGGATTATTTGGCCAAAGGTTTTTTAAGTGGAAGATGGGGGCTGAAGAGGTGAAAGCAAGTTTTTGAATGACTGAACATCATGGCCCCAGATGCTGGGAAAGATTGAGGGTAAGAGGAGAAGGGCGAGGCAGAGGATGAGACGGTTAGATGGCATCACTGACTCAATGGACATGAGTTTGAGCAAACTCTGGGAGATAGGGAAGGACAGGGAAGCCTGTTGTGCTGCAGTCCATGGGGTCGCAAAGAGTCAGACACAACTTAGCAACTAAACAGCAGCAGCATCATGGCGCTGGGATTGGAGCTAATCGTTTCTTTTTTAAAACCATAGATTGCAAAGAACAAAGACTGTCATTTTAACTTTGGACAACAAAGATACCCTAGAAATGGTGACCCTTTTTCTTTTGTGAGAACATTCTGATAACGTGGGTAATTGTGTCCTTATTTCCAAAGCATAAGGATCATTGAAAACATCTTTCAGGTGCTTTGAGCTATGATCACAGGTGAACTTATTTATGAACCTTCCTTCTTCTTGAATGGAGCACCCACTGTATACATTTTCAGCTTGACTGGATCCCAGATAATTAAAAAAAAACAAAAAAAAACTAGAGCATCTCTCTTTCCTGTGTGGGTTACCTTTCCCGTCCTCTTTTATCTATGTATGGCTGCACACATGCATACAGTTGCATATTGTATTCTATTTTTTATTTTATTTTTTGGCCATGCTTCACAACATGTGGGATCTTAGTTCCCCCAAAAGGGACTGAAACCATGCCATGTGCGTTGGAAGTGTTTAACCACTGGGCCACCAAGCAAGTCCCCAACTGCACATTTTAAACTGCAAGGTCACGAAGTTTATTGAGTTGCTCATATTCACATAGGTTTTATATATATGTATACACACACACATAGTCTTTCATATACTATAAAAGAGCTACAGTTCTTGATGTAACAGCCAACATATTATCAGTTTGAAAAGTCAAAGTGAAGTCGCTCAGTCAGTATAATTGACAGTAATGGTTTCATAAGCAGAAAATCAATGTGCCTAAAAATCAGTATTAATTTCAATGACTGTTTGAAGAAAGTTGCCTGTAACACACATGTTTTCCTCTTGATTTCTACTACAAAACTCTACTTGTTTAACTGATAAGAGAGAAGAAGTGTTTATGATATGATGGCATGCTGGACTCTGACAATTATCACGTGACAATGATGTCCTGGAAGCAGAGAGGATTGGACCTGGCAGCAGGAGCAGCAGTTAGGAGACTCAACTTTAGTGACCCTGGCATGAGGGTCACTTGAACCAGAATGGAAAAACCAGTACAAATATGAAAGACATTAAGAAGCTGTCATCATGCCAGGTGATACACAGAGGGAGCACAGATGATTCTAGAATTTAATTTACAATGTCTAAGACCATAAAATTAGCTTTATAAGGAATATGAGAGTCAAGAAAGATTTATCAGTTTCATCGTCTAGGATATACACCCAGTTTATGTGAGTCCCTTGGACTGCAAGGAGATCAAACTAGGCAATCCTAAAGGAAATGAGTCCTGAATATTCACTGGAAGAACTGACGCTGAAGCTGAAGCTCCAGTACTTTGGCCACCTGATGTGAAGAACTGACTCCTTAGAAAAGACCCTGATGTTGGGAAAGATTGAAGGCAGGAGAAGGGGACGACAGAGGATGAGATGGTTGGATGGCATCACTGACTGGATGGACATGATTTTGAGTGAGCTCCAGGAGTTGGTGATGGACAGGAAAGCCTGACTGCAGTCCATGGGGTCGCAAAGAGTCGGATGACTGAGCAACTGAACTGAACTGACTGACTGACTATGCCTGTTGCTAAGGTTAAATGTTAGGTCATAGGTTTATCTTGTGTCTGCCCTGTTGGGGGCCATAACTTGCTTAGGAATCTGCAGAGAGAGATGAAGCAGTTTACACAGGGCCACATACCTGATCACTTACTAGCAGAGCTGGGATGAGGACAGGACCTTTGGACTCCTGGTGAAGCGTTCTATTCTTCCATGCAGGTTCACAGAAAAGAGCAGCATTTTATAAAGAGCCCTGATCTCTCTTGAGATTTTATCTTTGCCTTAAAAGAGTATTTTAAAGAAATCCTGGCCTATGGAACGATCTATCGGTTTTAAACAAATACAAGGAAGTTAAATTTAGATCTTCTCCAAAGCCAAGACGGTTTAATTGGTAATTTTAAAAATAAAAAAAATTATTCATCTGTAAAAATTCTGCCCCCGCTAGTAATCAACTGGTGCTCAGGACCTAGCAGTTCTGTGGGCTCCTGTAATTTGCCAATTCCAAACTACTTAAAGTTTCTCTTTTCAATCTTTCTATTCCAAAATGGTGTTTAGGGTACAGTGACCCAGATAGAATGAATATTTCCAAAATCACGCTTACTTTTTAAAAGTTGGTTTAACTGTGGCATAAGCAGAATCATCCCAATTCTAAGCCTTTTTTTTTTTTTCTTTCTTGCTACTAATTAAATTTCTCTGGTAAAACAAGAACACCAAATTCAAGAATTCTAAACCAAAAGCTCCTTGAGTTTTTTTTTTAACCGCTTAAATAAGGAACACTCAAACCATGCAAATACCAAAGAACTATTTGAGTTCGAAAAATTTTTGGATATTTTAACTTAACCAGAATTTAAACAGAAAAATTACGGGCCAGTTTGTCCACAAGTTTGGAGATTTTGAGTCCCAACTCAGAGGGACAGACAACATTGTCTGACTGCCTACTCTACGTGTCACTGTGTCAAATACTCTGCCTGTATTATTATATATAATCTGTCCAGCAAAGTGCTGGATTTTATCTCCTTCATTGCTGATAATTAACTCCGCAAGACCAAACAGTGTCAGAGGTTAGATCTCAATCTTGGAGGTTAGATCCCAATCTGCTCTGACGCCAGATTCCGAGCTCATTACATCCAGGATCGCTGCCTAACTCAATTAACTTTCACTAAGTAACAGAAATTAACATAGGTCCACTGATCAAGTTAGTTATCATAACAGAATTTATCCTTGTTTTTCTTGACGTTGTGAAAGGCTTAAGTTTTCAAAAAAACAAAACAAAACAAAACAAAAAGGTCTGTAAAAGGCTCCTAAACCTGACATAAATCAAGAAAGGCAAGTTCCGCCTTAACGGACTGTGAACACGCTTATTGGTTAGGATCGCACGGGCTGACTCATTTCTTTTTTGCTGTGTTAGAGGGCCACACCCTGAATTCCAAAAAGAAAAAAACCCCTCTGCTGCCCGGCCACACCCGCGGGTTCCCTGCCGGAGCCTCTGGGGTTAGAGCCGGAGTGCCTGCTCACAGCTGCCCCCCGGAGAGAATCCTCCCGCCGCACGTCTGTCCGCCCGCCCGGCAGCGCGCCGGCTGCGAAGCGCCGCGGTCTGCGCACGCCCGCCCCGCAGGCCGCGGGAGAAGGCGGTCCGGGCCGGCGGAGGCGCGGGCGCGCCCGGGGGCCGGGGCCGGGGGTCGGCGCGCCCCGGCCGCCTTCGCCTCTCCAGCGGAGTCCCGGGCGGGCAGCGCGCACCCTGAGCACGCCGTACCCGCGCGCAGACTTGGCGCCCCAGGAAGTTTCTGGAGACTTGGCCTCCAGGGAGGGAGACCGTAAGTACTGCTCATTCTGGGATGCTTGGCTTCATTAATAGGCTCTCTGGGGGCCGCGTGGTAATACTGTCTGACAGTGAGACCTGGTTAAAAGCTGGGAGAAACAGCCTTCCCTGCCTTGCAGAAAAGACTTGGTATCGCAGGCTTTGCTATTCCCCCTCCTAAGGGACTCTTAGTTTTTACTGGATGCGCTTTGATGATCAAACAGGCAATTGCTATTGATCCCTGAAAACTCTTAACACGGTCGTTGATTTTAGAAAGTGGGGTCTCAGTAGAGGTAGGTAGGCTAACATGCTCTGTTGGGGTACGTTTGAGAGTCAAGGGGCCAGGAGGTGGTTTCCGTTTGGGGTTATCAGGCTTTCCTAATGGAGGGTTTTGAGAGAGTGGGGTTGTATTAACAGCTTGGTTGCTCTGTTTTGGGGAAGTACTCACTTTCTCAAACTCCAGTCGTGGTACAGAAAGGTCCTTCAGCCAGCTCCTTTGCCTGATTGGGAGCAGCTGGTGAGTGAGCTCAGCGCGCAGTGCCAGAAGAAAGCACGTGCTCCGGGTATTTTGGAATGAGCGTGTTTACTCCACAGCCGAGCTTTCTGTTTATTGTGGCCAGGTGACTACTCCTGTGGAATTTGGGGAAATGAAAACACTGAGAAGAAGGCATGGTGCTTGCTTTCCCCCACCGCCCCACCTGTTTGTGTATGATGTGTGTAGATGTTACTTAAGTTGTAACGGGAGCCGGAAGACCTAAGGTCTGTTGACTCTGTTGAATTGATCACTTTTCAATTTGTGTAGAAAGAGTGAGCCTCTTTGAAAAGTCTGCTTTTATTTAGAACTGCTTTTTATGTAAGAAGTTATCAGCACGTGCATAGCGATTTGTATGGTGGAGGCAAATATTTTCTTCTAAGAGGGGTGAGGAGGTGGAGGAGAAGCAGATTATTTCTGTGATTATTGTTGTTTTATTGAGGACACAGTGTGACTGTTGTCACCACCAGAAACTCTGTACTGAAAAGGCAGGCTGAAGATACCGCAAGAGCATAAAGAGCATAAAGGGTTTCATAAATGAATTATGAAATTACACCTGCCAATTATAAAGGTATGAATAGTACCTTTACTCTTCATTTTTGAAGATACAAACTAATGCAACAGAGAGAATGAGTTAAGTGCTTAAGCAGCTGACTTTTTTAAACTCTATAAAGGAAGTGCCTCTGGAAAGAAATCACTTCCAAGTGGAATAATTAAAGTAGTTTGCTAGAATTTTTAATCAGTTGCACTTTGAATTCCTAGTTCCACTTCTTTTGTGCTCATAAGCTCATGGTTAAATTCAGTTGCTTTGAGTTTAACTAATCAAAGGCCTCTGAGTGAAAGGTGACATCTTGGGAGCCCATTTCTTTTGGAAAACAGACTGTGATGTTGACAGAAATGACCATAAGTCCACTGGGGTAGTTGGAAGAGCATCGCCCGCCAGGTGGTGAGAATGGGAAAATATTTAATTAACTCTAAGATGTCTAAAATCTAAAGGGATAATTAAATCTAAATTTTGCTTCCAGTTTCACCTGGTAGCTATAACAGACCGGAACATTTAAGTGAGATGCTTCACACCTGCGGCCTCATTTTCATTTTTCCCAGTAACGCCGAGAGGTAGAGGTATTATCAGCTCTGCTTTATGGATGAAGAAGGTTACGTCATCTCCAGATTTTGCAGCTGGTTAATTTAGTTTACAAGGTAACATTTAGAGTTTGTCATTGTTCCCCGTGTGGCCCCAATTGCTCCTAATATAGTGTTGATTTTTCTGTGTGAAGTAATCCAGAGGAGGTTCTGGGTTCAAAGCAGATTTTCGAAGGGGTTTTAAGCTCCTCATTGCCCCAGTGCTAGAATATCAAGGTTCCAGGAATAATGCATTTACTTTGGAAGCTTGCCGTTTACAAGTATTTACTAAGCAAGCCCTCTTCTTCACAAGCCCTGCTGATCCTGAGGCTGCCTCATGGTTGCTGGTTTGCGGGAACTTTCTCCTCCTTTTTTCTCAAAGCCCTGCTGGTTGGGTGTGTGTAGATTCTTCTGTTTCTCACCAAGTATGGCTCGGCCATTCTCTGATTTTAATACCAAGCACCTGAGTTTATGGTCATCCAGTGGGTGAGTGTCTAAGTGCACTCCTGCAGTGTTTTATATGCTATGAGAAATGTTTTAAGATTTCTACTAGCATTTGGGTTAGTGCTGAGCCTATTTGTTAGGAATGATAGGGTCGTGAAAAGCATGCTCTGTGAACGCTTAAGATTTCTGTTATTGTTGAAGATGGGGTAGGCTCAGAGAGTCTCACCAGGGGTCGCCAGTTCTGAGAGTCCATCTGCTGGATCCGACTTTCAACCTCACAGAGCCTCTCTGCCAGGCTCCTCTGTCCATAGGATTCCCCAGGCAAGCATACTGGAGTGGGTTGCCATTTCCTTCTTCAAGTGACATTCCCAACCCAGAGATTGAACCCATGTCTCCTGCATTTGAGACAGACTCTTTACCGATTGAGCCACCAGAGGATCTTCTGTTGGGATGCCACATAATACAGAACAATGCCACTTTCTTAGAAGACAAAGAACTACATTGTCTGTTCCAGGATGCAATATGGCTCACATGCCACCTCATCGTTCTTGGCATCTGTTTGACACTGAATACCCACCCACCTTCCCAAGCAAAACAAGGATGCCTTGGCTTCCTCCTTAAACCTCTCTGAAGCCCCAGCTGCTTTAAGTGAATGGAATTCTTGAGGGTGTTGAAAGGACATGCGTCTGTGCTGATAAAACCATTTGGGGGTGACCTTGAGAAAATTGTGGGGAGGAGGAAGTGTGCCGGTCCACTTTGATTTTCACAACTGGGGAGATGGTAAATTCTGGAAACTTCAGCTGCAGAGTGTATGTTGCTGTTTAGCAGGATGGTAAATCACATTTTTGAAAAGATGAATTGGGACCACTTTTTACAAAAGTGGTGGTGATCGGTATGTAGCATAACTCGTCTCCAGTAGACCCCATTTCCTCTACCGTTTCTTGGATCTTGTGCGTGCTCTGCGTTCAGTCGTGTCCAGCTTTTTGAGACCCCATGGACTGTAGCCCACAAGGCTTCTCTGTCCAGGGATTCTCCAGGCAAAAATACAGGAGTGGGTTGCCATTCCCTTCTCCAGGGAATCTTCTGACCTAGGGGTGGAATCTGCATCTTTTGTGCCTCCTTCACTGGCAGGCAGATTCTTAAGCACCTGCACCACCTGTTACTTAAAAAGTACACAAGGACGTGGACGTGCCATGCTATGGATACGGCATGTCTGCTCTGGCAAAACATTTCACAGCGTGCTTTGTGTTCTTTACTCAAGATGGACAAATATGGGGTGGACAGCAGTGTCAGTAAGTGGGTTTGTGTCTTGTCATACCCAGGGAGGGATTATCAGTAGAGTCACCTCAGACTTGAATAAGGTGCCCACAGTATGCCTTGCTGAGGGCATTTGCTACAACTGGACAACAGAACTCACTAGTGGAGACAGAGAGTTTAGAACCCAGGAGGTGATAACCCCACAGTTCTCTGAAGTCCTGTAGATACTGGTTCAGAACAGGGGTTTTGGAGCCTGATCTTGGGCAAGTTATTTGAGTGCTCTTTGCCTCAGTCTCTTCATTCATAAAATCAGGTGATACGACTTCCTTCACACGGCTGTTGAAGATGGTAAGGATCAAATCAGATTATTCAACCCAACTGCTTAAAAACGGAGCCTCCCCATAAATGGGGTGTGCCAATTTGGTCGTCTTTGTTGCTTCTGCTTTTTCTCCTGTGGCAGTGTTGTGCCTGTTTCTGGGTTTATGTTTAAGTACGTGTCCAGAATGGAATAATCAGGTTTTTGGAGAGGCTCTAGAAACTCTATGAACAGTGGTTAAAGATGCTAAGGATGTGTACCGTAGTGTAACAGCTTCGAGACAGTAATCATATACTGAGAGGTGATCACTTCTGAATTCTGAGATACTTCATCCAGTCGAAGTGCTTTCTGTTAAGGAATTGTAGCTTGGTATAAAAGAGGTCTCCATTAAACTAGGATTTAATGGGATTCTTTTCTGGTTATCAGTGCAATCTTTAACACCGTGGCTTTCCATGGTGTGTGAGTTACCCCTCAGGACACATTGGTCATAGTTTTGATGGACACAGCTAGGGTGGGAAGAGTGCTGCTGGTATTTAGCAGGTAGAGACCAGAGATGCTGCTGACATCCTGCAATGCACAGGATGGCCCCAAACTGACAGCTATCCTTTTCAAATGTCGAAAGTGCCAACATTTGAGAGACCCCGGCTTACCTCTTCAATATATGTGTTTCTCTTTGTGAAATCCGAGTACTGATCTTGGCTTTAGCAACATCACAAAGTAGCTTGAAGAGTATATTTATGAAAGGGCCTTTGAGAGTTAACGTATTCTGAAATCTGCAGATGAGTAGAACATATACATTTTATCAGCAGCGACACAGTGAAGTATCACTTGCTCCATTCCAGGGAGAGAGAGATTATGGTGGTTTGAGAATCTGATAAGTCTGTGCTTGAGACTCAGCCCTTCCAGTTTAACAAGCTGTGTGATTTGGGGCAGGTTTCTTTAGCATATCCCTAAAATCAGTTGAAAGTTAATGTCTTTGACTTACGAGTTTCACTGTGTGTGTGTGAGAGAGAGAGAGAGAGAAAGAGAGAAATAAGGCTTGGATCGAAAGATCCCCAAGTGTATATAAACCACCTGCTGTCTACCTTGTAAAAGCAGAATGCTTTGTAGCAATGTTCATCTTTCAAGGAGGTAGTAATGAAAGGTTCCCTGAGTTAGAAAGAGGCTCTTACTCAGGTTGGAGAGTAGAAGTTAGTGATTTTTTAAAGAGAGGTTGCTTCCTAATTTTTTTCTCACAGTCCTCACTGCATTGGAAGTGAATTGTTTAAAACTCACATAAACCCATGAGCTGAGCCCTTAGATGGAGAAGGTGTTAGTCCCCCGACAGCTGGCCTCTCTGTGGGCATCAGGAAATGTTCCTCCTTGGAGCGGCAGGGAGAACTCGTGGCTGGCTTACACCCTGAGAGTGATGGCAGCCCCGAGGTGAAGTGTAGCAGCCAAGCCTCAGTGGCATGTGGAAGGGAATGACTTGAGGACCAACTTACAGTTAGGAGAAATTTATAACCCAGACTGAACCCTGTTAGTGCTTGGAGGCTTTCATTAAGCTAGCCTTCAAGCTTGCTTAGCTCTACTGATGGAACAGAAATAGGAGGTGGTGTTTCAGACCCTCCTGGTCCCCAGCTGCTCTTGAATTGCTTGGTAAACGGTCTTGGTGAAAGCGCAGTGATTCTAATGGAGAATCTTGAACTGGTTACACAAAATTGCATACCACTGTGGGGCAAGAGTTTGATAGTCAAGCCAAATGGAAAGTCAGGTTAATAATAAACTAAACGAGGTTAACAGAGGCATCACAATTTTAGATAGTACCAGTGACCACAATTCTTGAGACAGCTTAGATGATTGCTCTACCTTGTAGGTACATCCTTGGATATATCATTTTGATTTCTCCCATGTGGGTGAGACCAGAAAATTCCATAAGCTGCTGAAAGTGTTGTGGAAAGTGTTGGCAGGCTGATTATGGGTTTGCAAAGGCCCCTGGGCATCAGCTTAGTGAAACTGTGCAGTACCAAAATCCAGACTTTTAACCTTGTGCTGAGTCAACAGATCTAAAGATAGATTTCTTTGAGTCTTGAAACTAGAATCTCACCGAAAGACCCCAACAAATTTTAGACCTAAAAGGAACAAAGAGATTTAAAATGTCAAAGTAGAGCGCAACAGGATAGCTCACCCTCCATGTCTAAGGCCTGTTACTTTGTATTTTTGGCGTTTAATGATTTTTTTAAAAAGTGTATGTCTTTCAATATAAGTTGTGAGTGGAGTTGTTTTTTTCTTTTTTAAAGCAGTCCATCCCCCTTTCCTGAAATTCCTAAAACCTTCATGTGGAATCATCGGCTTCTACCCTAAGTGTGGTGTGCATACCATACATGAAGGCCAGCAGGGAGATCCCTTCTGCTTTCTGACCTGAATTAAAAGATGAGACCCCAAAAGAAACTGTAAAATAGCTCTATAATGAATGGATCACAGAAAAGATAGGTGAAGTAAGTAAAGAGATTAAATGGCTTCTAGGGTAAAATTATAGCTTAGTCAAAGGTACTGACATCTTAGTCTGAAAAAGGATCCCTTAGAAGGGGACTTCAGTGGAGTGAAACTTGGAGAGGTCAGGTTGGCCTTTCTATTGCAGAAGGTCCCCTGGCCCTCATATAGCCTCACTGGATCTGCCTATGGATCTGACCCCAGTGGTGGGGCCATCTGTGGGTTGACATCAGTTGGTTAGGTTCCAAACCTGACTTAGACTGTAGTCTTGCCCTCATCACTGAACACCCCTGAGCCTACCTGAACACTCATGTGCAATGTCAGGCCACCCAGGAAGCCACAGAAGCCCTTCTGTGCCTGTGAGGCATTCTTCTGATTCTACTTTGGGTTCCTTGTGAATTATGCTTTTTGGGAGACATAGAATCAGCACATATCAGCATCCAACATCTGGTCTACATGACGGTATTAAATTGATGTTTTTACTTGAATGTCACCCTGAGCGTGGTTAGCCTGAGCCATCTCCTGATCACCACATTTAGGAGTTGCAACGTTCAGGGGTCAGCCTTGAACTGTGGCAAGTCCACTCCAAGGTGATGGTACTCTGTAGAGACTAGCTGCATTCTCCAGTGTTTGTCTTTGCCCTGAGTACCCTTTTCTGTATAACCAGCAACGTAAGAAGGTGATGCCCATCCTAGTGGTAGTATCGTTTTTGCTTTTTTGAAAATGATGAGAAGAAAAATGAGTTTAACAGTGCTTTGTCATGCTGGAAATGCAGTGGTCTCTTGTTAGTGAGTCACGTAAACGTGAATAAAGCTAACTAGAGTACATTGTTATTGTTACAATTACAGTGTAAACTAATTCCTACCTTGCTAGTTAGCATATCCTATAATTCTCATTTAGATGGCACAAATTACTAAGCAATTACAAAAGTCCCCAGTCAAAGCAGTTCATAGCCAGCATTTCACAACAGCGTTTTGCAGCGTGATTTAATATGGCTAAGATTCTTGTGATTTATAAAGCATACTTCTATTTGTTTCTCAGGATAACATGGCCAGTTCTTTGGGGGCATTTGGGTTCCAAAAGCTGTGGTACTTGTAAAGTCTATTCACGTTAAAACTATCCTTTTAATATTATATTCCAACAGATATACTGAAGCAATTCCCTGAAGTTAAGTACTTTTGATAGGAAGTGATTGTGTGCTGTTGAGGCATGGTTGGATAATACCAGTCTACCAGCCTGGGAGAGTCACCTTCTGAAATCTTTAGCATTTACTTCCAGGAGCAGAATTCTCAGGAGAAGCAGGAGCCTGATGTCATTTACGCTGATGATGTCCGTGTAAAGGCCAGACATGTGAAAGGGAATGTTTCTAACCCAGAAGTTAGTCATGGCTGGTCTTTATCAAAGGGAATGTCTTTCCCAGTTGCAGCAGCACCGGGGTAGATGAAGGTATGTCATGCGGCTACCGCACAGTCCCAGGAAGACTAGAGGAATCCTCTTGGAAAGAGAGTAAGAATCGGGCTGGGACAACAGGAAATTAGCATGGGGCGGAATAAGCATGGGGTAGTTCCCATTGGGTTGAAAAATAGGGAACACAGAGCAAGAATTCTGTTACTTACAATTCCAGAGCTCCTCTTCTTACTGGAGTGAAGCCTATACTTCTCAGCAACCCACATTTCCTCCAGACCTTCATTCTCAAGCTGTCATTGTGTTTAAAGGAGGTTTATTCTCTAAAAAATTTGTTCACCAACGTCTCTGAGTAAATTGTGTGCTTCTGTGGTTGGGGATAAGGTAGGCCAGAGGTGGTTAGATTTTTACACTGTGAATAGAATGAAGAAAAGGGCTGATAGTTCTACAGTTCCTGTGTTTCTCTGTGTGCCACCGGGTCCCCACCAAAGTCCACAAAAGCACGCACAGCAGGAGTCCTTCCCCACCACAGAGACGACCTTATACTAGACCTCTGCTGGCCAGCACTGTAGCCCCTGGCCACGTGTGGATATTTAAATACAGTTAAATGAACCATTCTGTTCTTAGTCATGCTAACCACATCCAAGTACTCAGGAGCTACCTGCCTGGTGGCTGCCATCGTGGGGTGGAGCAGATAGAGAACATTTTCATCAGTTCACCCCAGGAAGACGATTCAGCCGTAAGAAAGCACTGGATCCATTTTCCTATGTACTGGCTGCATCTCTAAGCCATTCCTATGTAAACAAAAACATTTCTAGTATCTAGCAGTCGAGTCTTTTAGGCCAAATGAAGGTATATTATTGAAAACCATAGTTTTCCTCCAGTTTCAATTTTGAATTCCAGCAGAGCATGACTGCTTTTGAGTCAAGGTGAATTATCAGCACATTATAACATAACTGGTTCCTCGGGGACTAAGTAGGAAAACAGAAGCCGTTTTGTTTACAGTCGAGGGTATTTAGTGAAGTTCCTCCATAGGTCATGGTACAGCAGAAGCTCGAGGAAGAAACCTAGAGATAAGTCACGACTATCCTCAGGCTGGAGGGACTGGTGGTGGAGGCTGCTACTGAAGCTCAGGCGCCGATAAGAGCCAAAGCCCCAGAGGAGAACCCAAGATATCGGCAGATACTAGCAGATAGAAAGGTGAGAAGTGTTCCACTTTGCCGTCCGCTCTGTTCTCCGCCTTCTGCCTCTGCCTCCTGTTGGTTGAATCCAGCAGGTTGATTCCCTGTGACTCTGCAGAGTTGGGGACCAGAAGGGATGGATCTGTTAGCCCAGGGCTGACTCAGCTGGTATCTGTTGATAGAGACAGCTGTTATATATAAGGTGACCTCCAAAGGTGGCCCCCAGCAGGCATGCACAGTGGTGCGGTTTTCTGCACAGCACTTACCGGATTGCTTTCTGTGTTTCTCTCTGGAGAGGAACCAGAAGTCCTTGGCAGCAGGGACTGTGTTGCAAGCATCTAGGTACTTCGGGCCCCTGGCACATGGTGGGTACATGTTTAGGTTTTTAACAGATTGGTTCACAACTTACATTCTCTGGAAGATGTGTTTCTCAGAAAACTTTTCTTTCTTTCTTTTTTTAAAGAATATGTTTGCACTTGCCAGTTCCCTCTCCTAGAGGGTAGGAAGGATGAGGAACCTAGGACGATAGTAACATGAGTAAGAAGAAGAGCAGGAGCGGGGAGGGCCTGGAGGTAGGGAACCAGGGTAGGAACAATCTGGGGAGTTCATTAGGGTCTGATAAATAAATGTCTGGATGAGCCTACTTATCACAAGGGCTAGCTTCTCAGAATCCCTGCAGTTTGTCATTTTGGCCCCAACTAGGGAAAAGCAGAGGCCTCTGAAAAGAACAGCCCCCAGCAACTAAAAATTCTAGACACTGATTATACAGAAATGTAATTCCTGGTATTATAGAAATAATTCTTGGTATGCTGTCAGCTTTGACTTTTTCTCTCCCAATATTTTAAAATTTATTCTAATCTCAGAGATTTTCTACACTGAGCCCACTACTGTCCTGACTCATGATGATTTATGATAACAGTGAATTTGCACCCAGCATAAAGAAAGTATTCGATAAATGTATGTTCACCAAATGAAAGGGCGTATGGTTAGGAATCATAATTGAAAGCATTTGGCTGTTTTTCCTAACACGAAATCATTGTGGAGAGTGCTGACCTAAACCTGTACGTTTCATTATCTGCACTATGTTGTGTGGCAATATTAGTTTCCTTACAGCTGCTCACCACGGTTGGGCCTTCTCTCTTTCCTTCACAGCTGTTGTGTAAGCCTGGCACTTTGGGGTTCCTTGAGCCACTGAGGCAGACCAAAATTCAGAGGCAGGTAGAGTGGTCTCCTATAGGACGATGGTGGTGTCACGGGGGTGATTAAATAACATTATACAAGTTTGTTTTTAAGCCGAGAAGCTCTGATGGCAGGGAGGATCTTACACCTCCCTGGATTGCAATAACCCACATGACCCCCTCTGAAGGCCAGGGTGTAGGCAGCGACAGCGGTTCCAAGCAGGAGGGGACACACTCCATTTAGGAGAAATCTGTGGGGTAGACTCGGTGGGATTTGGTGACCATGTTTATGTGAGAAAGGGACGGAGTGGGGCAGGGTGATGGCAGTTCTTGACCTACGAGAGAGTGCCTTCCCCTACTGTTCCTTTTCTTCCTTCTCTCCAAAAAAGTCCTTTTTTTCACGACATGGAATTTAAGCTTACAACTAATTACACGGGTCTAATCTAACCAGGAGATCCTCTAGGGAGAACCACACTTTTTTCCCCCAAAGTAATTTTCATCTAAGTGGGGAAACAGTTTTAATACAATCAACAAATCATAGAACTTCTTACCTTCTGCCCTTCTATGACTGTTTCTTAGAGTTTTGTTGGAGGAATAACTTGAAAAGTGAGGAATAGAAATGTCGGATTTTTCTTGTCTCCCTTTTTAGCTGTATTTGTTTCCTGAACAGATCTCCTGATCTTTGGAGCCTGGAGTACTCAGCAGATTAGGGCTCAGGTTCTCCATGTGTCAGAGTGCCAGGTGTGGATAACTAAAGGCATGTCAGGTACTGTGGGCTGGGTGCTGGATTTGTGTTTCGCTTATGCTAGCTTAATTTAATCCTCACAGCGCTATATTATAGATAGCAAAATTATATATATATATATATATATATATATTTTTTTTTTTTTTTTTTAAGAAGTGAGCAACTGAGGATGAGAGAATATAGGTAAGTTTAAGGCCGTGCATACAGGGACAGAATTGCAGAATGTTAATTGCCTGATTGAATGAAAGAAAAATAAAATTCTGAGGAAAGGGTGGGCTTTTCCGCCTCCTTACGCCAGTTATCGGTTTACTGCTTGTCAGCCGCAGGCTCACACTTCACTGCCTGATCTGCAGACATGGATCTGGGCCCCTGAAGTACTTTTTCGCTAGCTCACTTGCATGATGTTGTTAACCACTGTTGGTAGAAGACGCCAGAAGGACACTGCTGGGAGGAAGGCCCTGTGCCTCCTGGGTCTGTTGTGCTCCTTGGCAGCCCCATGCTGCGTGGGCAGTAATTCACATCCTCAAGCTTTGAACACTATAGAGTTTGATTACCTGTGTTATCCATTTAGTGACTTATCACTAAGGGTGCTGAAGATTGTTTCTTTCCTTTTCTTTTTTATGGTTTGCCTCTTAAACCTTGGATAAATACATGGATAATCAAGAGTTGGTGCCATTTATGACATGTCATCCAACCAGATGACATCCCATGCTTTTTGTTTAATGCATGTGAAGATGTTTGTTCTGACCTAGAATTATAATTGTTGTTCGGTCGCTAAGTCACGTTTGCAGCCCCATGGACTACATACAGCACGCCAGGCTCCTCTGTCCTCTACTGTCTCCTAGACTTTGCTTAGTTTCACGTCCACTGAGTCAGGGGTGCTATCTAACCCTCTCATCCTCTGAATTATAACAACATGTGAAATAATTCAGTTTGAGATTTATTTCTGAGGCTTTGTAAATATTTGCCAAAGGATATCACAATGTAACATAGGGTTATGTTTTTATTTGTCTGTACTGGGTTTTTTATTTGGTTTGTTAGTGCATTTCTTTACTGCTTTCTTGTGAATTTGGAAGAATAGACCTTCCAGAACAGCTTTTTAAAGATTTTCCCTCCAGGTTGCTTTCTGCGTTCTATAGCTTTGAACTACTGCATTTCATGGCAGTCTCTTGCCCCCTAACACCATGCAATGCATAATTTATCATTTTGTTTAAAACATTTGAAAGGGACAAATACTCAGCCTTTACCTTGAACCCAAGTTGGTACTTGATCTCTCTGTGCCGCTTTCATTTTCTCTATTTAACTTTTTATTTTGGTGTGTTTTTCTCCCTCAGAACTCTCCTAAAGAAATGTTTAGCTCATTAAATATGTTTCCAGAGGTTCAGACTTTAAATTTTTTTAAAAATTAGATTTTATTGAAAAACAATGTATATAGAGATAACTGCCCATAATCTTAAATTTAGGTAACCCATGTTGATGTTGAAGATAAATAAAAAACAGTGCATGTACGTGGTTAGCATGCAAATGATACCAGAAGGTACAAAAAGAGAAGGAAAAGCCTCTCCTCAATGTAACTGTTAGACGTTTCTTGTGGTTTCTTCCAGGGGAAAAATGTTTTTGGCATATATCTGTATCTGTCTGTCTGTGCTTTTCACATTTTTTTCATAAAAGGATTCAGTTACACATTTTCTGTACAGTTTTTGGTATTTTTCCTGTGTGTGTATGTGTGTGTGTGTGTTTTAGAGCTCTTTCCCATCAACATACAGATATCTTCCTTTTTCACTTTAATATGATATGGTTAAGCTTTCATTGTTTATCCACATTATGGGTGTGTAGTAATTGGTTTTACCTGTGGCTTAATTCTAGCTAGTTTAGTAACTGCCAGGTATTTGTGGGGAGTTGTGGTTACCTAGTGGAGTTACTGTAGTTTGCTTTTTCGCAAGTAAACATCCTGCTGCTATATCAGTAGGTTACATTCCTAATAGTGAGATTGATAAGTCAGAGAATAAGTGCATTTTTAACTTTGTTATTATTCAGTCACTTACTTGTGTGCAACTCTTGGGGATCCCATGGACTGCAGCATGCCAGGCTTCCCTATCCTTCACTATTTCCTAGAGTTTTCTCAGATTTATGTCCATTGAGTTGGTGATTCTGTCTACCCATCTCATCCCCTGTCACCCCTGTCTCATCCTGCCCTCAGTCTTTCCTAGAAGCAGGGTCTTTTTCAGTGAGTTAGCCCTTCATATCAGGTGGCCTAACTATTGAATCTTCGGCTTCAGCATCATTCTTTCCAGTGAATATTCAGGGTTGATTTCTTTTAGGATTGACTGGTTTGATCTCCTTGCTGTAAGGGCTTTCCTGGTAGCTCAGCTGGTAAAGAATCTGCCTGCACTGAAGGAGACCCCAGTTTGATTCCTGGGTTGGGGAGATCTGCTGGAGAAGCAGTAGGTTACCCACTCCAGGATTCTTGGACTTTCCTGGTGGCTCAGCTGGTAAAGAATCTGTCTGCAATGTGGAAGACCTTGGTTCTATCCCTGGGCTGGGAAGATCCCCTAGAGAAGGGAACAGCTACCCTCTCCAGTATTCTGGCCTGGGGAATTCCATGGACTGTATAGTCCATGGGGTCGCAAAGAGTCAGACACAACTGAGTGACTTTCACTATCCAAGGTACTCTCACGAGTCTTCTCCATCACCAGAGTTCAAAAGGATCAATTCTTCAGCTCTCAGCCTTTATAGTTTAACTCTCACATCCCTATATAACTGTTGGAAAAATCATAGCTTTGACTGTATGGACCTTTGTTGGTAGTGATGTCTGTGCTTTTTAATACACTGTCTAGGTTTGTCATAGCTTTCCTTCCAAGGAGCAATTGCCTTTTAATTTCATGGGTACAGTCGCAATGGCACCCCACTCCAGTACTCTTGCCTGGAAAATCCCGTGGACAGAGGAACCTGGTAGACTGCAGTCCATGGGATCGCTAAGAGCTGGAAACGACTGAGCGGCTTCACTTCCACTTTTCACTTTCATGCATTGGAGAAGGAAATGGCAACCCACTCCAGTGTTCTTGCCTGGAGAATCCCAGGGACGGGGAAACCTGGTGGGCTGCCGTCTGTGGGGTTGCACAGAGTCAGACACAACTGAAGTGACTTAGCAGCAGCAGCCACTGTCCACGGTGATTTTGGAGGCCAAGAAAATAAAATCTGTCATGGTCTCCATTTATTCCCCTTTTATTTGCCGTGAAGTGATGGGACAGTATGCCATGATCTTAGTTTTTTGAATGTTGAGTTTTAAGCCAGCTTTTTGACTCTGTTCTTTCACCTTCATAAAGAGACTCTTTAGTTCCTTTTCGCTTTCTGACATTAGAGTGGTATCATCTGTGTATCTGAGGTTGATATTTCTCCTGGCAGTCCTGATTCCAGCTTGTAATCCATACAGCCTAGCATTTTGCTTGATGTACTCTGCATATAAGTTAAATAAGCAGGGTGACAATATACAGCCTTGATGTACTCGTTTCCCAATTTGGAACAAGTCCCTTGTTCCATGTTCAGTTCTAATTGTTGCTTCTTGACCTGCATGCAGGTTTTTCAGGAGATAAGTGAAGTGGCCTGGTATTTAACTTTGATAAACATTACCAAATTGTACTCCAGAAAGGCTATAGAGATTTATTGTCTTTTACCAAGGTTGTATCCTTCTCAATCTTCCGCTCCCAGGCCCTGTACATCACCAGACTTTAATAGTTTCGCCAGTCTGATAAGTTAAAAATGTTATCTGTGTATTCACTTGCTTATCTTTAATTACAGGTTTAATATCTCCCCATAGGTTTGTTGAGCATTTGAATTTCTTTCTGTAAATTGTCTGCTCTTGTGCTTTATTTTGGACTATCTTCTTCCTCTTCCCCCTCTTTTTCCTCTTCTTCCCTGTAGGGTTCTTTAATCTCTGTCAAATTGATTTATATGAGCTCATTTTAAATTAGGGAAATTAGTCCTTTTATATATGTATTGCAAATATTTTTTTCTCCTGTTATATCCTGTCTTTCCGTGTTCATTAAAAACATTGTTGCTGTAAGGAACAGAAAACTTTTTTTTTTTTAAGAAATGAAAGAAGAGTGGAAATTTAGAAAAGTTGGCCATACTCTGTGTCTAAGCCCTAGTAGTTGTGGTTTGGGAGAGTGTGTCTTCTGGCCCTGGAAGCCCCATGCCATCTGGCACTCCGAGACCACTCAGAAGGAGTAATGGGCATTGGTGTCCTTCCAGCCTCCAAATTTGCCTAGGTCCTCAGTGATTTATTGGGTCTCTTACGAGCTGGTGAGGTAATGAACAGCCATATCTATAAATGCCAAATTTAGCCACTTGATGAGGTCATTCCTGGTGGCCAGACACCATGGGTAATTCTCACTTCTGTGTCTTAGCACGTAGCACAGTTCCTGACATGAAACACTGTGTATTGAATTTATGGATGGAGACCAGGAGGAGCAAGAAATTCTAGTAAGAGACGTGCAGGAATAATGAGCTTGAGTGAAGAACTGACTTTAGAGTGCTCTAGTCAGCTTGGTGTGCTCATGCCTAGTGGCCAGAGCACCTCGTTTCCTACATTGTAGCCCCTCTTCATTTAGCTTCTAGACAGCAGGGTGGTTCTAAGATAGTGATACATTATTTATCTCATGATAAATTTTATAGAATATTGAATGTGGAAATAGTGAACTGGCTCCAAGTTCACTGGAGCCAGCCTCTTCTTTCTTTGTGTTCATGTGGCTACCTGTCCACTGGCCAGTCAGAATCATATCTATTCTCTTGTGAGTAGAGTGTTACCAAAACCATATTTTTAAATCTACTTTTAAAATCATGAAGAGATCAAGAATGGATATCTCTCCAAATTTCTTCAAAGAGCAGACTTCTCATTTGAACATTTAAAATTTAAGATTCTGGTTAACAAGAATTGAGTATATAAAGGCTGGTTTTATATATATATATATATAATATAAATTGTGACTCAGCCTGAATCCAAGGAAAATATTTATTTCACTAGTTCTTTATTTAATTAAATATCTCCAGAGAAGATTTTAGGGATTTCTTAAAAGATTGTTTATATATATATATATATAAAATATACACTTCATACCTTCACACATACAGAAAGCCTTTTAACGGTATCCTGTAAGGGGTGGTATTATGGTACAGTATTTTCTTGGTTTGACCTACAATGCTACTCCTTGAAAAGTATCAATAAATCTTAATTTCCAATAGGATCCTGGCCTCTTCTTCAAGCCGTTTGATCTAAGATGAGATATCTGATGGCTTTGTTTACTCTTCATAGTTCCATGGAGGCAGTTGATTCGGTTAAGCTGAATTTACTGAAATAAGAGCTTTACAATAGGAAGACGGATTTATTTTTGAGAAAGCTAATGCCAAGCTTTGACTTCTGTAACTGTTCAGTGATATTCAGTGCAAAAATAATTGGACATCAGAACATTTGGAGAACTAGCCATTGTTGTTCTGGATGATCATGGTGCTTATTAAGCCTTTCTTTCAGTACAGACTGCTGAAATAAGTGATGATGTCATTAATTGGTCTTAACCAGATAAATTCTTTTGTAGTTTGATAACAGCGCTTTTCTTTTCTAAACAGGATATCAAAATGAAAGATGAATAGAGATGTGTAAAAATTCCTAGTTGTGACAAAGGGAAGCTCACAAATGATTTCTTGGGCACAATAGTTATGTACCACTGTAATCCACTTTGTATCTCCAGCTTTAGCTTATTAATCAAGTTGACTAAATAAGGCTGACAGAAATTCTTTTGTAAATTTGTCTTTGACATTTTATACAGGAGGATAAATGAATAAGACGAATGGACTCTACTTTGAAAAATGAGTTTGTAAAATCAGGGGTGTCTGTGGTTTGTTGCACTCAGTGTGGGTGGGTTGGCAGGTGAGAACTTGGTGCGTTGTCAAAAGGCATCACGTGGGCCTTAGAGAAACTAAACAAATGAAAAATAAAAAATTAATATCAACAGTTACCATTGTAAAAAAAAATGGCAATGATGACCCTGTATGCAAGACAGCAAAAGAGACACAGATGTATAGAACGGACTTTTGGACTCTGTGGGAGAGGGAGAGGGTGGGATGATCTGGGAGAATGGCATTGAAACATGTATATATCAGGTAAGAAACGAATCGCCAGTCCATGTTCAATACAGGATACAGGATGCTTGGGGCTGGTGCACGGGGATGATTCAGAGAGATGTTATGGGGAGGGAGGTGGGAGGGGGGTTCAGGATTGGGAACTCATGTACACCCGTGGCTGATTCATGTCAATGTATGGCAAAACCAATACAGTATTGTAAAGCAAAATAAAGTAAAAATAAAAATTAAAAAAAAGGCGCTTTGAGAAAATGCAGAACTTTTGTGGGATATTTTTGATTAACTGGTGTAAATTTTTGGTGGTTATACACCTTTTGGAGGAATGCTTTGCAGTTGAAATGAAAACTATGACCCACTCGAGAATGAAACGAGTGAGATGTACAGTGAGTGGGAAAGCGGAGGCTTTGAAAATGGAAATTTCTGCATTTGATTCTTGTGTTGCCCCTCTGGGCTGTTCCCAGATAGGGAATACACTCTCTCCACGCCCCCGTTTTTTTAATTTGTAAAAGCGGAGGTTAAAAGACCTACCTCAGAGAGTTTAGAGAGCAGTAGATGAGTTTGTTAGATAGTCATCACTGGACGAATACGTGTCCTTCCTCTAAGGAAGTTTCTGGCATTGTGCAGATGGAGAGAGCAGCTGCCAATAACGGTCTGGGTCTGATGACACTGAATGGACCTCTTACAACACTGGGTATGGGAAATGGGGCTAGTTGAGAACTTGCTGTTTTTCAGGAAGGCAGAGATGTGCTCTGTTATTAGAATGTGATAGTTAATGATTTTTCCCATTGCTGGCTCAAGTGTCAGATAATTGACCCTGGTTTATGTTGTACGTCTCGAGATGAAGCTACGAGTCCCACTGAGGTCAATTATAGGCAGAAGTATTTATATTGGGGCGTTTGTGTTTCTGGAGTCCTCTGCCACTGGGTCTGGTCACACAGGCTAATTATCGCCACTGTGAGACAGCAAAGTTGCCTTGGCGGCAGCCGCGTTAAAAACTGGTCACAACACATTGAGCCAGGGCACTTGGGAGCTTCCTGCCCAGATAGCCTCTGGCCTCCATGTGGCTCACAGGGAGGTTGATTACATCATTGTTGGTCATCAGACAGGTTCTGATGACAGTCCAGACTTCAATCAGTGCCTGATACATCCTGATCACATACTCATATTGAACATACTTGCGGCAGTGGAACAAAAAGTCAGTGCATGTGATTTTTTTTTTTAACCCCAGAAACATTTTGTACTGGTATATAGCTGATTAACAGTGTTGTGGTAGTTTCAGGTGAACAGTGAAGGAACTCAGCCATTCATAATACAGGCATCCATTCTCAACCAAACTCCCTGCTCTCTAGGTTGGCATATAACATGGAGCAGAGTTCCATGAACTAGACAGTAGGTTTCTGTTGGTGATCCATTTTAACTATCGCAGTGTATACAGGAGCCTGGTGGGCTGTAGTCCATATTTCGAAGAGTTGGACACAACTAAAGAGGCTGAGCACGCATGCACGCACGCACACACGCACGCACAAGTGCCTGTGATTTTATACTTCTCTCTTTTCCCCCGCAAAAGTAGTTTCTTTTCATGTTTTTTTTTCCCCTAACTAATAATGTATTTATATATATGCTAAGTGCTAACAGGTAATACTTATTACGTACTGTACTCTAAGTGCCTTGTGTATATCATATACTTAGTTAATCCTCATAAACTATAGTGTAGGTGCTATTATTATCCTTGGTTTACGGAGACAGAAAGCTGTGGCACAGAGGGGTTGAGTAATTTGCTCAAGATCTCACAGCAATAAACAGATGAGCCAGGATTTAAATCTGGATCATCTCTTGACTACTACTATATCAGCCTTCCTCTTCAATAAGAAAATTAAGATAGTTAAAAAGAACATTAAAAAAGAAAAAAACATATAAATCCTGTGTATCCGGTGACATCCGTTTTCAACACTTTGGTGCACTTACTTCCAAATTTCTTCCTTGAACTTTGACGGAAAATCCTCTCTCCCCATTTCTACTTCCAAGGGCTAGTGAAGCATCGTGAACAGCTTGTTATTTATCTTCCCAAATATACATGCAAACGCATGCACAGGCGTAGATCATTCACATCCATTTCTTAATGTCCTGCCATGTGTATTGTTCTGCAAGGCACGTTTTCCCTTAGTATATGCTGGACATAGCTCTCTGTGTATTGTGTATAATCCAACACATATGTTTTGACTGATAATTTAGTATGAATTGTACTGCTTCAGAGGATGACTGTACCATAGTTGCTTCCAATGTACTGCTTTCATTAACGGACATTTAGATGGCTGCCCACTTTTCCCTACACCATTTACAGTAACTGCATATATTTTACTATGTGAAATTACTGTAACTTTCCTCTTATGAGATTCAGGTTGTTAGAAAGTACGAGGATGAACATTCTCACAACTTGAGGATGTGAGTACATCCTTACTTAGTTACTTCCTGGTCCCTAACCAAACTTAATATTGAGGTATATTTTATATACTGTACGTAATGTAAAATTCACCTTTTCTAAGTATATAGTTCAGAGAATCTTAATAAATGTACTGAGTTAAGAAACCAACACCATAAATCAGTTATGTTAATGGAACGTTTTCATTGGTCCAGTGAGATCCCTTTTCCCCGTTTACACTTACTCCCCTTTCATCCCCAGCCCCGGATGGCCACTAATCTACTTCCTGTAGACCACTAATCTACAGGCCTTTTATGGACATTTCACGTACTCTGTCACTTTTAAGAGTTTAATATCCATGAGTAGTATTTCTTTTCTCATTCTTGAATAATTTGGCTCACATAAACTCCTGGCTAGAATTAATTCATTATATTAGGGCTTAGTACTGTCTTTCTTGAATATTATTATTAATATACATTTTTATCTTATGTTCCACAAGCTGCAATTTGAGGCTTCCTCAGTAACCCGTGCCATATCAAAAGAGAACTGTTGGGTAGTTTTCAACTTGTTTAGTTAATTTATTCATGTGGTGGCTTGATAGTAATGGAGATTCTTGACTTAGTTTGAGAATATGTGCTGATTTCACAGAAGACATGCTACCAAGACATGTCAAGAACTTACCTGAACCTCACCTTTGAGAAAGGGTGCCAAAAAGTTCTCACCTGTGATATCCCAAACCAGTTTGGGGTACTAAGTGTTACCTTCATATTGCTTAGAAAAGTTGGGCAACCCATTTGGACTGAACAACTCTGTAGTGTTAAAATAATTTAAAAATTGTAAAAGTTACAGTTGCCATTCAATGCTTTTATAAACTGTTTTGAATGAAAAGCTGATAATTTTAAAAGGATAATTTCATTTCAATATTTATTATTTCAACATCTGATTATCCCTGCAAATACTTTAGATGCCTGCTCCCTGCATTTGTAGAGGTGTGAATAATATCATTATTTTTATATCGTCTGTTTTGGGATTTCCATTTGAAGTACACACACATTTATTTCTGTTATTTCAAGTGAGTAATTACTATTGCCCAAAGAGCTTTTCATTTTTAAGAAGCTCAGAGAGAGTAGAGAAATAAGCAACAAGCCTGCCTCTTTTATTAATGAGAAAAAATACAGTATGATATTAACTATATGCTAAAATATTTGTTAGCACACCAGAACGTGAGGTCCAGGTGTGAGATTATTTCTGTGTGTAGTCTTTTGAAAGTTATCTGGTACATGGAAAAGATACTCCCAAGTCATACACTGAAGAGATGTATGATTCAGCATCACAGTTCTCAGATGCCACGTCACTTGTTGAGGTAAATTTCATCACCATCATCCCTGCATAGGCCCCCAAACTCATTTGCCTTTAGCGGCTCCTTTATGAGTCAGTGATTAACTCCTGTGGAAGGGAAAAGCTCTTTCTTTAAAAGCAATAACAGATTTATCTTGACTACCTTTGAAACCTGAATGATTGCTTAGGTAACAGCTGTCACGTCTTAACGATCTTTGGCAAATGGGAAAGGCAGCTTTCTCAACTTGTGTTTGTCCTACACAGAGAAAACCAAAGCAATGTAGAGTTGTCGATGCTTTCCCAGAAAAGGTAACTCGTGTGCATAGAGGCAAAGAGTTGTAGACAGATGTCTACCCAGATGTCTACAACTTTCTGCCTCTATACACACGAGTTACACCCAGGCACTTTGTCCTTCAGAACTTTTAGAAATTGATTTTCTCTTTCATGGAAGGGGAATGAGCTGTGATCAGCTGTGTGTGTGCTTGAGGCTCGTCGGAATGTGGTTAAGGCTGGCTGTGCCCTCTTCTTTTCCCCTTTCTCTCTTGATTCTGTGTCATGGCTGACGCCTTTCATTTAAGGGTTAGACCCGGTCACTCCCATACTTATTCTTTCCTGGACCCTCCAGTGCTTTCATCTCGCTTCACTGTGCATGGGTACGGTTTCAAGCTGCAAGATCCTTCCCTTGAGTTGGGCAGTGACAGTATAAACAGACACTGCCTGTGGCCGTGTATCCTGCCTGGCATCCACAGAGCACCCCATCCTGAGTGAGCTCTTATCTAGGTGTGCAGTGAACCAGCCCCTCAAGGATGGTAATCTGCTGTTGGGAAAGAGTGTACAATTTGAATCTCTAAATCTAGCAGCTGCATCAGATATCTTAGATGATCAGATTCCCTGCAAGAGAACAGATTGTGGGAGTATTGATGTAAAGAGGATGAACTGTTTTCTGGGGAGTTTTGTTTGTTTTTGATCTTATAGTACATTAATTTTGAGTAAGTTTAATAAACCAACTGATGTTCACATTTTGAGTGCCCCATATTTTCACAAGACTGTGCATTCTTTACAAGTGTATATCTTGTAAGTAATGTTACCTTGCCATATATAGGTTTCTTCATTAACAGAGCCCCTGAATTCTTGCTCAGGGAATCACTGAGGTGTGGGAACTCAGCTAATTACAGGAGAATCTTCGAGTTCTTTAGGGAGGCAAGATGTGAAAAATAATGCCATTTGGGGGATGTGGTTGTTAGTGGGGTTTGATGTGAGGAAGTATACTACTAAAAGCAGCCATGATTGATTGAGCACCTACTGTATGCCTGGACCGTAATAGGTACCTTGTAATTATTTATTTCAATTAATTCTGTGTAGTAGGTGATGGTGTCTGTATTTTTACATGCAGGGAAACTGACCTAGAAACGTTAATTTTCCCAAAGTCACAGATGGAGTTTAAATCCTGTTCTTTCTACTTCATAACTCATTTACTTTCAAACTAACCTGTTCATTGCTATCCCTGGTTCCAAAATATCTCCCCCCTCTACAGTCCTGTGTTTTAACTTCCCTTTTGTATACTCTTAACCTGCTGCCACGTACAGATAGATCTTCTGAAATGCCCATATCCTGGGGAAAAGAAACGCCTTTGTAGTGTGAGTTGGCTTTGCTTTACTTTGCCCAGCTCCTAGCTGAGCAGACTTGGACTTGACATACAGAGGGTTGTAAATGAAAGGAGAGAGAAGAGGCAGTGTTTAACCTTGGCCTCCAGACAGACTGCCCTTAGGGCCCCCTCTACAGAGCCTAGGAAAGTGCAACCTCCAGAGGACATGACTGCTGAAAAGGGGGTGAGATGTCATCAAGGCCAGCTGTCTCCCTTTCATTTTTGTTCAAGTTCTTTATCAAGGAAAGATAAAGATCAAGTTCTTTGTCAAAGAAAGAAGAAAATAGAGTGGGAGAGTCCGGATCTTGGTTTAGTTCCTTAGAGAAAGTTTTTTCAAATACAATTAAGACCCATAATTGGATGATTAATCACTTGAGAGTAGAGATAATGAAAAAATGACCCATGCCTGCCATCAACATTTTATTATACTGGTATTTATTAAATACCGATGCTAAAGGGACCGGTTAGTCTTTCATTTAGTGTCGAGAGTGTTTTCTTTGGATATCAGCCCTCTGTTTCGTGTTCCATGTTGTCTTTCCTTCACAAACTATAATCTGGTGTGCCATCAATGATGTCCAGTCTTTATTTCTTTAAAGCCAGAGCATGAAGACTTTCCAAGCAGCTCAGTACTGAATCCATCTAGATTTTAAGTTACATTTTCCCATTAGAGTCTTACCTCCAATACACCTAATTTTTCAGCGGTCATTTTTAGCTATTTACATGTTTCAAGTGTTTCTAAAGCATTCAGTTTAGTTTATAAAAACAGCAGCTCACTGTTTTCAAACTCAGATTTCATTTATTACTTCATATTTTGTTAAATTGTGTAATAACAGAAACAAGTAAACCTGCACAAACAGGTTTAGAAGCAGATGTAACTTGAGTCTTGGTTAAGCATTGCACATCTGCCAGCAGGAACAGAGCTGTCAGGTTTATCTTAGTTAATTCCAGTCAGTGACAGTGAGTGGTTACTTAGAGGGAGGGGTTAATCTAGTCTAAGATTGGTTAAGGTTTCCAGGGGACCCTACCAACTTGTTACTATGCTTTTTACTATGAATTGCATGGTGAGTTGTAGACATTCAAGACACTAATCATCACAGTAACCCATAAAGGTGTTTTTTGGTATCTAATCAACAAAAAATAAGTAACCAAGTGGCTAGAGTGATCAGGGCATGGATTTTGCCATTACCTCAAGGCTTGCTGGGCTTCCCAGGTGGTGCAGTGATAAAGAACCTGCCTGCCATTGCCGGAGAACAAGAGACACAGATTCGATCCCTGGGTTGGGAAAATCCCCTGGAGAAGGAAATGGCAACCTGCTCCATCATTCCTGCCTGGAAAATTCCCTGGACAGAGGAGCCTGGTGGGCTACAGCCCATGGGGTTGCAAAGAGTCGGACACGACTGAACAGCTGAGCACATGGCTTGCTATCTCATGATATCCCTGGATTCGAGGGCTTAGCTCATGAGTTAGACGTGAGCCAAAACTCCCAGCTAACTCAAGTGCTTCTGCCAAGCTCTTCCTGTTACGTGAAAACTAAAAGGAATCCATGCAGATTACAGTGTTATTCTATTTATAATAATTAGTTCACAGAGTATAATCAGCTCATGTAGTGATTTGTTAATTTGGTACATTACTTGATTTGCTTTTAAGAAGCAGTCATTACCTTCATTATTTCTGCTTTTTAGTTAGGCAGCAGTTTCCCTCGTAGCTCAGTCAGTAACGAATCTGCTTACAGTGCAGGAGACCTGGGTTCGATCCCTGAGTTCGATCCCTGGGTTTGAAAGATCCCCTGGAGAAGGAAATGGCAACCCACTCCAGTATCCTTTCCTTGAAAATCCTATGGACAGAGGAGCTTGGTGGGCTGCAGTCCGTGAGGTCGCGAAGAGTTGGACACGGCTAAGCAACTAACACACTAGACAGAAGTTCACACCACTCATACCTTGGTAAGCCATTTGGTGTTGAATGAGAAGCAAAAACCTAGAAAAAGAGCAACTTTGACTCTTAACAGCCTGAACACTGGGGTCAAACTTGTCTTGCTTTCCTGCCTCTCAAATTAAATTAGCTATGACTTAAAGCAGAATGTATAGACAGCTATTAAAAAAAAAACCTAAAAAATAAAACTCTAGTGTTTTTGATATTGCATGTTTATTTCACATAATCTCAGATTTATTTTTATTTGCATCTCATAGTGCCTGGCACCAAAATTTGTATAGACCTCTTGAAAGACCACACCCTCTGAGAAAATTCACACTTTGAAAGTTACCGATAATTGCATGACAAGAGAAGTTTTCTTAGTGGTTCTGGTTCTTGATCAAGTCCGGAAAAATTCTTCCCTGTCATGTGTCATAAAATATGGTCCAAAAGGCATATAACATACCAGGGGAAAACCAGCATTATGCCATCACCCATGCCACCATCCCTGACTCTAATTTCTCTTGAAGAAGAAAGTCATGTGGCTGGTGACGTTCTGGGATCCACATAGCACACACTCAGACTTGTTAAGTTATCAGCGCTGAATCTTCACGTCTCATCCAGTTGTTAGATTTGGCTCAGGGATTCCTGGTGGGCACAGCAAAATGAGAAACATTGTAAGATTCATATTATCCATAAGATGGGAACCGACCAGTTTTTTAAGAAAAACAAGTTTCTTCTAAAAGTTCAGAGAGGGACTTCCCTGGCGGTCCAGTGGTTGAGCCTCCACGCTTCCACTGCAGGGGGCACAAAGTGAGTTTGAGTTTGAACCCTGGTTTGCAACCTAGGATCCCACATGCCACAAGACATGGCCCCCCAAAAAAAGATCAGAAAGGAAGGGTGTGAAAATGGAATGTTAATATTTTTGCCCTTTAACCCAGAGAATGTCCTTACGTGATGGTTTTCCCTCCAGTTTCTATGTGTCTATATATAAGGAGGATGTATGACTCAGGGGCAAAGGTGAGGAATCTGGACGTTAGGGTAGGGAGGACCTTGCTCAGGGAGGATTGAGCACAGTCTCCCGAGGACACATAGAGCAATAGGGTTCTCCTTGTTTGGGGACTTCGGTCAGCTCATCTGCAACATCTTTTTCAGCTGCCCGTTCAGCCGTTGCTTTGGTTACCTGTATCCTGGATGTCCATCCTAATAGAAAACATTTTGCCCAGAGAATCTTTTTTTGCTTGTTGAGAGACAGATATCAGATGCACAGGTGTAATTATCCCCAGTAATTCTTCTCAGAACTCGGTGCCTTTATCAAATGGAATTTCTGGTGTATCATTGCTTAACAATGCCTCTTATCTCCCAGTACTAGAGTTTCTCAGATATTTCTTGATTTCCTTATCGGCCTCTGGACCTAAAAAGGAAATGTGGAGTGAGTTTGGAAATAGTAACAATGATAACACCTCCCCACCCCACCCCTGCCACATACACACAGAATGAAGCTTTCGTGTGTATCTTCCTGGTAAATGGCAGGCGGTGATGTTGGCGTCTTTAGATTTTTATCATCCACCTGATTGTGAGGTGTTCTTGCTTGTCAGCTTGACTTTTTTGCCTTTTTTTTTTCCTCTTGTTGACTTGACCTGATTTTTGTTTTTTAATATATATAATCATATTTATTTATTTTTGATTGATGATTGTTTTATAATATTGGTTTGATTTCTGTCATACATCAACATGAATTAATCATAGGCTTACGTATGTCCCCTCCCTCTTAAACCTCCCTCCCACTTCCCACCCTTTCCCACACCTCTTGGTTATTGCAGAACCCCAGTTTGAGTCCCTTGAGTCATACAGCCAGTCTCCACTGGCTGGCTGTTTCACATATGTCAGTGTCTATGCTCCCACGCTGCTCTCGCCATGCATCTCCCCCTCTCCTTCCTCTCTGCCGCCCTTGACCACAAATCTGTTCTCTATGTCATTGCTGCCCTGCAAATAGGTTCATCATTACCATCTTTCTAGTTTCCATATATATGCATTAATACATGATATTTGTTTTTCTCTTTGACTTATTTCACTCTGTATAATAAGCTCTAGGTTCGTCTGCTTCATTAGAACGGACTCCAGTGCATTCCTTTTTATGATGGAGTAGTATTCCATTGTAAATATGTGCCACAGTTTCTTTGTACATTCATCTGTCAGTGGACATCTGCGTTTCTTTAGGGAATCTGGAAATAGTTTCGTTTTTGACGAAGAGCTATGGGTGAAAGCCCCATTGCCTGTGGGGACTTCAGGGTGGGTAATATTTGGGGATACTTTTAGGCTCAGGTCTCACCTTGCTCAGAGAGTGTTGTGTGAGTGGGCAGGTTATTAAATAGACAGTGGTTTCACACAGAATATTGTGCATCAACTCATTGTATCGTGCACCTTAAAAAAACGAGCGGTAGGAGCTCCAGTAGATGTTGGTGAATGCATGAGGCTTGGTGGAAAGAGCTTCTGACTGGCGCTCTGGTTAGTAGTTGTCTGTTTCATTCTCCCATGCAACATAATTTTTTTGATGTATTTGTTTTAAATAGCCCTTAACATTTTGCCTCTATACTTAACAGTCTCCACTTCGCCTCTGTATATTTCTTACATTTATCTCATCCTTCCTGCTCACTACTCAAATACACACTTGCCCTGTGATTTCACCTCCTTCTCCTCCAATTCTCTGCCAAGTATATATTGTTTGTGTTTTTATTTATTGTATTTTGTTTCTGTCAGAAGAAAGCCTAGCTGAACATTTATGTAGTTTTGGCCTGGGAAAAAAACTTGGTACCATTGACCCAAAATGGTAACTGAAAAGTACAAAGAAATAAAAATGATAAAAATTAATACTTAAATATCAAATGCCTGATATATGTCAAAAAAGACTCGAAGAAAAATTAAAAGGTGAATGACATGTAGAAAGAACATTTCTTACAGTCAAGTATATAATAGAAATAATAATACTGATTGTTATTCTACAATGTTTTATACTTTACATTGAACATCCACACAGTTTATTCCACAAAGACTTCATACTTGCTTGCTAAGTCACTTCAGTCGTGTCCGACTCTGTGTGACCCCATAGATGGCAGCCCACTAGGCTCCCCGTCCCTGGGATTCTCCAGGCAAGAATACTGGAGTGGGTTGCCATTTCCTTCTCCAATGCATGAAAGTGAAAAGTGAAAGTGAGGTCACTCAGTCATGTCCGACACTTAGTGACCCCATGGACTGCAGCCTACCAGGCTCCTCTATCCATGGGATTTTCCAGACAAGAGTACTGGAGTGGGCTGCCATTGCCTTCTCCGAAGACTTCATAACAGTCCTGCAAAGAAGGTAGAAAGCAAGGTTTCTGAGCACAGGCACTAAGGACAGGTCATTCTTGGTTGTGGGCCACTGCCCTGCTGAGTAGCACCCCCCTGGTCTTTACCTACTGGATGCCAGGAGTCTCCCGACCCCCACCCTCGCCCATATTTTGACAACCAAATGTCTCTAGACATCCCCAGATGTCCCTGGAGGACAGAATCATCACCAGTGGAGAACCACTGCCAGAAAGAAATAGTATCTCCTTTTTCATAAGCTGGGTGAAACTCTAAAAAGTTAATTGTTTTGCCCCAATACACCCCTCCCCTAAATGACCGATAAACCTGACAGTTACAGGACACTGCCATGAATGCTTTGGGTAAAACACTGCTGCTGCTGCTGCTAAGTCGCTTCAGTTGTGTCCGACTCTGTGCGACCCCAGAGACGGCAGCCCACCAGGCTGCACCATCCCTGGGATTCTTCAGGCAAGAACACTGGAGTGGGTTGCCATTTCCTTCTCCAATGCATGAAAGTGAAAAGTGAAAGTGAAGTCGCTCAGTTGTGTCTGACTCTTCGTGACCCCATGGACTACAGCCCACCAGGCTCCTCCGTCCATGGGATTTTCCAGGCAAGAGTACTGGAGTGGGTTGCCATTGCCTTCTCCGGGGTAAAACAGTAACTGCCATCAAATGGATTGACTGTGATTTTTCTAAGCCAGCTGTCTTCTATTACAGACATCTCTGAACTCAACTTTCTTCTCAGTTGATTCAGTCATGACTTCAGGCTTTTTTCTTCCCTCAAAAGAAAAACATGCCATTATAAGCTTCAAGATAGAAATCCACATTGAGAAAATTTTACAGCACATGCCTCACTCCCCCCCCCCACAAGGGAGATTGATTCTATCTTAATTTGTACAGGATTTATTAAAAAAGCTATTGCTCTTACAGCTAATGTACCATCCAGCCTTTATGATCCACCTCTGTCAGACACATAGAAAACACTGAAAGTATTCTCTTTTTATACAAGCAACATAGCAAGAAAGCTAGTCGTATACTGGGAGGTAAAAGCAGAGTTGAAGACACTTTGATTATATGACCAAAAATACTTCCAAATAGACTTGAACTTCTGTTGGAGCTTTGTGAGTTTCCTTAATGATCTGACAGTGTGTGGTCTTATTCAGTGCAATAAATAGCAATTCTTTCTTTCACATTATCAGCTTTCCCCCATGTCTGAAAAAATACTAGATTCTCATGTTAATAATTCTAAACAGACACTTCAAACGATTGATCAACAACTGTGTCTAAGCAGTGTTCTTCCTATTTTCAGACTGCTTCTCAGCAACAACAAAAACAGAAAAATGGAATTGTTTCATGTAATGCATTGCCATCTGTGTACAGACTGATAAGATGCAAAGAGAATATTTGAAAGTCAGGGGAGCAGGGTTACAAAGCATACCTTCCATGATATACACCAGTGACCCCGCATCCCTTCTTTGATGATGCAGCTCTTTGCCATACTCCGCTGGGTACATACAATCCACAGTCTCTTGGATCTGCGACAGCTCCAAGTTCTTCATAAAGTCATTGTCATTGGATCTCCTTTGTGAGATCCTTGGACCTGTGTAAGAGAGAGAAGGCTTATTGGCGCAACTGACAAGCGTTTTCAGTTTGTGAGGTAGAGCAGAGCCAGAAAGTGTCAGGCATAGAACAAAGGCATTTTCTTGTTAGGGATCCAATAATTTCCTGACCAGCCTGAGAAGAGAGTAACTCCATGGAGGCAGGAAAGACCTTGAGAAATATACCTTTAACTATCACTTAATGAATGTGAGACCAACAAATAAGCAAAATTACACAATTCAGTTTTGTTTTAGGACCTTTTTAAACCCAAAGGTCATGGGCAAGCCAGTGGACAAACATTTTAAACTGAAGCTTGCAACTTAGGTAAAGAATGAATAGGAACAAAATACGACAAAATTTTATAGAACACACAGTATTATTTCCATGTTTATATATTATAAAGAATATCATGATGTATTGTACTACACACAATTACAGTAAAAGACAATTACAGTAAAACACAATTTGTTTATTTTTTGGGTGCCTCTCCTAGATGTTAAACTCCATGAAGGCAGGGATCATCTTTATTTTTTTTCTCTAGTATATGCCCAGTGTCTACCATGTCAGTTAAAATACAGGTGTTCAGGAAGTATGTTGGATAAAAAAAAATGATATAGAATTGATACTTAATTAGCTGTTAGGAATAACTGGTATAAATGTGATAGTTGAATATTTATTTCTTCAGTTCAGTCGCTCAGTCATGTCCAACTCTTTGCGACCCCATGAATCGCAGCACGCCAGGCCTCTCTGTCCATCACCATCTCCCGGAGTTCACTCAGACTCATGTCCATCGAGTCCGTGATGCCATCCAGCCATCTCATCCTCTGTCGTCCCCTTCTTCTCCTGCCCCCAATCCCTCCCAGCATCACAGTCTTTTCAAATGAGTCAACTCTTTGGATGAGGTGGCCAAAGTACTGGAGCTTCAGCTTTAGCATCATTCCTTCCAAAGAAATCCCAGGGTTGATCTCCTTCAGAATGGACTGGTTGGATCTCCTTGCAGTCCAAGGGACTCTCAAGAGTCTTCTCCAGCACCACAGTTCAAAAGCATCAATTCTTCGGCGCTCAGCCTTCTTCACAGTCCAACTCTCACATCCATACATGACCACTGGAAAAACCATAGCCTTGACTAGACGGACCTTAGTCGGCAAAGTAATGTCTCTGCTTTTGAATATACTATCTAGGTTGGTCATAACTTTTCTTCCAAGGAGTAAACGTCTTTTAATTTCATGGCTGCAATCACCATCTGCAGTGATTTTGGAGCCCCCCAAAATAAAGTCTGACACTGTTTCCACTGTTTCCCCATCTATTTCCCATGAAGTGATGGGACTGGATGCCATGATCTTCGCTTTCTGAATGTTGAGCTTTAAGCCAACTTTTTCGCTCTCCTCTTTCACTTTCATCAGGAGGCTTTTTAGCTTCTCTTCACTTTCTGCCATAAGGGTGGTGTCATCTGCATATCTGAGGTTATTGATATTTCTCCCGGCAGTCTTGATTCCAGCTTGTGCTTCTTCCAACCCAGCGTTTCTCATGATGTACTTTGCATGTAAGTTAAATAAGCAAGGTGACAATATACATCCTTGACGTACTCCTTTTCCTATTTGGAACCAGTCTGTTGGTCCATGTCCAGTTCTAACTGTTGCTTCTTGACCTGCATACAGATTTCTTAAGAGGCAGGTCAGGTGATCTGGTTTTCCCATCTCTTTCGGAATTTTCCACAGTCTATTGTGATCCACACAGTCAAAGGCTTTGGCATAGTCAATAAAGCAGAAATAGATGTTTTTCTGAAAGTCTCTTGCTTTTTCCATGATCCAGCAGATGTTGGCAATTTGATCTCTGGTTCCTCTGCCTTTTCTAAAACCAACTTGAACATCAGGAAGTTCATGGTTCACATATTGCTGAAGCCTGGCTTGGAGAATTTTGAGCATTACTTTACTAGCATGTGAGATGAGTGCAATTGTGCGGTAGTTTGAGCATTCTTTGGCATTGCCCTTCTTTGAGATTGGAATGAAAACTGACCTTTTCCAGTCCTGTGGCCACTGCTGAGTTTTCCAAATTTGCTGGCATATTGAGTGCAGCACTTTCACTGCATCATCTTTCAGGATTTGAAATAGCTCAACTGGAATTCCATCACCTCCACTCGCTTTGTTCGTAGTGATGCTTTCTAAGGCCCACTTGACTTCACATTCCAGGATGTCTGACTCTAGATTAGTGATCACATCATCATGATTATCTGGGTCGTGAAGATCTTTTTTGTACAGTTCTTCTGTGTATTCTTGCCACCTCTTCTTAATATCTTCTGCTCTGTTAGGTCCAGACCATTTCTGTTCTTTATCGAGCCCATTTTTGCATGAAATATTCCCTTGGTATCTCTAATTTTCTTGAAGAGATCTCTAGTCTTTCCCATTCTGTTGTTTTCCTCGATTTCTTTGCATTGATCGCTGAAGAAGGCTTTCTTATCTCTTCTTGCTATTCTTTGAAACTCTGCATTCAGATGCTTATATCTTTCCTTTTCTCCTTTGCTTTTTGCCTCTCTCCTTTTCACAGCTAAAGGCCTCCCAAGACAGCCATTTTGCTTTTTTGCATTTTTTTTCCATGGGGATGTTCTTGATCCCTGTCTCCTGTACAATGTCATGAACCTCTGTCCATAGTTCATCAGGCATTCTGTCTATCAGATCTAGGCCCTTAAATCTATTTCTCACTTCCACTGTATAATCATAAGGGATTTGATTTAGGTCATCCATGAATGGTCTAGCGGTTTTCCCTAATTTCTTCAATTTAAGTCTGAATTTGGCAATAAGGAGTTCATGATCTGAGCCACAGTCGGCTCCCTGTCTTGTTTTTGTTGACTGTACAGAGCTTCTCCATCTTTGGCTGCAAAGAATAGAATCAATCTGATTTCGGTGTTGACCATCTGGTGATGTCCATGTGTAGAGTCTTCTCTTGTGTTGTTGGAAGAGGGTGTTTGCTGTGATCAGTGCATTTTCATGGCAAAACTCTATTAGTCTTTGCCCTGCTTCATTCCACATTCCAAGGCCAAATTTGCCTGTTACTCCAGGTGTTTCTTGACTTCCTACTTTTGCATTCCAGTCCCCTATAATGAAAAGGACATCTTTTTTGGGTGTTAGTTCTAAAAGGTCTTCTAGGTCTTCATAAAACCGTTCAACTTCAGCTTCTTCAGTGTTACTGGTTGGGGCATAGACTTGGATTACTGTGATATTGAATGGTTTGCCTTGGAAATGAACAGAGATCATTCTATTGTTTTTGAGATTGCATCCAAGTACTGCATTTCGGACTCTTTTGTTGACCATAATGGCTACTCCATTTCTTCTGAGGGATTCCTGCCCACAGTAGTAGATGTAATGGTCATCTGAGTTAAATTCACCCATTCCAGTCCATTTTAGTTCGCTGATTCCTAGAATGTCGACATTCACCCTTGCCATCTGATGTTTGACCACTTCCAATTTGCCTTGATTCATGGACCTGACATTCCAGGTTCCTATGCAGTATTGCTCTTTACAGCATCAGATCTTGCTTCATTCACCAGTCACATCCACAACTGGGTATTGTTTTTGCTTCGGCTCCATCCCTTCATTCTTTCTGGAGTTATTTCTCCACTGATCTCCAGTAGCATATTGGGCACCTAATGACCTGGGGAGTTCCTCTTTTGGTATACTACCATTTTGCCTTTTCATGCTGTTCATGGGGTTCTCAAAGCAAGAATACTGAAGTGGCTTGCCATTCCCTTCTCCAGTGGACCACATTCTGTCAGGCCTCTCCGTGACCCACCCATCTTGGGTTGCCCCGCAGGCATGGCTTGGTTTCATTGAGTTAGACAAGGCTGTGTTCCTAGTGTGAGTAGATTGACTAGTTTTCTGTGAGTATGGTTTCAGTGTGTGTGCCCTCTGATGCCCTCTTGCATCACTTACCATCTTACTTGGGTTCTTCAAGCAGCTTAAATTGAGGTAACCAGGCCGACAGGCAGATAGAACTCTATTGAGCAAGTTGTTTTACACAACATGGCCTAGACATGGGATCAAAGAGGTAGTCGGTGGGGAACATGTTTACAAATTTTCTGAGAATCCGTGGTTCACAGGACAGTTTTTCAGAACTTGAAAGAGGGTGGTCATTTAATTGATTGTGATAAGAAATGCCAGATGACTTCCTGGGATATAAAAATCAAAGTAAAGAGAAAGGAGAACTACTGTGTGAGGAGCTGCGCAGTGTTGTCAGAGTAGTCAGAAACCGATGGGACAAATCAAAAGACCTTAGCAACACAGGGCAAGCAACACATCTAGAATTTTATATTAAACATCTTAGTTTGGAAAGCATCTGGCTACAAGCCGGTCTTTATCCTCATTTGCTTAAAGAGTGGCTTTCAGGGAAGCAACCTGCCGTGAACACTGACTACCGCGTCCGCACTCCCCAGTTGCCTGACTTCCACTCTCGACCTCAGTCCAGCTGTTCCAGCCTTCACACAGGATGTTTTGTAATGATTTGGTTCTAAGTTAATAAAAAGGTGCACATCAAAATGAAAACCATGTGAAATTTATTCACGTGAAAAATATACTTACAATGGACTGTTGTGAGGCCATTAAATTCTTTATGAAGAGTGTTAATGACATAGGATGAATTATTATACTATTTTAAGTGAAAAAGCAGGATCCGGAATTGTTTTCAGAATATGAAAGTATGTGTGTGTGAAATGTAAAGAAAATAGGCTTTCACATTAAATATATTTGAGTCCCAATCCTAGTCCTGACATGTGTTAACCGGTGAGCAGGTTGTTTTACCTTTCTAAACTTTCATTTTGTGATCTGTAAAATGGTATTAAAAATTACCAGCCACCAACAGGGGCGTGAAAAGATGGTCAACATCTCTAGCCATTAGGGGAATGCAAATTAAATCCACGATGGATGCCACCCCCATGGCTATCAGAATGTCCATCACCAAAAAGACAGGAGATAGCAAATGCTGGTTTGAATGCAGATGAAAGGGAACTCTTGTGCACTGTGGGTGGGAATGTAAATTGGTACTGTTACTATGAAAAACAGAATGGTGATTCCTCAAAAAATTAAAACTAGCACTACCGTGTGGTCCAGCCATTCACCTCTGTGAATATATCCAAAGAAGTGAAAACAATTACTGGAAACAATATCCGCATTACCATGCCCATAGCAGAATCGTTTGCAGTCGCCAAGACCTGAAAACAACCTAAGCATGCCTGATGAATGAATGGATAAAGAAGTTGTGGCGTGCATAGATATAGATACGCAGTGGAATATAATTTAGCTCTAAAAAATGAGAAAATCACCATTTGTAACAACATAGATGAATCTTGAAGGCATTATGCTAGGTGAAATACATCAAGCTCAGTTCAGTTCAGTCACTCAACCGTGTCTGACTGTTTGCGACCCCATGAATTGCCAGGCCTCTCTGTCCATCACCAACTCCTGGAGTTCACTCAAACTCACGTCCATCGAGTCGGTGATGCCATCCAGCCATCTCATCCTCTGTCATCCCCTTCTCCTCCTGCCCCCAGTCCCTCCCAGCATCAGAGTCTTTTCCAATGAGTCAACTCTTCCCATGAGGTGGCCAAAGTACTAGAGTTTCAGCTTTAGCATCAGTCCTTCCAAAGAACATCCAGGACTGATCTCCTTTAGAATGGTCTGGTTGGATCTCCTTGCAGTCCAAGGGACTCTCAAGAGTCTTCTCCAACACCACAGTTCAAACGCATCAATTCTTTGGCACTCAGCTTTCTTCACCAGTCCAACTCTCACATCCATACATGACCACTGGAAAAACCATAGCCTTGACTAGATGGACCTTAGTCGGCAAAGTAATGTCTCTGCTTTTCAATATGCTGTCTAGGTTGGTCATAACTTTCCTTCCAAGCAGTAAGTGTCTTTTAATTTCATGGCTTCAGTCACCATCTGCAGTGATTTTGGAGCCCCCCAAAATAAAGTCTGACACTGTTTCCACTGTTTCCCCATCTATTTCCCATGAAGTGATGGGACTGGATGCCATGATCTTCGCTTTCTGAATGTTGAGCTTTAAGCCGACTTTTTTGCTCTCCTCTTTCACTTTCATCAAGAGGCTTTTTAGTTCCTCTTCACTTTCTGCCGTAAGGGTGGTGTCATCTGCATATCTGAGGTTATTGATATTTCTCCCGGCAATCTTGAAACACAATCCAGCTTGTGTTTCTTCCAGCCCAGCGTTTCTCATGATGTACTCTGCATATAAGTTAAATAAGCAGGGTGACAATATACAGCCTTGACGTACTCCTTTTCCTATTTGAAGCCAGTCTGTTGTTCCATATCCAGTTCTAACTGTTGCTTCCTGACCTGCATATAGATTTCTCAAGAGGCAGGTCAGGTGATCTGGTATTCCCATCTCTTTCGGAATTTTCCACAGTTTATTGTGATCCACACAGTCAAAGGCTTTTGCATAGTCAGTAAAGCAGAAATGGATGTTTTTCTGGAACTCTTTTGGTTTTTCGATGATCCAGCAGATGTTGGCAATTTGATCATTCTCTATGATCTCACTTTATGTGGAGTCTAATTTTAAAAAAACTCATAGAAGAGATCAAATTTATGGTTATGAGAGGTGGTATGTGGGGGGAGGAAGAATTTGAGAAAAGATGGTCAAAAGGTACAAACTTTCAGTTGTAAGATAAATAAGTACTAGTGACATAATGTACGGAATAATGACTATACTTAAGTACCATATAATACATAAGAAAGTTGAGAGTGGATCCTAAGAGTTCTCACTACAAGGGTAATTTAACTTTTTTTTCTTTTTATTTTACCTACATGAGATGATGGATGTTAACTAAAATTATTGTGATAATCATTTCCCAATATGTGAATCAAACCATCATGCTGTTTTGTACAGTTTAAATACATACGGTGATATATGTCAATTTTTTCTTGATAAAAGTGGAAAAAATATGTGAAGAATGGTACAAGTACAGTGTTACTCTGAGTAAATGATGGGCAAAAAGGTGGTGGTAGTAACTGCAGTTGGGGTAACCGGAAGAGTAGTATTAGAGTGTACAGTCATGACTTGGAACAGTATCAGAAGGAAATAAGTAAAATGTTGGCATAGGTTGCCTTTGATGACATAATTATATATTTTTTTCTTTATTCATTTCTCTATAAAATTTTCTAGAATGGGCATGCTGTGTTTTTTTTTTTTTTAATATGGAAAACTCTTACCAAAAGTAGTTTCTGAAAAGTGACTGCTATGATGAAAAGTAAGAATAATAATATTCTGCTCATTTAAATAATGACTTAGATACTTCGTACTGGTTGGCTGCTACTGGTATATTCAGTACTACTCTTTTCAGTAGATTCTCTTTCACATGGCCTGTGTCTAAATGCTAATGATAGGAATTTTCACTTAATGAACAGATAATGATGGATTGCCCAGTGGTTAGGGGCTTCAGAATAGACTCTTAAAAAATCTTTTTTTGTGAGAGTTTCACTTTAGTTGGACAGAACAATTTAGCTACATGTTTCCTTTAATGTTTTTTTTTTGTAAATTCCAGCTTGCTAAAACTTTATTTCTCCTGAGGCAAAGAGTTGTTTCCCTTGAGTATTCAACACAAGATGTAAAACTTTGTCCCCATTTATGATTTTCATAAGATCTCCTTTCTTCCCCATTCTTATTTCTGTTTTCCCAGGTGCCTGATATTTTTGTGTGTGTTTGTGTGTAATTTTCAAAACAAAAATTGAATCCGTACTGTATTATGGCTTAAGCATTGTGCAGCGGCGGGTTGTGAAAATGTGGAGTGACTTTCCGTGACTCCTGTTCCATCTTTGCCTCTGCCCTCCTTTGTTCAGGGTCAGGGGGGTCAGGGGAGGCAGAAGAGGGAGCCAAAGCAAACCTCAGGCATCACTGCCATTGCCTTCCCAGTACTTTGTTCTCAGGTTTGTTGTTCAGTTATTTACTTTTTGTCTGTTGACCTTTCTTTCTCTTGTTACTGAAATAACTCCTGGACTGTGCCCTGGTGGCATGAAGAAGGCGTGCTCCTCTGCAGGCGTTGTCCTCTGCATGGCGCTTGGTGGGCTGGTCTTCAGGGATCCCGAGGAGGATGGCACTGTTGGTGGGACGTTCATGGTCCAGTTACTGGCAGAACCCAGAGGCATGCCTGTTGCCTCCTTAGCCTGTGGGGTCAGGTGTGTGGCGAGGCCTTTATTGTGTGATGGTATGTTTAGAAGAAGTAGACCCCAATCTAAGTCATAATGATTTGTATTATTTATTAAACTCATACAGAAAGCATAGCTTTGAATAAAACTGTCTAAAGCATGGTGTGTGGATCCTGTTTTGTTTCTTTAGTTACCTAGACAGGAAACTGTTGATATTACAATTTAATCATTTATAAATTTGCCATCCTTTGAGTACTGTAGTGAAATGTGTAACATTTCACAGTTCTGGAAGGTTTGTCATATTCAAGTCTTACAATAGCATTGTGAGGGAGGAAAGATATGAAATTTCTGCTCCATGAACTCAGCAGAGAAATTGGAAGATGAGAGAGGTAGTCATTGGCTTGACTTGAGGTCTTATGTCTTCTTGTCTTTATGCTTTGGATGGTTTTTGAGTTGCTTTAGAATGTGTTGTGAAATTGGAACTCGCGTTTTCCTTTATACTTAAACATTGTTGTTTTAAATGGTTGGGAAATTTGCACCACCTCGGATGAGGTCTTGGCGATACTTGGGGAAGGCCATACTCTTAACTGGGTCTTATTCCCAGGCAGGGCCGGGGCAGCAAGCAGAACCCTTGTGGAGCTGTCTGAGTGCCAACATCAGCGTCCCTCCCCATGACGCTGGTTTCCGCCTCTCTCCACTGTTGTCCCAGACCCAGACTGCCATTGCCATCTGCACCTTCATGCACTGGTTACTTTTGTGACAGAGTAGAATGCATTTGAGCCTAAGATCTCTGAAATTTTTCCTGGGGACTGGAGACATTTGATCCAGTAGAGAAATTATTCAGACATTCCTTCACTCCCATTGGAATTTGTGCAAGCTCCAAATATCTCAGTCCCTCCCCCCCGCAAAAAAAAATCTAGATGTGAATGTTCTATTAGTTTAAATCCCCTGAGGGAATACAGGGATTCTTTAGAGTTGATGCTTTGTTCAGGACATTTTTATAGTAGCTATCTAAAAATGTGTATACTTATTTCTGCCAGAGATAACTTTTTTTCCTTTCACCAGTTAAAATTGGTTTCCTGCTAAAGTGTTTTGCCTGCTGCAGGTGTCTTTTGTAAGACATGATTTATGCATTTGATTTATGGACATTACACACATATAAAGTACCAAATATTTTGAGGAAGAATGGAACATAATTTCAGTGCAGATATTTTAACCCATGTTTATTATTCAAGAAATTCTTTGTATAAAATAAAAATAAAAAATAAAAAAAAATGAGACACACACAAAAAAATATGAAAAAAAAATAATCTAATTTTTAAAGATAATTTTATTTACTCAGTTAGTTTTGGCTGGGCTGGGTCTTCATTGCCGCGCGGACTTTTTCCTCTAGTTGCAGAGAGGGGGTGCCATCGCCTAGTTGTGGTGCGCTGCCTGCTCATTGCAGTGGCTTCTCTCTTGCGGAGCCCAGGCTGTAGGGTGTCGGGCTTCAGTAGTTGTGACTCCCCGGCTCTAGCGCACAGGCGCAGTAGTTGTGGCGCACGGGCCTAGTTGCCCCATGGCATGTGGGATCCTCCCGGATCAGGGATCAAACCTGTGTCTTCTGCATTGGCAGGCAGATTACTTACCACTGAGCCACCAGGGAAGGCTGGTTAACCTAATTTTAATATGGCATTGCTTTGAAACAGTCAAGGGAAATCCAGCTAAAATCAGGGGGGTGTGTATTATGGAAGATGTTAAGCAATAGACAGTACTGTTTTCAAACATTAAGTTAATCAAAATGATTAGTTAACCAAATGTTTTCATACCAAGGTTCTGATCGTATCAGATAAATAAAACACACAGATCTGTAATTCGTGCATTAACCAATATGCAAATGGTACAGCCAGGATAATTACTAAAGTACTTAGAAACAGTTTTGTTTATAAAAACAAAAAAAGTCTTCATAAAGTCTAATAGATACAGGGCTTGTGGGAGGTTTTATGTTTTGTGGGCACAGCTGGAGTGAGTGATTCTGCAAATGGATGTGGGCCCCCAGATTCAGGTGAATATGAGAGGGTTTTTATTTGGGGCAGTCAGGGTGCAGGATGGTTGGAGGTGGGGAGAAAGTCACCCAGAAAGACGTAGGCTCTCATGAGAAACTGCTCTCACAGCCTGGTCTCAGCTTTGCCTGTCTTTGCTGTGTGATCTTGGACAAAGCACTGGTTTTGATGACCCCAGTTTATTTAAAATTTGAAGATTCAGCTAGATTCTGACTTTTACATTGGAGTGCTAGAATTCCCCCATATGTGAGGTGGTGGGTCAAGAAGTGTGAAGTAACATGATAAACATATTTCTTAAAGATTTAGGCAAAGACAGTGATTTTTGTATGAACATAACCCTTATTATAGAGCAAAATACAAAAATTACATGTAACTTTAAGGTCAACTAAACATAAAAATTGTCCCTCTTACATAGTCTGTGCACCGCCAGAGTTTTGGATGGCTATATTTACTCTCTTCGCCAATAGGAATCCTCCCTAATAGGGAGGAGATATTAGAATGATACTTGATATCTTTGCCAGTTGCTAGATGAGATCTAAAATCTTCTCTCACTCTTAGTGTATACCATTTCTCTTATAAGAACCGATCATGATCACCTTTCCTTGTCAGTTGCCTAGGGTTTTCGTTCTGCTGCTGTTGTTTTTGACTTAGAATAGGCAGAATAATTCCTACTATATTGGAAGACATGGACTCATTTGTGTCTTTCATTCTGCAATATCCGTTTTGGACTTTTATTAAGTCCATTTTCTTCATTGTATGTTTAACTCTTGTTAGTATTTTGAGTAGATAATGCATTCATATGGTTTCAAGTTCAAATGGTAAGAAAGGGTATATGGTGACCAGTGTACTTCCCATCCTCGCCACCCAGGTCCTCCTCCTGGAGTCAGTTGCTATGACTATTTATTTTGAAGCCTTCGAGTGATATTTTGTGTATATATTTGATATGTTAACAAATAGGCATCTATCTCCTTCCCTCCCTCTCCTTTAGACAGATGATATTATACAATATAGGTAAGTCCGATCCCTTTCTTCTTTCTTTTAGCAATTAGATTTGGATTTTCTTTTTAAAGTCCTGAAGGCTGAACATCAAACTGTTAAAACTAGTTATCTCTGAAGGATGTGGTCAAGGAAGCTTGCTTGTACTTCCTTGCTCCCTCCCTCCGCCTCTTCCTTCCTATCTAACTTGAATGTACTTCTGTATCATTCGAATCTCTTTTAAGGGACTATATTGGTTTTATAAGAGGGAAAGTCTTTTTTGAAGAAAGAAATAGCATAAGGTAAATAAGTTCATGCAAACAGGTGTAAATCAGTTATTTGGTCCTTCTAATAGCTCCTTAAGGCTTGGGACCTGAGGGAGTAGTAATATGGGTAGGGAGAGCTTTCTGAGCTGGGCAAGGGAGCACTCTGAAAGAATCCCCCAGTAACATTCTCATACTTTTGCTCAAGGGGTTGAGGAAAGTGAGCCTGTGTGGAACTTCCTTCTCTAGGAAGTTCATCCCCCATGTGACCCACACCTTTGCAGATGTGACTTGTGTTCAGGACGTGCCTGTGTGGTGCGTGCAGGTGGCGCCCTGGAGCAGGAGGGGCACTCAGAGCCTGGGAGGAAGGTGGTGTCCTCAGCTCAGGCTCCACAGGAAGCAAGCAGTTGTCACCCAGCAGATGGAGCCAGGCTGTGGCAGAAGGTGGAGGAGGTGGGAGAGGCCCGGGTTAGTTTTAGGTCTCTCCAGCGGGTGGGGTGTTTGACCCAGAAGTAATGTGGCTGAGACCACAGGGAAAGAAGAGAGACGAATTTGTCAGTCACAGGGCTTGTGGCAACAGTGCACCTCATTTTAAGGAATTGAAAACATGTTCCAGAGTCTTCTGTCAGCTTTGCCCTGTGGTTTGACAGCATCACACTAGCGGTGCGCTGCTCAGTGGGGAGCACACAGGAGAAGGAGCCCAGTGTTGGAGCCCTGCTCTGGCCTGTGACCTTGAGCACTGGGCCTTACTTCCAGGCCCTCAGTCCTCACCTGTCAACAGGCATTCTTAATCCTTTTGATAGGATTGCTTGGATTTCAATGAGTGTATAGTCTAAAAAGCTTAGGTCCTAGTGCAGTTCAGTTCAATCACCCAGTCGTGTACAACTCTTTGTGACCCCATGAATCACAGCACATCAGACCTCCCTGTCCATCACCAACTCCCGCAGTCCACCCAAACCCATGTCCATCGAGTCGGTGATGCCATCCAACCATCTCATCCTCTATCGCCCTCTTCTCCTCCTATCCCCAATCTTTCCCAGCATCAGGGTCTTTTCAAATGAGTCAGCTCTTCGCATCAGGTGGCCAAAGTACTGGAGTTTCAGCTTTAGCATCATTCCTTCCAAAGAACACCCAGGACTGATCTCCTTCAGAATGGACTGGTTGGATCTCCTTGCAGTCCAAGGGATTCTCAAGAGTCTTCTCCAACACCACAGTTCAAAAGCATCAATTCTTCAGTGCTCAGCTTTCTTTATAGTCCAACTCTCACATCCATACATGACCACAGGAAAATCCATAGCCTTGACTAGACGGACCTTTGTTGACAAAGTAATGTCTGCTTTTTAATATGCTGTCTAGGTTGGTCATAACTTTCCTTCCAAGGAGCAAGCATCTTTTAATTTCATGGCTGCAGTCACCATCCGCAGTGATTCTGGAGCCCAGAAAAATAAAGTCAGCCACTGTTTCCACTGTTTCCGCATCTATTTGCCATGAAGTGATGTTTACTAGGTCCTAGTAAACTCTCATTAATATTAGCTAGAAGATAGAGCAGGAAGGTGAGCGAGCAAGTAAGTAATGGACCTTCCATCTCACACATAGGGCAGAAATGTGCTGAGAAGGGACCCTGGACTCTTGATCCCGCTTAGTTCTCTGCTTAAACCATCTGAAAATTCAGTGCTCTTCACTGTCATTTATAGGTCACATGGTCCTCATCCTGGCCTGGAAGCCATAGCATCAGGCTCCGTCTGGCAGATTGGTTTTTTCAGAAAACTACATGTGCACTTTATTTCAGCTCTGTGGACATACAGGTTCGCACTTGGGCATAGCGAGAAGTTAGATGGCTCTTAACATCCTAGTCTCTAAGGTACCGATAGTGTAGAGCTCGGCTAATAATAACAGCATCTTACAGAAGACTGATTTTCTAGTTATCAATACTTTAACACTTAGTGATGCTCTGATACTTTCGTAATCGGTATTTATGCTCGATGAAATAACACAGTTCTTATTGTTACTCTCTCATGTCTATGAATGATGACGTGGCTTTCGAAAGCTGAGGTTAAATCCACAAGCGCTGTGGTGCAGTAATTACTTCTATGATCCTTCACATGGTCTGAGAAGTGTTTAAGGTCCAGATGCCCCCAGGATTAGTTTTACACTTATTTTCTGGTTTCTTTAGGGTTAGGCTTATTTTTTTTAAAGGAAGAATGCATTTTAACTACTGTATGTTAGGTAGTTAAACTACCTGTCTACACTGGAGTGTAGCAGCAGAGGCAGCTGCGACCAGTTTGATGTCATGTGTCAACAGCCTGAAAATCCCTGCAGGAGATCCTGGCAAGCAGAAGGTAGTGATTTTACAAGAGAAGATTAAACAGGGGAGGAGCTTCCATGGCACGGAGCAGATAATCGGCTCTTGCATCATGGGTTCTCTGCCAGAAATCAAGCACGAATGCCTTTGGGTTCTCAGGCCCCACTTGCAATGCTGGTTTCTGCAGGGAAAGATGAGATGAAATAAAAGGCATGTGCTCTTTGTTCTTCCATGCCTTTCCCCCAATCTGACATCTTTCCAGCCTACTGCTACTCCCACAATGCTCTAACTCACTTTTCTTCCCCCTCAGATCTCAGATCTCAGATTTCTTTGTCTTAAGCCATAGCACTTGTTTTGCAGAAAAATAGTAACTTACTTAAAAAATAACAGCTTCATAACAGCTTCACAAGTAGTTTTGTCTTTACTGGACACAGTGGAAACTGGGGAAGTTAAAAAAACTTGTCCACGGTCACATGGCAGGAACTCATAAAATGAACATTGGAACCCAAGTGTACATATCTCCAAAACTTTTGTTCTTAATTTTAATTTTACCATAACAATAGCTGCCATTGGTTGAAGGTATGTTCCCAGAACCACCACATAGAAAAACAACTTTCTTAAAGAATCATGGTTCGCATTGCCCCAATAATGATGTATAAAGTTCATGTAATTAACTCTTGATGTGATTGCTGAATAGGACACAACATCACTTCTAGGTATTCTTGCCAAAATTGCATAACTTTAATCATGAAAACATCTGAGAAACCCAAACTGAGAGATATTCTACAGAATAACTGTTTTTATTCAATAGTATCAAGGTCATAATGGCAAGGAAAGATTGGGGAATTACCATATATTGGAGGAGATTAAGGAGATTGTGGGAATAGAAAGAGGAGATTGGGGGGAAATTGGTGAAATTCAAGTATGATCTGTTTTTAAGTTAATGATATAGCAATGTTAATTTCTTGATTTTGATAGCTACTATGATTAAGTTAATACAGGAAAAATGTTGTGAAGGATATACCTCAGTTTTCTGTTCTATTTAACTTCTATATAAATCTACAATTATATCAAAATAAAAAATATTTTAAGCCATCTGAGATCAATATTATATATTCTCTGTTTAGAGATGAAGCAACAAAAATTTCAACTGTTAGGTAACTCACCTAAGATCATACAAATGGTCGTTAGTGTTAGTGAAAGAATGAGAAAGAATTCTAACTCAGTCTTGGAGATTTCCAAAGCTCATTTTAATCACATGCTTTATGGCTGCCTCATGTTTAAGTATGTGTGTTCAAAACATTAGCTAAACTCCATCCCCATTAGACAGCCCTTATACTAGGAGGGGAAAAAAAAAGCAGCAACTTTGTGCCTATTGAAAAAAAGCTGTGCATATATTTCATTCAGTTCAGTTCAGTTCAGTCGCTCAGTCGTGTCCGACTCTTTGCGACCCCATGAATCGCAGCACGCCAGGCCTCCCTGTCCATCACCAACTCCCGGAGTTCACTCAGACTCACGTCCATCGAGTCCGTGATGCCATCCAGCCATCTCATCCTGGGCCGTCCCCTTCTCCTCCTGCCCCCAATCCCTCCCAGCATCAGAGTCTTTTCCAATGAGTCAACTCTTCCCATGAGGTGGCCAAAGTACTGGAGTTTCAGCTTTAGCATCATTCCTTCCAAAGAAATCCCAGGGCTGATCTCCTTCAGCATGGACTGGTTGGATCTCCTTGCAGTCCAAGGGACTCTCAAGAGTCTTCTCCAACACCACAGTTCAAAAGCATCAATTCTTCGGCGCTCAGCCTTCTTCACAGTCCAACTCTCACATCCATACATGACTACTGGAAAAACCATAGCCTTGACTAGACGGACCTTAGTTGGCAAAGTAATGTCTCTGCTTTTGAATATACTATCTAGGTTGGTCATAACTTTTCTTCCAAGGAGTAAGTGTCGTTTAATTTCATGGCTGCAGTGATTTTGGAGCCCCAAAAAATAAAGTCAGCCACTGTTTCCCCATCTATTTCCTATGGAGTGATGGGACCAGATGCCATTACTATTATAAAATTACATGATAATTTTGTGTGTATATATGGAGCAATATTAATAGAGAATTTTATACTTAAGGGAATTTTAAATCAAAGTTACATAGTTATATAAATTTTTACCAACAAAAATGAAAACTATTCATTATAAAGCTGTTCTTATTTTTTTCAAATAATTTCTACATCCTACATCTCCAAATTAAAAATATCATGTTTCTGTCTCTTCTTGCTACCCAGCTCTCTCAAACTTTTTTCTATAAATGTCATTGGCACAGTGAAGCTAATACTGTTTAATGCAAAAGAGCCAAGAAGAAAGCTATATTTTTGTCTTATTAAAAGATTGATATTTGGGGGGAAAAAATGGATAGATTGTTTTAAAACTTCAAGCCAAATAGGAGAATGCAAAAAAAAAAAAAAAATCCTCTGTAAGTTTAAAAAATCTTGATAAAATATAATTACAGTGGAAGTCTTTTTAAACTTTGAAAGAAAAAAAGAAGTGGATCAGTTGGCTTTGTTCAAGTCTAAATAATTTAGTGATAAATTCTGGATAATTCTTTGATGTATAGATTTGTGGCAGTATTCTAGTGCTAAAGATCTCACTTGAGGTTGCTTACTTTCTGAGCCTCCATGTCCTCAGCTGCAAAATGGGTACAATAAACTTACCCAAAAATTTTGCTTAAAGAATTGGATAATTTTATAGTTTATATACCTTCACATAAGAGATTTAAACATTCGGTGTTTTTTTTTTTCTTATTAAGGATCTGTTGTACTGCTGATTGTAACCCCTGAAGTTAGCTTGTTTCTAAAGACTTTGACCTTTGTTATTTTGATTTACATGTGTTAGGTGTTTCAAAGAAAGTCAGAAAACAAATTTCTCTTTGCCAAGACATTACAGCAACCAGTATCTTGTGGTACTATTTTTTAATAGTATGTAATTCCTTGTGGCTGTTTGATAAAAGCAGAAGCTCATACAATGAAGCCCAGAGTGGCAGACCGATAAAATTTAGTTTGGTGAAACCAGAGCTATTTCCGGGGGTGCTTTCAGAGGAACTCTTAGCTTGGATCTGTCTGCTAAATTTAGTCTGTCAGCTTGACAGTTTCTCCTCTCAGTTTCTGTTGATAATAGAGGACATGGAGGTGTGTCTGAGGGTTTTTAGTGGGGAGAGGGAAAGTATGTGTATTGGGGGAGGACATCCACTTTTAAAATAGCTATTTATTTCTATGTATTTATTATAGCCTTTTATTGATAAGATATATGTCTGAATCCACCAGAAGCTAACAAAACATAGTAAATTAACTATACTTTAATTGATCAATTAAAGTGCTTAGTTATCAATTAAGTGCTTAGTTATACTAGACGCTATTAATGATTAATTCCACTCCATTCATTCATTCATTCAACAGATATTTATTGAAAGCCTATGCTGTGCTAGATGTTATAGTAGTCCTTTGAAAGTTTTAGGTACGACTATTTATTTCTACTCAAGTTTGGAGTATTTCAGAATAAAAATTTTCCATTAGTTCACAGATACTTCTTGGGACTTCCCTGATGGCTTAGATGGTAAAGCATCTGCCTACGATGTGGGAGACCCGGATTCAATCCCTGGGTTGGGAAGATCCCCTGGGGAAGGAAATGGCAACCCACTCCAGTACCCTTGCCTGGAAAATCCCATGGACGGAGGATCCTGTTAGGCTATAGTCCATGGGGTGGCGAAGAGTCGGACACAACTGAGTGACTTCACTTTCACTTTTCACTTCTTTGAGTATTATGGGTCGTATGCGTAATAGATTGAAAGGGGGCAGATAAAGCTTGCCAGTGATGTCTTTGCTAGAGTATATGTTGTTGCTAAGTCACTCGGTCACGTCCAGCTCTTTGAGACCTCATGGATTGCAGCACTCCAGACTTCCTGTTCTTCACTGTCTCCCAGAATTTGCTCAAACTCAGTTCCGTTGAGTCAGTGATTCCATCCAGCCATCTCATCCTCTGTCACCCTCTTCTGCCCTCAATCTTCCCCAGCACCAGGGCCCTTTCCAATGAGTCAGCTCTTTGTATCAGGTGGCCAAAGTATTGCAGCTTCAGCTTCAGCATCAGTCCTTCCAGTGAATATTCAGGATTGATTTCCTTCAGGATTGACTGGTTTGATCTCCTTGTAGTCCAGGGGACTCTAAAGAGTCTTCTGCAATACCACAGTTTGAAAGCATCAATTCTTTGGCGCTCTTTATTCTTCTCTGTGGTCCAACTCTCACATCTGTACATGACTACCGGAAAAACCATGGCTTTGACTATATGCACCTTTGTCAGCAAAGTGATGTCTCTGCTTTTTAATATGCTTTCTAGGTTCATCATATCTTTCCTTCCAAGGAGCAAGTGTCTTTTAAAAAATTTGCTGTCTGCACTGGTTGGGATCCAAAGAAAATAAAGTCTGTCACTATTTCCCCATCTGTTTGCCATGACATGATGGGACCAGATGTCGTGATCTTCATTTTTTGAATGTTGAGTTTTAAGCCAGCTTTTTCACTCTCCTCTTTTACCTTTATCAAGAGGCCTTTTGGTTCCTTTTCACTTTCTGCCATCGTGCTGTGCTTAGTTGCTCAGTCATGTCCCTCTCTGAGACCCCATGCACTGTAGCCCACCAGGCTCCACTGTCCATGGGAATTCTCCAGGCAAGCATACTGGAGTGGGTTGCCATGCCCTCCTCCAGGGGATCTTCCCAACCCAGGAATCGAACCTAGGTCTCACACATTACAGGTGAAAACTCTACTGTCTGAGCCACCAGGGACACCCCTGCCATTAGGGTGGTGTCACCTGTATATCTGAGGTTGTTAATATTTCTCCTGGCAATCTTGCTTCCAGCTTGTAATTCATCCAGCTTGGCATTTTGCATGATGTGCTCTGCATGCAAGTTAAATAAGCAGAGTGACAATATACAGCCTTGCCGTACTCTTTTCCCAATTTGGAACCAGTCCGTTGTTCCACGTCCAGTTCTAAGTGTTGCTTCTTGACCTGCTTACAGGTTTTGCAGGAGGCAGATAAGGTGGTCTGGTATTCCCATCTCTTGAAGAATTTTTCACTATTTGTCGTGATCCACACAGTCAAAGGCTTTAGCATAGTCAATGAAGCAGAAGTAGATATTTTTCTGGAATTCTCTTGCTTTTTCCATTATCCGACAGATGTTGGCAGTTTAATCTCTTGTTGCATATAGATGATGGAATTGAAGTTTACTAAGCTTAAGAGGGCATGCACAAGGAGTAGGTTTGGAGAAGAGTTGGAATTTGGTTTTTGGACTTTTTAGCCTGGTTAGACAGGGACCGTGCTGTATGCATCCCTGTCCCCCAGGATGCCCATGGCAATGCTTTATGCATAGTACACAATTAATGTTTGATTTTATTTGGATTCAGTGATTTGGTTTTTATTAATATGTATACTTTTCAGTCCTTGGCTCTTTAGTGCTGGCTTTGTTTATGCCAAAAAGAAACGCTTATTATGAATATAAATAGAAAATAAATTTGAGCTGTGTTTCCAGTGAGGTTGATGTGCCCCGTACCTTGCCAGGGTGCTCTGTTAATGCTGCTAAGTCGCTTCAGTCACGTCCGACTCTGTGCGACCCCATAGACGGCAGCCCACCAGGCTCCCCTGTGTCTGGGATTCTCCAGGCAAGAACACTGGAGTGGGTTGCCATTTCCTTCTCCAGTGCGTGAAAGTGAAGTCGCTCCGTCGTGTCCGACTCTTCGCGACCCCATGGACTGCAGCCTACCAGGCTCTTCCGTCCACCGGATTTTCCAGGCAAGAGTACTGGAATGGGGTGCCATCGCCTTCTCCAATGAACTGGATCTCTGTAAGACAGACTTAGCTCTTTACAAAAAAGAACTTAATTTAGGTGTGCAGATCTTTATGCGTGTGAGTTGATTTTTGTAGCACAGGTGTGGAGCATAATCAGATGTGGATTAGAAACCCACAGGATTGCCATTGTTATTTTATGGTAAGAATGTAGTTTTCAGAAATACTTTGAAGTGCCAGTTTGGGCATTTTAGGGGAAAATTTTATCTGCCCTCCCACTTACTGAGACACGGAGATATTCTTTTGTCCTAGATGTAGCCTGTCATTGTTCTTAGTCATTTTTCCAGTTTCCATCTTTGTGGCTGGTGTTTTATATCTTTGCAAATTAAACCCGTGTTTTCCCCTGCTCCTCTTTCTCTTTTCTACTGAAATAACTTTTGACATTTTAAAGATTAATTCTTTGATCTCACATTTTACATCTTTAGATCATTTGACAGGATTTTGAAATGCTTTTAATGAGCTATGTCACCTTTTCAGGTTATGATAACACAGTGTTCTCATTGTATGTAAAACTGACATTTTGTCAAATGGTTTAGATATTAATGCATATAGAATTTTGAAAGAAAGATGAGACTACATGATCTGAACATTAAGAAATGCAACTCAGAACCGTGATACTTGTAGCTCTGTTTTAGTGGCCAGGGCCTAATAAGGAGAGTGAGTAACTAGGGACTTGCCATCTCCATGCATTTGCTTAGATGCGCCTGTGTTACTATCCCAGCCAGTGTCTCAACAGCTAATGCAAATTAATGGGAACAGCGCATCCAAAAAGAATCTGGGAGTCTCACCTTCAGAAACAGTTGGGAAACATCTGTAAGGTCTTATATTTAGGCTCTTTTCCACTGTGACACTTAAAAGTCTGATTAAACATACTACTGAGAAGGGTTTTGGTAACTTCGAGAAGTGTGAGGGCTTAATTTTAGGTAGGAAATGGCTGTGTATACAGTTTGGGGGGAGAAAAACAAGTATTTTTACTTAATTCATTATTGTATGAATATGAAATTATAAATGTTTGAATACTTTTGGTTTTTGTGTTATGGCATTGACTCTGCATTGTCTTTTAATTTGCTCATAACAAAGAATAAAAATTAAGGAACCTCTCTGAGCCTTCTGTTTAGGCATAACAACTGGATAATGATTCCTTTTCTATGTTTAAGGAATTAAGTTCCTACCAACAGGGACTAATGTTGTTTTCTTCTCGTATTAAAGAAAGTCTAAAAGGAAAAAATGGTATGATTAAAGGAAGTATGTTTTCCCACCTGAAAAAAATCCTAGCTGTATTTCTTTTCAGGGGATTATATTTTAAAGTAACTTTTTGATGAAATGGTTTTATAGATTTATTCCTTTTTTTTTTTTTTAGTTAGATGGGAGTTGTAAAGAATTATTGAGAATGATGTGGTCGGCCTCAGATGATGAAGAATCTGTGTTTAACACCTGTGTTCTTCGTATCAAATACAGTCAACTGCCTTCCTTCTCTAGTATTTATTTTTTCACTCATGAAACAGATACTAGTATTGAATGCCTGCTGTGTGCTAGCTCCCAAGGGTACAATAATGGAAAAAACACAAGAGACCTTGTACCTTGGAGCTTCCATTTTGGCTGGACAGAAAGACACTCAGCAAGTAAGCTGATGTCAGTAAGAGGATGGTCGTGAAAGGCCTGGTGAAGAGATGACCTGTAAGAGTCGAGGCCTGAAAGTTGAGTGGAGGCCTATGGTGAAGAAGGAGTAGGGTGAGAGTGTTCAGGTGGTGGCAACAGCGTGTTTGAAGGCCCTGGGTGCTGGGGTCCAGCCTCAGCAGGATCCGGGGATACCCTCAGGATGGATGGCGTCAGCGAGAGAGAAACTGAGGCAGCCTCTCAGTCTTTCCTTGGACTGCCTGTTTATTTCAAGCTTTTGATTCTCTTTTATACTTTTACAAAAGCATTAGGTCAGAGGTTTGATATTTTTAGATCCCATTGACCCAGATTTATTTTTCTCCAAAAATCATTGTTGCCCCTCAAAAGGAGTTCCTTCCTCAGCGATTCTCTTATCTACTTCTTCTCATGTGTCCTTGTGAATACACTGTAACTCATGCTAACATCTGGGCTGCATACCGCACTCCTCAGTTTTTTTCTTATCGTTCTAAGTCCTGTTTGCCCCTAGTATCCTAAGCTCACTATTTCTTAGAAAGGGCTTCTAGCTGATAATATCTCTAAAGTCCCTAATTTCTATAAGCTGTAGTAGAATATTGTAACATTACAGCAGTCCTTAAATCTTTAGCTTCTAACTGTTTTAATTATTCCTAAGCCCTAAATTCAACAAACTTCTTTGCCATAAACACTGTTCTCACAAATGGGCCTCAGATAGGAATCCCTCCCATGGTTTCAAGCTGCGGCCTCTGTGCTCACCCTGGAACACTCTTTTGTAAAAGTCCTTGAACAAATGTCAGTGATTAACTTTATGAATTATTCTTTGAGCACAGCTGCAGAAGGCTTGATGCCTTCTCTTGCTCCTCTCAAAACCAATAAGCACCTTAATAGTCTCTTCAGTCAACTCAGCCGAGGAAAGGAAAACACAAGTCAGAATCACAAAGCCCAGCTCCTTCATTCCGGGTCCGTGCCTACGGAACAGAGGGAGGGGGTTTAGGGCCGTGCCTCTGTTTTGTCAGTAATGTCTAATGTGGCTCCCGACACCTGGGCGCCTGGAAACTGGAAGTAGACTGGCGTGGCTGTCGTGTAGTGCGCAGCGGAGGTACTTGTCCGTACGAGGGCAGGGTCAGTCTTACAAGTTGCGTAACAATTACGTGTGGACTTTATTCCAAGAGCGCTGGCAGACATTGCAGGATTTCAAATACGGGAAGCACACAGTTGGAGAAGGTCTCTTTGCTGCCCCATGGCAAATACAGTTGGTTTGGGCACAAGAACATCATTGAGGAGGCCATGGCGGTAGTTTAAATGAAATGTAGTCTTGGCTGAACTATGGTGGTTGTATGAAGTACAGAGAAGTAAATGGATTTTGGTACAGTTGGCAGAACTTGAATCCTTGGTGACATTTTTTTTGTTTTAAGTTATAGTTCTTTTTGATCTTCGCCAACTCAATCACTGAAGAATGGTACCTTGCTATTATATATTTATGTATTTGTTAACTTGTGAGATTAAAAAAAAATTTTGTGTGTGTGGCCTATTTGCAATCTTTGTTTAAAATCGTTTCCTTAACTGATTTTTAAGAGCTCTTGATATCTGTGATCTATGACAAATTTTAAAAATATTTTGTCTGGTGATGTTTGTTTTTTAATTTTATCTGTGGAGTATTTTGTTTGATATTTTTATGGTTGTTTAAAGCTGTTTCATACATTTGATGTCACATGTGTTAATGTTAAGAGGTTTCAGAAACGCATGTGAATGTGCATTCAGTTGAGATAATACTTTATATATTGACTTATTTTGAAATTAGTTCACTATAATGTAACATAGTAATATATGTTCAAGGCTTTTTAAGAACTAAGAATTTATTTCACCTGATGCACAATAGCTTTAGCTATGCTTGTTCAGATCTTTCAATTTTATCATGCCTTAAAAAAGTTAACTAATAACTTCTGTAAACTTACATATTTTTACATCACTGATTTAGTTGCAGGGTTCTAATTTTGTTGCATTGAGTTATAGTAAAGGAAGCCAGAAAACAAAGCCTATTACATTTCTATATAAACCAACAATAAATGTTTAAGTGATTGTCTTACAGTTAGTTAGTGCTTCTCATAAACTGTGTTCTTTAATTGTAGGCCTTTGCACTTCTTTGAGGTCCTGCTCCCTAGGCATAGTCTCATTAGGGTGAGATTGCAGAATAGCTCAGATACGCAGTATGTTTGAGAGGCTGCGGAAGTGGCCCCGTTCCTAATTGTAGAGTCACTAGAGCCATGTTAGAATCATGTGGGTCTGGTGTAAGGAGCCTCAATTGCTGATTTAGAGAAGAGGGGTTCTAGTTCTTGCAGTTTCACCCCTAGATGTATTGCTTAGGTGTAGGGTCTCTGTTGGAAGATGTCTGTCAAACCCTTCATAGTTTGCTGCTGCTAAGTCGCTTCAGTCATGTCCGACTCTGTGCGACCCATAGACGGCAGCCCACCAGGCTCCCCCATCCCTGGGATTCTCCAGGCAAGAACACTGGAGTGGGTTGCCATTTTCTTCTCCAATGCATGAAAGTGAAAAGTGAAAATGAAGTCGCTCAGTTGTGTCCGACTCTTCATGACCCCATGGACTACAGCCTACCAGGCTCCTCCTCCTGTGGGATTTTCCAGGCAAGAGTACTGGAGTGGGGTGCCATTGCCTTCTGTTTGGGAAGGGTGCTAAGATGAGTCTGTAATTTCATAGGCTTTCTGCTGCCCCCTGGTGGTATTCTGCCTTAGTCCACAGCTGGAACTTTTACCGATCCCTTGACAACCTGAATCTGTGTTCCAGTGCTGGCTGGCTTGATGAGTGAGGAGCATCCCTTTTGTGCAGCTGAGCTTTGGTTCTGCTGACCATTGGCCAGTTGATAAAGAAGCTCAGCGAAGGTGAACCCTGGAAATTTGGGAAATTACCAGATCGTTGGAGCCAAGAAGATAGCCAGTGATCACTAGACAAGAGTTGACCAGCTGATGGGTATTCATTTTTAAGAGTTAGTATAATTGCTGTCAGAAAAAAAGTGCTTAGTATATTTTATTTTTTGAGTGCGGAGATAAAGGTAAAGAAGACCTACACTTGCTTTTCCTGAAATCCAGGAGACCAGGGAAGGAGTCTGGCACAAGGAGCCATTTGTTGGAGAAGAAGAAAACATGATGGGAACACAGACGTCACCTTTCTGGCTAGGACCGACCACAGGATGTACATTTAGGTGCCGTCAATTTAGAAGTCACCCCTTTAGATCACCTCTAGGCTGAAAATGGTTAAAACTCACCTAGCTCTCAAAGTTAGTATTAGGAATTTATTTTGGGACATAGACTTGAACTTGATTTCTCCTATCTGGGCCTGTGCCTTGTTGCTAATTCTGCAGTGTAGTGTTGGTCACCAGGGTCATGTTCCTTATACTAGCTTTTTTTAAATTCTGTGAGTCACATATATTTTTTATTAGTGTAGATTTAGAAGAGATTTGATAGATATTTTTCTCACTGAAAGGGAAAAACTTTCGTTTCCCAGCCAGTGGGGATTTCTGATCCTCAGTAGACTATAAAAAGTTGTTTCACTTTAGATCAAGTTTTTTTTATTTTACATTAATCAAGAAATTGCGTCTTCTCTTGACCTACTATTAATCTGTTACCGACACTAGGCAGTCCCAATGTAAACACCAAAGGTGTACTTTAAATAAGTAGTGTTCTGTTATTGCCCATGGGGATCAGGGCCCCCATCAGGCTTCCAGAGTCTGTGGATTATTAAGAGTGGCGATGCTGGGCTTGTCTGGTGGCTCTGTGATAAAGAATCCACGTGCCAGTGAAGGAGATGCAGGTTCGATCCCTGATCCGGGAAGATCCTACCTGCCACACAGCAGCTTAAGCCCATGAGCCACGACTACTGAGCCTGTGTTCCAGAGTCTGGGAGCCGCGCTGCTGAAGCCCACGTGCCCGAGAGCCTGTGCTCCACAGCAGGAGCAGCCACTGCGACAAAGATCGGCCCCCGCTCACTCCCGTTAGAGAAAGCTCACACAGCAGTGAAGGCCCAGCACAACCGAAATAAAATCATTCCCTGGTGGTCCAGTGGTTAAGAATCTCCCTTCCACTGCAGGGGGTGTGTGTTTGATTCCTGGCCAGGGAACTTAAAATCTCATATGCCTCATGGCCAAAAAAAAAAAACAAAACATGAAACAAAAGCAATATTTTAACAAATTTGATAGAGGCTTTTAAAAAAATGTGACGCTTCTGTTTCAAATTATTGGCACACATCTAACTAAAACTTTTTTAAAAAACAGTTTCTAGGTAGTGGAAGCATTCTGGGAGAGAATTAATTTAGAAACTGAAATAGTAAACCTTATACATTTTGATGATGTATGAGATTAGAAAAATACATTTGAAAACTGAACTGCTTTAGAGAATATGGGGAAATGCTTATTGTTCAGAAAATATATCTGAAATTTATGATACCGTTACTCTCCAGCAAATTTTTAGAGTAGCGACAGGACAAAGGAAAAGACTTTGAGCTTCTAGGGGAGGTAAAGGTGAAAAGGCAAATACATGGGAAAAGTAATGGTGGAAAAGGGTTAGTGTTAGCAGGGTTTGTTATATAGAGTCCACCAGTACCATCTTTGGGCTGATGCATTTTTAGACTCTTAAAGTTGTTTCCAATGACTGATTTCTGTTCTTCCTTGTAGAGGAAGAGGGAATATGTCTGCAAATTTATGCCCTTAATTCAGTTCAGTCACTCGGTCATGTCCGACTCTGCAACCCCATGAACTGCAGCACGCCAGGCTTCCCTGTCCATCACCAACTCCCAGAGCTTGCTCAAACTCATGTCTGTTGAGTTGGTGATGCCATCCAACCATCTCATCCTTTGTCATCCCCTTCTCCTCCTGCCTTCAGTCTTTCCCGGCATCAGGTCTTTTCCAGTGAGTCAGTTCTCTGCATCAGATGGCCAAAGTATTGGAGCTTCATCTTCAACATCAGTCCTTCCAATGAATATTCAGGACTGATTTCCTTTAGGATTGACTGGTTTGATCTCCTTGCAGTCCTACTTTTGGGAAAATAGGGGGATAGCAGAGAGCTTTTTCTGAATCTGCTTCTGTTCTTAAGCCCATGTTTGGGTGCCCAGTGCACTGTGAGGCCACACCAGATTATTGAAGTTTGGAGCTCAGAAAGGTTTATTACAGGGCAAAGCAAGGATAACAGGTAGCTTATGCTCAAAAAGCCTGAACTCGTCAGTTCAGTTCAGTTCAGTTCAGTTGCTCAGTCGTGTCCGACTCTTTTTCTTTTCTCAGAGAAGAGTTTTTATAGGAAAAACTGATTTTGGGGCAGGGGAACTGCAAGGTGTGTAGCCCTCCTCTAGCTGGTTGGTGTAAGCTAACAGGCTGGTGTTCTGGGACTCTCAGCCATCAGTCTTCTGGATCCAGGCAGTCTGGGGTCCACTGTTTGAGCCCAGCCTGAAGTTACCATCGTCAGCCTGGGGTGGGGGCCCTACTTCCTGCAGAAGAGCTCAGAGATCTGTATCAAAGTATTACGCACCTCCCCTAAGGAGGAGCCGGGACCCTGTCCTATCCTGCACTGTTGTTTCTTTCTGTATTCCCTAATTCCCCTGATTCAGTTCAGTTCAGTGTCTCAGTCGTGTCTGACTCTTTGCGACCCCGTGAATCGCAGCTCACCATGCCTCCCTGTCCATCACCAACTCCCAGAGTTCACTCAAACTCATGTCCATCAAGTCGGTGATGCCATGCAGCCATCTCATCCTCCGTCATCTCCTTCTCCTCTTGCCCCCAATCCCGCCCAGCATCAGGGTCTTTTCCAGTAAGTCAACTCTTCTCATGAAATGACCAAAGTATTGGAGTTCCAGCTTCAACATCAGTCCTTCCAATGAACACCCAGGACTGATCTCCCTTTAGGATGGACTGGTTGGATCTCCTTGCAGTCCAAGGGACTCTCAAGAGTCTTCTCCAACACCACAGTTCAAAAGCATCAATTCTTCGGCGCTCAGCCTTCTTCACAGTCCAACTCTCACATCCATACATGACCACTGGAAAAACCATAGCCTTGACTAGATGGACCTTTGTTGACAAAGTACTGTCTCTGCTTTTGAATATGCTGTCTAGGTTGGTCATAACTTTCCTTCAAAGCAGTAAGCGTCTTTTAATTTCATGGCTTCAGTCACCATCTGTAGTGATATTGGAGCCCCCAAAAATAAAGTCTGACACTGTTTCCACTGTTACCCCATCTATCTGTCATGAAGTGATGCGACCAGATGCCATAATCTTCGTTTTCTGAATGTTGAGCTTTAAGCAAACTTTCTCACTCTCCTCTTTCACTTTCATCAAGAGGCTTTTTAGTTCCTCTTCACTTTCTGCCATAAGGGTGGTGTCATCTGCATATCTGAGGTTATTGATATTTCTCCCAGCAATCTTGATTCCAGCTTGTGTTTCTTCCAGCCCAGCGTTTCTCATGATGTACTCTGCATAGAAGTTAAATAAGCAGGTTGACAATATACAGCCTTGACATACTCCTTTACCTATTTGGAACCAGTCTGTTGTTCCATGTCCAGTTCTAACTGTTGCTTCCTGACGTGCATATAGGTTTCTCAAGAGGCAGGTCAGGTGGTCTGGTTTTCCCATCTCTTTCGGAATTTTCCACAGTTGATTGTGATCCATACAGTCAAAGGCTTTGGCATAGTCAGTAAAGCAGAAATAGATGTTTTTCTGGAACTCTCTTGCTTTTTTGATGATCCAGAGTAACTGTTTAAATTTGCCCTTTGGAGCTCAGAGTAAGTCTAGGAACCTGAAAGCCTTTTTCCTACAAACAGGAAGGTGACACCAAAAGGCTCTTGTGCCTGGGAGGGCCCCATAGCATCCCACTTGGTTTCACTTCTCAGTTGCCTTCAGCTCAAAATAATAGTTTGCCAGCGTAGTATATTGTGCTCCCCTTGAAGACCAGAGCGCGGTCTTTGTGCTTTAAGCCTGCAGTAGTCCTGGGACAGAAATACCAGTTAGGAATGTCAAGGATGGAGATTGGCAGTTGTGGTTTGAGGTACGTGCATAGTAAGTCACGTCAGCCATGTCCAACGTTGTGTGACCCTGTGGACTGTAGCCCACCAGGTTCCTCTGTCCATGGGATTCTCCAGGCAAGAATACCAGAGTGGGTTGCTGTGCCCTCCTCCAGGGGATCTACCCTACCCACGGATCTCTTGTCTGCCTGAATTGGCAGGCGGGTTCCCTGTGGTTTGAGGTAAGGTGGAAGAAAACACAGCCAGGGTGGAGCTAGAGTATTCTTCAGGATTTTGTCTCCTTAAAAATAAGAAATAAATTGGTACAGGATAATAGTAACAAGAATTCTCAATCACTGTTCCTGAGTATGTACTGGACTGTCAGTATAGCAATTCATAGCCCTTTGAGTTCTGAAAAATATTCTTAAATAATTTCTCTGGTTATAACTTCCCCATTTTTTCCTATGCTCTTTCTTGAGCTCCTTCTAGTCACATACTAAACTTTGTAGATGACTTTTTTTTTATTATAAACAATGTGTCAACCTATTTTATTTTTTTTTCATTTTTTTTTTAAATTTTAAAATCTTTAATTCTTACATGTGTTCCCAAACATGAACCCCCCTCCCACCTCCCTCCCCATAACATCTCTGTGGGTCATCCCCATGCACCAGCCCCAAGCATGCTGTATCCTGCGTCAGGCATAGACTAGCGATTCAATTCTTACATGATAGTATACATGATAGAATGCCATTCTCCCAAATCATCCCACCCTCTCCCTCTCCCTCTGAGTCCAAAAGTCCGTTATACACAGCTGTGTCTTTTTTCCTGTCTTGCATACAGGGTCGTCATTGCCATCTTTCTAAATTCCATATATATGTGTTAGTATACTGTATTGGTGTTTTTCTTTCTGGCTTACTTCACTCTGGATAATCGGCTCCAGTTTCATCCATCTCATCAGAACTGATTCAAATGAATTCTTTTTAATGGCTGAGTAATACCCCATTGTGTATATGTACCACAGCTTTCTTATCCATTCATCTGCTGATGGACATCTAGGTTGTTTCCATGTCCTGGCTATTATAAACAGTGCTGCGATGAACATTGGGGTACATGTGTCTCTTTCAATTCTGGTTTCCTTGGTGTGTATGCCCAGCAGTGGCATTGCTGGGTCATAAGGGAGTTCTATTTGCAATTTTTTAAGGAATCTCCACACTGTTCTCCATAGTGGCTGTACTAGTTTGCATTCCCACCAACGGTGTAGGAGGGTTCCCTTTTCTCCACACCCTCTCCAGCATTTATTGCTTGCAGATTTTTGGATCGCAGCCATTCTGACTGGTGTGAAGTGGTACCTCATTATGGTTTTGATTTGCATTTCTCTAATAATGAGTGATGTTGAGCATCTTTTCATGTGTTTGTTAGCCATCCGTATGTCTTCTTTGGAGAAACGTCTATTTAGTTCTTTGGCCCATTTTTTGATTGGGTCATTTATTTTTCTGGAATTGAGCTGCATAAGTTGCTTGTATATTCTTGAGATTAGTTGTTTGTCAGTTGCTTCATTTGCTATTATTTTCTCCCATTCAGAAGGCTGTATTTTCACCTTGCTTATATTTTCCTTTGTTGTGCAGAAGCTTTTAATTTTAATTAGATCCCATTTGTTTGTTTTTGCTTTTATTTCCAGAATTCTGGGAGGTGGATCATAGAGGATCCTGCTGTGATTTACGTCTGAGAGTGTTTTGCCTATGTTCTCCTCTAGGAGTTTTATAGTTTCTGGTCTTACATTTAGATCTTTAATCCATTTTGAGTTTATTTTTGTGTGCGGTGTTAGAAAGTGATCTAGTTTCATTCTTTTACAAGTGGTTGACCAGTTTTCCCAGCACCACTTGTTAAAGAGATTGTCTTTACTCCATTGTATATTCTTGCCTCCTTTGTCAAAGATAAGGTGTCCATATGTGTGTGGATTTATCTCTGGGCTTTCTATTTTGTTCCATTGATCTATATGTCTGTCTTTGTGCCAGTACCATACTGTCTTGATGACTGTGGTTTTGTAGTAGAGCCTGAAGTCAGGCAAGTTGATTCCTCCAGTTCCATTCTTCTTTCTCAAGATTGCTTTGGCAATTCGAGGTTTTTTGTATTTCCATACAAATCTTGAAATTATTTGTTCTAGTTCTGTGAAAAATATGGCTGGTAGCTTGATAGGGATTGCATTGAATTTGTAAATTGCTTTGGGTAGTATACTCATTTTCACTATATTGATTCTTCCGATCCATGAACATGGTATATTTCTCCATCTATTAGTGTCCTCTTTGATTTCTTTCATCAGTGTTTTATAGTTTTCTATATATAGGTCTTTAATTTCTTTGGGTAGATATATTCCTAAGTATTTTATTCTTTTCGTTGCAATGGTGAATGGAATTGTTTCCTTAATTTCTTTTTCTACTTTCTCATTATTAGTGTATAGGAATGCAAGGGATTTCTGTGTGTTGATTTTATATCCTGCAACTTTACTATATTCATTGATGAGCTCTAGTAATTTTCTGGTGGAGTCTTTAGGGTTTTCCATGTAGAGGATCATGTCATCTGCAAACAGTGAGAGTTTGACTTCTTCTTTTCCAATTTGGATTCCTTTTATTTCTTTTTCTGCTCTGATTGCTGTGGCCAAAACTTCCAGAACTATGTTGAATAGTAGCGGTGAAAGTGGACACCCTTGTCTTGTTCCTGACTTTAGGGGAAATGCTTTCAATTTTTCACCATTGAGGATAATGTTTGCTGTGGGTTTGTCATATATAGCTTTTATTATGTTGAGGTAAGTTCCTTCTATTCCTGCTTTCTGGAGAGTTTTTATCATAAATGGATGTTGAATTTTGTCAAAGGCCTTCTCTGCATCTATTGAGATAATCATATGGTTTTTATTTTTCAATTTGTTAATGTGGTGAATTACATTGATTGATTTGCGGCTATTGAAGAATCCTTGCATCCCTGGGATAAAGCCCACTTGGTCATGGTGTATGATCTTTTTAATGTGTTGTTGGATTCTGATTGCTAGAATTTTGTTGAGGATTTTTGCATCTATGTTCATCAGTGATATTGGCCTGTAGTTTTCTTTTTTTGTGACATCTTTGTCAGGTTTTGGTATTAGGGTGATGGTGGCCTCATAGAATGAGTTTGGAAGTTTACCTTCCTCTGCAATTTTCTGGAAGAGTTTGAGTAGGATAGGTGTTAGCTCTTCTCGAAATTTTTGGTAGAATTCAGCTGTGAAGCCGTCTGGACCTGGGCTTTTGTTTGCTGGAAGATTTCTGATTACAGTTTCAATTTCCGTGCTTGTGTCTAGATGACTTTTTTAACGTTCTTACTTTTTCTCTCAGTTTTCCATCTTATGTCTTGTTCTGCTTTCTGAGATATTTTTTCCAACTTTATTTTCTATTGAAATTTTCATATTTACCATGAGTTTCCAAGACCTTTTTAAAAAAATGAATTTTTTTTTTTTGGTACCATTTTGTTCCTGTTCAACGCTTCTTTGAGAATGTTCATAATAGTTTTTTTTAACATTACAATTTCCCTGCTTAGTGTGTTCTTCCAAGTTCTTTTTTGTTTTAAGCTTTCATATTTATTAGAGTTTCTTCAAATGTCTAATAATTTTTTGACCCACTCTTATTTTATAAAAAGCACTAAAAATGCTGTTTGAAAGCACTTTGCATGAGTGGAACGTGTTTGCTTGGATTTCAGTGCAAGATAAGCAGTGCTCTTTTCTCATAAAGTGTCTGGAGTTGCGGGGAGGGGGAGGTCTGCCTGGAAGTTTTCATTGTGGCTCCCAGCATGCTGGGTGTTTAATGAGGTAAAGGATTAGGACAGGTCTGGCAACATCTCTGTGTAACTTTTATTCAATCCATTGTAGTTAATACCCCACCTTCAGCTGTGTTCCTGTTCCTTTTCTAGCAACTCTCCATTTCCGTTTTCGAGACAATAAACTTCCCGTCTTCTCTGGTGTTGGGCAGAGGTGGTTGTTCAACTGTGGGAAGTGAGAATTTGATGGTCTTTCAACCAGTCCTATTTTTAGCTCCACCTCACCCCCATTTTGCGATGTATCTATGCCTCCAATTTCTCATGCTTCTAAGGCCTCTTTTTACACAGACTGCTTTTCATTTCTCCTCCTTACTGGCTTAGGGTTTTGTTTTCTTGGGTTTTCTCTCAGCTGCTACTAAGTCCATCCGCTTCCTGACCTCCTCAGTTAGTCGTCTCTTGTTCTCTTTGCCCTTTTCCCGCTCCTTTTTCATCCCTGTATTATCACTTCAGGAGAGTTTTAAGAGGCAGTGGAAATTAATGCGTGTGTGTGTTTATCTGTGTGTGTGCACCCAGTTGTGTCCAACTCTTTGTTATCCCATGGGCTGCAGCCCACCAGGCTCCTCTGTCCATGGGATGTCCCAGGCAAGAACACTGGAGTTGTTTGTCAGGTCCTTCTCCAGGGGATCTTCCTGACCCAGGAGTTGACCCCATGTCTTCTGCACTGCAGGTGGATTCTTTACCACTGTACCCCCTGGGAAGGCCCCAATGCCCATGTTTAGTTAGATATTAATATATTAAAAAAAATAAGTTCCATCTTTTGATGGACTGGATTCCACTTTCCACTCCTTTTTTGCCTACAAAGAGTGTATGGGTGCTGGATTGCTTGAGTTTGGGGATTGGAAAAAACCTGTCAATTGCATTTAAACATATACTGTATATTTTTGCTCATTTCCCCTTCTCTTATGACCTCCCTGTAACCTTTTGCTTTCTCCTTTTCATCCTGAGGTATCAGCCCACCACAGGCCAAGGAAAGAAGCTGGGATTTTCCTGTATTTTCTTTCAACACACCTGTCTTGTCTTTTCTTTTTTCCCTACCATGTCTTATTCTTTTATTAATGTTTTAATTCTCTTTTGTATCATTAGTGCACTCACTTAACCACCTCTTTGAACTTATTTTCTCAAGCTCATGTTGTTTGTCATGCCTGCTAGGTTTGCCTCATGGTGGATTATGTCCTTACATGGTTTATACTTTTCAGTAACTTGTGTATCCCTAACTGAGATTGGTTTTTCCACGGGAAATCTGTGAACTCTTGCTTGTTGAAGAGCCTCTAAGGGGCTGTTGTGCATTTACTTCTCTTTTGTAATTTACATTAATTTCTTGAAGTTTCTTTAAAACAGAGGATAGTAAAACATGGCCTCATCTTTTTCCCTAAGCCAGTGACTTTTTTCACAGCCCTCATTTATGATAGATTCAGAGGGTTGTGCAATCTCTTTAATTCTAGCTAAACAAGCAGTTCAGTGGAAGGGTTTTAGCTCTTATTTTTAAAAAGCAGAATGGGAAAAAAAAAAAGAGAAATGGAGTGAGATGTGGGGGAAATAAGAGCCTGGGTTAGCTGTTCCCAGGCTTCTTGAGGCAGATAGATCACCACTGTGCATGTTGGCTGGACATGAGAGCCAATGGAATTTGGAAACATCAATTATGTCCTAACAATCTTGAGTGCTGCCAGATTGTGTCCATGTCCCAGAACTATAGATTAACTTGATGAATGTTATAAAATAGCCCTGCTGTTTCAGACCTAGAAAGGCAGTTCATCAGTTGAGTGGGAATAGACTCTTCAGAGATTTGGTAATTGTGTTCTAAGAATGAAAACCCACGGGAAAACTATCGTGATTAGTTGTCATTAGTGTTAGGCAAAGTTTTCCTTGCTATAATGATGATAAGGCAGAATTTTCACATGGGTTTTACATTTTTGCAGTAGGCTGGAGAGATGGATATTGAAGAAAATCTAGATGACAGAAGAGTTGTCATTCTGATGGTTTGTCGTTGTTTTCTCTCTGGATTGATAGACAGTATCTGAGACCAGAATTTTTTTATGCACTTAGGTTCAGATTTCAGCTTTATCATTGTCAGTGGTTTGGCTCATATCCTGAGACTATTATGTTTGGGGAATTTGATGGCTTTGGAACCTAATGATACACAGAGGGCAAAAGTTCCAATTATTTAGAGAAATCTGCAAGCCCATTTCATATTTTTAAAGAAAGCAAATGTAGGAAGCATCTGTTTTCGATTTTGCAGTGCTGCCTGTACGTTTAAAAACAAAACATACTTGAAGGGAAAACAAGCCTTTTCTTTTCCAAACACAAGTAATGTATCTTTATCAAGGAAATTAGAAAACACTGGAAAGAATAAAGCCAAAAATTATTTCATAATTTTGTAACAGTTTAGAGGTGATACTCACCTTGTAGACTTTTCTACTATGGATATTTGTGATTCGTGTTTCCAAAAATGGTATCATTCTCTTTGTAACCTGTTTGGCAGAACTACACATACATATATATATATATAAATATGTATCACAATAAATATAGAAGTACAGTCTAGTCTTCAGTGGAGGCTTCGTATTCTGTTATATCATGATGTATTTAGTTCTCAATTTCAGGATCCATTTCAAAAGGAGTGATTTTATTTACTAACCAGAGTCTGGCTATGAAATTGTGAACAATAGCAATTTAAAATAAATTAAAGTTTAAAGGTTAAGGCATCAGAAGTCATCTGAAATTTCCTCAACAGTAGATTGAAGCTATGTGATTGTTATTCTAGCCATTTTTTTCTTCTTCTGATAAATACAGTTTTATAACTTCTGCCTATTTAAGTCAATTCTTGTTAAGTAACAACAAAAAAATTTTTATAGCTACTTAGATTGGCTTGGAGAAAAGCAATCAGGAGTTATCCAAATTGAGTCAGAGAAAGTGTAAAACACCTACCTCATGAGTCTTTCATTGGGCTGCATTGCCCTAAAAGGTCCATTAGGTTACTGTTGACTTTTATGGAAAGTTCTGGTAGATGTAAAGACCTTTATCTGGATTAGAAGTGTTTACAAAAAGGCAGTTCATCTATTTCCTAATAAAATAATATCAATACTTTGTGTTTCTCTTTAGGAGGTTTTCCACAGGTAATTTCATGTTATAAAATCTGAGCTAAATATTATGTGCTCACCAAATTTTGACCTTGTTTTAAGCTGACTATGTAAGCCAGTGGAGTAGCACCACATGGATGCCCCAGGCTGCTCTTGCTTTTAGAGATTTGACACAGGGAGCCAACGTTCACGTCGCAGTCATGCACGCTTTGTTTCCTACTTTCTCTTGCCATTACCAGCGTTTAGAAACTTCTGAAACTTCCCTATAGTTTCTTTCCTGACATGCCAGCTGTGTTTGTTCAATCTTGGGTCCATCGTGCCTTTAACAACTCATAAAAATTCAGTTCTTTGTATTAATTTTATATACTGCAACTTTACTGTATTCGTTGATTAGCTCTAGTAATTTTCTGGCAGAGTCTTTAGGGTTTTCTATGTAGAGGATCATGTCATCTGCAAACAGTGAGAGTTTTACTTCTTCTTTTCCAATCTGGATTCCTTTTACTTCTTTTTCATCTCTGTTTGCTGTGGCTGAATCTTCCAAAACTATGTTGAACAGTAGTGGTGAGAGTGGGCACCCTTGTCTTGTTCCTGACTTTAGGGGAAATGCTTTCAATTTTTCGCCATTGAAGATAATGTTTGCTGTGGGTTTATCATATATGGCTTTTATTATGTTGAGGTATGTTCTATTTCTGCTTTCTGGAGGGTTTTTATCATAAATGGATGTTGAATTTTGTCAAAGGCTTTCTCTGCATCTATTGAGATAATCATACAGTTTTTATCTTTCAATTTGTTAATGTGATGTATCACATTGACTGATTTGCAAATATTGAAGAATCCTTGCATCCCTGGGATAAAGCCCACTTGGTGATGATGTATGATCTTTTTAATGTGTTGTTGGATTCTGTTTGCTAGAATTTTGTTAAGGATTTTTGCATCTATGTTCATCCGTGATATTGGCCTGTAGTTTTCTCTTTTTTTGTGGCATCTTTGTCTGGTTTTGGTATTAGGGTGATGGTGGCCTCATAGAATGAGTTTTGGAGTTTACCTTCCTCTGCAATTTTCTGGAAGAGTTTGAGTAGGATAGGTGTTAGCTCTTCTCTAAGTTTTTGGTAGAATTCATCTGTGAAGCCATCTGGTCCTTGGCTTTTGTTTGTTGGAAGATTTTTTATTACAGTTTCAATTTCTGTGCTTGTGATGGGTCTGTTAAGATTTTCTATTTCTTCCTGGTTTAGTTTTGGAAGGTTATACTTTTCTAAAAATTTGTCCATTTCTTCCAAGTTGTCCAGTTTATTGGCATATCGTTGCTGATAGTAGTTTCTTATGATTGTTTGTATTTCTGTGTTGTCTGTTGTGATTTCTCCATTTTCATTTCTAATTTTGGTGATTTGATTCATCTCCCTTTTTTTTCTTGATGAGTCTGGCTAATGGTTTGTCTGTTTTATTTATTTTCTCAAATCCCTTGAATTCCTATACACTAACAATGAGAAAACAGAAAGAGAAATTAAGGAAACAATCCCATTCACCATTGCTATAAAAGAATAAAATACTTAGGAATAAATCTACCTAAAGAAACAGAAGGTCTATATATAGAAAACTATAAAACACTGATAAAAGAAATAAAAAATAATGCAAATATGTTGAGAAATATACCATGTCCATGGATTGGAAGAATCAATATAGTGAAAATGAGTATACTACTCAAAGCAATCTACAGATTCAGTGCAATCCCTATCAAGCTATCAGTGGTATTTTTCACAGAACTAGAACAAATAATTTCACAATTTGGATGGAAATACACAAAAACCTTGACAAGCCAAAGCAATTTTGAGAAAGAAGAATGGAACTGGAAGAATCAACCTGCCTGACTTCAGACTATACTACAAAGCTACAGTCATTCAGGACAGTATGGTACTGGCACAAAGACAGAAGTATAGATCAGTGGAACAAAATAGAAAGCCCAGAGATAAATCCACACACCTATGGGCACCTTATCTCTGACAAAGGAGGCAAAGATATACAATGGAGAAAAGACAATCTCTTTAACAAGTGGTGCTGGGAAGACTGGTCAGTCACCTGTAAAAGAATGAAACTAGAACACTTTCTAACACCATACACAAAAATAAACTCAAAATGGATTAAAGATCTAAATGTAAGACAAGAAACTATAAAACTCCTGGAAGAAAACAGGCAAAACCCTCTCTGACATAAATCACAGCAAGATCCTCTATGACCCACCTCCCAGAGTAATGGAAATAAAAGCAAAAATAAACAAATGGAACCTAATTAAACTTAAAAGCTTTTGCACAATAAAGGAAACTATGAGCAAGGTGAAAAGACAGCCTTCAGAATGGGAGAAAATAATAGCAAATGAAGTAACTGACAAAGAATTAATCTCAAAAATATACAAGCAGCTCATGCAGCTCAATACCAGAAAAATAAACGACCCAATGAAAAAATGGGCCAAAGAACTAAACAGACATGTCTCCTAAAGAAGACATACAAGTGGGTAACAAACACATGAAAAGTTGCTCAACATCGCTCATTATCAAAGAAATGCAAATCAAAACCACAGTGAGATACCATCTCACTGCAGTCAGAATGGCTGCTATCAAAAAGTCTACAAAGAATAAATGCTGGAGAGGGTGTGGAGAAAAGGGAACCCTCTTACACTGTTGGTGGGAATGCAAACTAGTACAGCCACTATGGAGAACAGTGTGGGGATTCCTTAAAAAACTAGAAATAGAACTGCCATATGATCCAGCAAGCCCACTGCTGCACATACACACTGAGAAAACCAGAATTGAAAGAGACACATGTATCCCAATATTCATCACAGTACTGTTTATAATAGCTAGGACATGGAAGCAACCTAGATGTCCATTGGCAGACAAATGGATTAGAAAGCTGTGGTACATATACACGATAGAATATTACTCAGCCATTAAAAAGAACACATTTGAATCAGTTCTAATGAGGTGGGTGAAACTGGAGCCTATTATACAGAGTGAAGTGAGTCAGAAAGAAAAACACCAATACAGTATATTAACACATATATATGGAATTTAGAAAGATGGTAATGATGACCCTCTATGCAAGACAGCAAAAGAGACACAGATAGAAAGAAAAGACTTTTGGGCTCTGTGGGAGAAGGTGAGGGTGGGATGATTTGAGAAAATAGCATTGAGACATGTATATTACCATATGTGAAATAGACGACCAGTCCAAGTTCAATGCAGGGCACTCAAAGCCGGTGCACTGGGACAACCCAGAGGGATGGGATGGGGAGAGAAGTGTTCAGTATGGGGGACACATGGGGGACTCCATGGACAGAGGAGCCTGATGGGCTGCAGTCCACGTGGTCACAAAGAGTCGGACACGACTGATCAACTGTAGCACTCAAATTCTGTAGTGTTATGGAATAAAGAGTTTATGTGCAGCTTTTATTCTTCTTTTACATCTTCCCAGTTCCGAGAACTAAGTTTAAAGATTTGAGCTCTGCATTATTTCTCAACTTCCTCCCAGTAAGGGATTCAGGGTAGCATCTCTGGATGATGGTGGTAATAGTAGTTTTCTGAGTCCAGCCTTACATACAGTCTTCTGGGTCTGTGTTAGAAAGCACTTTGCCTTTCCCACCTCAGACACACCGTATGCTATAAATGAACTGTGTAGGGACAGTCACTGTCTCGCTTCTCCTCCTACAGCCAGGCTCTGGGGTCTCTGAGTAAGTCCTCATCTTTTCGCTGTGGCCTTGGAAGTCCTCATTGCATGCATGCTCAGTCGTGTCCAACTCTATGGACTGTAGCCCACCAGGCTCCCCTGTCCATGGAGTTTTTCAGGCAAGAATACTGGAGCGGGTTGCCAGTTCCTACTCCAGAGGACCTTCTTGACCCAGGAATCGAACCTGCATCTCTTGTGTTTCCTGCATTGGCAGGTAGATTCTTTACTACTGTACCACTTGGGAAGCACCCATACTACACTTAATCTTAGCTTTAGCCAAAAGGCTGGAAAGTACTGAGTAGCTGCCTAATGGTTACTTTCAGAGAAATGAGTTTTTTCCTTATTGTGTGATTTCAGCATTAGCCTCAGGAAAGCTACATGTGTGCCTTTATTTTCAAGCTTCCAATCTTGCTTGGAAAAGAAACTTTCTTTTCTCATGAAATTTGGAAAGATGTGCTTACTCCTGTGTCCGAATGATTTGGGCTTTTAAAAATGCCATTTGGAACTGGCTGCTTCATTTAATAGTGATGAGATGTCACTATGGGCCCTGGTGGGCATTCGAAAGGAAGCAGGACATTACAAAAACAACAAGACATATTTCTTGGAGTATTTAATAGCGTTCATTCCTTTTACATGATCGTCACAGCAGTAGCAGCCCATGTGAGGACAGGTAAGGTAGGTAGTTGTTAATGCCGTTTTCCTTCAGAAGCTGAGCTTGAAGAGGTTAAAGGATTTTGTCAAGAAAGGAGGTAGCTGGAGCTCTTCCGACCACATCTTGCACACAAGACAGTTAAATTGTATTTTCTGGCATCGATATTAGAGGTGTACAGATTCAGAGAGCAGGGAAAGATTGTGAAGGAGTGACCAGGAAAGGCTTTGCAGAGAAGGACCTTACAGACAAAAGGAAGAATCTGGACTTGTTGGAGGGGAGTAGATGGGGCACTCCAAGTTGGGGGTGGCGGGCCACAGGGACGTCTTAAGGAGTGAAGAGTTTGTTTGTTCCAGTTAATTAATGGAAGCTACTGGTTTATTTTGCTGTCTCGTTAAGAATTCCACTGGTTATTTTAAACTGCCTGATGGACTTGTTATTTGCAAGATTAGTGTTTTTTCATTTGGATAGACAGTGCCAGTGTGTGTGTGTGTGTGTGTCTCGTGTGTGTGTCTCGTGTGTGTCTCGTGTGTGTGTCTCGTGTGTGTGTGTCTCTCTCTCTCCCTCTCTCTCTCTCCCTCTCCCTCCCCCATGGCCCTGTATTATCTCCTACCATTTGATATTTTTCTGCTTTGAAGAAGATTGTGTCTGAGGAGGATGTTATCTGACTGTGTTTCCCCATCAAAGAGAAGTGAAATAATACCTTGTCCTTGGTCTGGTCGTTGTGGTTCTGAGGGTTTCCCCTCCTGGTAGGCTTCCTGCATCGGGCAGGGGGAGAAATGAAGAACTTGCGTGTATGAAAAGCCCGTGTTCACTTCTTTGAGCCTGAGCATTCAGTCACTGATTTTTCTTTAGAGTTCTCATAGCCACTTCAAGGTGCTGAGCATCCCTGTGGCTCCATCCTGATTGCTGAGGGATATCTGGGGAGAGGCCTGGGGTCTGATGCCAAGAGATTTCCTTTCCTACAGGACCTTCTGCTAGGACTCCCATTTGGCAGATGTCTTCTTGGCACTCTAGGTTGGTTAGTGGTGATTGAAGCCCCTCTGTAGTGGTTTTTAAGTGGCCAGAGATTCACTTTGGTTTCGCTTCACTTTCATTTCTCTCTGGAGGATACCCATCTTATTCTCCTTGACCATTCAAATTGTGTGAAAGTAGTTTTGAGTATCAGTGGCATTTTCAGTAGGTTTACTTTCCATTAAACCATCTACATGTTGCTAGTTGGAAGGGACATTTCCATGGATACTGAGACAATACTAACTGAGCACCTTTTGGCCCCTTTGAAGTTGAAACGTGTGGATGCTTAAGGTTGTAGCCCTTGCATGGTCCCTCAGAGTCCCCTGGGGCAGTCTAGACAGACCCTGAAGCATGAGGCGATACGTCAGGAAGGTGCAAAGCATTGAGGGCTCTCAGAAGAGAACTCTCTTGCAAAGCCTGGACTAGCTGTCACGCTCTGCCATCATCTGGTTGATTGTTACGTAGTCTGGAAAGTTGGGACTTAGACATACTGTCCATTTTCATACCTGAGTTGGGTTTGAGGGGTTGGGTTCGGTAGAGACAAGTTTGCTCTTTGAAATCGGAAGGCCTGAGTTCAGATCTTGTTTGTGCCGGTACCTCCCAGTGGGTCCATTGGGAGCTCATAGTTACTAGGGAGGAAACGGGATTTAGAGCAGGACAGCCTGGATGAGATCAGTTTAAGAAGTCCTGGTAGAGTTTCTTTACTGGAGGATTTCCACGTGCTTCTGACATACTAATGTGTACTGCTAGCCCTTGGAAGGATTACTCTGCAGTTCCTAGGCTCATTTGGATTTTTTAAAACATAGAGCATTTTCTCAGATTATTATTCCACAAAGCATACTTAGGGAACACTGTCACTCCTAATTTCTAGCTCTTAAACCTACAAATCTGTGCAAGTTTTTTTCAGTTAACACAACATTCTTTTGAGAAGTTAGTCCACAATTGGGCAGTGCATTTCATCATGAGCTATAGTGAACAGTAGCTATTGGTTATGATATAAAATTTGAGAAAGTAAGAAACTATCATTTTATTTTTAGGCATATTGACATATGACATTTTAGTTTCATATTTGCAACATAATTTGTTACTTGTATATACTACGAATTGATCACCACAGTAAGTCCAGTTATCATCTGTCACTATATAATTGACTTCTCCTTCATCTATTTCACTTACCTCCAACCCTCTCCCCTCTGGTAGCCACCTGTCTCTTCTCTGTAAGATTTGCTGTGCTTATTAATTTGTTTTTTAGATTTCACAGATAAGTTATATCACGCAGTATTTGTCTTTCTCTGTCTGACTTATTTCACTTAGCGTAATAACCTCTAGGTTCATACGTATTGTGACAGACTTGTCACAAATGGCAAGTGTACACTGTTGGTGGGAATGTAGATTGGTGCAGTCGCTATGGAAAACAGTATGGAGGGTCTCAAAAAAATTGAAAAGAGAACTACCATGTGATCCAGCTATTTCACTTCTGGTATTTATCTAAAGAAAATGAAAACACTAGTTAATAAAGGTCTATGTATATTCCCTTTGTTCTTTGCAGCATTATGTATAATACCCAAGATAGGGAAATAATCTAAGTGTCTGTCCATGGATCGATGGATAAAGATTTGTACGCGTGTGTACATACACAGTGGAGTGCTACTCAGTCGTAGAAAACAGAAAGTGCTGGGTTGCACATCCCCAACTTTCACATACGGATTTTAAAGTACTGAGAACAACCCTGTGAAGGAGACATTTGATCATGGCCATTTTGCAGATTAGTAAGCTGAAGTTCAAATAGCAGGTTATGCATGGAGATGCTGAAAGTCAAACTATGGTCTGCCTTTCACCAAGGGCCACATTTCATTAACCACAATGCTTTGTTATAGAGCTCAGTCTTAATTTTAACTTCTCTTGCTTTTTTAAAAGTTTTAAATGATTATCACAAAATTAATATATATTTACTAAAGATAAGTAGATGAGAGAGAAGCAGAAAATGCCCCCCCAAGGCAATCATCAAGTAGAAGAACTTCAGTCAGTATGTGATTTCTTTCCCATTGTTTTATGCAATGTTATGTTCATTAACCATACTTGTGGTTAAATATATGTATGTACAACACATATACATTTTTATACTCTCTATATATAATTTTTAATTTCCTTACAGATGTGCGTTTTGGTTATTGCCACATCACTGATAAAGTATTTTAATAAACACACTGAACCAGGACTTGGAAATTTAACTTGTAGCTCTTTTATACAAGCTGTTGCTTAACTGTAGGCAGGTTCATTGACCTTCCTGGAACTCAGTTTCCTTGTGGATAAGTGAGGATCAGATCACTGGTTTTGAAGCTGTGGTTTTCTACACAATCTCCTGCAGGCTAGGGGTAGAGGTGTCATCAGAGCAGAGAGGACCCTGGCCCTTTACTCCCATCTGTTTTCACTCAAGCATCCACTCTTATAACTCTTGTATAGATTTGGGGTCCAAGCACATTTGCAAAGAGGAACTCGCTGATTTTTTGTGGAAGAGTATAAAATTGTTGGACCTGATGATCCTGAAGCTCGCCACTTCTATGACTCTCTTTTATGATGTCTGTTAAGTTCTGTGTGCTCTGTACATTTAGAACATTTCTTCACCAGTCTACACTAATCTAGAGTGGTAATTAAGCAGATTTGCTGCAGTCTTTCAGCTATCTCAGGAACGACGTAATAAGCACAAAAATAATCCCTGATCAGTGCTGAGCAATGTTCAAAGCACTGTTGAATTGTTTCTCAGCAGATTTACCACTGTCGTTGACTTGATCCATCTCAGGTCCAATTTAATGCCTCTTTTGGGGAATACTAACCAGGAGTCATTGGTTTCTTAAAACTAATATATGTGTGAAAACTATGGACTCCACCAATAGCTGGTTTTCCATTTTCCTTATGCACGTGAAGGTTATGAATCTTGAGGGGTTAATTTGAAAGTCCCAGTAGCTTGACTTGTTTCTCCTGCCTCCACAGAAGGAAGAATGTTCTTCAGAAATGAGGTGAATTAATGCTCGGTCACTCAAGAACCCTGGACAGCTACATGAGGTGTTTAAAACCTGCCCTGACCCTCTCGCCACACAGCTCTGTTATGAGGCCTGACAGGATGAACGCAGCGTGGAGGGACGGTGTCCTGCCCTGTCGGAACGGTGACTGCTGACCCACCGGGAGCAAGCAGGGGGGCCCCACGTTGTCTGCCAGCACAATGAAGGAAGTGGTCTATTGGTCACCCGAGAAGGTGGCAGACTGGCTGCAGGAGAATGCTATGCCAGAATACTGTGAGCCTCTGGAACATTTCACAGGCCGGGACTTGATCAACCTCACCCAGGAGGATTTCACAAAACCCCCGCTGTGCCTCGTCACCTCTGACAACGGGCAGCGGCTCTTGCACATGATAGAGACCCTGAAGATGGAGCACCACTTGGAAGCACACAAGAACGGCCACGCCAACGGGCACCTCAGCATTGGCACCGGCGGCCCCTGCCCTAACGGCAGCTTCAGCATCAAGGTCAAACCCAACGGGATGCCCAATGGGTATAGGAAGGAAATGATCAAGATCCCCATGCCAGAACCGGAGCGCTCCCAGTACCCCATGGAGTGGGGCAAGACTTTCCTGGCCTTCCTTTATGCACTTTCCTGCTTTGTTCTCACCACAGTGATGATCTCGGTCGTCCATGAACGAGTACCTCCCAAGGAGGTGCAGCCTCCACTACCGGACACGTTTTTTGACCATTTTAACCGGGTGCAGTGGGCCTTTTCTATTTGTGAAATTAACGGCATGATCCTTGTGGGACTCTGGTTAATTCAGTGGCTGCTCTTAAAGTACAAGTAAGTAAAAGCACAAGTCTGCAGTTTCAGGGATTGGGAGGTGGCACAACAGATGTTTAATATTCATTATTGGGAAATTAAATTGATCAAGCAGTAGGAATCAAAGCACATTCTTTCTTCTTTTTTTTTTAACCACATAGTCTGTTGAGCCAACCAGAGCTCTGGCAGCTTTAAGGAAGTGCTATGTTTTGTACCAGGTTCATACAGAGTGATGAACAGGATTGTTAGAGATGAGGTTTTTTTTTGTTTTCGCATCACAGGAGGGAAAACCCTCAGACATTTTCAGAGAGTACAGGCTATTAAACCGCAGAAAACTATCCGGTCTTGGTGTGTTTAACCCGTCAAATCAGTGGTTGACAGTTGGCCCGTGGGCAATGAATGATGCTATAGCTTTTTCCACACAGAATCAGATCTCTGAACCTTTGTAATATATATCTGAAGATGCTTCACACATAGAATTCAGAACAGCTGGTCCAGAGTGACTTGAGCTAGTGGAGAGTGATACCCACTTTAAGGTAGGATGTGGAGGAACCTGCACGGCTTTCCACCTTTCTTTAGAACGTGTGGCATTTAGAGCAGAATTCCAAGTTTCTCAGGATTCTCAGTAGGCATCTCCTTGCAGTTTCAGGTGAATCCAAAGTGGCTTCATGTCCCAGGCTCTAAACTCAATGCAGCAAAGTTATTTGCTTGAGTTGCGTATAGCAAACTGAACACATACTTTGCCCTCATCACGGGTGTCTGATTTTTTCCCATTTGCAGAACATCTTTATGGCTTCCACGCATGGGAGCTGGACATCGGTTTGCTAAGGAACTGAGTTTCTCTCTGGTAGACTGTGTTGCGTGACCCACAGTGTGGTTGCATATTAAGGAAATCATCTTAAAGAAAACAAAATTCAGACTGGGAATTTATATTGAACTTTAACGGAAATGATAAGCTTTTTCTTGTATGTTTTATGAAGTCTGTGTTTTCTTCCCGTATAAATTAGATATCTAGAAGTGGAAATAAAAGCAACTCCTGAGTCTTTGCCAGTAAAGGACCATCTTTATGTTGTATATAGGAAGCTATTTAAGTAGCCAGTTTTTATTTGGGGGCTGGTTTGGCTATCCCAGAGTTTAAGCAGGGAAGCCTGCTGTGCCACAGTCCATGGGGTCACACAGAGTTGGACATGACTGAACGGCTGAAAAACAACAAAAGAGTTTAAGCTAGATTTGATAGAGGAGCAATGGTCTGGGGTGTGTTTGAGTTGGTGGAAGAAAGACTGTTTGAGAGGCTGAATAGATAAGAATAGGCCGTAGAAGTATGAGATGCTCAAAATTTACTAATTACGTTCTTCTTCTGACTGTCAGACTTCAGTTCTGGTTTTGACTTTCAAAATTTTTTCCCTAGAAGCTCATTAGAGGGAAAAAAAAAAAGTCTATATTTCCCCTTAACAAAGGCAGGGTCAACTCTAAATTAGGTTTCCTGGGGTCTTCCTGATTTTTGTTGTTTTGTTTATATGAGTTTGTTTTCTGGTTTTTATCAAAATTCTTACATGCCAGCTAATAATTTACTGCCCAGAAACGAACATTTATATACTTGTATGTACACATCGAAACCTTTCACAGAACTGTGACTTTTGAATAATTGTATTCTTGTTCTAAGAAATGTCCTAACCACAGGGATAATTTCTTTAAAGTATATTACTATTGGTATTTCTCTCAGCGGGGGCTTTTCCTCAAATCTGTTTCTTTTGAGGCTCTCTAATTTTGTGTTTTACTGGTATTTGTTGCTAATACTGTAGTGATTTGCGTATTTAAATTGTTCTACAGCCATAAATCACTTAATTCGTGCCTGGGGCAAAGTTAAGCCAAGGCTGGGACACAGGCAGCCCGGGCCCCAGCCCCAGCCATGTGCTAGCATGCTGATAGAGTGGATGAATCTCCAGATCTCAGGAGCCTTGTTTTTCTCACAGATAGAGTAAAGGCCTCTCCGTCTAGATGATTTCTATCTCTCTATACCACTGTGTTTTATTTGATTACAAAGTCACTGAATGAGCCAGTTACATTTGAATGTTATTAGCTGCAGAGCATTTGTAGTTCAGAATATGTCCAACTTTAAAGAATCTTTAAAGTCCTCTCTCTGGTTTCCGCGTTGGCAGGATAACCCAGTTATTTTCATGAGAGTCTTCAGCATCCCCACCCCTGTCCGACTACTGGGGCACATCCGTAGCTTCCCATCTCCCTCCTTGAGACCTCTCTGGAGTGTGTGTGGCACACCAGACCTGGGAAAGGCAGGAAGAAGGATAGAGGTGGGCACACCAAGCAGTGGCTGTCAGTGAGCTCCCTTTCCCTGGCCCTCGTAAGGGTTGAACTGTTTCCTAGTGCAGAGAGACGCCCTTATTCCAGTTATTTGGCTGTGACAGTGTAGCAGTCTGTTATTCAGCGTGTTGGGAAAATGGATCCTTCTGCTTATGGAATATTCTGTTTAAAAGCAGTAACCCTCTCATATTTTCTGTGCTCAACTCTTCTGACACTTGACCCCTCTCCCTCTCCCCCCCACTCAAAGTCAACTTTTCTAAAACTGGATTTATCATCTTTTTCTTTCAACTTCTTCCTTCTCTGTAGGCAGTGGCATTTCCTAGAAACCTAGAACTTCTCAGTTCCTTTCGTATAAATAGTCACTGCTGCTGCTAAGTCACTTCAGCCGTGTCCAACTCTGTGTGATCCCATGGACGGCAGCCCACCAGGCTCCCCCATCCCTGGGATTCTCTAGGCAAGAACACTGGAGTGGGTTGCCATTTTCTTCTCCAATGCATGAAAGTGAAAAGTGAAAGAAGTCGCTCAGTCGTGTCCAACTCTTCGCGACCCCATGGACTGCAGCCCACCAGGCTCCTCTGTCCATGGGATTTTCCAGGCAAGAGTACTAAGTTCTGTCAATTCTAATTGCAGATTCATTACCTCTTTTCATTCCTACCTGGTGATGTATAGTGAGTACTCAGATGGAGGCCCAGTTCCCTAGCCTGAAGCTCAAGGTCCTTCATATATGGCCCCAGGCTGTTTGACCTCATCTGTAGCTGCTCTACTCAGCGGTTTCCCTTGAACCCTCCAAGCTCATGTCACATTCCATTCTATTCTGTGTGTGTGTGTGTGTGTGTGTGTGTGTGTGTGTGTGTGTGTGTCTAAGTTCCCCAAGGGAAAAGACCAGATCCTATTTGTCATTCATCTTGGTATCCCACTGCCTCATACAGAGTCTGGCACATACAAAGTGCTCGTTTAAAATTCATTCACTGAGACCCTCCTGTATGCCAGGCACTGTGGTAGACCTTGGGGCTGCTGCAGTGCTCAGAGGCCTCTGATGCTCACGCGGAGCTTGTATTCTCACCAGGATGAAACAGTTTGTGAACAAATGAATATAGCAGGGAGGGAGTGGTATTTTAGATCAAGTGTTTAGAAAAGGCCTCTAATGAGGTGAGCATTGAATAGACACCTGAATCAGATGAGGGGGATACCAGTTGGTGTTTGGGGCAGGAGCAGTCCCGGTAGGAGACACAGCAAGGGCAGAGTCTCTGAGGTTTACCTGGGGAAAAGCCACAGGCCAAGCAAACTGGGAGAAAATGGCCATACAGAGTCAGGGAGGTGTGGACGGCACATGGGTCATGGAAAAAAGAGGCAGGATTTTTGTTCCAGGTGTGATGATAAGTCATTAGGGAAGAATGCTGTGGACAGATTTGTATTTTAGAAGAAGCACTCTGGCTGCAGTGAAGAGAACAGGTCAGCAAGGCTGGAAGCGGGGGATGGGTTAGGGTGCTCTTACACATGGTCCAGTTGGGAGATGACCATGAGCTAGACTCCTGTTTGGCCAATGAATCCATTTGGTGCTGGGCTGGAGGGGAGGGACGAGCTCTTTCTAGAAGCCATGGCTTCGGTTACATTTAGAGCTCCTTATCATTTATAGCCACAGGGCTGGCGTCTTACAGAGACTCAGACGAGGTTTTTGGGTCTGTCTCTGAATCTCTGAATTTTATATGAAATTTAATGAGGAATGAGTCAAGATTGAGATTGAATTCACTTATTTGGGAGCTCTCACAGCTTTGCTGGAATATATTTTATTTCAGAGCAAAGTCAGGTGATGTGTATATTCTGATATTTGTTTTCTGTCACGGCTGCTTTTGGATCAGATATTTGCCTGCAGGGCTTCCCAGGTGGTGCAGCAGTGAAAATCCACCTGCTAACAAAGACCACGGTTCAATCCTGGGTCAGGAAGATCCCCTGGAGGAGGAAATGGCAACCCACTCCAGTATTCTTGCCTGGAGAATCCCATGGACAGAGGAGCCTGGTAGGCTACAGTCCATGGGCTCTCAAAGGGTCAGTCAGACATGACTGAGCTACTGAGCACACACATTTGCCTGCAAGGAATATCACTAGCCATTTTGGGGGTGGGAGTGGATGGTATAAAGATGAATTAAATATTGCAGGATGATTGGTCCACTGGTGGTGAAAAGATCTGAAGAAAGAAAGAAGGAAAGGAGCCGCGGGACACTTGGGACATGAGGTGAAGTTGAAAGAACTTTGTGGTTGAGCATTTGGGGCATGGGGTAGAATAATCTGGCATAAACTGTTGTGCAACATTATGGAGAGAATGGTCACCACGTAGGTTCTTTGAAAATTGATCTCAGGCCAAAAGAAGGAACTGGAGAAGGGGATGGTGTTGGCCGATCCTGCGTTAAGACTTGATGTCTCTATTCAGAACTGTCTCTCGGGGCGTCATTGATCCCGCAGGAAGGAACGAGTTCAGGCTTCCAGCGTGGCTTCCCAGGATTACACTCTGAGGACACTGCAGTGGATTTTTAGGTGTTTGGCAGCAGTGTGTTTTTTATGTTCAGAGACTGCTTCGGAAAAGACTTACTTTGTGTTTTATCCTTTGATAACATGCCCTGGGTTTGGAGGCCTTATTTGTTAGGCAGGTGTCTGCAGCATTTGCCTGTCTCCTGTGGATGGACTCTAATTTCCAAGGACATAATCCTTGTGCTGATTGGCAGCTGCTGCTCTCAGATGCTTATTTAATGTTTTTGTTTGTGTTGTGTTTTATTCAATAGAGAAGATTCTCGATCAGCATGTATCTTTCATTTCACCCCAGTATAATTCCATCAGTGTCTCTTTTCACATAAAGTTGATTGGTTTAAAGTGCTTATCCCTTTCATCTTCTAATCCTCAAAGTAGTTTATGACCAGAGTTATTGTCAACATTTTAAACACTTTGTTTTCAAGTCTTTGATGATTAAGTAAGTCTGTAAAAGCTGTTGATGTAGAGCATTTAATGTGAAGGAGTTCCCTCCAATAATGTTTGTTTTTCAAGTTCCAGAAAGGCCTTTTTTAAAAAAGGCCATTTCACTTTATTAGAAATCAGCAGTGCCCTGTGGGCCACTAGGCTGGTCTCTAAATGGAACTTCAGGGCATCTTTACATTTAGTACTTTATCAAGAATTATTGAAAACTAGTGCTAGAGATGGAGCGCTGAGCAAAACAAAGCCTCATAGAAACAGAACTTCATAGTTACCTTCTGGGAGTTTTTGTGTGTTCTCACAGTAACATCTCAGGTTGTTGAAGTGTGGGTTGTCCCAGACTATCCTAAAGTACAAAAGTCATGAGGACAAAAATGCCCTTCCAAGCTGTAGGGCACCTAGTGCATTATTTAATCAACTGATAAACCGTCCTATTCCTCTCCAGCCATAAAGCAGATAAGAGCTCAGAAGTCATCATTTCCCTCCCTTGCTTCTCTCTCTACACGTGTACCTGTATCTGTTATATACTTAACTCAGAGTCTCTTATTCTTCTGTTCCTCTTTATCCATGTTGTCGAAAATCGTTATCACCCCGTTCACATGGCACATTCCGAACATTTGAGTAACAGGAATTTTTTTTTCCTTACATGTGTTGAGTTATTTGATCCAGTCAGCTCTTAAGATGAGCAGGACCATTCTCTTGTCTCTGTGAAGATAACTGATGATAACACAGAAAAGATGTTGACTTGCCTAAGACCCCACACAGAATATTTAGAAAATTGAAAGTTTAATCCACTGAAATGTCCTGGGGAAGTGTATTTTCTTAGCAGATATAGTACCATTGATTAGACAAGCAGAGGACCGGTAGAAGAATGAAACCAGATAAGTCCTGCATTGAATAATAAGGTTTATACATTGCATACAAACCAGGAGACATTCCTACTTGCTCCAGGATTGGACCTGCCAAACCTGCAGGCCAGCCTGTCTTGCTGTCCCACCGTCGCTCGTGGAAGTGTGCTGAGCTCTGTCCCAGCTCCCTGCCGCCCTCTGACCTGCCAGGTGTGGTGTGGTCCCTGCTGCCCTCTGACCTGCCAGGTGTGGTGTGGTCCCTGCTGCCCTCTGACCTGCCAGGTGTGGTGTGGTCCCTGTCACCACGGGTCTCGGAAACCCCCAGTGCCACCGAGTGCAGTGACGCTTTTCCACTGCAGACCACCAGTCGGGAGTGCCCAACCTTGTTCTTTTACTTTATTCAGTTTTGATTGGAGGATAATTTGCTTTACAATATTGTGCTGGTTTCTCCCATAGATCAACACGAACCAGCCGTAGGTATGTGTGTGTCTCGTCCCTCTTGCGCCTCCCTGCCACCTCCCACCCCTCTAGGTTGTCACGGAGCCCCAGGCTGAGCTCCCTGCACATACAGCGAATTCCCACGGGCTGGCTGTTTCGCCAGTGGTAGTGTGTGTGTTCCCGCGCTGCTCTCTTGTTTCTCCCGCCCTCTGCTTCCCCTGCTGTGTCCACGAGTCTGTCCTCTCTGTCTGCATCGCCGTTGCGGCCCTGCAAATAGGTTCTTCTTCTTGCCCTTCTAGCTGGTTTTCTCCCCTTGAGTCTGACCCCATTGTCCATCTGGGCGGCAGAGCCTGGGCTGAGATCCCGTTTTCATTCTGGGGACCTTTCCTGTCCCCTCTTCTGTGTAATCTGGACCTCCTAGGTGTTTGCCAGCTTCTGCTCCACCTCCCTGGAAATGGGGAAGAACAGCCAGTCTGATCCCTCAATGATGGATTCGCTGCCAGGCTCTGTCTCACTTCTCATCCTCACATTAGCGAACAGATGGTCGTACCTCCTTTCACCTTTTCTTTTATCAGTTTCAGTCTCAAGACCTAAATATTAGCCTGAACTCTAGGAATTGTCAGGAAACTAAATTCAGTAATCCCAGCAATTTAGGTTTTAAGTGAGCATAAATATTATAAGTGGCTTTTCAAACTGAGAGGATAAAAGGGAGAGAAAGAAAATACAGAGATGCAATTAATTATAGTTTTCATGAGTTAGTTTTTATTTGTGACCCTAAAGAAACTAAGTAATGTTAGAAGGTAAAAATAAACAAAAAGGAAAAATTTGCTGATGGCACCTAAGATAAATAATGCTAACATCTGATTTCATATTTGGCGTAATATTTTCCTGTATGCTCATATAGGTGTAATCTGTATATGTGTGTATTTTTAGTACCATATTTGCCTTGTATTTTACAATGTGCCTCAGGATCGTCTCTGTCCCTTTCTCTTAAAAAATCATCATGGATGTCTGTCTAAGCATTCATGATCTTATTTAGCAGTCACTGCATCTGTCCCTCCCAGCTGTTTGTATCAGGGCGATGGCAGTTAAGCATCAGTTATATTGTAAATCTCAGTTTAAGATCATCTTAGCCCTGCAGGCACCTATTGACTTGAGGTGAGTTTGGTCAGGTTACTTAACTACTTGTAGTAGCATTGTTTCCTCATCTGCATAATGGGAACAATAAAAATAGGGTCTGTCTCAGCGTTGCTGTGCCGGTGGAGTGAGATGCATGTATGGAGCACTTAGCCGAGTCCTTGGTGTCCTCCTGCTTCCTGCGCCTGCCCCGCCCCCGTTCCCATCTTATGCTGTGGGTCAGTGCTGTCCGACTCTGCAGCCCCATGGACTGTAGCCCACCAGCCTCCTCTGTTCACTGGATTTTCCTGGCGAGAATCCTGGAGTGAGTAGCCATTTCCTCCTCCAGGGAATCTTCCTGACTCAGGAACTGAACCCACATCTCTCGCATCTCCTGTATCTGCAGGCTTATTCTTTACCCCTAGCACCACTTGGGAACAGTTGTCTGTCTTTCCCCCGACTCTCAGGCCAAATGTCTCGGTTTTGTTGCTGGTACCCGCTTCCACCCCACATCTGGCCTTCATGCCACCACTTCTCACCAAGTCGCTGCCCTGCGTGTCACTGGTGTCATCACTTAGCTGGGTGGTTACAGGAGCTTCCTCCCAGTCTGCTTCCATTCTTGCTTCCCTTACATCACTTGTCAGCTCCGCAGACAGAACGTGTCACTTCGCGAGTAAGTGGGTGTGTGTCACCCTTCTCTTGCCTCATTACAGCTTTTAGGTTGGAGGAGAAGGCAATGGCACACAAATCCAGTACTCTTGCCTGGAAAACCCCATGGACGGAGGAGCCGGGTAGGCTGCAGTCCATGGGGTCGCGAAGAGTCAGACCCGGCTGAGCGACTTCACTTTCACTTTTCACTTTCCTGCATTGGAGAAGGAAATGGCAACCCACTCCAGTGTTCTTGCCTGGAGAATCCCAGGGACGGTGGAGCCTGGTGGACTGCTGTCTATGGGGTCGCACAGAGTCAGGCACAACTGAAGCGACTTAGCAGCAGCAGCAGCAGCAGCAGAGTGACCAAGGAGGTCTCCCAAGACTGCACGTCGTCATGTCCTCCTTCTCCCTGACCCTCCTGCTCGTCTCCACTGCCCTCACATACTGACCTGTTAAACATCTTCTCCCGCCGAAGACGGAGCGGGGGTGGGGGTGGGGGCTCAGGATGGGGGCTGGACAAGTGTATACCTGTGGCCGATCCATGGTGATGTATGGCAGAAACCAACACAACATTGTAAAGCAACTATCCTCCAGTGAAAATGAATAAATTAATTAAAAAAAAAGAATCTTCTCCCACAGATATCCTCCTGGTTAACCCTCTTCACATGTAGGGACATTTCTCTGATCAACTTACCCCCAATCTGTAGCCTCCTATCCCCCGGTGACGCTCTCGCTTGATTTTACCCTTTAGAACTTTTCCAGCATGCTCTATGTTTTACTTAGCTGTTTACTGTCTGCTTGCTCTCCTAGAATATAGGTACCACAAGGCAAGCTTTTTGTCCACTCGGTTCACTGCTGTGTTCCCAGAATAAGGCCTAGCATACACACGTGTGCTTCAGGAGAGTAAGTAAATAATAACGGCAGCTCACATTTACTGAGTAGTGCACTGCGCCGCCTACTGTGTCTAGACCTCAGTGCATGCTAGCCATTGCTGGTGATGTATGTGCTTATTATGCCTCTAGAAACCAATCCCCTGTTAAAGCGAAAGTGTTACTTCTAAGGGTGATCCATGAGCGTAAGGACAAAGGTTAATTGTTGAGTTCAGCCAGCTGTGACTAAACAAACGTTAAGCGTGTGATCCGGGGTGGGTAAGTTTTGATGAAGGAAAGGAATGAGGAAAGATCTGCGTATACATAATACATATTTGCATTATGTGTACACACTCGTGGGCTTCCTACGTGGTGCAGTGGTGAAGAATTCACCTGCCAGTGCAGGAGATGCAAGAGGCGGGTTCAGTCCCTGGGTCAGAAAGATCCCCTGGAGGAGGAAACAGCACCCACTCCGGTACTCTTGCCTGGGAAATCCCATGGGCAGAGGAGCCTGGGGGGCTGCGGGCCATGGGGTCACACAGAGTCAGACACGACTGAGCCCGCACGCACACACAAACACATGTATTTGTATTATACACGTGTATGTATGTATGCACACATACTGTTTTTGCTAATAGTCTAAAATACTACCAAGAAAGGTAACTTCTTTTGTTTGATACATACATGTGCTGCGGTTTCTGGAGGATGCTTGATTTGGATTCTTTTTAACTCTCTCACGTAGACCATATAATCTTAGAGGGTAATATTTTCTCTTTATCTCATGTTACAATCTATAACTCAGGAAATAAACTTTTTAAGGTGGCTCTAGTGCAGACAGTTTTATCATCTGATCTGTTCTTTACAGATTCCCTAAACCTAAATGATCTAAAATTTAGATCATTTTCTAAATTTAATCAACTGTTGCATTATTTTCCAGATCTTTTACATGAGGCTTAGAAAAAATATAAGTCGGTACCTTTTTTTTTTTTAACTTGACAGCTTTGTCAGTGAAAACAGCAGCTAATCGAAAGTGTGGTTATTACTGTCGTTCAGTCGTGCTTGACTCTTTGGGGTCCCACAGACTGTAACCTCACTCCCTCACCCCCAGCCCTGCCCCCGGCTCCTCTGTTCTTGGGTTTTCCCAGGCAAGAATGCTGGAGTAGGCTGCCATCTCCATCTCCAGGGGATCTTCCTGACCCAGGGATCTAACCCACGTCTCCTGCAGCGGTAGGCAGATTCTTTGCCAGGACTCAATAGGGAAGCCCAATTGAAAGGATAAAGACTTGGTTTTTGTTGTGGCTCTTTCTTGACTGACTCTCTGGCCCCAGGCTAGAGAGCCTTTACATCTTAATTCTTCCTTCTGTAAAATGGGATGACAGTATATGCTGAACAGTAATGTGGTTAAAATAATTAATACCCAAAATGCAAAGGTCTCTTTGAGTTGGAGAAGGATTGTGCTGTACAGACTCATTTCTGGGCTGGGTGCATAGTTCCATCTCATTCCCCTGATTTCGCAAACTGCCATCCTCCTGTGTACACGCTAGGAAATAGTAAATGAGTTCTGTATTTCCCCGGAGAGCATATAGTTTTACTTTTCTGTTTATTCTACTTTCATCCTATAGGATTTATTCTTTCCTTTTTGTCTTACAACCCCTTCCTTGGGACTTTCCTTCTTAAAGTATGAAATTAAGCCCTGGGTTTTCATGATCCATCGTCTGGAGAGTTTCGACTCCTGTGATGGATAGAAAGCCCAGAAGGGGTAGTGAGGAGGCAAGGGGGAAAGATGGCAGGACCCACAGCCCTACTTGGACGAATGCAGCCGTCTTGACAAACCGCTGCCAGTTAAAGTGTAGAAACGATGCAGAGTGAAGGACTCGTGAGCGTCAGCAGAGGTTATTTCCAGCAGATGAATGAAAGAGTTCAAAGGACAAACATTTGTGGGAAGAAGCAGGAAAGCACTGTCAGAAGCAGTAAGAGGTGAAGCTCTAAAGCACAGAGCTGCGGGATATTGCCCATGTGACAGGCACCGTCGGAAGTCTCACTAGTACTAAAACATAAGTAAGGAGCAGCTTGCTTTAAGAGCTTTCTCTGATAGAGGGAATGAGGGCCTCTGTTGATAATCTTAGTGCCAATCTCACTATTAAAAAATACCATAAACTAGAAACCAAGTTCTGAAGTGATGTGGAGAATGAAGTGGCTCTCTCCCGTTGGGAACGTGTGGGAAGCTGCATGCAGAGCTGGTATGTGAGGTGGGTGGTTGGGGTAAGAGGAAAGGCCAGGCAAAGAGATTTGCTGGCAAAAAACAAGAAACTTGGTGAATGGAGCCCCTTTTGCCCAGGGTGGTGGAATTCATATCTGTGAGATAAAATAGGAAGTAGCTTGGGTTCATGTTGAGAAGAGTCTGTGATGGGAATTGGAGCTTCAGATGATGACAAGCGGTTATCATAATCCAGGGAATCCCAGGGCTAGTAGCAAGGAATTAAAGAGAGGAAAACAGATTTAAGAAAGTCTTTGGCATTAGCTTCAGCAGAATCTGGGCATGGGAGTGGGAGGCGATGAAGAAGATAAAATAGGTGAAGGTGGCCCCAGGTGCTTTTAGAGTAGGTGGTCTGTCAGAGACCTGACGACAGGCAGTGTTCCCAGGGTCCGGGCAGAGGGCATGGCTGGCACAGAGGTCTGTCTCAGGTGGAGGGACTTGGTGCGATGTGTTCAGTTGCACCAAGGGCATCGGCCTGAAGTTTAGGAATGATGGGGAGAGCAGAGGGAGGGGAGCTTGGCCCAGGTCATCTGGGGCCTCGTGGGCTTGGTAAAGGATTTGGATTTTTTTCAAAATATATTTGGCAACTATTGGGGGGTTTTAAAGGATATACTCTATTTAGCTGTTTTTAAAAAGATGATTCTGGCTTCTCTCTGTAGAAAGGCTTTTATGGAGGTACAAATGGAATTAGGGACAGCAGGTCAAAGGTCCTAGTAGCAGTTCAGGTGAGACTGAATGTTGAGAAGTAGATAACATCTCAGCAGAGTGTGTGAGTTGCTCAGTTGTGTCTGACTCTTTGCGACCCTATAGATGATAGCACTTCAGGCTCCTCTGTCCGTGGAATTCTCCAGGCGAGAACACTGGAGTGGGTAGCCATTCCCTTCTCCAGGGGATCTTCCCTACCTAGGGATTGAACCCAGGCTCCCACATTGCAGGCAGAGTCTTTACTGTCTGAGCGGCCAGACTGATCAAACGTTGGAGGGATGTAAGCAAACCTTACTGGGCAAAGATGGTGCAAACAATAATGGAAAATGAATAGTTTCCTGTTTGATACCTAGAAGAATCTTTCTCAGTACTTTAATAACTAACATGCTTATCATTAAAATAACTGTCAAAAATGCTTACCTTGCAGAGGTCTGGGTCAATATGAAATATGACTTAAAACCCTAAGTGAAAAATGCGAGTGAAGTAGATTTTGTAACGTAAATGAGATTGAATGTTGGCTCATCTATTGGTTCACAGCAGTGTAGTCTCAGAATAAAATTGGGATTTCTTACACAATTTGAAGCCATTTCCTGAACCTTTTTGTCTTGGGTAATATATTTATATTTCAGCTTAAATTATCTGAACTGCAATTTTCCCATCTGTAAAATAAGGGTCATAGCATCGCAATGCAGGTTGTTCTAAGAACTAAATGGCTCAGAGTTTGGCATAGAGGAGAAATTTGGCAAAACCCTGGTTACTGTTAATGACAGTCTGGGGAAATTCTTCAGTAGCATTTCTCTGAATCATAAGGAAAATATCCTTTTGCTGGTTAGGAAGCCAATTTCCAGGGAAGTTAATTGAGATGATTCAGATCATCAAGCGGGCCTTTGTTAACGGCAGAGCCAGCATCTGTGTGTAGGTGAGCTGAAGACGCCTTGTCCCTGTGGCAGTACTGGAAGGATCTGAGCCGTGTGTGCTGGCCTCCAGGGTTTCTCCGGAGACGTGGGGCTCCCTGATCCGCGCCCTCCCCCTTGCTGATCGCCGCTTTGGAATTGTTACTTGGATCCACTGCCATGTCTCAGGACCTGTTTGTTTCTAAAAGTCAGTAACTTCTCTCAAGAGCTGGCAGAGCACGTCTGAGCGCTGAAAGAACTGTGTATTCTGGTTGTGGCTTAGTTGAGAAAACTTGTGGGAAACAATGGAACTTTCCAGTATTGTCCTTTTACCCTCCAGTGTATTCATTTCTTTCTTCATTTTTCCTTTAGAACTTTGGATTATCATTTCAAATGCCAAAAACAATGTGGTACTGCTCTTTTAAGCCTGTATTTGGTGTAGTAAGTAATCAGGTTCTGAATACTCTTTTCTCTTTGAGTTGGGAGAATAAAAAGTTTAATAAAGTTATTCTGAACATAGCATACTATTCTTGCAGATCTTAAGAAATATTAACTCTTTTATTCATATTTCTTTATATATATATATATATATATATCAGATTTAACACGTATGTTTTTCTTTTCTGTTAGAGGAAGTAGTAATGACTCTATTACCCAACTACTTGGGAGAAGGATAGATAGCCACGATCATACACAAGTGTCTGTGACGTGACGGTCATTGCAGAGTGTGAGCAGACAGGAAATAGACTTCTTTCCAACACGAAAGAGACATTTCCCATGTGAGAGGAACGTAACCATGGTTTTGAGAATTGTAATGTGCATCTTGTCCTTGGCATTTGCTTAATCTCTAGAAATACCTCATTAATGTTTCCTCTGTGGCTTTTTGTTGCCTTAGTTACATTTTTAACTATTTTAGATCTTTTTTTTAAAAAAAAAAAACACATCTTGAACTTTTAAACTTGAGAGAATTCTAGTGTGTGAAATTCTTTGATTAAGTAAATAATACCTTAACAGGATACAAGATGTGGAAACACTTTTATATATATCCTGCTTTCTAAAGTGTATAGTAGGAAACTCTTGTTTAAAATTATACATTGAAGATGCTCTAAGCATAATTTCGAAAAGGATTAAGTAAATGCCAAAGGTCAGAAGATTCTTATTAACAGCCACTTCCGTCTTGTCACCGTGTTAACGTTGATGACGTCACATGGGTACAAGTCATTTCATTTTTTCACTTCAAAGAGTAAATGTGACTGAATCTTTAATGTTTGTTAGCTTTAAAATGTTTTGTTGTGTTTTTTTGTAAACAAAAGCTTTTCTCATCCTCTATCACTTTTTTGTATACCTCATTCTCAGGTAATCCTGAGTCTTCTCACTGCTGCTCAGATGTGACTCAGGTTTGAGCTATGGAAATAGGTGTTTGTGCATGTATATATCTTGTGTGCACCATGAAGCCATCAGGCAAAGTGGTTTTAAGGTAGCAGCAGTCATCAGAATGGAGTGATAGCGGTCGTTTTGTTTCCCTTCCTCTGAAGACACTGGCTCACCCGAATAGCCTGATACGCCAGTCTATTTAGATGCCATGTTCTGTTGCAGACGGTCTGTTCTGTTGTAGATGTTTCTTGCATCATTCAAGTAAAATTGAACATCATTTCTGTTTCTTTGAACAGGATGGCGTGAGAGGGCATTTTCTTTTTGAGAAAAATGATCATTGTATCTTACAATGTAAAATTCAGTTGGTTATTTCAAGTATTTTGGTAAGGCACTTATAATCTAGTAATCTGATCTAGTATTGTCCCTCTCTATATTGGTTAATTATACCGTGCTTTTCATAATTCCTGGAATTAGAGGCACATACCTTTATAAAAGACAGCTTTGTACTGAATAAATTCTTGTCCTTGGGGGTGACACGCACAGCTTTAATAAGAGAAAATAGACCTTTCTCTGTGGTAAGCAATTTTTTGACCCAGTGTCTAAAATTGGGGTTAAGAGTCACAAGACCCGAACCCTACCATTACAACCTAAGGACCTTACGTGGACTGTGTAGTTATGAATGAAACACTAATATGGTCACCTGGATTATTTTTAAATTAATTTTCAGTCAACCAAGTGGCATATCACTTCATCCCTCTTGTTAAAAAATACAGATGACACAGATACCCCTCCAACAACCAGACCCCAGTAGGAATGTCCATCCTGTGTGAAAACAGAGCTGCATTGTACAGTTATGCAGCGACTGAGTGTTCCGTATCCTCGGAGGAAAGCCTGTTCATTGCTTCTAAGAATATTTGTGTTTAAGTCAGAGTGCCCTGGGCCGAGGGAAACTTGAACTTCTCGAGGCTGAGGAGGAGGAGACCCACAGGACTGAGATTTTGGTAGAACAGGATAGCGGAGAAGGCAGTGGCACCCCACTCCAGTCCTCTTGCCTGGAAAATCCCATGGACGGAGGAGCCTGGTGGGCTGCAGTCCATGGGGTCACTAAGCGTTGGACATGACTGAGCGACTTCCCTTTCACTTTTCACTTTCCTGCATTGGAGAAGGAGATGGCAACCCACTCCGGTGTTCTTGCCTGGAGAATCCCAGGGATGGGGGAGCCTGGTGGGCTGCCGTCTCTGGGGTCGCACAGAGTCGGACACGACTGACGCGACTCAGCAGCAGCAGCAGCAGAACAGGCAGGTTGAAGTAGAGAAGGAAGGAACATTCTTGTCCAAGGAGACACTGGAGTTTGTACAACTTGATCTAGTTCAAGCTACACCTACATGAAACTTACTGTTAGGAGAGGCTGTCAGACTCAGTACGCGTGCCCGTGTGTACTCATGAAATACTTCCACCAGAACCACCCATAAATGTGAAATGGAAAAGATGCCTCCTTCTTGCTTATTTGGTTATTCACCCACATAACCCACACACTTGTTGACCACCATTGTGCATAAATGCAAAGATTGTCCATACCTTATTTCTTATGTTCTTATCCCTGGTTTACAGATTAGGAAACTGATACTCAGAGAGTGTCAGTAGCCTATCCCAAGGCCACATTGTTAGGGGAGACAGGTGTGGGTTGGATGCTGTCATTCAGACAGGCTCTTTTCTTGGCATCATGCTTCTTTGGAGATCAGCTAAGATAATCAGTTTCTGGGATACAAAGGTCCAGTGGTTTAATGCCTTTGACTCACTAAATGTCAGAAAAGTTTTGAATTCTCTTGGCATAAATTCATTACAATCTAATATCATTGTAATTTTCTGAACATCTTTTTTATGACAGAAAAGACACTCCCTAAATGTTTAACCACAGACCCTGACTCAGCTCTGGCCCATCAGCTGAAACCCTCCTTGTCCATCAGTTGAATGTCAACTGGTGTTTCAGGTCTCAGGAAGCCCCGTTAATAGCAGTGAGGGGTGTTTTAAACTCCCTTGACCTTAAAGTTAATTTAAAACAAAGAAAGGAAGAAACACAGTATCATTCTCAAAAGCTTCACCTTAATCTGCTCTTAGCTATAGTTTCAACGTTCTGATAGCAATCTCTCAGGTTGTTTGGGGGTTGGTTTGTATTGTTGGAGCACTGAAAACTTCAATGAACCTGCAGAATTTCATGACTGAGTGTCTGCCCTGTTTTTCCCTTTTTCTAGGTCTATTATTAGCAGAAGATTTTTCTGCATAGTTGGCACGCTGTACCTGTATCGGTGTATTACAATGTATGTAACCACACTCCCAGTTCCCGGTATGCATTTCAACTGCTCTCCGAAGGTAAACCTTTCCTCACTGTAATTTCCCTTTGTGTTTTTTCTCATCTTGTTCAGGGGGTCCTTTGATTTAGGCCAGAGGTGAAAATTTCTTTAGAAGCAACCCCCCTCGCCTTCATCTGGGAACATTACTGAGCAATATAGTTAGGTGACCCCACTCCTTCTCAAAATCCCCAGACCCTGGCAGCGCTTCCCAGCTGGGGGGAATTTGTGGTCTACTCAGTGTGATGGAAGCAGCTCAGCTTTGTGTGTGGGTGTAGCTCTTTGGTTTCCTGCCAGACTTTTAAAATATCATTTGCTCCCTTGTTAACAGCTCCAGAAGCTTTTGTATGCTTTTCCCCTCTCTTAGATGGAAAGTTCGATTTCAAATAGTATTTTTTCCTTCTTTCTATTAAGCCCTACAGTGGGAATCCAGAAGAGCAGAGCTAGGGACCCCATTCCTAGCTCCTTGCACCCTTTTGTTGTCCAGCAGCTCTTTGCGACTCCATGGACTCCAGCACGCCAGGCTTCCTTGTCCTTCACCATGTCCCAAAGTTTGCGCAAACTCATGTCCTCCACCCACCAAATAAGATCTCTCCTCCCTGGTGGGGCGCTTCACTGTCCTGATCTTCTCTAGTAGCAAATAAGCTTTTCTTTAAAATAAACTCTATTCCTTTCTCACTGTCTCTACCTTCCCATCAGATTCACCTAACACTCCTTACCCCAGCCTCTGCTTTGGCATAATTTCAACTGGGAAGATCATCATAACTTTATGAAAGGATTAGCAGGAGATTTAGTCTTTAAAACGTTTAACTTCATGAAAGCTCTTCAGTGCAAAAGGAAGTAGAAGCAGCTCATTTTCTCAATCTGGGGGGAGAAAATGTGCAATGCTGTGATTGTATGTTTGAAATGTTTGGAAGCATTTCTTTGTATCACACTTGTGCTAGTGAAACACCCTTTCAGTTTCATTCGTTTGCCCTTGCGTTCCTTCCATAAGAGACATTCTGTTTGATAGAATCTTGGAAGAGGGCTGAAAAAAATCAAGCCCTTGAAAGAAGGATTTTTAAAGTGGTGACTTTATCCTTTGAAATTTTGGATTTGTTTAGGTTGCTTGCTTATTGTGGGTCCCCCTCCTCCCTAGAGTTAACATAATGTGCTCAGAGGCATCTCGTTTCTTACTCCACTCCCGCATTCTTGCTGCAGTCTGTTTCTGTAACGAGAGAAGCTGCCCTGGAGAATGAACGGTCCCAAGGTCCCATCGTCTCCCTCAGCAGTACTGCCTCCCTGCACCTCCTTCTCGCTCTTCAGCCCTGCTAGAGAAAGCCAGACTCATATCTTCTTTATCCTCAGTGAAAACTCTCCGGCACTTGCCTGAAGCTCCTGACTCATCGGAAGCTTCTTGTTGTCACTGAGAATCCAGTGATGTAAACTCCCGCGGTGAGGCTGGCTTGATAAGCAGTGTGTTTTCAGTAGTCGGCTGACTGATGGTTTAGTTCAATCCTTAAAAAAAAAAATCTGTGCATGGGAAGTTTTTCCACCAAGGAGCATGTCATACCAGTTTAAGTAGAAGTGGAGTCTGGTCAAGCCCATGTTGAAGATAGACCCAGCATCAAGGGGCTGTGCTATATAGCCTTTCTCCCAGGTCTGATTGCAGCCTATTTCTTCTTAGGACTAGTCACTGGCAAACCCGCTGTTGGTTAGCACTGGCGTTTACGTCTTGAGTCATCAGCAAGACTAAACGAAGATCCTGCAGTCAAAAATAGCTTGTGGGTTTTCTTGGTAAAGATAGAGGTTAACAGGAACTGTGTGCCCAACCAAACCCAAACATGTCACTTGTTTATCATGCTGCCAGAAACCCCAACTAGGGCCATCTTTCTGTGACAGTCTTCTGGAAATTGGAGTCTTTAAAGTGAAGTATACAGGAGGGAGTGAAATGTTAGCAGAAGTTATTAGTAAAAACTCATTAAATCTAATTCTTTTGTAGAACAGAGCTCATGGAAGAATGGGTTCAAATGACAATTTTTTATTCTGAAATTTTCCAACTGTATCCCAAGGAAGAGAAACCGGTATAAGGAACCTTCATACACTAACACCCAGATTCAGTTCTTATCCAGATTTGCTTACATTGGCTTCATCTTACTTTCTTTTTTTCTTTTGAAGTATTTTAAAACAAATCCCAGACAATGTTACTTCTTTGCTTCATTCATATTTAATATGCATCTAAGTTTTTGGACATTTTATTTCATAACTTGAATTCTGTTCATACCTTCAGCACAATTAACCATAATTGTTTGGTACTGGCAATTACTAGTTCATGGAATATCTTGATTGTCTTTAAAAATGCCCGTTTTAAAGAACAGTTGATTTGTGTAAATTAGGATCCAAAGACTGTATGTAACATTTAGTTGTTAAGTTTCTACATTCTAGAGCAGTTCTTTCTTCCCCACCCTACCCTTTTTTAAATCCCATCGGCAACTGGTAGAGATCTAGCAGTTTTCCTGTGGAAGACACCACATTCTGCATTTATCCGTTTGTTTCTTTGTAGTTCAATAAACTTCTTCCTCTCTCTTCCGTATTTCCTCTAAATAGAAAGTTGTCATGGAGACTTGATTCAGTCATTTTAATTTTTTGGCCAGAACACTTCATGGGTAAACGAGAGTGATTTCTGAAGCTAGACAGAAGAACTGGGAAAGGTCTTAAAGGCTTGGTGGTATCTCTTGGAGTCAGATCAAGCTTAAGGAATTGGAGGTCAGACAAGGGCCAAAATATTGCAGTGGGGAGCAGTATCCAAAGGGAGCAGAGGGGGTTGCTGGAGAGATCCCAGAGACCAGCTTTGCCTGCCTTGGAGCCGTAGCTGGGGCTGGGTTAGTCAGACCAGAAACGAACCTTACTGAAAGTCATCCAATCCAGTGTCTTGATATCCTCGCCACCACCATCTTAATCAAATTCTCTCTGAACCTTCGCACAGAGAGGGAGTTATTACCTATAACAATGCTAACCTGCCCAGCAGTAGGAAGAGTGCTGGGGTCAGAGTGAGGGTGGGGTCAGCCGGCGCTTGCTAGTTGTGTGGCGGTTGCGTCTAACCTCTCAGAGCTTCGGTCCCTCTGTTGGCAAGACAGGGCTTATGACACTTTTCGCATTGTCATAAGGAATCGTGAGAGTGGAAGAAGGCGTGAACACATGGGGTCTGTCGCTGTAAAATGCTGTACGGAAGGAGGAAAGCTTTGGGTGTCACCATCATGGTTTCACCCCTAGAGTGTGATTCATCCCCTGAAAATGTACTTACCATGAATTAAGCACCTGCTGTGACTGAGGTACTGGAGAGCAAGGGTGAGCAAAGTCGACAGAAGTGCCTGCCTTTGTGGAAAATGCCTGAAGACCATCTCAGCCAAACTTGGATCTTATATAATGTGGGAAATGCTGGTATATGAGGGCCTTAAGCTAAGCCACTGGGCCTAGGGATAGAGAGGAGGAGACCAATCTAAGCGGCTGAATCAGTACAGCTTAGCAATACATTTGATACAGGGAATGAGGAGAGAAAGGAAGGATTTCAAAGGTGACTTCAGATTAAACAAATAGAGATTGAGGTACTTGTGAGACATCTCACTGGTGGGATCCAGACCAATGAATAGTGTGCGTCTGAAGTTAAGGGGGAAATCAGTGCTAGAAGTTAAATATTTGTGATTCATCATATCCTGGATGGGATGGATATGGATGAAAAGGCCAGAGACAGGACATAAAAGTACGAGGCTTCCAGAACTGGGTATCCCCTGACTTGAGACACCATCCAAGGCCTGTTGGTTGGTGGATACTCTTAATGATCATCAATTATCATTAAACTCCAAGGGTAGACAGTTGATCTTTCGAATATGATTTCGTTAAGCGTGTGAACTTAAACTTGATTCTGTCATCATACAAAGCTCCATAATTAGTATATTTAATTCTTCTCTTAACGCCCATTCTCAAAACACATGGCTTCTAAGAAAAATGTTCCAACAGGTATACAGTATTAATTATGAATACCATCCCTAGGACTCATTCATTTGAGGGCAGTGTTCTCTTTGCTTCATAAAAATGTTACAGCTCAGGGAAGTAATTGTCGTGTGAATGATGAGGTGAGGAAGAGAAGGAGGCATGTCATCAAATACTCCTGTAACAGAGATGAGCCGCTGGGGCGTGGGAAGGGAAGGAGGCATTCACTTCCTGGGTCAGGAGCTTCTGGGAAGCATTCGACTAGTGTCCCAGTATGTGACATGCTGGGCTCAGGAGGTGGCCAAGTTTGTGACCCGTTGATTACCCCTTGTTAATTATCTCAACACAGCTTTTCTCCAAGGAGCATGTATCCAAACCAGGAAACACCCTCTTGTCATCTTTTCCAAATTTCTAGGATTCAGTTTTTAAAAACAAACAAACAAAAAAGCAGAAGCATTCTTCTGTGTCCTAAGACTTCTGTAAGAAGAAATGTTGCTGTTTGAGCAGACTCTACAAGAAAAGAAAAAAAAAATCCAAATCTACCCCAGGCCCCAGATTACAGATACACTAATGTTATTGAAAGAGAGGGTATAACTTATGCTGTTTTTAGCTCTCATTTTAAGAATCACATGTGTTCATCGAGTGGCTGCGCTTTAAAGTGAGAGTCACGTTGGTTCTGTTATTTGGTCTCCATGGTGACCTTAGATTTGAAAACCTTCAAAACGAGAGAGTTTTGTTCCCGCCTGGGTACTTAGCTGGCTAATGCCTTCATCTGACATGGTGTTGTCAGTGAAATAATTCTCTTGAACTTCAAAGATATGTCTTTTTATTTTCCCTTTCAGCGTACTTGAACATAGCCCACTGTGGGACAAGGGTTATGTTTGGGTGTCATCTGAGATTAACTGTTCAGCGGAACAATAAAATACACACGTAATAACAGAGAATCTTCGTATTCTTTACTGCCACTTCAGCTGTTTTGTATGGGTGTGTTGCACAAATTAGAACGATCAAAGCACTCCTTAGTTCGCTGCTAGGCCACGGTGTAGTAATTCTCCCCGTCCCGGGTCTCTTTACTGGCATGCGTTCAGTCTTACAAGACAAAGGATTCATTGCTTTTCAGGATTTTATATCTTTTTAAGTTCTTTCCTGCTTTCTTAGGTAACAGCTTGAATGTTTGAAAGCTGCCCTCCTAGCTTCTGCTAACCTTATCTGCATTTGAGAATATGGCTCGTGTTCTCTTACCAAAATAACTTTATGTCATCACATTAAATTGTGTGGAATTTGCATTGTCACTGCTTGATTTTACCTGATGTTCTGCTTGCCTCCCAGTTTCTTTTCGTCAGTATAGTTTTCATTTTGTTTATTCTCATTTAAAAAAAAAAATTCTTGCTTATGATTTCCAATATCCTTCCCCATACCAAGTCTCCTTTTCACTTTCCTTTTTCTCTCTCCACTGTTCTGTTCCTTTTTCAGGAATGAAACAGAAAAAATAAAGAAATGTACTAAGTCACATATTTCTTTCTTTTTTTTAAAAAAAGGTGTTTTTTCCTCCATTTTAAAGAAATTCTTCAGTTGTTGCAGACATTGTAAAAATAAAAAAATTATACACTCTCCGCCTTATGTTTCAATATATTTCTTAGTTCTTTACGCATATTTTTCTTGCATAGTTCTAATCATGCTTTCTTTGCAGTTATTCCTGTGTCATTATGGTTAACGTTTGTTATATGCATTTTTACATGATCTTATAAACCTTCTAAATGCTTTTAGTTTGTGAGAAGTCACCAGGGATTGTGAGGCAGAGAGAGGACAGATGACTTCTTTTCATAAACAAGCAGATTGCTGACTGCATTTTTTTAAGATTCGTCCGTTTATTTGTCTGTTTTTTGGCTGTGTTGGGTCTTCATCGCCGCGTGCAGGCTTTCTCTAGCTGCTGCGAGCAGGTGGGCAGCTCTCGAGTTGTGGTGCACAGACTTCTCATTGCAGTGGCTTCTCTTCTGAAACACAGGCTCTAGGCTTGTGGCTCAGTAGTGGCAGCTCCAGGGCTCAGCAGTTGTGGCACACGGGCTTAGTTGCTCCTCAGCATGTGGGATCTTCCTGGACCAAGGATGGAACCGATGTCCCTTGCATCGCAAGGCAGATTCTTAACCATTGAACCACCGGCGAAGACCAGATTGCTGATTTCTGAAAAAAACATTTCTAGAGGACTTGTCCTGTGTGGGATAAATTTTGAGGATACACAGATGTATCAGTCAGTCACAAAATATGAAGTGAAAGTTGCTCAGTTGTGTCTGACTCTTTGCAACCCCATGGACTATGTAGTCCATGGAATTCTCCAGGCCAGAATACTGGAATGGGTAGCCGTTCCCTTCTGCAAGGGATCTTCCCAACCCAGGGATTGAACCCAGGTCTCCCGCATTGCGGGTAGATTCTTTGCCAGCTGAGCCACCAGGAAAGCCCAGGAATACTGGAATGGGTAGCCTATCCCTTCTCCAGTGGATCTTCCCAACCCAGGAATCGAACCAGGGTCTCCTGAACTGCAGGCAGATTCTTTACCAGCTGAGCTACCATGGAAGCCCGTATGAAACCAGTCAATCCTAAAGGAAAGCAACCCTGAATATTCATTGGAAGGACTGACGCCGAAGCTCCAACACTTTGGCCACCTGATGTGAAGAGCTGACTCATTGGAGAAGACCCTGATGCTGGGAATGATTGGGGACAAGAGGAGAAGGGGGCAATGGAGCATGAGATGGTTGGATGACATCAGTGACCTGATGGACATGAAGTGGAGCAAACTCTGGGAGATAGTGAAGGACAGGAAAGCCTGGTGTGCTGCAGTCCATGGGGTCACAAAGAGTTGGACACAACTGAGTGACTAAACAACAACAAATGTATCAGGCAAATGGGCATCCAGAAACCGTGACAGACATGTACCGTGTAAGATTACTCTCTGACTACAGTCCTCACTCTAACAGACGTTTGGAGCTCAGTTGCCATGGAAGCAGGGAAGAAGGTGGCAAACTCTCCTGGGAGTGTTGGCTGCACTGAGGGGGTGCTGTCCGAGCCAAGTCTGAAATGGATGAGAGGCAGTTGGCCAAGTGGAGTTGATTGCTAGGTGGAGAAAACAGCGAGGGTGTGAAAGGGAGTCTAAGAACGCAGTAACGTTAGACACACCTGGCATGTGATCCTGTGGGCTGCGTGGCCAGAAATTAAGCCAGAGAGGGAAGTTGTGGGCAGATTTTCAGAGGTCCGGTCACTTTTTCCGAGGAGTCTGGCCCCAGGAAGACCAGAAAAGTTGAGGCAGGGACTCTGGTGTGATGACATCTGTCTCTTAGGAAGCCGTCTCTCGTGTAATATGGAAAGCAAGCTATTTGGGAGGTGGGGAAGGAGGTAGGCTTCGAGTAGTGCCAGTTTATGTGTGCCTGTTCATGCCGGGTATGAGTCTAGATGTCTTTTCATTGCATTCTCACAGTCGTGAAAGAGCGGAAGTTGCAATTGGTCCAGAGATGCTGGGCTTGCCTGTTGTCCTGCAGGTACTGAGTGGCAGAGGCAAGAAGTCCGGCCTTGTCTCTGTTCCTGGCACTTCATGTGAGGGAGACAGACGAGGCTGCTTTTGTGCAGTTTTTTCTGAATTTAGAGAAGAGGAAGGTCTACATCAGGGCAGACATGGGGAAGGTGACAAAGGTTTCCTACGTGGCAGCGGCCATCTAGTGTGAAGAGAGAGAGCATTCCCCAAAGACATCCAAAAGAGCTGCAGAGGTGACGCTGTATGACTTCATGAAGCACGATCCAGAGTACAGGCAGATGGACAACAGGGGTTTCATCCCAAGGAAGTTTCCAGATCTTTCCAGACACTACAGGCTAGTGGATTCAACTCAGAAGCCATACTGTCCTGCTTGAGAGACTCCCACAGGTCACGTGTGAGACAGTTTGAGCATCACAATGAAATCATGACAGTAATTATACATTAATAAGAAGCATTTAAAAAATTAGTGATAAGGGAGGAGAAATTAACTACTAGATATTAAAGAAGTACTAGAAATAGAAAGTCTCCATTTTTCAAGCACTGTAGTAATATTTTAAACAAAAATCATCTGTAGATGCTAAAACCATTGGGTGAAAGATGGGGCACCACAATATTTAAATCATTTCAAAAAGTCACATACAGCTTGTTAATAATAAAGGGGCAAAGGTGTGTATTTGGTTGAGAAGGCTGTCAGACATTCTGGCAGCCACCTGGTAAACCAGCTTCAGGACAAATGATACCAGATGTTCTTTGATTTGATACATTGGGTAGGGCACATCATTCTGTGTATTCCTGCCAATAACATTTAACCTGAATTAAAACATAAGGAAACAATCAGATAAAACTAAGTGGAAGGGCATTCTATTAAAAAAAAAAAAGTTGTCATTAAAAAGTGACTGAGAAACTAGTAGAACAAGAAGATTCAAGAGGGTGACAGGTACCCTCTATTCATCTCCTCTGATTGGATCCTAGATTTGGGGGGAAGCTATACAGGACATTGTTGAAACTGTGGGGGAGTCTGAATAAGGATGTGTGTTAACCCCAGTGGTATTGTATCATTGTTAAGTTTCATGAGTGTGATTACAGAAGAAAATGTCCTTGTTGGCACCTTTAAAGGTGAAGTGTCATAACTACTCAACTTAATTCTCATGTGGCCCAGGGGAAAAAATAGGAGAAAGAGGAGAAGCAAACGTGGCAAACCACTGATAATTGATGAGTCTGAGTGAAGAGTCTAAGGATGTTCGTTCTTTTCTTTAGATTTACACGTTTTCAAAGCAAACATCTGGGGGAATATTTTTTCACTTCATGACCTGGTAGGCTAAAGGACCTAAGTGATCATTTTTGTTGAAGGGAAATATTACCTGACTGACATGATGGATTTCTTTAATGTGGCCAAGAAGTATCTGGATAAATGCAAATCCATAGCTGACATTTATTTAAGATTTTATGAAGCTTTTGGTAAGTCTTATTACTGAAGGCCACGATGAAATTTTTTACGTTTTTTTCTGGGGAAAAAGGAGGCTGATTGAGGATTAGTGTTTTACTGCTTCTAATTATTTCAAATGGGCTTCCTTGCTGGCTCAGTGGTAAAGAATCTACCTGCAGTGCGGGAGACACAGGCTTGATCCCTGGATCAGGAAAATCCCCGGGAGAAGGAAATGGCAAACCATTCCAGTATTCTTTCCTGGAGGATCCCATCGACAGAGGAGCCTGGCAGGCTGCAGTCCATGGGGGTCACTAATAAGAATCAGTCACAACTTAGCGACCAAACAACAAATGAATTATTTAAAGACCCCCTCCCCACCTGGCCTAGGAACTGATGGTTACGTTGGATAATAGAACAGAAACAAACCCCTCAGAACTTAGTGGAGGAAAAGTGTTTTTTCAGAGTTATATGTCTGGGTTCTAAGAGGACATGCATAGGGGAATCTCCCTACTTCAGATCATTTGAGGTGTTATAATATTTGCAGATGAAACTAAATCTTTCCAGGGGTGAAACTAAATCTTTCAGATTACCATCTGAGGAAGAATTCATAAAAGTGATCACAGATGAACATGCATGAGGGCTCTGTATTTAAAAAGAGAACAATCCAAATTTCACTTTTGGGCTGCTAGGCATTGAGTTCTCACTTAAGGAACCTCTCGCCCAAAAGATGGCCCTAACTCAGTCGTTGTAATGCTGTCTGATATCTGTACAGCTCTTTATAATTTTAGCAATCACTTTTACAGACATTATCTCGGTTTGATGGTGAGGGTTGAGGGTGAGGAGGTAGTGTTGTCATCATTTGACAGATGGGAGAACTGGAGCTGGAGTGGATAAAATGGTCTGTCCAGGGCCACCTGGAGAGCTAGCCCAAAACAGGACTATGCTCCTTGTCATTCTTGTGTTTGTTTTGTTTTAATTAGAGGATTCTTGCTTTACGTTATTGTGCGGGTTTCTGCCGTGCATCAGCAGCCACGTGTCCCCTTCCTCCTCAGCCTCCCTCCTGTGCCCCCAACCCCGATCCCACCACTATAGGTTGTCACAGAGCACCAGGATGAGCTCCCTGCATCACACGCAGATATGAAAGTAAGCTTCGAGATCTTCGGAGCCTTCCTCCAATACAGCACAATATAAAGCAAGGAAAGTTAAAATCAAACTGAAACACCTTGTTTAAGAAAGCAGAAGATATGCAATTTATTTGTGAAAGATTCCTATGAAAATAACTTTTAGAAATGAGAAGTCTGATTTAAGTGGGAAAAGCAATGAGAAATCTTCAGTGAATAATGAACAAAGTTTGTAAACTCTTCAGCTATGTTGAATGGCATGTGTAAAATAAAGCCTGCCTAGCTGATTTTTCAGGGCTGCTCTAAGATGAGGCATTGGTAAGAGGCAAAGACTATATTAAAAAGCATTTCCCTCTTTAGCACTCACTTTCAGCCCTCCCTTCAAGTTAAACCAAAGCCCTGGATTCGTGCATTGTTGTTTGATGAGTTTGGGATCCAGGTTCTCCCTCTCCTGCCAGTGTGAAGCATAAGTGAAAGTCCTGGCTTTTCAGCTGTGGTTAGGAGATAGACAAGTGCACAAGGCCATCCGCACAATGAGTGGTGTTAACAGCCCGTTACTAGAGAGCCGTGTACTCAGCACTGAAAACATACTTGGGGGAACCTGTGTTTAGTAACCAAAGGCTCACTGGTTCGAACCCCTCTGGAGTGGTCTTTCTCATTCAGAAGCCTCTCCCTCTGCCTTCTGCTCTGTTTCCATGTCCTGTACTGCTTAAGTGATTCGGCCAGTTTACTTAAGTTCTTGACCATTTATTAGAAGTCAAAGAAAACTGCTTTGTTTTTACTGGAAAGTGATTTTCCTCTGACCCCGGGAGACATAAGCATGTAGATAGATACAAGACCTTGTCACAGCTTTGAAGTGCCCACTGAGGAAGTGCTTGTGTGAACGTCCCCCAAATATCTGTGCTTTCAGAAATGACCACTTGAAGGCCTCCTGGTGGGGAGGTAACAGCTCCAGGGACACGCCAGCCTCTTTCCCACTGAACACAACCCACAACACAGGCCATGAAGTCTGGAGCAGCTCTTTGATGACTCTGGAAAAGGGTAGCGGGCAGAGCGGAGAAGGGAACTGACGTGAGAAGTGGGAAGTAAGGAGAGTCCAGCTGGGAGTCTCCTGTTTGTTGCCCCTGCTTCTTCCTCTTCCCCTCCCCCTTTCTCCCCTCCTCCCCCTTCCTCCTTTCCCCCTCCTCTTCCGTCATCCTCCTCCCCTCCTCCTCCTCTTCTGTTTTCTTCCCCTATCTCCTGCCTATACTCAGAGGTACCATACATCTCAGAACTGCACGGCTCCAGGGAAATTGAATGGAAGTTAACCTTGGGGCAGAGACTAGGAGAATCTCCACCAATTCCCATGCAAACCATGCTAACATGTAGTGTGTACATCCTAGACAGTTTTTGTGCATGTTGTTTTTAAACAGTGATACTTATACCAAACATTTTGTTTTGTTTTTTCCTCTTGGTAGAAGAAAGTATCTCTGATATTTTACTTGCTACATAGTCACTGCATACTTATTTTCGAAGAATTTTTTTAAGTTATAGCCTAGTTCAGTGCGTTTGGGTTGCTATAGTATACTTCTGAAGTACTTCAGCTTCTGGTTCATTAGATCCTGAGAGGGTACAGACACACCTCACTTTATTGAACTTCACTTTGTTAGACTTTACAAATACTACAGGTCTTAGAAGCTGAAAGTTTGTGGCAATTCTGGGCTGCAGAAGTCTGCCAGCATCATTTTCCAGCATCATTTGCTCACTTCATGTCTGTGTCATGTTTTGGTAGCTCTAACAATTTTTCAAACTTGCTGTATTTGTTATGTGCTTAGTGGCCAGTGATCTTTGATGTTACCACTTGCTGAAGGCTCAGATGATAGTTAGCACTTTTAGCAGAAAAGTATTTTTTAATTAAGGCCTGTTTTTTTTAGACATAATGCTACTGCACACTTAATAGACTAAAATATAGTGTAATGTAACTTTTTATGCACTGAAAACATAAAAACTAGTGAAATTGACTGAACTGGAATATTCACTTTATTGTGGTGGTCTGAACCCGAAATATCCCCAAGCTCTGTCTGTAATCACAGCCAACTCCTTCAGTTGCCAGTACTCCCTTGGCCCAAATAGCAAGGGAGCAGTTATTTAATAATTGCCATTTTGGTTGTTTCCAGTTTGTTGCTTTTATAAATGCTGTTTTTCATAAAGGTTTTCTTCCTATTCCGGATCACTTCTTGGAGGTAGATTCCTAGAAGCAGTTAAGCACTGACTCACACACAAGTCTTGGCTGTTTGGACTGCTGGTCAACATTGATGATTATTTTTGCAGAGGACTTTTGCCAGTTGTAATAAATATATTACTCCCCGGGTTGATGATGAGCAAATTGAGGCTGAGAATGGTTCGGCTGCCCAGGATCACACACCTGATGGGTAGAAGAGCCATGATTTTGGCCCAGCCTGTCTGCTTCAGAGGCCGCTCTGCCTGTCTATCTCTGCATGCTGCCTGGCAGGCTGCTGCAGTCACCACATTTGTTCCCTCCTCTTAAAGGAGCCTGTTTGAGAAGATCAGTGACATCGCCTGTGCCCACCATTGGCTCTTTACTTAGCTTTCCTAATTCGATATAGAAAAGAATGAGCTCCTCCTAATGTTAATTTTTATTTCTGTTTGTTTGACAGAGCCAGGGCCTTCAGCTGGTCACATCCTCTGTCCTTTGATAAATTTTGGTTCCTAAATGGTCTTATTTACTTGATTTATATGTGCTGTGTACATGATAAAGATGTTAACTTGTTTCTGTTTCAGTTGTTTTGTAATTTGTCTTACAGTCTATTTGCTTTTCTAAAGCATAATTAAACATTTTAATGTAGCTATAACTATCCATTTTCTTTTCCTGTTGCCCTCTTAGCTTAAGAGATTTCCCCCTTGCAGAGGCTTGACAATCACAGATAGATATTTTTAAAAAGAAAGCATCAATTCAGTTCAGTCGCTCAGTCGTGTCCAACTCTTTGTGACCCCATGAATTGCAGCACACCAGGCCTTCCTGTCCATCACCAGCTCCTGGAGTTCACCCAAACTCATGTCCATCGAGTCGGTGATGCCATCCAGCCATCTCATCCTCTGTCATCCCCTTTTCCTCCTGCCCCCAATCCCTCCCAGCATCAGAGTCTTTTCCAATGAGTCAACTCTTTGCATGAGGTGGCCAAAGTACTGGAGTTTCAGCTTTAGCATCATTCCTTGCAAAGAACACCCAGGATTGATCTCCTTTAGGATGGACTGGTTGGATCTCCTTGCAGTCCAAGGGACTCGCAAGAGTCTTCTCCAACACCACAGTTCAAAAGCATCAATTCTTCGGTGCCCAGCTTTCTTCACAGTCCAAATTTCACATCCATACATGACCACTGGAAAAACCATAGCCTTGACTAGACGGACCTTTGTTGGCAAAGTAATGTCTCTGCTTTTGAATATGCTATCTAGGTTGGTCACAACTTCCCTTCCAAGGAGTAAGCGTCTTTTTATTTCATGGCTGCAGTCATCATCTGCAGTGATTTTGGAGCCCAGAAAAATAAAGTGTAACACTGTTTCCCCATCTATTTGCCATGAAGTGATGGGACCAGATGCCATAAAAAGAAAGCGTACATAGAGGTATTAAGGGTACTTGTAAGAAATGCAGCAATTTGGGGCTGTTTTTCCTCAAGGTCATGTTTACCTCATAATCTCTCCCTCTTTTCCTACTCATACAGTTTCCCCACAGACATTTTCCTGCAAAAAAGGGAGGGCAGATTTTGGGAGGGATGGTGCTCAAGGATATGATTTATAGTTTTCAGAACACGGAGTTTGGGAAGGACAATTTGAAATAATGTAAAATGAAGAATTCCCTAAGCACTTTTTACCGTAATTTTCTACTATATATTACCCATTCTTATGACAGAACTAGACCAAGCTTTCAACATAAAACTTTCAGAAAAATTTTTATCATGTTTATACATGCACGTAATCTAAGAAACAAAATTGTTTTACACTACTTATGATGGAAAACAGTAGTCCCCAACCCTTACCCTAACCCTATTCCTCTATTCCAACCCACTTTCCTACTTTCTTGCAACTCTTTTTAACTGACTCTCATGGTATTAATATTTACATTCATTTCCCTTTTTACAGGATTTTTTGTGTATGTGTTTATCCTTGGGTGTCTAAGTGACATGGTAATGCTGTTTCTTTGTCATTTCTAATACAAGCAGTTACCCACTTCCTGCGGGTGTAGGTCAGGATTTAGAGCCCTGTAACTCTACACCCCCACATCTACCAGCTTGCAAGCGTTCAGTGCCTTTTCCTTGCCTTCTTTCCCTCCTCAACCAGCCCACCACCAGAGTTAATGCTTCTTGCCTTATCTCCCCAGTGTAGTTTTCTGTCTTTGATTTGACTGAATATTCAGTACACATTATTACAGTTTTGTAAATGCTATTCATAGCCTAGTCATATACTTTCCTATAATTACTTCTCCTTTTCAACACAATATTTTGTTTCCTACAGAGTTGGTAATTGCCTTGCTTTTTGTTCTGTTAGTTTTCTGTGTACTTACTTCTCCCACCCCCAACCCACGGTATGACTCAGTCCAGCCGCAGGATTGGGTGTCCTGTTAGGGAGGGCTTCCTCTCTAGGCTGGAGGTCTCAGTCCTCCCTTTCTTAGCATCCTGGCAAATCCCATTTCTTCTTTTTTTCTGTTTACTCCTTTGCTTTGTAGAGTGTATATTTCTGCAGTTTCCTGCAAGAAGAGTCATAGGTGGTAAATGTGTTGAAATCTTAACATGTGAAATGGCTTTAGTTTATCTATCCTTGATCTAGCCTTTAAGTTTATGCTCAGTTAATAACGGGGCTTCCCTGGTGACTCGGTTGCTAAAGAATCAGCCGACAGTGCAGGAGATGAGTGTTTGATCCCTGGGTCACGAAGACCCCAAGGAGAAGAGAAATGGCAACCCACTCCAGCATTCTTGCCTGGGGAAGCCCATGGATCCCTGGCAGGCTGGCAGGTTGCAGTATATGGGGTGGCAAGAGAGTTGGACACGACCTAGCAACTGCACCACCATCGCCACAGTTAGTAACATGGCTGGGTATAGAATCCTAAGTTGAAAGTCATTTTCCCTCGGAATTTGGAGGCGCTTTTCTGAAGCCTCTTCTTTTCTTTTCCTGCTTCTGAAAAAGCCTGACTCTTGATCTTTCGTGTGAAGCTTGTATTTGATCTCTGGCTGCTTTATGCTCTCTTGTTAACCCCAAGTTTCTGAAGTTCCTAACACAGCTGTGTGATCGGTTTGCTTCTATTGAACTGGGCTTTCATTGATCCCTTGCAGTTTAGAAATCCATTTCCTCTATGTGATATGTTCAATATGACATCCTTAACTAGAAATCTTGATTTGTTTTTAAAAGGGAAATTATAATGAAACACGCTTCCCAGAGCCTGAAATATTATCATTTAAATGTCTAAAGGGGATTGTGGTCATTAAATGGGCTAACCAGAATTTAAGAGAGTGCTGACAAACATAGAATACAGACAGTCACGTATATCGTTTGCCAGAGCAAATAAAAGCTTCAGTGAATAAGTTGTTCTTGCCATTGATTGCTCTGGTATCCAGTCTTTCAGAGAAAGATAGATTTATTTATAAACTTTTATTAAAAGGAAAAACATACACTTCTATTTTTCTGGGCTCCAAAATCACTACAGGTGGTGACTGCAGCCGTGAAATTAAAAGATGCTTAGCCCTTGGAAGGGAAGTTATGACCAACCTAGATAGCATATTGAAAAGCAGAGACATTACTTTGTCAACAAAGGTCTGCCTAGTCAAGGCTATGGTTTTTCCAGTAGTCACGTATGGATGTGCGAGTTGGACTGTAAAGAAAGCTGAGCACCAAAGAATTGATGCTTTTGAACTGTGGTGTTGGAGAAGACTTGAGAGTCCCTTGGACTGCAAGGAGATCCAACCAGTCCATCCTAAAAGAGATGTCCTGGGTGTTCATTGGAAGGACTGATGTTGAAGCTGAAACTCCAATACTGAAGTCAGCTTTTCGTATCAGGTGGCTAATCTGAAAAGACCCTGATGCTGCGAAAGATTGAAGGCGGGAGGAGAAGGGGACGACAGAGGATGAGATGGTTGGATGGCATCACCGACTCAATCAACATGAGTTTGCGTAAACTCATGGGAGTTACTGATGGACAGGGAGGCCTGGCGTGCTGCGGTTCATGGGGTTGCAAAGAGTCGGACACGTCTGAGCGACTGAACTGCACTACCCACATAATTTCAGAAGGGTGAAAGTACATTCTACTCAGTCCCTAGCTTTAGTTTAGTCCCCGAAAATCACATACCCCCCCAAAGTCATTTATTTGATTTTCCAGTCTCTACCTGCTTTAGCTATTAAGTCAGCAGAACATTTGTCCTCTAGGCCAAGGGTCCCCAACCTCCATGATCTAGTGCCTGATCTGAGGTGGAGCTGATGTAATATAATAGAAATAACATGCACAATAAATATAATGTGGTTGAATTATCCTGATACCGTCCCCCATCCCCAGTCAGGGAAAAATTGTCTTCCCTGAAATTGGTCCCTGGTGCCAAAAAGGTTGGGGACTGTTGCCCTAGGCCAAGGGTGTGAAATAGATCTTTAAATTTTTCTCAAAGTTTTCCCCCCAAATGTCAGTTAAGGTAGTATAAAGAAAGATATTTAGTAACTAACCATGACATGACTGGATGGCATCACCAACTCGATTTACATGAGTTTGAGGGGGCTTCAGGAGTTGGTGATGGACAGGGAAGCCTGGTGTGCTACAGTCCATGGGGTCACGAAGTTGCACACGACTAAGCCACTGAACTGAACCATCTGCTAAGACTTGCTGTAAAAAGCGCTGACATCTAAGGAAAGCTCTGAAGCTGCATGCTTCATCTCTAGGACCACACTCTTCTGGGGGCCATCGGGAGAGCAGTGAATGTTGAGCAGGCACACTTCACTGGGGGGTGGGGGGGAGGATTTTACACGTCCTAATGTAAATTTGTAAAGGAAAAACACGCCAGTGTGTCTCCTGTAGTCTCAGATCCCCCGCTGAATGCTTCTATAACTAGATGTATGGGTTTTTACCTCCAAACAAGCAAATGTCTCTCTGTAAGTCCATTTTGGCACTGTCTACCTGGAAATAGATCCCACAGGTTAAAGGCTCAGTCTCACACCAAATGCCTCCCCCACCCCACTTCAGAATGCTAATTGCTGTTTCAGATTGTTGCCTGTACTGGTTATCAGCTAGCTGTAAATTGGAGGTCCCTATGACCCCCTCCGTGGAGTCAGTTAATTTGCTAGAGCTGCTCACAGAACTCAGGAAAACATTTTACTTATGAGTTGAGCAGTTATTATAAAAGAGTATAACTTAGGACCAGTCACATGGAAGAGACATGCAGGGTAAGGTATCTGGGAAGGAGTGTGTACTGCACTCCCCACATCTTCACATGTGCACCAGCCTAGACACTCTCCAAACCCCCATCCTTCTAGATGTCTGTGGAGGCTTCATTATATAGCCATGGTTGATTAAATCATCGGCCATTGGTGATTCACTCAGCCCCCAGCATCTTCCCCTCCTTGGAGGTGGGAGGAAGTGGGAATGAGATTCTAACCCTCTAGTCACCTGGTTGGTTCTCCTGGCAATCACTCCCTATCTTTTGGGACTTTCCAAAAGTCCCTTTAAACTCAGAAACAGTCAGGTGTGGTTGAAAGGGGCTTTTATGAATAACAAAAGACTCCTTGGGCTTCCCAGGTGGTACTAGTGGTAAAGAACCACCTGCCAATGCAGGAGACCTAAGAGGTGCAGGTTCGATCCCTGGGTCAGGAAGATCCCCTGGAGGATTCTTGCCTGGAGAATCCCATGGACAGAGGAGCCTGGCGAGCCATAGTTCACAGGGTTATAAACAGTCGGACGTGACTAAGGGGACTGAGCATGCGTGCAGACACCCTTATCGTGTCCCTCTCAGGAAGTTGCAGAGGTTGTAGGAGCTCTGTGCCAGGAACAGGGATGAAGACCGAATATATATTTCTTACTATAAATCACAGTATGATAAGACTTAATGCTGAGCACAAACTGTAATCATGGCATACTTGTATGCGGGTCAGTCATGAGTCTGATTTCTCTTCTCCCACCAGCTCTTTGGAGACTGGGAAGCGCAGCTGCGGAGGATCATGAAGCTCATCGCCGGCGGCGGCCTGTCCATCACCGGCTCCCACGACATGTGTGGGGACTACCTGTACAGCGGCCACACGGTCATGCTCACACTCACCTACCTATTTATCAAAGAGTGTAAGTCTAGAGCGGCCCTCCGTGAGAATTTCCTCACCCGCCGTTCCCCACAGGAGCAAGATGGGGTCCCGGGAGGGCAGCCCCTCCTCTCACTAGCGCGCTCACACCCAGCAGGCACCCCGGGAAATGTCTGTCACAAGTACCTCTACTTCTTGGGGGAAGTGCCTCGTTTCCTTAGCTGTCAGCTGTGGTATCAGAGTGTTTTATGACTGCTGGAAGGAGCCAGAAGGGAGGAGACAAAATTCCAGGCCTGGCTGGATGATGGTAGATGTTGTGCTCACTCGGCAGCCATTTTTCAGGCACTGGGCACTGCACCATCTGCCCCAAAGAAGTGCATGGGGGTTGGTGGTGCCTCTTGCCTCAGACAAGCTCTGGTCTCAGGGAGACTAAATGATGCAGACATTAAATGGGAAATTTCTATAAAAAATGTACTTAAAATATTTTATTATGAAACATACAAAAAATAATATTTTAAAAATAATATTTTAAAAAATATTGAAAATAATATTATTAAAAATAAATAATACCCCTGTATGCTGCTGAGATTTAATATAAGTTTTTGTCAGATCTGTTTCAGATGACCCTTGTCAAAGCAAAGGAAATATATATTAATATATATTTTCTTATTATGAATACATATTAATACAATAATTATGATATGTATTATTAATATAATGGAGAAGGCAATGGCACCCCACTCCAGTACTCTTGCCTGGAAAATCCCATGGACGGAGGAGCCTGGTAGGCTGCAGTCCATGGGGTCGCTGAGGGTCGGACACGACTGAGCGACTTCACCTTCACTTTTCACTTTCATGCATTGGAGAAGAAAATAGCAACCCACTCCAGTGTTCTTGCCTGGAGAATCCCAGGGACAGGGGAGCTTGGTGGGCTGCCATCTGTGGGGTCGCACAGGGTCGGACATGACTGACGCGACTTAGCAGCAGCATTAATATAATAATAATAAAATATTAATATATATGTAAAGTTTTCCATTCCTTCCCCCTCCCATTTTCCTCTGTTATTTCTCAAGTATGTTTTAGTCCTTTCTCTACTTGTATAAAATTCCATTGTCCTTAATATTCTACTGTTAGAAATAGTCTCAGTGAGCTTTATCTAGGCAGTGCCCATGAAGAGCAACAGGAGAAGCCAGGCTGTGGGCATCACAGAGGAGGGACACACACTGCGTTCCGGAGGTACTTGAGAGCCTGTGGCACCTGTTGGAACGTCAGTGTGGTTGGAATTCAGAGAGGTGGTGATAATGAGAGTTGAAAAGTGAACTGGTGAGTAGGAACCAGACTGTGGAACATGCCTTGAGTCACAAGAAGGAGTCTGAATTTGCATTCTGACAGACACGAGGTGCCCATTGAGAGGTTGTAACCACTGGGGCGGTGTCATCTGACTTACCCTTTAGAGAGGGAGAAAGCACTCCCATGATGACTCGCAGGATGGATTGGAGAGGGCAGAGCAGAAGTGGAGTTAGCAGACCGGCTGCCGCTATAGTCCAGGCAAGAGGTGGGAGTGGCCCAAACTACCAGGGTGACGTTGGGGTGGAGAGAAGTGGGGGAAACTGGGAGAGATTCACAAAAAGGAGTCTACAGGTAACAGGATTGGTTGTGGGGGTACAGGGGGCAGGTGATGGACTGAAGGGTGAAAGCCCAGTTTTGGTCTTAAAGAAACTGAGATGGGGAGGACAGGAAGAGAAGAGAAGACATCCTCTGGGGCACTGAGTGAGAGGAGAGACACTAGGTGCTCTGCTTGTCCTTAGTAAGTGACCAGATAGAGTGAATTCGAGCAGTGTCTGTTCAGGACAGTCAGGGCGTGATCTGGCCCTGGCACTGGAGTATAACTGGGCATGGAAAAATGGGCACTAATGTTAGGCCTAATGTCAGCAGCCCTGGGAGCCAGATTCCTACCTGCTGCTGGTTGGTCCCTGAAATACTTTAATGGGGTTAAGCTTTATTCTTGAAGATGAGACTGTTAACCAAGTTGGATGACGTGGGTCACAAACTGATTCTGAATCCTGGTGCCATCACTTACTCATGCTGTGATCTTGGGAAAAACCTCTGATCTCTGTAAGTCTTAGTTTCCTCATCCTTTCCCACTGGCTCAGCAGATAAAAAAAATCCACCTGCCAGTTCAGGAGACACAGGTTCAGTCCCTGGGTCAGGAAGATCCCTTGGAGGAGGAAATGGCAGCCCACTCCAGTGTTCTTGCCTGAGAGATCCCATGGACAGAGGAGCATGGCGGGCTACGTCCATGGGGTTGCAAAGAGTCGGAGAGAACTGAGCAGCTAAGTGCACTCACACAACTTCTTCATCAGTGAGGGAGAGGTTGTGAAGATTAAAACAGATGGCATATGGGGACACTAACAGGGGAGCTGGGAGAATGAATAGTAGCTGCTCTTTGCTGTTGTATTGTTATGTTATCAAATACAACTCTTCCTGGAAAGGGAACATGGAGCCCTGTACATACACTAAAGACTTCTGCCCCAACCCCTGACCATACCATTTAAAACTGCAAACCTCCTTCCCTTCACCCTCTCTGCTGCTAATCCCACTTGTCTTAAATCCAGAGCATTTAACATAAAGTATAAGTTACTTGATTATAATTATTATTTATTGTCTCTTTTCATTACTGGGAAGGGATCTCCCCACAAAGCAGACTGTTTGCCTGTGACGTTAATTGATACCAAGATCTAGTGACTAGATCTTGTCCTGGGTGCATTGTAGATGCTTAATAAATAGTGGGTAAATGAATGACTGATCCTTGGACCCCCTGAGAATCCTATAAAAGGCTAAACTGTCTTCCCCAGGGTGAGGAGGGTAGATCATATTCAGACAACATTTTTGTCTAACGTTACCAGACCTCTGAAGCCCATTCATGGAGAATACAGGTAGGAGGGCCTACACCAGTAGAGATTTTGAATCTCCCATCAAGTGACTTCCCAGACACGGTCCTGCCCTTGGGAGTGGACATGGGCTAGAATTCCTGGTCACTTGGATTCTCTTACTTGTGTTTGAGAAATGGACACCTTACAGACTTAAAAAGTAGAATATGGTTGCAGAGCTTGGAAAGCAAATAGGGTGGTTGTATCCATTATAATTGCCTAGTCTGTGTATAAAGATCCATAGACCAAAAGGTATTGATTTTTGTACAGAGCATTAATCCCATATTATTTCCAGGTAAATTTAATTCTCAATAGACAGTTTTGTTTTTAATGGAGTATGATGCATTAACCTGTCCTTGTTTGTCCTTTGAAACTATATTTATGATTATATGGGTCAAGTAATAACCACATATAAATTACTGTGGCTAATACAACCACTTGATGAAATAAGCTGCTTCCTTCTAACCTTGGTTGCATAGATGCGAAAGCCCTTGGATTTGGCTTCTATGCAACCAAGCCTAAGCAATCTGTTTTCAGAAGGAAAGATCCAAGGTAGTTGGATTCAGAATGAATAGTTGAGGCGTGGTTGGGTGCCCTTGGTCACACTCGAATAATAGGACTCTTCTTGCACATTTCTCCTTTGCAGATTCCCCTCGACGACTGTGGTGGTACCACTGGGTCTGCTGGCTTCTCAGCGTGGTGGGGATCTTCTGCATCCTCCTGGCGCATGACCACTACACTGTGGATGTGGTGGTGGCGTACTACGTCACCACGAGACTCTTCTGGTGGTACCACACTATGGCCAATCAGCAAGTGAGTTTTTCTCCTCCTCTGGTGTTAACCCCTGATGCTCTTGACCAGCTGTTGCTCGTGTGGCAACAGGGGGAGTCAGCTGAGACTATATTGTCTCCTGTGGTGCTGATCCACTTCTGAATCAAAGCTGAACCGGATGTGTTTCTATAATGACATAGGAGATGGCATCCTTCTAGAACAAGTATCACATTCTCATCGTCCCTGGAAAATACTTTTTTAAGCTGTGCCCACCTCTTGCTTGATCTTGCATTCCTACCTTCTTTTCCATCTTGGGCCCCTCACCAGCTTAATACTTAACATTTGATTAAGTCTCTCCGTTTTCATCATAGGAGAGTAACTAAAGCACTGATTGAAGTATTTATTTATAGACAAGAGACTTAAGTAAGCCACACGTTCTCCATGTACTCCTGGCATTGGAATTATTTGTTTCTCTGCTAGAGAAACAGGTGTGGTCTGGTGTGCAGTTGGGTACAGAGTGTAGAATGGTGATGTGAGTGTGAACCTGGGACCATAAAGGTGATCAGGGGCTGGATCTGGGGGCCTTTGTGAATTGTAATATGGAAAATATTGGAACCTGAAGTGAAACATTATGAGAGCCATGTGTATGTTCCTATCGGGGCTGAAACCATCAGTTGCTCTTCCTGACTCGGTTTTCTCTTTCTGTATTCTCTTAGGTGCTAAAAGAAGCTTCCCAGATGAACCTCCTGGCCAGAGTGTGGTGGTACAGGCCGTTTCAGTACTTTGAAAAGAATGTCCAAGGAATTGTACCTCGGTCTTACCATTGGCCCTTCCCCTGGCCGGTAATCCACCTCAGTAGGCAAGTTAAATACAGCCGACTGGTGAATGACACGTAACAGCTCTACGTGGTGGAGAAAGAGGAACTGTCCGAAGTGCTAAGAACTCCATGAGAGAAGATGCCACAAAATAAACAACTCCCTAATCCCATTATCTTTCAACAGTTACCTTGACTTAACCTATTGAGTTACCTGGTCAGCACTGTGATCTTTTTTTCTCTCCAAAGGACCTGCGTTGGACAACAATAAGGAAAACTCAACCTATCATACACCGTACACATCTCCTGTTCATAAGTTTGGGATTTACATAATCTGCGACCACCATGTTCCTTTGTATGACGCAACAGCGTAAATGTAAGCTTTTATATCATCAGTTCTGGTCTTTCCAGTTACATCTGGAAATAAAGCGTATTATTTTCTTGGGAAAACATACTTTTCATATCTCTTGCCCCAAAGATTGGGCTGTAAGCCATTTTCTAGCAAATGTCTCTATGAAGGTTTCTTAAGTACCTGAATGGGGTTCGATTCTGAAATCTTTCTACCTGTTGCACCAATATTCAAATAAAAATGACAGACACAGGAAGGTTTGGTAACTTTGGGTTTTGTAAAAATCAGCAGAGACAGTGTGTCAAAAAGTGCAAAAAAAAAAAAAAAGATTCTGTTATAAAGTGATTTTCTAAGTATTTCCTAACTTTATTTTTCAAAATGATGTTATGAAAACCAAATTTAAAGATTTTTACATGTCAGAGAACAGAGAGTTAAAATTTAAAAATGCTTCTTGGGAGAGAAATTTGTCTATGTTTCTAGTGCCTTTCTTGTCTTGATTGTATGGTCAGTAGGCAATCTTCAATGTTTTTATTTAAAATAAATATTCCATGAAAATATAAATGTATGTATACACTACTAAATTTTGCATTTATAGCTAAATTCAATCAGAAGACTGTTTATGGTTCTCAAACGGCTATGAATTAAAGAATGGGGGAATTAATTGGAAAGTGAGAGCCTGTTCCCATATTGTGAGCAGGCGACGATGACGTGTACCACTTCAATTATCTTACCATCTATTTGGTAGTTCGATTTTAACTATACAATGAAAACAGCCATGAATTCTTTGGTTTTAAAAAGAGAGTTTTGAAAATGATCACTTAACTAAAGCTTGAAAGCTATAAATTAGTTATCCATACTCTCATGACAATTTTGTTGGTGAACAACAACAAGGAGATCTATTTCTTTAAAGTATATTCGTGCAGAAACTGCGTGTAGCTCTAAGTTTTACTCCTAACAGAAGTTTGTTTGGGGAAGTATTCTATTCTATGCTTGCCAATGTGGAGAACAAAATAGTTTTCTAAGGATGAAGAAGTATATTTATCCATTCTGTATTTTACGTGGAGCAGACTTATCTCCGTAGGGTTTTTTGTGTATTCACAAGGTGATATTTGTATGGTAAAACAATAATGGTGAAGGAAATAAAAAGGCTTTTAAAATTTTGTTTGTTTTAAATCTTTGTAAAGTTATTATTCCAGAGAGTATACTGATTATCTTAACAGCTTACCTAGATCATAAAGTAATCAAGATGCACTTTTTAATAAAAACTGATACTTAAAAAAAAAGTCTACTCTTTCTAATGTGTTCACATTCTTCACAAGTCATAAACGAAGTCCTTGAAGCAAGATGTAAAAACAAGTTTTGGCATTTCCTCGCTGAGTTTGTTTGAGAGAGGGCCTTTATAATCATATTTCTTTTCCCTTGAGATTCCTTGAAACGTACTCTAAACTTCGGTATAACCTCTACAGATAGCGTATATTTTTAAAACATAAGAGAAGACTCACAGGTAAGTTCAAACTGCAGACCACTGTTTACCAATAATTTTCAATTCTCCAATTCTCAATCAAGTCACTTACTTTTTCCCCCTATAACTGAAAGTAATATAAGTTTTTCAGTTTAGATGGAAAGGGAAAGTAAATTCCGAAATGAGAAATATGGTCATAGTTCTTTGAGAATCAATGGTAAGAAAAACTTTTTAAAAAGGAAAAAAAATATGTTATTCTTGATGTGGGAGAAGAATGAGGATGTTAACAGTGGAAACCTGTTCTTACGAAGAGAAGCTGTTGTCCTAACCTGGGAGGCTACAGCTGTAAAACTAGAAAGATTTGCTGCGTGGGACCAGATGCTGAATATTGAAACGGTAAGTAAGTTGAAAATGAATTCTTGACATATGCTCAGAGCAGCATTTTTTTCCTCCTAAATCAAAAGTTATATTTAAAAGATCATTATTTTAAGTTTACCTACTACATTTGGACCAAGAAGTTCCCTTAATGGTTGTACTTCATGCCTGGCTGTGTAGAATCATGAACTGACGTATCTTGTGGCTCTCAAGTCTGCAACTTCAGGTAGGGAAAGAGAAATATGTTCTGGAGAACGGTAGTGCACTTGATAATGGCTGGCTGAGTGAGGACATGTGCTTTTCTGTGCTTTAGTAAGCCAGCGCCCTAGACCATAGCTGCTTTATCTAACACTCAGAGTTAGGCAGTTCTCAAGCGTTATCTTGTTAACCCTTACATCACCACATGGTTCCTTATTAACCCCATTTTATGGAGGTTGATTTACGTATGTTTAAATCAACGCCCTTTCCCAAGGGCGTGCAACTGATAAAAATCTGATTGAAGTTCAAGTTTTCACCCACTCCTCGACACCCTTCATAAATTCTTCAGCAAGAGTCCACAGTGAGAGAAATCTGACTGTGGTAGTCAAGCTAAGCAGAGGGACTTACTGTGAACCAAGTACCAGGAAATTCACACCATGAGGTTGAGACTCATTTTGCCAGTTTCTGATTGTTGTATTTGTTTTATTTGTATCCCAAGCAAAAACCAAAATTGATAAATATGATAAGTATCTCAAAATTACAAATATTACATAAAACGAGAGTGCCTGCTTTTTTTTTAATTAGAGTATAGTTGATTTACAGTGTTGTTTCAGCTGCACCATAAAGTGAATCAGTTACACATGTATCCACTCTCTTGTAGATTCTTTTCCCACGTAGGTCATTATAGAGAGCGTATGGAGTAGAGTTCCCTGTAGGATGCAGTAACTCCTTATTAGTTACCTATTTTCTATCTGTATATGTCAATGCCAATCTCCCAGTTTATCTCTCTTATCTCTCCTCTGGTAACCATAAGTTTGTTTTCGACATCTGTGACTGTTTCTGTTTTGTGAGTAACTTCATTTGTACCATTTTTCTAGATTCCATGTATAAGCAGTATCGTCTATTTGTCTTCCTCTGACTTCCTTTACTCCATATGATGATCTCTAGGCCCATCCATGTTGCCACAAATGGCATTATTTCATTCTTTTTATGGGTGAGTAATATTCCTTTGTATCAGTTCAGTTCAGTCGCTCACTTGTGTCTGACTCTTTGCGACCCCATGAATTACAGCACGCCAGCCCTCCCTGTCCATCACCAACTCCCGGAGTTCACTCAGACTCACGTCCATCGAGTCCGTGATGCCATCCAGCCATCTCATCCTCGGTCATCCCCTCCTCCTCCTGCCCCGAATCCCTCCCAGAGTCAAAGTCTTTTCCAATGAGTCAACTTTTCACATGACGTGGCCAAAGTACTGGAGTTTCAGCTTTAGCATCATTCCTTCCAAAGAAATCCCAGGGTTGATCTCCTTTAGGATGGACTGGTTGGAGCTCCTTGCAGTCCAAGGGACTCTCAAGAGCCTTCTCCAACACCACAGTTCAAAAGCATCAATTCTTCAGCACTCAGCTTTCTTCACAGTCCAACTCTCACATCCACACATGACCACTGGAAAAACAGTAGCCTTGACTAGACGGACCTTAGTCGGCAAAGTAGTCTCTGCTTTTGAATATACTATCTAGGTTGGTCATAACTTTTCTTCCAAGGAGTAAGCATCTTTTAATTTCATGGCTCCAGTCACCATCTGCAGTGATTCTGGAGCCCCAAAAAATTAAGTCTGACACTGTTTCTACTGTTACCCCATCTATTTCCCATGAAGTGATGGGACCAGATGCCATGATCTTCGTCTTCTGAATGTTGAGCTTTAGGCCAACTTTTTTGCTCTCCTCTTTCACTTTCATCAAGAGGCTTTTTAGCTGCTCTTCGCTTTCTGCCATAAGGGTGGTGTTATCTGCATATCTGAGGTTATTAATATTTCTCCCAGCAATCTTGATTCCAGCTTGTGTTTCTTCCAGTCCAGCGTTTCTCATGATGTACTCTGCATAGAAGTTAAATAAGCAGGGTGACAATATACAGCCTTGACATACTCCTTTCCTGATTTGGAACCAGTCTGTTGTTCCATGTCCAGTTCTAACTGTTGCTTCCTGACCTGCATACAGATTTCTCAAGAGGCAGGTCAGGTGGTCTGGTTTTCCCATCTCTTTCAGAATTTTCCACAGGTTATTGTGATCCACACAGTCAAAGACTTCGGCATAGTCAATAAAGCAGAAGTAGATGTTTTTCTGGAACTCTTCTTGCTTTTTCCATGATCCAGTGGATGTTGGCAATTTGATCTCTGGCTCCTCTGCCTTTTCTAAAACCAGCTTGAACATCAGGGAGTTCACGGTTCACGTACTTCTGAAGCCTGGCTTGGAGAATTTTGAGCATTATTTTGCTAGTGTGTGAGATGAGTGCAATTGTGCGGTAGTTTGAGCATTCTTTGGCATTGCCTTTGTTTGGGATTGGAATGAAAACTGACCTTTTTCAGTCCTGTGGCCACTGCTGAGTTTTCCAAATTTGCTGGCATATTGAGTGCAGCACTTTTACAGCATCATCTTTCAGGATTTGAAATAGCTCAACTGGAATTCCATCACCTCCACTAGCTTTGTGGGCCTTGGAAAGCATTCCTTTGTATATATGTACCATATTCTTTATCCATTCCTCTACTGATGATAATTTAGGTTGCTTCTGTGTCTTGGCATTGTAAATAGTGCTACTGTGAATGTTGGGGGGAGTATATCTTTTGAATTATGGTTTTCTCTAGATACATGCCCAGGAGTGGGATTGTTGGGTCCTATGGTAGTTCTGTATTTAGTTTTTCAAGGAACCCCCATACTGTTCTCCTTAGTGGTTGTACCAATTTACACCCCACCAACAGTGTAGGAGGGTTCCCTTTTCTTCACACCCTCTCTAATATTTATTGTTTGTAGATTTTTTTGATGATGGCCTCTCTGACCTACTTGAAGTGATACCTCATTGTAGTTTTGATTTGCATTTCTCTAATAATTAATGCGAAGAGTTGACTCATTGGAAAAGACTCTGATGCTGGGAGGGATTAGGGGCAGGAGGAGAAGGGGACGACAGAGGATGAGATGGCTGGATGGCATCACTGACTCGATGGACATGAATTCGAGTGAACTCAGGGAGATGGTGATGGACAGGGAGGCCTGGCGTGCTGTGATTCATGGGATCGCAAAGAGTCGGCCACAACTGAGCGACTGAACTGAATAATTAATGATGTTGAGCAATTTTCATGTGCTTTTTGGCCATTCATATGTCATCTTGGGAGAAATGTCTATTTAGATCTGCCCATTTTTTGAGTGAAGTTTTTTATCGTGTTTTTTTTTTTTTTTTTTTTTTTGAGCTACATGAGCTGTTTGAGATTAATTTCTTGTTGGTTGCTTTGTTTGTAAATATTTTCTCCCATTCTGTGGGTTGTCTTTTCATTTTGTTTATGGTTTCCTTTGGTGTGCAAAAGCTTTTAAGTTTAATTAGGTCTTATTTGTTTGCTTTTATTTTCATTATATTAGGATGTGGATCCAAAAAGATGTGCTGTGATTTATGTCAAAGAATCTTCTGCTTTTATTTCCCTCTAAGAGTTCTATAGTGTCTGGCCTTAAATTTAGGTCTTTAATCCATTTTAAGTTGGTTTTTGTGCATGGTGTTAGAGAATATTCTAATTTCATCCTTTTACGTGTAACTGTCCAGTTTTCCCAGCACCGCTTACTGAAAAGACTGTCTTTTCTCCATTGTATATTCTTGCCTCCTTTGTCAGCCTGCTAACACTAATTTGACCACCACTATACAAAAAGTCAGGTTTTCAATTAACTGGGAAATAGGATATGCTCCTTGGAGCCCTTCATATTGACACACTTTTTCTCTTTTTGGTGGGGAAACTCGTTTTAAATGAATCAAAGCTGCTGTCTTGAAATTCTGTTCATCAGCCCCTTAACATTCTTGTCTGTCTGCTGACCCAGAGAACAAATAAGCAGAAACTTAAACAATGCGTGCCTTCAGAGGGCCCAGACTCCAGCTCCCACAGGAGGGCAGAGATAGGCGTGGTGAGTAAGAGGTGGACTAAGGGTGAGGGGAAGCGACAAGAAGGCTGGAGTTGGGCCCCAGAGGGTTCAGAGAGTGGCTGGGCAGCAGCATTCCAGGAAGGCACAGAAGGACGTTGCAAATGGCTCTGGTTTGCTCTTGGTGAGAAGAATGAAGTGAGGATTTATTGTAAGAATTCCTCTTTATCGTGTGTTTCAGAAATCCTGTTAATTCTTGAGCCCCGATTGGGCACAGTGGTATGGTTTAGCATCAGATGATTGAGAAAACACACGCTTATGAATTAGAAAAGTCCTCAAGAGAATTTGTGGTTTATTAATCACAATAGCATATATGCACTGTTTGGTCACTGGGAATAGTACTTATTTATAAGAGCCATTATTCCATTAACACATCAAGGTTTTTGTGTGTAAAGATTTGAGGATCTCTTGAGACTTCTTGGGGAAAGCTTACTGGAGATTAGGCAGAGTTCAGTGAAATAGGCAGAGTCCTTTCCCCCCGCCCCAAAGTTTAACAACAACAACAAAAAGAGTATAGATCCAGAGGCCTATGTAACCTCCAGTGTCACAGTTTCTGTGTCAAAGGTGTGTGTCTACAGGAAGCAGGCATGGCATTTCAGGTGAGGGTAAGGAATGGTTCCAGCATCCAGAGGAGCCAACCCAGAGTCCCCTCTTAACCCCATGGTGGCCCAGAACCACACATGTGTTGATGTTCTGTTCTTAGATGTACACATACTAGGGCTGTTCCCATTTTCTTACAGAACTGACCTCTTTATTATTTTTTTTGAGCTTTTTATTTTGTATTGGGGTGCAGCTGGTGGACAGTGTTGTTTTAGTTTCAGGTGAACAGCGAAGGGACTCAGCCATACATATACATGTATCCATTCTCCCCCGAAGTCCCTTCCCATCCAGGCTGCCACATGACATTGAGCAGAGTTCCATATGCTCTAGAGTAGGTCCTTGGTTATCCATTGTAAATATAGCAGTGTGTACCCGTCCATCCCAAACTCCCTAACTATCCCTTCCTCCTGGCAACTGTAAGTTTGTTTTCTAAGTCTGTGAGTCTCTTTCTGTTTTGTAAATTCATTTGTGTCATTTCTTTTTTAGATTCCACTTACAAGGGATGTCATACAGTATTTCTCCTTCTCTGACTGATTTCACTCAGTATGGCACTTGGTCCATCCATGTTGCTGCAAACGGCGTTATTTCGTTCTTTTTAATGGCTCAGTAATATTCCATTGTATATGTGCACCACATCTTTATCCATTCCTCTGTCAATGGACATTAAGCTTGCTTCCATGTCTTGGCTGTTGTAAACAGTGCTGTCTTGAATATTGGTGACTCCTTTATTATATCATCTGTCATCTCTCTGTTTATTTGTTCAGTCACCCAGTCATGTCCGACTCTCTTGTGTGTGTATGTATTTGAATTGATATATATTTGAATTGACCCCATGGACTGCAGCACGCCAGGCCTCCTTGTGCCTCACCATCTATTTCTTATAGATAGTATATGATTGTTTTAAATGTATTTTGAATCTCTGCCTTTTAATTAGTGTATTTAGACCTTTCACATTTAAACTATTATATATATATATTTGAATTAATATCTACCAAGTTCTACTTTTTATATTTGTACAGTATTTTCTATTTGTTCAGTCAGTAGCTTCTCATTTCTTTGGATGAGTACCCTTTTTTAGTTTGAACTAATAGAAGTTCTAAATATTTTTAACCTGGTAACCCAACACATATTTCCTTTGTAAATAGGAAATAGCAAGGGTTGGTTTTTTTAAATCTCTTTAGATATCCCAATCCATATTATTTCCAGCAAAAACTTCAACCGTGATATCACACTTGCCTTTATTTCCCAGCTAGAGCTGCGTCCAATTCCTGTCTCTTGACTTTGAGTCTTAGATGCAGAAAGGCACATTCAGATATAAACCCAGGGTGCTTCCTGAAAGGACACAAATCATTTAGGTCATTGTTAGAGTGATCTAATCTAGAGACATCCTGATTTTAACAGTCTGCTGTCGGTGCACTTTCTCTAGAAAGCCTTAACGTGACCATCTACTTTTGTGCCATTTTGGAATCAAACCATGCAGCCACGGGCTCAAGAGCATCGCGGATTGTGTAGGTACCTGCTTGTTTGTGGCAACGGAAAAAACCTTGTGGGGCAGAAGTAGAGGAAAATAACAGGTTCAAAGGAAATGCCTTCTCTTTGGGAAGTAGACTAAGCACTTCTTTCTGTTTAAATTTGTATTAGGTACTTGATAAAGGCATGGTAGTTGAAAGGGTCAGTAAATGAATGGCTCCATTGTTTTATGAAGAATGGGAGTAATTTTCTAGGGCAGAAGAAAAACTCAAAGAGAAAATAGGGTGTATCCTTAGGGGCATGAACTGGGGACTCAGATGTGTTCAAATCCCATCTCTGAAAGCTTATAGGCACTATATGCCTTGACCAATTATTTCTGAGCCTGTTTGCTCCCTTATAAAATAGAGATGATTTTACTTATGTTGTGGTGTAATGTGGGGTAGTGATGTGGCATGCATTCAAGATAAGTGCTCATTGATAACCACTGTCATTCTACAGAGGAAAATGACAGAGATGAAGGCCCTGTGGAGCCAAGAAAGAAGTCCCAGGCAAGGAAAAGACTGGCCCCAGCCAGAGAGAGACGGAAACACCGAGAAAAACCAAGTCCACACTCAGCCTTTATTTGAACTTCCGAGTGAGTATGCATTATCAGTAATCTGAACCTGCCTGCTTAGTCACCCAGTCGTGTCTGACTCTGAGACCCCCATGGACTGTAGCCTGCCAGGCTCTTCTGTCCATGGGGATTCTCCAGGCAGGAATACTAGAGTGGGTTGCCATTCTCTTCTCTAGGGGATCTTCCCAACCCAGGGATCAAACCTGGGTCTCCTGTACTGGCCGTCAGATTCTTTACTGCTGAGCCACCAGAGAAGCTCATCTATCTTAGCGTTTCTGGTAAAATACTTGCCCCAGAGTTTTGAACGTCTGACGTGCATGCAGAATGGGTTGTTAGAAGAACTGGTTGACTCTGAAACAGTGTGACCTAGTCCTCTTTTGAAGGAGGAAACAGAACAGGCTCTATCTTGAAAGCAGGACTCCATCTTGGGCCGGACTGTGGAGTTGGAGCTATATGCCCGGTATCTATGGAAACCACGTACCAACTGGAAAACCAGACTCCCAGAAGGAAGAGCCCCAGGGCTCGCTCTTTGCTAGGAGAATACCCTAATTATCTGTGTAACTGAATAGAATGATACATTCTATTATGCTTATTGTGGTGTGACCACAGGCCTATTGATAATTGTCCACTGTTAACTACCTAGGCTTAAGGCATATGAATCACGGGTTAACTTTGATTGTCAGGGAATTTGGGGAGCTGGGTTTGTGCACATACTCTTAGGGTATATAAGGTTTTCGCAAAAACTGTTCGGGGTCCTTGGCTAAGAGGAGACTCTGCCTTGGGCCTGCTGGTGTAATGAACTGCGCTCCACCATCTGCATTGTCCTGAGTGAGTGAGTTTGTTTCCCGGAACACGTGGCTACAGCACTTTGGGGATGAGCCAGGGCAGCAAGGAAGAAAAACATGGATGGCTACCATGACTTGTTGACACTTAAGAGTCTGCTCACTAGGCCAGCTCTGTGCTGTCACGTGGAAGAACCGGTATTTGTCTGAATTGTTTTCTGCTAATACTATTTATCAGCCTGAGAGAGGAGAGGAAAAGATGGTTTCAGCCAAAGCAGTCTGTCTTTTATACATTCTCTTTTATGTAAGGAAGAGCCTGTGACCATGGAAAGGCAAGTATTGGGTTTCCCGCTGGGATGTGTAGCAAAAACTTGCTGATGCTTTAGGACGGTGGTTCAAGTGGGGGAAAAGTCATTTTGGAAAATGCATGATCTGACTTAAAATGATTGTTTTGCAGTCGTCTCTGAAATCATTGGCCTTTAGG